>NC_079197.1:51566520-52941020 GCF_029499605.1 Hyla sarda
GGCTTTTTCTCCTATTACCCCTTGTAAAAATGTAAAATTTGGGGGAAAACCAGCATTTTAGTGGAAAAAAAATACTCATTTACACAAACGACTTTAACGAAAAGTCGTCAAAAACCTGTGGGGTGTTAAAGCTCACTGTACCCTTTGATACCTTCCTTGAGGGGTGTTGTTTCCATAATAGTATGCCACGTGGATTTTTTTCTGTTCTGGCACCATAGGGGCTTCCTAAATGTGACATGCCCCCCAAAAGCCATTTCTGAAAAATTCACTCTCCAAAATCCCATTGTCGCTCCTTCCCTTCTGAGCCCTCTACTGCGCCGATCGAACACTTTACATACACATATGAGTTATTTCCTTACTCGAGAGAAATTGGGTTACAAATTTTGGGGGGATTTCTCTCCTTTTACCCCTTATAAAAATACAAAAACTGGGCCTGCAAGAATATGCGAGTGTAAAAAATGCAGATTTTGAATTTTCTCCTTCACTTTCCTACTATTCCTGTGAAACACCTAAAGGGTTAACACACTTACTGAATGTCATTTTGAATACGTTGAGGGGTGCCGTTTTTATAATGGGGTCATTTGTGTGGTATTTCTAATAAGAAAGCCCTTCAAATCCACTTCAAACCTGAACTGGTCCCTGAAAAATTCAGATTTAGAAAATTTTGTGAAAAATTAGAAAATTGCTGCTGAACTTTGAAGCCCTCTGATGTCTTCCAAAAGTAAAAACATGTCAACTTTATGATGCAAATATAAAGTAGACATATGTGAATCATTATATAATTTATTTGGTATATCTATGTTCCTTACAAGCAG
This sequence comes from Hyla sarda, assembly GCF_029499605.1. Taxonomy (NCBI): domain Eukaryota; kingdom Metazoa; phylum Chordata; class Amphibia; order Anura; family Hylidae; genus Hyla; species Hyla sarda. The sequence continues at coordinate 51,567,336 of NC_079197.1, forward strand.
AGAGTTTCAAAGTTCGAAAATTGCAAAATTTTAAAAATTTTTATGAAATTTTGGAATTTTTCACCAAGAAATGATGCAAGTATCGTCGAAATTTTACTGCTATGTTAAAGTAGAATATGTCACGAAAAAGCAATCTCGGAATCAAATTCATAAATAAAAGCATCCCAGAGTTATTAATGCTTAAATTGACAGTGGTCATATGTGCAAAAAACGCTCTGGTCCTTAACCCCTTAAGGACTCAGCCCATTTTGGCCTTAAGGCCTCATAACTCTTTTATATTTTCATCCACAGACTAGTATGAGGGCTTGTTTTTTGCGCGACCAGTTGTCCATTGTATTGACATCACTCATTATATCATAAAATGTATGGCGCAACCAAAAAACACTATTTTTGTGGGGAAATTAAAACGAAAAACGCAATTTTGCTAATTTTGGAAGGTTTTGTTTTCACGCCGTACAATTTCTGGTAAAAATGACGTGTGTTCTTTATTCTGAGGGTCAATACGATTAAAATGATACCCATAATTATATACTTTTATATTATTGTTGCACTTAAAAAAAATCACAAACTTTTTAACCAAATTAGTACGTTTATAATCCCTTTATTTTGATGACCTATAACTTTTTTATTTTTCCGTATAAGCGGCAGTATGGGGGCTCATTTTTTGCGCAATGATCTGTACTTTTTTTTGATACCACATTTGTATATAAAAAACTTTTAATACATTTTTTATAATTTTTTTTTAATAAAATGTATTAAAAAAGTAGGAATTTTGGACTTTTTAAATTTTTTTTCGTTCACGCCGTTAACCGTACGGGATCATTAACATTTTATTTTAATAGTTCGGACATTTACGCACACGGCGATACCAAATATGTCTATAAAAAATGTTTTTTACGCTTTTTGGGGGTAAAATAGACGGACGTTTTACTTTTTTATTGGGGGAGGGGATTTTTCACTTTTTTTTTACTTTTACTTTTACATTTTTTTACATTTTTTTTTACACTTGAATAGTCCCCATAGGGGACTATTCATAGCAATACCATGATTGCTAATACTGATCTGTTCTATGTATAGGACATAGAACAGATCAGTATTATCGGTCATCTCCTGCTCTGGTCTGCTCGATCACAGACCAGAGCAGGAGACGCCGGGAGCCGCACGGAGGAAGGTGAGGGGACCTCCGTGCGGCGTTATGAATGATCGGATCCCCGCAGCAGCGCTGCGGGCGATCCGATCGTTCATTTTAATCGCGAACTGCTGCAGATGCCGGGATCTGTATTGATCCCGGCACCTGAGGGGTTAATGGCGGACGCCCGCGAGATCGCGGGCGTCGGCCATTGCCGGCGGGTCCCTGGCTGCGATCAGCAGCCGGGATCAGCCGCGCATGACACGGGCATCGCTCCGATGCCCGCGGTTATGCATAGGACGTAAATGTACGTCCTGGTGCGTTAAGTACCACCTCACCAGGACGTACATTTACGTCCTGCGTCCTTAAGGGGTTAAGGTGAAAATGGGCTTGGTCCTTAAGGGGTTAAGGGGATGAAAAAGGGGTTAAAAGTTTGTATGGAAGTCCGTCATTTTTGAAGCTAGGAGCATGAAACTTTGTTTTTAGGCTAACAATTAGCGATAAAGAAATAACATGTTTTAAAGTTTTCTAAAATTCCACCACTGAAGTTTTTGTATGAATTAAGATTAGGGTGATTTTTGAATTCGAATATGTGCACCATTATTCTTAAATAAAAACAATGTCTTTCTGTATCTGTATTTACATAATAATAATCCTCCGAAATATCAATCAAAACACGAAAAGAATTTGCACTCGCTGCACCCGGACAGTATATAAGCAGCGCGAGAAGGCAGGCTACCTCATTATAAATGCGACATGCATGCACTTCACCCGGACAGTATATCAGCAGCGCGAGAAGGTGGGTTCCCCCTTTTTGTTTCTTTATTCTGACTATAATTTATGTTTAGTTTTGTATCTATCACAATGAATGTAGAATTGTTGAAAATAGATGGGACTATGGTGCCCCACAACGTTATTCCAGTAATTGGAGATGGAGCCTGCTTGTTTCGGGCCATTTCTTATATATTGCATGACACACAAGTGATGGCCACTGAGGTTCGCGAGCAAATTGTTAGCCATGTAGTAGCTAACTGGGAAGAGTTTTCCATTATGTCCCACGATAGTAACAGGGACAATTACTTAAGTGCCGCAGAGTACTACAGTGACATGTCCACACACTCTCGCAGTGTCCAGCTCACCACTCCTCGTCTCAGTGCGCGGAAACGTGTGGACTCCACGTACGAATGCAAACTGACAAGAAAAGGAAAGTCCAGCACTGCAGGTCCAAAGCAAGGAAGCCGTTTTATTGTATGAGAACACACGGACACCAAACGTGGATCACAAGTGACGCGTTTCGGCGAGCTCTCTCGCCTTAGTCGTACAAAGAAAAATTAAGATCCTTCTGGTCTATATAGGGGAAAGTGGCTCCACCCCCCACCAGGTGAAAACACCTGAGTGGTGTGGGCGGAGCCACCTCCCTCCCACACAGACACAGACTAGATGTACAATACACATAGAAAAAATTCGCACCAGTATAATATATACAACAATAAATATGGTGAATATACAAAAATAAAGAGAAATTCTTACAAGATGCATGATTTCAGCTGTGAACTGTACAAAAATAGTAAATACACAGTTTAATGGAAGATATATAAAGTTATATAAACATATTGATCAAAAGCCCCCACTCGTGGGAATAATGTAAATAAATGTGTAGGTGTTACACCACACATTACTTAATCAGTAACATAACCAATGATGTGCATGTAAAGTAAAAAAATATATAACAAAAGAACAGGGGGTATGAGCATGAGGTTAAAACTCGTGTGTGTGAACGAGTCTCTAATCATACCTGCATGTATTAGCAAGTAATGCGAGAGTCGTTCTGACAGCAAAGTTGGAGAAAGAAATCCGATGAAAAAGCTCATGCACCATCAAAAACATAAAAATCTGAATGACAAGATTAAATTTATATAATATAAGGTGCATAGTGATCATCGGAATCACAAAATGAAATCAACTCTAGGGTGATCACTGGATACATGAGATATAAGCAAAAGGCAAAAACATATACCTAGAATAATTAAATGTAGATAGTGCATGCAAATATATAATTGTTATTTCTGAACTATTATTAGATCCAGTGATAACCCTGTAGTTGAAGGAGGTCCGTATAATGGTAACTACTGTTATTAAAGGGGGACAAGTGTGAACAGGAGGCAATACACACAAACTCACCACACCCTGTTAAGAACTAATAGCATAACATGGTATCTTGCCTCCTGTTCATACCTGTCGGGAATCTAGTGCCCAATTTAAGGATCCAATAGACCTCTCGGTCCAAAAGCTTCCTTCTATGATCTCCTCCTCGTATCGGGGCTGTAACCTTCTCAATGCCTTGAACATATAAACTCAGGAAAGAGCCTGCATGATATTCTGCACAGTGTCTGCTAACCATGGATACGTGGCGGGAATTAAAATGTGGGATGTCTGACAGATGCCTCCGAATTCTCACTTTGAGGGCACCCGTCGTACACCCCACATATTGGATGTTGCATTCCTGGCACGTGATACAGTATACTACAAAAGTAGTATTGCAATTGATGTATCTTTCCATTTGAAATATTTCTCCATTGCTGGTGGACTTAAATTCTTTACTGTTAAGCATGACACAACAACATGTGCACTTGTTATGGCCACACTTGTACAATCCTTTATGTTGCAACCAACAAGGTGTAGTACCACTAGTATGTTGAAACATGCATGGGGAAACTTTACTTGCAATAGTTCTGGCTTTCCTAGGGACGACTCTAAAACCATTCGAAAAAATCCCAGAATATGCTGGGTCCCCCGAAATTATGGGGATGTATTTATTGACAATCCTACGAATGGCAGTAAAGTCGTCACTAAATTGTGTGACAAAGGTTACAGGATTCTGATTTTGATGCTCAGCGTTAAGGCTAAGATTGGGGTGTCTCCCCCTCAGTAGCGCCGTTCGATCGCAATCATGGGCGATCCGAATGGCACCACTGATGGAGCCCTCTGTATATCCTCTTTGTTTCAAACGTGCCCCTATGGCTTCTGATTCACGGGTAAATGTCACGATGCCGGCTGGCAGGAGGTGGATCCTCTGTGCCAGAGAGGGATTGCGTGGACCGTGCTAGTGGACCGGTTCTAAGACACTACTGGTTTTCACCAGAGCCCGCCGCAAAGCGGGATGGTCTTGCTGCGGCGGTAGTGACCAGGTCGTATCCACTAGCAACGGCTCACCTCTCTGGCTGCTGAAGATAGGCGAGGTACAAGGGAGTAGGCAGAAGCAAGGTCGGACGTAGCAGAAGGTCGGGGGCAGGCGGCAAGGATCGTAGTCAGGGGCAACGGCAGGAGGTCAGGAACACGGGCTAGGAACAAACAAGGGAACGCTTTCACTAGGCACAAGTGCAACAAGATCCGGCAAGGGAGTGCAGGGGAAGTGAGGTGATATAGGGAAGTGCACAGGTGGAAACTAATTAAGCTAATTGGAAGATTGGGCCAGGCACCATCATAGGTGCACTGGCCCTTTAAATCGCAGAGACCCGGCGCGCGCGCGCCCTAGGGAGCGGGGCCGCGCGCGCCGGGACAGGACCGACGGAGAGCGAGTCAGGTACGGGGACCGGGGTGCGCATCGCGAGCGGGCGCCACCCGCATCGCGAATCGCATCCCGGCTGGAGGCGGGACCGCAGCGCACCCGGTCAGTGGATCTGACCGGGGCGCTGCAGCAACGAGGATGAGGCGAGCGCTCCGGGGAGGAACGGGGACCCGGAGCGCTCGGCGTAACAGTACCCCCCCCCTTGGGTCTCCCCCTCTTCTTGGGGCCAAAGAACCTGAGGAAAAAAAAGTCAATTTTTCCGTGATGAGGTCCGATGCACATTAGGAGGGGTTCTGTGCGGAAACGCACGGTACAGTCCAATCTTTCATTGTTAATACAATAGATGTAGAGGGGTCTGGCGAGACTGGTCACAGGGACGTAGAACCTGTTGATAAGAGAGGCCAAAAAAATTTTTCCTGCAGATCCGGAATCCAAGAAGACCATAGTAGAGAAGGAGAAGGTAGAGACAGATATCCGCACAGGCACAGTAAGGCATGGAGAAGCAGAGTAGACATCAAGAACTGTGTCACCTTTGTGCGGAGTCAGCGTACGTCTTTCCAGGCGGGGAGGACGGATAGGACAATCCTTCAGGAAGTGTTCGGTACCGGCATAGTACAGGCAAAGATTCTCCATGCGGCGTCGTGTCCTCTCTTGAGGTGTCAAGCGAGACCGGTCAACTTGCATAGCCTCCGCGGCGGGAGGCACAGGAACGGATTGCAGAGGACCAGAGGAGAGAGGAGCCGGGGAGAAAAAACGCCTCGTGCGAACAACGTCCATATCCAGGCGGAGCTCCAGACGCCATCCGGAAGAACGCATGTCAATGCGAGTGGCAAGATGAATGAGTTCATGCAGGTTAGCAGGAGTTTCTCGTGCGGCCAGAACATCTTTAATGTTGCTGGATAGGCCTTTTTTAAAGGTCGCGCAGAGAATCTCACTATTCCAGGACAACTCGGAAGCAAGAGCACGGAACTGAATGGCGTACTCGCCAACGGAAGAAACACCCTGGACCAGGTTCAGCAGGGCAGTCTTGGCAGAAGAGGCTCGGGCAGGCTCCTCGAAGACACCACGGACCTCAGCGAAGTAGGACTGGACTGTGGCTGTGGCAGGATCATTGCGGACCCCATCAAATTTGTCCGGCAGGGACAAGCAGGGGTTAGGAGCGGCCGGTTGCTGCGGAGGAGTTGCAGGAGCCGGCGGAGGAGATGGTTGTTGCAGCTGTAGCTGTGACTGAATTTGCTGTATCTGTGACTGAAGATGCAGTGTCACGGAGGTCAAGTATGCCAGCTGTTGATTTCGTTGGGCGATCTTTAGGGCTTGCTGGGCGACCAGTGTAGGGAGGTCAGCGACAACTGGCAGAGGAACTTCAGCGGGATCCATGGCCGGATCTACTGTCACGATGCCGGCTGGCAGGAGGTGGATCCTCTGTGCCAGAGAGGGATTGCGTGGACCGTGCTAGTGGACCGGTTCTAAGACACTACTGGTTTTCACCAGAGCCCGCCGCAAAGCGGGATGGTCTTGCTGCGGCGGTAGTGACCAGGTCGTATCCACTAGCAACGGCTCACCTCTCTGGCTGCTGAAGATAGGCGAGGTACAAGGGAGTAGGCAGAAGCAAGGTCGGACGTAGCAGAAGGTCGGGGGCAGGCGGCAAGGATCGTAGTCAGGGGCAACGGCAGGAGGTCAGGAACACGGGCTAGGAACAAACAAGGGAACGCTTTCACTAGGCACAAGTGCAACAAGATCCGGCAAGGGAGTGCAGGGGAAGTGAGGTGATATAGGGAAGTGCACAGGTGGAAACTAATTAAGCTAATTGGAAGATTGGGCCAGGCACCATCATAGGTGCACTGGCCCTTTAAATCGCAGAGACCCGGCGCGCGCGCGCCCTAGGGAGCGGGGCCGCGCGCGCCGGGACAGGACCGACGGAGAGCGAGTCAGGTACGGGGACCGGGGTGCGCATCGCGAGCGGGCGCCACCCGCATCGCATCCCGGCTGGAGGCGGGACCGCAGCGCACCCGGTCAGTGGATCTGACCGGGGCGCTGCAGCAACGAGGATGAGGCGAGCGCTCCGGGGAGGAACGGGGACCCGGAGCGCTCGGCGTAACAGTAAAATCCTCCTTTCTTGAGCAATTGCGGATCGTCTCCCCCACTGGAAGATTCCTAGTAACGTGGGGGGGATGACACGAGTCAGCTCGCTAGATGGAATTGACCGAGGTGTGGACGTGAAAATTTTGCCCTCTTGTGCATCACCAGTGAGATGCTAATCTAGGAAGGACACCGTGTCCCTACACATGGTAACCGTGAACTTCAAATTGAAAGGGTTATTGTTTAAATAATCAGAAAAGGGTTGTATGGCCGCCACATCGACGACGCTCATATAAATATGAGGTCGTCGATGTAGCGACCATACCACTGAATAGAGGTGCAGAATGGATTGATGGGGGCGAATAATGTCTCCCTCTCCCACCAACACATGTATATGTTGGCAAGAGAGGGGGAGAACTTCGCCCCCATCGAAGCACCCGTGATCTGAAGATCAAATTGCTGATCAAATTGAAAAAGTTATGAGTTAACAAAAAGTCGACTACCTGGATGATAAAATCACATAGATCACTCGGATATTGGGAATATGTGTTTAAGAACCAAACAAGAGCCATCTTCGCCAGATAGTGCGGTATGACCGAGTATAGTGATGTCACATCGGCTGTAATCCAGCTGGTTGGCTGGTTGCCATTTCATTTGTTCGCACATTTGGAGAACATGGCTCGAGTCTTTGATATACCCATTAATGTGATGAATTAAAGGTTGTAATAAATTATCAATCCAGGAGCAAAGTCTCTCATTCAAGGAGGAGATGCCTGCAACAATGGGGCGCATAGGGGGAGGGAACACATCCTTGTGGATTTTGGGGAGAGAGTGGAACACCGCAATGACAGGATGTTGAATTTTAATATATTCAGCTTGTTTCTCGCTGATGTGTCCACTCTGTACCCCAAAATCCACAAGGGTGTAAAGGCGGGATTTGAAGGAGACAGTAGGATTACTCGGTAGCGGCCTGTAAGTGCTAGTGTCCAACAGCATGTCAAGATTGAGTCGTTGATATAAGCCGCTGTCGAGAATCACAACCGCTCCTCCCTTGTCCGCTTGTCAGACCACTATGTCCTTCCATTCACTCAAATGATCTAGAGCTTGTTTCTCAAGAACAGACAAGTTCCCCCGCTTAGCTCACCTATTTTTGGAAAGAGCCAGTAACTCCCATTCAACCACTTCTTGAAAGTGGTCAAGAACGGGTCTCCTTGACATAATCGGATAAAAATCCGGGTTAGATGTACGAAATTCAGGTGCGGGTACAATATCCACGCCACTGTAAGAATCTTGTAATTCAGACAGTAAACAGAGATCCCCAAAAGTAAGGCTAGCAAAACCAGAGGGCTCACCCATATCAGTAGTATGCAATAAAGTAGAAACATTAGAAATTGTTGTTGGCATATGATCATCATTTATAGACTCTACAAAATCAGCAGAAACATTAGTTATATTGTCCCCATTAGACATATTAGAAAAGTGTTTCTTGATGGTAATGTCTCTTACGAACTTATTAATGTCCATCAGGGTTTTGAATAAATTAAATCCGCACGATGGAGCAAAAGTAAGTCCCTTGGACAACACCAAAAGTTCGTAAGGAGATAGAGTCTTGGCAGATAAGTTGAAAACTGGTATGGTGCTCACCTCCTCCTGTAGGAGCGTGGACTCCGTCTTGGGTGCACGGTGTTTCCTCCCCGCTCGTCGTTTTTTGATGATGACGACGGGCAGTTACCTGGGCCCCTTGATGACGTGGGTAGTGGGGAGGAGGAAGCGGTCGGAGCTCCGGATCCTGAGGCATCCGACTGGTCTCCCGCATCTGTGGAGTCACCATCCGTACAGGTAAAGCTGACTTTAGAATCCCTGCCGGCAGAGTTCTCACGATTTCTATTTTTAGGGTGATTCCTCCTTCCCCGTCCCCCTCGATTTTGGTGTAGCTTTATTGTCACTCTGTGGCCATTGATACACATTTTTCTCTCTATAGTCCTGTGAATCACGCATAAATTTAGATTGTTTAACCTCTGTGATTATGGTCTCCATTTTGGCAATATTGGCTTTGATCTTCTCATCCATGTCACAGAACGTTTCAGCGAGGAATCTGTGAGCAATAGTTCCCAGTCGGTTTTAAACTGGTCCACAAAAATGGTGGTGGGGAATTTGAGTATGCGTAGTCCTCTCGGTATCATATTATTCTCCACATATTTCTTAAGTGTGGAGACATCCCACCATATGCGGACCTCATTGGTGAGAGCTTTCTCCAACTGCTGCATGAGAATCTTAAGATCCAACGTATTAGTGGTGTCCGTATCTTGTGTGTTGAACATAGAGGACATCCTTGCTAGACGTGCTTGATGATCATCATCAACGGATTTCAGGCAGGCACTTGTCGCCATTTTAGCTCCTGAATTAAAATTCCTGATGCTGGAATGGGAGACTCGGACAGTCCAATCAATAGTACACACACTCTCGCAGTGTCCAGCTCACCACTCCTCGTCTCAGTGCGCGGAAACGTGTGGACTCCACGTACAAATGCAAACTGACAAGAAAAGGAAAGTCCAGCACTGCAGGTCCAAAGCAAGGAAGCCGTTTTATTGTATAAGAACACACGGACACCAAACGTGGATCACAAGTGACACGTTTCGGCGAGCTCTCTCGCCTTAGTCGTACAAAGAAAAATTAAGATCCTTCTGGTCTATATAGGGGAAAGCAGGTGAAAACACCTGAGTGGTGTGGGTGGAGCCACTTTCCTCCCACACAAACACAGACTAGATGTACAATACACATAGAAAAAATTTGCACCAGTATATTATATACAACAATAAATATGGTGAATATACAAAAATAAAGAGAAATTCTTACAAGATGCATGAATTCAGCTGTGAACTGTACAAAAATAGTAAATACACAGTTTAATGGAAGATATATAAAGTTATATAAACATATTGATCAAAAGCCCCCACCCGTGGGAATAATGTAAATAAATGTGTAGGTGTTACACCACACATTACTAAATCAGTAACATAACCAATGATGTGCATGTAAAGAAAAAAAAAGATATAACAAAAGAACAGGGGGTATAAGCATGAGGTTAAAACTCGAGTGTGTGAACGAGTCTCTAATCATACCTGCATGTATTAGCAAGTAATGCGAGAGTCGTTCTGACAGCAAAGTTGGAGAAATAAATCCGATGAAAAAGCTCATGCACCATCAAAAACATAAAAATCTGAATGACAAGATTAAATTTATATAATATAAGGTGCATAGTGATCATCGGAATCACAAAATGAAATCAACTCTAGGGTGATTACTGGATACATGAGATATAAGCAAAAGGCAAAAACATATACCTAGAATAATTAAATGTAGATAGTGCATGCAAATATATAATTGTTATTCCTGCACTATTATTAGATCCAGTGATAACCCTGTAGTTGAAGGATGTGCGTATAATGGTAACCAGTGGCGTCGCTAGGGGGGGGCCAGAGGGGGCCATGGCCCCCCCTATATCAGGCCGTGCCCCCCCCCCCCCCCCAATTTAAAATAAACAAAGTCAGGGGTCGGCAACCACTCATGGCACGCGGGGCTCCAGGCGGAGAGGTGCTCACTCCGCTAATGGGGATCCAGGACACTTGTCCCGGATCCCCAGACGAGCGCCGCTTTCAGGTGTGTGCACACACGCACACAGCTAAGCCTCCTCTCAGTGTGAGCCGCAGGACCTGCCGCTTCACTGAGAGGAGACCTGTGAACTCTGCCCCCACGCAGTGCAGGCGCCGATGACGTCACTCATCGGCGCCTGCACTATAGCGGGAGAAGAACGCAGCCCCCTGTGCTGCTGAGGAGATCCCTGCCTGCGTATAGGTGAGAAAAAGTGTATTTTTAATTTTTTAATCATCCTGGCATCAGCTGGAGGAGGGAGGGGGGCAATGATGTGGAGGAGATGGGGGGGCAATGATGTGGAGGAGATGGGGGGGGGGGCAATGATGTGGAGGAGATGGGGGGGCAATGATGTGGAGGAGATGGGGGGGCAATGATGTGGAGGAGATGGGGGGGCAATGATGTGGAGGAGATGGGGGGCAATGATGTGGAAGAGATGGGGGGGCAATGATGTGGAGGAGATGGGGGGGCAATGATGTGGAGGAGATGGGGGGGCAATGATGTGGAGGAGATGGGGGGGCAATGATGTGGAGGAGATGGGGGGGCAATGATGTGGAGGAGATGGGGGGGCAATGATGTGGAGGAGATGGGGGGGCAATGATGTGGAGGAGAGGGGGGCAATGATGTGGAGGAGATGGGGGGCAATGATGTGGAGGAGAGGGGGGGAAATGATGTGGAGGAGGTGATGGGGGGTGATTATGTGGAGGGGTGAGGGGGTGTGTGCAGGTGAGGGGGGGTGATGATGTGGAGGAGATGGGGGGGCAATGATGTGGAGGAGGTGATGGGGGGGTGATGATGTGAAGGGGTGAGGGGGTGTGTGCAGGTGAGGGGGGGTGATGATGTGGAGGAGATGAGAGGGGGCAATGATTTGGAGGAGGTGAGGGGGGTTGTGTGCAGGTGAGAGGGGGGTGATGATGTGGAGGAGGAGGGGGTGATGATTTGGAGGAGGAGAGGGGGCTGATGATGTGAAGGAGGAGAGGGGAGTGATGATGTGGAGGAGATGAGAGGGGGCAATGATGTGGAGGAGGTGAGGGGGTGATGATGTGGAGGAGGTGAGGGGGGTTGTGTGCAGGTGAGAGGGGGGTGATGATGTGGAGGAGGAGGGGGTGATGATGTGGAGGAGAGGGGGCTGATGATGTGAAGGAGGAGAGGGGAGTGATGATGTGGAGGAGGAGAGGGGGGCGATGATGTGGAGGAGGTGATGGGGTTGTGTGCAGGTGAGAGGGGGGTGATGATGTGGAGGAGGAGAGGGGGGTGATGATGTGGAGGAGGAGAGGGGGGTGATGATGTGGAGGAGGAGAGGGGGGTGATGTGGAGGAGGAGAGGGGGGTGATGTGGAGGAGGAGAGGGGGGTGATGATGTGGAGGAGGAGAGGGGGGCGATGATGTGGAGGAGGTGAGGGGGGTTGTGTGCAGGTGAGAGGGGGGTGATGATGTGGAGGAGGAGAGGGGGGTGATGATGTGGAGGAGGAGAGGGGGGCGATGATGTGGAGGAGGTGAGGGGGGTTGTGTGCAGGTGAGAGGGGGGTGATGATGTGGAGGAGGAGAGGGGGGTGTAGGTGAGAGGGGGGTGATGATGTGGAGGAGGAGAGGGGGGTGTAGGTGAGAGGGGGTGATGATGTGGAGGAGGAGAGGGGGTGATGATGTGGAGGAGGAGAGGGGGGCGATGATGTGGAGGAGGTGAGGGGGGTTGTGTGCAGGTGAGAGGGGGGTGATGATGTGGAGGAGGAGAGGGGGGTGTAGGTGAGAGGGGGGTGATGATGTGGAGGAGGAGAGGGGGGTGTAGGTGAGAGGGGGGTGATGATGTGGAGGAGGAGAGGGGGGTGATGATGTGGAGGAGGAGAGGGGGGTGTAGGTGAGAGGAGGGTGATGATGTGGAGGAGGAGAGGGGGGTGATGATGTGAAGGAGCACTGGCTACTTCCCTACCTGGCTACCTACCCAATTACCTGCTTGGCTACTTCCCTACCTGGCTTCCAACCTTATTACTGGCTACCTACCCACCTACTTAGCCTCCTGGTTACTTACCTACATAGCTACTTACCTACATAGCAACCTAATTACCTAGCTATCTAGCTACCCAGCTACCTACCTACATACATAGCTACCCACTTACCTACCTGGCTACCTACTTAGCTACCTTGCTACCTACCTATGAACCTCCATATCTACATAGCTACCTACCTACCTAATTGGCTGCCTACCAACCTAGCTAGCCACCTACCAACCTAGCTAGCCACCTATATCCAAGGACAATCTCAGCACACCAAAGTATAAAGTGCAGTTCAGTGGAGTCTATTCCATTCTAAACAGAGTTACAGAGCAGGCTACGATTCGTCGCTTCTAGTGCTTTGCAAAGGTGAAGACAGGTCGCTGAAACGTTGCTTGCTCTGTAACACTGTTTGGAATGGAATAAACTTCACTGAATTCTGCAATTCTGGAGAGGGCACTGGAAAAAATGCAGAAACTAAGATGTTTGTCTTGCAGATGCTGCAGTGATGGGTTTTGGCTGGAAGAAGTCGTCATGGCGGTCTGAGCCAGATGGAGAACAGAAGGAAAGAGGATGACGCTGACCATAAAAGATGTGAATTGTGAGTCAGTTAATGTAACTGTATGTATATTATTGCACAACACGACTGGGGTCTGTATTATGCAGGGGGATGGGGTCTATTATGCAGGGATCTGATTCTGGGGTCTGTATTATAGTGGGGTCTGTTTATGGGGTCTGTTTTATGGTAAGTGGTGATGATTCAGGGGTCTGTATTGTGGTACGGTAAGGTAAATTAAACATGTTCTGCATGGTGCGTGTGTGTATATATGTGTGTGTGTGTATATATATATATATATATATATATATATACACACACACATACACACACGTTTTAAAATTGCCCCCCCACTTTTGTCACTGGCCTCCCATGTGCCCCCCTAAATATGAATGCTGGAGACGCCACTGATGGTAACTACTGTTATTAAAGGGGGACAAGTGTGAACAGGAGGCAATACACACAAACTCACCACACCCTGTTAAGAACTAATAGTATAACATGGTATCTTGCCTCCTGTTCATACCTGTCGGGAATCTAGTGCCCAATTTAAGGATCCAATAGACCTCTCGGTCCAAAAGCTTCCTTCTATGATCTCCTCCTCGTATCGGGGCTGTAACCTTCTCAATGCCTTGAACATATAAACTCAGGAAAGAGCCTGCATGATATTCTGCACAGTGTCTGCTAACCATGGATACGTGGCGGGAATTAAAATGTGGGATGTCTGACAGATGCCTCCGAATTCTCACTTTGAGGGCACCCGTCGTACAACCCACATATTGGATGTTGCATTCCCGGCACGTGATACAGTATACTACAAAAGTAGTTGTCACGATGCCGGCTGGCAGGTAGTGGATCCTCTGTGCCAGAGAGGGATTGGCGTGGACCGTGCTAGTGGATCGGTTCTAAGTCACTACTGGTTTTCACCAGAGCCCGCCGCAAAGCGGGATGGTCTTGCTGCGGCGGTAGTGACCAGGTCGTATCCACTAGCAACGGCTCAACCTCTCTGGCTGCTGAAGATAGGCGCGGTACAAGGGAGTAGACAGAAGCAAGGTCGGACGTAGCAGAAGGTCGGGGCAGGCAGCAAGGATCGTAGTCAGGGGCAACGGCAGGAGGTCTGGAACACAGGCTAGGAACACACAAGGAAACGCTTTCACTGGCACGATGGCAACAAGATCCGGGCAGGGAGTGCAGGGGAAGTGAGGTGATATAGGGAAGTGCACAGGTGAACATACTAATTGGAACCACTGCGCCAATCAGCGGCGCAGTGGCCCTTTAAATCGCAAAGACCCGGCGCGCGCGCGCCCTAGGGAGCGGGGCCGCGCGCGCCGGGACAGGACCGACGGAGAGCGAGTCAGGTACGGGAGCCGGGGTGCGCATCGCGAGCGGGCGCTACCCGCATCGCGAATCGCATCCCGGCTGGAGGCGGTATCGCAGCGCACCCGGTCAGTGGATCTGACCGGAGCGCTGCAGTGAGGAGAGTGTAGCGAGCGCTCCGGGGAGGAGCGGGGACCCGGAGCGCTCGGCGTAACAGTACCCCCCCCTTGGGTCTCCCCCTCTTCTTAGAGCCTGAGAACCTGAGGAGCAGACTTTTGTCTAGGATATTGTCCTCAGGTTCCCAGGATCTCTCTTCTGGACCACAACCCTCCCAATAAACTAAAAAAAAAGTTTTCCCTCTGACCTTTTTTGATGCCAGAATCTCTTTGACGGAGATGATGTCCGAGGAGCCGGAAACAGGAGTGGGGGGAACAGATTTGGGAGAGAAACGGTTGATGATAAGTGGTTTAAGAAGAGAAACGTGAAAGGCATTAGGAATACGAAGAGAAGGAGGAAGAAGAAGTTTGTAAGAGACAGGATTAATCTGGCACAAAATTTTGAAAGGACCAAGATAGCGTGGTCCCAACTTGTAGCTAGGGACACGGAAGCGGACATATTTAGCGGAGAGCCATACCTTGTCTCCAGGGGAAAAAATGGGAGGAGCTCTTCTTTTCTTATCCGCGAACTTCTTCATGCGTGATGAAGCCTGTAAGAGAGAATTTTGGGTCTCTCTCCATATGATGGAAAGATCACGAGAAATTTCATCCACAGCGGGCAGACCAGAGGGCAAGGGGGTAGGGAGGGGGGGAAGAGGGTGACGGCCGTACACCACGAAAAATGGGGATTTGGAGGAAGATTCAGAGACTCTGAAGTTATACGAGAATTCGGCCCATGGTAGAAGATCTGCCCAATCATCCTGGCGGGAGGAAACAAAATGTCGTAAATAATCACCCAAGACCTGGTTAACTCTTTCTACTTGTCCATTGGATTGAGGATGATATGCAGAAGAAAAATTTAATTTAATCTTGAGTTGTTTACAGAGAGCCCTCCAGAATTTAGACACGAATTGGACGCCTCTATCCGAGACGATCTGCGTAGGCAACCCGTGAAGACGAAAAATGTGTACAAAAAATTGTTTAGCCAACTGAGGCGCTGAAGGAAGACCAGGAAGAGGGATGAAATGTGCCATTTTGGAGAATCGATCAACGACCACCCAAATAACAGTGTTGCCACGGGATGGGGGTAAGTCAGTAATAAAATCCATACCAATCAGAGACCAAGGCTGTTCGGGGACAGGCAGAGGATGAAGAAAACCAGCGGGCTTCTGGCGAGGAGTCTTATCCCGGGCACAGATAGTGCAGGCACGCACAAAGTCCACAACATCCGTCTCCAGAGTCGGCCACCAATAGAAGCGAGAGATGAGTTGCACAGATTTCTTGATGCCTGCATGACCTGCGAGATGGGAGGAGTGACCCCATTTGAGGATTCCGAGGCGTTGGCGTGGAGAAACGAAGGTCTTTCCTGGAGGAGTTTGCCTGATGGAGGCTGGAGAAGTGGAAATCAGGCAGTCAGGAGGAATGATGTGTTGCGGAGAGAGTTCAACTTCAGAAGCATCCGAGGAACGAGAGAGAGCATCGGCCCTAATGTTCTTATCGGCAGGCCGAAAGTGAATTTCAAAATTAAATCGGGCAAAGAACAGGGACCACCTGGCCTGGCGAGGATTCAGCCGTTGGGCAGACTGGAGGTAGGAGAGGTTCTTGTGGTCGGTGTAAATAATAACTGGAAATCTTGATCCCTCCAGCAGATGCCTCCATTCCTCAAGTGCTAATTTAATGGCTAGAAGCTCTCGATCCCCGATGGAGTAGTTCCTCTCCACCGGAGAGAAGGTCCTAGAAAAAAACCCACAAGTAACAGCATGCCCGGAAGAATTCTTTTGTAGAAGGACAGCTCCAGCTCCCACTGAGGAGGCATCAACCTCCAATAGGAAGGGTTTAGATGGGTCAGGTCTGGAGAGCACAGGAGCCGAAGAAAAGGCAGACTTGAGCCGTTTAAAGGCGTCTTCCGCTTGAGGAGGCCAAGACTTGGGATCGGCATTTTTTTTGGTTAAAGCCACGATAGGAGCCACAACGGTAGAAAAATGTGGAATAAATTGCCTGTAATAATTGGCGAACCCCAAAAAACGTTGGATAGCACGGAGTCCGGAGGGGCGTGGCCAATCTAAAACGGCAGAGAGTTTGTCTGGATCCATTTGTAGTCCCTGGCCAGAGACCAAGTATCCTAGGAAAGGAAGAGATTGGCATTCAAACAGACATTTCTCTATTTTGGCATAGAGTTGATTATCACGAAGTCTCTGAAGAACCATACGGACATGCTGGCGGTGTTCTTCTAGATTGGCAGAAAAAATCAGGATATCGTCCAGATATACAACAACACAGGAGTATAAGAGATCACGAAAAATTTCATTAACAAAGTCTTGGAAGACGGCAGGGGCGTTGCACAGGCCAAAGGGCATGACCAGATACTCAAAGTGTCCATCTCTGGTGTTAAATGCCGTTTTCCATTCATCCCCCTCTCTGATGCGGATGAGATTATAAGCACCTCTTAAGTCCAGTTTGGTAAAGATGTGGGCACCTTGGAGGCGATCAAAGAGTTCAGAGATGAGGGGTAGGGGGTAGCGGTTCTTAACCGTGATTTTATTAAGACCGCGGTAGTCAATGCAAGGACGTAGAGAGCCATCTTTTTTGGACACAAAGAAAAATCCGGCTCCGGCAGGAGAGGAAGATTTACGGATAAAGCCCTTTTTTAAATTTTCCTGGACGTATTCAGACATGGCAAGAGTCTCTGGGGCGGACAGAGGATAAATTCTGCCCCGGGGTGGAGTAGTGCCCGGGAGGAGGTCGATAGGACAATCATAAGGCCTGTGAGGAGGTAGAGTCTCAGCTTGTTTTTTGCAAAAAACATCCGCAAAGTCCATATAGGCCTTAGGGAGACCGGTTACAGGAGGAACTACAGAGTCACGGCAAGGGTTACTGGGAACCGGTTTTAGGCAGTCCTTGGAACAAGAGGGCCCCCAACTCTTGATCTCCCCAGTGGACCAATCCAGGGTTGGGGAATGAAGTTGAAGCCAGGGAAGTCCAAGGAGAATTTCAGAAGTGCAATTGGGGAGGACCAAAAGTTCAATCCTCTCGTGATGAGGTCCGATGCACATTAGAAGGGGCTCCGTGCGAAAACGTATGGTACAGTCCAATCTTTCATTGTTTACACAATTGATGTAGAGGGGTCTGGCGAGACTGGTCACCGGGATATTGAACCTGCTGACGAGAGAGGCCAAAATAAAATTTCCTGCAGATCCGGAGTCCAAGAAGGCCACAGCAGAGAAGGAGAAGGCAGAGGCAGACATCCGCACAGGCACAGTAAGACGTGGAGAAGCAGAGTAGACATCAAGGACTGTCTCACCTTTGTGCGGAGTCAGCGTACGTCTTTCCAGGCGGGGAGGACGGATAGGACAATCCTTCAGGAAGTGTTCGGTACTAGCACAGTACAGGCAGAGATTCTCCAAGCGGCGTCGTGTCCTCTCTTGAGGTGTCAGGCGAGACCGGTCGACCTGCATAGCCTCCACGGCGGGAGGCACAGGAACAGATTGCAGGGGACCAGAGGAGAGAGGAGCCGGGGAGAAGAAACGCCTCGTGCGAACAGAGTCCATATCCTGGCGGAGCTCCTGACGCCTTTCGGAAAAACGCATGTCAATGCGAGTGGCTAGGTGAATGAGTTCATGTAGATTAGCAGGGATTTCTCGTGCGGCCAGAACATCTTTAATGTTGCTGGATAGGCCTTTTTTAAAGGTCGCGCAGAGGGCCTCATTATTCCAGGATAATTCTGAAGCAAGAGTACGGAATTGTACGGCATACTCGCCAACGGAAGAATTACCCTGGACCAGGTTCAACAGGGCAGTCTCAGCAGAAGAGGCTCGGGCAGGTTCCTCAAAGACACTTCGAATTTCCGAGAAGAAGGAGTGTACAGAGGCAGTGACGGGGTCATTGCGGTCCCAGAGCGGTGTGGCCCAAGACAGGGCTTTTCCAGACAGAAGGCTGACTACGAAAGCCACCTTAGACCTTTCAGTGGGAAACTGATCCGACATCATCTCCAGGTGCAGGGAACATTGGGAAAGAAAGCCACGGCAAAACTTAGAGTCCCCATCAAATTTATCCGGCAAGGATAGTCGTAGACCAGAAGCGGCCACTCGCTGCGGAGGAGGTGCAGGAGCTGGCGGAGGAGATGATTGCTGAAGCTGTGGTAGTAACTGCTGAAGCATAACGGTCAGTTGAGACAGCTGTTGGCCTTGTTGCGCTATCTGTTGCGACTGCTGGGCGACCACCGTGGTGAGGTCAGCGACAACTGGCAGAGGAACTTCAGCGGGATCCATGGCCGGATCTACTGTCACGATGCCGGCTGGCAGGTAGTGGATCCTCTGTGCCAGAGAGGGATTGGCGTGGACCGTGCTAGTGGATCGGTTCTAAGTCACTACTGGTTTTCACCAGAGCCCGCCGCAAAGCGGGATGGTCTTGCTGCGGCGGTAGTGACCAGGTCGTATCCACTAGCAACGGCTCAACCTCTCTGGCTGCTGAAGATAGGCGCGGTACAAGGGAGTAGACAGAAGCAAGGTCGGACGTAGCAGAAGGTCGGGGCAGGCAGCAAGGATCGTAGTCAGGGGCAACGGCAGGAGGTCTGGAACACAGGCTAGGAACACACAAGGAAACGCTTTCACTGGCACGATGGCAACAAGATCCGGCAAGGGAGTGCAGGGGAAGTGAGGTGATATAGGGAAGTGCACAGGTGAACATACTAATTGGAACCACTGCGCCAATCAGCGGCGCAGTGGCCCTTTAAATCGCAAAGACCCGGCGCGCGCGCGCCCTAGGGAGCGGGGCCGCGCGCGCCGGGACAGGACCGACGGAGAGCGAGTCAGGTACGGGAGCCGGGGTGCGCATCGCGAGCGGGCGTTACCCGCATCGCGAATCGCATCCCGGCTGGAGGCGGTATCGCAGCGCACCCGGTCAGTGGATCTGACCGGAGCGCTGCAGTGAGGAGAGTGTAGTGAGCGCTCCGGGGAGGAGCGGGGACCCGGAGCGCTCGGCGTAACAGTAGTATTGCAATTGATGTATCTTTCCATTTGAAATATTTCTCCATTGCTGGTGGACTTAAATTCTTTACTGTTAAGCATGACACAACAACATGTGCACTTGTTATGGCCACACTTGTACGATCCTTTATGTTGCAACCAACAAGGTGTAGTACCACTAGTGTGTTGAAACATGCTTGGGGAAACTCTACTTGCAATAGTTCTGGCTTTATGTTTATATAACTTTATATATTTTCCATTAAACTGTGTATTTACTATTTTTGTACAGTTCACAGCTGAAATCATGCATCTTGTAAGAATTTCTCTTTATTTTTGTATATTCACCATATTTATTGTTGTATATAATATACTGGTGCAAATTTTTTCTATGTGTATTGTACATCTAGTCTGTGTCTGTGTGGGAGGAAAGTGGCTCCACCCACACCACTCAGGTGTTTTCACCTGCAGTGCTGGACTTTCCTTTTCTTTACAGTGACATGTCACGCTCTTTTACTTATGGTAGTTTATGTGAGCTGGAAGCCGCTAGACAACTTTTTTCATACGTCTTTAAAGTTTACCGTAACGGTGAGCTGTACACAAGTTGTGGTACTTCAGGTAACCCAGTGGGACGACTACGATCATCACATATTTTGTCACGTGGCCATTTCCATGTATACAAACCTTGTGGAGTAACTACAACATTGTCTGAGTCCACCTGCATTTCTGCACGTCTCCCTGTTGTCGTCAAGAAGATCACTACGAGAAGTGAAGTGCTTAATTCACCCTCTACCACACCATTTACCTCACAGTCTACCTCACCGCCAACTTCACCACCTACCTCACCAATCCCATCAGAACCAGATAACAACTTATATCAGTTCTCGTACCAATCCTATCAAATGTTCTAAAAGACGTTGTGCCAGATGCACCGATGCTACTCGGAAGAAACAACTACAAAAAGCTTTGAAAAAGTATGTACAAAAAAAAAACGCAGTTCCTCATGCTGCTGTATACAATTATCAAAAAAAATAATGCAGTGATGAACAGAGAAGCAGTGGCTAGGTACCAACAAGCTCACCCTGAGGTACATAGGAAGTCAAATTCCTGGAAAGCTCTCTCTGATATGGCATATGACATCAATATAGAGTATGGAAGCTACAGCATGGTGGTCTTGGGTGCCATGAGCAGTAGGTGTCGGTGGTGTAATGCTCTCAAGTGGAAGGAGGAGGCACCCGGCATGTGCTATAGCGCTGGTAAGGTGTATCTTTCACCCTATGAACAGTTACCTGAGCCTCTCTATAGTTTGATAATGGATTTACATCCAGAACATGACCACTTTATGAACAGTATTCGTAAATACAATAGTTGTTTTCAAATGACATCTTTTGGAGCTAAACAAATCATAAAGGACGGTTTTATGCCAACTTTTAAAGTTCAGGGTTAGATATACCACGTGGTTGGGAGTTTGCTGCCAGCACCTCAACAGGAACCACAATTCTTACAAATATATTTTGTTGGCGAGGACAATAGAGAAGTACAATTGAGGCACAGTAACTTTCCTGATGTAAAACCTGGCTAAGTCAGGCAACTACAGGCAAAGCTACATACGTGCAATTCTCATATAAGAGACTTGAAAGTCGCCCTAGACAAAGTGCCTGAAACTTCTGGCACATTCAAAGTAGTCATCAATGCCAAGAAGCCGCAAGAAGACCAAAGAGGGCATTTCAATGCTCCTACTTCAAACGAAGAAGCCTTAGTAATAGTTGGCCAACAATTGGAGAAACGTGACATTGTCCTTGAGAGCCACGATAACAAATTGCAGCGCATTAGCGAGATCCACCGTTTGTACGATGCCCTACAGTATCCGCTTTTATTTAGTCATGGTGAAGATGGATACCTCAACGTGATCCCGAGACCAAAACTATACTCACAAACACAGTCTCCGCAGCGAGTTTCTATTCTTTTTGTATCATGATTAGACATGGCGAAGATAATCAACTGGTGTATTTCTGTTCTCTGTTAAGTGAGTTCTTGGTGGATATGTATGCCAAAATAGAATCGGAAAGGTTGGCCTACATCAGGAACAATAAGGCGCAACTAAGAGCTGACAGCTACATACACTTACGGCATGCTATAGGGTGACAAGCTGTTGATGGTGAGCAGCTGGGTCAAAAGGTGGTGCTTTCATCATCTTTTACTGGAGGACCTCGCTATATGCATGCGCGTATCAAGATGCTATGATGTACGTGCATCAGTACGGCGACCCTGACCTCTTTATCACTTTTACATGTAATCCCCGTTGGCAAGACATTACAAAAGTACTTTTCCTTGGCCAAAAGACAGACGATCAACATGACATCATAGCCAGGGTTGTCACGATGCCGGCTGGCAGGTAGTGGATCCTCTGTGTCAGAGAGGGATGGCGAGGACCGCGCTAGTGGACCGGTTCTAAGCCACTACTGGTTTTCACCAGAGCCCGCCGCAAAGCGGGATGGTCTTGCTGCGGCGGTAGTGACCAGGTCGTATCCACTAGCAACGGGTCACCTCTCTGACTGCTGAAGATAGGCGAGGTACAAGGGAGTAGGCAGAAGCAAAGTCGGACGTAGCAGAAGGTCGGGGGCAGGCGGCAAGGTTCGTAGTCAGGGGAGATAGCAGAAGTTCTGGTACACAGGCTTTAAACACACAAAACGCTTTCACTAGGCACAAGGGCAACAAGATCCGGCAAGGAAGTGCATGGGAGGAGGTTAGATATAGTCAGGGACCAGGTGGAAGCCAATTAAGCTAATTGGGCCAGGCACCAATCATTGGTGCACTGGCCCTTTAAGTCTCAGGGAGCTGGCGCGCGCGCGCCCTAGAGAGCGGAGCCGCGCGCGCCAGCACATGACAGCAGGGGACGGGAACGGGTAAGTGACCTGGGATGCGATTCGCGAGCGGGCGCGTCCCGCTGTGCGAATCGCATCCCCAACGGCCATGACAGAGCAGCGCTCCCGGTCAGCGGGACTGACCGGGGAGCTGCAGGTGGAAAGACGCCGTGAGCGCTCCGGGGAGGAGCGGGGGCCCGGAGCGCTAGGCGTAACAAGGGTATTCTACCTAAAGGTGAAAAAGATGAAGGCTCTTATAAATAAAGGCTGTTAGGGGAAATGTGTTGCTTTATATACTCAGTGGAGTGGCAAAAACTAGGTCTTCCTCACATTCACATCTTGCTATGGTTAGAGCAACGTATTACCCCAGACAAAATCGACAATGTAATCTGTGCAGAAATACCTAAACCTGAGCAAGACCCTCTTCTCTATGATATTGTGAAGGCCAACATGATACATGGTCCTTGCGGTAGCTTAAACTACAAATCTCCCTGTATGAAAGATAAAAGCTGCAGTAAGAAATATCCACGACCACTTCTTAAGGACACCCAAACAGGAGACAATGGATAGCCGCAATACAGGAGAAGATCGCCAGATGACTGGGGTCACACAATAAAAATAAAAATTAAGGATATTGAGTTGGATAACCGATGGGTAGTGCCTTACAATCCTATTCTGTTACGTACTTTCAATGCTCATATTAATGTAGAGTACTGCAACTCTGTTAAATCTATTAAATATATTTGCAAGTACGTAAATAAGGGTAGTGATCAAGCAGCGTTTGCTCTGGAGAATGAGAAAGATGAGGTGAAAATCTATGAAACTGGCCGATATATAAGAAGTTCCAAAGCAGTTTGGAGGATCTTAAGCTTTCCTATACATGAAAGATTCCCTTCTATCATACATCTCGCTGTTCATCTTGAAAACGGTAAATGTGTCTCCACTAACCTTTCCGACAAAGTGAACAATCCACCTCAGACAACACTACTAGCTTTTTTTTAAATCTAGGAGAAAAAGGGGGAAAGTCGTAGAGGGTTGACCCGGAGTAAAAAAAAGTGCATGCTCTGGGTAGAGTCTACATTCCAACAGTACTGAGTGCTACCACTTGCATTTGCTGCTCCATGAGGTTAGAGGTCCTACATCCTTTGAGGACATGAAGACCGTGAATGGTGTCCTACATCCAACATTTCAGTCTGCGTGTAAGGCTCTAGGATTGCTGGAAGATGACAAACATTGGGAGACAACTTTAGAGGAAGCTGCATTGTGTGAGGTTCCTTTCAAGCTCCGAGAGCTGTTTACAATACTGTTAGTTTTTTTGTCAGCTCTCTGATCCTTTAAGTCTTTGGGAGAAATACAAAGACAGTCTCTCAGAGGACATCAAATGACAACTGGAGAGAGAGAGTTGGAAGGTGGTGCACAGCTGCTTATAGACGAGATCTACAGTAGATGCTTGATACTAATCGAAGATGCAGTGTTAGCTCAAGCGGGACAACATTTGACACAATATGGGTTACCTCAACCAAAAAGATCTGCAAGAAATTTGGATAATCACGAATATCTGAGGGAGACCAATTATGATTCTTGCGCCCTGTCTGAGGTAGTGTCGAATAATGAAAAGCGACTTACGAGTAAACAGCTTTACATTTACCAGCAGATCCTTGGCAGTATTGAGGAAGGAATTGGGCAAATATTTTTCTTGGATGCTACTAGCGGCACGGTAAGACTTTCCTTATTAATTTGCTGTTGGCTAAAGTAAGGAGTAACCGTGGCATCGCCCTAGCTGTCTCATCATCAGGGATAGCAGCAACACTGTTGGATGGAGGGAAAACAGCTCACGCCGCCTTCAAGCTACCGCTAAATCTCACCCATGCCGAAATGCCACTTTGCAACATATCAAAGCAGAGTAATGGTGCCCAAGTACTTCGCGATTGTAAACTTATAGTTTGGGACGAATGCACAATGGCACATAAAGGAGATTTCGAAGCACTTAACAGAACTTTAAAGGACATTAGAGGAAACGATGACATGATGGGGGGCGTGACCGTATTAGCTGGAGACTTCCATCAGACTCTGCTGGTAGTGCCGAGAGGATCTCGAGCTGACGAAGTTAATCTGCCCTTATAAAAAAAAAAAACTCCACCTAAACAAAAACATGCGGGTGCATTTGAACTGCGAGGTTTATGCTGGTGATGGGGATGGGGATCTTTGAGAATATCTGGTATCAGAAGGCAAGATTGCGATCCCGTCGGACCTTGCTACACTTGTGTCAACTGTTGATGATCTCTTAGCCCCAATATACTCGGATGTCCAAAATCTACACAGTAAATCCATGGAGTGGCTGTGCGAATGTACAATTTTGACATCTAAAAATGATCAGGCTTCTCTGATCAATGACACTTTGTTGAAGTCATTCGAAGATGCAGAATACCAGTACAAGTCTGTGGACACTGTAGTCGATACTGATGATGCTGTATACTATCCTGTGGAGTTTCTCTAAACCCACCTGATATGCCGTCTCACACACTTATCCTCAAAGTGGGTGCTCCAGTAATGCTACTGCGAAATCTCAATCTGCCCAAGTTGTGCAATGGGACCCGGTTGCGTGTGAAAGCCTTACATAAAAACGTGGTATATTTACTGGCTGTGCTCGAAGTGAATCTGTGTTTTTACCATAAATACCACTTATACCGTCGTATACCATTCGAGTTCAAAAGGCTGCAGTTTCCTCTTAAAGGGGTACTCCGGTGGTTAAGATTTTTGCCTATATTGCATCTTCTTTTAATGTTCATGTTTTTTGCAATTGACATGTATTATATATTTGTGCAGCATGTGTCTTTTTTTCTTACCTGTTTGTGGGCCAGGAAGTTCTGTAGTTCTGTGTTGGATCTCTGACTGTTGTCCACAGGTTAGGATTAGGCTGTGGACAAGGTGTCATGTTTTTTTTTTCTCTGTTCTTTCAGAACTGCACTGGACAGAGATAGGCCACGCCCCCTCATCTCCCCCTCCAGGTGGTCACAGGTTTGCATAAGAGCAAGAAGCTCCTACACAGCTCCTCCTCTCCCCTCCCCCCTGTTTTTTCTTGTGAGGACGCAGGTCAGCACTGAAAGAAGACAGAGAAGATGTATGTGAAGGGGAAGATAACAAGTGCACGGGCTGGGGATGTTTAGACTGCAGCGGAATAAATCTCGGATTGGGGATGATTTCTATGTGTGAAGGAGGGGGACTCCTGATTGACACATGCTGGGAGTTAACTCCCAGCATTCCCTGACAGCCTTTGAGCATGCTGGGAGTTGTAGTTTTGCAACAGCTGGAGGCACACTGATTGGGAAACACTGGCCTAGCCTATTCAGTATATTACAAACAAAGTGCATTGTTTCCCAAACAGGGTGTCTTCAGCTTTTGGCTGTCCGGGCATGCTGGTAGTAGTAGTTTTGCAACACCTGGAGGCACCCAGGTTGGGAAACACTGGTGTATGCCCTACAGAGGTGTGGTGAACTACAACCCTCAGGAGACTACAGAGGCAGCATGTTGGTGTTATACCACAGACTGAAGACTACTGAATGACACATGCTGGGAGTTGTAGTCCCTTTTGTGTGTGTATGACAGTGTATCCCAACCAGGGCTGATTATATTAGTGTGCTGTGTATAAGGGGGCCGACCCTGGAAAATTGTAGGGTGGGTAAAGGGCGGAACAAAAAAAAAGGAGCCGCCCCAAACCAGCAAGGCATGTGGCATGATGGGATTTGCGGTTTTGAGCACAGCAAGAAACAGGAAATGGAAGCAAAGATAGGAAAACAAAGTGGGGGATTAAAAGACATCAAAGAACGGAAATAGAGTTGCCTAAACAACAAGAATAGAAATGAAACAAAACAAATAGGGTAAGTCAAAAACGGAAAAACATGTTGACCACCGGAGTACCCCTTTAAGGTCTGTTTTGCAATGACGATTAATAAGTCACAGGGTCAGTCACTGAAAACTGCAGGAATTGATCTTAGGAGGGACTGCTTCTCGTACGGCCAGTTATATGTGGCCTGCTCAAGAGTTAGTTCACCTAACAGTCTGGTCATATTAGCACCTGAGGGCACAACCTCGAATGTAGTATACAAAGAGGTACTATAAATATTTTGGCTGCGTAAGTACACTGAAATGTTGGATGACTTCAAGAATCACAGAACTAACAAAAAACCAACATTGTGGTAAATACTTCTTGCAGCTAGAAAGGAGAATCGTACAATGCAGGTTCCTCTAAAGGTGTTTCCTAATTTTTGTCCTCTTTCAGCAATCCAAAGGCCTTGCGCGCCGACTCTGTAGAAGTCCTCAAATGATGTCGATCTTCAATTCCATGGAACAGCAGATGTAATTTTTGTTAGAATTCGGGTTGTTTGGATGCCCGTGCACTTTACCCAGAGAGGCCTCGTTACTATAGGATCGTAAAAAGTAGATCTGTGTTACCCCAAATTTTACACGAGCGAAGCCGTGGGCAAAAGCTAGTATATATATATACTACACCCTCCCGCTCCCTCACCCGCACCAGCACCCGTACGATCCCGCTGTCTTGTGAGTCCCAACGAGGCTACCGCAATAAAGACGTTTCATCTCCCGGTGAGTTGCTACGTCTTCTTTCGTTCTTTATGATACAGTATCTGTCACCACCTTGCCACAAACGTTTAGCACCACCAGAGACAGGATCATAGTGTTAACCCCATCAGAGCCGTTTGTCCCAGTGAGTCTGCAATAGCCGAGCCCATTGAGGCTTGAGAAAGGTCTCATTGTGGAGACCGAAACGCAGCACCATTCACATGATGGGCAAATAAATCACAGC
The DNA here is from genome assembly GCF_029499605.1 of Hyla sarda. NCBI lineage: Eukaryota > Metazoa > Chordata > Amphibia > Anura > Hylidae > Hyla > Hyla sarda. The sequence goes on from NC_079197.1 coordinate 51,594,425, forward strand.
TTTTGAAGCTATTTTGGAGTGCCGCTTCTTCTTTCACTGGATTTGATTTTCAAGGGATATAGAGTCCTATCCTAAGCAGCAGAGCACCCACGTGGACCTGGAGTCATATTCACAGTGTCGGCCCTTCCTCTATATTGCATTATATATATATATATATATATATATATATATATATATATATATATATATATATATTACGCCCAGCCTAAACCCTTGGACCTAGAAACCTGAATTTATGCACAGGTGTTGTTTTTACGATGTAGACAAGGAATAAGAAATTATTTTTCTAAATTCCACCCTTAAGGGGGTGAAAAAGGGGTTGGGTTTTGTTTTAAAGTCCCCTACAAGTCTATGGGAAATATATGTTACTGCATAACTTCCAAACGGCTGGAGATATTTCCATAATACTTGGTCACATGTTACTTATATGTCCACTTAAAATATAGGATAGTTAATTTTACCCTTAACTACCCCCATTTGTGAGGGTCAGGGTTTTGTGTAAAGTCTCGTGCAAATCAATGGAAAATGTATGTTCTAACATAACTTCCGTACGGCTGGAGCTATTTCAATAATACTTGGTCACATGTTACTTATATGTCCACTTAAAAAATAGGATAGTTAATTCAACCCTTAACTACCCCCATTTGTGAGGGTCGGGGTTTTTGTTTAGATTTGTCCCATGCAAATCTACAGGGAATGTATGTAGAGGACAGGATATGAGGATGGGACATAAGGATGGGATATGAGGACAGCATTAGAGGACAAGATATGAGGACGAGATATGAGGTCGGGATATGAGGTCGGGATAGGAGGTTAGGATAGGAGGACGGGATACGAGGATGGGATACGAGGACGGGATAGGAGGACGAGATAGGAGGATGGGATAGGTCAGGATAGTCCCATGCAAATCAATGGGAAATGTATGTTCCCACTTAACTTCCGTACGGCTGTAGATATTTCAATACCTGGTACACATATTACAGGTTGGGATATGAGGACGGGATGGGAGGTCGAGATAGCAGGTCAAAATAGGAGGTCGAGATAGGAGGACAGGATGATCGGGATAGAAGGTCAAGATAGGAGGTCGAGATAGGAGGTCAAGTTAGGAGGATGGGATATGAGGTCGAGATAGGAGGACAGGATAGGAGGTCGGGAATAGGAGGACGGGATAGGAGGTCGGGATAGAAGGTCGGGATAGAAGGTCAGGATAGGAGGTCGGGATAGGAGGTCGGGATTGGAGGTCGAGATAGGAGGTCAATATTGGAGGTCGATATTGGAGGACGGTATAGGATGGGATAGGAGGTCGGGATGGGAAGTCGGGATAGGAGGTCAAGATAGGAGGTCGAGATAGGAGGACGGGATGGTCGGGATAGCAGGTCGAGATAGGAGGACGGGATAGGAGGTCAAGATAGGAGGACGGGATAGGAGGACTGAATAGGAGGTCGGGATAGGAGGTCGGGTTAGGAGGTCGAGATAGGAGGACATGATATGAGGAAGGGATATGAGGACGGGATAGGAGGTCGGGATAGGAGATCGGGATAGGAGGACAAGATAGGAGGTCGGGATAGGAGGTTGGGATAGGAGGACAGGATATGAGGTTGAGATAGGAGGTCGAGATAGGAGGACGGAATGGTCGGCATAGGAGGTCGAGATAGGAGGACGGGATGGTCGGGATAAAAGGTCGAGATAGGAGGTTGAGATAGGAGGACGGGATAGTAGGATGGAATATGAGGACGGAATAGGAGGATGGGATAGGAGGATGGGATAGGAGGTTGGGATAGGAGGTAAAGATAGGAGGTCGAGATAGGAGGTCAAGATAGGAGGACGGGATAGGAGGTCGGGATAGGAGGTCGGGATAGGAGGTTTGGATAGGAGATCGGGATAGGAGGACGGGATAGGAGGTTGGGATAAGAGATCGGGATAGGAGGTCGGGATAGGAGGAAGGGATAGGAGGATGGGATAGGAGGACGAGATAAGAGGTCAGGATAGGAGGACGGGATAGTAGGACGGGATAGGAGGTCGAGATAGGAGGACGGGATAGGAGGTCGGGATAGGAGGTCAGGATAGGAGGTCGGGATAGAAGGACGGAATAGGAGGAGGGGATAGGAGGTCAGGATAGGAGGTTGGGATAGAAGGACGGGATAGGAGGACGGGATAGGAGGACGTGATAGGAGGATGGGATAGGAGGTCGAGATAGGAGGTCGGGATAGGAGGACGGTATAGGAGGTCGGGATATGAGGTCAGGATAGGAGGTCGAGATAGGAGGTCGGGATAGGAGGACGGGATAGGAGGACGGGATAGTAGGACGGGATAGGAGGTCGAGATAGGAGGACGGGCTAGGAGGTCGGGATAGGAGGTCAGGATAAGAGGTCGGGATAGAAGGACGGGATAGGAGGACGGGATAGGAGGACGGAATAGGAGGTCGAGATAGGAAGTCGAGATAGGTGGTCGGGATAGGAGATGGGATAGGAGATGGGATAGGAGGTCGGGATAGGAGGTCAGGATAGGAGGTCGAGATAGGAGGTCGAGATAGGAGGTCGGGATAGGAGGACGGGATAGTAGGACGGGATAGGAGGTCGAGATAGGAGGACGGGATAAGGGGTCGGGATAGGAGGTCAGGATAGGAGGTCGGGATAGGACGGGATAGGAGGACGGGATAGGAGGACGTGATAGGAGGATGGGATAGGAGGTCGAGATAGGAGGTCGGGATAGGAGGTCGGGATAGGAGGATGGTATAGGAGGTCGGGATAGGAGGTCGGGATAGGAGGTCGAGATAGGAGGTCGAGATAGGAGGACGGGATAGGAGGTTGGGATAGGAGGTAAAGATAGGAGGTCGAGATAGGAGGTCAAGATAGGAGGACGGGATATGAGGATGGGATAGGAGGTCGGGATAAGAGGTCGGGATAGGAGGTCTGGATAGGAGGACGGGATAGGGGGTCGGGATAGGAGGTCGGGATAGGAGGTCGAGATAGGAGGTCGAGATAGGAGGACGGGATAGGAGGACAGGATATGAGGATGGGATATGAGGACTGTTGTCAGTATATAAGCAGTGCGAGAAGGCAGGTTCCCCTGTGCGCAGATTCGGTAAAAGTCCTCAAAGGATGTCGATCTTCTATTCCATGAAACAGCAGATGTAATGTTTCGGGTTGTTTGGATGCCCGTAGACTTTACCCAGAGCGGCCTCATTACTATAGGATCGTAAAAAGTAAATCAGCGGGAAAAAGCTAGTATATACATTTATAAAAATAGAAGGCATGACTCACTGACTAATCAATCCAAAACCCTTGGATCTAGAAAGCTGAATTTTTTCACAGGTGTTGTTTTTAAGATGTAGATGAGGAATAAGAAAGGATTTTGCGAAATTCAACCCTTAAGGGGGTGAAAAAGGGTTTTTTGTTTAAAGTCCCATACAAGTCTATGGGAAATATATGTTACTGCATAACTTCCAAACGGCTCAAGATATTTCGATAATACTTGGTCACATGTTACTTATATGTCCACTTAAAATATAGGATAGTTAATTTAATTCTTAACTACCCCCCATAAGTGAGGGTCGGGGTTTTTTTTTAAAGTCCCATGCAAATCTACAGGAAATGTATGTAGAGGACAGGATATGAGGATGGGACATAAGGATGGGATATGAGGACAGCATATGAGGACAACATATGAGGACGAGATATGAGGTCGGGATATTAGGACGGGATATGAGGTCAGGATAGGAGGTCAGGAAAGGAGGACGGGATACGAGGACGGGATAGGTCGGGATAGGAGGAGGGGATATGAGGATGGGATATGAGGTCGGGATATGAGGACAGGATATGAGGACAGGATAGGAGGTCGTGATAGGAGGATGAGATAGGAGGTCGGGATAGGAGGTCGAGATAAAGGGTCGGGATAGGAGGTCGGGATAGGGGTTCGGGGTAGTAGGACGGGATATGAGGTCGAGATAGGAGGTCGGGATAGGAGGATGGGATAATGGTCAGGATAGGAGGAAGGGATATGAGGAAGGAATATGAGGAAGGCATAGGAGGTCGAGATATGAGGATGGGATATGAGGACAGGATATGAGGACGGGATATGGGTTTGGGATATGGGGACGGGATATGAGGTCGGGATATGAGGATGGGATATGAGGTCGAAATAGGAGGACGGGATAGGAGGTTGTGATCTGAGGATGCGATAGGAGGTTGTGATATGAGGATGGGATAGGAGGTCGAGATAGGAGGTCGGGATATGAGGTCGATATAGGACGGCGGGATATGAGGTCATGATAGGAGGTCGGGATAAGAGGTTGACATATGAGGACAGGAAATAAGGTCAGGATATGAGGACAGGATATGAGGTTGAGATATGGGGACGGGATATAGGGTTGGGATAGGAGAACAATATGTGAGGATGGGATATGAAGTCAAAAGCTTCCTCCTTTGTTGATTTTCCTCCCCAACAAGGATTAGGAAGGAAAAACCAGGCAACACCAGGTACTCAGCTAGTATATATATATATATATATATATATATATATATATATATATATTTATTTTGGGGGCTGGAAAAGGTGGATACAGTCCTAGGAAAGAGTCTCCTAGGACTGTATCCACCTTTTCCAGCCCACGGGAGCACCTGAAAGCTGAACTAATTTATGCAGGATAAGTCATCAACTGCCGAGCCGAGAAGTTCGTGACGAATCAAATTTACTGTAAGTTCGCTCATCTCTAACAGTGACCCCCCGACCTACGATGGCCCCGACATATGATAATTTCAACATGCGATGGCCTCTGAGAGGCCATCGCATGTTGAAGGCAGCATCAACATACAATGCTTTTGTATGTCGGGGCCAAGCAGCGTAGACTGCTTCAGCTGCCGCCGGATAGCCGTTTACGGTGCCCCATGTGCTCCGGTGATGTTCTTCTTCCTGTCCTCGGGGCTCTGGAGCTCCTCTTCGGGATTCCCTGCATTGCCGGTGCTCTCCATCGTCGGCATCACGTCGCCGCGCACGCCATCCCGTCATCCAATAGGAGCGGCGTGCATATTAACGTGATTGTGGCGACAGAGAGCGACGATCCCGGAGAAGCAGAGACGTCCGGAGCATTGGGGACAGCACAGGGATGCGGCAACCGTGATGGAGGGCGACATCCAGGGCAGCGGTGACGGTTCCGGAGCGGCGGGGACAGGTGAGTACAACTTCCTATACTTTACATTGCACGGATCCCTCAACATACAATGGTTTCAACAAACGATGGTTCATTTGGAACGGATTACCATTGTATGTTGAGGGACCACTGTATATTTATTAACCTAATTTGTAGCCTTTCTCTGATATCTACATTTTTTTCCTTCCCTTGTCTATGCCACCTATTGCTTTTAAAGGAGTAGTCCAGTGGTGATTCAGTGGTGAGCAACTTATCCCCTATCCTAAGGATAGGGGATAAGTTGCAGATCGCAGGGGGTCCGACCGCTGGGGCCCCCTGCGATCTCCTGTACGGAGCCCCGACAGCCCACGGGAAGGGGGCATGTCGACCTCCGCACGAGGCGGCGGCCGACACGCCCCCTCAATACAACTCTATGGCAGAGCCGAAGCGCTTCCTTCGGCAATCTCCGGCTCTGCCATAGAGATGTATTGAGGGGGCGTGTCGGCCGCCGCCTCGTGCGGGGGTCGACACCCGCTATCTCGGCGGAGAGCCGGGGCCCCGTACAGAGAGATCGCAGGGGGCCCCAGCGGTCGGACCCCCCGCGATCTCAAACTTATCCCCTATCCTTAGGATAGGGGATAAGTTTTTCACCACTGGACTACCCCTTTAAGCCTTTTTTGGGGTGTAACTTTGTTGCACATTACTGTACAAGCGATCAGTCGTGCAAAAAGGGGGGGCCTTTAGCCTTGCACCATTCTTTCTATTTGCAGCTGACACCTCTATCCATGTCCGGAACTGTACAGAGCAGGATTGGTTTTCTATGGGGATTTGCTCCTGCTCTGAACAGTTCCTAACATGGACAGTGGTGTCAGCAGAGAGCACTGTGGTCAGACAGAAAAGAAATTCAAAATAACTTCCTGTGGAGCATACAGCAGCTGTTAAGTACTGGAATGATTAAGATTTTTAAATAGAAGTAATTAACAAAACTGTTTAACTTTCTGGCACCAGTTGATTTAAAAAAAACATGTTTTCCACCGGAGTACCCCTTTAAAATGCACACATAGGCATGGGAAGATGCAGTATCTTTTTCCAAACATGCCACAAAATATCCTTTTTTTGGGAGTAGCAAGAGGTTGTTAGTCTACCAAGTGAAGAAGACGGCATGGATTCCTCCAAGCGTTCCAAAAACTATTCCTTTTTTGGGAGTAGAAACAGAATTGGTGTTCTAACAAAGTAGAGACTGAAGAAGAAATATCTCTTGTATGAAAAGCCAAAAAAAATTATCCCTTTTCTGGGGATGATGGGTTGTGTATGTGTAGACCTGGCTGGAAGTAGGGTGATGGGGGATTGGTGTTATTAGTAGTAGCCTGCGTACAGCAGGTGGTGGCTGACTGATGATACTAGCATACAGTATGAGATAAAATACATATTTTAATAGTGTACAGCATGAAATTGAGGACTGATGTCACTAGCGTACAGCATGAGATGGTGGACAGATGTCATTAGTGTACAGCACTAACTCTCCCTACTGTCTGGCTCTCTCCCTCTCTCTGTCTCCTCTATGCAGAAGTTCAGAGTGCTTTGAACACTGTGGGTGACATCAGTGCCCTTTTATCTGTGCCCCAGTGTACAGAGCCCTGCTTGTTCTCATTGTACAGAGCCCTGCTTGTCCTCAGTACACAGAGCCATGCTTGTCCTCAGTGAACAGAGCCCTGCTTGTCCTCAGTGTACAGAGCCCTGCTTGTCCTCAGTGTACAGAGCCCTGTTTGTCCTCAGTGTAAAGAACCCTGCTTGTCCTCAGTGTACAGAGCCCTGCTTGTCCTCACTGCAGAGAGCACTACTTGTCTTCAGTGTACAGATCCCTGCTTTTCCTTAGTGTACAGAGCCCTTCTTGTCCTCACTGCACAGAGCCCTGCTTGTCCTCAGTGTACAGAGCCCTGATTGTCCTCAGTGTACAGAGCCCTTCTTGTGCTTAGTGTACAGAGCCCTTCTTGTACTTAGTGTACAGAGCCCTGCTTGTCCTCACTGCACAGTGCCCTGCTTGTCCTCAGTGTACAGAGCCCTGCTTGTCCTTAGTGTACAGAGTCCTTCTTGTACTTAGTGTACAGAGCCCTGCTTGTCCTCACTGCACAGAGCCCTGCTTGTCCTCAGTGTACAGAGCCCTGCTTGTCCTCAGTGTACAGAGCCCTGCTTGTCCTCAGTGTACAGAGCCCTGCTTGTACTTAGTGTACAGAGCCCTGCTTGTCCACCCACACTTCCTATATTTAGTCTCCTCACAGAGACACATAGACAATATCTGTAGGGAAAAAAAAATACATAAATGTTTTAACCAATGTATATTATAAATATACAAATAATAGTATTATCTACATCACATAAAAAGTTTTTTTTAAGCAGGTGTACACTTGGGCCAAATTTATCATAGATCATACAACATTATAAATTTGGGAAAGCCGCACATAATGCCCGCCAACAAACATTGGTAAAATAAAAGCCTCAGCCATGCAATCATTTAATAGATTTATCCCAATGTGTTTTTAAATTTACAGATCAAGCTTATTGCATGAAAAGTAGAATGTGTCTGCAGAGTTATGTGATTCTATAGGTTTATATGGCAAGGATTCTGGTGAACTTGACAAATCATAACAATCTTACCTGGTAATGCCTTTGCCCACTTCACCACATGTACTAGTTGCCTCTCACCCAGTTCATTCAGGCTGCTAAGAAGCACAGCAAAGCTGTCTGGCTGATTGTTGTCATGTCCAGCACAAACCACAACAGGCTCTATGGCCTCTAGTACATTGAGGAAGATAGGTTGACAACTGTAGCCTTCCAGCTGGGTAAGGGACATATTGGGTGTCATTTCTCGTCCTTCTCCCTGTCCAGGAGATCCCTCTAACTCCTCTTGAGCTTTGAGGTTCCCTAATTTCTTCAGTTTTCGTGCTGCAAGTGACAAAAGAAGGAAGAAAAAAAACTAAACATTACAATGATAACAAAGCATTTATGCAATACATGCTTCATACACTTTGCAGTATAAATCAAACATGAAAAGAAACTTTATATGATCCGTTTGGTTTTATTTGGATTTATTCTCTTTTGCGATATGTTACACTGACTCACCTGCTGCCAGGCTTTTAAAACAGGTATTTGACATTTTCTGTATCAATTTTCAAATAGATCTGGTGCCCTAAAAATTCTTCAAGGACTTGTTTATTCATATCTGCTTTTAAAAGTACAACATTGTCATCTGTGGCTCAATTTTAATAAGATAATCAATGAAATTCACTTCACCGTCAGTGTTTTTAATGTTACGGCTGATGAGTGTCCACATTTAATTGTGCATTTTGCTATCAATGACTGCATTCTCTAAAAGAAGGCATTCCCTTACAAAGGATGAATCCATTCCTAGGTTTTCTGAAGTTGCTCAGGAACAGTGTGAGAACAAAGTCAGTTTGCACACAATCCAAAACAGAAGCTCTCGTGTTATAAAGAGCAATAAAAATATTTCTTACTCCGGAACTCTGCTTCACATGTAATTGTCCTGACTGCACTGTGCATGAGACATTCTGTCTAAATCACCTTTTATTACTGTGAAGCTTTAGTACAGCTGTACAGAAGAGCTGATATAGGCAAATTTTTAGGAAATACCGTATTGGGCTATGTTCAATTTCTATGCAGAATCCCAAAGAAAAATTCAGCTCAGAAATTCTGCTGCATTAAGTTAACATTGTGGTGAATTCAATTTCCGCTGTTCTATTCACATGGCAGATTTTCCGATACAGAATTTCCACTGTGGAAATTCTGCATTCCTGATTCTGCAAAAACAATGAACCTGTCAATAGTTTTGCAGAATTCTTCAGCAAAAAAATCTGCTGCCAGCTTAGGAAAATGGAATCTGAGTGGAAGTGTGAACATAGCCTTACATATCCAACAGAACCCTTTTCTTTATTAGATGACCCTAGAAAGAACTATTAGACATGTCATTGTGTGAGTTGGGCATCTGAATAGAACCTAGTGTAATACTATTCATAATATGTTGCTTTTTGCATTACAAACCATGCTTTATATAATAAACCTTTAATTCTAAGTTACTCCAGCACTGTGCCTCATAGAGGCTTACAAGTCATGTTAAAAGCATTCCTAATTCCTGCAGACTGACTTAGGCCACCGTAACTAAAGAAAATCCCTGGACAAAGTATAAAACATAATGTCAGATCTCTATTGCAAATTAAAATACTCTGGAACAGTAGGCATAGTCCACTCAATGGGAGACATTTATCATTGTCGCTTTGGTAAGCGAGTTCTGAATGCATTTTTTTCTGCTTTAGTTTTGTGTGTTACATATTTATCATACTATCCCAGGGGGTTGATACATTTGGCTCACATAAGCAAAAAACAATAAATAACTTTAGAATACGTTTTTTCTAGCACACATAACACATTAACCCTTTTAGTTTCAGATCCGTGTATGCAGAGGACTACTTCGGATTCGGTGGATCACGTCTATGACCAGCGTTTTTTTTTTTTTTTATATTAATAAAATGGTTAACGTGGGCTTGTGGGGGAGTGCTTTTTGGAACAAAAGTTTACAGTTTTTGAATGTTGTGTTTTTTTATTTTATTTATTTACTTTACAGGCTTTTTTTATTTTTATTTACTTTACAGGCTTAGTAGTGGAGACCATTACTAAGCTGTGGCTTAGTGTTAGCCTCAAAAACAGCTAGTGCTAACCCCCAATTATTACTCTGGTACCCACCGCCACAGGGGTACTGGGCCCTGTACCAACGGGCCCGGGAAAAAAATGGTGCTCCTAAGCTGTAACAGGCTGGCGTTACTTAGCCTGGGGAGAGTCAGTAACAATGGTTCCTGCCAAAAATCTTTTATTCCAAAAAACACTCTCCCCCAAGCCTTCGTTAACCATTTTATTATTCATCGACATAGTCCACCAAAGTAGTCTTCTGCATACACGGATCTGAAATGATAAGGAAAAGAAACACGTAAACTTGGTTAGTACATTTTTGACTGTCTCCCTTGGGGAGAACGTTCATAAAGCAGTGTTTTGAAACAACGTTTTGTTGCTAAACTACACCCCCCATCATTTCCAGACAGAGTTTGGCTTTCTGGGAATTATGGGATTTGTAATTTAGCAACAGTGAGACTCCAGTTTTGCAACAGCTGGAGTCTCGCTGTTCCAAAACTACAACTCCCATAATGGAAATTGTAGTTTAGCAACAGCTGGAGGCACCCTGGTGTTAAATGAAAGCCGCTCCTCGACCACCAGCATGCATCTACAACCTGCCCACTAGCTATTGCAGGACTAAAACTCCCAGCATGCCCTTTCCAGTGAGGACATGGTGGGAGTTGTAGTTGCAACAGCTAGCTGGCAGGTGGTAGATGCAGGCGGATGGCCAGTGAGCGGAGCTGGTCGGCTGACAGAAATATGAAACTACGGCACTGTAATTTCCCGGTTGGAGCCATGATTGGCTGGTCAGTCCCGACAAATCATATAGCAAACACATTGGCCCAGGTTTATTGCTCAATGGCCCAGATTTACTATGCACCAGAATTTTGCACAATTTGCACCAAAAACTGGTGCACATGACTTTGTACCACATTTATGATGAGTTCACACTTTTTTCCTAGTTTTCCACTGTGTGTATCAAAAAAGTATTTACACTACAAGATTTTTTTTTATAATTTTAAGTCAAGTTTTTTTCAGTAACTGCACTTTTAGTTCCAGCATTTTTGCTTTTGACCTCATTCGTTATTCTAAACTATTCGTTATTCTGGAGTGAAATTATCTTTTTTGGTCGGATAAAGCATTTGGAACTGCCTCCTATAAGTAAAGTTACAATAGAGGAGATTTATCAAAACTATGCAGAGGAAATGTGGAGCAGTCAGACCAATCAGAACACTTCTTAAATTTTTTAAAAGGTCTGAAAAAAATTAAAGAAGAGATCTGATTGGTTGCTATGGGCAAATGCTTCACTTGCACAGGTCTTCAAAAACATAAACAACTTCTTCACTGTCTGTAATCTGACTAAAAAAACAAAACATAAAAGGCATAAGGCTTCTTTCACACTACAAAATTACTCCATTTTAAAGATTTATACGAAGTTCCGTCTGAAAATCAGCTGTAAAACGGCAGTTACAAAATCTTATACGGCCGTTAGGGATTTTTCTAATAGCCATGCATACACTATTTCTCCCGTTACTATCTTCCATCACAAAATAACGGCCGTTATTAATAACGGCTATAACGGGTTAAAACAGCTATTAGAAAAATCCTATAGACTATAGTGGGATTTTCTAATAGCCGTATAGGATTTTGTAACTGCCGTTTTACAGCTGATTTTCAGACGGAACTTCATAAGGATCTTTAAAATGGAGTAATTTTGTAGTGTGAAAGGGGCCTAAGCTGATTGGACAAAGAAAATACACATGACAATAACACCGCCCATCTGAAAAACGCATCGATTAAACCAGAATGCGTTTTCATTATGCTCGGCAGAAATGTAACAAAAATATTTGAATGTATTTGTTATTGGACAGTGTTTGTCATTTTAGTCTTCAGCATCATTCGGATTTTAGTTATTTTGTTCTTCTTATTCAAATTGTCTATTTGGATTATTTGATTTGTATGAATATATGAAAAAAAATGTGTTTGTTACTGATGGATCCGAATGTCCAAATAAGTACATTTTCATACAATAATCTATTCATTATGAAAGTGCACATCTATTAGACTGTCTAATTTCAGTTTACACTGTCTAAGTATTAGACAGCATTGAGCTTTTATAGACTTAAAGGGATATTGTGGTAGCTATATAAAAATAGAAAAAAAAGTTCTATTTACCCCTGCTAGTGTCCTAGCAGCTCCCATACGCTTCCTAATGCTCATGTCTTATTCTTGCTTCTGAGATAAAAGCTTGGAGCAGGACCTGCCTGCTAAATTGCTCACTGGCAGAGATAAGACACCTCTGTGGCCAGTAATGGGCTGAGTGGGCACTATTTGAACCTGGTATGTTATCCAACCTCTGGATCTCCACTACCATTCTCCCATCATTCCATTGTTATCTTCATTTATTACTAGTATCTGGTATGTGCCTATGTTTTGTTTGATGCCAATCTATATGCTTTTCCTGACCCCAAACTGTTTATTAGCTCTAAACTTGAGTCCTCACATTTTATTGCTCTCCACCCATCTTTAGACTTGATTGAACTTTTGTGTCAATCTACAGGCCTAAGCTAGAACTGTTTATTTGAGGCAAATGGTCTGGAGACATCAAAACTGCCATTTCAAACTGCTTTATAAAGTGCCTTATTAAGTGTGAAATCCAGAATTAGACCAGAATTGAACCAAAAGTGAACAAAAAGGACCAAACACAACTTCCACATTGCCTAAGTAAGTAGACCTTTATTTCTTCAACATAAACACCATGCTCACAGTCCTTGTCTACATCCTTGCTCTTTGTCTTGATACCCCCCCACTCATCTCACCAGTAGATTCCATCCACTTTAGCCCATCTCTGCTTCGCTCATCAATGTATTGCTCATCTCACTATTGAACAAGTAAAACTCTTATTGTTGCTTTAATTTATTCATGCCTTGAATATCGTAACTCTTTACTTATAAGCCTTCCCTTCTCTAAACTCTCTATCCTAAATGCCGTAGCCAGAATCATCTTTCTCTCCAGCCGTTGCATTGATGCCTCCCCACTTTGTCAGTCACTACACTGGTTACCTATTAAGTGCAGAATAGATGAACAAATCCTCACTTTCACCCACAAAACTCTCCACAGTGCTGCATCTTCCTACATCTCCTCTCTTATCCCTGTCTACCATCCTACACGTGCTCTCTGCTCTGCTAATGATCTAAAACTAACATCTTCTATGATCCAAACGTCACACTCCCATCTCCAAGACTTTGCTTGTGCTGCACCAGTTCTCTGGAATGCGATACCCCAAATCCTCAGAATTAAACACACAGTTTAAAACTACGCAGTTTAAAACATGCCTTACACAGGCCTATGACATCTCCTAATTGTACTCTCCTTCTATCAGTTTTCTACATTTGAGACTTCTGGGTCTTGGAGACATCTAGACTGCCAAATACTGCAGTCTCCCCCAACGTTCTCTGCACTTTAGATAATCAGAGATTAGTTGGTTACTGGTTCATCCGCCTTTAAATAGCCTCCCTTATTATGAGGGAAATTAAAATGGCTGGACAATTGCATCAAAAAAGCATGTTCTGTCTCCACTGTTGAAGACACTCTACAACCTATTCCTGCGCAACTAACCTCCATGCAGTGACAAATTAAGACTGTACTGGATAGATCTGATGATCTTGAGAATAGGCTTAGGGCAAAATCATCCGCCTGGTGGGCTTTCCTGAGAAAGCGGAAGGCTCAGATCCTGTGGCCTTTCTGGAAACCTGGCTGAAGGAAATTTTACCAACTGATACCTTCTCACCTACTTTACAGTGGAGAAGGCACATCGGTTGATTTGTTTTTGGAACACAATAGGTCCCACCCTGACAATGGGATGCTTATAAGGCACATGATCGGGGGGCCTTTATGGCGGGGTTGCTGGACAGAGGCGGGTTTACTTGGCTAGGGAAAAGGCGTTGCAGGCTGAGACTGGGGTTCTGGAGGCGGAGGTGGTGAGGGACCCTTCCCCTGATGCTGAAAATAAATGGTTGAATGCCCAAAGAGCTCTCTTGATCCTTCAGAAGGAGAAGATTCAAAAGAGAATGGTGGACAGGGAGGCAGTATTATTCGAATTTGGGGATAAAAATGGCAGGTTGTTGGCGTATTTGGCAAGGGAGAGCAGGCCTGTGGTTGCTATACCCTGTATTAGGGGGGGCTAATGGGACACTAGAAACTGACCATATCACTATTAATATGATGTTTCGGGACTTTTATAGTATCTCTATACCTCTCAATTATCAACCTTTCCAGACGGCTTAGTGTCTTTTTTGAAGAAATGTGCCTCTTACGCCCTTGACTACAGCTCAGGCAGTTGCTTTAGATGCCCCTTTTTCTGATGAGGAAGTCTCTTTGACTATTGCTTCTCTGCAGAGAGGAAAGATCCCAGGATTGGAAGGCATGATTGGAGACTGATACAGGGCGAACGAGGAGCTGCTGATCCCTATTTTACAAAATCTTTTCAGTGTGGCCTTGGAGACTGGGGGACTCCCTGACTCCATGAGGGAGGCCCTTATTGTGGCTCTTCCCAAGCTGGGAAAGGATCTGACTAGCAGATTCGTACAGACCCATTTCCCCCCTTAACGTAGATATCAAACTTCTGGCAAAAACTTTAGCTACTCGGTTGCGTAAGGTTATAGCCACTGTCATTCATCCTGACCAGACGGATTTTATGCCGGGGAGAGCTACAGATATTAATGTCCAGCGGTTACACCTTAATATAGCTGTGGATGTGTGGTTAGCTTGGACATCTATAAAGCATTTGATTCTGTGGAATGGCAATATCTGCGTGTTTTTTTTGGGTCCTTAGGTTTGGTCCACGGTTCCGGGCGTGGGTACGGTTGTTGTACGATAGGCCTAGAGCTAGGGTACAAACTAATCTGGAGGTCTCTGAGTCCTTTCAGCTAGGTAGAGGAATGAGGCAGGGCTGTTCCCTTTCTCCCTTTTTGTTTGCCCTGGCAGTTGAGCCCCTGGAAACGGCCATCCGAGCATCCACCTGCATTCATGGGGTCTGTAGAGATTCCACGGATGAGAATATATCCATGTATGTGGATTACACTCTGGTTTACTTAGCAGATGTCCACGTATCCCTTGGGGCCTTATTTGTTCTCCTAGATGATTTTAGCTCCTTTTCTGGTCTTAAGGTTAATTGGGCTAAGTCTTCACTGATGTCTTCATCTGTGGCAATGGACCCTGTACAATCTCTTCCTCATGGGTTGCAAATGGTTACTCAATTTAGATGATACATTTTCCTAAGTTTTTATAACTTTTCCATCTCTCTCCTGTGAGTCCCCCTAAGAGGTTTTTTCAGAAGCTAAGTGACGTGTTGAGGTCCTTCAATTGGCAAAGACAAAGCTCTGTGATTGGGTCAGGTGCTCAATTGGTATATGCTGCCTGGAGGATCGACTTGGATCTGGCGAACACCTCTACTGCTCTAGCGGGAGCTCTCTTAGGTTCGTATGAAATGTTAACTTATACCCTGTATAGATATGCTTCAGCTTCCAGGTTGCCAACCCCTATTAGAACTGTGGCTGAGGTGTGGTCGGTGGTTTCTAGATGCTTTCTGTTACCGGTAATGTCTCCTAGAGCACCTCTGTGGGGGAACCCTCATTTTGAGCACCTGCAGGAGTTGGAGGCAGCAAAACTCCCAGCATGCCTGGACAGTCAACTGCTGTCCGACAATACTGGGAGTTGTTGTTTTGCAACAGCTGGAGGCTCCGTTTTGGAAACAGTGGCGTACCAGACGTTTGTCATTTTTATTGGGGAGGGGGCTGTGTAGGGGTATGTGTATATGTAGTGTTTTTTACTTTTTATTTAATTTTGTGTAAGTGTAGTGTAGTGTTTTTAGGGTACAGTCACATGGGCGGGGGTTCACAGTAGTTTCTCGCTGGCAGTTTGAGCTGAGGCAGAAAATTTGCCGCAGCTCAAACTTGCAGCCGGATACTTACTATAAACCTCCGCCCATGTGAGTGTACCCTGTACGTTCACATTGGGGGGGGGGGGGGGGGGGGGAACATCCAGCTGTTGCAAAACTACAACTCCCAGCATGCGCTGACAGGCTGTACATGCTGAGAGTTTTAGTTTTGCAACAGCTGTAGGCCTGTAGGCACACTGGTTATGTATCACTGAGTTTGTGACCTAACTCAGTGTTTCACAACCAGTGTGCCTCCAGCTGTTGCAAAACTACAACTCCCAGCATGTACGGTGCATGGTGTACGGTGACTGCTGAGAGTTGTAGTTTGCAAAAGCTGGAGGCACACCGGTCGTGAAACACTGAGTTAGGTAAAAAAAAACTCTGAGTTTCACAACCATTGTGCCTTCAGCTGTTGCAAAACTACAACTCTCAGCAGTCACCGACATCCAACGGACATGCTGGGAGTTGTAGTTATGCAACCAGCAGATGCACCACTACAACTTCCAGCATGCACTTTAGCTGTTTGTGCAAGCTGGGAGTTGTAGTTATACAACAGCTGAAGGTACACTTTTCCATAGGAAAAAATGTGCCTCCAGCTGTTGCAAAACTATAAGTCCCAGCATGCCCATAAGGGAATGCTGGGAGTTGTGGTTGTCTGCCTCCTGCTGTTGCATAACTACAGCTCCCAGCATGCCCTTTTTGCATGCTGGGAGCTGTTGCTAAGCAACAGCAGCAGGCTGTCACTCACCCAACTCCTGATCCACGCTGTAGGTCAGTCCCTCGCCGCCGCTGTTCCTGGGGCCCCGATCCCAACATTGACGACGGGGATCGGGGTCCCGAGCTCCCGGGGTCCACGTCCTGCACCCGCTCACGTCCTCCGGAAGAGGGGCGGAGCGGGTTGCGGGAGTGACACCCGCAGCAGGTGCCCTGATTGGTCGGCCGGTCGACGAATCAGGGCGATTGTGAGGTGGCACCAGTGCCACCTCACCCCTGCTGGCTATGGCTGTTCGGGGCCGTCTCTGATCAGCCAGTATTTCTGGGTCACTGGAGAACCGATTGACCCGGAATCCGCCGCAGATCGCTGGACTGAATTGTCCAGCGATCTGCGGCCATCGCCGACATGGGGGGTCATCATGACCCCCCTAGGCGATATGCCCCGATGCCTGCTGAACGATTTCAGCAGGCATCGGGCACCGGCTCCGCTCCAGATGGCTGCGGGGGGCCGGGAAAGCACATGACGTTCTCATACGTCATGTGTCCTTAAGGACTCGGAAATGAAGACGTATGAGAACGTCATTTGTCCTTAAGGGGTTAATGGTGGTGGTTGAGGAGCTCTGTGCTTGCAGTGTTTGTTTTGTATTTCTCTGTTTGTTTAAGAAAACTAAAAAGTTATAAATAGAAACTTAAAAAAAAAAAAAGCATGTTCTGCCTTCTGTCTCAACCCTATTCCTCATAGTCTGTAAGCCCTCACTCCTCCTGTTTGAATATGTAGTGTGTAATATTGTAATGTCTGATACTTGTCTTTAATTGTTCCCCCAAAATTGTAAAGTTCTGTGGAATCTGTTGGTGATATATAAATTAATAAATATAATTATTATAACTAGGTCTTGCACTGAGCGGGGGTAGGTAAGTATAGTTTTTTTTCTCCATTTTTCTATGGCTTATATTCTCTTTAACTAAAACTATACAACTTTTTCAGTCATTGCAACTAGTCTGAACTGCATGAGTGATGTGTCATGTGAGTTCAGGCAGCCAGTAACAATATCGTAACTTGATGTCTACAAGTTCAGAGAGACACTGGCAATGGCAAAGTGCGTCAATAGGAATAATGAGAAGTAGTAGATGTGGTACTGACGCCTTGTGAACAATACCTTCTGACAAATCCACTGCTTCCAAGGTTTTGGTTTCTATTCTAAACAGGTAGATAACAAGAAGCTAGCTAGCATGATAACTTTGGGTGGATAAATAAAAACTGTCTAGTTAGCTTTGGCTCAAGCTGCTTGAAAATCTGGCACATCTTCAGTCTTACAGCAGTATTATTTTCACTGACCTGAATACACAGGTTAATAATGTGGGTGATGCTGATTCAAAGTTTACCTGATAAAAATAATTTAAACCATTCATTGGTTATCTGTATTAATCCAAGTATGCTCATTTGTTTTCCAAGCAAAGTTTCAGCACTTACTCATGTGACCACACACCGCATGGTCACTACACCAGGAAGTGTAGGCATATTTATAAAAGGGGTGGAATTATTGACAGCAGCAGGCTTGATTGCTCAAAGAGGATGTAGAACACCCCCATTGCTTTTTGCTGCATGCTGTTGAGTTTAAGGCATATTCTTTTTATGCAAAACTATCCTACTAACCCCTGAGCCTTGCCCCCTTTTCAAGCGTCGTGCTGTCATGACCCAATGGGGCAGACAGAGAGAGAGAGAGCCCTAAACTGACCCTAAAAACACTTTCTCTACTGCCTACTTGCTCATCCATCCTAAGCGATGGATCGACAACTTGGTGCCGGTCCCTCCCTGTGCTACAGTGCAGTGGCGTAAAAACAAATATATTCATAGTCGGTCACAGGCCAGAAACGTAAAACTACCAGACAACCAGACATACCAGACAGGATACAAATACTAGAACACTGTTCACAAGCAGATACAAGTACAAAGGACAAAGATCAGATCAACCAAACAGGATATAAATATAGAACACTATTCACACTGGGACACAGAACAAACAAACAAGAAACTCCACTCCACAAAAGGAGTAGCCATTATAATAAAGCCAAATAGACTACTGGCCAGTGGGCACACTCCACCGTGTGATCAGAATGCTGACCCAGTAGGAAACAGAAATATAATACATGAAACTTCATAAAAACGGATACAAGAAAACCAAACTCTACAACGTAGAGGAACTCTGGTCAGGATATTAGACAGGATATTTCTCAAGATTTAAAACAGGATATATATTTCAAGACACAACACAGGATACATTCAAAACCAAACTCCACCAAGTGGACGAACAGGACAGGATTCTAACAGTGTGAACACAGACTAAACAAATCAGAATGGACATACAATCCTAAAACCAATTAATGTAACAAAGACTAAAATACAAGGAGCATGCTATTTAACCATGGCTAAAAACCCAGATAAAATATCAAGTTAAATACAAGGTAAATGCTCAAGCAGAAATAGAAGTATAATGCACAGACATCATAGCAGCATTATTGCACAAGCACACAAAGTGTATTGAACTAACAACTTCATAGCAGCATGTATACACAAACAGACATCATAGTAGCAACAGGTCAATCACCAGCTCAGAACCTAGACTGAGCTGGAGATATATAGACACACCCGCACTGCCATTGGGTGAAAGGTTAAGAGTTTTAACTATTCCCTAGCCGGAGAACATCAAACTGTTCAGCCACAACCTAAATCCAATGGCCGTGTCTGAACATAAACCAAGACAGAAATTACATTATATTATATATATTATAATATATATATATATTATGTGTCTAATGTCTTATCTCCCATGTTTATAATAATAAAATAAATGTTGACAAGTTATTGTTCATTAAATGCATAAAATACCTAAATACCTGTGATTATAAAAGTGTGTTCCACCTTGCAAAATGTTCCAGCCATCATATTTTATGTGCTACAAATTAAAATGACCATTTACTACAACAAGCTGTGTTCCTAACATAAATCAGTAGTGAACAACACTTTGCTCATCTACACTATACTCTGCTCTTTCTCCTCTGCACTGGTTAGCATAGTGGCTCCCTGACTGGTCATTATAGCATATTCCAAAGTTTTATGGTAAGTGATAGTCCAGAGCATAGTGAATCAACTACATTACTATGTTTTCTCAGAAGAATACTTAATGTAAGACCTGACTTGTGTCTTTAGTCTTTCATTGAGAGGATAACAGCTGTATACCCTGTTTATGATCTCCTATGCTGAAGCATGTAATACGGTGGAATGCATTGTATCTAGAACGTACTGATGGAAGGAAACATATGGGGATTCCAGGTGACAGAACTATGAGTTACTAATGTGATGAAATCTGGAAGAGAATTTAAGTGGGTGTTGCATAGACCACTCAGTGGTAAATCTATGTTTCAAGAGATCTTAATAACATGATACGGAGAATGTCAGCTGCTCTCTCCGAATTGTTCAGTTCAAGCAGTAATTCAAAACTGTACATTTACTGGAAATAAAACCAATCACAGGCCATTATAAAGATTAATGGTGACATACGTATAAATTCTGCTTGCCAACAATGGCCATGGTGATGTTCAAGTATAAACATCTAAATAGCGCAACCCACCTCATGCCAACTCAGGTTGCCCTTACTGCTTACTAGAGCAACAAATAAATAAAATAAGATGTATTGGGCAACCTTTAGCTTCTTTTAACTTAAGTATGCACTTGTTATTAGGTTGAGAAATACCTCATGAGGGCAGCTGAATATAAAGGAAAAGTGCAGAACTGCCTTGGCAATCTGCAAAGTTTCTGACATATTGCTGCTACCAATGTTGAATTATGAAAGAACTTCAATCGAGCCGTCTGATGTCTCATTCCTCTTGACATTCCAGAGAATAACTAACTCTGTACTCACAGTTACACACCTCAGCATATGAAATGACACATTGAGCATACAATGGATATGTAAAACCTACAGGCTAAGTGTGAACTTTTCCAGCCATTTTTTCTTGTTCCAATGCATGTAAAATAAAAATAAAAGTATAAATAGTCTGTGCAGACATGTATGTGGAAAAAAAGGAAAAAAGCAAAGCGCTAAATGTACCATTATCTCCTGTTAGGTAACAGGTAGTAGGTAACAGGTAGTAGACAACAGGTAGTAGATACTAGGCTCACCCTAGGGTGCTGTGCTCTGGGCACAACACCTACTGACACCATAAAAATTGTGGCCTGAAAACCATCTGCAACCAACCCTTCTCCAATATCTGGGGCGATACACAGCAATGTAGAGAACATCCAATGACATAATCCAAAGCATAAGCAATAAAGAACACTTTAACAGCCCTACTTGCAGCCACTGACTCAATATCAGCTCTTACCGGACAATTATAACTAAATAAAAAAAAGATTATAATTTGGAATATAATAGGACAGTGCATTTTGAGATCGCCCTCTACATCATTTAAACAACCTACTGTTTTGTGTATCTAGCTCCCTATACTGACCAATGTGTCTCACACCAATCTATTTACAGAAGGTAAAAATGGGGCAGTGATCAAAGTGTGCTGAAAAGAGGAGTGTTTAGCTCCAGATGTATCATGTTTCCTCCCAAATACTCCCCCAATATTCACAACTGTACAAAGAGGACTGAAGTAATAAAACTTTTAAAGGAGTTAAGAAAACTCATTTTCATATTATCTTTAATGGCATTTTGAGTTAATAGGAAGGGGTCCTCTGTTCAGGATCCACCCTTCTTGGCCGACCACAGTGAAGTGTGGTTAAAAAGAGCGTATCTAGCTCTAGATGACCTGTTCTGCGTTGCTATACCCACATAACCCATTGACTTGATTGAGTACTGTACAATGCTAATTTCCCCTGTGGCAGTGTTTCAGGAAAACTGTATACTTAGGGGAAGATCTACTAAAGACCAGCACAAATTAAAATCTATGCCAACTATGTGCTGGCGTAAATTTCAGCTACAGTATATGCCTGTTTCTGACATAATGTAGTAAATCTATCAATCTGCATTTGACCCCATACCCCTACCCCCACCCCCAATGCTAAGTCGTGAATACTTTTTTATGCCAGAAAATTGTCATAGATGGTATAGTAAACGCCTCGCCCCTGTACAAAGTTTCTTTACAGATTACACCAGATTGCTATAAGTCCTAGGTGAGGGCTACTATGAGATCGGTTTACTGTCAAAGGAAACAGTCCAAACTGGAAAACATGTTATACTGTTGAGTGTTTCAACACAGACGACTAGTACTGTCTACAGAAATGCTGCCTGGTACTACAGAAATGCTGCCTGGTAAGATCCATACTAAAAGTATAATGAAACACTGTGGTCATACATCATGCTCAAAATCTACAACAAGTGAAATATTATGAATGTGGAAACAGTTTAAATTTGTGTAATCATAGACAAAACTATGTTAGACAAAAATGTAGAATGCACCAAACAAAAGGTATCAGTGGACAACATACTGTAGAATTTTGAAGAAAAAAAAGAAACAAAAACAAACAAACAAAAAAAAAACAGTGGGGGCATAAGAAGTGGACCCAAGGTCAGTGCTTCAATTAGACAGGGGCATCTGAGTGTACACGATGACGTATCTATGGCTGAATGTTGCCTTGTGAAACAACTAATGAGCTGCAACTGAAGTTCAGAAAAGAATCAAAGGCTAATAACCATCTGGTAGACAAACTGAATCCTTAAGCTAGAACAATCCACAAGTCAATTTTTCTTTTAATTATATAGTAATCAAAGTGAAATTAAACAAAACAAATTCAAATGTAGCAACACAAATGACTAGTGCTCTAGAATCCTTCTCCAGGCTGTACATAAGAAGTAGACCAGAAGAGGTCGTAGCACATATACTGTATAATGTAACATTCAGGATAACTTGGGATACTTATCAAGCCACATCTTACAGGAGCAAAGGTAATGTGTCATACTCTATACAGCCAGGTCCCAAGTGGACTAAAATATCACATTACAATGTATATCTATTACTAACTCTAAGCTTTATATTTTTTAGTTTGGAGAAAAGACATCTTGGGGCGAATTGATCACAACGTACAAATATATAAATGGACAGTACAGAAATCTTTCTAGTGATCTTTTTATAACTAGGCCAGTAACTTTAGAAAGAGGGCATTCTCTACACCTAAAGGAATAAAGGTTTCATCCTTATCATAGACAGGAATTCTTCACTGTAAAAGCAGTAAGACCATGGAGTTCTTTGCCACATGACGTTATAATGGTTGACTCAATAGAGAAGTTCAAGAGGGGGCTTTCTCTGGATCAACACAGTAGAGTTTTTAGAAGGTCCTAAACTCATGGCCTCTAGGAGTATCTGTGATCAGTTTATTGAGCCTTTACATGACTCAATTGTGGGTCTGCGTCACAAGAACAACCCAGCAATCATTCATGAGGTATTTAAACTGTGCTACTGTTGGCCTCACCATTGTTTGCACATGTTATAACAATGCTTTTTGGCACCAATTAGCTAAGGAATGAGCTTTTGCTTGTTTGTTGGCTGATCATTGGCCATTTACATATTATTTATTCCCCATATCCTAGGGCAGTTTTCCTTGAAGCTTTCCTATAGGATGAAAACTGTTAGTGAAATAATTTTACAATTTTCAATATGATCAGTAAAACATTATGATTGTTTATACTAAATAGTCCATGTTACTCCTACAACTATGACCCTGGATTGCAAAGAATGGAATTCTGTACATGTTTTTACAATGCAGTTAATGTGCATTAAGGGAAAAAGAAATCGAGGGAATGTATTGTGTATAATGTGGCTAGCAGCTGTAACTTTTCCAGCATAACCAGGTGAGGCAAGATTGTTATAGCCTATTCTGCTACACAGATTTAGAAACCCAATAAATCCAGCTGCTTGTCTTCAAAACAACATATAAATTACCAGTATTCATCGTAGTGCCTTAACCAAGTGCAGACAATCAGATATCAGTGGGCTATACGCCAGCTAGTGATTTTTATCTAGAAAGAGAAACAATCTCCCTCAAGCCTTAATTAAAAAAACAAGTCCGTAAAAATAATGGCCACGGGTCAATAATGGCAGCTTTGTGAGGAAATTGACATAAAGACTACTTCTTTGTAGCCAAATGGAGGTGGGGGAGCATAGATCAAATGATCTGAAAGCACCCATGCATATAATAAGAATGTCTCCTCTGAAGTTCATAATTTCAAGCAATGATTCTTAGTCTCGCTCTAAAGGATACAAGCTTCATTGAGAAATGTCAAATTCTGGAATCAGATTAATAATTACAGTTTAAACAACTGTATTCACAGTTTATTTAACAAGGATTTCTACAAAAAAAAAAAAAAAACATGTTAAAAAGATCTGAGGTTAGGTAATGTATTGGATGTTACATTAGATGTCTCCATTGAACATTCTATCATAAAACCCAGAGAAAACAGTGTAACATGTAGCTACACCATGACGGAAACCCAGCAAACCTCCTTAAAGGCACAAAGAAACTATTACCCTCGTCCTGACATTTGACATAAACATAAATGGCAGATGCCAGCTGTGTTAAAGGTTACCTTTCATCAAAAAAACTTTTGATATATTATAGATTAATGTATGCAGAATAACTTTCCAATAGTATGTTATTAAAAAATATGCTTCTTTCTTTTTAATTTTCCACTTTGAAAAAATGACCACTAGGGTCTCCCTACCAGTCAAGCTCACCTGGCAGTGAGCAGGTGAGTTTGTCTGTGTTCCAGCTGCAGTCTGAGAATTAGGACTCCTGCATGAGTCTGAAATCTATAAAAAAGGACTGGTAGGGAGACCCCTAGAAGTCATTTTTTCTAAGTGGAAAACTAAAAAGAAAGAAGCATATTTTTTAATAACATGCTATTGGAAAGTTATTCTGCATACATTAATCTATAATATATCAAAAGTTTTTTTGATGAAAGGTACCCTTTAACCCCTTAAGGACCAGGCCATTTTACACCTTAAGGACCAGAGCGTTTTTTGCAAATCTGACCACTGTCACTTTAAACATTAATAACTCTGGAATGCTTTTAGTTATCATTCTGATTCCGAGATTGTTTTTTCGTGACATATTCTACTTTAACATAGTTGTAAAATTTTATGGTAACTTGCATCCTTTCTTGGTGAAAAATCCCCAAATTTGATGAAAAAAATTTGCTTGTAAGGAAAATGGATATTCAAAATATATATTTTTTGGGTTCACATATACAATATGTCTACTTTATGTTTGCATCATAAAATTTATGAGTTTTTACTTTTGGAAGACACCAGAGGGCTTCAAAGTTCAGCAGCAATTTTGAAATTTTTCACAAAATTTTCAAACTCACTATTTTTCAGTGACCAGTTCAGTTTTGAAGTGGTTTTGAAGGGTCTTCATATTAGAAATACCTCATAAAAGACCCCATTATAAAAACGACACCCCCAAAATATTCAAAATGACATTCAGTAAGTGTATCAACCCTTTAGGTGTTTCACAGGAATAGCAGCAAAGTGAAGGAGAAAATTCAAAATCTTCATTTTTTACACTCGCATGTTCTTGTAGACCCAATTTTTGAATTTTTGCAAGGGGTAAAAAGGAGAAAATTTTTACTTGTATTTCAAACCTAATTTCTCTCGAGTAAGCACATACCTCATATGTCTATGTAAAGTGTTCGTCGGGCGCAGTAGAGGGCTCAGAAGGGAAAGAGCGACAAATGATTTTTGGGGGGCATGTCACATTTAGGAAGCCCCTATGGTGCCAGGACAGCAAAGAAAAACACATGGCATACCATTTTGGAAACTAGACCCCTCAGGGAACGTAACAAGGGGTAATGTGAACCTAAATACCCCACAGGTGATTCACGACTTTTGCATATGTAAAAAAATATATAAAATTCACCTAAAATGCTTGGTTTCCAAAAAATTTAACATTTTTAAAAAGGGTAATAGCAGAAAATACCCCCCAAAATTTGTAACACAATTTCTCCCGAGTACGGCGATACCTCATATGTGACCCTAAACTGTTGCCTTGAAATACGACAGGGCTCCAAAGTGAGAGCGCCATGCGCATTTGAGGCCTAAATTAGGGACTTGCATAGGGGTGGACATAGGGGTATTCTATGCCAGTGATTCCCAAACAGGGTGCCTTCAGCTGTTGTAAAACTCCCAGCATGCCTAGACAATCAGTGGCTATCTGGCAATACTGGGAGTAGTTGTTTTTCAACAGCTCGAGGCTCCGTTTTGGAAACAGTGGCGTACCAGACGTTTTTCATTTTTATTGGGGAGGGGAGGGGGGCTGTGTAGGGGTATGTGTATATGTAGTGTTTTTTACTTTTTATTTTATTTTGTGTTAGTGTAGTGTAGTGTAGTGTTTTTCGGGTACAGTCACACGGGTGGGGGTTCACAGTAGTTTCTCGCTGGCAGTTTGAGCTGCGGCAGAAAATTTGCCGCAGCTCAAACTTGCAGCCGGATACTTAATTGTGAAACACCGAGTTTGGTAACAAACTCATTGTTTTGCAACCAGTGTGCCTTCAGCTGTTGCAAAAGCTACAATCCCCAGCATGTACGGACAGCGGAAGGGCATGCTGGGTCTTGTAGTTATGCAACAGCTGGAGGCATACTACTTTGGCTGGGGATGCTGGGGATTGTAGTTATGCAACAGCTGGAGACACACTGGTTTGCTACTTAACTCAGTGTGCCTTCAGCTGTTGCAAAACTACAACTCTCAGCAGTCACCGACAGCCAACGGGCATGCTGGGAGTTGTAGTTATGCAACCAGCAGATGCACCACTACAACTCCCAGCATGCACTTTAGCTGATTGTGCAAGCTGGGAGTTGTAGTTATACAACAGCTGAAGGTACACTTTTCCATAGAAAAAATGTGCCTCCAGCTGTTGCAAAACTATAAGTCCCAGCATGCCCATAAGGGAATGCTGGGAGTTGTGGTGGTCTGCCTCCTGCTGTTGCATAACTACAGCTCCCAGCATGCCCTTTTTGCATGCTGGGAGCTGCTGCTAAGCAACAGCAGGAGGCTGTCACTCACTTCCTACTGCTGCTGCTGCTCCACGCCGCGCAGGTCAGTCCCTCGCCGCCGCCGTCGCTCCTGGGGCCCCGATCCCAACAGGGACGCCGGAGATCGGGGTCCCCAGCACCCGGGGTCTTCTTCCCGCACCCGCTCACGTCCTCCGAAAGAGGGGCGGAGCGGGTTGCGGGAGTGACACCCGCAGCAGGCGCTCTGATTGGTCGGCCGGGAAACCCGCCGACAAATCAGGGCGATCGTGAGGTGGCACCAGTGCCACCTCACCCCTGCTGGCTATGGTTGTTCGGGGCCGTTTCTGACAGCCCCGATCAGCCAATAATTCCGGGTCACTGGGTCACTGGAGACCCGATTGGCCCGGAATCCGCTGCAGATCGCTGGACTGAATTGTCCTCATGACCCCCCTGGGCGATATGCCCCGATGCCTGCTGAACGATTTCAGCAGGCATCGGGCACCGGCTCCGCTCCAGATGGCTGCGGGGGGCCGGTAAAACACATGACGTTCTCATACGTCATGTGTCCTTAAGGACTCGGAAATGGATACATATGAGAACGTCATGTGTCCTTAAGGGGTTAAAGATGTCACCCACCAGCAACAAAAAGGATTGGAGATAACTCTGATCCAGGCTATTTAACATCTTAGATGTCACCTGATGGGCCCACAGTTTTAGATTTTGGCTTCTAAAATACTGTGATGAGCATCCACTTCTTTTTATCTGCAATCATTTATTTTAGTGGTACATAGAGTTATACAGGAGTTGTTTAACACTTTTTGTGCATTTTAATTGAGAACTATATGACGTTATCTGGGCACTACATATAATGTTATCCTGATACTACAAAAGGAGGTTATCTGGTCACTACGGGGGTATTTGTCAAAAGCTGTGGAGAGGAAAAGTTGACCAGTTGCCCATAGCAACCAATCAGATCGCTTCTTTCAATTTTAACGAGGCCTCTGAAAAATAAAAGAAGAACTCTAACTGGTTGCTATGGACAACTGGTCAACTTTTTCTCTGCACAGCTTTTGATAATTCTCCCCCTATGTGGCCATTTTATATTGGAAGTTTATTATTTTGGCTGTGTGGAGTACTATGGTGTTACTTCGTCACATTATGATTTTTCTTGATAACTATGTATTGCCGAGGATTTAAAAAAAATCTTTTTCTGCATATTGAAAAATCTTAAAGTTCTGTTTTCACTTGTTCAGTGTGGTTCCTATGTAGGTTTTACACTGTAATTGTTATCTCATAACACTATATCATTTTTGTTGGAAAAAATGTGCATACATGGTAACTAATAAAGTGCATCATTCCCCCTAACAAAAAAGTTCCAGCATCCAAAGTTCATCATTATTGGTCTCCACCACACGAGTCATAGGTATAGCAGGAGAAGAGCACTCCAGCTATTCTCTGTCTTGTTAAGTGTATTTGTTACCGTTGTGGGGCAGACGTTAATGTGAACGAGCCCTTACACATTCATATCATGCAAATACACACACAGGGCCGTACTGGCCATTGGGCAAACTGGGCGTTTGCCCTGTGGGCCGGGCCGACCACCTTCCCTGATGTGACACACACTCTACATCTAGCTGTGAATCTGGCGGCCGGCAGTGTTGTAATTTAGAACACACTGGCGATTTCAGAGTGGTGGCTGGCAGTGCCCTTTAAAGGAAAACTGTCAGCTTGCTCCCCCCCACCCTAACCAGCGGTACTCGCCTCTCCCTCTTCATTACATAGCGGGGAGAACAGGGAGAGACAGAGGGAGGGGAGGAGTATTGATGAGCTGGGTGGCTCTGCGGCTGGCTGCGGTGACAGAGTGCCTTAACTGCTGCCTGTGCCAGTTAGCACCTAATTAATATATAGGGAAAAACGAAGCTATCGGCCGGGCAGATCCGGGCACAGTAAGCATCAAACTGATCAGCGTCCCCCACTGGTTAGTGCGGGGGGAGCAAGCTGACAGTTTTCCTTTAAAGCGTACCCGTCAGATCCAACAAATTTTTTTTTTTTTAATATATCACTCTGTACCTAATCCTGACCATGTATAGGGTGGGTCATTTATATGGATACACCTTAATAAAATGGGAATGGTTGGTGATATTAACTTCCTGTTTGTGGCACATTAGTATATGTGAGGGGGGAAAATTTTCAAGATGGGTGGTGACCATGGCGGCCATTTTGAAGTTGGCCATTTTTTATCCAACTTTTGTTTTTTCAATAGGAAGAGGGTCATGTGAAACATCAAACTTATTGGGAGTTTCACAAGAAAAACCATGATATGCTTGGTTTTAACATAACTTTATTCTTTCATGAGTTATTTACAAGGTTCTGACCACTTATAAAATATGTGTTCAATGTGCTGCCCATTGTGTTGGATTGTCAATGCAACCCTCTTCTCCCACTCTTCACACACTGATAGCCACACCGCAGGAGAAATGCTAGCACAGGTCTTCCAGTATCTGTAGTTTCAGGTGCTGCACATCTTGTATCTTCGCAGCATAGACAATTGCCTTCAGATGACCCCAAAGATAAAAGTCTAAGGGGGTCAGATCGGGAGACCTTGGGGGCCATTCAACTGGCCCATGATGACCAATCCACTTTCCAGGAAACTGTTCATCTAGGAATGCTCGGACCTGACACCCATAATGTGGTGGTGCACCATCTAGTTGAAAAAACTCAGTGAACGTGCCAGCTTCAGTGCATAAAGAGGGAAACACATCATCATGTAGCAATTTTGCATATCCAGTGGCCTTGAGGTTTCCATCGATGAAGAATGGCACCACTATCTTTGTACCCGATATACCACACCACACCATCAATTTTTGTGTTCCAACAGTCTTGGAGGGATCTATCCAATGTGGGTTAGTGTCAGACCAATAGCGGTGGTTTTGTTTGTTAACTTCACCATTCACATAAAAGTTTGCCTCATCACTGAACAAAATCTTCTGTGTAAACTGAGGGTCCTGTTACAATTTTTGTTTTGCCAGTTCTGCAGCACCTGAAACTATGGATACTGGAAGCCTGTGCTAGCATTTCACCTGTGGTGTTGCTATCAGTGTGTGAAGAGTGAGAAGAGGGTTGCATTGACAATCCAACACAATGGGCAGCACATTGAACACATTTTATAAGTGGTCAGAAACTTGTAAATAACTCATGAAAGAATAAAGTTACGTTAAAACCAAGCACATCATTGTTTTTGTTGTGACATTCCCAATAAGTTTGATGTGTCACATGACCCTCTTCCAATTGAAAAAAGAAAAGTTGGATTCAAAATGTCCGACTTCAAAATGGCCACCATGATCACCACCCATCTTGAAAAGTTCCCCCCCCCCTCACATATACTAATGTGCCACAAACAGGAAGTTAATATAACCAACCATTCCCATTTTATTAAGGTCTATCCATATAAATGGCCCACCCTGTACATCTAATTTTTATGTGTCTAGCACCTTTATTTATTTTTTATTACACTTTTAATTTAGCACACTAGTATGAATTCCTCACTGTGCAGGTCTCCGCCCCCTCCCTCAGTATGCTGTCTGCTCACATCTCCCCTAGCATTAGCAAACCTCCCAGCTTGTCCTCACTGACAGTAGCGGGACACAAGCTGACAGTGGGAGGATTTTTCCTCCAATTGAGAGCCCTGCACTCAGAGCTGTCAATCAAGGAAGTGTGTCCATGATGTAGGTGATGACGCATGGACACAGCAGGACTAGTATGTGTCCAAGCAGACAGGGGGGCAGTAGTTTGACTGGCTTTTTCCGCATGAAATACTGAAAATTTCCTAATGAAAGCAATTGCAAAACTTATTGGTTTTCCCTGCTTTACAACATATCAACCATTTTTGTATCTTACAGTGCCCATTTAAAGCCAGTGGAGGGGCCACGGCTGTGCTGACTCTCTGTCAGGAGGGACGCTTCTCTCCTCCCCCCCCCCCCCCCCCCCCCCTCTAAGCTTCTGTGTTGTGTACAGTGCTATTGGGGGAGCAGGGACATGTTTCCTGCTCCCTCACAGATTCTAACTCCCGCCAGTGCCGCTGGAAGCAGAAGAACTCCACCTGCCTACCACGGATTCTGAGTAAAAAATTAGAGCAGCTCAACCCAAAAAAAGAAGAAAGTGCCAGGTGCCAGCAAGTCGTTGTCCCAGGTAGTTTTTCAACATCTGGAGTCATCCTGGCTCGGAAACACTAATCTATCTATCTCGTATCTATCTAATATCTATCTATCTATCTCATATCTATCTATCTATCTCATATCTCTATCAAATCTATCTATCTATCTCATATCTATCTATCTTATATCCAAGGGCAGACTGACATGTCAGGCACCCAGTGCCCAACAGTGCTGCTGCTCTACAGCTACCTAAAGGGGGGCTGCTGCACTACAACTTTCTTAAGGAGACTGATGCACTACAACTATTTAAAGGGGCTTCTGCACTACAACTACAGAAAGGGGGCTGCTGCACTACATCTGGAGTCATCCTGGCTCGAAAACACTAATCTATCTATCTCATATCTATCTATATATCTATCAATCTATCTAATATCTATCTAATATCTATCTCATATCTATCTATCTCATTTCTCTATCAAATCTATCTATCTATCTATCTCATATCTATCTACTGTATCTATCTATCTATCTCATATCCAAGGGCAGACTGACATGTCGGGCATCCAGTGCCCAACAGTGCTGCTGCTCTACAACTTACTTAAGGAGAATGCTGGACTACAACTATTTAAAGGGGCTTCTGCACTACAACTACAGAAAGGGGGCTGCTGCACTACAACTACCTAAAGGGAGCTGCTACTAATATCTAAATGGGGACTGCTATTGCTATACATGGGTGGGCTGCAACTATATACAGGGGGCCACACCTACAGGGAGTAACTATCGATGGGGGCAGCTATCTACAGGGGGGGGGGGCTACCTACAGGTGGCTCCTACCTATTTGGGGTATCTGTGTAATGGAGAGAACTAGGTAAAGGGATCTGTCTACTTGATAGGGGGATATACCTACTTTTCCCCAACCTACTTATCTAACCAATCTATTGTGTGAGGCACCAAGTGGGTTATTATTACTGTATAGTGCTCTATAGGTCCTGGAAAAGCGTATAGCCTAAAATGTTAGTCTGGCAGGTTCTGTGGAGACGGTTCGTGGCTGGAAGAAATCATCATGATGGTCTGGAGTGGATGAAGAAAAAGAAGCGTAAACAACTCCAATTAGAGAAAATGTCACCTGATGTAACTGTATGTAATCACAGCAAAGCCTGTGTAGAGCTACTGTCTACCACTATATGGTCACAGTATGGGGGATATATTTCCTCCTTGTATATTTGTATTATTGTATTATTTTCTTCTCCGTCTGGAGAAGAAAAAGTTTAGTCTCAAGGGGCGACACGCCTTCTTTACCATGAGAACTGTGAACTTATGGAACAGTCTACCTCAGGAACTGGTCACAGCAGGAACAATTAACAGCTTTAAAACAGGATTAGATACATTCCTGGAACAAAATAAGATTAATGCTTATGAAGAAATATAAAATCTCATCCCTTCCCCAATATCGCGCCACACCCCTACCCCTTAATTCCCTGGTTGAACTTGATGGACATATGTCTTTTTTCGACCGTACTAACTATGTAACTATGTAATATTTGTCCTAGTTCTCTGAATTTGGTAAGTACAGTATGATGGTAATATGTATGGTGATAATTTCCCCCCTTGTATATTGGTATTATTGGTAATATTGGTCTCAGTATACAGGATTTGGTCAGTATCAGTATGATGGTAATATGTATGTAATAATATTTGCTTCTTGTATACTGGTATTATTGGTAACATTGGTCTCAGTATACAGGATTTGGTCAGTAACAGTATGAAGGTAATATATATGGTGACAATATTCCCCCTTGTATACCGGAATTATTGGTAATATTGGTCTCAGTATACAGGATTTGGCCAGTAACAGTATGATGGCAAAATATATGATAATACTATTTCTCCTTGTATACTGGTATTATTGGTAATATTGGTCTCAGTATACAGGATTTGGTCAGTTACATTATGATGACAATATGAATGGTGATAATATTTCCTCCTTATATACCGGTGTTATTTGGTAATTCTATGATGTTACATGTGTTTATCACAGGAAATTGTCTTAGCTATCTTAAAATATATATATATAGTATGTAATATTTTTTTCCCATTATGTACCCTATTATACCCACCAATAAATAACATTTGGCCCCTCCATGTTGTGGCTCCGCCTTCAAATAGCCACACCCACTACAGAAATGGTCTGCTTAGTCTAAAATGCCTAGGCCTAATTTTGGTTCCAGTCCGACTCTGCACAAACACACACACAGTAAGATATTAGTTAAAAGTATGAATTAATTAGTATAAGAAAAGAAGATATTCCTTATTAGAAGGGAGAATGCCCACATGACAGATCACATGCACACTATGGCATCTAGCACAAGTTCTAGTCTTTTTCTTTGTCGTATTCCTATTTTTATGGATGAATATTTATCCTTTTGTCTGATGATAGTTTGGGAGGACATTGTGCTACTATTTAGCTTGATAATAAATATCAGATCTTTGATGTAAAGGGTATTCTTAATGGGTGTACATACCTTCTGCCTACAAATAACGCATAATTATAAAAATGGGAAGGATTTCTAAGGAATTATGATTTTTAACACATGTTGGTATCACTGAGCAGCATAAGAATATATGTGCCAAAGATGATAACATTGCACAAAATTCTTTGTTAGATGCATTCTTTACTGGAACCAAACTAACCATCAGCATACTGTAACCTTGAAGTGCTTAAAAAAAAAAAAAACAACAGGAAGGAAAACTACTTTAGCAGGTTGCATAAGAATAATAGCATAAGACAGATATGATCAGCTAATAAAATGTAGTGATGAGCGGCACAAATGTGGAAAATCAGGGTACAATTGAACATCTTCATCCGATAGAACTTGGTTCTATACTTGGTTTAAAAAGACTTTGGGCAGGGCCTCTACCCACCATGGGTCTTTTGTAGCCTGTGGTTTTTTAGATGTCTTTGGGCCACCTGATGAACCAGGCCCAAAAATCCTGGACTAGCAGTTATCGCTTATAATTTCTCTTATTTATAAACAGTACAGTTAGTGACTATTGCAGCCCTACAACAGTGCTATATTTGTCCTTTATAGAAAACATATGTTGAATTCAGATGCTTTAAATATATAAATATATAAATATAGGACACTGTTCACAATGGGCACAGATAACTAACAAACAGATTAGGTCCAGAACAAAAAACTGGGAAGCGGATGAGTCAGCATAGGCTCCATAAACAAACAGGAATTATAACATACAGAGCTCAGGTAACACTAGACCAGAATAAGATGAGTCAGAATAGACTCCAGGAACAAACAGGAATAAACTCAATCCCCCAGAAAACCTCCAGTAAACACAGGAATGTCATGAAGGGTAACAGGAATGACTTGTCACAACAAACTCAGATAATACAAGAAAACACACAGTGTGAACAGCTACTTAGCAGAAAGGACATACTAATCCTAAAAACCGACTAATCAAACACAGATTAAAACCTACTATGAGTATGCTATATAACCATGGATAAAAACCCAGAACATCATAAAACAGATAAACAGATAAATACAAAGTGCATGCTAAGGCAGAAATATTAGCATTAAAGCACAAACAGACAAGGAGTGCTGCACTAACAACTTCATAGCAGCATGTCAATCACCAGCCCAGAACCTAGACTGAGCTGGATATATCTAGACACACCCACACAGCCATTGGGTGAAAGGATAAAAGCTTTAACTATTCTCTAGGCAGTAAAATCAAACTCTTCAGACACAACCTAAATCCAATGGCCGTATCTGAACATAACCAAGACAGACCTTACACTGCAGTGGCAGTTTTCAAAAAAACTCCAGAATAAAACCTGTTTGGAAACCTAGACATAAGGGGTTTTACAGCCTTTTTCCACAATCGCAGACAGACAGGGAATATGGTGTGAAAAAAAAATTTACTCACTTGCTTATATTGCACCTGACTTTTAAATTTCAGATGGGCTATTTGGGCAAACAGCTTCATACAGTCATACAGCATCCATAATGCCGAGAAGTGGTCAGCAAAGCATTATAGGCATTTAAGTAAAAAAATAAAAATTAAATTGTGGAAAAAAATACAGAAATATTCTTTTAACTACTTAAGGACCAGGGACGTACGCGTAGGTCCTAGCTCCCTGGTACTTAAGGACCAAGGTAGTACGCGTACATCCTTGGTCCTTAAGTACCAGGGAGCTAGGACCTACGTGCGGGGCGGGGACCGGACCGGGGTGATGGCTGATATTGATCAGCAGGCACCCCGCGCAAACGGGTCATACGGGTCTATGGTGACCCGGAAAATAAGGGGGATTGGGGTTTCCCAAGACACCCACGATCCCCCTGAAGGTATAGGAGTGAGGTGGCAGGGGTGCCACCCCTCCTATCCCTGCTATTGGTCGTCTAGAAGCGACAACCAATAGCAGATCGGGGGGGGTTAACTTTCGGTTTACCCATTCAGCCCACCCACAATAGGAGGGGCAGAACGGGGAAACTGAGGAGGACCGGCGCCGAAGTCTACTTACCAATTGGATGCGGCAGCAGGCGGCAGCAGGCGGCAGAAGAGGACGGCGACGTGGCTCCCTGGATCCTACGGAAGCCGGTTAGTTGCCTAACAACATCTGGAGTGCTTACAGTTTGAGACCACTATACAGTGGTCTCTAAACTGTAGCCCTCCAGATGTATCAAAACTACAACTCCCAGCATGCCCACACAGCTGTTTGCTGTGTGGGCATGCTGGGATTTGTAGTTTTGCAACAGCTGGAGGGCTAGAGTTTGGAGATCACTGTGCAGTGGTCTCTAAACTGTGGCCCCCTAGATCTTGCATAACTACAACTCCCAGCATGCCCACACAACAGTTTGCTATCTGGGAATGCTGGGATTTGTAGTTTTGCAACATCTGGAGGGCCACAGTTTGGAGATCACTGTGCCGTGGTCTCTAAACTGTAGCCCTCCAGATGTTGCAAAACTGCAAATCCCAGCATGCCCAAACAGCAAACAGCTGTCTCAGCATGCTGGGAGTTTTAGTTGCATACCTCCAGCTGTTGCATAACTACATCTCCCAGCATGCCTTTCAGCGATCAGTACATGCTGGGAGTTGTAGTTTTGCAACAGCTGGAGGCACACTGGTTGGTAAAATACTGAGTTAGATAACAGAACTTAACTGAAGGTTTTCCAACCAGTGTGCCTACAACTGTTGCAAAAGTACAACTCCCAGCAAGCACAGCCTGTCAGTATATGCTGGGAGTTGTAGTTTTGAAATAGCTGGAGGTTTGCCCCCCATGTGAATGTACAGGGTACATGGGTTTCCTGCTTCAAGTTTGAGCTGCGGCAAATTTTTGAGCTGCGGCAAAATTTCGCCGCAGCGCAAACTCCTAGCGGGAAACTCACCGTAACCCGCCAGTGTGAATGTACCCTAAAAACACTACACTACACTAACACAAAATAAAGGGTAAAACACTACATATACACCCCCTTACACTGCCCCCCCCCCCAATAAAAATGAAAAACGTATTGTATGGCAGTGTTTCCAAAACGGAGCCTCCAGCTGTTGCAAAACAACAACTCCCAGCATTTCCGGACAGCTACTGACTGTCCAGGCGTGCTAGGAATTTAGCAACAGCTGGAGGCACCTTGTTTGGGAATCACTGGCGTAGAATACCCCTATGTCCACCCCTATGCAATACCGAAATTAGT
Source organism: Hyla sarda (assembly GCF_029499605.1). Taxonomy (NCBI): domain Eukaryota; kingdom Metazoa; phylum Chordata; class Amphibia; order Anura; family Hylidae; genus Hyla; species Hyla sarda. The sequence goes on from NC_079197.1 coordinate 51,630,758, forward strand.
CCTCAAATGCGCATGGCGCTCTCTCACTTCAGAGCCCTGTCGTATTTCAAGGAAACAGTTTAGGGCCACATATGAGGTATTTCCGTACTCGGGAGAAATTGCACTACAAATTTTGGGGGGCTTTTTCTCCTTTTACCCCTTATGAAAAGGAAAAGTTGGGGGTTACACCAGCCTGTTAGTGTAAAAAAAATTAAAAAAATTTACATTAACATGCTGGTGTTGCCCCATACTTTTTATTTTCACAAGCGGTAAAAGGGAAAAAATACCCCCAAAATGTGTAACGCAATTTCTCCTGAGTACGGATATACCCCATATGTGGACGTAAAATGCTCTGCGGACGCACAACAAGGCTCAGGAGTGAGAACACACTATGTACATTTGAGGCCTAAATTGGTGATTTGCACAGGGGTGGCTGATTTTACAGCGGTTCTGACATACACGCAAAAAAATAAATACCCACATGTGACCCCATTTTGGAAACTACACCTCTCACAGAATGTAACAAGGGGAACAGTGAGCCTTAACACCCCACAGGTGTTTGACAAATTTTTGTTAAAGTTGGATGGGAAAATGAAAAAAAAAATGTTTTTCATTTTTTCACTAAAATGCTGGTATTACCCAAAATTTTTCATTTTCACAAGGGAAAATAGGAAAAAAGCCCCACAAAATTGGTAACCCCATTTCTTCGGAGTAAGAAAATACCCCAAATGTGGATGTAAAGTGCTCTGCGGGTGAATTACATACGAAGTGAGGGAGCGCCATTGAGCTTTTGAAGAGTAAATTTGTCCGGAATTGAAGGCCACGTGTGTTTACAAAGCCCCCATAGTGCCAGAACAATGGACCCCCCCACATGTGACCCCATTTTGGAAACTACACCCCTCACGGAATGTAACAAGGGGTATAGTGAGCCTTAACAACCCGCAGGTGTTTGACAAATTTTCGTTAAAATTGCATGGGAAAATGAAAAAAAAAAAATATTTTTCACTAAAATGCTGGTGTTACCCTAAATTTTTCAAATTCACAAGGAAAAATAGGAAAAAGCCCCTGTCACGATCACACCCTATCGGTCCAGCCAAGACATTAGAGAGAGAGTGATGGTGCAAGGGTTAAGGCCACCAGACCTCTGGGTATACACTACTAGTCCCAGTAAGTCACCAAATTAACCCTTAGATAAACGTGTTTCCACCAGAGCTGCCTTCAGAAAGGTGAGCTCATATATTTAGAGATCAAAGACCAGAGCTGATTAATTAAACATTTAATCTGATAAAAGGTATCACAATGCTAAATATATAAAAATACAGAAACAAATGACATACAGGTATAAAAATATGTAAAAGAGTTTTGCAAGACAAGTTCAGAAAACAAAAGATGAAGTTCTTACAGCATGATGATATAGCATGATAGTGCTGTTCTAAGGATGGTCTTGTCAGCTTGTAGGACAGCCTTGAACAACAGTTGAGTCCAGCATTTTAAGTCTTATCTGCTTCTTTGGAGGGAAACTCCATTCTACCCCCTCCCCTTTGATTCCACCAGGTGGGGCATCTCTCTTCCTGACCCCTTATCTGTTTGATTATATGATGGGACCAGAGTGCATGACTTCTAAGGAGATGCCAAACAGCCAGACCCCCAATAAAATGCAATACACAAACACACAGTCTGAATGACCTCTCACCCCCAGGTCTTAGTTTATACACAGATACAATAAAAACACATGTATGTTTCCATAATCAGGCCTTGGGCCTGACACCTCCCCCTTAAGATGGAGACAGAGAGATCTTGCATCTCCAAGCTGATAGATCTGTCTCCATTAATCATCTATTTCTCCCTGACGCGATAATCCATCTGCATTTTGATGCAGGCTTCCTTTCCTGTGTTGGACAGTGAAGTTATATTGTTGGAGGATAAGACTCCAGTGAAGCAGTTTGCCATTGTTACCTGACACTCTGTCCAACCAATGTAAAGGGTTGTGATCAGTTATGACAGTAAAATCCCTGCCATACAGGTATGGCTGTAATTTTTGCAAAGCTCAGACAACAGCTAGACATTCCTTCTCTATGACCGCATAGGCCACTTCTCTAGGCAATAGCTTCCTACTAAGGTAGAGTATGGGGTGTTCTTCTCCATTGGAGTTTACTTGGCTAAGAACAGCCCCCAGCCCAAAATTGGAAGCATCTGTTTGTACCACAAACCTCCTACTGAAATCAGGGGCCTGGAGGACCGGAGAGTTGGACAATGCTGTCTTTAGGGCAATGAAGGACTTATCACAATCCTCAGTCCAGGTAATTTGCTTGGACACCTTCTTTTTTGTCAAGTCTGTGAGAGGTTTTGCTATCTTACTATAATCTGGGACAAATCTACGATAATACCCTGCGGTCCCCAAAAAGGACATGACCTGCTTTTTGGTCTTAGGAATTGGCCAGGCCATAATAGACTCCACCTTACTGGGCTCAGGGCGTAGGGACCCTCCTCCTACCCTATGTCCTAGATACTGCACTTCTGTCATGCCAACTTGACACTTTTCTGCTTTTATGGTAAGCCCTGCCTCAGCTATTTGTTTTACCAACTTGCCCAGGTGACTCAGGTGCTCCTCCCAGGTCTTGCTGAATATGGCAATATCATCTAAGTAGGCCATGGCATATTCCTTGTGGCCCTCTAGCAGCTGATCAACCAGTCGTTGGAAAGTGGCTGGGGCATTTTTCATCCCAAAAGGCATGACACAGCACTCAAACAACCCAAAGGGAGTGATAAAGGCTGACCGCTCCTGGGCCTCTGGGGTCATAGGGATCTGCCAGTACCCTCGGCTTAAATCCATGATAGTCATATATTGGGAACCTGCTAGCTGATCAAGTAGTTCATCTATTCTGGGCATAGGGTAAGCATCAAAGGTAGTCACAGCATTTAACCTTCGGTAATTCACACAGAACCTAGTGGATTTGTCTTTTTTGGGCACCAGCACCACTGGGGAGGCCCAGGGGCTTTTTGACTTCTTAATTACCCCTAGCTCTAACATGTCCTCAATCTCCTTCTGTATATGGGCTTTTACCTCTGGGGATACCCGGTAGGGTACCTGTCTTAATGGTGGCTGGGCCCCTGTATCATCATGGATTGATCTCCACATCCTGAAGGGATCCCTGGCTCTTAGCTTCCTCCACTAGATCAAGTAAGGGATCACTACCCAGCCCTTCCTCTGGTTCACTACATACACTGAGTACCACCTCCTCAGGGTCATAGCATGCCTTCAGCATATTAATGTGGTACTGTCTCTGCCTCTGACCTTTCTCATCAAGGGCTACTACATACGTGGTGGGTTCTAGGCACCGTAGAATGGTAAAGGGACCCTCCCAGGCCGCCTGCAACTTATTCTGCCTAATGGGGTTCAGAACCATTACCTTCTGTCCCACTTCATAGACCCGGTCCCTTGCATTGCGATCGTACCAGTACTTCTGCCTGGACTGTGCTGCTGTGAGGTTGTCATGTACCAGCCCAGTCAATGTCTGCATCCTGTCCCTGAATCTCAGAACATACTCCACCACAGAAGTCTCAGGGGCATGTAGCCCCCCTTCCAATTCTCCCCTAACTAAATCTAGGAGTCCCCGCACTTTGCGACCATACAATAACTCAAAGGGCGAGAAACCTGTAGACTCTTGGGGTACCTCCCTGTAAGCAAATAACAGATGGGGTAAATACTTTTCCCAGTCTCTACCCTCCGATTCTACAAATGTTTTTAGCATTTGTTTCAAGGTGCCATTGAACCTCTCGCAGAGACCATTTGTTTGAGGGTGGTATGGGCTTGCTACCAAGTGCTGTACATTCACCTTTTTACAGAGACTTTGCATGAGATTGGACATGAACTGGGTGCCCTGATCAGTGAGCATTTCTTTGGGGAACCCCACCCTGCAGAATATACTGATCAGTGCATCTGCCACCTTATCTGCCCGGACAGAGGATAAGGCAACAGCTTCAGGGTACCTAGTTGCATAATCCACCACGGTGAGAATAAATTGTTTCCCAGTGCTGCTGGGTATAGCTAGAGGTCCCACAATATCCACTGCCACTCGTTCAAAGGCTACAGATATGACTGGTAGGGGAAATAGGGGAACACGAGTAACATCCCCAGACTTACCCACCAGACACGTGGCAGACACGACAAGATCTACAATAATTGGCAACAGCAGTACCCATAACCGGCCAGTAGAAATTGTGTGCCAACCTGGACTTTGTCTTGGCCACTCCCAAATGTCCTGCCAGGGGGGTCTCATGGGCTAACCTCAGCAGCTCTTTCCTGTACTGCACAGGAACCACTAACTGCCTTTCTCTCTCCTGGGCCCCTAGCATGCCTTTGGAAAAGGGACTCCCAGTACAAGATATAATTTTCCCAATATACCCGATGCCCATCTGTGTCAACACCTGTCTGTTCAGCACGTTGTCTCAGTCCTTCAAGGGAAGGGTCACTGCGCAGAGCTTCCCGAAAATGCTCATTTCCCTCCCCCCATCTTGTGGTATCAGGGAGCACATTTCCCCCGGGTGAATTAGCATCTCCACCTTCCTCTGCTGGGGCTTGCAAGTCACACAGCTTGCCCCTTGCATCACCATCCTCCCTTCCTTTTAAAGCTGCAGCCCTGGCATGCTGCTGACGTGTTACCACTGCCACCATTGGTATGCCTCCCTGGGGTTTACCTTCCTCCCCCTCAGTTCCAGACAAAACAATGTTACAGGCATCATACACAGGGCTATCACTCCTTCCCTCCTCCTCCTTAGGCTCACAGGATTGGGACATATCACTCACTGCTGGCCCTCATCCTTAAATGTCACCAGGGGCACAACCTCTCCCCCTAGCCCATCTCCCCTAGGTGTTGGCATTGGCAATGCATTGTCACCACATGTCACAATACACCCCATTTCACTTTTGGAAAACATTACTGGTTCAGTCACAGGTAAACAATTATCAATCCCCTGCACTCCCTCCCAGTTACCACATTTCGCAGTGTCTCCCAAAGTCTCGCACAGTACCTCAGAATGAACAGGGCTCTCTCCTAGCCCATCCGGTGTGCAGGTAGTGTCCTCTAGAGCATAATGACAGAGCATCCGACCCAAATCATTCCCAAGCAGAACATTAACAAGGATGTCCTCAGAGACCCCCACCTCCCGCAAACCTTGGCCTGTACCCCAATCCAGGTACACACGGGCCATGGGCACAGCAGGCCGCACACCTCCAATTCCTTTTAAAGCCATGGTTCTTCCAGGGATGATGTCCTCTGTATCCACCACTACAGGATGCACCAAGGTAAAGGAGGCTCCAGAATCTCGCAAACTCACTGTCATCCGGTCACCCACAGTTACACTCTGCAGGTTATCCGCTCTTTTCCCCACCGCTCCGGACACCAGAAGAACGGCTGTGTGTACTCCAGCTACTGGTGGAGAATTATTTTTGTTGGGGCAAGTGGCACTCAGGTGCCCAATATTGTTGCATCTGTAACATCGGCGGGTGTCCCCCTGACCCAATGTGGCTTCTGTTGCTTTTGGGAATGATGGCACCCGGTTGTTGGCAAAGTCATCTCCTAGTTCTGCTACTTTCATGGCTGTCTTGGGCTTGCGGTCCAAAATCCACTCTCTGGCTTCAAAGCTCCGCGTTTGGAGAGACTGATCCAGGACCATCAAGTCCTCCAGGGCCTCATAGGTAGTGACTTGTAGGCCCCCAGTCCATTGCCTGAATGCAGTCCTTAGCTGACCTGCATGTTCAGTGCAGCTTTCTGTGGCGCTTCGTTGCAAAGTCCTAAATCTTTTCCGATAAGCCTCTGGAGTCAGATTAAAACTTTTTAGCAGGGCAGATTTTATTGCCTCATAGTCCTGGTCACTTTCAGAGGGAAGCGAAGCAAACACATCCAGAGCTTTCCCTCGCAGATATCGTCCCCACTGTTCCTTAGGTAGATGGAACTGCCGGCAAACCTTTTCAAATCCCCTCAGGAACACATCCAGATCACCATCTTTCTCCAACATGGGGAAATGTTCCAAGCGGGGTTTGTGGTCTCCTTGATCCTGCACATCACTCCGTGCGGATGAAGCATCCCCTCTCAGCCTCAGAACCTCCAGTTCATGCCTCCGCTGGGCCTCTCTCTCTGCCACCTCTCTCTCTGCAGCTCGTATCTGTGCATCTCTCTCTGCGGCTCGTGCCTGTGCCTTTCTCTCTGCGGCTCGTGCCTGTGCCTCTCTCTCTGCGGCTCATGCCAGTGCCTCTCTCTCTGCGGCTCGTGCCTGGGCCTCCCTCTCTGCGGCTCGTGCCTGGGCCTCCCTCTCTGCAGTTTGGTACTGGAGAAGCAGTTGGAGTTTCATATTGGCATCCACATTCCCAAGGTGTTGTAAGGCAGTCCACATATAAGAGTCCAAGGCCTCATGTGGAGTACTGTCCTGATGGGGAGTAATGTTGTATTCCCCAGGAGATATCAGTCCTTGGATGGCAGTTCCAGCTTTAGGACTTTGTCTCACGTCACTCAACTCTTTTGCACGGGCATCATACTCCACAAGATCAGCAATAAGTTGTTCCTTGTTCTTTCCTGCAGTAGGGATGTCCTTTTCTTGACACATTAGCTCCAGTGCAGGCTTGGACTGCTTGCGATATGCCTCCATATTTCCGAGATGAGACAGAGGAGGTAAAACAGGAGATGGGGAGGACAGAACTGTCTTGCACTCTTTTTGTATGTCTTTTAAATCAGCACTGAGATCTGTCTTTGGAATTTACACACAAGAATATGTATGCATTTTCTTTTTAGTGCTAAGATTTCCTAACAGGTAAAATCCAGCAAGCACTTAAAATCTCTAAATATATCCCGACACTGCCACCAGTTGTCACGATCACACCCTATCGGTCCAGCCAAGACATTAGAGAGAGTGTGATGGTGCAAGGGTTAAGGCCACCAGACCTCTGGTTATACACTACTAGTCCCAGCAAGTCACCAAATTAACCCTTAGATAAACGTGTTTCCACCAGAGCTGCCTTCAGAAAGGTGAGCTCATATATTTAGAGATCAAAGACCAGAGCTGATTACCGTATTTATCAGCGTATAACACGCACATTTTAGGCTAAAATTTTTATCCTAAAGTCTACCTGCGTGTTATACGCCGATAAGCCGCTGCAGTTCAATGATTTAAAGCGGGCGCTTTAAATCAATGAACTGCAGCGGCTTTGCAGGTGCAGAGACCGCCAGCGCTGCCGGCTTCTCTGCCCCTGCCTGCCCTGGGGTCTACAGCCCTGCTGCCGGCCCTTCTCTCCCCCTGGCTATCGATGCCGCTGCCCGTTCTCTCCCCCTGACTATCGGTGCTGGCGCCCCATTGACGGTGCCGATAGCCAGGGGGAGAGAAGCGGCGCCGGCAATGGGGCAGCGGCGCCGACAGTGCATAGCAACAACGCATGGGACGCACACTGGTGGCCTGAAGCAGCGCAGACCCGACCCCGGCAACAGGTAATTATGCAACCGGGGATGGGGGAGGCAACGGGGCAGCGGTGTCGGCAATGGGTGCCGCGGGCCCTTCTTTCCCCCTGGCTATCGTCGCCGCTGCCCCATTGCCGGTGCCACTTCTCCCCCCTGGCTATCGGCGCCAGCAATGGGGCGCCATTTACAATTGATCACTGAGTGATCACTAGAACCCTAAATTTACCACCCACTAAATTAATTATGAAACCTAAAATATAACTTTTAATGCCAATCCATTTAAAATTCCAGTGTATATGTCTCCAGTTAATTGCTGCAATAACATATCTGCTGCATGTAACCACATGCTAGTGTTTGATGTATGATTCCATTGCCTCGGCTGCAGTCCGACTGGCAATTTTAACTAGGAGCACACTGTAGTTAAAAACGATCACACATAAACCCTCCCCGACGTTTCACCACAAGCAGTGGCTTTATCAAGGACTAAAGGGTCAATGGCCTTTGAACCTTTAGTCCTTGATAAAGCCACTGCTTGTGGTGAAACGTCGGGGAGGGTTTATGTGTGATCGTTTTTAACTACAGTGTGCTCCTAGTTAAAATTGCCAGTCGGACTGCAGCCGAGGCAATGGAATCATACATCAAACACTAGCATGTGGTTACATGCAGCAGATATGTTATTGCAGCAATTAACTGGAGACATATACACTGGAATTTTAAATGGATTGACATTAAAAGTTATATTTTAGGTTTCATAATTAATTTAGTGGGTGGTAAATTTAGGGTTCTAGTGATCACTCAGTGATCAATTGTAAATAGCATTGAGTAAATTAACTCTCCACCCATTGGTCCCTTTTGTTGTTAGCAATGGGGCGCCGGCACCGATAGACAGGGGGAGAGAACGGGCAGTGGCACCGATAGCCAGCGGGAGAGAAGCGGCGGCAGCAGGGCTCTAGACCCCAGGAAAGGCAGGGGGAGAGAAGCGGGCAGCAACGGCCTCTCTCCCCCTGCCTTTCCTGGGGGTGTATCGGGGTATACGCATGCACACACACGCACCCTCATTTTACCATGGATATTTGGGTTAAAAACTTTTTTTACCCAAATATCCTTGGTAAAATGAGGGTGCGTGTTATAGGCCGGTGCGTGGTATACCCCGATAAATACGGTAATTAAACATTTAATCTGATAAAAGGTATCACAGTGCTAATTATATAAAAATACAGAAACAAATGACATACAGGTATAAAAATATATAAAAGAGTTTTGCAAGACAAGTTCAGAAAACAAAAGATGAAGTTCTTACAGAATGATGATATAGCATCCATGAGAGTGCTGTTCTTAGGATGGTCTTGTCAGCTTATGGCACAGCCTTGAACAACAGCTGAGTCCAGCATTTTAAGTCTTATCTGCTTCTTTGGAGGGAAACTCCATTCCCCCCCCCCTCCCCTCTGATCCCACCAGGTGGGGCATCTATCTGCATCATGACTTCAAAGGAGATACCAAACAGCCAGACCACCAATAAAATGCAATACACAAACCCAAAGTCTGAATGATCTCTCACCCCCAGGTCTTAGTTTATACACAGATACAATAAAAACACATGTATGTTTCCATAATCAGGCCTTGGGCCTGATAACCCCATTTTGGAAACTACACCCTTCACATAATATAATAAGGGGTAAAGTGAGCATTTACGCCCCACAGGTGACAGATTTTTGGAACAGTGGTCCGTGAAAATGAAAAATTAAATTTTTTATTTGCACAGCCCACTGTTCCAAAGATCTGTCAAACATAAGTGGGGTGTAATTACTCACTGCACTCCTTATTACATTTTTTGAGGGGTGTAGTTTACAAAACGGGGTCACATGTGGGGGGGTCCACTGTTCAGCCACCACGGGGGCTTTATAAACACACGTGGCCCCTGACTTCCATTCCAAACAAATTCTCTTTCCAAAAGCTCAATGGCGCTCCTCCTCTTCTGAGCATTGTAGTGCGCCAGCAGAGCATTTGACATCCACACATTGGGTATTTCCATACTCAGAAGAATTGGGGTTACAAATGTTGGGGTCATTTACTCCTATTATCCCTTGTAAAAATGTAAAATTTGGGGAAAAACTGCATTTTTGTGAAAAAGATTTTTTTTTTTTCATTTACACATCTTACTTTAACAAAAAGTCGTCAAACACCTGTGGGGTGTTAAGGCTCCATGTACCCCTTGTTACGTTCCTTGAGGGGGTGTAGTTTACAAAATAGTATGCCATGTGGTTTTCTTTGCTGTTCTGGCACAATAGGAGCTTCGTAAATGTGACATGCTCGCCAAGAACCATTTCAACAAAATTTGCTTCCCAAAAGCCAAAAGTGACTCCTTCTCTTCTGAGCATTGTAGTTTGCCCGCAGAGCATTTTACGTCCTAACATGGGGTATTTCCATACTCAGAAGAGATGGGGTTACAAATTTAGGGAGGCATTTTCTGCCATTACCCTTTGTAAAAATGGTAAATTTGGGAAAAAACTGCAGTTTAGTGAAAAGAAATGTTTTTTCATTTACACATCCGTCTTTAAAGAAAAGTTGTCAAACACCCGTGGGGTGATAAGGCTCACTGGACCCATTGTTACGTGCCTTGATGGGGTGTATTTTCCAAAATGGTATGCAATGTGGGGGGTTTTCTGCTGTTCTAGCACCATAGGGGCTTCATAAATGCGACATGCCCCCCAAAAACCATTTCAGAAAAACTCACTCTCCAAAATCCCATTGTTCCTTCTGAGCCCTCTACTGCGCCAGCCGAACACTTGACATACACATATGAGGTATTTCCTTACTCAAGAGAAATTGGGTTACAAATTTTGAGAGGATTTTTCTCCTTTTACCCCTTGTAAAAATAAAAAAACTGGGTCTACAAGAACATTCGAATGTTCTTCACTTTGCTGCTATTCCTGTGAAACACCAAAAGGGTTAGCACACTTACTGAATGTAATTTTGAATACTTTGAGGGGTGCAGTTTTTATAATGGGTTCATTTATGATGTATTTCTAATAAGAAAGCCCTTCAAATCCACTTCAGACCTGAACTGGTCCATGAAAAATTCTGATTTTGAAAATTTTGTTAAAAATTTGAAAATTGCTGTTGAGCTTTGAAGCCCTCTGGTGTCTTCCGAAAGTAAAAACATGTCAACTTTATGATGCAAACATAAAGTAGACATATTGTATTTGTGAATCAAAATATAATTTATTTGGAATGTCTATTTTCCTTACAAGCAGAGAGCTTCAAAGTTACATTTTTTCATCAAATTTTGGATTTTTTCACCAAGAAATGATGCAAGTATTGATGAAATTTTACCACTAACATAAAGTAGAATATGTCACGAAAAAACAATCTTGGAATCAGAATGAAAGGTAAAAGCATCCCAGAGTTATTAATGCTTAAATTGACAGTGGTCAGATGTGCAAAAAACGCTCTGGTCCTTAAGGCCAAAATGGGCCTGGTCCCTAAGGGGTTAAATGGGCACCATCAGAATCAAAACACTTAATATGTTGTACATCTTGGCAAAACAGTAACCTTTCCAATATACTTTAAAAAAATGTAATATCCTTTTTATAGAAATCATGGCTTATAAAAAAAAGACCACTAGGGGTCCCCATACTATCTAGAACATAATCCTGTCTCAGCTGAAGCACAGGCAGAAACAAAGTCCAGAAAGTGAGAGTGGGACTAGTACTCCTTTGTGCTCACTCCTCTCCTGTCTATAAGACTCATGTCTAAAAACAGATAGAGGGGGGTTACAGAGCAGCCTGCAGTGATTGGATAAAGAGACCCAGCGCTAGTGAGCAGCATAACAGAGGGATTTTTGAACCAAATATAGAAGCAAGACACATAAAAAAGACATGTTAAACATCTGCACGACCTAGTGAGTATTCTATTGTGATATGATAGGTTTGCTTTAAAGGGGCACTCCCCTGGAACACATGCCAGAAAGTTAAACAGATTTGTAAATCACTTCTATTTAAAAATCTTAATCTTTCCAGTACTTATCAGCTGCTATATGCTCTACAGGTTCTTTTCTTTTTGAATTTCCTTTCTGCCTGACCACAGAACTGTCCAGAGCAGGAGAGGTTTGCTATGGGATTTGCTCCTACTCTGGACAGTCTCTAAAATGCACAGAGGTGTCAGCAGGGAGCACTGTGGTCAGACATAAAGGAAATTCAAAAAGAAAAGAACTTCCTCTGTAGTATACAGCAGCTGATAAGTACTAGAGGGGTTAAGATTTTTAAATAGAAGTTATTTACAAATCTGTTTTACTTTCTGGTACCAGTTGATTTATAAAAAACAAAATGTTTTCCAGTGCACTACCCACTTAAGGCCTCCTTCAGACCTAGGTCTTTATGGTCCTTTTTTATTTCTGGCTATGATGTTATTTATTTTTATTCTTTATTTATTTATTATTTAAAAAAAATGTGGTGGGGGGGGGTCAAATACATACATTTTTATAATTCCTTTCTTTTTGCCATTCTTTATTTTTTATAGAGAATCCAGTAAAAATGCCAAAGAAACCTAGGACATGTTTCATTAATAAGGCCTAAAAGCACCCAGAGTGAAGAAATACACCCCAAAAAACAGTGTACTTTGTAGTACACTATATACATGTATTTTAGTATTTGCTTTCAGTAAACAACTGGTTGCTGTCTTTTTCCACACAAAAACCACAAAAGAATGCCAGGAGGAACATAAAAATACCATGGTGTTTTTTTTTCAAAAAAATGCTAATCATGAAACTGTTCTGAACTGTATGATAAGAGTGCCCCTTTGGGTATTTGCACAGGAGTGAGTTTTTAGATATTGCTGATAAGAGCTAGAATTTGATCTTGTATTGAAAAAGTGCCTAGTAAATTGCTTTTCAAATTCTATGCTCCACTGCCTGAGTCTTAGAACTGGTTAACTTCAAACAAACATCGCTCTTCCGCAAAATTAAAGTGGAGGATACTGGCCAAGCGAGAGAGGTCAGAGTGACCCCAGAAACAGTGCTGTCAGGGCAATGAAATGTAGCCTGTTTGTTACCGACTCCAGTTTGAAGCTACATAATGGGCGAGGGGGAGAAATCAAATTAACTCCTTATCTGCTTCCAACCTAATGGCTAAATCTATTTTATTCATGAAATTTTCCCTTTTTTAAGAAATAAAACGTGAAATGAAACATACTTTCCATTCATTTTCTTAAGTATGCTTAGTTCAATTAACTTGCTTTCTTTTGGTTATATTTAACCAAAGTGGTTTATAGTTTCAATCTGTTTCATTATAATTTTGCATAACTTAAGCTAGAAATAAGAGAGATTGAGAAAGGCAGTGATATACAATTCTTAAGGGAATGGAGGTTAGTATTAGAGCCACACTTGCCATGCAGTGAAATGTATATGAAGAGGACATAAAAAGAAAAGATGTTACCTGTGGACAACATTCATAGGTATAGCTATCCCTATGTGACACACACAATTGATGCAAATACATTATTGACACAGTTATTGCCCTTATAAAGTAAATTATTTCCCTTGCAGTTTATGTAAAATATGCTGCCATACTGTATACCTTACTTATGCTAACATACAGTACACATACATACAGTACAGTGTGAGGCGCGACTCGCTATCTGGTATGATGCAGGGTCCCTGCCTGTGTTTAGCATCAGAAAAATTGGACATTGCAGTGACAATGCTGCCCAGCATTATCAATGCAATTAGGTTAGAAAAGGTAAAGTACCTGTGGTGACAGTTACATGACCATGAGTTCACAGGCCATGCAACAAGAGAGCGATTTACAGGAGTCTGGAGACTACACGGGATCTTATGTTCTGCCAGTCTACATAGGGTGATTCGAGGGAGAATGGGTGGGTTAAATGCTGCTGCTAATAGGGGGAGAGGACATGTGAGTTGGGTGAAAGTATAGCTGCCATAAGAAAGAGCAGGTACAAGGTCAGTGCTGATATTGGTGGGGGATGGTAGAGGACAGAAATGACATGGTTTTACAGCAATTTATGTTCGCTAGGAATTGTAGTGAAAATCTACCCCAGTACTCAGGTGTCCTAGATGTTTACTGCTGTCGCACAATCTCAGATGCAACTGGATATTTAAAGAGATGTGTGCCCCTGGATTAATCCGATGCTATCGTACAATGGCAGGGGTTTACTTACTACCTATGAAATGCTGATTTTAGTAACCCCCCACCCCCACAAACACACATGTAAACCCACTCTATAGAGGTTAATGACTAAATATTCTAGACGTCGTCTTATTTATATTATTTAGTTCCAATTTATACTCAATAATATATAGGCTATTGGAATCATGGAGTCAAAGAAAATGTCTCTTTTTTAGTGTACACAAGTACAACTTATAGATTCTTTAGTATAGATTTTTATGCTTTCACATTTCAGTAGTATTCTTTACTCTTGCCTTCTGTTTCACTTAAAGGGGTACTCCGCCCCTAGACATCTTATCCCCTATCCAAAGGATAAGATGTCAGATTGCCGGGGTCCCACTGCTGGGGACCCCCTGGATCTACCATGCAGCACCCTCCTGTAGCGGCTTCCGGACTTGCATTGAGGGGCGGGGTGTGATATCACACGGGGGTGGAGTCGTGACATCATGATCTTCTATCCCGGTGGTCGAGATGGACTCTGCCTGAAGACCTCCAGCGGTTCCGGAAGCCGCTACAGGTGGGTGCTGCATGGTAGATCCAGGGGGTCCCCAGCAGCGGGACCCCAGCGATCTGACATCTTATCCCCTATCCTTTGGATAGGGGATAAGATGTCTAGGGGCAGAGTACCCCTTTAAAAATTTAGAGAGTGCCATGGCTTTGAATCAGCCAAAACAGAGGAGGTGGCTGAACTGATTAAATAAGCCAGTCAGCTAGCCAATTCAAGCATGTCACTGACACAAATGGAAAGAGCTTTCTCTCTATTTGGGAATGTCAACAAAATAGTATGGACGATTAAGAGTAGGGGTCTTAATATTGCAACTACAAAAAATTTGTGCAAGGATGTGGTCTTTTACAAACACTCTCTAAAAAGAGATGGGCCCTAATAAATGATTCCCTTTCCCAAAAGGCTCCTGCAAAGAGTCAGAGATCGATGGCTCCTCTTTGTCTAAGTTTAAAGGGGTACTCCGGTGCTTAGACATCTTATCCCCTATACAAAGGATAGGGGATAAGATGCCTGATCGTGGGGGTCCTGCCGCTGGGGACCCCCGTGATCTTGCACGCAGCACAGCTGTCATGCCCCCTCCCATAGGCTTGCACACGGGGGTGGAGGCGTAACGTCACACACCGCCGGCCCTGTGGTCGCCGGTAATCAGACAGCATGTTCGCTCTGGGGACTGATTTTAACTGAGGTGCTGCGTGCAAGATCATGGGGGTCCCCAGCGGCGGGACCCCCGCGATCAGGCATCTTATCCCCTATCCTTTGGATAGGGGATAAGATTTCTAAGCGTCAGAGTACCCCTTTAAGGAGAGCCTGTTTACACCTGAGTGTTCACCAAGGAGTACCAAACACTGGTTGACCACTCCCGAGAGGGAGCCAAAGTTGCACAAGGCTAATGGCCACACACATCCTCTAAACCACCAAAGGGGACTTGTCAAAACAGCACCAGATCTAAAGATCTAAAGATCTAATAAATATGGAGTGACAAAAAAAAAAGATGTTAAATAAATAAGACGTGCACCTTTAAATACAGCCTGGTTCGAATTATAGGAATTCCTTATATTTTCCTAGCCAGGTAGCTGGGGTGAATAGAGGTGAGCACACTTAAATGTATTGTGATAGCCTGGGGCAGTTGGGTCTAGGGAGTGTAGTTGTGTGGTGACTAAAGGGTGTCTGGTTAACCCTTTCTATTCGTGACACCAGGGTGAGGGTTCCTCTGTAATGCTAGTCCTACCCCCACCCTTCCCAAGAGCAATAGGGAGGTATAGAATAATGGAATGTCCACAACCGGAGAGTTTGCTGAAAACTGTTGTAACTTTTACTGAAGATTTTATGCAAGCTTCACAACAGGAACAGTCTCTATACATGCAAATTCTCTTGGAGATTGACAAAGGTTGGGACCTTAAGCAATTTTAGTCCTTTGACTGATATGCGCTGTTCCACTGGATTTAGGGGATTTAGTTGAGGTCCAGTAGTCACGCTAGCTTTAGCAGGGATTAGTTTAGAACTCACGGTTTAGTTTAGGCTGAGGCCGGTAGGTTTTCAGGCCTAGCTTGTCTTTGAAAGTTGTGCAGATCCGTCCTGCTAGTCTGGCATCCATGAGAGCAGCAACCCAAGAGAGCGATAATTGGCTACAGCTCCCTTATATGGGCAGGGGGTGGACTAGAGCTAATTGGTCCAATACTTCTGTCAATCACCTTTACATAGAATTATGGGTAGCATGTGACCCAAGGACCTCCAAAGGTCCTCTAACATACCATAGAGAAATTAACATAGCCACATGACCGAAGGTCCTGCGACACTAAAAAGGTAAGCATGCTAAACATTATATTAAATATACACATTATTATTAAATATGGACATGTAAACATCACAGAATTAGAATAGAGGAGAGGCGACTAGGGGCTGTCCCACCTGGGGGCCCTACCTGAGCGATAGTAACTCTGACTTTGGGGACCACCATACAAGGTAAGGTATGCAATACGGTACCGGGACACCACAGTATAAAAGAAGAATGTCTTCATTCAGAGGAATCCCATCCTCGGTGAGTTAGGGCAACCCAGGGCACCACTCCTTGAGCAACTGTGTAACTTTAGCATTAAGGTAGGGTCACATGTAACGGATCCACATCATATATTATGCTGTGGATCGGCCGGTGACCTGACCCAGCTGTAAAATACGTTGTGGATCCGTTACATGAGAACCTACCCTTAAACTGTTTTGCTGGCACTAACCTGCATGCATCCAGAACATAACCTCTCTGAACATTGTATGCATCTCCTTAAAGGGGTACTCTGCAGGAAAACATCTTATCCCCTATGCAAAGGATAGGGCATAAGATGACTGATCACGATGGTCCCAACGCTGGGAATCCCCGCAATTTCTGGGCCGGCAGCAAATCCCCAGAGCAAAGCTATCCTGCTCCAGACAGTTCCTAAAATGGACAGAGGTGTCATCAGAGCACACTGTGGTCAGAGAGAAAGGAAATTAAAAAAAGAAAAGAACTTCCTGTGGAGCATAGAGCATCTGATAAGTACTGGAAGGATTACGATTTTTAAATAGAATTTACAAATCTGTATAACTTTCTGGTACCAGGTGATTTATTTTTTTTTTTTTCCAGGGGAGTACCCCTTTAACCTCTTAACGACATAGGACGTAAATGTATGTCCCAGTGCCCTGGTACTTAATACACCAGGACGTACATTTACGTCCTGTACATGACTGCTCGTGTCATGCTCGGCAGGTCCTGGCTGCGCTGATGTGTGCCATTAAAGGGGTATTCCAGGCAAAAACTTTTTTTTATATCAACTGGCTCCGGAAATTTAAACAGATTTGTAAATTACTTCTATTAAAAAAATCTTAATCCTTCCAATAGTTATGAGCTTCTGAAGTTGAGTTGCTGTTTTCTGTCTAACTGCTTTCTGATGACTCATTGTCCAGCTCCTATGGGGATATTCTCCCATCATGCAAGGGATATTCTCCCATCATGCACAGCTCCCGTGACATGACATCATCATTGAGCAGTTAGACAGAAAACTTCAGAAGCTAATAACTATTGGAAGGATTAAGATTTTTTAATAGAAGTCATTTACAAATCTGTTTAACTTTCCGGAGCCAGTTGATATATAAAAAAAAGTTTTTGCTGGAATACCCCTTTAACCCCTCAGATGCCGTGATCAATACATCTGCAGCAGTGCGCTTGGTAAAATGGACGATCGGATCGCCTGCGGCGCTGCCGCACAGATCCGTTCGTCCATAAGGTCCCCTCACCTGCCTCCGCTTGTCTCCAGGGGTCTTCTGCTCTTGTCTGAGATCGAGCAGACCAGAGCAGAAGATCGCCATTAACACTGATCAGTGATATGCTCTATGTATTGCACTGAACAGTATTAGCAATCAAATGATTGCTATAAATAGTCCTCTATTGGGACTATTAAATTGTAAAAAAAAAGTTTAAAAAAAAGTAAATACATTTGAAAAATCCACTCCCCCAATAAAAATGTAATACATCCCCCAGAAAGTGTAAAAAAAATAATAAACATGTTTTGTATTGCCGCGTGCATAAATGTCCAAACTATCAAAATATAATGTTATTTATCCCGTATGGTGAACGGCATAAACGTCTAAAAATTTTTTCGAAAATGGCTGCTTTTTTGTCAGATAATATGAGCCTCCATACTGCCACTTATATGGAAAAATGAAAAAGTCATAGGTCATCAAAATAGAGGGATTTTAAATGCACTAATTTGGTTAAAAAGTTTGAGATGGGGGGCGTGGCTAGCCATGTAAGGAAGAAGTCGCAGGGTGCCTGAGCTCCGTCACCTTGGCCGTGAAATAGGGGGATACCAGCTGTCTCTATGGGCACCAGACGCTCTCACAGACGCCGCACGACCCAGGGAACCCCTAGGCAATCTGCTGTGCCAATCTCTAACTTTTTCGGACCGCTGAGTGCCGTAGAAGAGGATCGGCCTGCCATGACTGGGCAATCCAAGATGGCGCGTGCGCCGGAAGACCTGCGCGCCTCCGGAGTGCCTGCGAGAGCTGTGGCGCGGCAGGGGTCCGTCCCGGGGACCGGACCGAAGTGTTCTCCCTTACCTGCCCTGCTGAACCTGCCGACTAGGGGCGCCTGACAGGAGACGATTCCAGCGATCGCGGAGGTGACGGCGGCTCTGTCTGTACAGCGCACGGGGGACTCCCGAAGTGGTGCGCTGCGCACTTCCGCTCCGCCATCTGCACTGCCTCACGGACCTGCGGGACGGCGCTCAGACGGGCTGAATGCTCAGCTCCAACCCCGTTCCTGCCGGAGGAGTTGCTGACACCGGATCCGGCCCAGAGGAAGAGGGGTGAGTGCACTGTAGGCCCTCTGGATCCCCCACCGGGTTCCGCTAAGTCACCAATGCAGCAGCACAGACCTGGGGAGGGAGCTGCCTCTCCTTCCCCTTCTCAGAGCCTCCCGGCCATCTTTAGGACCCCTGCCACACCACCGGGTCTCCACCTGTCCTCTTCAGAGGGAGAACTAGCTATGGAAGACCTCTCTACTGTCCCCAGCTCTATGGCTCCTCTCCCCACCAGGCTTGGGACTGTCAGTGATGGGGGGGGGGTCAGTGCTTCACCTCACACACTGCCCCAGTGGGCACTGCTGCAGGCCCTCCAGTTGTTGCAAGGGGCCTCTCTCCGGCCCCCCCAGGGATGCCAGCGCTCTCTCATCATTCTGTCCCCTTCCACCCAGCTGCTATTAACCCCCTCCTCACTGCACTGCCTCCTCCTGATCAGGCAGTGGCCCTCCTCCAGGGACACCCAGAGCTTAAAGCACTCCTGGCCCTCCTGCCGACTAAAGCCGATATGTCTGCCTTAGCTCTTGATTTGAAGGCGGCGTGGAGACGGGATTTACAGCCGGTCCAGCAGGATGCCACTGATCTTCAAAACAGAGTAGATGCCTTAGAGAAGTTTCAAACATCCTTGACTCCATGAGGGACCTCCGGACCACTGTCAGTACCTTTACCCATACACAGCAGGCTCTGACGGATCACTTAGACGACATAGAAAACAGGAGTCGCCGTAACAATGTTAGGATAAGGGGGCTCCCAGAGGCCACCCGCTCGCAAGACCTGCTACCTACTGTCACTGGACTTTTTAACACGTTCTTGGGCCGGCCACCGGATACACATATAGAGATTGACCGAGTCCACAGAGCCCGTCACGGACCCGTCACGACCCCGAGACGTCATCTGCCGCATTCATCGCTACACGCTTAAAGAGCAACTGATGCAGAAAGTCCGACAACAAGGTGACCTGGATTTTGATGGGGCTACCATACAAGTTTACCCTGACCTCTCCAGAAGGACCTTGCGCCAAAGAGCCTTACTCAGATCTCTGCTCCGAGCCCTCCAAGACCGACACATCTCCTACAGGTGGGGCTTCCCCTTCTCACTGCAAGTGTCGGCGGGTAACGTGTCGGCCACCCTCCGGACTCTTGATGACTTGCCAAGATTCTTGGAAACACTTAACCTGCCTCCCATGGATCTTCCTGATTGGTCCTCCTTCCTAATGGACCCCTACTCACCGGGTCCGTCAATGGGAACTTCACAGAGAGTCGCATCCAGACGCCCGCACCCTGATTGGCAGCTCCCCCAGCGTCAGCGCCGGCCACGCCATCGCCCTGAGGGCCCCTCATCTGAACCCTGATCTTGGACACTGACGCACCAATGCCTGGTTGAGCTGACACCGGCTCCTCAGATAAGTCTCCATTGACGTTTTGTTACATTACTAATGCAGAAAAGTTTCCCTTCTAGTTGATGCCCACCATTGGAACTTTTCATATTGTTTTTCCCCCTACATCTGCTTCCATATTGGACCTTAAGTGGTTAAGTGGTTACGTTCTATTCCTGGGCCTTGGGCGGTTCTCTGCCACCCGTTTGTATTTTTGAAAGACACTTTGTTGATACCCTACTTCTTCAAGCCGAATACTTCACTCTGCTGACTAGTTTGATATCCCCCCACTAGGGAGGGTGCATGTTCTGTGCACCCATTACGCAGACGGTTAATCTGCTTACTGTTACACCCTTGCATATTTTAATTGCTGGTCGTTTTAACTGCTGTTTAACTTGCTATTTGTACCTGTTGAATTTGTCCTACCTGACCTCACCTACCCTTTTCTTTCCATAACCCCCTCCCTCCTTTTTCTCCCCCCCCCCCTTTTTTTTTCTTCTTCTTCCCTTCCTTTAGTAGCACCGCCGTCTGTTGCCTGGTGGCCGTCCTTACATCCTGCCCCACCCGACTGCTCCTGACCGTCCCCCTTATAGATTGTGAGTATGACTGAAATACGCATAGCCACACTTAATGTACAGGGATTTAATGTTCCCGAAAAAAGGGCCAAAGTTCTATATCAAATGCACAAATGGAAAATTGGGATTCTCTGTCTCCAAGAGACTCACTTTAAAACAGGCCATGTCCCCGCTAGGATCAGCCGCTACTTCCCCACCTGGTACCACAGTTCCAATCCAGACTCTCGATCGAAGGGGGTGTCGATCGGCATTCACCGCTCGCTCCCCTTTACTGTACTATCAGTTCTATCAGACCCTGAGGCTAGATACCTCTTCATCCGGGGTGCTATTCAGGACCAGGTGGTGACAGTGGCGACGATCTATGCCCCCAATAGCGCCCAGATAACATTTCTCTCCAACACTCTCAAGGAACTGTCCTCTTTTACTCAGGGCATGCTGCTGTTAGGTGGAGATTTCAACACCCCGCTACAGCCACTACTTGACACATCTACACAGCGATCTAGTCTTCCCTACCGTCAGCTGAGCAGCCTCCGCCGTTTACTACATTCTCTCCAACTATGTGACGCCTGGCGCCTCCAACACCCCTCTGATAGGGACTATACATTCTTTTTCAGACCGCACAACACTTACAGCAGGATTGATTATCTTTTTGTTCCGCTTTTTTATCTCACCCGGCTTACTACTACACAAATTGGCAATATCTATTTGTCTGACCATGCTCCTGTTTTAGGTTCCTTCCTGATCCCCTCCCTTAACACCCCACAGTTTATGTGGCGACTCAACGAGTCCCTGCTCACTGACTCACTTTGCGAGTGGGGGAACAAGCCTGGGAAATATCTAGCCAGAACGTGTAGAGATAGTAGGGCTGCTCTGTACGGGACCTCCATCACCACCCCCGATGGTTCCAAAAGTTACCTCACCGAGGACATTTTGAAAGCATTTGAGAGCTACTATAAAACACTTTACAACCTTCCCCTGCCTACTGAGACTCTTCCCCGGGGAACCGCGCCGATTTCGCTTGCGACCTACATACAAAACACGGCCCTTCCGGTTTTGCCCGTGGAGACGAGGGAGGCCCTGGAAGTTCCGTTTTCGCTAGAAGAAATAGATGCAGCCATATCCAACCTGCCTTCGGGCAAGAGTCCGGGCCCCGACGGCTACACGGGCAAATTCTATAAGTCACTGAAATCCGAGCTATCTCCCCTGATGTGCCGCTCTTTCAACAACATCACCCCCCTCTCGGGATTCCCCTCGGCCGCTCTAAAAGCTCTAATTACCGTAATACCCAAGGAGGGTAGGGACCCTAACCTGTGTTCCAGCTACCGCCCCATCTCATTGCTTAATGTAGATACTAAACTGTTTGCCAAATTGATCGCGGATCGCCTTGCAGCCATCCTGGGACCCCTGATTCACCCCGATCAATCCGGTTTTGTACGCTCTCGCGAAGCACGAGACAACACGATCCGTACTTTCTCCATTATACACCGAGCCATAGCCCGGCGTTTTCCGCTCATGCTCCTCTCATTAGACGCTGAAAAGGCGTTCGATCGGGTGGGTTGGGGGTTCCTGGAGGCCTCCCTGAGACAAATTGGATTAGGCCCTAACATGCTGGGGTGGGTTTTGGCCCTTTATCAAGACCCGAGTGCACAGGTTAGGGTCAATGGCTCCCTTTCATCCTCGTTTCCTATCCGTAATGGTACAAGGCAGGGGTGTCCGCTCTCTCCCATCGTGTACGTTTTATGTATGGAGCACCTCTTAAATGCTCTCCGTAGCAACACGTTAATCAGCGGGCTCCGGGTGGGAGACAACGAACACCTCTGTTCTACTTTCGCAGATGACCTCCTCCTCTACATCTCCTCTCCTGTTACCTCCCTGCCAGTGGTAGTACACACTCTCCAAATATATTCCTACTTTAGTAATCACAAGATCAATATGACAAGAGTGTAGCTATGAACATTTCCCTCTCCACATCTGAAGTCACGCACGTGAGAAATGCTCACCCCTTTAAATGGTCCTCGGGTTCTATAAAGTATCTGGGAGTTCATGTTCCGGTGGACTTGCATAATAGCTTCTCCCTTAATTTCCAACCCCTACTTGCCACGATTGACAAAGACCTTTCTAACTGGTCGAAGGGCACTTTCTCATGGCTTGGAAGAGTCAACATAATTAAAATGAATGTCCTCCCTCGCCTCCTTTACCTATTCCTAGCCATTCCCATTGTGCTCCCCACAACTTTTTTCAAAAAGATTGAGGGCCTTATCTGATCGTTTATATGGGCGGGCCGGCCATCGAGAATTTCCAAAACGGTGCTCACTAGGAGGAAGCAAGCAGGCGGTCTGGCAGTCCCTGATTGCAAGGCTTATTACATAGCGGCCACGCTGGCTAGGTTCTTGGACTTTCTCCATGGCCGCTCTTCTAAGCGATGGGTGTCAGTGGAGACGGAGGGATCGTGCGTAAATATAGTGACGGCCCCTTGGCTTCCTACTGGTACACTGCCTTCTACCACACAATGCTCGCTACCCTGGGTTACAAGTGAGATGCTGGCATTCTTTAGGCGTTATTTCTCAAAGACACGATTGCTAACCCCCGATGGCCCAATGACCCCGGTCGTGGGTAACCCCCGATTCCCTCCGGGCCTCTTGAGGACTTCTTTCTTAGGTGTCTCGGACCCTCCTTCACTGCCCATACAGACCTTCCTGGTAGGTACAATGCTCAAGCCGTATGAGGACTTAGGGGGAGATTTATCAAAACCTGTGCAGAGGAAAACTTGCCCAGTTGCCCATAGCAACCAATCAGATCGCTTCTTTCATTTTTACCAAGGCCTCTGCAAAATGAAAGAAGCAATCTGATTGGTTGCTATGGGCAACTGGGCAATTTTTCCTTTGCACAGGTTTTGATAAATCTCCCCCTTAGTCCCCACACACCTACGATCCCCTGTCTATCTGAACTACCTTCAACTCAAACATTTCATCTCCTCAGAGAGTAGCATGCTACAACTTGCTAGGCCGCTTACACCCTTTGAGCGATTGTGCACCTCCTCCTCTCAGCCTGCAAGAGCCGTGTCACTGATATACGGGCTTCTTATGGATATCTCCGCGCAGACCCCTCCGTCCTTCGTGGCGGCCTGGGAGGAGGAACTGCAGACCTCTTTTGCCCCAAGTGACTGGTCGGCGGCCTTCTCCCTTTGTCATAAGCTCTCTATCTCCTGCAGAGCCCAAGAGACCAACTATAAGCTTATGTCAGCCTGGTATAGGGTACCGGTGGTCCTGCATAGGATGTTTCCCTCGACTTCTGACCTCTGCTGGAGATGTGGCTCTGACCATGGGACAATGATGCACATATGGTGGTCCTGCCCTTCCCTCACCCAGTTCTGGGAAACAGTAGTTTCCCGGATAGAACACATCTCTGGGGTAAAATACCCCAATGACCCTAAGGTCTTACTCTTGACCGTCCTACCGATGTCCAGAAAAACACCTTCGAAAAGATTAGCCCACTTCTTCCTCATGGCGGCTCGCACCGTAATACCGAGGAAGTGGAAAACGACCACACCACCCACCCTGAAAGATTGATATAGGGAAATCCTATTTCTCTGCCGCATGGAAGAACTAATGGCAGATTCCTCGGGTCGCACCAAGAAATTTGTGACAATTTGGAGTCCCTGGTTGGCATTTCTCGAAACCCCCCTATATAGGCAAGGATAATCATGCCATATTGTCCCGCACACTCAAGCCCTTATCCCTTATGTATATAGACGACTTGTGGTTGGTTGGAGGGGGCTGTGAGGGCTGGTGGGGACGGAGAGGGGCCTCTGAAGAACAACCCCTCCCCCCCCCCTTATTATTATTATTTTTATTTTTTATTTTTATTTATATATATATATATATATATATATATATATATTTTTTTTTTTGCCCTTCATTTCTTTTCACATCTCCCTACCTTACACCCTTTTCTCTTCTGTCGCCCTACACAAGGGCTCTCTCTCACTCCCTACTGACTATGTTATTACATACCTTATTTTACATGTTTAAATATATGTTTATGTTAACCCGCTCGCGCTCAAATGCACTCTAGGGAAACTACTTGACAGCAGACTGGGCATTTTTATTGTCTGCCTGGACATATGTGTCTATAGGTCGCCCCTTTTCTCTGATGTCTCTTTCCTGGTGAACAAGCGCGACTCTATGTCTTGGTATCATTATTTTCTGACCTCTTGTTTATACTCTGGAAATGTCATATGTCCTTTTGTTACTGATTTCGACAGTTTAATAAAATACTTGGTTGAATAATTAAAAAAAAAAGTTTGAGATTCTTTTAAAGCGGTACAATATGACCCACAGAATAAAGAACACATGTAATTTTTCCCATAAATTGTACAGTGTGAAAATGAAACCCTCCCGTGCCACACTCCAGTGAGTTTTTTTTAACCCTCTGTGCCCGGGCTGCCAAGCTAAAGAAAACAAACTTTAACTCTCCTTCCTACATTCCCCCGTTGCGCTGATATCGATGTCCCGTTCTCCGCTCCTCGACTTCTTCTGCTTCCTGTAAGTCGAAGTGTCACGTGACGCTTAGCGTATCACCGTCAGGAGCAGTGTCCCCGGACCAGAGAACGGGACATCGATATCAGGGGGAAGTAGGAAGATGAATTAAAGTTTGTTTTGTTTCGCTTGGCAGCCAGGGCACATACGGTTAACAAAAATGCACCGGAGTGCTTCTTTAAGTATTGCTAAACTCTTTTTTTTAATGATGGAGTCATGATAAAAGTCAGTAGGAAATTGAGTGCCAAAATTACATTACTCCATTATTCAAAATGTATGACTCACTTTTAAAGAATCTGTACACAATACGACAGGGTTGACTTACCTCCTAATGTCATGCCAGCCTCATAACATTTCCGTAAGCGACACGATGGGCAGTTTTTCCTCCGGAACTTGTCAATTGTGCAGTCATTCCGGCTAGCACAAAGATACTTCTGCTTTCCTAAATGAGGAAAAGAATAGATGATTATGACAGATGTCAATATAACTAAAATATGTTGATATAAGTATGTAAAAGTATGTAAAAAATGCCTTTTAGTAATAATTAACAGCAAAACTAACAACTCATATATTAAAAAGACAAAAGAAACATGAAATGAATGTAACTAGAAATATCAAGGCCTCTAAGCAAAAACTGTAATATAAGCATATACTGTAATTTCCATATAGTTTAATTCCAAACTCTGCAGTCATTGGTAAATATAGGGTTCTTTATAGTTCTATGTAGCCCATGACCTGCAGCATGATGGAGAACTGAACACTGAGTGAAGCATCACCCAGCTGTATCCTACAGTTGGTGGGGGTCTCAACACTGAAAACTTTGGACATCTATATGACATGTCACAGTATGACAAGTAACACTTTAAGTGGCCCAAAGCTGGCAGAAGTCTGATTATATGTGTTGTGGGCTTCAAACTCTTGCCACCATCTATGATGCCAATTTCTTGAATATATCACAACTGAAACATTATTGTCAGAAAAAAGACTCCCTGGTCCATCTTCCATTATTTTGTTTCCTAGTAATTTATATATTTGGATAGATATATGTTTATCCCGGGTTAGTTTACATTTACTTGATGAGGATTACAAACTGCATCAGGTGGAAGTTTGTTCCAGAAATCTTATTAGGGGAAAGTTTTGTTTTAAGAATAATTGTGTAAATAAAAGTTTTAAAAAATAAATAAATAAAAACTGTTAATAAAAGTTTTCTAACACCTTCCCTGATAAAAGTTTGAATCACCCCCATTTAAAAAAAATAATAAATAAAAATATGTGGTATCGCCGCGTGCGTAAATGTCCAAACTATAAATATGTAATGTTACTTTAGCCGCACAATTAATACGTAAAAAAAATACCAGAAGTCCAGAATTGCGTATTTTTGGTCACTTTGTATACCCTTAAAAATGTGCAAAAAGTGATCAAAACGTCCCATCAAAACATAAATGGAACCGGTAAAAACTACAGATCACGGCGCAAAAAATGAGCAATCACAAATCCCCGTATATGAAAAAATAAAAAAGTTAAAAGGGTCAGAAGAGGACATTTTTAAACATACAAATTACAAAACAAAATCAAACCTGTATATGTTGGGTATCAATTTAATTGGATGGATCTACAGAATAAAGCTAAGATGTCATTTAACTGAAAAGAGCACTGCCTGGAATTGAAAGCCCCCAAAATTTACAAAATGGTGTTTTTTTTTATTAATTTTTTTATTTTTTTTATTTTGCCACACAAATATATATTTTTTTGTTTAGCCATACATTTTTTGGTGAAATGATTGATGTCATTACAAAGTAATTTGGTGCTGCAAATTTTAAAAAGCCCTCATATGGGTCTGTAGGTGGAAAATTGAAAGCGTTATGATTTTTAGAAGGGGAGGAGGAAAAACCAAAAATGAAAAATAGCCCGGTCCTCAAGGGGTGAAAATACTTTCCTCCTGAACCATATTTAACCCTTTAACATATTTAAACAAAAACTGACAGCAGGATCACTAATACTAACCTGAATATACAGGTGACCCTGTTTCTAATGCTTCTTGGCTTCTCGGGCTGAAATCGGTGCAACCATTCCAGCGATTTTTATCTAGTTGCTAATATGGTAATTTCTTCGTATGTGCACTGGAGGCGGGCTGTTGCTGTAGCTGCAACATTTTCTCCCATAATCCCACACTTCATAAATAGACACCATTTTTTCCTCAGCATGTCACTTATGGGAGCAGAGTCATCGACAAAATGGGGCAGGTTATCAGCCAGAGTGTTTGAGAGAAAGCATTGCACAAACAGCAGCTGCTGCCTCTATTGCACAGAACAAGAAATCACCATATTATTAACAAGATGAATATCAGCTGAATGGCTCACCAATTTTCAGGGTCACCTGTTAGTGCGGATTGTAACACTCACATTTCAGAAGACAGGAAAATCTGTGGATGTGGATCCGCTGGACCTGTGTGGCAGAAGACTCAGACCGTACCAGGGAGCGGAGTCTAAGGTGTTGCTGGTTTTCACCAGAGCCCGCCGCAAAGCGGGATGGACTTACTGTGGCAGGCAGCACCCAGGTCGCTACCCCTGGCATGGCTCGACCACACAGGCGGCTGAGGAGATGCGAGACCCAGGAGGGATAAGGCAACTCGTAGTCTGGATAGCAGAATGTCATGGCAGGCGGCACAGTAGCGTAGTCAAGACTTAGTTCAGTAGACAGGTGGCAGAGGAGCAAGGTCAAAGTCACAAACCAAGGGATCAGATACACGGCAAGGCAATACTGAGGAATGCTTTCTTAAAGGCACAAGGCAACACAGATCCGGCAGGGGAGTGAGGAGGGTGGAGGAATTTATAAATGAGCCATAGGTGAATTACACTAATTAGTGTACTGGCCTTTTAAATCTTAAAGCTCCGGCTCGCGCCCCCTAGGGGACTGGGACACACGTGCAGGAGCAGAGAGGCAGAGGCGGAAGCAGGAGAAACACCCGGAGAGTGACGGACAGGGGCTCGCATGCGGGTCCCAGTCCCATCGGCAGGAGCATGTAAGGGGACCATAACGTAACAGTACCCCCCACCTTTGGTCTCCCCCTCCTTTTATGAGAGAGGAAACTACTGAGAAGGTCACGGTCCAGGATATTCTCCTCAGGCTCCCAAGATCTCTCCTCAGGACTGTAACCCTCCCAAAAACCCTCAACCCCAATTTTTTTTTTACCTCTCACAGTTTTTGTCGCAAGAATCTGTTTAACTTTGTAGACGTCAGAAGAGCAGGAGACAGGCGTGGGGACAAGATTCTTCTGAGAGAACCAGTTTATGATAAGAGGCTTGAGGAGAGAGACATGGAAGGAATTGGGAATACGTAACATAGCAGGTAGACGGAATTTGTAGGAGACAGGATTGATTTTTTGTAGGATCTGGAAGGGACCAAGGTAGCGGGGACCAAGCTTGTAACAAGGGATCTTGAAGCAGATGTACTTTGATGAAAGCAACACCATGTCACCAGGAGAGAAGGACAGAGGAGGTCTTCTACTTTTATCCACTTGCGCCTTCATGCATGAAGAAGCCTGGGATAACGACTGTCGGGTCTGTTGCCAGATGGTGGAGAAGTCACGGACCAACTCATCAACAGCAGGCACACTGGAGGAGACTGGGAGAGGAAGAGGAGAATGGAGATGGAGTCCGCAACAAAAAAGACAACAAAAAAGGGGGACGACCTTGTGGACTTGCAATCCTTATGATTATATGATAATTCAGCCCTACAACGACCCAGATGACAGTGTTATTATGAGATGGTGGCAAATCGGTGATGAAATCCATGGCGATATGGGACCAGGGAGTATATGGAATGGGTAAAGGCTGTAAGAGTCCTGCAGGTCTCTGTAGAGGAGTTTTGTCACGAGCACAAGTTTCACAGGAACGAACAAAATCAGAAACATCACGTTCAAGATGGGGCACCCAGTAGTGTCGGGAAATAAGAAGTAGAGTCTTGCGTATTCCAGGATGTCCTGCTGTCAAGCAAGAATGACCCCATTTCAGGACCTTGCATCTCAATCTGGCAGGCACAACGATTTTCCCGGAGGAATTTGCTGAATCTCGGCAGGAGATACGGAAATACCCCATATGTGGGTGTAAAATGCTCTGCGGATGCACAACAAGGCTCAGGAGTGAGAGCGCACTATGTACATTTGATGCCTAAATTGGTGATTTGCACAGGGGTGGCTGATTTTACAGCAGTTCTGACATTAACGCAAAAAAAATACATACCCACATGTGACCCCATTTTGGAAACTACACCCCTCATGGAACATAACAAGGGTTATAGTTAGCCTTAACACCCCACTGGTGTTTGACGAATTTTCGTTAAAGCTGGATGGGAAAATTTTCACTAAAATGCTAGTGTTACCCTAAATTTTTCATTTTCACAAGGGAAAATTGGAAAAAAGACCACAAAATTGGTTACCCCATTTCTTCTGAGTAAGAACCTACCCCATATGTGGATGTAAAGTGCTCTGAGGGTGAACTACATTGCTCAGAAGTGAAGGAGCGCCATTGGGCTTTTGAAGAGAAAATTTGTCCGGAATGGAAGACCACGTGTGTTTACAAAGCCCCCATAGTGCAAGAACAATGGACCCCAATGTGACCCCATTTTGGAAAATACACCCCTCATGTAATGTATTAAGGGGTACAGTGAGCATTTACACCCCACAGGTGCCTGACAGATGATTGGAAAAGTGGTCCGTGAAAATGAAAATTGTAATTTTTCATTTGCTCAGCCCACTGTTCCAAAGATCTGTCAAATGCCAGTGGGGTGCAAATGCTCACTGCACCCCTTATTAAATTTTGTGAGGGGTGTAGTTTCCAAAATGGGTTCACATGTGGGGGGGTCCACTGTTCTGGCACCACGGGGGTCTTTGGAAACATACATGGACCCTGACTTCCATTCCAAACAAATTCTCTTTCCAAAAGCTCAATGGCGCTTCTCCTCTTCTGAGCATTTTAGTGTGCCCGCAGAGCACTTGATGTCCACACATGGGGTATTTTCATAAATGGGGTTACAAATTTTGGGGATAATTTTCTCCTATTACCCCTTGTAAAAAAAAAACTGCATTTTAGTGAAAAAAAAATGTTTTTTTCATTTACACATCCAACTTTAACAAAAAGTCGTGAAATACCTGTAAGGTGTTAGGGCTCACTGTACCCCTTTTTACATTCTTTGAGGGGTGTAGTTTCCAAAATAGTATGCCATGTGTTTATTTTTTTTTATTTTTTTTGCTGCTCTGGCACCATAGGGGCTTCCTAAATGCGACATTTCCCCAACAAAACTATTTCAGCCAAATTTGCTTTCCAAATGCCAAATGTGACTCCTTCTCTTCTGAGCATTGTAGTTCGCCCACAGAGCATTTTACGTCCTAACATGGGGTATTTCCATACTCAGAAGAGATTGGGTTAAAAATTTTGGATTGCATTTTCTCCCATTACCCTTTATAAAAATGGTACATTTGGGAAAAAATCTGCACTTTAGTGAAAACTTTTTTTTTCCATTTACACATCCGACTTGACATACACATATGAGGTATTTCCTTACTCGAGAGAAATTGGGTTACACATTTTGAGAGGATTTTTCTCCTTTTACCCCTTGTAAAAATTAAAAAATTGGGTCTACAAGAACATGGGAGTGTAAAAAATGAAGATTCTGAATTTTCTTCTTCACTTCCTGAATTTTCTCCTTCTCCTGCTATTCCTGTGAAACACCTAAAGGGTTAACACACTTACTGAATGTCATTTTGAATACTTTGAGGGGTGCAGTTTTTATAATGGGGTCATTTGTGGGATATTTCTAATAAGAAAGCCCTTCAAATCAACTTCAAACCTAAACTGGTCCATGAAAAATTCCGATTTTGAATATTTTGTGAAAAATTGAAAATTGCTGCAGCCCTCTGATGTCTTCCAAAAGTAAAAACATGTCAACTTTATGATGCAAACATATACATATTGTATTTGTGAATCAAAATATAATTTATTTGGAATGTCTATTTTCCTTACAAATAGAGAGCTTGAAAGTTAGAAAAATGCAAAATTTTTAATTTTTTCATCAAATTTTGTAATTTTTCACCAAGAAATGATGCAAGTATCGACAAAATTTTACCACTACCATAAAGTAGAATATGTCACAAAAAAACTATCTCAGAATCAGAATGAAAGGTAAAAGCATCCCAGAGTTATTAATGCTTAAAATGAAAGTGGTCAGATGTGCAAAAAAACGCTCTGGTCCTACAGTGAAAATTGGCCTGGTCCTTAACCCCTTAAGGACCCGGGGTTTTTCCGTTTTTGCATTTTCGTTTTTTCCACCTTACCTTTAAAAAATCAGAACTCTTTCAATTTTGCACCTAAAAATCCATATGATGGCTTATTTTTTGCGCCACCAATTCTACTTTGTAATGACGTCTGTCATTTTACCCATAAATCTATGGCGAAACAGGAAAAAAAATCATTGTGAGACAAAATTGAAAATAACAAATGCCGTTTTGTAACTTTTGGGGGCTTCCGTTTCTAGGTAGTAAATTTTTCTGTAAAAATGACACCTTATCTTTATTCTGTAGGTCAATACGATTAAAATGATACCCTACTTATATAGGTTTGATTTTGCATTACTTCTGGAAAAAATGATAACTACATGCAGGAAAATGATTAAGTTTAAAATTGTCATCTTCTGACCCCTATAACTTTTTAATTTTTCTGTGTATGGGGCGGTATGAGGGCTCATGTTTTGCGCTGTGATCTGAAGTTTTTAGCGGTACCATTTTTGCATTGATAGGACTTATTTATTCATTTTTTCATGATATAAAAATTGACCAAAAATGCAATATTTTGGACTTTGGAATTTTTTTTGCGCACACCCCATTGACCGTGCGGTTTAATTAACAATATATTTTTATAATTCGGACATTTCCGCATACCATATATGTTCATTTTTATTTACACAGTTTTTTTTTTTTTATGGGAAAAGGGGTGATTCAAACTTTTAATAGTGGAGGTGCTAAATGATCTTTATTCACTTTTTTTTCCACTTTTTTTGCAGTGTTATAGCTCCCATAGGGACCTATAACACTGCACACACTGATCTTTTACATTGATCAGTGGTTTCTCATAAGAAACTGATCGATGATTCTGCCGCTTGACTGCTCATGCCTGGATCTCAGGCACTGAGCAGTCATTTCGTGATCGGACAGCTAGGAGGCAGGTAGGGATCCTCCAGCTGTCTTGCAAGCTGTACGGGATGCCGCGATTTCGCCGCGGCTATCCTGAACAGCTCCCTGAGCTAACCGGCATGCTTTCACTTTAGACGCGGTGTTAAAGGGTTAATAGCGCGGCCCCGCGTTATAGATCGGGAGCGGACTCATGAAGTACGCGTACATCATGGGTCCTTAAGAGATTAAGGGGTTAAAGGGGTACTCCACTGGAAAACATTTTTTTTTTAAATCATCTGGTACCAGAAAGTTAAACAGATTTGTAAATTACTTCTATTAAAAAATCTTAATCCTTGCAGTACTTAGCAGCTGTATTCTACAGAGGAAATTCTTTTCTTTTTGAATTTCTTTTTTGTCTTGTCCACAGTTCTCTCTGCTGACACCTCTGTCCATGTCAGGAACTGTCCAGAGCAGCATAGGTTTGCAAAGGGGATTTTCTCCTGCACTGGACAGTTCCTGATACGGGCATCAAGTGTCAGCAGAAAGCACTGTGGAAAAGGCAAAAAAGAAATTAAAAAAGAAAATAATTTTCTCTGTAGCATACAGCAGCTAAAAATTACTGGAAGGGTAAAGATTTTTTAATAGAAGTAATTTACAAACCTGTTTAACTTTCTGGCTCCAGTGGATTAAAAAAAAAATGTTTTCCACCGGAGTACCCCTTTACTGCTGCCATTAAGTAATAGTATCAGTGCAGATTTTTCTGCAGATCTAACGCAGTTCTATAGCAAAATGCACATCTGAGGGTCTACATCTGGGTACATTGTGTATATATGTCGATGTTTAAAAAAAAAAAACTATTTGGATACATTCACATGTACAGGGTCTCCTGCATATTTTTGCTGCATATTTTGTGTAGCTGATTTTGCTACCCATTAACTTCAATGAGTAGCAAAATCAGCTGCACAAAATATGCAGCAAAATATGCACCAGATCCTGTATGTGTGAACGTACCCTTTAAATAAATAGTTACTACATAAAAGATAAAAAGGTTTACATTAGACTTTATCCATGACAAAGATTTCACTTCTGAATATGGCTAAATTTTGTTAAAACCATACACACAATACACAAAAACATACAAGCTAAAAAAAATGAAAGTATATATAATTGTTTTGTTAGGCTTCATTCACACCACGATTTGAGTGTCCGCTGCACAGATACGATTTCAGAAGCTTAATTTGGCTGAAACCGTATCTGTGCATGGACATGTACGGGCCCATTAACTATTATGGGGCTGCAGACCCAATCGTAGTCTGCAAGTGACTATGATCTGGTCATTTTCTCAGCATGTCAGATTTTTGACACGGACTGAAATTTGTGCTCTGCCGCTGTAAGAAGCTCTTCCATCTAAGTCTTTGCTGAGGCAGCAACTACCAGAGAACTCAGGGCAAGCGATCAGCATCTGCAAGGCCACAAAGCTATCTTCTCTCCAGTAAGACTCAAGTCTATGTCTGCTGTCACTGAAACTAGTCAAGTCCTGCCCATAGTCAAGTCAAGTCTAATTACAAGTCAAGTTAACTATAAGTATATTGGTCCAGCAAGCTGCGAGGTCCTCTGGGTCCTGGCCACCTCTCTGGGTAGCTGTGAAGATAATTACACCTGTCTTCCAGAGCCTGAAAACCACACTGACGTCACGAATACTAGGGGTTAATACCATCCAGCCCCCGGGGTTAAAACCATATGATCCCACCAATCTACACTGCCACACCCGTGGTCCCACCATTCACCCGGTGGTACAACTAAAGTAAATGGAACTGAGATATTGTTAGTGAGGAAGGCTGTCCCAACTATCCAGTGCCAATCCAAAATAAATAAATGAACAAATGTGCTGTTGTAGGGTGCTTGTTTACTGTGCTGTCATATGGAGATATTCATCTCTAAAAGCAACGCTATATAACTTCCAACAGATCAGGCTATATTTTGTCTTATTGATACAGAATCTGACAGAAAGAAAACTTGCCTATGCCTCTATATAAAATTGGAAGCAAACAGAGGTCTATGAGTGATGTATTATGTGTCTGTACAACTCAGAACTATGTAGCTGTAATACTTTCATGTGTATGAGGCCTTTTGCTGTGACATTTACTATGGCTGTACTTTTACAACTATTCATATTTTGTCTGAAATATGCAACTATTTGGCTTGGGTAGACAAGACATAGTAAGGTTAGTAGGTAAAGCATTTCAGCTGTCAAATGCCCAAAAAATATGAACATTCACGGAAAGTAAAAAAAAGGCAACTGAATACAGCCTGCATCAAAAGCAACATTTTTTATGAAGCCATCGTGTTCCCTCTGCAGCTACATTAGTCACACAAGGCTTAAAAAGCTTTATTGGAAGGTGTTAATTCTTTAGTGTTGATCGTGGCAGTATTAGAAATTGCAGCTTTTGGGTCCCTTATAAACAGCTCTTTGCTTCCAAGCCATTAAAGTACTTGACTGAAATTCTAACATGTAATTACTCTGATTAGGAGTCATTGACAGATCACTTTTCATACAATCCAGGCCTTACAAATAAACTAGCAAGGGCTTGATTTCTGCCAAACACTAGACCCTGCGATCTGAATTCCTGCCGCTTGCCAGCTTGAGATATAGCTCCCCCAGTGCTTGGCCTAATAGTCAAGGCTGTATTAATACCGGCCAGGTCAATATTTACGCAGTACAAAATTCATCCACATTGCACTTTAGAATCTGAACTAAGATTACTTCACTGGGCATGCTATGTCTATGTATTTAAAAAAAAAGTCTTTTTTTGACCTTTTAAATATTTTATATCTAGGACTACAAATCACGTTTATAGCTTTGTGCTCTTTTAACAATCACCAATGATAACCCATTTCCTATGTGACTTTTCCTTTTATTTTTATTTTTTTTATTGTATGACTGCTTTAGATTGTTGTCGTCATGGTAACTAACAGAGACTCCTGACAAGTTAAAGAGGACTGTTGTCAGGTTTCCTTTTTCCTTAAAATCACGCTCTTAAGTAATGTGTCTGAAACTAACTCTCTGTCTATAATTGTGTCTTCTCCAGCATCTAAAGGTAATCTTATGTCATTCATAGTGGCCTAAAAGGTTTCTAACAAGTTAATAAGACTTTCCGGACGCTTTCCTTTTTTTTTTTTTTATTTGGCTAAGTAATGTAAAGGCATTGCTGGCAGTGTAGTAATCTGAATCATGTTAAAACTGTAATGAAATGCTGGGGATGGGTGCGCAAACCTCCAGCTGTTACAAAACTACATCTCCCGGAATGTCATTTTGAATACTTTGGTTGGTGCAGTTTTTATAATGGGGTCATTTGTGGGGTATTTCTAAGATGAAGACCCCTTCAAATCCACTTAAAAACTGAACTGGTCACTGAAAAATAGTGAGTTTGAAAATTTTGTGAAAAATGTAAAAATTGCTGCTGAACTTTGAAGCCCTTTGGTGTCTTCCAAAAGTAAAAACTCATCAATTTTATGATGCAAACATAAAGAAGACATATTGTATATGTGAACAAAAAAAAATGTATTTTGAATATCCATTTTCCTTACAAGCAGAGAGCTTCAAAGTTAGAAAAATGCAAAATTTTCATTTTTTTCATCAAATTTGGGGATTTTTCTCCAAGAAAGGATGCAAGTTACCACAGAAATTTACCACTATGTTAAAGTAGAATATGTCACGAAAAAACAATCTCGGAATCAGAATGATAAGTAAAAGCATTCCAGAGTTATTAATGTTTAAAATGACAGTGGTCAGAATTGCAAAAAATGCTCTGATCCTTAAGGTGTAAAATGTCCTGGTCCTTAGGGGGTTAAAATTTGACCACCTATAACTTTTTAATTTTTCCATATACGATGCTGTATGAAGGGTCATTTTTTGTGCCATGACCTGTAGTTTTTAATAGTATCACATCTGTGTACAGGGTGGGCCATTTATATGGATACACCTTAATAAAATGGGAATGGTTGGTGATATTAACTTCCTGTTTGTGGCACATTAGTATATGTGAGGGGGGGGGGAAACTTTTCAAGATGGGTGGTGACCATTGTGGCCATTTTGAAGTCGGCCATTTTGAATCCAACTTTTGTTTTTTCTATTGGAAGAGGGTCATGTGACACATCAAACTTATTTTGAATTTCACAAGTAAAACAATGATGTGCTTGGGTTTAACATAACTGAATTCTTTCATGAGTTATTTACAAGTTTCTGACCACTTATAAAATGTGTTCAATGTGCTGCCCATTGTGTTGGATTGTCAATGCAACCCTCTTCTCCCACTCATCACACACTGATAGCAACACTGCAGGAGAAATGCTAGCACAGGCTTCCAGTATCCGTAGTTTCAGGTGCTGCACATCTCGTATCTTCACAGCATAGACAATTGCCTTCAGATGACTCCAAAGATAAAATTCTAAGGGGGTCAGATCGGGAGACCTTGGGGCCCATTCAACTGGCCCACGACGAACAATCCACTTTCCAGGAAACTGTTCCTCTAGGAATGCTCGGACCTGACACCCATAATGTGGTGGTGCACCATCTTGCTGGAAAAACTCAGGGAACGTACCAGCTTCAGTGCATAAAGAGGGAAACCCATCATCATGGAGCAATTTCTTATATCCAGTGGCCTTGAGGTTTCCATTGATGAAGAATGGCCCCACTATCTTTGTACCCCATATACCAAACCATACCATCAATTTTTGTGTTCCAACAGTCTTGGAGGGATCTATCCAATTATTGGTCTGATAGCCACATTGGATAGATCCCTCCAAGACTGTTGGAACACAAAAATTGATGGTATGGTTTGATATATGGGGTACAAAGATAGTGGGGCCATTCTTCATCAATGGAAAACTCAAGGCCACTGGATATGCGAAATTGCTACATGATGATGGGTTTCCCTCTTTATGCACTGAAACTGGTACGTTCCCTGAGTTTTCCAGCAAGATGGTGTAAGACCAATAGCGGTGGTTTTGTTTGTTAACTTCACCATTCACATAAAAGTTTGCCTCATCACTGAACAAAATCTTCTGCGTAAACTGAGGGTCCTGTTCCAATTTTTGTTTTGCCCATTCTGCAGCACCTGAAACTACAGATACTGGAAGCCTGTGCTAGCATTTCTCCTGCGGTGTTGCTATCAGTGTGTGAAGAGTGGAAGAAGAGGGTTGGTGGTCAGAAACTTGTAAATAACTCATGAAAGAATAAAGTTACGTTAAAACCAAGCACATCATTGTTTTTCTTGTGAAATTCCCAGTAAGTTTGATGTGTCACATGACCCTCTTCCTATTGAAAAAACAAGAGTTGGATTCAAAATGGCCGACTTTAAAATGGCCGCCATGGTCATCACCCATCTTGAAAAGTTTCCCCCCTCACATTTACTAATATGCCACAAACAGGAAACTAATATCACCAACCATTCCCATTTTATTAAGGTGTATCCATATAAATGGCCCACCCTGTATATTTGTCTGTTTGATCGCTTTTTAGGAATTCTTTTGTAAATGTGTCAACAAAAATTATGTTTACGCCATTCACCGTACGGGATCATTAACATTCTACTTTTATAGAAGGGATATTTACACACACGGCGATACCAAATATGTTTAATAATAATTATTTTTTACACTTTTTTAAGTAAAATGGGGAAAAGGAGTGATTAAAATTTTTATTGGGGGAGGGGATTTTTCCAAATTTTTAAAACTTTTTTTTAACCTTTTTTTTTACTTTTATTTTTAACTCATTATGTCCCACTGGGGACCAATCTATAGCATTCATTAGATTGCTTGCAAATACTGTTCAGTGCTATGCATAGGCATAGCACTGTTCAGTATTATTGTCGAACTTCTGCTCTGGTCTGCTGGAAGGCAGATCAGACCAAAAGACTTGGGGAGATCGGCGGAGGCACGTGAGGGGGCCATACCAAGGGCGATAAGATCAGCCATTACAATCGCTACACTGCCGCAGATGCCATGATATGTATTGATCAAGGCATCTGAGGGGTTAATGGCGACTGCGTGATCGTTAATGTCCACCATTACAGGCGGGTCCCTGGCTTCTGATAGCAACTGGGATCTGACGTGCATGATGTGAGCTCCGCTCCGCTGCTCTGGTCATGTACAGGGTGTAAATGTGCATCCTGGTGCACGAAGTACCAGCTCATCAGTACGTACATTTACCTCCATTGTCCTTAAGGGGTTATAAGGAGAAATAATATGTGTAGAGTGATTCGTAAACTTAAAATATACATAGGTCACCAGATAATGTATGTCATGTAATATCAGTGGACTGTCTGCTTATGGCTAACCGGTAGCCTGTTATTGTGGGAACACCCCGTATACATTCTAGGACTAATATACTGTACGACCTATTGTATAGGAAAGCTGATTTCTATACAGTATGAAAACATGCCGTCACATATCACTTGACAGAGGCTAAAAGGGTACTCTTTTAGCCTCTGTTGGTTGAATGAGGTTCAAGGGGTAAATTTGGTACATGCAGTTAACAATTTCCCAGCATATATGCCAAACTAGTTCACACAAACACAGTGTGAGCGTAGCTTCAGGATAGATAACTGGATCTAGAGACAGGAAAGGACTAAGTTCTAACTGGACGTGATGAATCGCTGAATCTGTGAACTCCCCCACCTCCATGCACTTATCTGTCTCTCCCTTGTTACCTGCCATGGATTGGATTAAAATTTTGAAATAAAAGCTTACCTTGCACAGCAATTCATGGTGAGTGCACCCTTTTTTCTTTATCTCTTGTCTGCAAGATTCTAACTTGGTTTGGTATGTAGAATAGAGTGTATGTTAAAGATGTAGTGTAAGAAAAAATGTGTTACCAAATATCTTCAAAGGAATAGCTTTTAGTTCAGAAACAGTCAATGGAGGAGGAGGTATCTTTCAAAATCTAAAAGTGATTTTCTTAAAAGGTCTATAACAAATGTCAGGGTTCCATTGTACCTTTTTGTTAGATTGTTACAGTTTAGTGGGAAAGGCTAATCTTATATAAGATGAGAAATAGTAAATAAAAGAACTTTGCTTTCAAGTCACTTCTTTTGCAAATGATTTAAATTTATAATCCTGCCTTCACCCATTTATATATAAGCTCACACAATATATCATGGCATGAAACAGCTAAGAAAATGCATGTTTACCCATGATAACCACAGAAACCTCTTACCCTGCTTTAGGGTACGTTCACACATACAGGATCTGCTGCTTATTTTCTGCAGCTGATTTTGCTACCTATTGAAGTTAATGGGTAGCAAAATCAGTTTCACAAAATATGCAGCAGATCCTGTATGTGTGAACATACCCATAATAAGAGTCATAACATTGATATTTAATGGTAGCTTTCATATCTTAAAGGAAATCTTAAAGACACCCCCCCCCCCCATAAGCCTGTACCAACAGGTTTATGCCAGTGACACTGATAACAGATTCTCTTAAAAAAAATGGAAGGTTACATTTTACTCAGTACGTAATCCTGATCTTGTACATATATTTATTTGTGTCTAGCACCTATATCAGTAGGGACTCATTAGGGTTACAGGTTGAACTTGATGAAATCTGGCCTTTTTTTAACCTTATGAACTATGTTACTATATTTCTCTCACAAATACATTCTATCTATTGCTCACTTGGTTTGTCATTCTGTGCTTTATTTTTTTTAAGTATTTATTTAAATTTAGGAATTTAATATACAAACATCACCAGTGGTGGAACAAAATGAAACATATACAACAAACTCTGAAGGTCCCAGAGACCGGAACCAGCACATAA
This sequence comes from Hyla sarda, assembly GCF_029499605.1. NCBI lineage: Eukaryota > Metazoa > Chordata > Amphibia > Anura > Hylidae > Hyla > Hyla sarda. The sequence continues at coordinate 51,670,668 of NC_079197.1, forward strand.
TCAAATTTATAACATATGGAAAATTGCTCCTGTTAAGCGGCAAGGAGTGTCTGAGACCCAACCGGAGAAAGCCCAACACAGACAGACATACTTACGCACGCACAAGCACACATCCTGGTAACCCCAACCCAGCCTCCCCCTACAAAGAACCACAGTGCACTTAGAAAACTATGGAGACAGGCTAGCTGGGGGGGGCCCGCCGACACATCCAGCAAAAGCCAAGGGGTCCATACCTTGTCAAATTTCTTAGGGCACTTACGACTCACATAAAGAGCATGGTATAAAGGGACATACTTTTGACTAGAGTCAGCAAATGAGACAGCGGTGAACTAGAGACCACCTCATTAATAACTCCCAGCAGGTATACCGTAGGGGTAAGTAGAAAAGGGAAGTCTAAATTATTAGCCAAAAACTCCATCACCTCCCTCCACCAGAGAGCAATGACGGGACACTCCCATACAGCATGCAAAAAGGTACCAACTTCACAAGAACAACGGAAACACAAATCCGATTGAGAGACACCAATTCACTTCAGCTTAGCAGGGGTATAATACAACCTCAAAACATACCTAGATTGGATCAGCATATCTCTACTACTGACTACTGTGGAGTAATAAGAGCCATCAAACTCCTTCCATTGATCCTCAGACAAATCTGGAATATTAGCCATTTATTTATGAAATGCTTGAGCAAATGGGCTACGCCCAAGAGTTTGGAGAAGAGCATAGGACAGAGTTAGGGGCTTAGAGAAGTTTGTGGTGCCCAGGAGAAGCTCCACTAAAGAAAAAGCAGGATTAAACATCAGGGAGCCAAACTGTGCCAGAACCGCATGTCTAAGCTGAAAATACCTGTAAAAGGCACTTCCAGGGATGCCATAACATTCCTTCATATCCGAAAAGGATACGAAAATCTGATCTTCTCCCAACAAGTGGATCACAAATTTGACTCCATGAGAACCGCTGAACCCAGCCTCCTGTAACCCATGCAGGTAAGGTAAATGTGCATTCCCTCCCAAGGGTGCCCTAGGAGATACCAGAGGCTGCAGGAATTTTCTCGACACCACGGACTGCACTGCAGCTATAGTCTGAAGAGGAATAAGAAAAGAAGAGCGAGAGTGATACCTGTAAGAGCTTCATAGGAACCCATCATCACTCCAGCCAAGGCCGTCGCCAAGTTTGACAGATCCAGATCGATCCACCACGCTGCATAGATAAGTTGGGAGGCAAGAAAATAGTTATAGACATCAGGGGCAGCTAAGCCGCCATGCCGCTTAGGAGCCTGGAGAAGAGCCCGACCAAGTCTGGGAGGTTTTCCCTGCCAGTAGAAGGAGCACCACTTAGTCTGTTAAAATACTTCCTAGGGGGAATCATGGCAGGCAAATGAAACAGATAAAGGATTTAGGGAGATAAATCGCTTTAAAAATATTGATCCTGCCAGCCAGGGAGAGAGGGAGTGAGGACCAGGCAGTCAGCCGCTCCCCAAGTTTAGGGGAAGATAATCCATCAGGGACCCAATGACCTCCACCCCTAAATATCTAAAACAGGAAACCACCTGTACCCCTGCTGGGAGAGAGGCAGGGAGGGGGACGCCAGAGGAGAGGGCCATTAGGGATGACTTAGTCCAATTGACCCACAAGCCCGAAATCAAACTAAACCGGTCAAGTAGATCAATAAGGGACAGGCGCGAGCCCCCACTAAACATACCAGGGTGTCATCCGCATAAAGGGAAACCTTTACTACAATCGACCCCCTAGAAATACCACAAATAGTAGGGTCTCTGCTTATGGCCACTGCCAAGGGTTCAATCGCCAGTGCAAATAGGAAGAGAGATGACGTGCACCCCTACCTTGTCCCACGACCCAGGAGAAAGGGAGCAGAAACATCCAAGTTAGCACAAAAATGGTCCCTAGGACTAGCATAGCAAGCAAACCCAAGTACAGAATCGGGGACCAAACCCAAACGCATCTAAGACCTCTCACAGATAAGGCCACAACACCGAATCAAAGGCTTTGTAAAAATCCAGATTAACCACCGCACCAGTAGGAAAGTCTTCCCCAACCACTGCTATGTTGAGTTGCAAGCGCTTCACATTGACATCAGTGGCCCTACCAGGCATAAACCCGGTTTGGTCAAGATGAATGATAGCGTCAATGACCGCATACAGTCGAGTAGCCAACACTTTAGCCAAGATCTTAATATCAACATTCTAAAGGGAGATAGGTCTGTAAGAATCAGGCAACAAATCCTTTCCATTCTTAGGGAGCACAACAATCAGCGCATCCCTGTTAGAGTCTGGAAGAGCATCATCAGCAGCTATGGAGTGAAACAATCTAAGGTGTACAGGGGCCAGTCGCTCCTCATTCATACTATACGAATTACCTATTTTCCCATCTAAACCAGGGTCTTTACAAGTGGAAGAGCACGTATGGCCTGTTCCACTTCTTCAACCGTAAGAGGGGCATCTAATGCAGACTAAGACTAGTCGTGCCGACTAAGTGTGGGAAGGGACAAGTCACACAAAACTACAAAATCTCCCCGACAGGGCAAAGAAGGCGCAGCATACAAATAGGAGTAAAAGTCCCAAAAGACAGAGTTGACCAACTGGGGGTCTACCACCACAGCACCATCACTACCTTTAATATAGGGAATAGAGGCAGCCGGGCGACTAGCCCTCACCAAGTACACCAACAGTTTACAATTTTTATCACCGAATGCAAAGAGGGCAGCTTTCCTATCCGCTAACCGCAACTGGACCCTATCCTTCTGAACGACCAACAAGGATCTCTGAGCTTTGGCCCACACCCTCTCATTCTCATGGGAGGGGTTCCTAACATACTCCGCTTCCAAGACTCCTACCTCCTGCAACAGCTTACTCTCCGTTACGACCTAAGTTTCCTATGGCCCGCCACTCCCGCAATAAAGGCACCACTAACCGTGGCCTTGTATGCATCCCAGTGAACCAGGGGATCAGGATAATCAGAATTATGCTCCCAATAGTTAGCATGAGTAACTCCAAGAGCCTCCACTACTGCCCCTGCCTGCAGCCAATGGGGTGCATGTGCCAGGTACGGGAAGGGGGACTAGGGCCTAAAAAAAGAACTACCAGTACAGCAGAGTGGTCTGAGATCCCCCTAGTGGTATAGGAAACATCTCTTACTGCTGGGAGGAGGTCCTCTTATGCCAGCGCGAGATCAATTTGTGAGAATGATCTATGGGCCGCAGAGTAGAAGGAAAAGGAGGATGTAGTTGGGTACTTCCACCTCCAGAGGTCGTTCAGGCCCAACGCTGAACGCCAGGTGTTAAAGGATGAGGAACCAAGGTCAGCAGCGGTTGTGCGATTGAGCAGTGGATCAGGAGCTACGTTGAAATCACCTATGAAAAGGACAGGGTCAGAGGGAAAAGACAACAGTTTGTTAGTAACTAGCTCCAGTACTGAGACCTGAAAAGGGGGAGGCACATAAACAGAGACAAGAACAAAGGAGAAAGAAACGGAGGAACAATGTAAAATCACATATCTCCCAAATGGTCACAGGCCGCCTGTGAGACCACCAGCGGCAGAGACTTGGTTATTAACACACCCCTAGCATAATTAGAATAAGATGCATGATAGCCCCTCGCTATCCAGGCCCTTTTAAGAGCAAGAACCTTTTGACCCGTAATATGAGTCTCCTGTAAGCAAATAATGTGGGGAGACTGGCGTTTCACAAAGTCCAGACATAAGACCCTTTTAAATTGAGCCCCTGTACATTCCAACTAACCACCTTTAGGGTTCCCATCATAACAATTGTTACACTCCGTGCTTTGGCCGCAAGCACCGGCCATGAGCGCGGAGTCCCTGTGTCCCCATCTGCCGGCGGGGCTGGGATTCGTCACTCACCATACTCCGCTGCTGCCTCTTCCCCTGTGTCTCAGCTCCAGCGCGCGTATTCCCGTCTCCTAGGGTGCGCGCATGCCGGAGCTCTGAAATTTAAAGAGCCAGTACGCCCATAATTACTGTCACACCTGTCACTACATTATAAACTTCCTGCACCTCCCCCACTTCCCTGCCGGATCTTCAGTGCCACTAGCCTGAGATTAAGCGTTCCATATTGCCTGTTTTGCCTTACCCGTGTATCCAGACCTTCCGCTACGTATTTAGACTCTGCACCTTTGCCGTCTGCCTTGACCTTCTGCTACGTTTGACAACGCTACTGCCTTAATCTTCGGTACCTCACCTTGCCCAGCTACCTGTGTGGTCGAGCCGTGTCGGGGGTAGCAATCTGGGTGTCGCCTGACGCAACCAAACTCGGAGCGACATGAGGAACTATGCCAAGAAAGGGAGTCTGCACGACCTCGGCGCTTTCCTCGTCTGGCACCTGTCTTCCAGCAGTCACCTTTTGACCCATAATGGATGCTATGCAGGTGGATCAGTCTCGCCTGACCCCGCAGGAAGGAACTCGCCGATGAACTGAGAATCTATGCCTATACTGCGCCATTGCAGATCACTTCCTAAAAGATTCTCCTCTATGTCCTCAGTCACAGGGAAACGCTCGCACCTAGGGTTTGTGGGAGAGGCCTCCCTAGTTGTGAATACCACCTCTCCACGCTTAAATATGACGGTCCAGCTTTTCCTACCCTCCAAAGAGATCATTTCCGTTCTTGCCTTTTTGGACTCTAGCTCTAGGAAATTTTATTGATGCTTCCCTAGTATATATGCATCGTCTGCCGGTGTACCGCCTGTTAAAGCCTCTGTACATCTCTACGGTCAATGGTGAAAGACTGTACTGTACTGTGCTATATCGCACAGAACCATTGTCTATGCAGGTCAGAGTCTCGCATAGGGAGAACTCGTCTTTCTATGTTCTACCACATTGTACTTCTCTTCTCTTGCTTGGCCTACCATGATTGCAACTCCATGTTCCGCAGCTGGATTGGAAAACTGGAGAAGTTCTTTGCTGGAGCCCACATTGCAACAACCACTGTATCCACATACATATCTCAAAATTGGAATCATCATCTCGTCCTATGTCCGGTTTGCCTTCCGTTCTTCAGGACTATGCTGATGTCTTCAGTGAAAAGCAAACCAAGGTGTTACCACCACATCGTCCCTGCAATTGTCCTATTGACTTATTGCCCGGCACCACTCCTCCCAGGAGCAGAATTTACCCTTTGTCAGTCTCTGAAACTCTGGCCATGTCTAATTATATCCAGGAGAACCTTCAGAAGGGGTTTAACAGGAAGTCCTCTTCCCCTGCCGGAGCCGGGTTCTTCTTTGTGGAAAAAAAAGACGGGTCCTTGCGACCTTGCATTGACTAGCGAGGCTTGAATAAAATTACAGTAAAGAACCGCTACCAACATCCTTTAATCTCAGAGTTATTTGATCGTCTGCGAGGTGCCAGGATTTTCTCTAAGCTAGATCTATGAGGAGCCTATAATTTAATTTGTATACGTTAAAGGGATGAATGGAAGACTGTGTTTAATACTCGTGACGGAATTTTTGAATATCTTGTGATGCCATTCAGACTCTGTAATGCTCCAGCAGTTTTCCAGGAGTTCGTCAATTATATTTTCTGTGACCTCCTGTACTCCTGTGTCGTTGTCTATTTGAATGACATACTAATCTACTCTCCCAATGTCCAGTCTCATCGCTCTCACCTCCGCCAAGTGTAAAAGTCTCTCTGTGAAAATCATCTCTATGCTAAACTGGAGAAATGTACTTTTGAAAAGACTAGCCTCCCTTTTCTTGGCTACATTGTTACCAGTCAAGGTCTACAAATGGATCCCAACAAGTTATCCGCAGTACTGGACTGGCCACAACCTACTGGTCTGAAAGCGATTCAGCGCTTCCTCGGCTTTGCCAATTATTATCGGCAATTCATTCCTCCTACTCCACTCTGGTAGCTTTCGGCTACCAAGATGACTGCTAATCCAAAAGTCTGGACTCCTGAGGCTGAAGAAGCTTTCGAACAATTAAAGTCCGCCTTCGCTTCTGCTCCAGTGTTATCCAGACCTGATCCAGGCAAGCCATTTATTCTGGAAGGGGATGCATCTTCAGTAGGTGCAGGTTTGACACAAAAATCCTCCAAAGTAACTTGCGTTTTTTTCTCTAAGACTTTCTCTTCTGAGGAGAGAAATTATACCATAGGAGATGGCTATAAAGTTGGCCTTGGAAGAAAGGCATCATCTCTTGGAGAGCTCTGTACACCCAATTACTATTCATACAGATCACAAGAACTTGCTCTATCTACAGACTGCTCATTTTCTCAACCCGCGTCAGGCTCGCTGGTCTCTGTTCTTCTCCAGATTTGACTTTTTTATTCACTTCCGTCCAGCAGAGAAGAACCTTCGGGCAGATGCTCTGTCTAGGTCCTCCGATGTACAAGACCAAGAATCCAATCCTCAACATATTATACCTCCTAATTGTCTCATTTATGCAGCACCGGCAACTCTTCAGCACCTGCCTCCTAGATAGACTTAAATAACTCCCCGTCTCAGACTTCGAGTTTTGAAATGGGGTCATTCCTCATTGTTGGCCGGTCATGCCGGTATCCATAAATCCTTACAACTCAGATCCCGACAGTATTGGTGGCCAACTTTAAAACAGGACGTCATTGACTTTGTCCGTTCCTGTTCGGTCTGTGCCCGGGACAAGACCCCTCGCTCCAAACCTGCAGGACTTCTTAAACCTTTGCCAGTTCCTGAGTGACCTTGGACCGATATGGACCGAGATGGACTTTATTACCGACCTACCGACCTTCCTTCAATGCCGTCATTTGGGTTGTAGTAGACTGATTCTCTAAAATGGCTCATTTTGTACCCCTGCCAGGATTACCATCGGAACCACAGCTTGCTAAACTTTTTCTACACCACATCTTCCGCTTCCATGGACTGCCTACACATAATGTATCCGACCAGGGAGTTCAATTTGTCTAAAAATTCTGCAGGGCCCTCCGCTCATGTCTTCAAGTCAAATAACATTTTTCTTCAGTGGCTTACCACCCTCAATCTAATGGACAAGTCGAAAGGGTGAACCAAGTCTTAGGAGACTACCTTTGCCATTTTGTTTCGGCTCGTCAGGACGATTGGACCGATTTACTCCCCTGGGCCAAGTTTTCTTACAATCATAGGGATTCCGAATTCACTGGGACTTCAACTTTTCATGTAGTCTATGGACTTCATCCACGTCCACCCCTTCCCTTGTCTTCTCCCTCTGGTGTCCCTATGGCAGATGAACTTGTACAGAACTTCACCTCCATCTGGAAGAAGACTCGGCTCTCCCTCTTATATGCCACTACCAGTATGAAATTTCAAGCAGACAAGAAGAGGCGTTCTCCTCCCTAATTCTCTCCTGGAGACAGAGTGTGGTTTTCATCTAAATATATCCGCTTCAAAGTACCCTGCTATAAACTGGGTCCTTGCTATTTGGGTCCTTACAAGGTCAAGAAACATCTAAATCCAGTGGCTTATTATCTTCATCTGCCTTCCTCCCTCCGGATCCCGAATTATTTCCACGTCTCCCTCTTGAAACCTGTCATTCATAACCGCTTCTCTAAAAAGGACATTTCTACTACTCCCATCTCAGGTATTAAAAAATAAATAAATTTAAAGGGCCAGTACGCCTATAATTACTGTCGCACCTGTCACTACATTATAAACTTCTTGCACCTCCCCCACTTCCCTGCCGGATCTGAGACATAGAATCCTACTGGGACATCTTTTTTTTTTTTGTAGGGGGGAGGGAGCTTTAATAATCATAGTTGTAAATTTTCGACATTCTTAGTGGTTGTATTTAGGGTCTAGGTCTGCACTGTGTTAGGGTGTAGTAGGCGTGCAGACCTAGACCCTAAATACAACCACTAAAAACGTCGAAAAGCTACAACTATGATTATTAAAGCTCCCTCAAAAAAAAAAATACACTAAAACGGCCAGTAACTAAGGAAAACTACCCAGAGAGGCCTTAGGGAACCGGAACCTATGAAGGCCCTAAAAAAATCTAGCTCCCTAACCTCTATCTAAAGACATTCATGGCGAGCAGTCTTTATAAAGGCAATCCAGGGCAATTCAGTCCAGTGGCCTGACAGGAGGGGCCGCATCCACCCAATGAAGAGCCTCAGTCGGTGAAGGGAAGTACTTAGTAGAAGCTCCATCCACCACTCTCAGACGAGCAGGATACAGCATGGAGTAGCGGTATCCCTTGGCTTGCCGCTTTACCCAGACCTCCGTGAACTGCATCTGCTGCTTGCGAAGCTCCACAAAAAAATCAGGGTAGAAAGACACCCTGCTTCCATCATAGATGACCTCGCCCTTGATCTGCACTGCCCGGAGAATAGTAACTCTGTCCTTGAAGTGGAAAGTTTGGCCAGAAAAGGATGAGGAGGGCCACCAGGAGGAGGGGGCCGAGCCGGAACTCTATGAGCCCGCTCAATGGAGTTCAGCCAACTCTCAAGAAACAGCACAGGGTCGTTCCCTTCCATCCTCTCATGGAGGCCCACCAGGCGTTTGTTACTGCGCTTCAAGCGGTTCTCCATGTCATCCATCCGACTTAAGACTCCTGTGACCTGACGCTGTAGGGAATCAAATCGCTCCGGCAGAGGGCAAATGCGGCCCACTGAGGACATTTATCTGGCCCGCCGGGCAGGGCCACCATCCAGTGGCAGATCCAGGGGGGGGGGCAACGGTGCAATTGCCCCCCCCCCCTACTCTAGATTTATCCGGGGGGGGGGGGCAACGGCGCAATTGCCCCCCCCCCATACTCTAGCATGGTGGAGCTGCTCCACCATTCACCCATCTTTTTCACACGCTGGTTGCTCCTTGCTTGCAGCAGCGCGTGAGCAGCGGGCATGCAATCCCATGAAGAGCGGCGCGATGATGTGACGTCCAGAGCCAGGAAATCACGTCCCCGCAGCTCGCACAGTTCAAGTAAGCTGTAGGCTTGGCTAGCTAAGTCTTTCTTTTGATAAGATCCTACGGAGTGTAAGTGAGTGTGTGTATGTGAGTGTGTGTGAGACAGAGAGAGAGAGAGAGAGAGAGAGAGTGTGTTTGTGTGTGGTAAACTGTAGGAAACACCACAGGGGCACTGTATAGTACATGGGGCATTATGAAACTTAGGGGCACATAAAAGGGGACATTTAATGTGAGAGAAACATGGCAGGGAGCATTATAAGTGAGGGGAACAAGACAGGGGGGCATTATATGTGAGGGACACATGACAAGAGGGCCCCTTGTCATGTGCCTCTCACATATAATGCCCCCTGTGCTGTACCCCTCACATATATTGCCCTCTCATCTGCCCCTCAATATAATGGCCCCCTGAGGGGGCAGGACAGGGGGCATTATATGTTAGGGGCACAGGACAAAGGACATTATTATGTGAGGGGAACAGGACAGACTTTATTACTATGTGGGGGGCACAGAACGGGTCATTATTATTATATGTGGGGGCACAGGATGGGGCATTATTGCTATATGTGAAGGGCACAGAGTGTTTTGCCAACCACAACTATGGGGGCAACTATTAACAGAGGGGCCTACCCAAATTATATGGAGCCCCCCTATATAGTTTGGGTAGGCCTCTCTGTTCATAGTTGCTGCTTCCATATAGTTTGGGTATATATATATTACTTGTTCTTCATTTTAAATATTGTATTTGTTCCCATTTTGTTTCTTCACTTGAAAATAAGATATATGCAGTGTGCATAGGAATTTGTTCATAGTTTTTTTTTTTTTTTTAACTATAGTCCGGACCTCCAACTGTCTGAGGGACAGTGAACTGGCCCCTTGTTAAAAAAGTTTGAGGACCCCTGGTGTAGAGTGTCTTCCACCATAGAAACCCAAGTCCAAGAAGAGGAGCCCCCTCGGCTCACCACAGCACCGCTGGGCTCCGGCAAGGGATCTGCCGCTGCCTGCACCAGATCTGTCCTTCACTGCGCTCCCCTGACCAGCACCGCCAGGACTCAGTCTCCAGGAGCCACCCACTCCATGCAACGCCACTGGACACGGACCTCCAGCAGCACTGCACTCCCCGGCACCCAGGGGGGTAAAGTGAGCACCGACCAGCCGCAGCAGGGTAAGAAATCAGGGTATTATATGTGAGGTAGCGGGAGCTACTCGAGCACACGTCCGCTAACTCTGGCATCCAGGCCTCGCCTCCCCCATCATTCTGTGCTTTAGAGGGGGCATGTATCTCTCTCTGCATGACTCCTCCCTGAGTCTGCTGTGGTGTGTTGGGTCTTCATCTAATCACTGCTTGCTCTTGTGTACCCCCTCCTCTCTGTTTTCAGACAGGAGTCTGATAGGATAAGTCAGCACAGAGAAGTGCTAGTCCTACCCTCACTTACTGGACTGATGCTACAGCTGGACAGGATTATGTTCTGGATGGTATGGTGGGCCCCTGGTGGTGTTTTTTTTTTTTTTTTTAATAGCCATGCTTTCTATAAAAAGGAAATAAAATGTTCTTATCAAATATATTAGAAAGGTTAATCTTTTGCCAAGATGTACAAAGCTTTTGAATCTGACAGTGCTAATTTAAAGGGGTACTCTGATGGAATTTTTTTTTTTTTTTTTTTTTTTAAATCAACTGGTGCCAAAAAGTTAAACAGATTTGTAAATGACTTCTATTAATAAATCTTTATCCTTTCAGGACCTTTTAGCAGCTGTATGCTACAGAGGAAATTCTTTTTTGTCTTGTCCACAGTGCTCTCTGCTGACACCTCTGTCCATGTCAGGAACTGTCCAGAGCAGCATAGTTTGCAATGGGGATTTTCTCCTGCTCTGGACAGTTCCTGATACGGGCATCAGGTGTCAGCAGAGAAAACTGTGGACAAGACACAAAAAAAATTCAAAAAGAAAAGAATTTCCTCTGTAGCATACAGCTGCTAAAAAGTACTGGAAGGATAAAGATTTATTAACCTCTTCAGGACCAAGCTCATTTTGGCCTTAAAGGACAACTGTAGTGGTCAAAAATCCCTGCCCAAATGTTCCCCAAACAAAAGTTATACAATTCAGTCAATTAGTTCTATTTACCTATATGCAGCCGTTTCTGAGATATTAGAGTTGCCAGCATAGCCCAGTAGTCCTGCGTCCGTCCCCTATTCATTACATTGCAGCCGCCATCTTGGGGACGGAGATCTCTTCCTCCCAGCAGTGTTTGTGCTCCCCCTAGCCTCTGTCAGGTCCTCCCTGCTTATGCATATGCATGAGCGGGTGCTTTCTGAGGCAGCCATAGGCTCAGCCTCAGAAACGCCCCTATCTGTAAGATTCAAGCAGGGGGAGAATGAGGACGTCCACAGCTCCTCCCCCCTCCCCTGCTCTGTCTACATAGGACCTCACTTATCACGGGGAGGTTTCAAGTTTTCATGGGGGAAAACACAGAGCAAACCACAGAGCAGGGAGGGGGGAGGACGTGTGTGTGGAGGAGACATATTACACTGCAGGGGCTGGTGGTGTATAGACTACAGGGAATAAATATCATACTGGAGATGATTCTGTGTGTGAGATGGGGGGGGACTACTGAATGACACATGCTGGGAGTTGTAGTCCCTGTTATGTGTGTGTGTATGCCAGTGTTTCCCAACCAGGGAATGCTGGGAGTAGTAGTTTTGCAACATCTGGAGGCACCCTGGTTGGGAAACACTGGTGTATGAACTACAACTCCCAGGAGACTACAGAGATACAATAGAGGTGTTTGTGAACTACAACTCCCAGGAGACTACAGAGATACAATAGAGGTGTTTGTGAACTACAACCCCCAGGAGACTACAGAGATACAATATAGGTGTTGGTGAACTACAACACCCAGGAGACTACAGAGATACAATAGAGGTGTTTGTGAACTACAACCCCCAGGAGACTACAGAGATACAATAGAGGTGTTGGTGAACTACAACCCCCAGGAGACTACAGAGATACAATATAGGTGTTGGTGAACTACAACACCCAGGAGACTACAGAGATACAATAGAGGTGTTGGTGAACTACAACTCCCAGGAGACTCCTGATACAATAGAGGTGTTGGTGAACTACAACACCCAGGAGACTACAGAGATACAATAGAGGTGTTTGTGAACTACAACTCCCAGTAGTCTCCTGATACAGTAGAGGTGTTGGTGAACTACAACTCCTTTATACACTCAAACAGCAGAAAGCTGACAGGGCATGCTGGGATTTGTAGTCTTGCAACAGCTGGAGGCACCACTGGAATTCCCAGCATGCCCGAACAGCATATAAAATTACTGGGCATGCTTGGAGTTGTAGTTGTGAAAAAGATGGAGGGACCCCTATCAGGACAGTTTTATAGACAAACAATTATGTTTTTTTTTTACCATTTTTACTTTCACTATCCACTCTCCAGTGCCCACACTACAGTGAGCATGGAGGCAGCCTGCTTCATCACTGGACAGGAGCCAGCATGGGGAGGGGGAGATGAGCAGAAGGGGAGGGTGTATGCATAGGGAAGGGAGATGTGGGCATTACAATATAATAATTTGCTCGGGGGGATAGAACAGGGGGAGGGCAGCAGCTTACAGGAAGTAAGCACAAGGCATGATGGGAGATGTAGTTTTACTTTCACTTCTCCTCCGTAATTCGTGTGCTGATAACGGGAGAACGACTGGGCCAATTTTGATGGGGGAGACATTGTTGGAAAGATGTCCTTTAACCCCTTAACGACGCAGGACGTATATTTACGTCCTGCGCCGGCTCCCGCGATATGAAGCGGGATCGCGCCGCGATCCCGCATCATATCGCGTCGGTCCCGGCGCTAATCAACGGCCGGGACCCGCGGCTAATACCACACATCGCCGATCGCGGCGATGTGCGGTATTAACCCTTTAGAAGCGGCGGTCAAAGCTGACCGCCGCTTCTAAAGTGAAAGTGAAAGTGACCCGGCTGCTCAGTCGGGCTGTTCGGGACCGCCGCGGTGAAATCGCGGCGTCCCGAACAGCTGATCGGACACCGGGAGGGCTCTTACCTGCCTCCCCGGTGTCCGATCGATGAATGACTGCTCCATGCCTGAGATCCAGGCAGGAGCAGTCAAGCGCCGATAATGCTGATCACAGGCGTGTTAATGCACGCCAGTGATCAGAATTAGAGATCAGTGTGTGCAGTGTGATAGGTCCCTATGGGACCTATAACACTGCAAAAAAAATGTAAAAAAAAAGTGTTAATAAAGGTCATTTAACCCCTTCCCTAATAAAAGTTTGAATCACCCCCCTTTTCCCATAAAAAAAATAAAACAGTGTAAAAAAAATAAAAAATAAACATATGTGGTATCGCCGCGTGCGTAAATGTCCGAACTATAAAAATATATCATTAATTAAGCCGTACGGTCAATGGCGTACGCGCAAAAAAATTCCGAAGTCCAAAAAAGCGTATTTTGGTCACTTTTTATATCATTAAAAAATGAATAAAAAGTGATCAAAAAGTCTGATCAAAACAAAAATCATACCGATAAAAACTTCAGATCACGGCGCAAAAAATGAGTCCTCATACCACCCCATACGTGGAAAAATAAAAAAGTTATAGGGGTCAGAAGATGACATTTTTAAACGTATAAATTTTCCTGCATGTAGTTATGATTTTTTCCAGAAGTGCGACAAAATCAAACCTATATAAGTAGGGTATCATTTTAACCGTATGGACCTACAGAATAATGATAAGGTGTAATTTTTACCGAAATATGCACTGCGTAGAAACGAAAGCCCCCAAAAGTTACAAAATGGCGTTTTTTTTTCGATTTTGTCGCACAATGATTTTTTTTTCCGTTTCGCCGTGCATTTTTGGGTAAAATGACTAATGTCACTGCAAAGTAGAATTGGAGACGCAAAAAATAAGCCATAATATGGATTTTTAGGTGGAAAATTGAAAGGGTTATGATTTTTAAAAGGTAAGGAGGAAAAAACGAAAGTGCAAAAATGGAAAAACCCTGAGTCCTTAAGGGGTTAAGGACCGAAGCGTTTTTTGCACATCTGACCACTGTCACTTTAAACATTAATAACTCTGGGATGCTTTTAGTTATCATTCTGATTCCGAGATTGTTTTTTCGTGACATATTTTACTTTAACATAGTGGTACATTTTTGTGGTAACTTGCATCCTTTCTTGGTGAAAAATCCATAAATTTGATGAAAAATTTGAAAATTTTGCATTTTTCTAACTTTGAAGCTTTCTGCTTGTAAGGAAAATGGATATTACGAATACATTTTTTTTGGTTCACATATGCAATATGTCTACTTTATGTTTGCATCATAAAATTGACAAGTTTTACTTTTGGAAGACACCAGAGGGCTTCAAAGTTCAGCAGCAATTTTCCAATTTTTCACAAAATTTTCAAACTCGATATTTTTCAGGGACCAGTTCAGGTTTGAAGTGGATTTGAAGGGTCTTCATATTAGAAATACCCCATAAATGACCCCATTATAAAAACTACACCTCCCAAAGTATTCAAAATGACATTCAGTCAGCGTTTTAACCCTTTAGGTGTTTCACAGGAATAGCAGCAAAGTGAAGGAGAAAATTCAAAATCTTCATTTTTTACACTCACATGTTCTTGTAGACCCAATTTTTGAATTTTTACAAGGGGTAAAAGGATAAAAATTTTACTTGTATTTGTAGCCCAATTTATCTCGAGTAAGCGCATACCTCATATGTCTATGTAAATTGTTCGGTGGGCGCAGTAGAGGGCTCAGAAGGGAAGGAGCAACAAGGGGATTTTAGAGAGTACGTTTTTCTGAAATGGTTTTTGGAGGGCATGTTGCATTTAGGAAGCCCCTATGATGCCAGAACAGCAAAAAAAAAACAAATGTCATACCATTTTGGAAACTAGACCCCTCGGGGAATGTAACATGGGATAAAGTGAGCCTTTATACCCCACAGGTGTTTTTGCAAATGTAAAAAACGACTTTTGCTAATGTAAAAAAAAAATAATAATAATTTTTACCTAAAATGCTTGTTTTCCCAAAAATTTTACATTTTTAAAAAGGGTAATAGCAGAAAATACCCCTAAAAATTTGAGGCCCAATTTCTCCCGATTCAGAAAACATGCCATATGGGGGTGAAAAGTGCTCTGCTGGCACACTACAGGTCTCAGAAGAGAAGGAGTCACATTTGGCTTTTTGAAAGCAAATTTTGCTCTGGGGGCATGCCGCATTTAGGAAGCCCCTATGGTGCCAGAACAGCAAAAAAAAAAAACACATGGCATACCATTTTGGAAACGAGACCCCTCGGGGAACGTAACAAGGGGTTAAGTGAACCTTTATACCCCACAGGTGTTTCATGACTTTTGCATATGTAAAAAAAATAATATGTTTTTTTACCTAAAATGCTTGTTTTCCCAAAAAATTTAACATTTTTAAAAAAGGGTAAAAGCAGAAAATACCCCCCAAAATTTGTAACACAATTTCTCCTGAGTACGGCGATACCCCATATGTGACCCTAAACTGTTGCCTTGAAATACGACAGGGCTCCAAAGTGAGAGCGCCATGCGCATTTGAGGCCTAAATTAGGGATTGCATAGGGGTGGACATAGGGGAATTCTACGCCAGTGATTCCCAAACAGGGTGCCTACAGCTGTTGCAAAACTCCCAGCATGCCTGGACAGTCAACGGCTGTCAGACAATACTGGGAGTTGTTGTTTTGCAACAGCTGGAGGCTCCGTTTTGGAAACAGTGGCGTACCAGACGCTTTCATTTTTATTGGGGAGGGGGGCTGTGTAGGAGTATGTGTATATGTAGTGTTTTTTACTTTTTATTTTATTTTGTGGTAGTGTAGTGTAGTGTTTTTAGGGTACAGTCACACGGGCGGGGTTCACAGTAGTTTCTCGCTGGCAGTTTGAGCTGCGGCAGAAAATTTGTCGCAGCTCAAACTTGCAGCCAGATACTTACTGTAAACCTTCGCCCATGTGAGTGTACCCTGTACGTTCACATTGGGGGGGGGGGGGGGGGACATCCAGCTGTTGCAAAACTACAACTCCCAGCATGCGCTGACAGACTGTACATGCTGAGAGTTTTAGTTTTGCAACAGCTGTAGGCACACTGGTTGTGTATCACTGAGTTTGTGACCTAACTCAGTGTTTCACAACCAGTGTGCCTCCAGCTGTTGCAAAACTACAACTCCCAGCATGTACGGTGCATGGTGTACATTGACTGCTGAGAGTTGGAGTTTGCAACAGCTGGAGGCACACCGGTCGTGAAACACTGAGTTAGGTAAACCAGTGTGCCTTCAGCTGTTGCAAAACTACTACTCGGGGTCCCCAGCTCCCGGGGTGCACGTCCCGCACCCGCTCACATCCTCCGGAAGAGGGGCGGAGCGGGTTGCGGGACTGACACCCGCAGCAGGCGCCCTGATTGGTCGGCCGGTAATCTGGCCAACGAATCAGGGCGATCGTGAGGTGGCACCAGTGCCACCTCACCCCTGCAGGCTATGGCTGTTCGGGGCCGTCACTGGAGACCCGATTGACCCGGAATCGCCGCAGATCGCTGGACTGAATTGTCCAGCGATATGCGGCCATGGCTGACATGGGGGGGCATAATGACCCCCCTGGGCGATATGCCGGGATGCCTGCTGAACGATTTCAGCAGGCATCCGGCTCCGCTAGCCGGTTGGGGACCGGAATTCCCACGGGCGTATGGATACGCCCTCGGTCCTTAAGGACTCGGAATGCAGGGCGTATCCATGCGCCCTATGTCCTGAAGAGGTTAATAGAAGTCGTTTACAAATCAGTTTAACTTTTTGGCACCAGTTGATTTAAAAAAAAAAACATACAGTTGCTAAAAAGCATTGGAAGGATAAAGATTTTTTAATAGAAGTCATTTACAAATCAGTTTAACTTTCTGGCACCAGTTGATTACATTTTTTTTCCCACCGGAGTACCCCTTTACTGTTATCATCTATCCATAGGACAGCTGGGGGTCTGACACCTGGGACCTCCACTCGTCACCAGAATGGGGAAGGAAATGTCTCCAGCAATAAAAGATACTGACCACCCGTGCTGAGCACCACTCTATAGACAATGAATAGAGCAATGGCCATGCATGCATGGTCCGCTCCCTTCATTGCAAGGGATATTACTACCTGCTTCTAGTGATCAGTGGGATCAAAAAAGTCAGACCCTTACCAATCAAGCAGTTATCCCCAATTTAGGTTCTTTTGAATTGTGAGAATAACCCTTTAAAATAATTTGATTGCTCAGATATAGTCATAAAGTCTACTGTGTGAAGGTGGTAATGTTAAAGAGGTTTTCTTGTCATGTAACACTGAAGGCATATGTGCTGTCCATGGGGGAAGGTGCTGACACCCAACACTTGCCAATCAGCTGTTCTGCAGAGCCCCTGCATTGGCTTAAACTCAATAAACCGCCAGAAAGTCAGTTCAATAATATAGTGGTGGCTCTGAATTACTACTATGCTGGTGCCGCGGCTCTGACAAACAGCTGATTGAGGGGGTTACCAGCTGTCCTCATCTGTCATGCCCTCTCTGATTAGACATAGATGGTCTATCCTGATAATAGGCCATCAATGTTAAATGCTGGAAAAAAAACACACAGCCAGAAGAACTGCAAAAAAAATGTAATAAAGAGTGATCAAAAAATCACCTAAGTGCAAAAAATTAGCCCTCACACATCCCTGAATACGGAAAAATAAGAAAGTTAGAGGGCAATTTTAAACGTTCTGATTTTGTAAAAAAAAAAATTGAGATTTTTTAAAATCAGTACAATAATAGAAATGTATGTAACGATGGGTATCATTTTAACCATATTAACCCAGAGAATTATGATTGTGATTTTCGTTTAAACTTCCTAACACAAAATTTTTTGGGGGGGTTTACCATACATTTTAGGGTAAAATGAGTGATGTCATTACAAAGTGCAACTGGTCACGTAAAAAACAAACCCTCATATGGGTCTGTGAATGGAAATATAAAAGAGTTATGGATTTTAGAGGAAAAACAAAAAACACAGAAACAAAATTGGCTGGGTCCTTAACCCCTTAAGGACCCAGCCAATTTTAACTGTAGGACCCGGCCATTTCTTTGAACATCTGGCCACTTTCCCTTTAAGCATTAAAGGGGTTATCCAGGAAAAAACTTTTTTTTATATATCATCTGGCGCCAGAAAGTTAAACAGATTTGTAAATTACTTCCATTAAAAAATCTTTATCCTTTCAGTACTTATGAGCTTCTAAAGTTAAGGTTGTTCTTTTCTGTCTGAGTCCTCTCTGATGACAGCTGTCTCAGGAAACGCCCAGTTTAGAAGAAAATCCCCATAGCAAACCTCTTCTAAACTGGGCGTTTCCCGAGACAGGTGTCATCAGAAAGCACTTAGACAGAAAAGAACAACCTTAACTTCAGAAGCTCATAAGTACTGAAAGGATTAAGATTTTTTCACCCCTTAAGTACCAGACCATTTTACACCTTAGGACCAGAGCGTTTTTTGCACATCTGACCACCGTCATTTTAAACATTAATAACTATGGAATGCTTTTAGTTATCATTCTGATTCCGAGATTGTTTTTTCATGATATATGCTACTTTAACATAGTGGTAAAATTGAATTTGTGGTAACTTGCATCCTTTCTTGGTGAAAAATCCCCAAATTTGATGAAAAATCTGAAAATTTTGCATTTTTCTAACTTTGAAGCTCTCTGCTTGTAAGGAAAATGGATATTCCAAATAAAAAAAATTTTGATTCACATATACAATATGTCTACTTTATGTTTGCATCATAAAATTGACGTGTTTTTACTTTTGGAAGACACCAGAGGGCTTCAAAGTTCAGCAGCAATTTTCCAATTTTTCACAAAATTTTCAAACTCACTATTTTTCAGGGACCAGTTCAGGTTTGAAGTGGATTTGAAGGCTCTTCATCTTACAAATTCCCCACAAACGACCCCATTATAAAAACTGCACCCCCCAAAGTATTCAAAATGCCATTCAGTCAGCGTTTTAAACCTTTAGGTGTTTCACAGGAATAGCAGCAAAGTGAAGCAGAAAATTCACAATCTTCATTTTTTACACTCGCATGTTCTTGTAGACCCAATTTTTGAATTTTTACAAGGGGTAAAAGGAGAAAATGTATACTTATGTTTGTAGCCCAATTTCTCTCGAGTAAGCACATACCTCATATGTCTATGTAAATTGTTCGGCGGGCACAGTAGAGGGCTCAGAAGCGAGGGAGCGACAAGGGGATTTTGGAGAGTACGTTTTTCTGAAATGGATTTTGGGGGGCATGTTGCATTTAGGAAACCCCTATGGTGTCAGAAAAGCAAAAAAAAAAAAAAAACGCATGCCATACCATTTTGGAAACTAGATCCCTTGAGGAATGTAACAAGGAATTAAGTGAGCCTTACAGGTGTTTGAATATGTAAAAAAAAATAAAAATTTTTCACAAAAATGTGTGTTTCCCCCCCGAAATTTCAAATTTTTGCAAGGGTTAATAGCAGAAAAGACCCCCCAAAATTTGCAACCCCATCTCTTCCGAGTATGGAAATATCCCATGTGTGGACGTCAAGTGCTCTGCTGGCGCACTACAATTCTCAGAAGAGAAGGAGCGCCATTGAGCTTTTGGGAAAAAAATTGTTTGGAATGGAAGTCAGGGGCCATATGCATTTACAAAGCCCCCCGTGGTGCCAGAACAGTGGACCCCCCCACATGTGACCCTATTTTGGAAACTACACCCTTCACAGAATTTAATAAGGGGTGCAGTCAGTATTTACACCCCACTGGCGTTTGACAGATCTTTGGAACAGTGGGCTGTGCAAATGAAAAATTTAATTTTTCATTTTCACGGACCACTGTTTCAAAAATCTGTCAGACACCTGTGGGGCGTAAATGCTCACTGTACCCCTTATTACATTACATGAGGGGTGTAGTTTCCAAAATGGGATCACATGTGGGTATTTATTTTTTTGCGTTTATGTCAGAACCGATGTAAAATCAGCCACCCCTGTGCAAATCACCAATTTAGGCCTCAAATGTACATGGTGCGCTCTCACTCCTGAGCCTTGTTGTGCGCCCGCAGAGCATTTTACGCCTACATATGGGGTATTTCTGTACTCAGGAGAAATTGCGTTACAAATTTTGGGGGTCTTTTTTTCCTTTTAACGCTTGTGAAAATAAAAAGTATAGGGCAACACCAGCATGTTAGTGTAACATTTTTATTTTTTTACACTAACAAGCTGGTGCAGCCCCAACTTTTCCCTTTCATAAGGGGTAAAAGGAGAAAAAGCCCCCCAAAATTTGTAGTGCAATTTCTCCCGAGTACGGAGATACCCCATATGTGGCTCTAAACGGTTTCCTTGAAATACGTCAGGTCTCCGAAGTGAGAGAGCTCCATGCGCATTTGAGGACTAAATTAAAGGGTACCTCTCATCAAATAAACTTTTGATATATTTTAGATTAATGAATGTTGAATAACTTTCCAATAGCATGTTAATGAAAAATATGCTTCTTTCTATTGTATTTTTCCAGATCAGTCCTGTCAGCAAGCATTTCTGACTCATGCTGGAGTCCTAAACACTCAGAGCTGCCAGCCTGCTTTGTTCACCGCCAAACAGGCGGTGAACAAAGCAGGCTGGCAGCTCTGAGTGTTCTCCTTTGTGAACAAAGCAGACTGGCAGCTCGTAGTGTTTAGGACTTCAGCATGAGTCTGAAATGCTTGCTGCCAGGACTGGTAGGGAGACCCCTAGTGGTCATTTCTAAAAAAGGGGAAAATTAAATAGAAAGAAGCATATTTTTTCATAACATGCAATTGTAAAGTTATTCTGCATACATTAATCTATAATAGAGAAATAACAGTGCTTCAGCTCACCCCAGGTGCGCACGGACATAGCTAATATATTTTGTAATAAAGAAACTGTTATATCTATGTATGTTTATATATTTTTAAATACTGTTTTCATGTAAAGCGTCCATATTTGGTAAATACAATTTTATGGATTTCTAATTTATGTTTTGCATGTCTTGCAGTGGCGGTTGCCATTGGTTTCTACATGTGGGTGGATATACCATCTTGTGTAGGTGTGGTTTTGACGTCACGTCCACCTGTCAGTGCAGGTGTGCCGCTGCGTCATGTCCGCCCACCCACATGTATAAAACCCGGTCTTTTTGTACTACATGTTGTGTATGACTAAGGCTTTGTTGTAAAGCCGAAACACGTCACTGTACCCTGTGTTCCTGTCATGACCATCTGGTGAATAAATATTATCCTCCGAGTTTCTGGACGCTGGACTCCTCTTTCTTCTATTAATCTATAATATATCAAAAGTTTTTTCGATGAGAGGTACCCTTTAAGGATCGCATAGCGTGGACATAGGGGTATTCTACGCCAGTGATTCCCAAACAGGGTGCCTCCAGCTGTTGCTAAATTCCCAGCATGCCTGGACATTCAGTGGCTAACCGGAAATGCTGGGAGTTGTTGTTTTCCAACAGCTGGAGGCTCCGTTTTTGAACCACTGCCATACAATATGTTTTTCATTTTTATTGGGGGGGGGGGGGGGCAGTGAAAGGGGTGTATATGTAGTGTTTTACTCTTTATTATGTGTTAGTGTAGTGTTTTTAGGGTACATTCACACTGGCGTGTTACGGTGAGTTTCTCGCTAGGAGTTTGAGCAGCGGCAAAAAATTTGCCGCAGCCCAAACTTGAAGCAGGAAACTTACTGTAAACCTGCCTGTGTGAATGTACCCTGTACGTTCACATGGGGGGGGCAAACCTCCAGCTGTTTCAAAACAACAACTCCCAGCATGTACTGACAGACCGTGCATGCTGGGAGTTGTACTTTTGCAACAGCTGGAGACACACTGGTTGGAAAAACTTCAGTTAGGTTCTGTTACCTAACTCAGTATTTTCCAACCAGTCTGCCTCCAGCTGTTGCAAAACTACAACTCCCAGCATGTACTGATCGCCAAAGGGCATGCTGGGAGATGTAGTTATGCAATAGCTGGAGGTACGCAACTACAACTCCCAGCATGCCGAGACAGCTGATTGCTGTTTGGACATGCTGGGATTTGCAGTTTTGCAACATCAGGAGGGCTACAGTTTTAGAGAACACTGCAAAGTGATCTCCAAACTGTGGTCCTTCTGCTGTTGCAAAACTACAATTCCCAGCATGCCCTGACAGCAAACAGTTGTTTGGTCATACTAGGAGTTGTAGTTTTGCAAGATCTGGAGGGCTACAGTTTAGGGACCACTATATAATGGTCTCAAACTGTAGCCCTCCAGCTGTTGCAAAACTACATATTCCAGCATGCCCAAACAGCTGTCTGGGCATGGTGGGAGTTGTAGTTTTGCTAAATCTGGAGGGCTACAGTTAAAGACCACTGTATAATGGTCTCAAACTGTACCCTCCAGATGTTGCTAGGCAACTCACCAGCTTCTGTCGGATCCAGCCACACGTCATCGCCGCCCGCAGCCTCCGCCGCCCGCCCCGGATCGGTAAGTGGATCTTCAGCGCCGGTCCCCGTCGTTTCCCCGTTCTGCCCCGCCTATAGTGGAGGGCAGACAGGGGAAAACGAAAGTTAACCCCCCCGCCCCCAATCTGCTATTGGTGGTCGTGTCTAGACCACCAATAGCAGGGATAGGAGGGGTGGCACCCATGCCACCTCACTCCTATCGCTTCAGGGGGATCCTGGGTGTCTTAGACACCCGCGATCCCCCTTACATTCCACGTCACCGGGTCACTATAGACCCGTAATGACCCGGAATCGCGCAAATCGCAAGTGTGAATTCATGTCTGATGACCCCCCTAGGCATTTTTGCACGGGATGCCTGCTGAATGATTTCAGCAGGCATCCCAGTCCGATCCCCGCCCGGCGCACGGCAGGGACCAGAACTACCCATGACGTAACTGTATGTCCTTGGTCCTTAAGACCCAGGGTGTCGGGACGTAACATTACGTCATGGGTCCTGTAGGGGTTAACAGAAGTAATTTACAAATCTGTTTAACTTTCTGGAGCCAGTTGATATATATAAAAAAGTTTTTTCCTGGAATACCCCTTTAATAACTCTGGGATGCCTTTAACTTTCATTCTGATTCTGAGATAGTTTTTTTCGTGACATATTCTACTTCATGTTAGTGGTAACATTTTGTCAATACTTGCATAATTTCTTGGCGAAAAATTCCAAAATTTGATGTAAAAATTGAAAATGTTGCTTTTTTTTTTTTACTTTGAAGCTCTCTGCTTATAAGGAAAATGAATATTCCAAATAAATTATATATTGATTCACATATACAACATGTCTACTTTATGATTGCATCATCACGTTGACATGTTTTTACTTTTGGAAGACATCAGAGGGCTTCAAAGTATAGCAGCAATTTTCCAATTTTTCACAAAATTTTCAAAATCGAAATTTTTCAGGCATTAGTTCTATTTCAAAGTGGATTTGAAGGGCCTTCTTTTTAGAAATACCCCACAAATGACCCCATTAAAAAAACTGCACTCCTCAAAGTATTCAAAATGACATTCAAAAGGTTTGTTTACCCTTTAGGTGTTTCATAGGAATAGCAGCAAATTGAAGGAGAAAATTCTAAATCTTCATTTTTTACACTGGCATGTTCTTGTAGACCCAGTTTTTGAATTTTTACAAGGAGTCAAGGAGTAAAAGGAGATAAATCTTCCTAAAATGTGTAACCC
Organism: Hyla sarda; assembly: GCF_029499605.1. Lineage (NCBI taxonomy): Eukaryota > Metazoa > Chordata > Amphibia > Anura > Hylidae > Hyla > Hyla sarda. The sequence goes on from NC_079197.1 coordinate 51,694,270, forward strand.
AATTTCTCTTGAGTAAGGAAATGCCTCATATGTGTATGTCAAGTGTTCGGCGGGTGCATTAGAGGGCTCAGAAGGGAAGGAGCGACAGTGGGATTTTGGAGATTGAGTTTTTCTGAAATGGTTTTTGGGAGGCATGTCACATTTAGGAAGCACCTATGGTGCCAGAACAGCAAAAAAAAAAAAAAAAAAAAACAACATGGCATACTATTTTGGAAAATTCACCCCTCAAGGCACGTAACAAGGGGTCCAGTGAGCCTTAACACCCCACAGGTGTTTCACGACTTTTTTTTAAAGTTGGATGTGTAAATTTATTTATTTATTTATTTTTACTAAAATGCTAGTTTTCCCCCAAATTTTACATTTTTACAAGGGGTAATAGAAGAAAATGCCCCCCAAAATGTCAAACCCCATCTCTTCTGAGTATGGAAACGCTACATTTGTGGATGTCAAGTGCACTGCGGGCGCACTACAATGCTCAGAAGAGAAGGAGTCACATTTGGCTATTGCAAAGCAAATTTTGCTAAAATGGTTTTTGGGTGGCATGTCCCATTTAGGAAGCTCCTATGGTTCCAGGACAGCAAAAAAGAACCCACATGGCATACTATTTTGGAAACTACACCCCTAAAGAAACGTAACAAGGGGTACGGTGAGCCTTAACACCCCACAGGTGTTTGACGACTTTTTGTTAAATTTGGATGTGTAAATAAATGTTATATATATATATATATATATATATATTTATTTTATTTTTTTTACTAAAATGTTGGTTTCCCCCCAAATTTAACTTTTTTTTACAAGAGGTAATAGGAGAAAATGCCCCCCCAAATTTTTAACCCCTTCTGAGTATGGAAATACCCCATGTGTGGACATCAAGTGCACTGCGGGCACACTACAATGCTCAGAAGAGAAGGAGTCACATTTGGCTTTTGAAAAGCACATTTTCCTGAAATGCTTTTTTGCGGGGCATGTCCCATTTAGGAAGCCCCTATGGTGCCAGGACAGCAAAAAAATAAAAAATAAAAACACATGGCATACTGTTATGAAAACTACACCCCTCAAGGAACGTAACAAGGGGTACGGTAAGCCTTAACACCCCACAGGTGTTTGACGACTTTGGATGTGTAAATACATTTTTTTTTTTTACTAAAATGTTGTTTTTCCTAAAATTTTCAAAATAGGAGAAAATGTCCCCAAAAATGTGTAACCCCATCTCTTCTAAGTATGGAAATACCCCATGTGTGGACATCAAGTGCGCTGCAGGCGCATTACAATGCTCAGAAGAGAAGGAGTCACATTTGCAAATTTTGCTGAAATGAGGGTGCATGTCGCATTTAGTGCCAGAACACCAAAAAAAAATTTAATTTGTAAATACATTTCTCTGGAGTAAGGACATGCCTCGTATCTGGGCATCGAACGGCTCTGCTCACTGGTCACGGAGGAACAGGAGGGCAGTCAGGGGCCTGGAGCTTCTAGACAGCTGCCTATGGAGCCAGAACAGTGGGACCCCCCCCCCCCCCTCAAGGGGCATTACATGGGGTACACTAATAACTAACAAGGGGTACAGTGGGACATAAAATTATAAAACAGGTTATGTTCCCAGAATGATGACCCAGAGCATAGCCAAAACAAAAAAATATGCCCTCCCCAAACCCTATGCTCTGAATGATCATTCTGGGAATGTGACGTGTGTAGCCGTCCCTAACCTGTTGCCTCAAATGCGCACCCCGCTCAGGTGGGACCCTTTTTTTTTTTTTTTTTTTCAATACCCCCAGCGGTCTTTTCATTTTCTTTTTATGAAATAGTTTTTAGGGCAATTCAGTGGTTTTATGGGGTTAAAACTTGGAATATACTCTGGACTTGGTACATCGGGGTCAAATTATGGAAAATTAAAATGAAAAGGAAAAATGTTGTACTTCATGGAAGTGTGATATTCCCTGAAGCAGTTTTAATGCAGAGGCCAGGATGATCGGGGCAAGTGTCACATTGAGTGGTGGTGTCCTTCTGAATCCCCCTCCTGTTACATACTCTGCATTTTTTCTGGGATCGTCCCTTCTTTCCAGTGTGGGGGACTTCACCTGGAAAGTGTGCCTGGGACGATCCTGGCACCTATAACTTCAGTTCCTTGGGAACTCCGGCCTGCTCTTTCCCGGTCAGCAAAGATCAGGACCTTAAGGACTTCTTCTTGGAAATGAAGGTATGTCCCTGTGCTGCCAGCGTTCCGGTACAGTACAAAAGAGTTGTACATGGCAACCTGTACCATGTAGACCACAACTTTCTTGTACCATACACGTGTTTTCCGCATGGCCATGTATGGCTTGAGAACTTGATCAGAGCGATCAACTCCCCCCATATACTGACTTTAGTCAAGGATACAATCAGGCTTGAGGACCGTTGTTGTGGTACCTCGCACAGGGACGGGTGAGCTGCCGTTACCATGAATAGTGGTCAGCATAAGGACATCCCTCTTATCCTTATACTTGACCAGCAACAGGATTCCATGGGTAAGGGCACGGGAATCACCCTTGGGAATAGCTGTCTGGATAAAATTTAGAGGGAGGCCTTTCTGGTTTCTCCGCACGGTCCCACAAGCGGACGTGGATCTGGCGGCAAGGGATGTGAACAGAGGGATGCTGGTATAAAAGTTGTCCACGTACATAATGAAGGCATTTCCAAATAGCCTCGAACCGCTTATGTGTCATGGCCATACTGTACAGCGGGGTCTGGTATAGGATGTCCCCGCTCCAGTACTGCCTGACCAGGCTCATGTGCAGCAAGAGGCCCCAAAATGTCCTCATTTCGGCTGCACTGATGGCGTACCATTCATTGGACCTGGCCAAAAAAGAATCAGGGGGGTGGGGGATGAACTGCCTGGCGTACAGATTCGTCTGCTCCACCATTAGATTGACCAGGCCATCACTGAAAAAAAAAAGTGTGTAGTGAGTGCTTGGTGTAACTATGTATAACGGTGTGTGATTAGTAATCACACACCGTTATATGGGGAAAAAAATGCTGCAGAAAAAAAATTTAAATACCGACCCCCCCCCCCCCCGACCCCCTAATAAGGCTCAAGAGTATGCCCCACTTTTTTAGCGATTTGCCAACCCCCCGTTGGCAAATAGCTAAAAAAGTGTAGCGTACTCTTGAGCCCAATTCGGGGGTCGGGGATTTTTTTTTTACTTTTTTTTTTACTTTATATGAAAAAAACAGTTTTTCACTGGAATACCCCTTTAACAAATTGAGCTAATGCCCCAAAATCACACCCAACTTGTCCAGTTTTATTGCTATTCACATGCCAGAATTCATCACACTCTTCCCTACAACCCTATATATATCACCAAATTCCGTAATTACATTATTATGATCTTACATTATAATTCACAATTCCACAGCTACCAGCTTTTGGATAAGTACTTGTTGTACAATGGTATGCATCTGCCTAAGAGCATTCAATATAATTGTCCATATGCCATGAATATTGAGTTGTTAATGTGGCGAACATAGAGATCTCATTTATTGCCTTCCAGAGGTGCCCCCAAAACAAATCTAACCACAGATGCATAGATCATAGATGCCCAAGATACAACCCACATACCAGTCACATATGCTCTCACTGTTATCAGCTTCAGAGGCACCATATTTGTCAGTAGAGATGGGCGAATCGAAGCTGACAAGGTCAAATTCATTCCGAATTTCATGAAAAATTCATTTCTGAACAAATCCAAATTTGCTCACGCTTCATGGTAACGAATCGCTTCATTCACTACATTTTGTGCGAGCCAGGGGGCTAAAATGGTGGCTACACGTGTGAGGACATGGGGCAAGGAAGTCTGGGAAGGCGAGATCCCCCTGAATCCCATGGCGGCATACAGCCTATCAGCTGCCAGCCAGCCCTGTGATGTCACAGCCCTATATATTTGGCAGCCATTGCTTAAGACAGTGTGTGTACACTAATCACTGTTACTGATAATACAGATCTTTACAGTGGCGAATCCATTCACCTCAAGCCTGCATTCGTTCTGGCTAGAGAGAGCAGGCACTGTATGGTCACTAATCAGCATTATTGACAATACAGATCAGCACAGGGGAAATCCATTTACCTCAAGCCCGCATCACTGCATCCAGGCAGGGAGAGTTTAGAAGTTGTTTTTATAATCTGCCAATTGAGATCATCACAGGAAGCACTCCCCATTCAAAGACGGCAAGCAACCATAGTGCATCCAGACTCATTGTGCTGCTCTGCGACAGTAATTCTAATAGCGACGCCTGTAACCTGAATGTCATGCTGAATAACAGCAGCCGTACCAGAGAGGTAGAGATGCCGGCACAAGCGGTACCAATAGGCAGCACAAGGAATAATCGGTATGTGGATAACCAACGCTATGGTGTGGATGCGGTCCTAAGGAAGACCCGTGGTGCTCTCCCCCAAAGAGCGTATTTACTGAATAACAGTATTATATCACTACCCCAGCACACTCCCTATGCGTGTTTTGGCAAGGCAAAGTGTTATACACCCCTATTGAGGCTCTCTATATTTGGATCAAACCAAATTTTTTCAGAAAATTTGGTGAATTGGACAAATCGAATTTTTGAAAAATTCGCCCATTTCTATTTGTCAGCAACAGACGTCCAATAAATGCAAGTGACATAAGGTAAAATATGTACCAGAGACAGAAGCCTCCATAACTGTACACCACACAGCCTTGAACTATAACCCAGCTGCACCAACTACTGTGTACTGGCTGAAAAGCTGCGCTTGAATATTGTGCTGATCAAACACAAAGGGAATTTACTATTTTGCACTGCCAATTTTAGGCCCCTTTTGTGCACCAGTTACATCTCATTTACTATTATTCTACACTACTTGGGCAATACTCGGGTATAGAAAAAAATGTGGTGCCTAGGAATTTGACATTAAAGACCAAAAAATTGGTAATTTAAATTCAAAATAGGCACACTTGTTGGGTTCTGTACTTTATTGCAACAGACATGCACTAGTGTTACCTCCTCCCATTAGATGAATTTGTCTGTAATGTGAGCAGTCTTCTGCAATCTAAATAATAATGTGGAGAGGGAGGAGGTCCACTCATTTGATCCCCACACGGCTTGACTCCAACGTAGTATGGACAAAGTACAGAAACACCAGTGGTAAATGATGAAAACTTTATTTGAATCCGAGTAAAAGCCACAAAATATGCGGAACAACGAATATAAAACTGCAACTAAAAAGACAGCGTGGACGCAATTCGGGTAGAACCCTTAGTCTATGCACACAAAGTCTTAGGTATAGTCAGGTATATATGGGGATCCGGAAGTGGGAAGGAGGAGTTCCAGGGAATAATCCTAGGAATTAACCCCTATTATCTCACTGCCAGATCAACCCGTACACAAACATATCGGTAACACATATGAAACAATAAATGAAAATACAAATAAACGTAAGGAAATTGGCGCTATGCATTAGTGAGGTGGAAAAGAGACTCCAAAAATTAAACTTCTCAAAATGCAAAAATATATATATATATATAAGAAAATACAAGATAAAAAAAAACCAAAATAAACAAAAGGAAGTACTTTTACCCACTTCCGGTTCCCCATATATATACCTGACTATGCCTAAGACTTTGTGTGCATAGACAAAGGGTTCTACGTGAAATGCGTCCACGCTGTCTTTTTAGTTGCTGTTTTATATTGGCTGTTCCGCATATTTTGCGTTTTTTACTGGGATCTGAATAAATTTTTCATCATTTACCACTGGCGTTTCTGCACTTTGTCCAAATAATAATGTGTGTCCAAACCATTGTTCATATGCTCTCTTAAGTTAAGCTAACATCAAATTTAATACTATATGTTCCACAGTCTTACTGAAAACTAGTAAAGATATTGTATGCACCCACACTCTTCATCAGTCTACGGGAGGATAAAATGCTTTTATATTGTAACATTTGGAAACACTGGTGCAAATAAATAAGTACATAAATAGGCTTTTAATTCATCCTCATGAAATGCTTAGCTTACAGTCAACTAGTCTGTGCAAAAGATATGCCATGGAGAAGGGTTATTTTTCATCCTGTGAACCTAAAATACCAGATGGCCAAGTTAATATTTTTGCTTTCCTCTGAAACATCATTTATCATCAATAAAGTGATCTTGAAAAATGACACTACCAGTCACTGTTTGTGTAGTTATCAAAAGTACATTATGTAATAGATAGAATATAAAAATAAAGGACTAAATTTGAGGTTTGTATATTTATACTGGGTTTTAAATATTTTAGTATTTTTAATATTCAGTATTAGGCAGTTCTCTAATATCTATCTACTGTCCTAATTGAATCTTGGGTAACAAAATAAAGCACCTGCCAAATACTCAACATTCAGCAATGTTTACCCTCCAGTGCCAATGATTGAGAAACTTGCTAAATTATTTTTATTGCTTAGAGTGTACCTGTTTCACAAGATTTTAATAAACCTGAATGGTTTTGTTAGATTAACTTTGTAGAATGGTGACAAAGCGCTTTTAGTGCTCTGACTGCTGTTATTGAGCCCCTGAATATAGCAGAGAAAAGAGACACCTAGTAGCGTAGCCTAGTGGCCAATAATTTAGAGCAAAAAGTACAGTATCCCACATAAGTCAGTACACCCCTCACATGTTTGTAAATATTTTATTATATCTTTTTATGTGGCAACACTAAATAAATTACACTACGCTACAAAGTGTACTGCCTTTATAACAGTGTTTAATGTTATGAAACCTCAAAATAACTCAGCATACAACAATTAATTTGTAAACCTTTATAAAAAAAAAAAAAGTAAGGACACCCCTAAGTGGAAAATGCCCAAATTGGGCCCAAAGTGTTTATATTCTGGGTGCCACAATAATTTTTTAGCACTGTCTCTTAGCATGAAATTCACCAGCGTTTCACATGTTGCCAGTTGAGTCCTCTTCCACTCTTCCATGTTGACATCACAGAGCTGGTGGGTGTTAAAGACCTCGTGCTCCCCTACCTTCTATTTAAAAAAATGCCCCACAGATGCTCAGGAGGATTAAGGGCTGGAGACATACTTGACCAGTTCATCACCTTTACCCACAGCTTCTTTAACAGGGTAGTGGTCATCTTGGAGATGTGTTTGTGGTTGTTATCATGTTGGAATACTGCCCTGTAGTCCAGTCATCGAAGGGACAAGATTATGCTCAGCTTCAGTATGTCACAGTACATGTTGGCATTTATGTTTCACTCAATATACTGCAGCTCCTAAGTGCCACCATGCTTGACTGTAGGGAAGACACACTTGTCTTTTCACTCTTCACCTTCTTGCCGCCACCCATGCTTGACACCATCTAATCCAAATAAGTTTGTATTGGTCAGCTTCTTTAGCAAGGCAGTGGTGGTCTTGGAGGTGTGTTTGGGGTAATTATTATGTTGGATTACTACCCTGCATCCCAGTCTCCGAGGGGCTCATGCTCTGCTTCAGTATATGTCAGATTATGATAGCATTCATGGCTCCCTCATTGAACTGTAGCTCCCCAGTGCCAGCAGCACTCATGCAGCCCCAGATAATGACACTCCCACCACCATGCTTGACTGTAGGCAAGACACACTTCTCTTTGTACTTCTCACCTGGTTGCCACCGCACACTCTTTACACCCTCTGAAGCAAATACGTTTATCTTGGTCTCATCAGACACCAGACACGATTCCAGTAATCAATGTCATGAGACTGCTTGTCTTCAGCAAACTGTTTATAGGCTTTCTTGTGCATCATAGAAGAGGTTTTCTTCTGAAATAACATCAATGCAGACCAATTTGATGCAGTGTGCGGCATATGGTCTGAGCATTGACCCCCCCCCCCCCCTCCAGCCTTTTGTAGCAATGCTAACAGCACTCAATTTTTCCCAAAGACATGTTCATATGATGCTGAGCATGTGTCGACCATGGCGAGGCCTGTTTCAGGGCCCTGGCAATCTTCTTATAGCCTAGGCCATCTTTATGTTGAACAATAATATTTTTTTCATATCCTTAGAGAGTTCTTTGCAATTAGGTGTCATGTTAAACTTCCAGTGACCTGTGGTGTGAGAGCAATAACACCAAATCTAAGACACTTTCTTCCTATTCACACCTGAGACCTTGTAATACTGAGGATTCCCTTGATATAGGGGAGAGGAATGGCTAATTGGGCCATATTTTAACCTTTCTTACTTAGGGATGTACTCACTTTTGTTGCCAAAGATTAGAAATCAATGGCTGTGTGTTGAGTTATTTTGAGGGGACAAAACCCTTAAACACTGTTATACAGGCTGTGCACTTACTACTTTACATTTTTTCATTTCTATAGTGTTATCACATGAATAGTTAATAATAAAATATTTACAAAATGTAAGAAGTGAACTCCTTTTTGTGAGATGCTATAAAATGTACAGTCTATTATAAAATGGGATAACTATCAAACTATAAATACTGTAGCATACAGAATGCAAGATACTGTCTAAAGATCCATGTCTGAAACATTACTAACCATCTGGGTCAAATTATTTTGGTGCAAGGAACCAAATGTCCAAAATAAATGATACAAAACCAGATTATCCTAATTTTCAAAAAAAATAAAAAAAATTTTGTCCTTGCCTTTTACGATCCATAACTACCGTATTTATCGGCGTATAACACGCAGTTATACACCAATATGCGCTGGTCCTGTGCAGCTGCGAGGAGCTGCGCAGGGCTCCCGCGTACACTCTCTGATGCCAGGAGGAGGGAGATTACCTCACTCCAGCCCCGGCATCGGTACCAAAGGAGGTAGGCATATGGGCATCTTAAAAGTAAATGAGCCCGGCCTTGTGTGTAAAAACAAAAAGTGTATTACCTTGTGTATTACTAACCCCTTTCCGACCCGATTAGCCCCTTCCCGACCCGATTAACCTCTTCCCGACCCATGACATACTTGTATGTCATGGGTCCGGTGAGGAGAATATGGCGCCGGCCGCGAGTCGGGTCCGCGTCCTGACCGGCAGATGCCGCTGCTATCAGCAGCTAACATCTGCCGGTAATGACAGACATCATTCCAATATCCGACTGTGAAATGGTTAAATGCCGTGATCAATTGCGATCACGGCATTTAACCCCTTAACGACCATGGATGTGTATACACGTTTAATGGCCGTTACCGGGGTATGACGCGGGCTCCCGACTCGAGCCCGCGTCATACCGGCCCCCTGCTGATTCCTGTAGCTGGGGGCCGGCGTTAATAGCTGACATGCGGCGATCGCCGTGGCCGGCTATTAACCCTTTAAATCGCCGCTGTCAAAACTGACAGCGGCGTCTAAAGGTGCCTTTAATCCATCCCTGGTGGTCCAGTGGGGGGGCGATCCACTGTGGAGGTAGCCGGAGGGCTTACCTCTCCTGCTGCAGCGGCTCCGGCTCCAGTGCGTGAATGATAAAGCCTGGCAGGGCCAGGCTTTATCAATTCAGCGCAGAGCACACTGATCATAATGATCTGTATTAGGAATCTAATGATTCTTCCTAAAAGTCCCCTAAGGGACTAAAAGTGTAAAAAAAAAAAAAAGGTAAAAAAAAGTTTTAACACACACACACACACACACACACACATTAACCCCTTCCTTATTCCTTGTTAAAAGTTTAAATCACCCCCGTTTTCCCAAATTCCATATAAAAAACGATATAAACATAACAAAAATAAACATATGTGGTATCGCTGCGTGCGTAAATGTCCGAACTATAAAAATCTATCGGTAATTAAACTGCACGGTCAATGGCGTATGCGCAAAAAAATTCCAAAGTCCAAAATAGTGCATTTTTTGTCACTTTTTATATCGTGAAAAAAAAAATGAATAAAAAGCGATCAAAAACTCTGATCAATACAAAAATGGTACCGATAAAAACTTGAGATCATGTCGCAAAAAATGAGCCCTCATATCGGCCCATAAGCAGAAAAATAAAAATGTTCTGGGGTCAGTAGATGACAATTTTAAATTTGTAGTTATGATTTTTTCCAAAAGTAAGACAAAATCAAACCTATAAAAGTAGGGTATCATTTTAATTGTATGGACCTACAGAATAAAGAAAATGTGTAATTTTTACCAAAAAATGTACTTCGTAGAAACGGAAGCCCCCAAAAGTTACAAAATGGCGTTTTTTCTTCAATTTCGTTGCACAATGATTTTTTTCCGTTTCGCCGTAGATTTTTGGGTAAAATTACTGATGTCCTTACAAAGTAGAATTGGTGGTGCAAAAAATAAGCTATCATATCGATTTTTAGGTGCAAAATTGAAAGGGTTATTATTTTTAAAAGGTGATGAGGAAAAAACAAAAGTGCAAAAAAGGAAAAACCCTGCGTCCTTAAGGGGTTTTAACCCCTTAACAACGCAGGACGTATATTTACGTCCTGCGCCGGCTCCCGCAATATGAAGCGGGATCGCGCCGCGATCCCGCATCATATTGCGTCGGTCCCGGCGCTAATCAACGCCCGGGACCCGCGGCTAATACCACACATCGCCGATCGCGGCGATGTGCGGTATTAACCCTTTAGAAGCGGCGGTCAAAGCTGACCGCCGCTTCTAAAGTGAAACTGAAAGTATCCCGGCTGCTCAGTCGGGCTGTTCGGGACCGCCGCTGTGAAATCGCGGCGTCCCGAACAGCTGATCGGACACCGGGAGGGCTTTTACCTGCCTCCTCGGTGTCCGATCGACGAATGAGTGCTCCGTGCCTGAGATCCAGGCAGGAGCAGTCAAGCGCCGATAATGCTGATCACAGGCATGTTAATACACGCCTGTGATCAGGATGAGAGATCAGTGTGTGCAGTGTTATAGGTCCCTATGGGACCTATAACACTGCAAAAAAAAAGTAAAAGAAAAGTGTTAATAAAGGTCATTTAACCCCTTCCCTAATAAAAGTTTGAATCACCCCCCTTTTCCCATAAAAAAAATAAAACAGTGTTAAAAAATAAATAAATAAACATATGTGGTATCGCCGCGTGCATAAATGTCCGAACTATAAAAATATATCATTAATTAAGCCATACGGTCAATGGCGTACGCGCAAAAAAATTCCAAAGTCCAAAAAAGCGTATTTTGGTCACTTTTTATAACATTAAAAAATGAATAAAAAGTGATCAAAAAGTCCGATCAAAACAAAAATCATACCGATAAAAACTTCAGATCACGGCGCAAAAAATGAGTCCTCATACCGCCTCGTACGTGGAAAAATAAAAAAGTTATAGGGGTCAGAAGATGACGTTTTTAAACGTATAAATTTTCCTGCATGTAGTTATGATTTTTTCCAGAAGTGCGACAAAATCAAACCTATATAAGTAGGGTATCATTTTAACCGTATGGACCTACAGAATAAAGATAAGGCGTAATTTTTACCGAAAAATGCACTGCGTAGAAACGGAAGCCCTCAAAAGTTACAAAATGGCGTTTTTTTTTCGATTTTGTCGCACAATGATTTTTTTTTCCGTTTCGCCGTGCATTTTTGGGTAAAATGACTAATGTCACTGCAAAGTAGAATTGGCGACGCAAAAAATAAGCCATAATATGAATTTTTAGGTGGAAAATTGAAGGGTTATGATTTTTAAAAGGTAAGGAGGAAAAAACGAAAGTGCAAAAACGGAAAAATCCTGAGTCCTTAAGGGGTTAAACACTACATGCCGGTAGTCATGAAGGGGGTAATCTGAATATGTGTTTGTCAGTACTGGTATTTGTGTGTCACTGTATGTGCGTCTGACAGCGTGTAAAATCAGTAAGATATGTCCGTTTGTGTGTCAGTACGTTCATATGTGCAGAGTGCAACTCTTGCTCTGTTTCAGCTTCTTATAACAACCAAACCTAATGGATTCAAGACAGAAGCATTCAGCATATACAGCCAGTTTCAAATTAAAGGTTGTGGAATATGCCAAGCAACATGGAAATAGGGCTGCAGCAAGGTATTTTGGAGAGCCACCAACAGAATGCACAATACGAGAGTGGCGAAAAAATTAAGCAAAAATCAAGATATTGCCAAAATCAAAATGCAATTTTCGCAGTGGTATTGTTAAATTGGAAAACCTGGTAAAGGAATTCGTACTGAATCAAAGAAAAGCAGGCATTGCTTTATTAACAAAAATGATAATTTTTGAAGCAGTGAAAATCAGCAAAGCGCTACAAATCCAAGATTTCAAAGGGACAACATCATGGTGCCAAAGATTTATGAAGAGGCATGACCTTCGGATGCGAACATGAACCAGGATTGCCCAGCGTATGCCTGACTATTATGAAGAGAAGATAATACATTTTCACAGGTTTATTATTAAAGCAAGGAGGAGACAAAATTTTGAAATGGGTCAAATCGGCAACATGGATGAAGTACCCCTGACTTTCGATGTTCCTTCAAATAAAACCGTGGACTCGAAAGGTGCTAAAACAGTAAAGATCAAAACTTCAGGGCATGAAAAAAATCGTTACACTCTTGTTCTTGCCTGTACTGCAGATGGAAACAAGTTGCCACCAATGGTAATTTTTTAAAGAAAAACTTTACCAAAGGAGAATATTCCAAGTGGCGTACAAGTACATGTTCACCCTAAAGGTTGGATGGATGAAGAAGGCATGAAGTTGTGGATAAAAAATGTGTGGGGGAAGCGCCCAGGAGCTTTGTTAAGGAAGCGATGCTTATTAGTATTGGACGCATTTAGATCTCATCTTACAGAAACAATAAAGCAAGAATTTCAAAAATTCAAAACAGATATTGCAGTTATTCCAGGTGGACTAACATCACAATTGCAGCCATTAGATGTTTCCATTAACAAGCCCTTCAAAGCTTTTATGCGTGAAGAGTGGAACAAATATATGTGTGATGAAACTCAACATGAAGTCACCAATTCTGGGCGAATGAAAAGACCTAGCATTACAAAAGTGTGCCAGTGGGTGAAAACTTCATGGAACGCAGTTAGTGAAGATATTGTTATCACATCTTTTAAGAAATGTGGCATAAGCATTGCTTTGGATGGTGAAGAAGACGAAGTGATCTATGAAGACAGTGGCAGTGAAAGCAGTAGTGTTCAGCTTGATTCTGAAGATAGCTGTGAAGACGAAGAGTTTTTTGGTTTCCCTGAGAGCAGTGATTATGATTAATTTTGTTTTTGTTTAGTATTTTATATTCAAAGGAGTGTTTTTCTTTCATATTTGCCATATAAGTGGTATAAACGTTATAATAAATGTTGGAATGTAATAAATATTGTTCTACCATTAACCAGCCTAGCGGTATTCCCGAGCGTGACTCAGGGTTAATTTTCGCTGCTAGAAGCGGTAACCCCGAGTCACGCTCGGGGTAGAATTGCAGAGTTGCTGTGCGGGCTGCACAGTATATCGCAAAAGCAATCGAATCGCGATTTTTGCTTTTTGCGATATAGCGATGCAGCCCCCGGGAAAATATGTGATTATCTGCTCGGGTCGGCTCCCGTTGCGGGGGCCGGCCAGAGCAGGTAAAGACATATACTAAAAGTCAGTGTTTCTCAACCAGGGGGCCTCCAGATGTTGCAAAACTACAATTCTCAGCATGCCCGGACAGCCAAAGGCTGTCCGGGCATGCTGGGAGCAGTAGTTTCACAACAGCTGGAGGCCCCCTGGTAGAAAAACACTGAGCTAAGTGTAAAAGTAAAAAGGAGGAAAATAAAAAACCTTTTGCTTACCTAATCCTGGTCCCTGAAGATGTCGTTCCCCTCCGTGCGCTCTGGTCCCTGCTCTCTTCACTATTCATCTTACAGGACCTTTCCCTTTTCAGCCAATCACAGGCCGCAGTGGTGTAAAGCCTGTGATTGGCTGAAGGGGAAAGGACTTGTTCTGCAGCAAATACACTAGGTTTGAAATCTGCCCGGCAAACCTAGTGTATGCTGCTGCAGGACAAGAAAAGGTGACAGAGGGGGGAATGTGGCACAGGGGAGAATGTAACAAGGGGGGGGGGGGATGTGACAAGGGGAGGGAATGTGACATAGGGGAGAATGTAACAAGGGGGGGATGTGACAAGGGGGGGGGAATGTGACACGGGAGAATGTAACAAGGGGGGGGGGATGTGACAAGGGGGGGGGGAATGTGACAAGGGGGGGATGTGACATAGGGGGGAATGTGACAGAGGGGGGAATGTGACAGAGGGGGGAATGTGACAAGGGGGGATGTGACAGGGGGTAGGGGAATGTGACATGAAGGGGGGGATGTGACAAGGTGGGGATGTGACAGGGGGGAGTGGAATGTAACATGGAGGGGGGAGAATGTAACAAGGGGGGGAGAATGTAACAAGGGGGGGAATGTGACAGGGGGGGATGAATGTGACAGGGGGGAAGAATGTGATAGGGGGAATGAATGTGACAGGGGGGAAGAATGTGACAAGGAGGGGGGGGGGAATGTGACAAGGGGGGGGGGGAATGTGACAGGGAGGGGGAGAATGTGATATGGGGGTGGGGAAATGTGACAAGGGAGGGGGAATGTGACAGGGGGAGATGTGGAATTTCAATGCAAAAAATTGTACCGCTTTTGGTACAAATTTCCAGACAGAATCATACCGCCAGGGAGGTTAAGTTCAGAGCTTCCAAATAATTGCTTTTACATTTATTTATTTTTTACTCAGAGGAGTAAAAAACGAAAGTGCAAAAACGGAAAAACCCTGAGGGGGTTACAATTAAGGGGTTAAAATTGTCCTTTTCTGACCCCTATAACTTTTTTATTTTTCTGTATACGACTGTATGAGGGTATTTTTTGCGCCATGATCTGTAGTTTTCATCGGTACAACTTTTTTTTCTGGGATGTGATGTGACCTCAAATCTGCAATTATGGGCTTTTGTATTTTTACGTTTATGCTGTTCACCGTACAGAATAATGAGCATAATATTTTAATAGATCGGACATTTTCGCACGCCGCAATACCAAATATGTTAATCTTTTTTTCCTTTAAAAAAAAATAAAAATAAATGGGAAAATAGAGAAATTTTATTTTTTATTTGGGGAGGGGCTTATTTGCTTTTATTAAAACGTCCTTTAAAAAAGAAAAAAAAATTGCCCCCACAGAGAACTATTTTTGCAATCTTTAGATTGCAGATACTGAGATACTGTACATAAGCATAGCACTGATCAGTGTTATCTGCAATCTACTTCTCTGGTCTGCTCGAAGTCAGACCAGAGAAGAAGATCCCATGATGATGGCAGGAGGTAAGTAAGGAGATCTTCAGCTGCCATCTTGACTGATCTGATTCCCATGGCTGTGCCATGGATGATCAGATCAGCCACTGGAACCACCGCCTAGCCACAAATGGTGAGACCAGTATTGAACACAGCATCTGAGGGGTAAATGGCAGGACATCATGCTTGGTCTATGATGTGAGCACAGCTCCTGCTCTTGCTTAATAACCACAGTGGGACTCAGGGAGTATAGGTACCAGGTACCTGTAGGCCCTGCGTCCTCTATGGGTTAAAATTGTTCTCTTCTGACCCCTATAACTTTTAAATTTTTCTGTATAAGGGGCTGTTTTTTGTGCAAGGATCTGTAGTTTTTACTCTTTTTACTCATTTTGTTTTAATGGAACTTTTTGATCACTTAAAAAAAAATTCTGATATATGATGTGACCAAAAATCTGCATTTTTGCTGTTTGGAATTTTTTATACATTTACATTGTTTACCAAGAGGAATAATTGTAACGGCTTACCGCAATGGCTGAGTAGTGGATCCACTGACCTGTGTGAACAATGGCTGAACTGTACCAGGTCGCTACCCTGGCATGAGCCGTCCACACAGGTTGCCGAGATATAACTAGGCACAGATGGTATAGTGTCGTCAGGACCAAGCACAAGTCTGAAGGCAGGCGGCAAAGAGTAGTTGGGTCACATGCAAAAGATCAGAAAGCAATTGGCAAAGAAGCAAGGTCAGGTCACAGGCACAAGGTCAGGAGGCAGGTGGCAAAGGAGCAAGGTCAGGTCACAGGCTGGAGGTAAGGAACACTAATATGGCACACACTATGAAACGCTTTCTCTAAGGCACAGAGCACGAAGATCCGACACCATAATAGGGAGGTGCCGGACTAATATAGAGTCCACCCAGCAAACAACCAATTTTTGGGGGTACTGGCCCATTAAATCTAGCAAATGCCGGCGTGCTCACACCCTAAGGGAAAGGGATGCTCGTGCTGGCGAAGCACAGAAGGAGAACAGCCGTGAGCAGCGAGAGGTGAGGAGATGACCGTGATGCGCCCGCCCGAAGCCGCCGCAGACACTAGACGGAGAGCACTCACGGCCAGACAGAATGGCCGGAGCGTTGCACCTAGCAAAACCCGGGATACGCACGCGGATGCGTCCCGCGCCACGAGTCCCGAGACCAGCAGAGACAGGGGAGAGAGGGCGCTCAAGGCCAGAATGAATGGCCAGAACGCTTCCACTAACAGTACCCCCCCCCTTGGGTCTCCCCCTCTTTTTGGGCCTAAGAAAGTCTCGAACCAGGCTGCAATAAAAAATATTCTCCTTTGGTTCCCAAGACCTCTCCTCTGGACCTAACCCTTTCCAGTCAACAAGAAAATATAATTTTCCTCTTACAGTTTTCATAGCAAGGATCTCCTCTACCTTGAAAACTTTCAAAGAACCAGAGACAGGAGTGGGAGCAACAACTTTTTGAGAAAACCGATTAATGACCAGAGGCTTGAGCAGAGAAACTTGGAAAAAATTTGGAATGCGAAAGGAGTAGGGCAGACGTAATTTGTAACAGAAAGGATTTGATTTTTTGAAGAACTACAAATGGACCAAGGACCAAGGCATCCGGAAAAGGCAAGGGCTGTAAGAGTTGAGCAGGTCTCAACCAGGAAGTCTTGTCACAAGCACAGGTGGTACAAGAACTGACAAAGTCAATGACATCCTGTTTGAGATGCGGCCACCAATAGTGTCGAGAGATTAACCATAAGGACTTCTTGATCCCAGAGTGACCAGCCAGCAGTGAGGAGTGTCCCCAACAGAGGACATGCCATCTGAGATGAGGAGGCACGAACATCTTCCTAGGTGGGACTTGAAGAAGGGAAACAGGAGCCACAGTAATAAGGCACTCAGGAGGAATGATATGACGAGGAGTGAAATCCTGACCAACAACATCGGAGGAACAAGAAAGTGCATTGGCTCTAACATTTTTATCAGCAGGACGAAAATGAATGATGAAGTTGAACCGGGAGAAAAAGAGCGACCATCTTGCTTGTGGGGGATTCAGGCATTGTGCAGATAGATAAAGAATTGATTGAAAATAAAGATGATTTTTGTGGTCTGTAAAAATGCTGACAGGATGTGTAGAACTCTCTAAAAAATTGTGCCATTCTTCTAAGGCCAGTTTAATGGCGAGGAGTTCCCGATCACCAATAGAATATTTTCTTTCTGCAGGAGAAAAGGTCTTGGAGAAGAAACTACAAGTAATGTTTTTGCCTTTAGGAGACTTTTGAGTCAGAACTGTGCCAGCTCCTACAGATTATGCATCTACCTCCAAAAAGAACGGTTTTCCAGGATCGGGTCTTGAGAGAAGAGGTGCAGAAATGAAGACACACTTTAACTGAGAGAAAGCCTCTTCAGCCTCAGGAGACCAATTTTTGCTGTTATAGTTCTTTTTGGTAAGGGCTACAATTGGGGCAACTAGGGAAGAATAATGAGGAATTAATTGACGGTAGTAGTTGGCAAACCCCAAAAATCGTTGAATAGCCCGAAGACCAGACGAACGTGGCCAGTCCAAAATGGCAGAAAGCTTAGCAGGATCCATCTGAAGTCCTTGATGGGAGACTATGTAACGCAGAAAAGGCAGACTTGTTCTCTCAAAGAGACATTTCTCCAGTTTGGCAAACAGACAATTCTCCCAGAGATGCAGCAGGACATGGCGGACATGAACATGATGAAGTTTTAAATTAGGAGAGAAAACCAGGATATTGTCCAGATAAACTACCACGCAGGAATACAATAGATCACGGAAGATATAATTTACAAATTCTTGGAAGACTGCAGGAGCATTACAGAGGCCGAATGGCATGGCAAAATGTCCGTCGCGGGTGTTAAAGGCTGTTTTCCATTCATCGCCTTCACAAATGCAAATTCAATTGTATGCTCCTCGCAGATCTTATTTAGTGAAGATTCTGACTCTACGTAGACCATCAAAGTGTTCCGAGATCAAGAGCAAAGGGTAGGAATTTTTGATTGTGATTTTATTAAGTCCCTGATAGTCAATGCAAGGACAAAGAGAACCATCCTTCTTCTCAACAAAGAAGAATCAAGCCTCAGCAGGAGAGGAGGATTTCCAGATAAAACATTTTTGAAGGTTTTCTTGAATATATTTTTCCATAGCTTGAGTCTCAGGTAGTGCCAGGTTGGAGATCAATTGGACAATCATAAGGGCAATGTGGTTGAAGAGTCTCGGCCTGTTTATCGCAGAATACATCAGCAAAATCTTGATTAGAGGAAGGTATGCTCGACTTAATGAGTGGTGATGGAACAGTCTTTTAATGGGACAATCATAAGGGCGATGTGGTGGAAGGGTCTCCTCCTGTTTATCAAAGAATACATCAGCAAAATCTTGATAAGGGGAAGGTATGCTCGACTTAATGAGTGGTAATGGAACAGTCTTAGGCAAAAAGAACTCCAGACAGTGACCTTGACAAAAAGTTCCCCAACGAGAAACTTCTCCAGAATTCCAATCAAATTGCGGAGAATGACGCTGAAGCCAAGGAAGTCCTAGAAGAAGTTCAAAAGTACAATATGGAACTGTATCTTCTCCCTGTGTAACACTCCTACTTGCATAATAAGAGGTTCAGTAAGGTAAAGGACCATACCCCTTAGGTTCTCGCTGATAAAAGTTGAGATATACAGAGACTTAACAAAAGCCGAGACACCGGCAACCAATGCTTTTGGACCAGGGTAGCGTCGATAAAGTTTCCTGCGGAACCAGAGTACAGGAAGGCAGAGGCAAAGAAAGAAGACTTCGTAGGAGTATAAACTTGAACAGGCATGGTCAAACGTGGAGAGGTACTACTTACACCCGGGGATGCCTCTCTTACGTGCCCTAGGTGCGGCAGTATTTCCCGGATGCTGAAAACGAAGAGTACACTCTTTAAGGAAGTGTTCAGGACTGGCAATAAAGGCAAAAGTTTTCATAGCGTTGACAGGTTCTTTCTTGTGAAGAAAGTTTTATGCGGTACAGGCTCCTCTGCTGGTGGAGTTGGAGAAGATTGTAGAGGACGTTGAAAGACAGGGGCTAAACGGGGGTATCGTTGTGACTGGAGTGGTTCCCTCTAACGGCGTAGCTCCTCTTGTCTCTCCGAGAACCGCACGTCTATATGGGTGGCAAGATTGATGAGATCAGTCAGGAAGGATGGAAGATCACGAGCCGCCAAGGCATCCTTGATCATACTAGAGAGACCCTTTTTATAAGTAGCACACAGAGCCTCATAGTTCCAGGCCAGTTCAGAGGCCAAGATGCGGAATTGTACCACGTATTCACCCACAGAAGAGTCTCCTTGACAGGGATTCAGTAAGGCAGTCTCCGCAGAAGAAGCCCGAGCCGGTTCCTCAAAAACATTTCAGAATTAGCAAGGAAAGTCTGGAGATTAGAGGACAACAGGTCATTGCGGTCCCACAGCAGAGTAGCCGTGGCCAAGGCTTTCCCAGAAAGCAGACAGATGATAAATGCCACCTTGGCACGCTCTGTAGGAAACTGGTCCGCTTGAAGCTCGAGATGCATAGAACACTGCATTACAAAGCCTCTGCACAACTTCGGATCACCATCATATTTAGTGGGTAAAGACAGACAAATTTTGGAGCCAGCTGAAGCAACAGGAGCAGGAGGTGCGGAAGGTTCAGCCGGCAGGAGTTGAGGCTGTTGTGTAGCTACGAGTTGCTGCACCAGTGCAGAAAGCTGTGACATCTGCCATGCTTGCTGTTCAATCTGTGCAGACTGTTGCACCACAATAGTAGAGAGGTTGGCAACACTTGGCAGAGGAACGTGGGCTGGATCCATGGCTATATCTTACTGTAACAGCTTACCATAACGGCTGAGTAGTGGATCTGCTGACCTGTGTGAACAATGGCTGAACCGTTCCAGGGAGCAGAGTCTAACGTGCCGCTCGTTTTCACCAAAGCGGTGATTCACTGCCCCATCATGATAAACCAACCCCTGCCTTTATTTTTATAATTTTTTAGTGTTCTACCTTGATATTGCTCTGTATTTTCTGCTCAGTCTCAGTCAGATTCACAGACTGGGAAGGGGTGTTACCCAGCAGGCATGGCATCATCTGAAGCCATAGAGGGGAGAACTTCCTCCCTCACTCTGCTTCACACAGCCTAGAGCAGTTCAGTGTGTGAAATGAGCTCTGATCGGATAAGGCTGCACACACCTCTCCTCAGCATTTCCTGATTTTGGACTTCTGCTATGCCAGCAGGAGTCCAAAGTCTGTGCAAAAGATGGGGGAAAATGTGCTCTTGACAAGTAGGGAGATACCTAGTGGCAGCTTTTTTAAGCACAAATAAAACATAGAAAACATAATTTTTTTATAAACAAAGTACATTACAAAGATTTTTTATTTACCATAAGGAGTGCAATAGCACAAATAAATTTTAATGATAGTGTGAAACATTTTGATAATTTGAGGTCTAAATGTTTAGACCTCAACCGAACGCTAGAACAAGCCAGGACTTGCAGCAGCAGGCGGCACCAGGACGCTACACCTGGAACGATCTGTCCACACAGGTTGCCCAGATGTAACTTGGCACAGATGGTATAGCATGGTCAGGACCAAGCACAGGTCAGAAGGCAGGTGGCAAAGAAGCGTAGTCGGGTCACAGGCACAAGGTCAGAAGGCAGGCGGCAGAGGAGCAAGGTCAGGTCACAGGCACAAGGTCAGGAGACAGGTGGCAAAGGAGCAAGGTCAGGTCACAGGCTGGAGGTCAGGAACACTAACATGGCGCACACTATGAAACCAACCGATTATGGGCATATTGGCTCTTTAAATCTAAGGGAAGGGGATGTGACTATTCCACACATGACAATACCAAATATGTTTATTATTTTTAGGTATTTTTTTTTTTTAAATGGGAAAAGAAGGGTCATTTTATTTTTTATTAGGGGAAGGGCTTTTATAAAATTTTAAACATATCTATTTTACGCTTTTTAAATCCTCATAGGGGACTTTTATATGCAATCATTAGATTGCATACACTTTATAATGCTATGCCTATTGCATAGCATTATACAGTGTGACCGTCACTTTACTGATACAGCCTGGCTCAACTGATGAGGACCACCATTCAACCACTACCTGTATTTTGAACCTTTAGATGCTGGATTTCCGCTGCCCGTCTGGTAAGTGCCGGTTACTAATAGTATATGTCGCCTTTGAAACAAGTGCAGTTCCTGATCTCGCTTCATAGTCACTTAGCGCTTCATAGTCACTAAGATGCACATTTACACCCTGTTGCTTTAAGTCCCAGACAGCAAAGGCGTACACCTGATGTTGTCTAAGGGTTAAAGGTGTTTTCCCACTGGGGCTAAAAAGGACAAATAATGACCTGTCACAAGAATAGGGGTTCTGAGTGCCCCTGATTGAATGGAGCGGTTATCAAGTCTGTTCTTCATTCAAACTCTATGAAACTGCTGTACTCGACTACCACTTAATTTAAGTAGGGTTACTTGGGATACCTGTTATTTCAAATGGTGTAGCCCCAGTGGTCAGACGCCTCCTTATCATACATTTAGGTGATAACTTCACAATTTGTTAAAACCATGGCCAGTATACGGATATCTGTGGTATAAACTCTTTGATGCTTTCTTGCCTGGTTCTTATTAGATCATTAATGGGTACTCCACCCCTAGACATCTTATCCCCTATCCTTTGGATAGGGGATAAGATGTCTGATCGCAGGGGTCCCGTCGCTGGGAACCCCATGCGATCTCTCCTGCAGCACTTCGCTCTGTGTCTGATGATGGGAAATAAAGGGGCCGGAGTATCGTGATGTCACAGCCCTGCCCCCCTCGTGACATCACACCCCGCCCCCTCAATGCAAGTCTATGGGAGGGGGCCACCGTCACGCCTCCACACCCCCTCCTAAAGCCTATTAATTTGCCTATTTAAACATTTTGGCTTACTTACATCTTTTAAATGTTAAAAAATATCCAAGGTATCTTTATACTGTGAAAAAAAAAAGAGATTAAAGTTTGTCCCAATACTTGTCAGCACATCAACCTGACTGTCTATTCATAAATAATGTATTCTAATGCTGCTCCTGATGCCAAGGAGCTGTTTTCCTATAAAATAAATAAAGATTATTTCTTCCAATTCTTGGTTTTATGATTTTTTCTCCAGTAGAATTGTCAAGGCTCTAAAATATTCTTCTTCTAACTTTTGGGGGCTTCCGTTTCTATGCAATTCATTTTTCGGTAAAAAGAACACCTTATCTTTATTCTGTAGGTCCATACGGTTAAAATGATACCTTACTTATATAGGTTGGATATTGTCGTACTTCGGAAAAAATCATAACTACATGCAGGAAAATTTATATGTTAAAAATTCTCATCTTCTAACCCCTATAACTTTTTAATTTTTACGGGCTGGTATGAAGGCTCAATTTTTGCGCCGTGTTCTGAAGTTTTCATTTTTGTGTTGATCAGACTTTTTGATCACCATGCCATTTAATTAACGATATATTTTTAAAGTTTGGACATTTCCACATATGTTTATTTATATTTACACAGTTTTTTTTTTTTTTTATGGGAAAAGGGGGTGATTCAAACTTTTATTAGGGAAGGGGTTAAATTACCTTTGCTAACTTTTTTTTGCAGTGTTATAGCTCCCATAGGGAGCTATAGCACTGCACACACTGATCTCCTATGCCTATGCTGATCCCTGCAAAGCCATAGTTTTGCATTTATCAGTGAGATAGGGGCTTGATTGCTCAAAGTCGCAAAGTCAGGTAAGGAGACCTCCGCCTGCGTCCCAGCTAATCGGAACATCGGGATTTTATCACAATGTGCCGATCAGCCCAATTGAGCTGCCGGGAAGCGTTTACTTTCGTTTTCAGACACGGCGGTCAACTTTGACCGCCGTGTCTGAAGGGTTAACAGCGCACGGCACAACGATCGATACCGTGCGCTGTTAGCCCAGGTGCCCGGCTATGATTAGCAGCTGGGACCGACCCGGTGTGATGCGGGGTCACGGCGTGACCCCGTTTTAAACACCGGGACCGGGTGTAGGGCGTACAGGTACGCCCTACGTCCTTAACGACCACGGACATAAATGTACGTCCTGGTTTGGCGGGACTTCCCGCACCAGGACGTACACTTACATCCTGTGTATGACCGCGAGCATTGGAAGGGTGCTCGCGTCATACACGGCAGGTTCCAACTGCTAGCAGCAGCCGGGGACCCGCCCGTAATGGCCAACATCCGTGATCGCGCGGATGTCTGCCATTAACCCCGCAGCGCTGCCACGGCGATCCGATCATCCAGCATGACGGCCGGAGGTCCCCTTACCTAGCTCCGGCCTTCTCCGGGGGTCTTCTGCTCTGGTCTGCGATCGAGCAGACCAGAGCAGAAGATCACCGATAATACTGAGCAGTGCTGTGTTCTATATATAGCACTGCACAGTATTAGCAATCAAAGGATTGCTATAGATAGTCCCCTATGGGGACATAAAAAGTGTTAAAAAAAAGTTGAAAAATTTGAAAATAAAAAGTTAAATAAAAGTGAAAAATCCCCTCCCCCAATAAAAATGAAAATTGTCCGTTTTTCCCATTTTACCCCCAAAAAGCGTAATTTTTTTTTTTTAAATAAACATATTTGGTATCTCCCCATGCATAAATGTCCGAACTATCAAAATATAATGTTAATGATCCCGTACGGTGAATGGCGTAAACGTAAAAAATTTAAAAAGTCCAAAAATGCAGCTTTTTTGTCACATTTTATAAAAAAAAAAAAATATATATATCTAAAAATTTTATATATGCAAATGTGGTATCTAAAAAAAGTTCAGATGACGGCGCAAAAAATTAGCCCTCATACCGGCATATATACGGAAAAATGAAAAAGTTATAGGTGGTCAAAATAGGGCGATTTTAGATTACTGATTTTGTACAAAAAGTTTTAGATTTTTTTAAAGCGGTACAAACATATAAAAGTATCTAGCCATGGGTATCATTTTAATCGTATTGACCCACAGAATAAAGAGCACATGTCATTTTTACCGTAAAGTGTACAGTGTGACAACAAAACCCTCCAAAATGTGCAAAATTTTTGTTTTCATAAAAATTTCCTCCCTAAAAATGTTTTTTTGTTTGGGTTTGCCGTACATTTTATGGTAAAAGGAGAGGTTTCATTACAAAGTACAATTGGTCACGCAAAAAACAAGCCCTTATATGGGTCTTTAGATGGAAATATAAAAGAGTTATGGATTTTAGAAGGCGAGGAGGAAAAAACAAAAACGCAAAAATAAAATTGGCCTGGTCCTTAAGGTGAAAATGGCCTTGGTCATTAAGGGGTTATGTCACATTCAGGGTTGTGTGAATCTGAACTATAAACTAGATATTTATCTTAAAATATGAAACACTTTTTTAAGCCCAAGTTTTCTTCACATTTTTGCAAATTTAGCTTAATTGCCCATTGATTATTTCTTTCTTGTGTTCCAATAGTAAAAATAATAGTTAGAATAGGTAATAGAAAGATATATTACCTACCTGTTAAAATAACTGCTGCTCCAGTGTGCCATGTGAATGCTGGAGCACCCCTTTCATCTAAATAGGCCCAAATGTCTTTAAGACCAATTTCTCAATATATCTCTTGTTTGTCTCTAAACCCTCTACAAGGCTATAAACACTGCTCAAAAAAATTAAGGGACCACTCAAACAACACAATGTAACTCCAAATCAATCACACTTCTGTGAAATCACACTGTCCACTCAGGAAGCAACATTGATTGACAATCAATTTAATTTGCTGTTGTGCAAATGGAACAGACAATGGAAATTATAGTCAATAGGCAAGACACCCCTAATAAAGGAGTGGTTCTGCAGGTGGTGCCCACAGACCACTTCTCAGTTCCTATGCTTCCTGGCTAATGTCTTGGTAGCTTTTGAATGCTGGCGGTGTTTTCACTCAAGTGGTAGCATGAGACAGAGTCTACAACCCACACAAGTGGCTCAGGTAGTGCAGCTCATCCAGGATGCAACATTAAGGTTTGCTGTGTCTGTCAACGTAGTGTCCAAAGCATGGAAGTGCTACCAGGAGACAGGCCAGTACATCAGGAGAAGTGGAGGTGGCTGTAGGAGGGCGACAACCCAGCAGTAGGACCCCTACCTTCGCCTTTGTGGAAGGAGGAGCAGGAGGAGCACTGCCAGAGCCCTGCAAAATTACCTCCAGCAGGCCAGAAATGTGCATGTGTCCACTCAAACGGTCAGAAACAGAAGTCCAGTGGTAGGGGTTGTGCTTACAGCCCAACAACATTTAGGACGTTTGGCATTTGCCAGAGAACACCAAGATTGGCAAATTCGCCACTGGCGCCCTGTGCTCTTCACAGATGAAAGCAGGTTCACACTAAGCACATGTGACAGACGTGACAGAGTCTGGAGACGCTGTGGAGAATGTTCTGCTGCCTGCAACATCCTCCAGCATGACCGGTTTGGAGGTGAATCAGTAATGGTGTTAGGTGGAATTTCCTGGGGGGCCACACAGCCCTCCATGTGCTTGCCAGAGGTAGCCTGACTGTCATTAAGTACCGAGATGAGATCCTCAGACCTCCTTGTGAGACCATATGCTGGTGCGGTTGGCCCTGGGTTCCTCCTAATGCAAGACAATGGTAGACCTCATGGCTGGAATGTGTCAGCAGTTCTTGCAAGAGCAGGGCATTGATGCTATGGACAGGCCCGCCCATTCCCCAGACCTGAATCCGATTGAGCACATCTGCGACATCATGTCTTGCTCCATCCACCAATGCCACGTTGCACCATAGACTGTCCAGGAGTTAGCAGATGCTTTAGTCCAGGTCTGGGAGGACATCCCTCAAGAAACCATCCGCCACCTCATCAGTAGCATGCCCAGGCGTTGTAGTGAGGTCATACGGGCACGTGGAGGCCACACACAGTACTGAGCCTCATTTTGACTTGTCTTACATTACATCAAAGTTGAATCAGCATGTAGTGTGGTTTTCTTTGTTTTTGGGTGTGTCTCCATACCCAGAACTACTATTTACTTCCGACTTCCCTTAGCCCGTAACGTCACACAGTGCTTCAGCCTATCACCGGCCGAGGCGGGACATCGATGCGGCCGGTGATGGGCTGAAGCGCCGTGTGACGTCTAGGGCTAAGGAAAGACGGAAGTAGACAGCCCAGCCGACTGCTCAGTTGTTGCGGAGCTCCGGGGGAAACGTAGGAAGGTAAGTGAAAGTTTGTTTTCTCTTTTTTTGCAGCCCGGGCCGGATGGAATAGGAATATTCCATACTGGACATCTCCTTTAACACTCAGAACCTGACTGATCAAAGCTATTGACTTATGCCTCTACAACATTAAAGGGTTTGTCCAGTGGTTCTTTTTTTATAGTTATATGGTGCAAATCCTTATATTTAGCTTACCAGTTCTGTGCCTGGTTTCTTTTCCTTGTCTGGTGTTCTTTTGCAGTTATTTAAAAATCTTCCCGGAAGATACTGTTTGTTACTGGCTTCCTGTGACTGGCGCTCACATTTCACTTAGTGTTGTCGGCCATGTTGTGAGTGCCACGTCACTTACTCAGCTGTGATGCAACACCCGATGTGATCAGAAGTTATAAAGCAGGGGAGCGAGCAGCATGCTTCGCTACTCTGTGATGTATATACTGTTCAAACATTCATTTTTAAATCCCTGCGGGGAGCCCTGAGTGGCTGGCACCGAGGAGCCATTCAGGACTCCCGGCAGGGTTTTTAAATTACAACTGTAAATTTAAATGTATGCCCCCATGCATATTTTTAATAATTTATTGGCCCCAGTGTGCATACGTTTATTCCCCCCCCCCAAGTCCATATCCCCCTCATGTCAATATCCCCCCATGTCCATATCCACCCCAGTGGTGTTATTCCCCGGCTGCCTGCTGCTCCTCATCTTCTAGGAGCAGAGCAGTAGCGGGGACATCTCTGGCGGCAGCTGTGGCGGAGAATGAATGAATGGAGCCGACATGCGGGACATATTGGCTTCATTCATTCACTGCCACAGCGCGACATTTCCCCGCTGCTGCTCTGCTTCTAGAAGATGAGGAGCAGCAGGCAGCCGGGGAATAAGACCACTGGGGTGGATATGGACACGGGGGGATATTGACATGGGGGGATATGTGCAAATGTCATTATCATATTCATGAGGGGCAGGGCAGAGCGGCAGCTGGGAGGAGGTGCAGCAGAAAATGTCACAGCTGAGTAAGTGAAGTAGCACTCACAACATGGCCGACAACACTGTGAAAAATGTGAAAAATGTGAGCACCAGTCACAGGAAGCCAGTAACAGCAATCTTCCTGGAAGATTTTAAAATAACTACAAAAGAACACCAGACAAGGAAAAAAAAAACACTCACAGAACTGGTGAGCTAAATATAATGATTTGCACCATATAACTATAAAAAAAAGAACCACCGGACAAACCCTTTAAAGTATAAATAAAAGTTCTAATGACTTGAGAGACTTGAGAGAATGCTGGACATTTATTTTACTTTATTGATGATTTTATTTTTTATTGGATTTGAGTCCATCTGGCTAGTCCGTGGATCCCAAAAACTGAAGAGAGCGGTGCACGCTCACACATGGTGTTTTGCATGTACCGTATATACTTGAGTATAAGCCGAGTTTTTCAGCACAATTTTTTGTGCTGAAAACGCCCCCCTCGGCTTATACTCGAGTGAACTCTCCGCCTGTCAATCCCTTCTCAGTGGTCTTCAACCTGCGAACCTCCAGATGTTGCAAAACTACAACTCCCAGCATGCCTGGATGGCCATCGGCTGTCCGGGCATGCTGGGATTTGTAATTTTGAAACACCTGGAGATCCGCAGGTTGAAGACCACTACGGCCTTCATCATCATCCAGACCCCCCCTTTAGTTTTCTACTCACCTCCCCTCGGTGGGAAGGAAGGGTGAGCTGTTCCGGGCCATCTATGCTGCAGGGACCGTCCGGTGGGGAGGGTTAGTCGTTCCGGGCTTTCCATCTTCACCAGGAGGCCCTCTTCTACCCTCTGGGCCCGGCCTCGGACTAGTGACGTTGCCTTGACGACGACGCACAGGGACGTCCGTCCCTGCGCATGAACGTCCCTGTGCGTCGTCATCAAGGCAACGTCACTAGTCCGGGGCCAGGCCTGGAGTGGAGAAGAGGGCCTCCCGGTGAAGATTGACAGCCCGGAATGACTAACCCTCCCCACCGGACGGTCCCTGCAGCATAGATGGCCCGGAACATCTCCCCCGTCCGTCCCACTGAGGGGAGGTGAGTAGAAAACTAAAGGGTGGGTCTGGATGATGACGAAGGCCGCAGTGGTCTTCAACCTGCGGACCTCCAGGTGTTTCAAAGCTACAACTCCCAGCATGCCGGGACAGTCGATGGCTGTCCGGGCATGCTGGGAGTTGTAGTTTTGCAACATCTGGAGGTCCGCAGGTTGAAGACCACTGATGAAGGAATTGACAGGCAGTGATGATATAGGGGGGGATGATGACAGTGGTCTGGATGATGACAGGGGGGATGATGACAGGCAATGATGATGACAGGCAGTGATGATGAAGGGGGGATGATGTCAGGATGATGATGAAGGGGGGATGATGACGGTGATGATGACAGGCGGTGATGATGAAGGGGGGGATGATGACAGGGTGATGATGACAGGGTGATGATGACGGAGGTGTTAATGACGGGGGGTCTGGATGATGACAGGGGGGGGATGATGACGTGGGGGATGATGACATGGGGGGATGATGTATTTCCCACACTAGGCTTATAGTCGAGTCAATAATTTTCCTGGGTTTTTGGGGTGAAATTAGGGGCCTCTGCTTATATTCGGGTCGGCTTATACTCGAATATTTACGGCATGTCTCTACAACATATCAAAAGTTTTATAAAGTGACAGGCACACTGTCACGATTCGGCTGGCAGGAGGTGGATCCTCTGTGCCAGAGAGGGATTGGCGTGGACCGTGTTGGTGGACCGGTTCTAAGTTGCTACTGGTATTCAACAGAGCCTGCCGCAAAGCGGGATGGTCTTGCAGCGGCGGTAGCAACCAGGTCGTATCCACCAGCAACGGCTCAACCTCTCTGACTGCTGAAGATAGGCGCGGTACAAGGGAGTAGACAAGAGCAAGGTCGGACGTAGCAGAAGGTCAGGGCAGGCAGCAAGGATCGTAGTCAGGGGCAACGGCAGGAGGTCTGGAACACAGGCTAGGAACACACAAGGAAACGCTTTCACTGGCACAATGGCAACAAGATCCGGCGAGGGAGTGCAGGGGAAGTGAGGTATAAGTAGGGAGTGCACAGGTGAACACACTGATTAAGCCTGCTGCGCCAATCAGTGGCGCAGTGGCCCTTTAAATTGCAGAGACCCGGCGCGCGCGCGCGCTAAGGAGCGGTGCTGCGCGCGCCGGGACAAGACAGACGGGGAACGAGTCAGGTACGGGAGCCGGGACGCGCATCGCGAGCGGGCGCCTCCCGCATCGCGAATCGCATCCCGGCTGAGAGGGATATTGCAGCGCACCCGGTCAGCAGGTCTGACCGGGGCGTTGCAGATGCGAGGAAGCTGCGAGCACTCCGGGGAGGAGCGGGGACCCGGAGCGCTCGGCGTAACAGTACCCCCCCCCCCTTGGGTCTCCCCCTCTTCTTGGAGCCTGAGAACCTGAGGATAAGACTTTTGTCTAGAATGTTGTCCTCAGGTTCCCAGGATCTCTCTTCTGGGCCACAGCCTTCCCAATCTACCAAAAAAATGTTTTCTTTCTGACAGTCTTGGAGGCCAGAATCTCCTTCACGGAGAAGACGTCAGAAGAACCGGAAACAGGAGTGGGGGAAACAAGTTTGGGAGAGAAGCGGTTAATGACGAGTGGTTTAAGGAGAGAGACATGGAAGGCATTGGGAATACGAAGAGAAGGAGGAAGAAGGAGTTTGTAAGAGACAGGGTTAATCTGGCACAAGACTTTGAAAGGGCCAAGATAGCGTGGTCCCAGTTTGTAACTGGGGACATGAAAGCGGACATATTTAGCGGAGAGCCATACCTTGTCTCCTGGAGCAAAAATGGGGGGAGTTCTTTTCTTATCGGCAAATCTTTTCATCCGGGATGAAGCCTGTAAAAGAGAATTTTGGGTCTCTTTCCATATGGTGGAAAGATCACGAGTCACTTCATCCACAGCGGGCAAACCAGAGGGCAAGGGAGTAGGGAGGGGGGGAAGAGGGTGACGGCCGTACACCACGAAAAATGGGGATTTAGCAGAAGGTTTGGAGACTCTGAAGTTGTATGAGAATTCGGCCCATGGTAGAAGATCTGCCCAGTCATCCTGGCGGGAGGAAACAAAATGCCGTAAATAGTCACCCAGGACCTGATTAATTCTTTCTACTTGCCCATTGGATTGGGGATGATAAGAAGAAGAGAAGTTTAATTTGATCTTGAGCTGTTTACAGAGGGCCCTCCAGAATTTAGACACGAATTGGATGCCTCTATCCGAGACGATATGCGTGGGCAAACCGTGAAGGCGAAAAATGTGTACAAAAAATTGCTTTGCCAATTGAGGCGCTGAAGGAAGACCAGGAAGAGGAATAAAATGTGCCATCTTGGAAAATCGATCAACGACCACCCAAACAACTGTGTTGCCACGGGATGAGGGTAAGTCCGTAATAAAGTCCATACCAATCTGTGACCAAGGCTGTTCGGGGACAGGCAGAGGATGAAGGAGGCCAGCAGGCTTCTGGCGAGGAGTCTTATCCCGGGCACAGACAGTACAGGCCCGCACAAAATCAACAACATCAGTCTCCAGAGTCGGCCACCAATAAAAACGAGAGATGAGTTGCAAGGATTTTTTGATGCCCGCATGGCCTGCGAGGTGAGAGGAGTGTCCCCATTTGAGAATCCCGAGACGCTGGCGTGGAGAAACGAAGGTCTTCCCTGGAGGAGTTTGACTGAGAGAGAGGGCATCGGCCCTAATGTTCTTGTCAGCAGGGCGAAAATGAATTTCAAAGTCAAAAAGGGCAAAGAATAACGACCACCTGGCCTGGCGAGGGTTCAGTCGTTGGGCAGACTGGAGATAGGAGAGATTCTTGTGATCAGTGTATATGATAACTGGAAATTTTGATCCCTCCAGCAGGTGCCTCCATTCCTCAAGTGCCAATTTAATGGCCAGTAGTTCTCGATCCCCAATGGAGTAATTTCTCTCCGCCGGGGAGAAGGTCCTAGAAAAAAAACCACAAGTCACAGCATGTCCGGAAGAATTTTTTTGAGGGATTTTTTTCTGAGGAGGCATCTACCTCCAATAGGAAGGGTTTAGCTGGGTCAGGTCTGGAGAGCACGGGAGCAGAAGAAAAGGCAGACTTGAGATGTTTAAATGCGTCTTCCGCTTGGGGAGACCAGGACTTAGGATTGGCATTTTTCTTGGTTAAAGCCACGATAGGAGCCACAATAGTGGAAAAGTGTGGAATAATTGGCGAACCCCAAAAAACGTTGGATAGCACGGAGTCCGGAGGGGCGTGGCCAATCTAAGACGGCAGAGAGTTTATCTGGGTCCATTTGTAGTCCCTGGCCAGAGACCAAGTATCCTAGGAAAGGAAGAGATTGACATTCAAAGAGACATTTCTCCATTTTGGCATAAAGTTGATTGTCCCGAAGTCTCTGAAGAACCATGCGGACATGCTGGCGGTGTTCTTCTAAGTTGGCAGAAAAAATCAGAATATCGTCCAAATAAACCACAACACAGGAATATAGGAGATCACGAAAAATTTCATTAACAAAGTCTTGGAAGACGGCAGGGGCGTTGCAAAGGCCAAAGGGCATGACCAGATACTCAAAGTGTCCATCTCTGGTGTTAAATGCAGTCTTCCATTCGTCCCCCTCCCTGATGCGGATGAGATTATAAGCACCTCTTAAGTCCAGTTTGGTAAAGATGTGGGCACCTTGTAAGCGATCAAAGAGTTCCGAGATAAGAGGTAAGGGGTAGCAGTTTTTTACCGTGATTTTATTAAGTCCGCGGTAATCAATGCAAGGACGTAGGGAGCCATCTTTTTTGGACACAAAAAAAAATCCAGCTCCGGCAGGGGAGGAGGACTTGCGGATAAACCCCTTTTTTAAATTCTCCTGGATGTACTCCGACATGGCAAGAGTCTCTGGAGCAGACAGAGGATAGATTCTGCCCCGGGGTGGAGTAGTACCCGGTAGGAGGTCAATAGGGCAGTCATAAGGCCTGTGAGGAGGTAAAATCTCAGCTTGCTTTTTGCAAAAAACGTCAGCATAATCCATATAAGCCTTAGGAAGACCGGATACAGGGGGAACCACAGGGTCACGGCAAGGAGTACTGGGAACCGGTTTAAGACAGTCCTTGTGACAAGAAGTACCCCAGTTCTTGATTTCTCCTGTGGACCAATCAAGGGTTGGGGAATGGCGTTGAAGCCACGGTAATCCAAGAAGAATTTCAGAAGTGCAGTTGGGGAGGACCAAAAATTCAATTTTTTCGTGATGAGGTCCGATGCACATTAGGAGAGATTCCGTGCGGTAACGCACGGTACAGTCCAATCTTTCGTTGTTAACAGAATTGATGTAGAGGGGTCTGGCGAGACTGGTCACCGGAATGTTGAACCTGTTGATGAGAGAGGCCAAAATAAAATTTCCTGCAGATCCGGAATCCAAGAAGGCCATAGCAGAGAAGGAGAAGGTAGAGGAAGATATCCGCACAGGCACAGTAAGGCGTGGAGAAGCAGAGTTGACATCAAGAACTGTCTCACCTTTGTGCGGAGTCAGCATACGTCTTTCCAGGCGGGGAGGACGGATAGAACAATCTTTCAAGAAGTGTTCGGTACCAGCACAGTACAGGCATAGATTCTCCATGCGGCGTCGTGTCCTCTCTTGAGGTGTCAAGCGAGACCGGTCAACTTGCATAGCCTCCACGGCGGGAGGCACAGGAACGGATTGCAGAGGACCAGAGGAGAGAGGGACCGAGGAGAGAAACCGCCTCGTGCGAACAAAGTCCATATCCTGGCGGAGCTCCTGACGCCTTTCGGAAAAACGCATGTCAATGCGGGTGGCAAGATGAATAAGTTCATGCAGGTTAGCAGGAATTTCTCGTGCGGCCAGCACATCTTTAATGTAGCTGGATAGGCCTTTTTTAAAGGTCGCGCAGAGGGCCTCATTATTCCAGGAAAGTTCGGAGGCAAGAGTACAGAATTGGATGGCGTACTCTCCAACAGAAGAATTACCCTGGACCAGGTTCAACAGGGCAGTCTCAGCAGAAGAGGCTCGGGCAGGTTCCTCAAAGACACTTCGGATCTCCGTGAAGAAGGAGTGTACAGAGGCAGTGACAGGGTCATTGCGGTCCCAGAGCGGTGTGGCCCATGACAGAGCTTTCCTAGACAGAAGGCTGACTACGAAAGCCACCTTAGACCTTTCAGTAGGAAACTGGTCCGACATCATCTCCAAGTGCAGGGAACATTGTGAAAGAAAACCACGGCAAAACTTAGAGTCCCCATCAAATTTATCCGGCAAGGATAATCGTAGGCCGGAAGCGGCCACTCGCTGCGGAGGAGGTGCAGGAGCTGGCGGAGGAGATGGTTGCTGGAGCTGAGGTAATAGCTGCTGTAGCATCACGGTCAGTTGAGACAGCTGGTGGCCTTGTTGCACTATCTGCTGCGACTGCTGGGCGACCACCGTGGTGAGGTCGGCGACAACTGGCAGTGGGACTTCAGCGGGATCCATGGCCGGATCTACTGTCACGATTCAGCTGGCAGGAGGTGGATCCTCTGTGCCAGAGAGGGATTGGCGTGGACCGTGTTGGTGGACCGGTTCTAAGTTGCTACTGGTATTCACCAGAGCCCGCCGCAAAGCGGGATGGTCTTGCAGCGGCGGTAGCAACCAGGTCGTATCCACCAGCAACGGCTCAACCTCTCTGACTGCTGAAGATAGGCGCGGTACAAGGGAGTAGACAAGAGCAAGGTGGGACGTAGCAGAAGGTCAGGGCAGGCAGCAAGGATCGTAGTCAGGGGCAATGGCAGGAGGTCTGAAACACAGGCTAGGAACACACAAGGAAACGCTTTCACTGGCACAATGGCAACAAGATCCGGCGAGGGAGTGCAGGGGAAGTGAGGTATAAGTAGGGAGTGCACAGGTGAACACACTGATTAAGCCTGCTGCGTCAATCAGTGGCGCAGTGGCCCTTTAAATTGCAGAGACCCGGCGCGCGCGCGCCCTAAGGAGCGGGGCCGCGCGCGCCGGGACAAGACAGACGGGGAACAAGTCAGGTACGGGAGCCGGGACGCGCATCGCGAGCGGGCGCCTCCCGCATCGCGAATCGCATCCCGGCTGAGAGGGATATTGCAGCGCACCCGGTCAGCAGGTCTGACCGGGGCGCTGCAAATGCGAGGAAGCTGCGAGCGCTCCGCGGAGGAGCGGGGACCCGGAGCGCTCGGCGTAACACACATTTAAGAATCTAATCAGCAAAGAACACTGGACCTAACAATGACATGGTGTTAAAATGTGGGCATACTGTTTAAGAGAACAGTTCCTTAATGCTATTCAAAATGCGGTAAAACTGTGAGAAACATATAAAGAATTCTTTGTGCACCAGGAAAGAACCCATTTTTCTCCTTCCTAACAAACCATTGATAAGACCTGTCTGCGGCACTAACATAAGTGGCTGCAGTTTGAGCCCTCACCCAGTGTGTTTTGTACAATAGGATACCAGGCACGCAAATTCTACTTAGCAAAATTTTATTTCCATCAACTGTCTGAGAGCTGAAAACTGAACAGATGAAGGGAAAATAAACACTTACAAAATAACATAACTCTTCCAAACTGTTGTAAATCCTACAGAATGAAAATCAGCAGCTTTTCAGACATTTTTGTGTTTGGTGGCTCACTAACCCCATTGCGACATCCCATATACACTTATGAAAAAATGGAGCTGAGAAACTATATGTGGCGGGTGTTAGCTGTTTATTACAGAGGACACTTGGTTACAGCGGCTGAGATTTGAAATAAGTCCAAATCTGGATGTTAAAGGGGCACTCTGATGGAAAACAGATTTGTAAATTACTTCTATTAAAAAATCTTAATCCTTCCAGTACTTATCAGCTGCTGTATGTTCTAGAAGAAGGTTAGTTGTTCTTTTCTGACTGACCACAGTGCTCTCTGCTGACACCTCTGTCTATGTCAGTGTAACAGCTGGAGTAGTGAATCCGCTGTACCACTGAAGAAAGCCGCACCAGGGGTGGAGTCTAACGAGTCGCAGGTTTTCACCAGAGCCCGCCGCAAGGCAGGATGGACTTGCTGTGGTAGGCGACTCCCAGGTCGCTACCCCTGGTAAAACAAGCTCACAGTGGCAGCTGAGGTAAAGCGAGATGAGAAGGGAAATTTAGAGTCAGTTGACTGGCAGGAAGGTCAGGGCAGGCGGTGAGATGGGTGGTCAGGAAACTAAGCAAATGGTACTGGTACACAGTAAGGCAGAAACAACTTTGAAGCACTTTCTCTTAGGCTAGGAGGCACAAAAATCCGGCAGGGGTCAATGAAAAGTGTGGAACACTTATAGGGTCAGCGCCCAACAGAAACCAATTATCAGTGCGCTTTAACCCCTTAAGGACCCGGCCATTTTTTGCACATCTGACCACTGTCACTTTAATCCCTTTAATCCCTTAGTACGCATACATCATGAGTCCCGGTCCTGCAATATAACGTGGGGTCACATGGCGACCCTGCATCATATCGCGACGGGCCCGGCGTCATAGTGAAGCCGGGACCCGCCACTATTAACTCAAAGCTGAGCCGCGTGGCTAAAAACGAAAGTGAAAGTGCCCGGCTAGCTCAGGGAGCTGTTCGGGATCGCCGTGGCATAATCGCGGCATCCCGAACAGCTGTAGCACAGGAGGAGGTCTTCTTACCTTCTCCTGCGCTGTCCAATCGCCGAATGAATGCTTCAAGCCTGAGATCCAGGCTTGAGCAATCAATCGCCGAAAACACTGATTGATCCATTCCTATGGAGATGCATCAATCAGTGTTAAAGGGGTTTCTCCGGTGCTTAAACATCTTATCCCCTATCCAAAGGATAGGGGATAAGATGCCTGATCGTGGGAGTCCCGCCGCTGGGGACGCCCGTGATCATGCACGCGGCACCCCGTTTGTAATCAGTCTGATTATGGGCGACCACCGGGCCGGCGGCGTGTGACGTCACACCTCCGCTCCGTGTGACGTCACGCTCCACCCCTCAATACAAGCCTACGGGAGGGGGCGTGATAGATATCGCGCCCCCTCCCGTAGGCTTGCATTGAGGGGCGGAGCGTGACATCACACGGTGGCGGAGGCATGACGTCACACGCCGCTGGCCCTTTGGATAGGGGATAAGATGTGTAAGCACCAGAGAACCCCTTTAAAGATCAGTTAATTCAATGTTATAGCCCCCTATAGGAGCTATAATATTGCATAAGAAAAGTATTAAAAAAATCATTAACCCTTTGAATGATCCCTTCCCCTAATAAAAGTTTGAATCACCCGGCATTTCCAAGAATAAAAAAAAAAACTGTGTAAATAAATATAAAAATAAACATATGTGGTATCGTCATGTGTGGAAATGTCCGAATTATAAAAATATACCGCTTTTTAAACCACACGTTCATTGGCGTACGTGGAAAAAAATTCCAAAATCCAAAATAGCGCATTTTTGATGGACCTACAGAATAAAGATAAGGTGTCATTTTTGCCAAAAAATGTACTGCATAAAAGTGGAAGCCACCAAAACTTACAAAATAGTGTTTTTTCATTAATTTTGTCGCACATTGATTTTTTTTCCCCGTATCACCGTAGATTTTTGGGTAAAATGACTAAGGTCATAACAAAGTAGAATTAGTGATGCAAAAAATAAGCCATCATATAGAATTGTAGGTGAAAATTTTTAAGAGTTATGATTTTTTAAAGTTAAGGAGGAAAAATTTAAAATGCAAAAACGGAAAAAGCCCGGGTCCTTAAGGGGTTAAGCATTAATAACTCTGGGATGCTTTAACCTTTCATTCTGATTACGAGATCGTTTTTTCGTGACATATCCTACTTTATATTAGTGGTAAAATTTTGTCGATACTTGCACCATTTCTTGGTGAAAAATTCAAAAATTTTATGAAAAAATTTAACATTTTGGAAGACATCAGAGGGCTTCAAAGTATAGCAGCAATTTTCCAATTTTTGACAAAATTTGCAAAATCTAAATTTTTCAGGGACCAGTTCAGTTTTGAAGTGGATTTGAAGGGTCTTAACCCCTTCACGACGAGCGACGTACATGTACGGCGCCGCAAAGTGTCACTTGGCGCGCGGCGACGTACATGTACTTCGCGGGGTTCCGGGAGCGCCGCGTCACCGGTAGCGGTGATGGGGCCGGGATGACTGCTGTTATCTAACAGCAGGCATCCCCGCACATCGCCGAAGGGGGTCCTGAAACCCCCCCATGACCGCGATGCGCGCAAATCACAGGTCAATTCAGACCTGCGATCTGCGCGATTCCGGGTCATACGGGTCACTGGTGACCTGGTGTCCCGGAAAATAAGAGGGATCGGGGGTTTCCGAGACACCCTCGATCCCCCTAAAGGGATAGGAGTTTGGTGGCAGGGGTGTCACCCCTCCTATCCCTGCTATTGGTCGGCCGAGCGACCGACCGATAGCAGACCGGGGGAGGGGGGGTTAAAGTTCGGTTCCCCCGCTTTGCCCACCTATTGGTGTCCGGGCAAAACGGGGGAACCGTCCAGGGAAGGTCGGCGCCGAAGGTCCCTACCTGGATCCCGGATCCCCGTTCGCGACCCGGCGGCGGCAGCAATACTTCCGGGTCCTGCTAGGTGAGTTGTTGCCTAGCAACATCCGGAGGGCCACAGTTTAAAGTGGTCTCTAAACCGTGGCCCTCCAGATGTTGCAAAACTACAACTCCCAGCATGCCCAGACAGCTGTTTGCTGTGTGGGCATGCTGGGACTTGTAGTTTTGCAATATTTAGAGGTGTAGATCACTAAGTGGTCTCAAACTAAGTGGTCTCAAACTGTAGCCCTCCAGATGTTGCAAAATTACAACTCTCAGCATGCCCAGACAGCAGTTTGCTGTCTGGGCATGCTGCGAGTTGTAGTTTTGCAACATCTGGAGGGCCACAGTTTTGAGACCACTGGACAGTGATTTACAACTTGAACCCCTCTAAATCTTGCAAAACTACAACTCCCAGCATTCAGGAACAGCATAAGGCTGTCTTGGCATGCTGGGAGTTGTACTTGCGTGCCTCCAGCCATTGCATGACTACATCTCCTAGCATGACCTTCCGCAATCAGTACA
This sequence comes from Hyla sarda, assembly GCF_029499605.1. Lineage (NCBI taxonomy): Eukaryota > Metazoa > Chordata > Amphibia > Anura > Hylidae > Hyla > Hyla sarda. The sequence continues at coordinate 51,732,756 of NC_079197.1, forward strand.
TGCTGGGAGTTGTAGTTTTGCAACAGCTGGAGGCACACTGGTTGGAAAATACTGAGTTAGGTCATAAAACCTAACTCAAGGTTTTCCAGCCAGTGTGCCTCCAGCTGTTGCAAAACTACAACTCCCAGCATGCATGGTCTGTCAGTGCATGCTGGGAGTTGTAGTTTTGACCCCCCTCCCGTGTGAATGTACAGGCTACATTCACACTGGCGGCAGATTACAGTGAGTTCCCCGCTACAAATTTGAGCTGCGGGAAATTTTTCGCCGCAGCTCAAACTCCTAGCGGGAGACTCAGTGTAATCCGCCGTCAGTGTGAATGTAACCTAAAAACACTACACTACACTAACATAAAATAAAGAGTAAAACACTACATATACACACGTACACTGCCCCCCCACCACCTTCCCCAATAAAAATGAAAAACGTATTGTATGACAGTGTTTCTAAGATGGAGCCTCCAGCTGTTGCAAAACAAAAACTCCCAGCATTTCTGGACAGCAATTGACTGTCCAAGCATGCTGGGAGTTTAGCAACAGCTGGAGGCACCCTGTTTGGAAATCACTGGCATAGAATACCCCTATGTCCACCCCTATGCAAGTCCCTAATTCAGGCCTCAAATGAGAATGGCGCTCTCACTTTGGAGCCCTGTCGTACTTCAAGGCAACAGAATAGGGTCACATATGGGGTATCGCCGTACTCGGGAGAAATTGCCTAACAAATATTGGGGGGCTTTTTCTCCTTTTACCCCTTATGAAAAGGAACAGTTGGGGTCTACATCAGCATGTTAGTGTAAAAAAAAATTTTTTACACTAACATGCTGGTGTTGCCCTATACTTTTCATTTTCACAAGAGGTAAAAGGGAAAAACGCCCCCCAACATTTGTAACGCAATTTCTCCCGAGTACAGAGATACCCCATATGTGGGCGCAAAGTGCTCTGGGGGCGCACAACAAGGCCCAGAAGGGAGAGTGCGCCATGTACATTTGAGGTGATTTGCACAGGGGTGGCTGATTGTTACAGCGGTTCTGACAAACACAAAAAAAAAAACACACCCACATGTGACCCCATTTTGGAAACTACACCCCTCACAGAATGTAATAAGGGGTGCAGTGAGAATTTACACCCCACAGGTGTCTGACAGATCTTTGGAACAGTGGTCCGTGAAAATGAAAAATGTTGCACAGCTCACTGTTCCAAAGATCTGTCAGACACCAGTGGGGGGTAAATGCTCACTGTACCCCTTGTTACGTTCCTCAAGGGGTCTAGTTTCCAAAATGGTATGCCATGTGGGGGTTATTTTGCTGTCCTGGCACCATAGGGGCTTCCTAAATGCGACATGCCCCCCGAGCAAAATTTGCTCTCAAAAAGCCAAATATGACGCCTTCTCTTCTGAGCATTGTAGTTCGCCCACAGTGCACTTCAGGTCCACTTATGGGGTACCTCCATACTCAGAAGAGATGGGGTTACAAATTTTGGTGGGTGTTTTCTGCTATTAACCCTTGCAAAAATGTGAAATTTGGGGGGAAACCCACATTTTAGTGAATTTTTTTTTTTTACATATGCAAAAGTTGTGAAACACCTGTGGGGTATTAAGGCTCACTTCATCCCTTGTTATGTTCCTCAAGGGGTCTAGTTTCCAAAATGGTATGCCATGTGTTTTTTTTTTTTTTGCTGTTCTGGCACCATAGGGGCTTCCTAAATGCGACATGCCCCCCAAAAACCATTTCAGAAAAACGTACTCTCTAAAATCTCCTTGTCGCTCCTTCGCTTCTGAGCCCTCTACTGCACCCGCCGAACACTTTACATAGACATATGAGGTATGTGCTTACTCGAGAGAAATTGGGCTACAAATATAAGTATACATTTTCTCCTTTTACCCCTTGTAAAAATTCAAAAATTGGGTCTACAAGAACATGTGAGTGTAAAAAATGAAGATTTAGAATTTTCTCCTTCTCTTTGCTGCTTTTCCTGTGAAACACCTAAAGGGTTAAAACATTTACTGAATGTCATTTTGAATACTTTGGGGGTGCAGTTTTTATAATGGGGTCATTTATGGGGTATTTCTAATATGAAGACCCTTCAAATCCACTTCAAACCTGAACTGGTCCCTGAAAAATTGCGAGTTTGAAAATTTTGTGAAAAATTGGAAAATTGCTGCTGAACTTTGAAGCCCTCTGGTGTCTTCCAAAAGTAAAAACACGTCAATTTTATGATGCAAACATAAAGTAGACATATTGTATATGTGAATCCAAAAAAAAAACATTATTTGGAATATCCATTTTCCTTACAAGCAGAGAGCTTCAAAGTTAGAAAAATGCTAAATTTTAATTTTTTTCATCAAATTTTGGGATTTTTCACCAAGAAAGGATGCAAGTTACCATAACATTTTACCACTATGTCAGAAACAGAATGATAACTAAAAGCATCCCAGAGTTATTAATGTTTAAAGTGACAGTGGTCAGATTTGCAAAAAAGGGCTTCGTCCTAGAGGTGAAAATGGGCTCCGTCCTTAAGGGGTTAATACCCCATAAATGATCCCATTATAAAAACTGCACCCCTCAAAGTATTCTAAATGACATTCAAAAGGTTTGTTAACCCTTTAGGTGTTTCACAGGAATAGCAGGAAATTGAAGGAGAAAATTCAAAATCTTCATTTTTTACACTGGCATGTTCTTGTAGACCCAGTTTTTGAATTTTTACAAGGGGTAAAAGGAGAGAGATCTTCCTAAAATGTGTAACCAAATTTCTCTCGAGTAAGCAAATACTTCATATGTGTATGTCAAGTGCTCTGTGGGTGCACTAGAGGGCTCAGAAGGGAAGGAGCGGCAGTGGGATATTGGAGAGTAAGTTTTTCTGAAATGGTTTTTGGGGGGCATGTCACATTTAAGATGTCCCTATGGTGCCAGAAAAGCAAAAAAAATATATATATATAAATAAATAAACCACAAGGCATACTATTTTGGAAACTGCACCCCTCTAGGAATGTAACAAGGGGTACAGTGAGCCTTAACACTCCACAGGTGTTTGACGACTTTTCGTTAAAGTTGGATGTGTACATAATTATTTTTTTTACTAAAATGCTAGTTTTTTCCCAAATGTAAACTTTTTACACGGGATAATAGGAGAAAATCCCCCCCAAAATTTGTAACCCCATCTCTTCTGAGTATGGAAATACCCTATGTGTGGATGTCAAGTGCTCTGCTGGCAAACTACAATGCTCAGAAGAGAAGGAGTCACATTTAGCTTTTGGAAAGCAAATTTTGCTGAAATGGTTTTTGGGGGGCATGTCCCATTCAGGAAGCCCCTATGGTGCCAGGACAGCAAAAAAAAAAAAAAAAAAAAAAAAAACACATGCCTTTACACCCCACAGGTGTTTGACAACTTTTCATTAAAGTTGGATGTGTACATTTTTTTGTTTTTTTTTTCACTAAAATACTAGTTTTAGGAAGCCCCTATGGTGCCAGGACAGCAAAAAATAACCCACATGGCATACTATGTTGGAAACTACACCCCTCAAGGAACGTAACAAGAGGTACAGTAAGCCTTAAAACCCCACAGGTGTTTGACGACTTTTCGTTAAAGTTGGATGTGAACATTTTTTTATTTTTTTTACTAAAATGCTAGTTTTCCCCCAAATTTTACATTTTTACAAGGGGTAATAGGAGAAATGCCCCCCAAAATTTGTAACCCCATCTCTTCTGAGTATGTAAATACCCCATGTGTGGACTTCAAGTGCTGTGCTGGTGCACTACAATGAAGAGAAGAGAAGGAGCCAACCCGGAGGGAGGACATTTTGGATTTGGTATTCACAAATGGGGATTTCGTATATGATGTTATTGTAGGCGAAAGCTTGGGATCTAGTGATCACCAGTCAGTGTGGTTTAATATAAGAAGAGTGAAGAGGGGGGCCCCATTCCATCCTGTCTCTAGATGCCAATAAGGCATTTGATATGGTGGAATGGTGCTTTCTATTTAAAGTAATGGAGGAATTCGGGAGTATTTTATTAGAGGGGATCCGGACCATATATAGTGAGCCTACTGCAAGGAGACAACTAAATGGGGAATTAACAAGGAGTTTTTGCCTCAGCAGGGGTACAAGACAGGGATGCCCACTGTCACCCCTGCTGTTTGCCCTCTTCATCAAACCATTGGCACAAAAAAATCGTAGATCAAAACATTTTGAAGGCTTTGGGATTAAGGGGAAGGAGGAAAAAATTCTGCTATACGCAGATGATGTAGTCTTGTTTGTCAGTAATCCTGAAGAAGGGGTCCCAAAATAATGGGGGAAATAGAGGAATATGGGGGGAAAGCAGGATTTAAAATTAACTGGCAGAAGTCGTCCCTTTTTTTTGTTAGACTCCCCAAAGATTATCTCAGTAGGCAACATTAAGGTGTTGCAAGAGGGGGAAAATCTAGAATATCTAGGAGTAAAAGTTTCTAACAGAATTCAAGAGTTTGAGAAATTGAATATTGAGCCCATTAAGGATAAAATTATCAAAAAATTTAAGATATGGAACAATATGAGTCTATCTATGGCTGACAGAATAGTGCTGATAAAAATGATAGCGCTGCCAATGGTGCTTCATTATTTGAGGGTGACCCCAGTGGTAATTAGAAAAAAAGTTTTTTCAGGACTTAGATAGGAGGATGAATTAATTCATTTGGGGAGAAAAAAAGTGAGAATGAAGAGCAAATTCCTCAACGCACCAGTTGAAAATGGGGGACTAGGACTTCCTAATTTCTATTATTATTATATTAGTACACAGATTATATATATCGCACAAGAAATAGAAATGTTCGAAAAGATAATAAAAGAAAAAGGGATTAATGGGGAGGATTTATGGGAGATTTTGGAGAGTGGCAAATTGAGTAAGAGAGAATACAAAAATGAAATTCGGAATTTTAGAGCTTTACTGAGGGTAAAAGGGAGTTTGAAGGATGCCCCATTATGGGACAATGTACACTTAAAGGAATTTGAAAAACTTTATAAATTGGGTGAAAAAGGAGGTCAATAAGGTAGTTCACTTGTTTGTGGATGGGAAATAAAGGAGTGGACACAAATCAGTAAAGAGTTTGATTTAACGGAAGACACAAAGTTTGCTTACTTCCGAATAAAATGTGCATGGTTAGCAGATAAAGAGAATCCACAGTGGACAATAGAATCACATTGTTACGCCGAGCGCTCCGGGTCCCCGCTCCTCCCCGGAGCGCTCGCTTCACTCCCTCCGCTGCAGCGCTCCGGTCACGTCCTCTGACCCGGGGCGCTGCGATCCTGCTGCCAGCCGGGATGCGATTCGCGATGCGGGTAGCGCCCGCTCGCGATGCGCACCCCGGCTCCCCTACCTGACTCGCTCCCCGTCTGTTCTGTCCCGGCGCGCGCGGCCCCGCTCCCTAGGGCGCGCGCGCGCCGGGTCTCTGCGATTTAAAGGGCCACTGCGCCGCTGATTGGCGCAGTGGTTCCAATTAGGGTTTTCACCTGTGCACTTCCCTATATTACCTCACTTCCCTTGCACTCCCTTGCCGGATCTTGTTGCCTTAGTGCCAGTGAAAGCGTTCCTTGTGTGTTCCTTGCCTGTGTTTCCAGACCTTCTGCCGTTGCCCCTGACTACGATCCTTGCTGCCTGCCCCGACCTTCTGCTACGTCCGACCTTGCTTCTGCCTACTCCCTTGTACCGCGCCTATCTTCAGCAGCCAGAGAGGTGAGCCGTTGCTAGTGGATACGACCTGGTCACTACCGCCGCAGCAAGACCATCCCGCTTTGCGGCGGGCTCTGGTGAAAACCAGTAGTGGCTTAGAACCGGTCCACTAGCACGGTCCACGCCAATCCCTCTCTGGCACAGAGGGTCCACTACCTGCCAGCCGGCATCGTGACAGTAGATCCGGCCATGGATCCCGCTGAAGTTCCTCTGCCAGTTGTCGCTGACCTCACCACGGTGGTCGCCCAGCAGTCACAACAGATAGCGCAACAAGGCCAACAGCTGTCTCAACTGACCGTTATGCTACAACAGTTGCTACCACAGCTTCAGCAGTCATCTCCTCCGCCAGCTCCTGCACCTCCTCCGCAGCGAGTGGCCGCTCCTGGGATACGCTTATCCTTGCCGGATAAATTTGATGGGGACTCTAAGTTTTGCCGTGGCTTTCTTTCCCAATGTTCCCTGCATCTGGAGATGATGTCGGACCTGTTTCCCACTGAAAGGTCTAAGGTGGCTTTCGTAGTCAGTCTTCTGTCCGGAAAAGCCCTGTCATGGGCCACACCGCTCTGGGACCGCAATGACCCCGTCACTGCCTCTGTACACTCCTTCTTCTCGGAAATCCGAAGTGTCTTTGAGGAACCTGCCCGAGCCTCTTCTGCTGAGACTGCCCTGTTGAACCTGGTCCAGGGTAATTCTTCCGTTGGCGAGTATGCCGTACAATTCCGTACACTTGCTTCAGAATTGTCCTGGAATAATGAGGCCCTCTGCGCGACCTTCAAAAAAGGCCTATCCAGCAACATTAAAGATGTTCTGGCCGCACGAGAAATTCCTGCTAATCTACATGAACTTATTCACCTAGCCACTCGCATTGACATGCGTTTTTCTGAAAGGCGTCAGGAACTCCGCCAAGATATGGACTCTGTTCGCACGAGGCGTTTCGTCTCCTCGGCTCCTCTCTCCTCTGGTCCCCTGCAATCTGTTCCTGTGCCTCCCGCCGTGGAGGCTATGCAGGTCGACCGGTCTCGCCTGACACCTCAAGAGAGGACACGACGCCGTATGGAGAACCTCTGCCTGTACTGTGCTAGTACCGAACACTTCCTGAGGGATTGTCCTATCCGTCCTCCCCGCCTGGAAAGACGTACGCTGACTCCGCACAAAGGTGAGACAGTCCTTGATGTCTACTCTGCTTCTCCACGTCTTACTGTGCCTGTGCGGATGTCTGCCTCTGCCTTCTCCTTCTCTACAGTGGCCTTCTTGGACTCTGGATCTGCAGGAAATTTTATTTTGGCCTCTCTCGTCAACAGGTTCAACATCCCAGTGACCAGTCTCGCCAGACCCCTCTACATCAATTGTGTAAATAATGAAAGATTGGACTGTACCATACGTTTCCGCACGGAGCCCCTTCTTATGAGCATCGGATCTCATCATGAGAGGATTGAACTTTTGGTCCTCCCCAATTGCACCTCGGAGATTCTCCTTGGACTTCCCTGGCTTCAACTTCATTCCCCAACCCTGGATTGGTCCACTGGGGAGATCAAGAGTTGGGGGTCCTCTTGTTCCAAGAACTGTCTAAAACCGGTTCCCAGTAACCCTTGCCGTAACTCTGTGGTTCCTCCAGTAACCGGTCTCCCTAAGGCCTATATGGACTTCGCGGATGTTTTCTGCAAAAAACAAGCTGAGACTCTACCTCCTCACAGGCCTTATGATTGCCCTATCGACCTCCTCCCGGGTACCACTCCACCCCGGGGCAGAATTTATCCTCTCTCTGCCCCAGAGACTCTTGCCATGTCCGAATACGTCCAGGAGAATCTAAAAAAGGGCTTTATCCGTAAATCCTCCTCTCCTGCCGGAGCCGGATTTTTCTTTGTGTCCAAAAAAGATGGCTCCCTACGTCCTTGCATTGACTACCGCGGTCTTAATAAAATCACGGTTAAGAACCGCTACCCCTTACCCCTCATCTCTGAACTCTTTGATCGCCTCCAAGGTGCCCACATCTTCACTAAATTGGACTTAAGAGGCGCCTATAACCTCATCCGCATCAGAGAGGGGGACGAGTGGAAAACGGCATTTAACACCAGAGATGGACACTTTTAGTATCTGGTCATGCCCTTTGGACTGTGCAATGCCCCTGCCGTCTTCCAAGACTTTGTCAATGAAATTTTTCGTGATCTGTTATACTCCTGTGTTGTGGTATATCTGGACGATATCCTAATTTTTTCTGCCAATCTAGAAGAACACCGCCAGCATGTCCGTATGGTTCTTCAGAGACTTCGTGACAACCAACTCTATGCCAAAATTGAGAAATGTCTGTTTGAATGCCAATCTCTTCCTTTTCTAGGATATTTGGTCTCTGGCCAGGGACTACAGATGGACCCAGACAAACTCTCTGCCGTCTTAAATTGGCCACGCCCCTCCGGACTCCGTGCTATCCAACGCTTTTTGGGGTTCGCCAATTATTACAGGCAATTTATTCCACATTTTTCTACCATTGTGGCTCCTATCGTGGCTTTAACCAAGAAAAATGCTGATCCCAAGTCCTGGCCTCCTCAAGCAGAAGACTCCTTTAAACGACTCAAGTCTGCCTTTTCTTCGGCTCCTGTGCTCTCCAGGCCTGACCCTTCCAAACCCTTCCTATTGGAGGTTGATGCCTCCTCAGTAGGAGCTGGAGCTGTTCTTCTACAAAAAAATCCTTCCGGGCATGCTGTCACTTGTGGTTTTTTCTCTAGGACCTTCTCTCCAGCGGAGAGGAACTACTCCATCGGGGATCGAGAGCTTCTAGCCATTAAATTAGCACTTGAGGAATGGAGGCATCTGCTGGAGGGATCAAGATTTCCTGTTATTATCTACACCGACCACAAGAACCTCTCCTACCTCCAGTCGGCCCAACGGCTGAATCCTCGCCAGGCCCGGTGGTCTCTGTTCTTTGCCCGATTTAATTTTGAGATTCACTTTCGTCCTGCCGATAAGAACATTAGGGCCGATGCTCTCTCTCGTTCCTCGGATGCCTCAGAAGTTGATCTCCCTCCGCAACACATCATTCCACCTGACTGCCTGATCTCCACTTCTCCTGCCTCCATCAGGCAGACTCCTCCAGGAAAGACCTTTGTTTCTCCACGCCAACGCCTCGGAATCCTCAAATGGGGTCACTCCTCCCATCTCGCAGGTCATGCGGGCATCAAGAAATCTGTGCAACTCATCTCCCGCTTCTATTGGTGGCCGACTCTGGAGACGGATGTTGGGGACTTTGTGCGAGCCTGCACTATCTGTGCCCGGGATAAGACTCCTCGCCAGAAGCCCGCTGGTTTTCTTCATCCTCTGCCTGTCCCCGAACAACCTTGGTCTCTGATTGGTATGGATTTTATTACTGATTTACCCCCTTCCCGTGGCAACACCGTTATTTGGGTGGTCGTTGATCGATTCTCCAAAATGGCACATTTCATCCCTCTTCCTGGTCTTCCTTCTGCGCCTCAGTTGGCTAAACAATTTTTTGTACACATTTTTCGTCTTCACGGGTTGCCTACGCAGATTGTCTCGGATAGAGGGGTCCAATTCGTGTCTAAATTCTGGAGGGCTCTCTGTAAACAACTCAAGATTAAATTAAATTTTTCCTCTGCATATCATCCCCAGTCCAATGGACAAGTAGAAAGAATTAACCAGATCCTGGGTGATTATTTGCGACATTTTGTTTCCTCCCGCCAGGATGACTGGGCAGATCTCCTTCCATGGGCCGAATTTTCGTATAACTTCAGGGTCTCTGAATCTTCCTCCAAATCCCCATTTTTCGTGGTGTACGGCCGTCACCCTCTTCCCCCCCTCCCTACCCCCTTGCCCTCTGGTCTGCCCGCTGTGGATGAAATTTCTCGTGACCTTTCCATTATATGGAGAGAGACCCAAAATTCTCTCTTACAGGCTTCTTCACGCATGAAGAGGTTCGCGGATAAGAAAAGAAGAGCTCCCCCCGTTTTTTCCCCTGGAGATAAGGTATGGCTCTCCGCTAAATATGTCCGCTTCCGTGTCCCTAGCTACAAGTTGGGACCACGCTATCTTGGTCCTTTCAAAATTTTGTGTCAAATTAATCCTGTCTCTTATAAACTTCTTCTTCCTCCTTCTCTTCGTATCCCTAATGCCTTTCACGTCTCTCTTCTCAAACCACTCATCCTCAACCGTTTTTCTCCCAAATCTGTTCCTCCCACTCCTGTTTCCGGCTCCTCGGACGTCTTCTCGGTCAAGGAAATTTTGGCTGCCAAAAAGGTCAGAGGGAAAAATTTTTTTTTAGTAGACTGGGAGGGTTGTGGTCCTGAAGAGAGATCCTGGGAACCTGAGGACAACATCCTTGACAAAAGTCTGCTCCTCAGGTTCTCAGGCTCCAAGAAGAGGGGGAGACCCAAGGGGGGGGGTACTGTTACGCCGAGCGCTCCGGGTCCCCGCTCCTCCCCGGAGCGCTCGCTTCACTCCCTCCGCTGCAGCGCTCCGGTCACGTCCTCTGACCCGGGGCGCTGCGATCCTGCTGCCAGCCGGGATGCGATTCGCGATGCGGGTAGCGCCCGCTCGCGATGCGCACCCCGGCTCCCCTACCTGACTCGCTCCCCGTCTGTTCTGTCCCGGCGCGCGCGGCCCCGCTCCCTAGGGCGCGCGCGCGCCGGGTCTCTGCGATTTAAAGGGCCACTGCGCCGCTGATTGGCGCAGTGGTTCCAATTAGGGTTTTCACCTGTGCACTTCCCTATATTACCTCACTTCCCTTGCACTCCCTTGCCGGATCTTGTTGCCTTAGTGCCAGTGAAAGCGTTCCTTGTGTGTTCCTTGCCTGTGTTTCCAGACCTTCTGCCGTTGCCCCTGACTACGATCCTTGCTGCCTGCCCCGACCTTCTGCTACGTCCGACCTTGCTTCTGCCTACTCCCTTGTACCGCGCCTATCTTCAGCAGCCAGAGAGGTGAGCCGTTGCTAGTGGATACGACCTGGTCACTACCGCCGCAGCAAGACCATCCCGCTTTGCGGCGGGCTCTGGTGAAAACCAGTAGTGGCTTAGAACCGGTCCACTAGCACGGTCCACGCCAATCCCTCTCTGGCACAGAGGGTCCACTACCTGCCAGCCGGCATCGTGACACACATGAGGCAATGGTGTGGTTAAAAGGGGCTAAGTCACATAAAATTAAAAACATGGTTGGAATAATATATAGGAAATTAGTGAAGGAGATGGGTTGTAAAATGTATGTTATTTAAGTAATTTATTGTTGTACATGAAAAAATCTAAAATATATAATAATAAAATATATATATATATATATATATATATATATATATATATATATATATGAACAGTGAAGGAGTCACACCACACAAAAACAAAAGTTTTAGATTTTAGAAAAACAGACTTTTAAAAAATTAGATTAGTCATAAATGATTCCCTGTCAGACTGGAACGGATTGCATGGAGTCCAGAAGAAATGGGACTACTAAAAAGACGCATTATTGAAGGCAACAGAAAACTGCATTAGACTTGTCAGTAAAAGCAGGAAAAGGTAGAGACCACTGTGGTACTCAGCAGAAGTGGCCAAAATCATAAAAAAAAACTAAAAGCTAGCCTTTAGTAATTAAAAAACAACTCAGATCAATGAAGATAGGGAAATCTACAAGACTAGGCAGAAAGAGGCCAAGCAAGTTATTAGAACTTCTAAAGCGAAGGCAGAAGAAAAACTAGCTCAGTCTGTGAAAGGGGATAAGACATTCTTCAGATATACAGTGACCCCCCGACCTACGATGGCCCCGACATACATTAATTTAAACATGCGATGGCCTTTCAGAGGCCATCGCATGTTGAAGGCTGCATCAACATACAATGCTTTTCTATGTCGGGGCCATCGCATAAATGGCTATCCGGCAGCGCAGACTGCTTCAGCTGCCGTCGGATAGCCGTTTACGGTGCCCCGTGTGCTCCGTTGATGGTCTCTTACCTGTCCTCGGGGCTCCGGACCGTCCTCTTTGGGATCCCCTGCATCACCAGTGCTCTTCTTCGTCATCACGTTGCCACGCACTCCGTCCCGTCATCCAATAGGAGCGGCGTGCGTAGTGACGTGATGGCGGCGATGGAGAGCGCGGATACCGGGGAAACAGAGACGTCTGGAGCGTCGGGGACAGCCCGAGGACGCGGCAACAGCAATGGCAGCGGTGACGGTCAGGAGCAGCGGGGACGGGTGAGTATAACTTCCTATTCTTTCCATTGCACGGATCCCTTGATGGTTTCAACAAACGATGGTTCTATTGGAACAGATTACCATTGTATGTTGAGGGACCACTGTATAAATGAAAAAAGGAAATTGAAACAAGGTATAACTAAATTAAAAACAAAGGAAGGTATGTAGAAGAGAATAAAGGGCTAGCCGAAGGAAAAAGAAGGAAAATGACCTAGATTAGGAAAGAAGACTAATGAATTGTTTGATGCATATGTCTTTACAGAGGTAGAGGTTCTCCGTTTGCTATCTAAAGTGAAGACAAAGAAGTCACAGGGGCCTGATGGGATACACCTAAAATTATTAAAAGAACTTAGTGGTGAGCTAGCAAAACCGTTAACAGATTTATTTAACCAATCACTGGTAACAGGAGTCGTCCCGGAAGATTGAAAACTATCAAATTTCCTGCCGATTCACAAGAAAGGTAGTAGGGAGGAATCAAGTAACTATAGGCCAGTAAGTCTGACATCAATAGTGGGGAAATTAATGGAAACCCTACTAAACGATAGGATTGTGGATCATATAAAATCCCATGCATTGCAAGATGAAAAACAACATGGGTTTACTTCAGCGAGATAATGTCAAACAAATCTTTTGATTTTTTTGACTGGGTGACTAAAATAATAGATGGCGGAAGGGCAGTAGACATCGCATATCTAGATTTTAGTAAGGCTTTTGACACTGTACCACATTTATTGACTTATCAATAAACTACAGTCATTGAGCTTGGACTCCCATATTGTTGAGTGGATTAGACAGTGGCTGAATGACAGACAATAGAGGGTTGTAATCAATGGAGAATATTCAGAGCAAGGTCTTGTTACCAGTGGGGTACCTCAGGGATCTGTACTGGGACCAATATTGTTTAATATCTTCATTAGTGATATCGCAAAAGGTCTTGATGGTAAGGTATGTCTTTTTGCTGATGACACAAAGATATGTAACAGGGTTGATGTCCCTGGAGGGATATGCCAAATGGAAAAGAATTTAGGAAAACGAGAAGAATCATCAGAACTCTGGCAACTGAAATTTAATGTGGACAAGTGCAAGATAATGCACCTGGTGCATAAAAACCCTCGAGCAGAATATAGAATATGTGATACAGTCCTGAGCTCAGTATCTGAGGAGAGGGATTTAGGAGTAATTATTTCAAAAAACAAAAAGGTAGAAAGACAATGTAATAGAGCAGCAGGAAACACTAGCAGAATGCTTGGCTGTATAGGGAGAAGTATAAGCAGTAGAAAGAGAGAAGTGCTTATGCCGCTGTACAGAACACTGGTGAGACCTCACTTGGAGTATTGTGCGCAGTACTGGAGGCCATATCTCCAGAAGGATATAGATACTCTTAAGAGAGTTCAGAGAAGAGCTACTAAACTAGTACATGGATTGCAGGATAAAACTTACCAGGAAAGGTTAACCCCTTCAGGACTGAGCCCATTTTGGCCTTAAGGACCGGAGCGTTTTTTGCACATCTGACCACTGTCACTTTAAACATTAATAACTCTGGAATGCTTTTAGTTATCATTCTGATTCCGAGATTGTTTTTTCGTGACATATTCTACTTTAACATAGTGGTAAATTTTTGTCGATACTTGCATCCTTTCTTGGTGAAAAATCCGTAAATTTGATGAAAAATTTGAAAATTTTGCATTTTTCGAACTTTGAAGCTTTCTGCTTGTAAGGAAAATGGATATTACGAATACATTTTTTTTTTGGTTCACATATACAATATGTCTACTTTACTTTTGGAAGACACCAGGGGGCTTCAAAGTTCAGCAGCAATTTTCCGATTTTTCACAAAATTTTCAAACGTATTTTTCAGGGACCAGTTCAGTTTTGAAGTGGATTTGAAGGGTCTTCATATTAGAAATACCCCATAAATGACCCCATTATAAAAACTACACCCCGCAAAGTATTCAAAATGACATTCAGTCAGTGTTTTAACCCTTTAGGTGTTTCACAGGAATAGCAGCAAAGTGGAGAAAATTCACAATCTTCATTTTTTACACTCACATGTTCTTGTAGACCCAATTTTTGAATTTTTACAAGGGGTAAAAGGACAAAAATTTTATTTGTATTTGTAGCCCAATTTTTCTCGAGTAAGGACATACCTCATATGTCTATGTAAAGTGTTCGGCGGGCGCAGTAGAGGGCTCAGAAGCGAAGGAGCGACAAGGGGATTTTAGAGAGTACGTTTTTCTGAAATGGTTTTTGGGGGGCATGTTGCATTAAGGAAGCCTTTATGGTGCCAGAACAGCAAAAAAAAAAAAAAACACATGGCATACCATTTTGGAAACTAGACCCCTCGGGGAATGTAACATGGGATAAAGTGAACCTTAATACCCCACAGGTGTTTCGCGACTTTTGCAAATGTAAAAAAAAAAAAAAATAAAATAACTAAAATGCTTGTTTTCCCAAAATTTTGTAATTTTTAAAAAGGGTAATAGCAGAAAATACCCCTAAAAATTTGAAGCCCAATTTCTCCTGATTCAGAAAACACCCCATATGGGGGTGAAAAGTGCTCTGCTGGCGCACTACAGGTCTCGGAAGAGAAGGAGTCACATTTGGCTTTTTGAAAGCAAATTTTGCTCTGGGGGCATGCCGCATTTAGGAAGCTCCTATGGTGCCAGGACAGCAAAAAAAAAAAAACACATGGCATATCATTTTGGAAACTAGACCCATCGGGGAACGTAACAAGGGGTTAAGTGAACCTTTATACCCCACAGGTGATTCACGACTTTTGCATATGTAAAAAAAAAAATAAAATCACCTAAAATGCTTGTTTTCCCAAAAATTATACATTTTTAAAAAGGGTAAAAACAGAAAATACCCCCCAAAATTTGTAACACAATTTCTCCCGAGTACGGCGATACCCCATATGTGATCCTAAACTGTTGTCTTGAAATACGACAGGGCTCCAAAGTGAGAGCGCCATGCGCATTTGAGGCCTAAATTAGGGATTGCATAGGGGTGGACATAGGAGAATTCTACGCCAGTGATTCCCAAACAGGGTGCCTCCAGCTGTTGCAAAACTCCCAGCATGCCTGGACAGTCAACGGCTGTCCGACAATACTGGGAGTTGTTTTGCAACAGCTGGAGGCTCCGTTCTGGAAACAGTGGCGTACCAGCCGTTTTTAATTTTTATTGGGGAGGGGGGTTGTATAGGGGTATGTGTATACGTAGTGTTTTTTACTTTTTATTTTTTGTGGTAGTGTAGTGTAGTGTAGTGTTTTTAGGGTACAATCGCACGGGCAGGGGTTCACAGTAGTTTCTCGCTGGCAGTTTGAGCTGCAGCAGAAAGTTTGCGGCAGCTCAAACTTGTAGCCAGATACTTACTGTAATCCTCCGCCCATGTGAGTGTACCCTGTACGTTCACATTGGGGGGGGACGACATCCAGCTGTTGCATAACTACAACTCCCAGCATGCCCGTTGGCTGTCGGTGACTGCTGAGAGTTGTAGTTGTAGGCACACTGGTTATGTATCACTGAGTTTGTGACCTAACTCAGTGTTTCACAACCAGTGTGCCTCCAGCTGTTGCAAAACTACAACTCCCAGCATGTTCGGTGCATGGTGTACGGTGACTGCTGAGAGTTGTAGTTTGCAACAGCTGGAGGCACACCGGTCGTGAAACACTGAGTTAGGTAAAAAAAAACTCTGAGTTTCACAACCAGTGTGCCTTCAGCTGTTGCAAAACTACAACTCTCAGCAGTCACCGACAGCCAACGGGCAAGCTGGGAGTTGTAGTTATGCAACCAGCAGATGCACCACTACAACTCCCAGCATGCACTTTAGCTGTTTGTGCAAGCTGGGAGTTGTAGTTATACAGCAGCTGAAGGTACACTTTTCCATAGAAAAAATGTGCCTCCAGCTGTTGCAAAACCATAAGTCCCAGCATACCCATAAGGGAATGCTGGGAGTTGTGGTGGTCTGCCTCCTGCTGTTGCATAACTACAGCTCCCAGCATGCCCTTTTTGCTAAGCAACAGCAGGAGGCTGTCACTCACCTCCAACGATCCAGCCGCATGAGGTCAGTCCCTCGTCGTCGCCGCCGCCGCTGCTCCTGGGGCCCCGATCCCAACAGTGACGCCGGGCATCGGGGTCCCCAGCACCCGGGGTGCACGTCCCGCAGCCGCTCACGTCCTCCGGAAGAGGGGCAGAGCGGGTGCGGGAGTGACACCCGCAGCAGGCGCCCTGATTGATCGGCCGGTAATCCGGCTGACGAATCAGGGCGATCGTGAGGTGGCACCAGTGCCACCTCACCCCTGCAGGCTCTGGCTGTTCGGGGCCGTCAGAGACGGCCCCGAACAGCCAGTAATTCCGGGTCACCGGGTCACTGGAGACCCGATTGACCCGGAATCGCCGCAGATCGCTGGACTGAATTGTCCAGCGATCTGCGGCCATCGCCGACATGGGGGGGCATAATGACCCCCCTGGGCGATATGCCGGGATGCCTGCTGAACGATTTCAGCAGGCATCCGGCTCCGGTCCCCAACCGGCTAGCGGTGGGGGCCAAAATTCCCACGGGCGTATGGATACGCCCTCGGTCCTTAAGGACTCGGGATGCAGGGCGTATCCATATGCCCTATGTCCTGAAGAGGTTAAAGGACCTTAAGATGTATAGCTTGGAAGAAAGAAGAGATAGAGGTGATATGATAGAGACTTTTAAATACATAAAGGGAATCAACACGTTAAAGGAGGAGAAGATATTTAAAAGAAGAAAAACTACCACAAGAGGACATAGTTTTAAAATAGAGGGGCAAAGGTTTAAAAGTAATATCAGGAAGTATTACTTTACTGAGAGAGTAGTGGATGCATGGAATAGCCTTCCTGCAGAAGTGGTCGCTGCAAATACAGTGAAGGAGTTTAAAGGACAACTGCAGCGGCATTACACTTATGCCCTATCCACAGGATAGGGGATAAGTGTTTGATCGTGGGGGGTCCGACCGCTGCGACCCGCCCCCGATCTCCCTAACGGGGCGCCGCCATAAGCGTTCATGGTGAGCGCTAAGGCGCATAGCGTCGACCTAGAGGTCGGCGGTGACACCCCGTCTCCTCCCCATCCCCATACAGTTCTATGGGGGATGCGGGGAGGCACGAATTCTGCCTCCCCGCCTCTCCCATAGAGATGTATGGAGGAGGCGTGCCGGCCGCAATGTCATGCTGCAGCTGGCACGCCTCCTGCACGGGACAGCCGCGGCCCTGTACAGGAGATCACAGGGGGTCCCAGCATTCGGACCCCCCACAAACAAACACTTATCCCCCTTGAGGATAGGGGATAAGTGTTTGTAACGCTGCAGATGTCCTTTAAACATGCATGGGATAGGCAAAAGGCTATCCTTCATATAATATAAGGGCCAGGGACTATTGATAGGATTCAGATTATTGGGCAGACTAGATGGGCCAAATGGTTCTTATCTGCCGACACATTCTATGTTTCTATTTGGCCTTTGGAAAGCAAATTTTCCTGAAATGGTTCTTGGGTGGCATGTCCCAATTAGAAAGCCCCTATGGTGCTAGAACAGCAAAAAATATAAAACACATGGCATACAATTTTGGAAACTACACCCCTCAAGAAACATAACAAGGGGTACAGTGAACACCCCACAGGTGTTTGATGACTTTGAATGTGTAAATGATTTTATATATTTTCACTAAAATGCTGTTTTCTCCCCAAATTTCCCTTTTTTATAAGGGGTAATAGGAGAAATGCCCCCCAAAATGTGTAATCCCATCTTTTCTGAGCATGGAAATACCCCATGTGTGGACGTCAAGTCCACTGTGGGCGCACTACAATGCTCAGAAGAGTAGAACTCACATTTGCAAGTTTTCTGAAATGGGGGGGGGGGGGGGGGGGGCATGTCGCATTTAGGGAGCCCCTATGGTGCCAGAACAGAAAAAAAAAAAACACATGGCCTACTATTTTGAAAACTACACCCCTCAAGGCACGTAACAAGGGGTACAGTGAGCCTTAACATCCCACAGGTGTTTGATAAGTGTTCATTATGTGGGATGTGAAAATGAAAAATTTGATTTTTTTTACAATAAAATGCTGGGGTTACCCCAAATTTTTCATTTTCACAAGTGGTAACAGGAGAAAATGTCATTGTAAATTTGTCAGTACATTTCTTTGGAGTAAGGACATACCTCATATCTGGGCGTAAACAGCACACCAGGTCTCGGAAGAGCAGGAGCGAAGTCAGGGGCCTTGAGCTTCTGTATAGATGCCTATGGAGCCAGAACAGTGCCCCCCCCCCCCCTCAAGGGGCATTACATGGGGTACACTAAAAAACTAAAATGGGTTACAGTGAAACATAAAATCATAAAAAAAGGTTATGTTCCCAGAATGTTGACCCAGAGCATAGCCAAAACTAAAAAATATGCCCACCCCAAACCCTATGCTCTGAATCATCATTTTGGGTATGTGATGTGTGTGGCCGTCCCTAACCTGTTGCCTCAAATGCGCACCCCGCTCAGGTGGAAAGAGAGCGCTGCGCATTTGAGGCAACATAAAAAAAGTCCCCGATGATAGTGACTCAGTGACCCATGACCCATTTTTTTTTTTTAAATACCCCCCAGATGTCTTATCAGGTTTTATTTAATAAAAAAAAATTTGGGGCAATTTTGTGGTTTTATGGGGTTAAAACTTGGAATATACTCTGGACTTGATATATATGGGTCAAATTATGGGAAATTAAAATGAAGAGGAAAAATTTAGTACTGCATGGAAGTGTGATACTCCCTGAAGCAGTTTTTAATGCAGAGGCCCGGATGATCGGGGCAAGCTTCACATTGAGTGATGGTGTCCTTCCGTATCCCCTTCTTGTAACACACTCTGCATTTTTTCTGGGATCGTCCCTTCTTTCCAGTGTGGGGGACTTCACCTGTAAAGTGTTGGTCTGGGATCCTGGCACCTATAACTTCAGTTCCTTGGGAACTCTGGCCTGCTCTTTCCCGGTCGCCAAAGATCAGGACCTTTAGGACTTCCTCTTGGAACTGAAGATATGTCCCTGTGTTGCCAGTGTGTTGGGACAGTACAAAAGAGTTGTACATGGCAATCTGTACCATGTAGACCGCAACTTTTTTGTACCATATCCGTGTTTTGCGCATGGCTATGTATGGCTTGAGGACTTGATCAGAAAGATCAACTCCCCCCCCATATACCGATTGTAGTCCAGAATATATATATATATATTTTTTACTTTTTCTTTTTTTCACTGCTACTCCTTTTCCTTTTCCGTATTCTGTCCCTGCTCTAAGGGCATCTTCTTCACTGAGGGGCTCCGATCTTCACAGAGGGGGGTTCCCTGACTGAACTCAGCGAGCCGGCAGAGCGGCAAGAAGAGGTCATTAACCCCTCCCCTGCCAGCTGCTATTGGCCGGATGACCCGCATCACGGGAATCGCCGCAAATCGCTGGTGTGATGACCCCCCTGGGCATTTGCGCAGGGTGCCTGCTGATAGATATCAGCAGTCACCCTGGTCCGGTCCCTGACCCCTTTGCGGCGGGGACCTAAATTCCCATGTACATTTAGGTCCTGGGTCCTTGAGTACCAGGGTGTCAGGACGTAAGCGTACACCTTGGTCCTGTGCCCAGGCTGCAAACAAAAAAAACAACTTTAACTCATTATCCTGCGTTCCCCCTTGTGCCGATATCGACGTCCCATTCCTCCGCTGCTGCTCGACTCCATGCTTTTTAGGCTTTGAAAGTCACACTGCGGTCAGCGTATCACTGACTGGATGTTCCACCTCGCCCGGTAATAGGCTCAGCGCACTGTCATGTAAAGAGCTCGAGCTGGCTCCTTACATGACAGTGTGCTCAGCCTGTCACGGGCCAAGGCAGGACATCGGTGCGGCCAGTGATACGCTGACTACAGTGTAACATTCCGAGCCTAAGAAGCATGTAGCCAAGCAGCAGCAGAGGAACGGGATGCTGATATTGACGCAACGGGGGAACGTAGGAAGGGTTAATTAAAGGGGTACTCTAGCCTAAGACATCTTATTCCTATTCAAAGGATAGGGGATAAGATGACTGAATCTTTCATGCAGCACCCCGCTATGATCAGCCTCCGGAGCGAACATCACTCCGGGTCTGATGAATCACGATCACGGCGCTAGAGTATCGTGACAGCCATCACTCCCCCTCCCATAAGCTTGCATTGAATGGGCGGAGCATGATGTCACACGGGGGATAAGATGTCTTAGGGCCGGAGTAGCCCTTTATAAGTTTAGCGACGCATTTCTCCTTTAAAGGGGTATTCCAGTTGAAAATAAATGTTTTCAAATCAACTGGTGTCAGAGAGTTACTTATTTGTAAATTACTTCTATTTATGAATCTCAAGCTTTCCAGTACTTATTAGCTGCTGTATGGTTCAGAGGAAGTGTAGTTCATTCCAGTCTGACCACAGTGCTCTCTGCTGACACCCCTGTCCAGTTCAGGAACTGTCCAGAGCTGGAGAGATTTGCTATGTGGATTTGCTTCTACTCTGGACAGTTTCTGACACAGACATAGGTGTCAGCAGAGAGCACTGTGGTCAGACTGGAATAAACTTCACAATTTCTCTGTAATATACAGCAGCTGATAAGTACTAGACATTTTAAGATTTTTATATAGAAGTAATTTACAAACCTGTTTACCTTTCTGGCACCAGTTTATTTAAAAACATTTATTTCCACTGCAGTACCCCTTTAAGGTAATATACATGTCACGATGCCGGCTGGCAGGAGGTGGATCCTCTGTGCCAGAGAGGGATTTGGCGTGGACCGTGCTAGTGGACCGGTTCTAAGTCACTACTGGTTTTCACCAGAGCCCGCCGCAAAGCGGGATGGTCTTGCAGCGGCGGTAGTGACCAGGTCGTATCCACTAGCAACGGCTCAACCTCTCTGACTGCTGAAGATAGGCGCGGTACAAGGGAGTAGACAGAAGCAAGGTCGGACGTAGCAGAAGGTCGGGGCAGGCAGCAAGGATCGTAGTCAGGGGCAACGGCAGGAGGTCAGGAACACGGGCTAGGAACAAACAAGGGAACGCTTTCACTAGGCACAAGGGCAACAAGATCCGGCAAGGGAGTGCAGGGGAAGTGAGGTATAAGTAGGGAGTGCACAGGTGGAAACTAATAAGCTTATTGGGAAGATTGGGCCAGGCACCAACATTGGTGCACTGGCCCTTTAAATTGCAGAGACCCGGCGCGCGCGCGCCCTAGGGAGCGGGGCCGCGCGCGCCGGGACAGGACCGACGGAGAGCGAGTCAGGTACGGGGACCGGGGTGCGCATCGCGAGCGGGCGCCACCCGCATCGCGAATCGCATCCCGGCTGGAGGAGGTACCGCAGCGCACCCGGTCAGTGGATCTGACCGGGGCGCTGCAGCAACGAGGATGAGGCGAGCGCTCCGGGGAGGAACGGGGACCCGGAGCGCTCGGCGTAACAGTACCCCCCCCCTTGGGTCTCCCCCTCTTCTTGGGGCCAAAGAACCTGAGGAAAAAAAACTCAATTTTTCCGTGATGAGGTCCGATGCACATTAGGAGGGGTTCTGTGCGGAAACGCACGAGACAGTCCAATCTTTCATTGTTAACACAATAGATGTAGAGGGGTCTGGCGAGACTGGTCACAGGGACGTAGAACCTGTTGATAAGAGAGGCCAAAAAAATTTTTCCTGCAGATCCGGAATCCAAGAAGACCATAGTAGAGAAGGAGAAGGTAGAGGCAGATATCCGCACAGGCACAGTAAGGCGTGGAGAAGCAGAGTTGACATCAAGAACTGTGTCACCTTTGTGCGGAGTCAGCGTACGTCTTTCCAGGCGGGGAGGACGGATAGGACAATCCTTCAGGAAGTGTTCGGTACCGGCATAGTACAGGCAAAGATTCTCCATGCGGCGTCGTGTCCTCTCTTGAGGTGTCAAGCGAGACCGGTCAACTTGCATAGCCTCCGCGGCGGGAAGCACAGGAACGGATTGCAGAGGACCAGAGGAGAGAGGAGCCGGGGAGAAAAAACGCCTCGTGCGAACAAAGTCCATATCCAGGCGGAGCTCCAGACGCCATCCGGAAGAACGCATGTCAATGCGAGTGGCAAGATGAATGAGTTCATGTAGGTCAGCAGGAGTCTCTCGTGCGGCCAGAACATCTTTAATGTTGCTGGATAGGCCTTTTTTAAAGGTCGCGCAGAGAACCTCACTATTCCAGGACAACTCGGAAGCAAGAGTACGGAACTGAATGGCGTACTCGCCAACGGAAGAAACACCCTGGGCCAGGTTCAGCAGGGCAGTCTCGGCAGAAGAAGCTCGGGAAAGCTCCTCGAAGACACCACGGACCTCAGCGAAGAAGGACTGGACTGTGGCTGTGGCAGGAACATTGCGGTCCCCATCAAATTTGTCCGGCAGGGACAAGCAGGGTTTAGGAGCGGCCGGTTGCTGCGGAGGAGTTGCAGGAGCCGGCGGAGGAGATGGTTGTTGCAGCTGCTGTGTCTGTGACTGAAGTTGCTGTATCTGCGGCAGCAGCTGCTGTATCTGTGACTGAAGTTGCAGTGTCACGGTGGTCAAGTATGCCAGCTGGTGATTTCGTTGGGCAATCTGTTGGACTAGCTGGGTGATCTGTCGGGCTTGCTGGGCGACCACGGTGGTGAGGTCGGCGACAACTGGCAGAGGAACTTCAGCGGGATCCATGGCCGGATCTACTGTCACGATGCCGGCTGGCAGGAGGTGGATCCTCTGTGCCAGAGAGGGATTTGGCGTGGACCGTGCTAGTGGACCGGTTCTAAGTCACTACTGGTTTTCACCAGAGCCCGCCGCAAAGCGGGATGGTCTTGCAGCGGCGGTAGTGACCAGGTCGTATCCACTAGCAACGGCTCAACCTCTCTGACTGCTGAAGATAGGCGCGGTACAAGGGAGTAGACAGAAGCAAGGTCGGACGTAGCAGAAGGTCGGGGCAGGCAGCAAGGATCGTAGTCAGGGGCAACGGCAGGAGGTCAGGAACACGGGCTAGGAACAAACAAGGGAACGCTTTCACTAGGCACAAGGGCAACAAGATCCGGCAAGGGAGTGCAGGGGAAGTGAGGTATAAGTAGGGAGTGCACAGGTGGAAACTAATAAGCTAATTGGGAAGATTGGGCCAGGCACCAACATTGGTGCACTGGCCCTTTAAATTGCAGAGACCCGGCGCGCGCGCGCCCTAGGGAGCGGGGCCGCGCGCGCCGGGACAGGACCGACGGAGAGCGAGTCAGGTACGGGGACCGGGGTGCGCATCGCGAGCGGGCGCCACCCGCATCGCGAATCGCATCCCGGCTGGAGGAGGTACCGCAGCGCACCCGGTCAGTGGATCTGACCGGGGCGCTGCAGCAACGAGGATGAGGCGAGCGCTCCGGGGAGGAACGGGGACCCGGAGCGCTCGGCGTAACAATACATGTCATTGCCTGCTTGCAATATCTGCTAAACATTACAACCTTTACAAATCCTCAATTTGTTTATATTATTTTACATACTTAAAAAAAAAAAAAAAGTTTCACAATAGCCATTTCCTTGGCATAATTGCTAATAATAATAATTGCTAGAATCAAGCTAGCAGAAATAATATGAGAAGAATTAAAGCTTTGTTTGAAATCATATAAACAACATCAAAATGTTTTTCACAAAGTGATTCTGGTCAGTAATTCTGGTCTTGTTAACTGCTTCAGGACCAAATTTTTGTTTCTCTCTTTCTATAAATTCTAATAACAGTTAAAGGGTAGCTCCCACCAAGTTATATATAATCTAATATGTCCCTACCTATTAATAATCTAGCCCTAACCCCCTACCTGGCTTTAAAAACATTTTAAATCGCTTTAATAGAGCAGATTTAGTGCTTCTAAATCTGCTCTATCAAGCAGGGCAGGAAGCAGCGCTTAACAGCAGGCACAACGTCACTGATGCCTTGTTGGGCGCTTGCTTCCGCCCTCAGATCGTCTATGCAGCGCTCCTGTCAGGAGCGCTGCATAGACGATCTGCCAATAGCACGGCAGGCAGCTCCGGGGTCTCCTCCTCCCTGTTTAGCTGTGCATGTGCTATCCAGGGAGGAGGAGTAGAGAAGTATCGCCGGCCTGCCGTGCACGATATTACAGCCGGTGTGAGGTGTTTTTTTGCGCCCCGTAGATCCATGCGTCCACCTCACACCGGCTAATATAAGACGTCAGATCAGACTTACCCATCCAGAGGATCAGCTCAGCAATGAGTGCTCGCGCTGCCTCCGGACAGGGTAACGGGGGCGGGACCGCGCGCAAGGCCAGTGTTGCTGGTCAATGCGCGCAGCCCCAGCTATCAGCGGGCTCGCTCTTGCCTGTTTGATTGACAGGCGGAGCGAGCACAGCAGTGACTGAATTTCGACTCATTGCCAGGCTGAAATGAGTCGAAATTCAGTGGTGACGTCACTGCTGAATGCATTCGGCCACTAGGAGGGCGACCCCTAGTGGCCGAATTTAAAAGTGATTTTAAACTTGTTTAAAATCACTTTTTTTTAATTAAAGTATATTAGAGATATGTTGTAGTACTTTAGTACTACAACATATCAATTTTTGTACTTCATGACAGTGCCCATTTAACCCCTTAAGGACATAGGGCGTATCCATACGCCCCCGTTTCCAAGTCCTTAAGGACCGAGGGCGTATGGATACGCCCTGAGCATTTCCGGCCCCCACCGCTAGCCGGAGGGGAGCCGGAGCCGGATGCCTGCTGAAATCGTTCATTATGTCCCCCCATGTCGGCGATTGCCGCAGATCGCTGGACAATTCAGTCCAGCGATCTGCGGCAGATTCCGGGTCAATCGGGTCTACAGTGACCCGATGACCCGGAATTACTGGCTGATCGGGGCCGTCAGAGACGGCCCCGAACAGCCAGAGCCAGCAGGGGTGAGGTGGCACTGGTGCCACCTCACGATCGCCCTGATTCGTCGGCCGGATTACCGGCCAACCAATCAGGGCGCCTGCTGCGTGTGTCACTCCCGCAACCCGCTCCGCCCCTCTTCCGGAGGACGTGAGCGGGTGCGGGAAGACGACCCCCGGTGCTGGGGACCCCGATCCCCGGCGTCCCTGTTGGGATCGGGGCCCCAGGAGCAGCGGCGGCGGCGGAGACAACGAGGGACTGACCTGTGCGGCTGGATCGTTGGAGGTGAGTGACAGCCTCCTATTGTTGCTTAGCAACAGCTCCCAGCATGCAACAAGGGCATGCTGGGAGCTGTAGTTATGCAACAGCAGGAGGCAGACCACCACAACTCCCAGCATGCCCTTATGGGCATGCTGGGACTTGTAGTTTTGCAACAGCTGAAGGCACATTCTTTCTATGTAAAAGTGTACCTTCAGCTGTTGTGTAACTACAACTCCCAGCTTGCACAATCAGCCACATGGGCGGAGGATTACAGTAAGTATCCGGCTGCAAGTTTGAGCTGCGGCAAATTTTCTGTCGCAGCTCAAACTGCCAGCGAGAAACTACTGTGAACCCCCGCCTGTGTGACTGTACCCTAAAAACATTACACTAACACACAATAAAATAAAAAGTAAAAAACACTACATATACACATACCCCTACACAGCCCCCCTCCCCTCCCCAATAAAAATGAAAAACGTCTGGTACGCCACTGTTTCCAGAACGGAGCCTCCAGCTGTTGCAAAACAACTACTCCCAGTATTGCCAGATAGCCACTGACTGTCCAGGCATGCTGGAAGTTTTACAACAGCTGGAGGCCCCCTGTTTGGGAATCACTGGCGTAGAATACCCCTATGTCCACCCCTATGCAATCCCTAATTTAGGCCTCAAATGCGCATGGCACTCTCACTTTGGAGCCCTGACTTATTTCAAGGCAACAGTTTAGGGTCACATATGGGGTATCGCCGTACTCGGGAGAAATTGGGCTTCAAATTTTGTGGGGTATTTTCTGCTAAATTTTTGGGAAAACAAGCATTTTAGATATACAAAAGTCATGAAACACCTGTGGGGTATAAAGGTTCACTTAACCCCTTGTTACGTTCCCCGAGGGGTCTAGTTTCCAAAATGGTATGCCATGTGTTTTTTTTTTTGCTGTCCTGGCACCATAGGGGCTTCCTAAATGCGGCATGCCCCCAGAGCAAAATTTGCTTTCAAAAAGCCAAACGTGACTCCTTCTCTTCTGAGACCTGTAGTGCGCCAGCAGAGCACTTTTCACCCCCATATGGGGTGTTTTCTGAATCGGGAGAAATTGGGCTTCAAATTTTGGGGGGCATTTCCTGCTATTACCCTTTTTAAAAATGTTAAAATTTTGGGAAACCAAGCATATTAGGTAAAAAATAAAAAAATTTTTTTACATATGCAAAAGTTGTGAAACACCTGTAGGGTATTAAGATTCACATTACCCCTTGTTACTTTCCCCGAGGAGTCTAGTTTCCAAAATGGTATGCCATGTGTTTTTTTTTTTGCTGTTCTGGCACCATAGGGGCTTCCTAAATGCGGCATGCCCCCAGAGCAAAATTTGCTTTCAAAAAGCCAAATGTGACTCCTTCTCTTCTGAGACCTGTAGTGCGCCAGCAGAGCACTTTTCACCCCCCATATGGGGTGTTTTCTGAATCGGGAGAAATTGGGTTTCAAATATTGGGGGGTATTTTCTGCTATTACACTTTTTAAAAATGTAAAATTTTTGGAAAACCAAGCATTTTAGGTAAAAAAAAAAATAATTTTTTTTACATATGCAAAAGTCGTGAAACACCTGTGGGGTATTGAGGTTCACTTTACCCCTTGTTACATTCCCTGAGGAGTCTAGTTTCCAAAAATGGTATGCCATGTGTGTTTTTTTGCTGTTCTGGCACCATAGGGGCTTCCTAAAGGTGACATGCCCCCCAAAAACCATTTGTCGCTCCTTCCCTTCTGAGCCCTCTACTGCGCCCCCTGAACAATTAACATAGACATATGAGGTATGTGCTTACTCGAGAGAAATTGGGTTTCAAATACAAGTAAACATTTTCTCCTTTTTACCCCTCTCAAAAATTCAAAAATTGGGTCTACAAGAACATGCGAGTGTAAAAAATGAAGATTGTGAATTTTCTCCTTCACTTTGCTGCTATTCCTGTGAAACACCTAAAGGGTTAATACACTTACTGAATGTCATTTTGAATACTTTGGGGGGTGTAGTTTTTATAATGGGGTCTTTTATGGGGCATTTCTAATATGAAGGCCCTTCAAATCCACTTCAAACGTGAACTGGTCCATGAAAAATAGCGAGTTTGAAAATTTTGTGAAAAATTTCAAAATTGATGCTGAACTTTGAAGCCCTCTGGTGTCTTCCAAAAGTAAAAACTCATAAATTTTATGATGCAAACATAAAGTAGACATATTGTATATGTGAACCCAAAAAAAAAAAATTTTGAATATCCATTTTCCTTACAAGCAGAGAGCTTCAAAGAGAGAGCTTCATTTTTTTCATCAAATTTGGTGATTTTTCACCAAGAAAGGATGCAAGTTACCATAAAATTTTACCACTAAGTTAAAGTAGAATATGTCACGAAAAAACAATCTCGGAATCAGAATGATAACTAAAAGCATTCCAGAGTTATTAATGTTTAAAGTGACAGTGGTCAGAATTGCAAAAAACGCTCCGGTCCTTAAGGTGAAAAAGGGCTCGGTCCTTAAGGGGTTAAACTCTGAAAAATGTGTAACACTATGGAGTGTCTGGGGAGCCACTTAGTGTCTTGTTATTAATATTAGTTACCCAGCTGCGCTTTTTAATGGAGATAAAAACATCATCTCTTCAGAAGCCACTGAACCCAAGTGTATAACAGTATCTGAGACTAAACATTGGGCAATTCCAATTTAACAATTTTCTCACATTGCCTCTCCTAAAGAAATACTCTTAACAGGAGGCAAACTTTAAAATCTCCATACACTTTACATAGATGTTGGCCAAATGCTTATTTATCCCAACTCCCCTATACACGCACAATCAGCATGTCCAAGCCTTTTTTTCCCCCAACATCTAATGTAAAGTGTGAGGTGTGTGACCTCAATACACACTAGACAGTCAAGCGATTCCGCAAAAATCGGCAGCATTAATTGACATTTATCTAATGTTTAAAGGAAAACTGTCAGCAAGTTCAACCACACTAAACCCAATACACTGGGCACTGGGTTATAGTGTGGGTGAACAAGAGTTCATACAGGGGTCACTTACTTTTTTGTTCCATCAGCCACCGAGTTATGCCTGCTTCGGCCTCCCGCGCTGAAGTTTCTGTGCCCACCCCCATTGTTTGAATATTAATTAACTTCAACTCCACGTCCTAGTGATGTGGAGTCACATATCCCCTGAGTGGAGCGCTCTGATTGCAGAGTGCATGCGCATGATGCTGTGTGTATGTCGATACTGAAGCCTCGCTACTCCCGACTTCTGTTTGTAGCGAGGGACCAACACATGCGCATTGAAACTACACAGATCGAGAACAGTACGTAGAGCTCTCATGTCATCAGGATGTGAGAGCTAGGCAACAACTTTAAGCGCATGCGCTCTGTAAACAGAGCGCTACGCTCAGGGGATATGTGACTCCACATAACTAGGATGTGGAGTTGAAGATAATAAATATTCAAACAACGGGGGCAGGCATAGAAACTTCAGTGCGAGAGGCCGAAGCAGATAGCCGGCGGGGGTCCCGCCTAGAAAGCGCTATTCGTACACTGAAGAAAGGAACTTTATGGTGGCTGATGGATCAAAAAAAGTAAGTGACTCCTGTATGAACTCCTTTTCACCAACACTATAACCCAGTTTATTGAGTTTAGTGGGGGTGAACTTGCTGACAGTTTTCCTTTAACCCCTTAAGGACGCAGAGTTTTTCAGTTTTTGCACTTTTGTTTTTTCCTCACCTTTTAAAAATCATAACCCTTTCAATTTTCCACCTACAAATCCATATTATGGCTTACTTTTTGCGTCACCAATTCTACTTTGCAGTGACACTAGTCATTTTACCCCAAAATGCACGGCGAAACAGGAAAAAAAATTATTGTGCGACAAAATCGAAGAAAAAAGCAATTTTGTAAATTTGGGGGCTTCCGTTTCTACACAGTGCATATTTCGATAAAAATGACACCTTATCTTTATTCTGTAGGTTCATACGGTTAAAATGGTACCCTACTTATGTAGGTTTCATTTTGTCGTACTTCTGGAAAAATCATAACTACATGCAGGAAAATGTATACGTTTAAAAATTTCCTCTTCTGACCCCTATAACTTTTTTATTTTTCCACATACAGGGCGGTGTGAGGGCTCATTTTTTGCCCAATGATCTGAAGTTTTTAACGGTACCATTTTTGTTTTGATCTGACTGTTTTGGACTTTGGAATTTTTTTACATGTACGCCATTGACCGTGCGGTTTAATTAACGATATATTTTTATAGTTCGGACATTTACGCACGCGGCGATATGACATATGTTTATTTTTATTTACACTGTTTTATTTTTTTATGGGAAAAGGGGGGTGATTCAAACTTTTATTAGGGAAGGGGTTAAATGACCTTTATTAACACTTTTTTTTTTTTTTTTTTTTTGCAGTGTTATAGCTCCCATAGGGACCTATAACACTGCACACACTGATCTTTTACACAGATCACTGGTGTGTATTAACACGCCTGTGATCAGTGTTATCAGGGCTTGACTGCTCCTGCCTGAATCTCAGGCACGGTGCAGTCATTCGTCGATCGGACACCGAGGAGGCAGGTAAGGGCCCTCCTGGTGTCCTGTAAGCTGTTCGGGATGCCGCGATTTCACCGCGGCTGTCCCGAACAGCCCGACTGAGCAGCCGGGATACTTTCACTTCAGAAGCGTTGGTCAGCATTGATCGTCGCGTCTGAAGGGTTAATACAGGGCATCACCGCAATCGGTGATGTCCTGTATTAGCCGCGGGTGCCGGCCATTGATAGCTGCCGGGACCGACCCGATATGACACGGGTCACTGCGTGACCCCGCTGCATATCGCGGGAGCCGGCGGAAGACATAATTATATACGTCCTTCGTCGTTAAGGGGTTAAAGTGTTATCATTTGAATAAAGTTTAGATAGCACTTGGTCTCACTCTTGAGCCTCACTGCGATCAAGTGACGTGAGCAGCAACGCCGACATGTGACATGAGCAGCAACGCATGCCTCAATCTCTGGCTGTTACTCAAACCCAATCCTTTTACTCCATAAGTCTATGGAGTGAAATGGTTGGACAGAGCAGCAAGATGGGGAGTGAAAAGTGCGCTGCTGCATACTTCACAGAGTTACAATTTGCAACTGTGGCGAGTCTCAGGAATGAGATCAATGCGATTTAACTCCATTTTGACCCCAAAGGGGTATTCCACCCCTAGACATCCTTTGGAAAGGGGATAAAATGTCTAGGGGCGGAGTACCCCTTAACCCCTTAAGGACTCAGCCCATTTTGGCCTTAAGGACTCAGACAATTTAATTTTAACGTTTTCATTTTTTCCTCCTCGCCTTCTAAAAATCATAACTCTTTTATATTTTCATCCACAGACTAGTATGAGGGCTTGTTTTTTGCGCGACCAGTTGTCCTTTGTAATGACATCACTCATTATATCATAAAATGTATGGCGCAACCAAAAAACACTATTTTTGTGGGGAAATTAAAACGAAAAACGCAATTTTGCTAATTTTGGAAGGTTTTGTTTTCACGCCGTACAATTTCTGGTAAAAATGACATGTGTTCTTTATTCTGAGGGTCAATACGATAAAAATGATACCCATTATTATATACTTTTATATTATTGTTGCGCTTAAAAAAAATCACAAACTTTTTAACCAAATTAGTACGTTTATAATCCCTTTATTTTGATGACCTATAACTTTTTTATTTTTCCGTATAAGCGGCAGTATGGGGGCTCATTTTTTGCGCCATGATCTGTACTTTTTTTTGATACCACATTTGTATATAAAAAACTTTTAATACATTTTTTATAATTTTTTTTTTTAATAAAATGTATTAAAAAAGTAGGAATTTTGGAATTTTTAAATTTTTTTTCGTTCACTCCGTTCACCGTACGGGATCATTAACATTTTATTTTAATAGTTCGGACATTTACGCACGCGGCGATACCAAATATGTCTATAAAAAATGTTTTTTACGCTTTTTGGGGGTAAAATAGGAAAAAACGGACGTTTTACTTTTTTATTGGGGGAGGGGATTTTTCACTTTTTTTTTACTTTTACTTTTACATTTTTTTACATTTTTTTTTACACTTGAATAGACCCCATAGGGGACTATTCATAGCAATACCATGATTGCTAATACTGATCTGTTCTATGTATAGGACATAGAACAGATCAGTATTATCGGTCATCTCCTGCTCTGGTCTGCTCGATCACAGACCAGAGCAGGAGACGCCGGGAGCCGCACGGAGGAAGGAGAGGGGACCTCCGTGCGGCGTAATGAATGATCGGATCCCCGCAGCAGCGCTGCGGGCGATCCGATCGTTCATTTTAATCGCGAACTGCCGCAGATGCCGGGATCTGTATTGATCCCGGCACCTGAGGGGTTAATGGCGGACGCCCGCGAGATCGCGGGCGTCGGCCATTGCCGGCGGGTCCCTGGCTGCGATCAGCAGCCAGGATCAGCCGCGCATGACACGGGCATCGCTCCGATGCCCGCGGTTATGCTTAGGACGTAAATGTACGTCCTGGTGCGTTAAGTACCACCTCACCAGGACGTACATTTACGTCCTGCGTCCTTAAGGGGTTAAAGGACACAGGAAATTAAATTTTTGCATTTTCGTTGTTTCCTCCTCGCTTTCTAAGAGCCATAACTCTTTTATATTTTCATCCACAGACCCATATGAGGGCTTATTTTTTGCGCGATCAATTTTACTTTGTAATCATATCACTTGTGTTACCATAAAATGTATCAAAAAATATTATTTGTGTAAGGGAATTTGAAAAGAAAACAACAATTTAGCAAATTTCTGAGGGTTTTGTTTTCATGATGTATACTTTATGGTAAGAATTGCATGTTTTCTTTAGTCTGTGGTCAAATACAATTGAAATGATTCTCATGTTTACATGCTATTACTCTATTTCTTTTTAAAAAACTCAAACAATTCTGACCCTCTATAACTTTCTCAGTGCTGTATGTGGTCTAATTTATTGCAACATGATCTGTAGTTTTTTCTACCACCTTTGCGTATATGTGACTTTTTAATAGCTTGTGACCAAAAAGCTGCTATTTTGAACTTTTACCCAATCATAATACGGGATCATTAACATTATATTTTAATAGTTTGGACATTTACACATGTGCCGATACCAAATATGTTTAATTATTATTATAAAAAAAAAAAATTGAGGTAAAATAGAAAAAAGGGGCTATTAAAATTTTTATTGGGGGAGAGGCTTATTCACATTTTTTAAAAAATAAATTTTTTAACCATTTATTTAACAGTTTTTATGTCACTATAGGCGACTATTTAAAGCAATCATTAGATTTTTTATACTGTTCAGTGCCATGCATATGCATTTCACTGATCAGTATTATTGTCATTCTACTGATCTGGTCTGCTAGAAGAGCAGAGAAGAAGGCCCCCGTGAGAGTGGTCAGAGGCAGATAAGAAGACCCATGTCCCCCATTTTGGCTGATCTGATCCCTATGGTCATGTTGTGGGTGATCAGATCAGTCATCGGAACCACCGCAGTGCCACAGATGCAGCCGGGACCTGCCGCACATGAAAAGAGTGCAGCTCCTGTGCTCACTTCATGTACAGGACGTCAATGTACGTCCTGGTGCGTTAAGTACAAGCGCAACAGGATGTAAATTTACGTTCATTGTCTTTAAAGGTTTAAACTTTTGAAATGTCTTGGGAATAAGTAAAAAGTTTATTCAAATGACAGTGAAGCTTTAGTTCTTTCAACTACATAGCTCCCAGCTCTGTTAGTGAAAAAAGCAAAGCACCTATAAATCTGTTTCTGAAAGTAGCAACATACATTTTGTTTCAGACTGAAAAGTGCTGAAAAGCACTCTTCTCAGTCCGAGCCAAAACTGACAAAATGACATGAACATAGTCAGTAACTGACTACAATTGGCCCACTGAAATGAATGGAACCCTGACCTGAGCATGGATTTGTCAGTTTGTTGTGTTGACCGTTTCCCAATGTATTCATTCCCCTAAATGGGGGGGGGGGGGGTGATGGAGCCCTTAAATTAATTGACACTACACTTACAAAAATTTTGCAGAAATCAATAGTTATTAGTAAATGTATCAGATTTAGTCATATATCACAAAAAAAAGCTGGACTTGGAGCTCTATTCTGATAGCTTCATCACAAATTCTGTTTACTTAGCAAAATATGACTGGACAAAAAATGCTGCAAACTGTATATTTTTATCTGGTCAAATGTTGCTATTAAGAAAAAAGAAACTGACACCAGACTGAAACTCAACAGATCCCATTGAGTCAATGGGATTTTTAGAGTTCTGATTGTTGTGCCAGACCAAATGCACTGAACTGAATTTGCATTGGGGGGCTATAATAACATGCAGGTTTTAACATAGCAGTATTTGTCAAATGATAATTTCATTGAAGGTTATGGCTGCCAATTCAAGTCTAAAAAGAGAAGAGTGCGAAAGAGAGGTAGTGACAGGCAGACAGAGACACAGGGATTTCACATCTTTTACATAGAAACATAGAATGTGTCGGCAGATAAGAACCATTTGGCCTATCTAGTCTGCCCAATAATCTGAATCCTATAAATAGCCCCTGGCCCTATCTTATATGAAGGATAGCCTTATGCCTATCCCTATCTTATATGAAGGATAGCCTTATGCCTATCTCTATCTTATATGAAGGATAACCTTATGCTTATACCATGCATGTTTAAACTCCTTCACTGTATTTGCAGCGGCCACTTCTGCAGGAAGGCTATTCCATGCTTCCACTACTCTCTCAGTAAAGTAATACTTCCTGATATTACTTTTAAACCTTTGCCCCTCTAATTTAAAACTATGTCCTCTTGTGGAAGTTTTTCTTCTTTTAAATATGCTCTCCTTATTTAACCGTGTTGATTCCCTTTATGTATTTAAAAGTCTCCATCATATCCCCTCTGTCTCTTCTTTCTTCCAAGCTATACATGTTAAGGTCCTATAATGTTTCCTCGTAAGTTTTATCCTGCAATCCATGTACTAGTTTAGTAGCTATTCTCTGAACTCTCTGAGTATCTATATCCTTCTGGAGATATGGCCTCCAGTACTGCGCACAATACTCCAAGTGAGGCCTCACCAGTGTTCTGTACAGCGGCATGAGCACTTCTATCTTTCTACTGCATATACCTCTTCCTATACATCCAAGCATTCTTCTAGCATTTCCTGCTGCTCTACTACATTTCCTTCCTACCTTAAAGTCTTCTGAAATAATTACTCCTAAACCCCTTTCCTCATATACTGAGGTCAGGACTGTGTCAAATATTCTATATTCTGCTCTTTGGATTTTACGCCCCAGGATTATTTTACACTTATCCACATTAAATTTCAGTTGCCAGAGTTCTAACCATTCTTCTAGTGCGGGCCTGGTACTCTGGCAACGATATATTGATTATATCTTTTTAATTTGGGATAGGTCTCCAGAGGAACTTAACTATTCTATTAGTAATTTGAATAGCAACTCCTGGAACCTCAATTTTACCCCACAAAAGTAATGCATCTGTTGAATTCCTCGACCTTCCAGTCACATCCACCTCAACTAAATTATTATGCAGCACCTTCAATAAGCCAATGGCGAGGAATAGTTTCATACTGTTTTCTAGTTGCCATATACCTAGGTGGCTCCTTAACATCCCCACCAGCCAATACAGGAGATTGAAAAGGAATTGCACGAATAACGAACAGTACCAGGTAGAGGCACAGGTTCTTAAAAATAAAATTGAAGAAAAGAACTATCCGATCAAAACATTAGTGACCGCTAAAGAAAAAAATCGAAAAACTAGACAGAAAATAATTTTTCCAAGACCGTGTACAATTATCAACTACCGATAACACACCACGCCTGATTTTCCCATTTAATCAGGATCACAGAAAACTCAGACAGATTTGTCATAACCATTGGCGCATATTGCAACAGGATAAACTTATAGGATCATCATTACCCAACACACCACCGATTGTATTTACAAAAGCACCCAACCTCAGCATCCAAGTAGCCCTGACCATACGCACCAAACAGGAGGAAAACACAAGTACATGGCTATCCGCCAGAGGTTTTTTCGGTGCGGTAGCTGCTCATGTTGTAAAGCTACAAAATTCCCTAATAAGACAGAAAAAATGATTTCAACTTCGAATAATTTTCATTGGGACATAAAACAAGTCCTGAGTTGTAATACTAAGGGGGTAATCTATATCATAACATGTAGTTGTCACAAGCAGTACATCGGAAGAACTAAACGCACACTTAAAACCAGAATAGCAGAACAGATGTACAATATTAGAAAAAGTAGTGACAAACACCCCCTATCGGCCTATTTCCATTCTCATCATAACTCAGACCCATCAGATCTTACATTTGCAGCAATTCAAATTGTGAAAATAAATTGGAGGGGAGGAAATTATGCTCAACAAATGTCCAGAGCAGAGGCTAGAAAAAACTACAAATTTGGGAGCCTCGAACCCAGGGGCCTTAATGCGGAAATAGAATTATTTGGTTTTATGTAATACGTTTTTTAGAGGAATTTTTTGAGAAAATTAAAGATAATAATAAAAAAAAAAACATTTTAAATTGAAAAAGAAAAAAATGTTTATATCTTTGTATATTTTTTTATATCTTTTTTAATTCTTTTTATATATTTGATATATATTCTTTACTTAAACTAAATACAGCTGTTTAGACACAAGAAAGAAAGTCATGGAGAAATAGATACAAGAAGGAGGGAAAAGAAGAATAAGAATGATGTCAGGAAATGTAATGAGGAATAGAAGGGTTAAATGCTATTGAGATTAGATATTTGGCAAATGTATAGATATGCGAAACTTACTAGACATAATCTAGTATATATATATATATATATATATATATATATATATATATATATATATCCCTAACTAACAGTTCAAAAAGTAACATAACCCTCTACACAATTGGACACCTTGTCACATTGTAATATATTCACTGTTACATAGAATAAAATATAACATATCCAATACACTGCATCTTTTCCCTTGTAGCAAAATATTATATTATATATGACACAAAGATTACGTCTAGTAAGTTTCGCATATCTATACATTTGCCAAATATCTAATCTCAATAGCATTTAACCCTTCTATTCCTCATTACATTTCCTGACATCATTCTTATTCTTCTTTTCCCTCCTTCTTGTATCTATTTATCCATGACTTTCTTTCTTGTGTCTAAACAGCTGTATTTGGTTTAAGTAATTAAGAAGCTCCTAGGAGAAATCCAAAACCAGAGTTTCTGTTCCACCTGTATGACATTTTAGTAATTAGTCTTCTTACTCTCACCATTGAAAAAGGGGACTCCCCGATGGCTCCCCGAAACGCGTCTGGTCATAGACTGTTTAGCTGCACAGAGATTGGAACTTAACAGGGACGCTCCGCTACCCCAGCAGAGCCTGACACTCGGCTACCATAGCAGAGTCCAAGACTTGTATCACTAACTAGCCGCAGCTAGCACCCGCATTCAGCCTTGGACCTCTGTCCTTCTTGCTTGTCCTCCCCGTGCCGCCGGGGTATAGAAGGCAGAGCCCGGAAGACTTCCAACGCAAATACGCGCAGAACACCGAGCATTTGAAGAGCCGGTAAGAGGCACATAGTGCCTATCCTTTATCACCTTCTTTAACTTGTCCCCGTGCTGTCGGGGTATAGAAGGAGTAACTTCATGATACTGTGTGAAACTTGGTGAAGCTTCAGCGCTAATACGTGCATCTGCCTATTCAACAGACAGCCCTGCACAGAGTCTCCAGCGCTGTCGAGCGCTGCAACTACGGCCAACACTGTGGATTTAATCTTTCAGCGCTATAAATACCCTCACTGAGACTACAATTCACACCAATCATCACCTATAACAAATAGGACATTTGCAATTTCCAGACTGTCCCACTGTGCTTACTATAGCACAGACCCTGTGTCCCAGCCACCTCATTAGTGCAATTTTAGCTAGCAATTGTGTTTTTATGTATTTTGCATTTTATATATCATTTGTATTATATTGTGTGTTGTCCAAAGCAAGGGCCCTGCCAAGGACATCACCATTAAGTCATCAAGAGTATCATTGTTATTTCAAATGTCCAATATTTAACACAAACCTCTTTTTCTCTCCTATTATTTCAATTCTTCTGATTTCTATAACCTTTTTCCCCTGGCCTAGTAGGACTGCTCCGTTTATTGTTAATTATTAGTATCTATAGGCACATCGAGTGTGTGCAACGGAGTATCCTCGGCCTGGGTCCTCTTTTAAGTATTTTATGTAGAGCTCCCATCTCTGTATCTTTCATTCTTCTAGTTTGCCTAAATCCTTTTCCATTTGTAATATCCCTCCAGGAACATCAACCCTATTACATATCTTTGTGTCATCAGCAAAAAGACATACCTTACCAATGAGACCTTTTGCAATATCACTAATGAAGATATTAAACAAAATTGGTCCCAGTACAGATCCCTGAGGTACCCCACTGGTAATAAGACCTTGCTCCAAATATTCTCCATTGACTACAACCCTCTGTTGTCTGTCACTCAGCCACTGCCTAATTCACTCAACAATATGGGAGTCCAAGCTCAATGACTGCAGTTTATTGATAAGTCGTCTATGTGGGACAGTGTCAAAAGCCTTACTAAAATATGCAATGTCTACTGCCCCTCCGCCATCTATTATTTTAGTCACCCAGTCAAAAAAATCGATAAGATTTGTTTGACATGATCTCCCTGAAGTAAACCCATGTTGTTTTTCATCTTGCAATTCATGGGATTTTAGATGTTCCACAATCATATCCTTTAGTAGGGTTTCCATTAATTTCCCCACTATTGATGTCAGACGTACTGGCCTATAGATGCTTGATTCCTCTCTACTACCTTTCTTGTGAATGGGCACGACATTTGCTAATTTCTAATCTTCCGGGACGACTCCTGCTACCAGTGAATAGTTAAATAAATCTGTTAACAGTTTTGCTAGATCACCACTAAGCTATTTTAATAATTTGGGGTGTATCCCATCAGGCCCCTGTGACTTATTTGTCTTCACTTTAGACAGAAAACGTAGAACCTCTTCCTCTGTATAGACACATGCATCAAGCGATTCATTAGTCTTCCTCCCTAATTGAGGTCCTTTTCCTTCTTTTGTAAAAACTCAACAGAAGTATTCATTAAGGCAGTTGGCTAGCCCTTTATTCTTTTCTACATACCTTCCTTCCTTTGTTTTTAGTGTATATTAGATCTTACTCTAGTACTTTATTCAGCGCTCACACTGCTCAGTATTGCCCTATATTATCCTCCATGCGGCTGCACCTGCTTCTCATTGTGTTCCATAGAGACAGAGAAGATCAGGATCTCCATTTCTGTGTGTATGCCTTAAATGGGAAACATTCTCCACTCACTAGCAGGGGGACAATTAAAAATTTGCAGTGAATCCTTCAGAGGGTAAACTTGATGTACACATGTTACATGATGACATATATATATATATATATATATATATATATATATATATATATATATATAAAAGTTATAGCTTTTAAAAGGCATGGAGGAAAAAATAAAATTTCCACTATAGCAGTATTTGATACCTAGTTTTACTTGTTTCTGTATGCAGAATGTTTACTCTTGTTCGTTTTGTATGCAGTATGTTTACTCTTGTTCATTTTGCTTCCATATGCTGCATTATTTCATACAGAAAATAGATAGCATTGTCGATGTATACCAACCCAATAAAGGACAAATGGACGCTCTTAAAGTATTTGAGTATTTGACATGCTTTCTTAGTACATACTGCTAAATGTAGTGTGAAAGCAGACAAAAAAAGCCTGAGTGTGCTTAATAAATTTAGAACATTATTGATTTTGTCTTATATATTTTATCTTTACCCTTAACTAAAGGGTTATTCACAACTGCCTCTTTACTTTATCTGTCCTGTGGCAGGTTCAGTGCAGCTTTCTGGTTTGACCCTGAGATGTGTGGGTAGTCCCACAGAGTTCAAGCCTGTGGCATTCACACTCACAGACAGATAAACACACCTCACTATAATCACTGTTCTTACCTTGCTCGCACAGCTTACTCTGTCAGCACATGATTAAAGCTTCTGCTCCTGCCCAAAACGTGAGAATAAGACTTAAAATGAAGGCTCGGATGTATGCAGGGCTGAGACAGTTGTCACTAGTAATATAAACACACACAAATACGGTGACCGGCCAGGGCTCCAGCAATCTCACAGCCATCATACCGTTAACCCCTTAAGGACTCAATTTTCATTTTTGCACTTTTGTTTTTTCCTCCTCCCCTTCGAAAAATCATAACTTTTAATTTTGCACCTACAGACCTATATAAGGGCTTGTTTTTTTGCATCACCAATTATACTTTGTAATAACATTTTATAATATAATCTGCAGCGAAACAAAAAAAAAAAAAAAAAACGTATTTGTGTGGAGAAATAAAAAAAAAACACAATTTTGTAACTTTTGGGGGCTTCCATTTCTAAGCAGCACACTTTACGGTAAAAATTACACCTTATCATTATTCTGTAGCTCTAAATGGTTACAAGAATACCCAATTTATGTAGGTTTTATTTTAAATTTACTACTTGAAAAAAAAACTTACAACTACATGCACTAAAATTGTCCCCTTCGGACCCCTATAACCTTTTTATTTTTCCGCATATGAGGCTATTTGAGGGCTCATTTTTTGCACCGTGATCTGTAGTTTTTATCGGTATCATTTTTATTTTGATGGGACTTTTTGATCCCTTTTTATTAATGTTTGGTATTTATTTTATATGTACACCATCGACTATGCAGTTTAACTAACCTTATATTTTGATAGTTCAGACCTTTGTGCACGCGGCAATACCACATATGTTTACGTTTATTTTTAATTACATTATTTTATGTTAAAAAATCTGAAATGGGGGGGTGATTCAAACTTTTATTAGGGGAGAGGCTTATTCATATTTATTAACTATTTCTTTTACACTTTTACTTTTTAAGTCTCCATAGGGGGCTATACCATGCAATCTTTCGATTGCATACACT
This sequence comes from Hyla sarda, assembly GCF_029499605.1. Lineage (NCBI taxonomy): Eukaryota > Metazoa > Chordata > Amphibia > Anura > Hylidae > Hyla > Hyla sarda. Next base: position 51,772,867 of record NC_079197.1, read on the forward strand.
GTTCAATGCTATGCCATAGCATAGCATTGCTCAATGTTATCGGTGCTATGCTGCTCCAGCCTGCCATGGCTGGCCGGGAGCTTCAGAGCACCGATTGGACAGCGAGGAGGCAGGTAAGGGCCCTCCCGCTGTCTTCTCAGCTCACCTCTCATCGTCCCGATGATAGTTCCACTGAGCTAACCGGCATGTTAACCTAGCATTTTAGATGCCACGATCAAATTTGATTAAGGCATCTAAAGGGTTTATGCTGGGCATCGGCCTGATCCATGGCATTAAAGGGGTATTCCAGGAAAAAAAAAATTTATATCAACTGACTCCAGAAAGTTAAACACATTTGTAAATTACTTCTATTAACCTCTTAACCCCTTGGGGATGGAGCCCATTATAACCCTAAGGACGGGAGCATTTTTTACAATTCTGACCACTGCCACTTTAAGCATTAATAACTCTGGGATGCTTTTACTTTTCATTCTGATTCCGAGAATGTTTTTTAGTGACATATTCTACTTTATGTTAGTGGTAAATTTTTGTTGATACTTGCATCATTTCTTGGTGAAAAATTCCAAAATTTTATGGAAAAAATTTAAACTTTGCATTTTTCGAAGCTCTCTGCTGGCAAGGAAAACAGACATTGCAAATAAATTATATATTGATTCAAAAATACAATATGTCTCATTTATATTTTCATCATAAAGTTAACATGTTTTTACTTTTAGAAGACATCAGAGGGCTTCAAAGTTCAGCAGCAATTTTCCAATTTTTCACAAAATTTTCAAAATCTGAATTTTTCAGGGACCAGTTCAGTTTTGAAGTGGGGGAGTTAAAGGTGTATACTCCACTCTTAGTAAATAAACCCCACTGTGTAAAACAGACTATTTGGCTGATTTCCACATCCCAGCCACCACAACAAGGTCAGATGGTGTTGGGGACCCTCATTCGGAAATTGGGTACAGCTCCCATGAAACACCTGCGCTCCGGCCGGACACGCCGTCCGTGAGTGCTCTCTGCTTATGTACACGCTGCCGGCAGAGCTGGGATTTGAATCGCAGTGCACGCCCGCATTCGAATCCCAGCCAGTCACTCACCTCCCTCATCTTCCACCTCTCTGTGTCCTAGCAGCCCTGGCGTACATGCCCCCGCCTCCTAGGGCAAGCGCGCGCCGGAGCTCTTTCACTTAAAGGGCCAGTGCTCAATTAATCAAGTGTCCCCTGTCCTTAAATATTAGCTCCTCCCTTGTTTCCCTGCCGGATCTTTGGTTGCCTTGTGCCATAGTGAAAGTCCTGTGTCCCTGTTACCGTGTACCTGTTCCTACTACCTTACCTACCCTGTACCTGTGTTACCTGCCCTGACCTACTGCCATCTTGCCACATCCTGCCAGCCTCCTTCTGTGCCACGCCACCTCCCAGCTAACTGTGTGGACGAGTCGTGCCAGGGGTAGTGACCTGGATGCTGCCTGCCGCAGCAAGACCATCCCGCTTTGCAGCGGGCTCTGGTGAAAGCCAGCGGCACCTTAGACTCCACTCCTGGCATGGCTCACGTCATCATCCACACAGGCCCAGAGGATCCACCACCTGCCGTGACCCGTTACATCCCAGAGGTATAACCTGCATCTATCAGACATTTATGGCAAATTCTGTGGATAGTGTCACACTTTTTTCTAAATCCCATTTATTGCATATATGAGGGCCAAACGAATATAGAATATACATGAAGTTATTTCAGCTAAATTTGGAGCACTGTGGCTGGTAGTGTAATAGGTATTATAAGGGCACTGTAATGTGAGCACTATGAGGGATCTACAGTGGGCATATTAATAAAGTTCTCTTCTGAAAAAAATTTGCACATGAGAACCTAACCTGCATCCAGCTCATGCACTTTCAAAAGTTTTATAGACTAAGTGCACATAAGAGCCCAGCAGTAAACACCTTCAGATTAGTAAAAGCAATCTATAAACTGTAATCATTTCATGAAAGTAATAACTTTTCAATTCTGAAAATATTGCACATGAAATTTATAACTATGTTCCTGAATATATGCCAAGACCAAAGTATGTGAGATTAATAGTTATGTTTTCCTAGACCTGCTGCCAATGCTGTTATGTGCAATGATTACATATTTATTTAAGTAGCATTTAAGTTTTACTGAAATCATTAAGGGTTTTATTGATTACTTTGATACGTCATCTTAAGTGAAACAAGGATTTTTCAACAGGCAAAGAAAATATCTGGTAATTTCAATATAAAAAAAAATCATATTTTTCATATCTTAAAAGAAAGTGCAACAGACTTTATCAAGCTTTAAGACATGGCTAATTAAAATCAAAACTTGGCTCAACAAAGATAATTAAAGTGTTATTAAACTTGTTCAAGATGGACTTAAAATGTTGTGTGACAAGAGATGCTAGTTGTTCCCATTCAGCTGTATGTAAAATCTGGTGCAAGTATAAAAAAAAATTCCAAATATTATAAACAGAAAATATAAAGGTAAACAAAAAAATATCTCAAAGCATCAGGATAGAAAACTTAAAGGGATATGACTTCAAAAAATAGAATATGCACAGCAAAACAATGGAAATAGAAATTAAATATTGAAAAATCAACCAAAAACCAGAAATAATGACTAAATTGAAGAAAACAAAGTTAGGGTGGGTTCACACTACGTTTTCTCCCATACGGGAGCGCATACGGCAGGGGGGAGCTAAAACCTCGCGCTCCCGTATGCCTTCGTATGCGCTCCCATATGTCATTCATTTCAATGAGCCGACCGGAGTCAAACGTTCGGTCCGGTCGGCTCATTTTTGCGCAGTATGCGCTTTTACAACCGGACCTAAAACTGTGGTCAACCACGGTTTGAGGTCCGGTTGTAAAAGCGCATACGGCGCAAAAATGAGCCGACCGGACCGAACGTTTCACTCCGGTCGGCTCATTGAAATGAATGACATACGGGAGCGAATACGAAGGCATACGGGAGCGCAAGGTTTTAGCTCCCCCCTGCCGTATGCGCTCCCGTATGGGAGAAAACGTAGTGTGAACCCAGCCTTACTGTGGGATAAAGTGAAGAAGTGAAGAAATCATGGGGTGTGGATGATGACTTGGCCAAGGAAACAAAATTAAAATGATTTCATGGTGCCAATGAAAAATATAAAGATGACTGCCTATAGGTAGCTTCATGTATGTATATTAGAGGTGGGGGCTGGGATGGCAATCAATCAATATCTCACCAATCTATGCACATGTGTTCATAGAAGTTTTGAACACTTTTTTCTTTCCATTTTCTCAGGAAAGGCCTATCAACTTAATGACATGGTCAGCAAACAAGTCTGGATCCCAGTCTGACAGAAAAATTTATGGTGGGGATTTAAAGAGTACCTGTCATGATCTTGTTAAATTATTATAATCCTCCTAGTCCATTGCAATGATAAACCACCCACTGCCTTTATTTTTTTTAATTATTTTTTAAATTTGAAATTGCTCTGTATATTCTGCTCAGTCTCAGTCAGATTCATGTAAAAGTAGTAGAGAGTCGGCACTCGTATAGGTGGTGGTGCATGTGGACCAAAGGTGCAAATAGTAGGTAGAATGCATATGTTGACAAAGGCCACCTGGCCGAAACGCGTCCTGCGAGTCGCTACCTTGCATTACCTTGCATATGGATAAATAAACTATTATGATTCAGCATATCCAGTGAGTGCCGGGATTTCTTCAGTCAGATTCATGGACTGGGAAGGGGCGTTCCCAAGCAGGCATGGCATGATCTGAAGCCATACAGGGGAGAACTTCCTCCCTCACTCTGCTATACACAGCCCAGATCAGTTCAGTTTCAGAAGATCTATGCTTGGCTAAGGCTGCACACACACACACCCTCCTCAGAACTCCAGACTGCATTTCCTGATTTTGGATTCTAGCAGGAGTCCAAAGTCTATGCAGAAAATAGGGAGATATCTAGTGACAGCTTTTTTAAACACAAATTAAACATAGAAAACTTCTTTTTTTTTAACAAAGTACATTAAAAATATTTTTTTATTTACCATAAGGACTGCAATAGCAACATTTTATTAATGACAGTGTCCATTTAAACATCTGGCCCAGGGCAACACTATTTCCTAATTTATCAACCATTCCTTTAAAAAAGTTGGACCTGATGTAGAATGTTGGGTATTAGTGAAGTCCATGCTGCAAAAAATTTAGGCCTGAGCACTAACCAGGATTTTTTTTTGGCTGATGAATCCATAACTTTTTCCTTTACTTGATTTCTCGAAAGGGTAGGTTCACATGTAAAATATATGCTGCATATTTCATTCTACACTAAATCTGCCAGTGAGAAAAAATACACAGCAAATTTTGCTATTTCCCCACAGCAGCCTTGTGTGCGCAGTAAGATTTGGAAGTGAGTCCAGCATGCTGTGGCTGTGATCAGCGGGCCCACCTCCAAACCTCATTGCACACACAAGGATGTGGAGGGGAAGTCCTATGAGTCTGCTCATAACAAAATATGCTACTTATTTCACACTGCCCAGCGGATTTCCTGTAGCATGAAATATGCAACGTATATGCTACATCTGATCCTACCCTAAATAAACATTCCAGCAAGCATAACAGGTACTACTGGGTGCAATAACAAAGGTCTGTTTGGACCCTAAAGAGCAAGTTTTTTCAGTTTTTTTTTTCAAAGAGCCAGAACATTTTGTGTGGTTAGTTTTTTATGAAAATTCTACATTTTGTCAATAAATAAAGGTATATATAAAAAACAAAAAGATGGCCAAACAAAATGTTACAAAATAAAAAAAATCAACAAAAATGCCTGTAAAGACGCCATAAAACTGCTTGAAATTCTAATTTTTTTTACACGCATTCCATAATGTGAAAAAAAACATTAAAACAAGCATAATTTTATCAATGAACCACATTTTACATTAAAACCTAAATGCTGCTTAAATGTTCTGGATCTTGAAATACTGATTTATAATCCATTATAGTTTAATATCTCTTTTTGTTTCTTGTCATATACCCTGTTTCCCCAAAAATAAACCCTACCCTACCTTACGAAAGTAAGCCCTAGCAGGATTATAAGGGTGGGCTGCAATATAAGCCCTACCCTGAAAATAAGACCTAGGCCAGGGGTAATGAACTGGCGGACCGCGGTCCACATCTCAACCGCAGCCGCCAGTAATGCCCGCAGACCAGACCCCCAGTCCCCCTCACCTCCCCCCATCTCCTTTAGCTGGTCGCGGGCATACAGTAATTGTGCCGGGACAGGGACGCTGTAGCTTTAAAACGTCGGCGCGTATGCACGGCCGACGTCACGGACGTGTCCCTGCTCCCGGCTGCTTAGCAACAGGCAACAGAAGGAGATCCCGTACAGTACAAGTTGCGGACTCTATGGTACGGACGAAGGTGGGGAAGTGCTAGTCTCTGCTAGGGATGAAATGTGTAAGGTACCGTAGTTTATTATGGCAGAGGGGTGGGGGGCACTGTAGGAGTGTGGAGGATGGGGGAAGCGGAGGATGGGAGGCTGTAGCAGTGTGGAGGATGAGGGGGGACTGCAGCAGTGTGAAGGATGGGGGCTGCAGCAGTGTGGAGGATGGGGGGCTGTATCAGTGTGGAAGATGGGGGGGGGGGTGCGGCATCCTCCACACTGCTACAGCCCCCCCATCCTCCACACTCCTGCAGCTCCCCATAAATAAATAAGCCCTACCCTGAAAATAAGCCCTAGTGTGTTTTTTGGGACTAAAATGAATATAAGACCCGATCTTATTTTCGGAGAAACACGGTAGTTAGTGATACATGTAGATCATGTACCATCCTATATGCCTTCCTTTGCAAAGAGTTTCATTTATTTATATCCTCCAGGTGAGACAAGATCTTAGAATGATCACACTACTGTGGGTCAGCTCTAGAATATAAATAGTTAAACAGTCCTAATCTAAGAAAAGCAATATTACACTTGTTTTATTGAGTAGCAAATTCATTTTATTTTTTGTTTGTACCAGAGAATTGACATTAAAGCAGTATTACATGTATTAGAAGTTAAACTTGCTGCTCTATATAAGCTTGCTGATGGTTCTGGGAAGCAAAGTGTTCCCATTAAGTTAAACATGAGTTGTCAATGTGTTAGTTTTGGCCACTATAAAAATGAAATTACATCTTTCCAATTCTGTCTACAACTAGCAAAAGTTTATGGTGGCATTACTGTGGAAGCTGTGAAACCTAAGGCTAACCTAGAAAATGACCCGTCTTTTTTAGTATACTGAAGTGTGCTAGTTTACTGAATGTATACAAAAACTCAATATAGGAGCTAACTGTCTATTGAAGGGAATACTGAGCTTTATCAAATTCAAAGACCTGCAGGTCTGACTCTGAGCAGCAAAGGCTGCAGGTTCTTCAAAGTTTACACATACTCATGCTTACATCTATGCACTGTTAAGGTATGAGGTACTGCAGTGTTGGTCCATTCAAGTGAGCATGGCAATGTTGCAGTGCCTTGCACCATTGCTACAAAAATAAAAAAAAAAGGGACGTAAAAAGGAAAGTAAGTATTATTATTATTAAATGACCATATAATAATTTTTGTGCTCATTTTCCAACTCCATGCTTTACTATTTTGAAAATGTATTGAATTTAGGAATATTCGGTAATGTGTATTTCTGTAGAGGGTGTGGCGTAAGGATATTAAAACCCTATATTAATGTGTGCATAATTATAATGATGCTTCTTTTCCTAAGGCATAATGGGCCAAAAAACAGATTTAATTGACTCTGAAAAGTTAAAAAACCTGTCTTCCTCATCTGTCAGGAACAAAAAGGATGTTAAGTCGGCGCTCACCCGATATAGCAACGTCAGAAGTACCCAAAGGCCTGACAAAAAAAATAAAAAAGACAACAGCTTTATTGCCAATATGCTTGGACAACGTCTTTCCACAGGATGGCACCCATCTTTGTCAGGGCTTGGGGACCCAACGAAGAGGGGTGCAATCCCCTCGAAACATGTTGTTTGAGTATATTGGCAATATAGCCCCTTTTTTTATTACTTTCTTGTCGAGCCTCCAGTTACTACTATTACTACTATCTGTTGAGCGCCGACCTAGCATCTTCTTTGTTCCCACAACATAAGGACTATTCATCTCTACTGTCCTACCTGGCTCCCCACCAGAAATACTACTCATATTTAAGGAATCATTCAGTGTGATGCTTGGGGCACAACACCAAAAGGTTAGCAGGTAACTGTTGCTTATATTTTTAATATAACCTAGGATAATGACACATGTTACTTCATTTTCCTTTGCATACCTAAAGTTTTTAAAAAGGGTTTTTGGTGGATGCAGCACTCTTGAAATTTGCAAAACATTTAGGCACGATAACAGAACCAATAAAAGTTGTGTTGCAAATAGTCAACAGGGTCGCAAGTTGACAACAAAAACATACAAAGCAACTGTCAAAGGTTTGAGAATAATCAAACGCAAAGCTATGAGGGGCCCATAATCCTCCAGTGCTGTTGTATTCCAGAATTGCAACCTACCTGGAGTGGCCAGAAGAACAAGGTGTTCAGTGCTCAGAGGCATGGCAAAGGTAAGGTGAAAACTGGACAAGACTGTGCAAAGAAATATTAAAATGCTGATTTTTCAAAGCCTTTATAAACTGACGAGATTAAAGTGACTGTTATTTGGTCTGGATAGATGTGCCCATGGCTTGATCAGTAATGGCCACAGACCTCCACTTTGATTAGCAATGTAGAGGTGGGGTACTGGTATGGGCTGGTATTGTCAAATAGGAGCAAGTTGAACCTTTTTGGATTAAAGATGAACTCCCAAACCTACTGCCAGTTTTTACAAGGTAATTTCTTCAAGCAGTGGAATGGGAAATGTTTGCATCTTACAAGAAGGCCAGGATTTTTATGAAGGGCAATGCTCCATCACATGCATCGAACTACTCAACTGCATATCTAGCCTGTAAAGGTCTTAACCCCTTAAGGACCAAGCCCATTTTCACCAAAAGGACCAGAGCGTTTTTTGCACATCTGACCACTGTCACTTTCACCCCTTAAGGACACATGACATACTGGAACGTCATGTGTCCGCTCCCAATCTATAACCTCATAGCGGGTCGTGCCCGGCCTCTAACAACAGCCGGGACCCGTGGCATTGATCGCAGTGCCGCGCTATTAACTCTTTAGACGCTTTAGACACTTTCACTTTCACTTTAGACACGGCGTTCATCTTTGTGCGTCTAAAGTGAAAGTGAAAGTGTGCCGGTTAGCTCAGTGGGCTGTTCGGGATAGCCGCGGTGAAATCGCGGCATCCCGAACAACTTACAGGACAGCAGGAGGGTCCCTAGCTGCCTCCTCGCTGTCCGATCGCCGAATGACTGCTCAGTGCCTGAGATCCACGCATGAGCAGTCAAGCGGCAGAATCATCGATCACTGGTTTCTTATAAGAAACCAGTGATCAATGTAAAAGATCAGTGTGCAGTGTTATAGGTCCCTATGGGAGCTATAACACTGCAAAAAAAAAGTGAAAAAAAAAGTGAATAAAGATCATTTAACCCCTTCCGTATTAAAAGTTTGAATCACTCCTCTTTTCCCATAAAAAAAACCACAGTGTAAATAAAAATAAAAATAAACATATATGGTATCGTCTCGTGCGGAAATGTCCAAATTATAAAAATATATCGTTAATTAAACCGCACGGTCAATGGCGTGCGCGCAAAAAAATTCCAAAGGCCAAAATAGTGCATTTTTGGTCACTTTTTATATCATGAAAAAATGAATATGATCAATAAGTCGTATCAATGCAAAAATGGTAGCGTTAAAAACTTCAGATCACGGCGCAAAAAATAAAAAAGTTATAGGGGTCAGAAATGACAATTTTAAACATATTAATTTTCCTGCATGAAGTTATGATTTTTTTCAGAAGTATGACAAAATCAAGCCTATATAAGTGGGGTATCATTTTAACCGTATGGACCTACAGAATAAATATCAGGTGTCAATTTTACCGAAAAATGTACTACGTAAAAACGGAAGCCCCCAAAAATTACAAAACAGCGTTTTTTTTTTTCAACTTTGTCTCACAATGATTTTTTTTTCCGTTTCACCGTAGATTTTAGGGCAAAATGACTGACGTCATTACAAAGTAGAATTGGTGGCGCAAAAAATAAGCCATCATATTGATTTGTAGGTGCAAAATTGAAAGAGTTATGATTTTTTTAAAGCAAGGAGCAAAAAACGAAAATGCAAAAACGGAAAAACCCCCGGTCCTTAAGGGGTTAAGCATAAATAACTCTGCAATGCTTTTACTTATGAATTTCATTCCGAGATTTTTTTTCGTGACATATTCTACTTTAACATAGTTGTAAATTTTCGGCGATACTTGCATCATTTCTTGATGAAAAATTCTAAAATTTCATGAAAATTTTGAAGATTTTGCATTTTTCTAACTTTGAAGCTCTCTGCTTGTAAGGAAAATAGACATACTAAATAAATTATATATCGATTCACATGTTTCGATATGTTTGCATCCTAAAGTTGACATGTTTTTACTTTTGGAAGACATTAAAGGGCTTCAAAGTTCAGCAGCAATTTTCCAATTTTTCTCAAAAGTTTCCAAATCAGAATTTTCCAGGGACCAGTTCAGACCAGATTTGAAGTGGATTTGAAGGGCCTTCATATTAGAAATACCCCATAAATGACCCCATTATAAAAACTGCACCCCTCAAAGTATTCAAAATGACATTCAGTAAGTGTGTTAACCCTTAAGGTGTTTTACAGGAATAGCAGCAAAGTGAAGGAGAAAATTCAAAATCTGCATTTTTTACATTCGCATGTTCTTGTAGACCCAGTTTTGGAATTTTTACAAGGGGTAAAAGGAGAGAAATCTCGCCCAAAATGTGTAACCCAATTTCTATCTCTTCTGAGTATGGAAATACCCCCATGTGTGGACATCAAGTGCACTGCAGGCGCACTATAATGCTCAGAAGAAAAGGAGCCACATTTGGCTTTTGGAAAGCAAATTTTGCTGAAATGGTTTTTGGGGAGCATGTCGCATTTAGGAAGGCCCTATGATGCCAGGACAGCAAAAAACAAACAAACCCACATGGCATACTATTTTGGAAACTACACCCCTCATGGAATGTAATAAGGGGTACAGTGAGTCTTAACACCCCACAGGTGTTTGACGACTTTTTGTTGAATTCTGATGTGTAAATGAAAAAAAAAAAAATTTCACTAAAATGAATTCCCCCCCCCCCCCCCAAATTTACCATTTTTACAAGAGGCAATAGGAGAAAATGCCGCCCCCCAAAAATAAATGTTGTACCTGCGTTTCTTCTGAGTATGGAAATATCCCATATGTGGATATAAAGTGCTCTGCGGGCGAACTACAATGCTCAGAAGAGAAGGAGCACCATTGGGCTTTTGGAGAGAGTACTTGTTCAAAATGGAGGTCGGGGGCCATGTGCGTTTACAAAGCCCCCATGCTACCAGAACAATGGACACCCCCACATGTGACCCTATTTTGGAAACTACACCCCTCACAGAATGTAATAAAGGGTGCAGTGAGCATTTGCACCCCACTGGCCTTTGACATATCTTTGGAACAGTGGGCTGTGCAATTGAAAAATTTACATTTTTTATTTTTATGGACAACTGTTCAAAAATTCTGTCAGACACCTGTGGGGTGTAAATGCTCACTGCACCCCTTTTTACATTCCTTGAGGGGTGTAGTTTCCACAATGGGGTCATATATGGGATATGTGGTGGGGGGGCACTGTTCTGGCACCATGGGGGCTATGTAAACGCACATAGCCTTCAATTCCAGACACATTCTCTCTCCTAAAGCCCAGTGGCGCTCCTTCTCTTCTGAACATTGTAGTTCGCCCACAGAGCAATTTACATCCAGATATGGGGATGGTGTTACAAATTTTGGGGGGCTTTTTTCCTATTACCCAACTTTAATGAAAATTTGTCAAACATCTATGGGGTGTTAAGGCTCACTATACCCCTTGTTACGTTCAGTGAGGGGTGTCGTTTCCAAAATGGGGTCAAAAGTGGGTGTTTTTTTTTTGCATTTTTGTCAGAACCGCTGTCACGATCAGCCACCCCTCAAATGTAAATGGTGCTCTCTCACTCCTAAGCCTTGTTGTGCGCCTGCAGAGCACTTTACGTCTACATATAGGGTATTTCCGTACTCAGAAGAAATTGCATTAGAAATTTTGGGAGTCTTTTTTTCATTTTCCTTTTGAAATTTAAAAGTATGGGGCAACACCAGCATGTCAGTGTAAAATTTTTTTTTACAATAAGATGCTGGAGGAGTAGACCCCAACTTTACCTTTTCATAAGGGGTAAAAGGAAAAAAAGCCCCCCAAAATTTGTTAGACAATTTCTCCCGAGTACAGAAATACCCCATATGTGGCCCTAAACTGTTGCCTTGAAATACGACAGGGCTCCGAAGTGAGAGAGCTCCATGCGCATTTGAGGCCTAAATAAGGGATTTGCATAGGGACGGACCCGGATGCAAGAGTTACACTTGCCTCTGATACCAAAATTACCCTACGTCAGTGTTTCCAAAACAGGGTGCCTCCAGCTGTTGCAAAACTTCCAGAATACCAGTCAATGGCTGTCCAGCAATACTGGGAGTTGTTTTGCAACAGCTGGAGGCTCCGTTTTGGAAAGGTGTTGTACCAGACATTTTTTTTTTATTGGTGGGGGGGGGGGGGGGGCGGGACTGTGTAGGGATATATATGTCAGCAGCAGGGGAATGGTCAGCAGCAGGGGACCATTCTGATCGGTCCCCTGCTGCATAGTGTCATCGGTCAGCTGTTCAGAACAGCTGCGATGACATTTCTATCACCATCACACCGGACATAGTGATAGAAAATGTATTGGACGTTTATGAACGTCCATTTGCGTTAAGTGACAGGAAAAAAGGACGTTCATAAATGTCCATCTGCAGGAAGGGGTTAAATATGAAAAAATAATAACTTAGCTTCCTTTCTCATCTCACCTAATAAGTACTTGAAGACCCTTCTTTTATGGGATCTTTACGGGGAAAGAAAACAAAAAGGGGAATTTTGGTTAATGCTTTGTTTATTACTTTTACTTTAAGGGTATGTTCACACATACAGGATCTGCTGTATATATTTGATGCTGCAGATTTGAAGCTGCAGACTTTATACTGCTGATTTCAATGTAAACTAAAAGATTGAACACAGAATCAAATCTATTGCATCAAATATGCAGAAGATCATGTACATGTGAATAAACCCTAAGGCTAGGTTCAGACTACGGAATTTCCGCCTGCAATTTTGCTTTGAAATTGCAGGCGGAAATTCCACTTTCTAAAATGTATAGTGTAGTGAATGATTTTCTGTTCACAAATTCACACTTCGGAATTTGTGAAGCGGAATTGGTGAACGGACAATCCGCTTGGAAATTTCCGCCTGAAGAAAGGAGTTGCTCTTTTTTAAGGCGGAAATCCGCGTGGAACACATTGCAGTCTATTGGAGACTGCAGTGTCCGCGCGGTCCTAGCGCCAACTGATTCAGCCGGCGCTGGCCGCACTCAGAATCTCTGGGCGGAAATTTTCTGCCTGGAGATTCCATAGTCTGGACCTAGCCTAACAGGTGAAAATAAACAAGTCAGAAGGGAAGGTTTGTGTTTTTCATTTAGTAGCCTAACAATTGTGCACAAATAGATATTCTCCGAAGAACACAAAAACCTCACTTTTACTTTCTTAAATATAGATAGGGGATAACATTGTCTGTTCATGGGGGATCTGGCCTGCTAGGACCCCCTCGATCTCCAGGCGGGCACTGCGGCTCTCCGAACAAAGAAGCCTGGTTTCTGTGTTTGTAACATCATGCCCTGCCCCTTCCATTCATGTCTATGGAAGGGGGTGTGAAGGCTAGTCCCCCTCCCATAGACATGAATGAAAGGAGTGTGGTGTGACATCACGAACTCCACAGTGCCCCCCCCCAGAGATCGCAGGGGGACCAGCGTCCAGACAACAGACATGTTATCCTCAAAAATACAACTAACTCAAAATACATATTGAACACATATGATAGTATAATGATGCAGGGACAATCGCTAATAAAGGTGGGGTCATTGTGCTGTATTTTGCTGCGTATTTGCTGCTGTGTATTTGCTGCTGTGTATTTTCTTACCTATTGAAATCAATTGAAAGCATTAGGTGCAGCACTTGCATGAGCACCATGTCCCCTTGAAACAGCTGATCTGCGGTGTGCCAGGAGCTGGATTTCTGCTGATCTATATATAGATGGCTTATCCTGAGAATAGGCCCTTTATTTTTTTTTATATGTATTAACGATATCCACTGGATCCAGAAAGTTAAACAGATTTGTAAATTACTTCTATAAAAAAATCTTAATCCTTTCAGTACTTATGAGCTTCTGAAGTTAAGGTTGTTATTTTCTGTCTAAGTGCTCTATGATGACACGTGTCTCGGGAAACGCCCAGTTTAGCAGAGGTTTGCTATGGGGATTTGCTTCTAAACTGGGCGGTTCCCGAGACATGTGTCATCAGAGATCACTTAGATAGAAAAGAACAACCTTAACTTCAGAAGCTCATAAGTACTGAAAGGATCAATATTTTTTTTATAGAAGTAATTTACAAATCTGTTTAACTTTCTGGAGCCAGTTGATATATAAAATAAAAAGTTTTTTTCCCTGGATAACCCCTTTAACCCCTTAAGGACCCATGACGTATGCATACGTCATGGTCTTTTCCTGGTCTTCGCCGCTCACCCGGCGGAGATTGGAAGCGGATCCCTGCTGAAATCCTTCAGTAGGGATCCAGGGCAAACGCCGAGGGGGGCCATGTAGGAAATTGCCCTTGCGATCTGCGGCGATACCGGGCTGACCGGGTCTCTGGGACCCGACCGCCCGGTAATTTTGCATGATCCCGGCTGTCACAGACATCCAGGACCATGATAAAGTTTAGGAGCGAGGTGGCAAGCCTGTCACCTCCTCCTATCCCCTGCGATCCGTCAGTTAGTTAACCGACCAATCGCAGCATCCTCAGCATGCCCTTACTGTCCAGGCATGCTGGGAGTTGTAGTTCTGTAACATCTGGCCCGTCCAGATGTTGCAGAACTACAACTCCCAGTTTGCCTGGACAGTTTTGGCATACTGGGAGTTGTAGTTTTGCAACATCTGGAAGGGCACAGATTGGGAACCACTGTATTAGTGGTATGCAAACTGTAGTCCTCCAGATGTTGCAAACTACAACTCCAAGCATGCTGGGAGTTGTAGTTCGGCAACATCTGGCTCTAAAGATATAAAAGTAAAGTGAAAACATTATTTATACATTGAACATACACCATATTCTGGCATGAATCACAATATTTTAAGATACTTAGCAATGGCTCCAAAATCAGATTAGCAAGCTGCTAGATGCATTTCATCTAAAGAAAAAAAAAAAAAAGTGCAGCATACCCAAAGTATATTTTCTAGGTTTTCTAATCATCAGTTGAATACTTGAACTGAAAGGTTTGTCCATGTTTAAAGGGGTATTCCAGGCAAAAACTTTTTTATATATATCAACTGGCTCCGGAAAGTTAAACAGATTTGTAAATGACTTCTATTAAAAAATCTTAATCCTTCCAATAGTTATTAGCTTCTGAAATTTTCTGTCTAACTGCTCAATGATGATGTCACGTCCCGGGAGCTGTGCATGATGGGAAAATATCCCCATAGGAGCTGCACAGCTGCTGGGACGTGAGTCATCAGAAAGCAGTTAGACAGAAAACAGCAACTCAACTTCAGAAGCTAATAACTATTGGAAGGATTAAGATTTTTTTAACAGAAGAAATTTACAAATCTGTTTAAAGGGGTACTCCGGTGAAAACCTTTTTTCTTTTAAATCAACTGGTGGCAGAAAGTTAAACATATTTGTAAAATACTTCTATTAAAAAATCTTAATTCTTCCTGTACTTATTAGCTGCTGAATACTACAGAGGAAATTCTTTTCTTTTTGGAATGCTCTCTGATTACATCACGACCACAGTTCTCTCTGCTGACGTTATTATAATAATAATAATGCTTTCTTTATTGTTGTCCTTAGTGGGATTTGAACTCAGGTCCCCAGCACTGCAATGGAGCAGTGCTAACCACTGAGCCACCATGCTGCCCTTAGCATACATCTGCTTTGCATGGTTGCTAAAATGGACAGAGATGTCAGCAGAGAGCACTGTGTTCGTGATGTCATCAATGTTCCAAAAAGAAAGGAATTTCCTCTGTAGCATTCAGAAGCTAATAAGTACTGGAAGGATTAAGATTCTTTAATAGAAGTAATTTACAAGGCTTTCACCGGAGTACCTCTTTAACTTTCCGGAGCCAGTTGATATATATAAAAAAAAAGTTTTGGCCTTTAACCCCTTAAGGACCCAGGACGTACTAGAACGTCCTGGCACCCTGGGCTTTAAGGACCTGGTGTTTCTCCGGTCTCTGCCGCACCCCGGGCAGAGATCGGAAGCGGATGCCTGCTGAAATCCTTCAGCAGGCATCCAGGGCAAACGCCGAGGGGGGCCATGTAGGCCCCCCATGTCGGCGATCGCCGCAAATCGCAAGGGAAATCGCCCTTGCAATCTGCGGCGATACCGGGCTGATCGGGTCTCTGGGACCCGACCGCCCGGTAATTTCGCATGATCCCGGCTGTCACAGACAGCCAGGACCATGCTGGAGT
The DNA here is from genome assembly GCF_029499605.1 of Hyla sarda. Classification (NCBI taxonomy): domain Eukaryota; kingdom Metazoa; phylum Chordata; class Amphibia; order Anura; family Hylidae; genus Hyla; species Hyla sarda. The sequence continues at coordinate 51,788,562 of NC_079197.1, forward strand.
ATAGGAGCGAGGTGGCAAGCCTGCCACCTCCTCCGATCCCCTGCGATCCGTTGGTTAGTTAACCGACCAATCGCAGGGGGGGGGGGGCGGTTACTTCCTCCTGTCCTGCCCGGCCCCTTGAAGTCCGGAGAGGACGGGAGGAAGACCGGAGGATGCGGCGGGGGACGGGGGAGTGCTGGGGACCGGCCCTGGTACTTACCTCGTCCCTGAAGACCCGGATCCCGGCGAGGAAGATGGCGGCGGCGGCGACAGGTGAGTTCCTCTTCAGCCGCGGTCAGGCCCTTTACAGCAATGCACGTCGCCGTAAAGCGACATGCATTGCTGTAATGGGACCCTGTAAACTACAACTCCCAGCATGCCCAGACAGCCCTTGGCGTCTGGGCATGCTGGGAGTTGCAGTTTTGCAACATCTGGAGGTCCACAGTTTGGAGACCACTGTGCCCTTCCAGATGTTGCAAAACTACACATCCTCAACATGCCCTTACTGTCCAGGCATGCTGGGAGTTGTAGTTCTGTAACATCTGGCCCTTCCTAACTCAGTGTTTCCCAACCCGTGTGCCTCCAGCTGTTGCAAAACTATAACTGCCAGCATGCACTGATAGACTGTGCATGCTGGGAGTTGTAGTTTTGCAACAGCTGGAGGTCCCCCCCCCCCCCCTGTGAATGTACAGGGTACATTCACATGGGCAGGGGGCTTACAGTGAGTATCAGGCTGCAAGTTTGCGATGCAGCAAATTTTGCGCGGCAGCTCAAACTCGCAGCGGTAAACTCGCTGTGATCCCCCGCCCATGTGACTGTACCCTAAAAACACTACGCTACACTACCACAAAATAAAATAAAAAGTAAAAAACACTACATATACACATACCCCTACACAGCCCCCCGCCCCTCCCCAATAAAAATGAAAAAAGTCTGGTACGCCACTGTTTCCAAAATGGAGCCTCCAGCTGTTGCAAAATAACAACTCCCAGTATTGCCGGACAGCTGTTGACTGTCCAAGCATGCTGGGAGTTTTGCAACAGCTGGAGGCACCCTGTTTGGGAATTACTGGCGTAGAATACCCCTATGTCCACCCCTATGCAAATCCCTAATTCAGGCCTCAAATGCGCATGGCGCTCTCACTTCGGAGCCCTGTCGTATTTAAAGGCAACAGTTTAGGGTCACATATGGGGTATCGCCGTACTCGGGAGAAATTGCCTAACAAATTTTGGGGGGCTTTTTCTCCTTTCACCCCTTATGAAAAGGGGAAGTTGGGGTCTACACCAGCATGTTGGTGTAAAAAAAAATTTTTTTTTACACTAACATGCTGGTGTTGCCCTATACTTTTCATTTTGACAAGAGGTAAACGGGAAAAAAGCCCCCCAAAATTTGTAATGCAATTTCTCCCGACTATGGAGATACCCCATATGTGGGCGCAAAGTGCTCTAGGGGCGTACAACAAGGCCCAGAAGGGTGAGTGCACCATGTACATTTGAGGTGATTTGCACAGGGGTGGCTGATTATTACAGCGGTTTTGACAAATGCAAAAAAAAAAAAAAACCCACATGTGACCCCATTTCGGAAACTACACCCCTCACGGAATGTAATAAGGGGTGCAGTGAGCATTTACACCCCACTGGTGTCTGACAGATCTTTGGAACAATGGGCTGTGCAAATAAAAAAATTTGTACAGCCCACTGTTCCAAAGGTCTGACAGACACCAGTGGGGGGTAAATGCTCGCTGTACCCCTTGTTATGTTCCTCAAGGGGTCTAGTTTCCAAAATGGTATGCCATGTGGAGGTTATTTTGCTGTCCTGGCACCATAGGGGCTTCCTAAATGCGACATGCCCCCCGAGCAAAATTTGCTCTCAAAAAGCCAAATATGACTCCTTCTCTTCTGAGCATTGTAGTTCGCCCGTAGTGCACTTCAGGTCAACTTATGGGGTACCTCCATACTCAGAAGAGATGGGGTTACACATTTTGGGGGGTATTTTCTGCTATTAACCCTTGCAAAAATTTGAATTATTTTTTTTTTTACATATACAAAAGTCGTGAAACACCTGTGGGGTATTAAGGCTCACTTTATTCCTTGTTACGTTCCTCAAGGGGTCTAGTTTCCAAAGTGGTATGGCATGTGGGGGGGTTTAGCTGTTCTGGCACCATAGGGGCTTCCTAAATGCAACATGCCCCCCAAAAACCATTTCAGAAAAACGTACTCTCCAAAATCCCCTTGTCGCTCCTTCGCTTCTGAGCCCTCTACTGCGCCCGCCGAACAATTAACATAGACATATGAGGTATGTGCTTACTCGAGAGAAATTGGGCTACAAAAACAAGTAAAAATTTTCTCCTTTTACCCCTTGCAAACATTCAAAAAAAAAGAACATGCGAGTGTAAAAAATGAAGATTTTGAATTCTCTCCTTCGCTTTGCTGCTATTCCTGTGAAACACCTAAAGGGTTAAAATGCTGACTGAATGTCATTTTGTATACTGTGGGGGGTGTAGTTTTTATAATGGGGTCATTTGTGGGGTATTTCTAATATGAAGACCCTTCAAATCCACTTCAAACCTGAACTGGTCCCTGAAAAATAGTGAGTTTGAAAATTTTGTGAAAAATTGGAAATTTGCTGCTGAACTTTGAAGCCCTCTGGTGTCTTCTAAAAGTAAAAACACGTCAATTTTATGATGCAAACATAAAGTAGACATATTGTATATGTGAATAAAATAAAATAAATATTTGGAATATTCATTTTCCTTACAAGCAGAGAGCTTCAAAGTTAGAAAAATGCTAAATTTTCAAATTTTTCATCAAATTTTGGGATTTTTCACCAAGAAAGGATGCAAGTTACCACAAAATTTTACCACTATGTTAAAGTAGAATATGTCACGAAAAAACATTCTTGGAATCAGAATGATAACTAAAAGCATTCCAGAGTTATTAATGTTTAAAGTGACAGTGGTCAGATGTTCAAAAAATGTCAGGGTCCTAAGGTGTAAAATGGCTGGGTCCTTAAGGGGTTAAGGGAAGACAAGTTAATATGAGACATGTTACTCGGTGAATATTTCAGTGAGAATTTCTGGGGATTTTACATGAAACCTAGTACAAATATAAATAGCAGTATAGCCCATAACAATTAGGTTTCATGCACATACAATAGCAATAGATACTGAGTCCTTACATCAGTGCATAGCATTTATTTAGCTCCTTGAAAATGAAGTCATACAACCTCTGAACTCTGCAATACAGGCTTTATCAAAATTTGGGTATATGGATATATTCCATTCTACATAAAAACATAGAACGTGGAGGCAGATAAGAACCATTTGGTTCATCTAGTCTCCCCTAAATTCTGAATAATATGAATAGTCCCTGGACCAATCTTATATGAAGTATAAGTATAAGCCCATGCCACACCGGGCAGCCCACTGTTGATTCCTGGAGCTGAGGGCTGCCGCTAATAGCGGACATGCGATTGCAGAGGCTGGCTATTAACCCTGGTCTAAAGAGACCTTTAAATGGACCCTTGTGGTCTAGTGGGCTTGACTGACCCCCGAGCAGTGAGATTGTGCAGGTGGGGGTGCTCGGGTTGCTCTGGGGGGGGGGGGGTGATCCACTCCTGAGGTAGCCGGAGGGCTTACCTCTTCTCCTGTGTCGTCCGTGGCTCTGTAATTGAAAGAGCCTGGCTTGACCAGGCTATACCAATCAAGTGCAGAGCACACAGATCAATGATTCTAAATCTAATGATTCCTCCAAAAAGTCCCCTGAGGGACCAATAAAGTGTTAAAAAACTTTTTAAAATAAATATTTAACCCACATACATTAACCCCTCCATATTAAAAGTTTAAATCACCCCCTTTTCCCAAATTCCATATAAAAATATGTAAACATAATAAAAATAAGCATATTTGGCTGAGCCACGTGCGTAATTGCTGAACTATTATAATATAACATAATATAATATAGTTATCCCATACGGTGAATAGCGCAAACGTTAAAAAATACCAAACCCCAGAATTGTGTGTTTTTTTTATCACATCATACCCCAGAAAAAATGAAGTAAAAAGCATGAAGAAGTGTGAATCAAAAAGTCTGATCAATGCCATAAAGGTACTAATAAAAACCACAGCTCACACCGCAAAAAATTAGCCATCATAAAGCCTGGTAAACAATAAAAAAATTATAGTGGTCAGAAAATGACAATTAATTTTTTTAATTTGTTTTTATTAGTAAAACATGATGCAAACTATACAAAATGGGTTTTGCTTCAATTGTGCCAACCTAAGGTATCAATATTACATGTTAGTTTGACTGCGTGGTGAATGGCATAACTCACAAATATATTTTTTTCTGCTTTAGGGTACGTTCCCACACGGCGTATTTTGCTGTGTATTTGCAGCGTATTTGGTGCTGCGTATTTTCCTACCCATTGACTTCAACAGAGAAAATAAAATACGCAGCAGCAAATATGCAGCAAATACGCCGTGTGGGAATGTACCCTTAGAGCATATGTTCAGGAAAAATTAACAAAGACATTACAAAGTACAATAGGTCCCACATAGAATAAACCCTTATATGGATGTTTAGATGAAAAAAACTAAAAGTGTTATGGCTATTAAAGGGTAAAGAGGAAAAAACAAAAGTGCAGCAACAAAAATTGGCCTTAACCCCTTAAGGACCAAGCCCATTTTCACCTTAAGGACCAGGCCAATTTTATTTTTGCATTTTCGTTTTTTCCTCCTCGCCTTCTAAAATCCATAACTCTTTTATATTTCCATCTACAGACCCATATAAGGGCTTGTTTTTTGCTTGACCAATTGTACTTTGTAATGAAACCTCTCATTTTACCATAAACTGTATGGCAAACCCCAAAAAATATTTTGTAAGGGAAGAAATTTAAATGAAAACCACAATTTTGCACATTTTGGAAGGTTTTGTTTTCAAACTGTCCAATTTACGGTAAAAATGACATGTGTTCTTTATTCTGTGGGTCAATACAATTAAAATGATACCCATGGCTAGATACTTTTATATTTTTGTACAGCTTAAAAAACAAATCTAACTTTTTGTAGAAAATCAGTAATCTAAAATCGCCCTATTTTGACCACCTATAACTTTTACATTTTTCCGTATATAGGGCGGTATGAGGGCCGTTAACCGTATGGGATCATTAACATTATATTTTGATAGTTCGGACATTTACACACGTGGAGATACCAAATATGTTTATAAAAAAATTACGCTTTTTGGGGGTAAAATGGGAAAAACTGACAATTTTTATTGGGGGAGGCGATTTTTCCCTTTTTTTACTTTTTATTTTTAAATTTTTCTACTTTTTCCCCCACTTTTTATGACCCCATAGGGGACTATCTATAGCAATCATTTGATTGCTAATACTGTTCAGTGCTATGCATAGGACATAGCACTGAACAGTATTATCGGCTATCTCCTGCTCTGGTCTGCCCAATCTCAGACCAGAGCAGGAGATGCTAACAGATGGCCGGAGCCAGGTGAGGGGACCTCCAGCCGCTATTACAGATGATCGGATCGCCGCGGCAGCGCTGCGGGTGATCCGATCAACTATTTTACTATGCGCATTGCCGCAGATGCCGTAATCTGTTCAGATCCCGGCATCTGAGGGGTTAATGGCGGACATCCGCACGATCGCGGATGTCAGACATTACTGGTGGGTCCCCGGCTGCTGATAGCAGCCGGAACCTGCCGTGTACGACATGAGCACCGCTCCGATGCTCGTGGTCATACAAAGGACGTAAATGTACGTCCTGGTGTGGGAAGTACCGCCAAACCAGGACGTACATTTACGTCCATTGTCGTTAAGGGGTTAAATCAACTTGTGCCAGAAAGTGAAACAGATTTGTAAATTACTTCTATTAAAAAACCTTACTCCTTCCAGTACTTATTAGCTGTTGAATACTACAGAGGAAATTCTTTTCTTTTTGAAGCTCTCTACTGACATCATAACCACAGTGCTCTCTGCTGACATCTCTGTCCAATTTAGGAACTGTCCAGAGCAGCATATCTTTTCTATGGGGATTTTCTCCTACTATGGACAGAGGTGTCAGAAGGGAGCACAGAGGTCATGATGTCAGCAGAGAGCCCTGTTTTCCAAAAAGAAAATAATTTCCTCTGTAGTATTCAGCAGCTAATACAGTAAGTACTGGAAGGATAACAATTTTTTAATAGAAGTAATTTACAAATCTGTTTAACTTTCTGCCACCAGTTAATAAAAAATAAAAAAAAGTTTTCCTCCGGAGTACCCCTTTAATATATAACATTATAAAGCCACAATGGCAATGATGTAAACGTTAAAAAAAAGTCCAGAATTGCATATATATGGTCACATTATATATAAAAATGGTACCCAACAAACTACAGATCACCGCACAAAAGAAATTAGCCTGACACATTCCTGTATACTGAAAAAAAAATGTATAGGGCTCAAAAGAGGACAATTTAAAGCATACTAATTTTCATACAAAAAGTTATAAGTAGTTGAACAAAGTAAAACCTATATCAATTGGGCATCATTGTAATTGTAGCGACCAAAATAATAAAGCTAATATGTCATTTTTTTACCAAAAAGTGCACTACGTAGAAACTGAAGCCCACAAAAGCTACAAAATGGCTTTTTTTTTTTTTTTTTTTAAGTCCCCCCCCCCCCACAAATATATATATTTTTGGGGGCTTAGATTTTGGTGATAAAACGAGTGATGTCCTGCCCTCACTTACTGGACTTTGTCCCTGCCTGTGCTTCTGTTGGACAAAGAGGATGCTGCAGCAGGACAGGATTATGTTCTGGATGGTATGAGGACCCCTAGTGGTCTTTTTTTCTAAGCCATGATTTTTATACAAAGGAGATACATTATTTATGAAGTATATTAGACAGGTTAATGTTTTGCCAAGATGCATAACATAGAAAAAGTTTTTGATTCTGACAGTGCCCATTTAATTAAGAATTTTATGTGACTTAAAGTCAGTTAAATAGATGTGAATGGGGTAGTTTCTGCACTATGTACAAGAAATTCTAGATGACGGGGTTTCAGTTGAATTGGATACACGTACACAATATTTTTACAACATACATGAAGATGTCCTTGTTTATGGCTTATTTTTGTAAAAAAAAAAATGCAAATGCAAGTAATAATGAAAACAGACTCCATAGATTTCATACACCAAAAATCACCATTGTAAACCAAGTTTGCTATAACCTTGTTGCTTAGAGATATGTAATCTAGCAGCATGTTTTTCTCCATCTGAGCATGCGTGAGTCATTTCTACTGCTGTTCTATAGCTATCTTCTGCGTGGTTACATGGTGCATCAGTAACTGCACCACATTTACAAAATAATTTATTTTTCAATATTTACAAAAGCTATTTCTTCACATCTACAAGTTATTCACTATTTTGCAATACCATCATCAATGCTGTTGCAACTCCCGAATGGGGCCAATAAAAAAAAAAAAAAAAAAAATTTCAATATTTATGAAAGCTATTTCTTCGCTAACTAGTTCTTTACTATTTTGAAACACGCTCAACAATCCAGTTGCAACTCCAAAAAAGGGATAATTGTTGGAAAATATGCTAAATGGAGTCTAAAGGGGTACTTATCACAACTGGTGCCAGAAAGTTAAACAGATTTGTAAATTACTTGTATTAAAAAATCTTAATCCTTCCAGTACTTATTAGCTGCTGAATACTACAGAAGAAATTATTTTCTTTTTGGAACACAGAGCTCTCTGCTGACATCACAAGCACAGTTCTCTCTGCTGACATCACGAGCACAGTGCTCTCTGCTGACATATCTGTCCATTTTAAGAACTGTCCAGAGTAGGAGAAAATCCCCATAGTAAACATTTGCTGCTCTGGACAGTTCCTAAAATGGACAGATATGTTAGCAGAGAGCACTGTGCTCGTGATGTCAGCAGAGAGCACTGTGTTCCAAAAATAATTTCCTCTTTAGTATTCAGCAGCTAATAAGTTCTGGACGGATTAAGATTTTTTAATAGAAGTAATTTACAAATCTGTTTAACTTACTGGCACCAGTTGATTTAAAGAAAAAAAGTTTTCCACCGGAGTACCCCTTTAAGCTCAGAGCTGAAGTGTCAAAGAGGCTGTGAAGCGCCTCCTCCATCCCCCATTCCTCCCTGCCATGACTGACTGACATGGCAGGGAGGAATAGTGGGAGATAGAGGAGGCTCAGCACAGCCTCTTTGACACAGCTCAGGGCTTGATCTACAGCTAACAGATTTCCTTTACATAGTGCAGTTGAAATAAGGTACATGTCCGACAAGGTTCAACCAAGGAGGGGAGGAGATGGATGAAGGATGCTTTTACATTTAATGTATATATTTCTTTGTACATCTCTATAATCTGAAAGTAACATTTTCTTAATGCATCATTAGTAACAGAGCTAGAGCTCTGACAGCTCACAAATCACAACAACTGGCCAAGCACTGTAAGGAATTTTTGGAACACCAAAGAGTTCAGCTTCCTCTTCCTTGTATTGTTTGTTATATGTGAAGTATCCAGGATATGCATCAATTGCCTAAAACCCTAGGGGTGTAGAAGTCCAAGGAGGCTATTAAAATAAATGTTAGGTTATCTTGTTTTCTATCTCAGTTTTCCATAGCATAGAAGCACTTATTAGAAAAGTTAACAGGATAATATTAAATTGCATACAGGATTATTGAACGACCCTGAAATCATTATTTAAAGGTACCCTGACACAATAAAAATGCTATCTAATCTATCAGCATCATGTTATAGAGCAGTAGAGCTGAGCAGACTGATATAATGTATATCTTTGTGGGAAAGATTCAGTAGAACTTGAAATCCCTGCTCTTTCTTTTCTTAGGAGCAGGCACTTGACTCCTGAGCATAGAAAGATCAGAGAATTCATTCAATAAGTTAACAATTATACCAAATCTTTTCCCTCAAAAATATGCGGTGATCCATCAAGTTACAATGGCCAAAAAAAAATAGACCATACCAGACGAAAAGAACAGTAATATGGAAAACAAATATAAATTTTATTGAATAACAATCATTTTTAAAAATAATTTAAAAAGGACACATATACAATGGTACAACAAAGAAGAACTCAGGCAGAAGAGTGGAGGGTAGAGGCATCAATTAGAAAGATAATAATGCTCTCATAAATGAAAATTTGTAAGGGGCCATATGGTGTGCAAAACATAGCAGCAGATATTTGCAGAGGTATAAGCACCAATACTATGATATGATATGCTCTTATAGTATTGGTGTTTATACCTCTGCAAATATCTGCTGCTATGTTTTGCACACCATATGGCCCCTTACAAATTTTCATTTATGAGAGCATTATTATCTTTCTAATTGATGCCTCTACCCTTCACTCTTCTGCCTGAGTTCTTCTTTGTTGTACCACTGTATATGTGTCCTTTTGAAATTCTTTTTAAAAATGATTGTTATTCACTAAAATGTATATTTATTTTCTATATTATTGTTCTTTTCGTCTGGTATGGTCTATTTTTTTGGTGTTGATTGCTATTGGCGACCATAAGACATTCTGTCTCAGATGGCCATTGAGCATAGTGGGTAATTCAAGTTACAATGGCCTCAGATTACAATATACTCAACATACAATGGCCTTTTCTGGATTGTTGTAACTAGAAACCATACTCAACATAAAATGATACAGAAAGTCCAGATCCATTGCTTATGTGAATGGCTGGAAGATCTTACCAATCAGAGTTTGCATTTTGATGGTAAAACACCTCTATTACTGAAGTGCATGCACTGATATGCTGTCTTGGAGCCCCTCCCTGCAGTATTCTGTAGTACCATATTGGTCATTGTGTGTGCCAGATGTAGCTGCTCCTTTATCTTATGTATGCAATGAAGAGTTGCTCATGAATACTCCATAAATATACAAAACAGAGGTAATCACATTTTTTCAGCATAGAATACTTTTTCAGGACAATGTTAAATATTGTTTTCTTTTTGCATTCTCTTTTTTTATGATACCCATAAAATGGTGATAGTAGCCATAGTTAGCGCTTTATCACACTTTACTGTTTTAATGTTTTCTTTATACTGTACAAGGCAGTACTGCTCTTCTCTCAATCTTGATCTGTCTTACAGCATATCTATTGTGTATTTTGATCAATTTAGATGGCAAAAAACGAATTAAAACTGCAGCGACATCTTTAAAAAAAAAAAAAAAAAAACTGAATCTTCATCAGGTGCTAATTCCCCAAAGGTGTACATGGTATATGGTGAAGAAGATGATAAAACTGCATTTATTATAATAGCACAAACTTCACAAGACATTCCTGGTTCAGACCAATTGCATCATCAGGTAAAATACATTACCTATTACCTTTGTCTGCACTTCACCTGACAACAAGTCTGGTCCAGCCAGAAATGTTTTGCGTTTTTTATAATGCAATTTTATCATCTCCACCATATATCTTGTATAACTCTTAGAAATTAGCTCCTCCTGTAGATCTACCACTTCCACTGGCTGTACAGGTCAGATTTGCCTGTACCCGAGTTGGTTCATGCCTGCATCCCATGATCTAAACCACATGGCTGCATGTGCATCCCAGAAAAGCAATCACTGAATATAAAGTGCACACCACTATATATTAACCTCTTAAGGACCAATGATGTTGTGGAACGTCATGGCACCCTGGGCTTTAAGGACCAATGACGTCCCACAACGTCATGGCGTTTTCCGGTCCCTGCCGCTCGCCGGCAGAGATCGGAAGCGTATCCCTGCTGAAATCGTTCAGCAGACATCCAGGGAAAACGCCGAGGGAGGCCATGTCTGCCCCCCATGTCGGCGATCACTGCAAATCGCAAAGGAAATCGCCCTTGTGATCTGCGGCGATACCGGGCTGATCTGGTCTCTGGGACCCGACTGCCCGGTAATTTTGCATGATCCCGGTTGTCACAGACAGCCAGGACCATGCTGGAGGCTGGGAGCGAGGTGGCAAGCCTGCCACCTCCTCCTATCCCCTGCGATCTGTCGGTTAGCTAACCAACCAATCGCAGGGGGGGGGCTGTTACTTCCTCCCAGGGTACATTCACATGGGCAGGGGGCTTACAGCGAGTATCAGTTTGCAAGTTTGCGGTGCAGCAAATGTTGCGCGGCAGCTCAAACTCGCGGCGGGAATCTCGCTGTAATCCCCCGCCCGTGTGACTGTACCCTAAAAACACTACACTACACTAACACAAAATAAAATAAAAAGTAAAAAACACTACATATACACATACCCCTACACAGCCCCCCCTCCCCAATAAAAATGAAAAACGTCTGGTACGCCACTGTTTTCAAAATGGAGCCTCCAGCTGTTGCAAAACAACAACTCCCAGTATATGCTGGGAGTTTTGCAACAGCTGGAGGCACCCTGTTTGGGAATCACTGGCGTATCCTTATGCAAATCCCTAATTCAGGCCTCAAATGCACATGGCGCTCTCACTTTGGAGCCCTGTCGTATTTCAAGGCAACAGTTTAGGGTCACATATGGGGTATCGCCGTATTCGGGAGAAATTGCCTAACAAATTTTGGGGGGCTTTTTCTCCTTTCACCCCTTATGAAAAGGTGAAGTTGGGGTCTACACCAGCATGTTAGTGTGAAAAAAAAAATTTTTACACTAACATGCTCGTTTTGCCCTATACTTTTCATTTTGACAAGAGGTAAAAGGGAAAAAAGCCCCCCAAAATTTGTAATGCAATTTCTCCCGACTACAGAGATACCCCATATGTGGGCGCAAAGTGCTCTGGGGGCGCACAACAAGGCCCAGAAGGGAGAGTGCACCATGTACATTTGAGGTGATTTGCACAGGTGTGGCTGATTGTTACAGCGGTTTTGACAAACGCAAAAAAAACAAAAACCCACATGTGACCCCATTTCGGAAACTACACCCCTCACGGAATGTAATGAGGGGTGCAGTGAGAATTTACACCCCACTGGTGACAGATCTTTGGAACAGTGGGCTGTGCAAATTAAAAATTTTGTACAGCCCACTGTTCCAAAGATCTGACAGACACCAGTGGGGGGTAAATGCTCACTGTACCCCTTGTTACGTTCGTCAAGGGGTCTAGTTTCCAAAATGGTATGCCATGTGGGGGTTATTTTGCTGTCCTGGCACCATAGGGGCTTCCTAAATGCGACATGCCCCCCGAGCAAAATTTGCTCTCAAAAAGCCAAATATGACTCCTTCTCTTCTGAGCATTGTAGTTCGCCCGTAGTGCGCTTCAGGTCAACTTATGGGGTACCTCTATACTCAGAAGAGATGTGGTTACAAAGTTTGGGGGTATTTTCTGCTATTAACCCTTGCAAAAATGTGAAATTTGGGGGGGAAACATACATTTTAGTGAAATTTTTTTTTTTTTACGTATGCAAAAGTCGTGAAACCCTGGTGGGGTATTAAGGCTCACTTTATTCCTTGTTACGTTCCTCAAGGGGTCTAGTTTCCAAAATGGTATGCCATGTGGGTATTTTTAGCTGTCCTGGCACCATAGGGGGTTCCTAAATGCGACATGCCCCCCGAGCAAAATTTGCACTCAAAAAGCCAAATATGACTCCTCCTCTTCTGAGCATTGTAGTTCGCCCGTAGTGCACTTCAGGTCAACTTATGGGGTATCTCCATACTCGGAAGAGATGGGGTTACACATTTTGGGGGGTATTTTCTGTTACTCATTCATGCAAAAATGTGAAATTTGGGGGGAAACACATTTTAGTGACATTTTTTTTTTTTTTTTTTTTACATATGCAAAAGTCGTGAAACACCTGTGGGGTATTAAGGCTCACTTTATTCCTTGTTACGTTCCTCAAGGGGCCTAGTTTCCAAAATGGTATGCCATGTGTTTTTTTTTTTCCTGTTCTGGCACCATAGGGGCTTCCTAAATGCAACATGCCCCCCAAAAACCATTTCAGAAAAACGTACTCTCCAAAATCCCCTTGTCGCTCCTTCCCTTTTGAACCCTCTACTGCGCCCGCCGAACACTTTACATAGACATATGAGGTATGTGCTTATTTGAGAGAAATTGGGCTACAAATATAAGTATACATTTTCTCCTTTTACACCTTGTAAAAATTCAAAAATTGGGTCTACAAGAACATGCGAGTGTAAAAAATGAAGATTGTGAATTTTCTCCTTCACTTTGCTGCTATTCCTATGAAACACCTAAAGGGTTAAAATGCTGACTGAATGTCATTTTGAATACTTTGGGGGTGCAGTTTTTATAATGGGGTCATTTGTGGGGTATTTCTAAGATGAAGACCCTTCAAATCCACTTCAAACCTGAACTGGTGTCTGAAAAATTGTGATTTTGGAAATTTTGTGAAAAATTGGAAAATTGCTACTGAACTTTGAAGCCCTCTGGTGTCTTCCAAAAGTAAACACTTGTCAATTTTATGATGCAAACATAAAAAGGACATATTGTATATGTGAATAAAAAAAATTATTTGAAATATCCATTTTCCTTACAAGCAGAGAGCTTCAAAGTTAGAAAAATGCAAAATTTTCAATTTTTTCATCAAATTTTGGAATTTTTCACTAAGAAACGATGCAAGTATCGACAAAATTTTATCAATAACATAAAGTAGAATATGTCACAAAAAAACAATCTCGGAATCAGAATGCATCCCAGAGTTATTAATGTTTAAAGTGACAGTGGTCAGATGTCCAAAAAACGCTCTGTTCCTAAGGTGTAAAATGGCCTGGTCCTTAAGGGGTTAAAAGACAATCAGTAGATTTGGTTTCCAGTACCACCTCTATGCTGATGACACCCAACTCTATACCTCTTCCTCCAACATCACCCCTGCACTCCTACAGAATACCAGTGACTGTCTCTCTGCCGTCTCAGACATCATGTCCTCTTTATATCTGAAACTAAATCTTTCTAAAACAGAACTTCTTGTTTTTTCTCCATCAACTGATACTGTACCTAACCCTGACATTTCCATCTCGGTATGTGGTACTACCATAACTCCCGGGCAGCAGGCTCACTGTCTTGGAGTTATACTTGACTCTGATCTGTCTTTCACTCCTCATATTCAGTCTCTTTCACGTTCTTGTCACCTGCATCTCAAAAACATTTCCAGAATCCGCCCGTTTCTCACTACTGAAACTGCTAAAACTCTCATTATTGCTTTGATTCACTCCCTCCTCGACTACTGTAACTCTTTACTAATAGGCCTTCCTTTCTCCAAACTCTCTCCTCTCCAGTCCATCCTTAATGCCGCAGCCAGACTCATCTTACTCTCCAGCCGCTACATCGACGCCTCCTCCCTGTGCCAGTCACTACACTGGTTACCAATTCAGTCCAGAATACAGTACAAAATCCTCAGTCTCACACACAAAGCTCTCCACAATGCTGCACCTCCCTACATCTCCTCTCTCATCTGTCTACCATCCTACACGTTCTCTCCGATCTGCTAATGATCTCACACTAACATCTTCTATAATCCGAACTTCTCACTACCGTCTCCAAGACTTTACTCATGCTGCACCGGTTCTTTGGAATGCTATCCCTCAATCCCTCACACTCAACAACAACATCCATAGTTTCAAATGTGGCCTAAAAACACATCTCTTCAGACAGGCCTATAACATTCTTTAATTGGCCTCAACATATCCTCAACATATCCCCACATCTCTTGTTTGAATAGTTATTGTGTATATTATGTCTGATACTTGTCTTTGTTTGTACCCCATAATTGTAAGCGCTGCAGAATCTGTAGGCGCTATATAAATAAATAACATAAATAAATATTAGGGGTGTGAATCGCCAAGAATTTGTCGATACGATTCGAATTGCGATACCAGTGTGGTGATTCGATATATCCCGATATATCGCGATACCGTCTAGGTGACGATACATCACGATATATATCCCAATTCTGTCTCGAAAACAATGTCTTTTATACTTTTATTAAAACTTTAATTTTTTTATACACTTTATTAGACTTGTAGGAGGAATCATTAGATTCCTCAGACAGATGAATCGAGTTCTATTGAACTCCATTGATCTGTGGTCCATTGATAGAGCCTAGTCAAGCCAGGCTCTATCAATGACAGAGCCACGGGACAGCAGGAAGCAGAGGTAAGCCCTCCGGCTACCTCCACAGTGGATCGCCCCACTAGCCCACCAGGGAGCATTCACAGATCCCTTTAGACGCCGCTGTCAGCTTTGACAGCGGCGATCTAAAGTGTTAATAGCCAGCCGCGGCGATCGCCGCATGCTGGCTATTAGCGGCGGCCCCCCGGTTACTGAAAACAGCTGGGGGAAGCAGAGTATGGAGCGGGCAGGAGGCCGGAGCCCGCTCCATACAGACTGCTGAGCGCCGCATGCTGGATATTAGCGGCGGTGATGCATCAGCGGCCCACGGCTACTGAAATCAGAGTAGAGTATGGAGCAGGCAGGAGTCCGGAACCCGCTCCATACACCCAGAGCGCTGCCACGCTAGTCAAGTCAGGCCCTGCTTGCACAAGTCGGAAAAATTCCCCTGCCCGGCTCCACAAATGTGGAATTTGTATCTCCTGATGCCCGGGACATGCTGTTCCAGGTGTCAGGAGATACAAATTCCACATCCCTAAAAGAATCGATTAAAAAATATTTTGAATCGATTCAGTATCACCAAATGAAAAATCGCGATAATCGCGCAAATCTATTTTTTCTTACATCTCTACTATATATACATATATATCAAATTTATTTTATACAATTTCTTTATTTAATAAAATAAATGTGATTATATATATAGGTGTGCACTTTATATTCAGTGATTGCTTTTCTGGGATAAAGTTGTATGTATTTTCACTGATAGTAGCACCCCGTGTTGAGTATTGTGGTTGAGCCCCCCTATCTTTCTATAGGTGCATGCACAATGTTACTCGGGGCGTTCTTCTCCTTTTTTAACTTTTACTGCAACATTTTTTCTAAATGGGACAACAGGAATTTCTGCAACAAATATGTTATGCTGCATGTGAGTTTATGTTCAGTGGTTTGAATGAGCCATCAGCAAATGTCTACACCTCTCTGTTCTCCCCTTACAGTATAAAACATTTAAGCATGTGTGGTAGCGTTAGGGGATAAAGCCTTGTGGGGTTTAGAGTAGTTAGGGTGTTGCTGTTCAGAATAATAAAGGGCGCTGTTAATCCTTGTTACTCGTGACGCCAGGGTGAGGGTTAAATTCTGTAATCTTGATAGGCCTATTGCCACCCTTCCCAAGAGCAACAAGTGAATGCAGAATAAAGGATTGTCCACAACCACTGTTAACTGAAAACTTGCAGGAACTTTTACTGAAGAATTTCTGTACATGCAGCAATAGTAACAGTCCAGATAACAGAGTCTCTACAGATATAGCTGAGCAGCGATTGACAGTTGGTTGGGATCAGATAGGCTCAATTTAGCTTCTTAGGGATTTTGTAGCATAGATCTGCTGGATTTAAGGGTGCATTTAGGTCCAGTGATCTTGCGGAGGGTAGCGGAGAATTGTTTAGTATATCCGCTTTGATATAGGCCGAGGCCACAAGGCTTTGGCCTAGTAAATCGTCTTGTAAGCTGCGGAGGTCCTACCTCTTCCAGAATCAGCAACCCAAGAGAGCGATCAAGATGGCGCAGCTCTCCTTATATGGGCAGGGGCTGGCCGTTTTGGATTGGTCCATAACAACTTTCACTCATCGTTACATTGCATTGTGGGTGAACACATCATGGGAACCTCCAAAGGTCCTGTAGCAAGACAATAGAGTTCTAACCTAACCACGTGACCCGCAGGTCCTGCTACGCTGAACGGGTAGGCAATTAAATATATACATTTTTATACTTATATTTATATGAATTCCTATACAGATATAGATTAACTGAGGGGTGACAAGGGGATAGCTATAGAAGAGGGACCTCAACATTCCTAGGGACTCTGACTATGGGGACCTCTACAAAGGTAACATATGAAATACGGTACCGGGACACCACAAACCCCCTTACTTAAAACAAGTTGACCCCGACGCCTATCCCCTAAGGCAGAGGAACTAGGACTAGGACAGGATTATTTATACATGCTATACATCCTGACAAAACCTGAGTAAACATTAAACACATTTGTACTTTCTTGTTGCTCTGACTAAAATCTTGAGTAGACAATATGCATCTATCTAGACATTTTGAAGCTTTCTAGACATTTTGAAGCTTTCTAGACATTTTGAAGCTTACTATACATTGATGAAGCTTACTATACATTGATGAAGCTATCTAACCTTTAGTTTCTAGCTCCTTATACACTTTCTTATATAGCTCTCTATAACATTTATGAGGCTAACTAGACATTAGTATACAGCTTTATATACATTTAGTTTCAAGCTGACTAAACATTTTTTGAAATCTCACCACATTTTTCTTTTTGCCATGATGAGTCACCTGTTAGTACATAGAAGGGTATATTGGCTTGCCCGAGGCTCTCTACCAATAAGGATAGCTACTAGGGTCTATTGGCTACACACTACTTACCCCTAGAACACAACAGTATAACCTACCTAGGTTACCTTTAGAAATACGTGTTTAATCTTTAGCTCGCAAGAGCACCTACTGGCCAGGTAGAGCATCTCACACATGTAATAAAGAGAAAAGAAATATGAGTGGCAGGAATTTGATATCAATAGGTTACAATTCCTAAGTGTTTCTTGAATGTGAGATATATTTTTATTTTGTGTACTGAGAAGACTGAGGTAGTACATTTAAGTGAGTAATTTAGTGTACTGAAAAGATATAGGTAGTACATTGAAGTGAGTTATCAAAGGTACTATGTGTGCAGGTACTGAATGTGAATCTTGGTACCTTAAGGGTAGTTTACCCTGTGTAGTCCTTTGAGACCGTCGCAACACCACCTCTGAGTCATCAGGAGTCTTTTCACTTGGTGATTCTGCAAGAACTTCCAAGAACGTCCAATTTATGGGTCCTAGGCAATTTTCTGAGCCATACCTTATCTCCAAGCTGTAAGGGCTGAGCGGAAGCATGCCGATTATAATCTCTCTGCTGTCGTCCATGGACTTCGCCCATTTTCTTCTCAACAATGCTTTTGGGATCCTCTATCCTCCGTTGATGCTCCGACACCCAACCTTGGGAAACTTGAGGGGAATTGTTGAAAGGAGCCTGCAGCCCGAAGGACTGATCCTTTGTCAATTGGCCGTGTCGGCCCATCATCGGGAAAAAGGGCGTGTACCCCGTAGAACAGTGGACAGTATTATTGTAAATTTCCAGGAGCTACGGCAACAACTGGGGCCACTCTTCATGCTTTGAAACAGAGGCAGCTCTGAGCATTTGCATGAGCACTTGATTGATCCTCTCGCAGAGCCCATTCCCCTGGGGATGTTAGGCCGTCGTCCGGAGCTTCGTGCAGTCATGCAACTGGCAAGTTCTTGGAACAACTGGGCTTCAAAGGCTGTGCCCCGATCCGTGAGGACCGATTCGGGACACCCCAGAGGTTGGATCCAGTGACGATAGAAGAGCTGGGCAGCCGTCTTGGCAGTAAGGTCCTTGACAGGGACCACGACCACCCACTTAGAGAAATGGTCCACCATGGTCAGGGCGTAGCAGTAGCCAGACTGAGTGGGGGCCAACTTCACCTGATCCAAGGCAACGATCTGATTCCCTTGCGATTCTTGATAACATTGCACACGGAGCATTCAGCGCACCATTTCTCGATGTCTCCCCGCATCCCTATCCAGTAAAATCTCCTTCTGATGGTGGCTTCAGTCTTATGGACCCCGAAATGCTCAGACTGGTCATGATAGGCATTCAGGACCATGGCTGCATCTCTTCTAGGGACCAAGATCTGATGTATACGGTCTCCTGAAAGTGGGTCTAGGGTGTTTCGGTATACCAACCCCTTGTGCAGAAACAGGCGATTCCTCTGTCGCCACAGCCGTTTCAACTCAAAGTCCCCTTGTGACTTGTGAAGCCAAGTGGATACTTTCTTGTGGAGGCAATAGTCCAAGAGGTCCCCGATAACCCGGCTTTCGTCTTGAAGTGTCTTCCATGTGGATAAATATTCAGGGACTTTGAGGGGTTCAGGTTCGTCACCCTCCTGGGCAGTTCTGGCTCACGAACCTTTGGTAGAAGGGAGGCAGCTCTACATCTTCCCACACATCTTCAGCAGGAGGTGTTGCCCCCGGGGCCATACGTGAAAGTACATCCGCATTAACGTTAGCTTTGCCACTGCGGTACTTAATGTTGAAATCATAGTTGGCCAACCGGGAGGCCCAGTATTGTTCAAGAGCCCCAGCTTAGCAGTGTTCAAATGGGCCAAGGGATTGTTATTGGTATAGACCGTGAAGGGAGTAGCAGCCAGATAGTCTTTAAACTTCTCAGTAATGGCCCAGACCAAGGCCAAGATCTCACGCTTAAAGGAACTGTAGTTGGCGTCATTCTTTTCGGCACCTCGGAGGTGTCGGCTGGTGTAGGCGATTACCCTCTGTTTGCCATCCTGTACCTGAGATAAGACTGCTCCCAGACCTTCGAAGCTAGCGTCAGTATACAAACGGAACGGCAGGCTGTAATCAGGATACGCCAGAATAGGGGGTTCCGTGAGGAGGTATTTCAGGGCTTGAAATGCATTTTCTTGATCTTCGGCCCACTGTATGGGTAACCTCCCACTATAATTCTCCTGGGCAGTGCCTCTCAGTAGCTCGGTCAAGGGTCCAGCAATTTGGGCAAAGTGGGGGATGAAACGTCGGTAATATCCCAGGAAACTTCAGACATCTCGCAACGTCTTGGGTGTAGGCCCCTCCATTACAGCACTCACTTTATCCGGAACGGGCTGAACCCCTTGGGCACTGATGACATGCCCCAGGTAGTGTACCTGCGGCTTCAACAGATGACACTTGGAGGGTTTAACCTTGAGTCCATGTTGAATAAGGACTTGGAAAACTTCTTTCAGGTGGTTCAGGTGTTCCTGATACATCCGGGAATAGACAATGACGTCGTCTAGATACAAGAGAACACTCTGGAAGTTGAGATGTCCTAAACATCGCTCCATCAAGCCTTGGAAAGTAGCCGGTGCATTGCACAGTCCAAAGGGCATGCTTTTGAACTCAAAGAGTCCCATAAGGGTCACAAATGCTGTCTGCTCTCTATCTTCTTCCGCCATCCGTACTTGCCAGTAGCCACTTGTCAAGTCCAGTGTAGGAAAGTAGGTGGCGGACCCCAATGCAGTCAAGGATTCTTCAATGCGGGGGAGAGGATAGGCGTCCTTGTGAGTTACTCTGTTCAGTTTCCGGTAATCTACAAAAAAACAGATAGTTCCATCCTTTTTCTTCACAAGGACCAAAACGTGCTGCCCACGGACTCTGGCTTTCCTGGATAACATCAGCCTCCTTCATTTCCACGAGCATCTTCTTTATGGTCTGATACATCCCAGGAGCCACAGGACGGTGCCTCTCCTTAATGGGTGGACTGTCCCCAGTGAGAATCCGATGTTTGATCATCGTAGTCCTGCCAAAGTCGGTGGGGAACTTGCCGAAAGCTTCTTGATGTTGTTAAGCTACCTGGATGACTCCTCCCACCTGCTCCTTGGGAGTATCTTCATCCCCTATCTGTAGTTGGACCCACCAAGGTTCCGCAGGATTCTGATCAGGTCCTCGTTGGGCCACTTGCGACTTCAAGACCACATCTCTTGCGTCTAAATGGTGAAGTTTAGCCACAGGGGTATACTGTGATAGTCGGACGGCAACTTCAGAGAGGTTAATGAGTCTTAACTGAACTTTCCCATTTCGTAGTGTCACCAGACTTCTAGCTGCTCGCACCAAGGGAAAATCTTCCAGCATAATGGGCTCCAAGAGCAATTGGTAATCTTGATTCTTCACCCCAGGTCTGGCACGACACGAAATGACTGTCTCCATTTGTGGCTGTAGAGTAACTGCACGTATGTCTTGGATCCTAACTCAAAAGATTTCTCCCTGATGATTCACAAACTTCTGTTCTGCTTGGAGGATCTTGAGGTGGTGTTGCGCGGCTCGCCGGCCTGGAGGTGACATGTGAGGGAGAGATGCATGCAGTGAACAGACAATAACATCAAAACAGTGTCTCATGATGTTCATTCGTATGATGAAGTGAGCTGCCCCTTCATCCCTAACACTGGTGACAATCACACCCTGCCTTCCTGTGACCCCGACTGGACTGAATGAGGAGCTTCTCTTCACTGGATTTTTGGATGAGTAGATGTTCCTTTGGAATTTGCATTTGATATTTATGGGAAAATATATTTTCCCAAGAATATATTTGACTCTCCTTTTTGCAAGAGATATCATCGTTCTGTAAGATAGAACATCTTTTTTTCCTTCCTTGTAAGATAAAATGTTACTCATTCTTTTGTACCTTTTCTAGTAATCATTATACTGAGGACCATTTAGCACATTTAGCATGACATATGAGTCAGGACATTAGTTAGATTTTTGGATCTGCTGTAGGAGTGATGACAAGAGTGGAGATTTACCAATTGGTAAGTTAGTGGGGTAACCAGTGGGGATCGGAATTTACCGCCCATATAGACACCAGGGAGGTAGTCTTTTTGGATCTAAACATTGGGATTGATCAGGTGACTGTTCGCTCCAACACACATTTTAAAAAGAAAAAGAACATTCCCTTCAGTCAAATTAAGAGAATTAGATGGAATTGCAGTTCAGATAAAGAGTGCAAAGAGCAAATAGCTATAATTAAAAAAGGTTCTATGAAAAAGGATATCCCAAAACACTCATAGAAGGGGCCCAAGAACGTATATCTAAAATCACTCAAGATGAATGTCTAAATAGACCTAAACCTCAAAACGATACTGCACGAGAAGATACCATGAACTGTGAAGCTTTTAATTTAGCATTTCTCACAAAATATAATACTTGTCATACACAAATTAAGAAAACCCAAGATCAACATTGGAAGATGTTGACCAGTGAGCCCATTATAGGAAGTACTGTAGGAGAAAAGCCTAGATGTATTTTTAGGAAGACACGCAGTCTAAAAAACATTATAGCACCCTCCATCCCTCATCAACAAAAGAAACGTAAAGGCAAAGATATTACAAGAGGAATCAAAGGAGTGTACCGGTGTGGCTCATCTAGGTGCAAATGCTGCACTTATATTACTCATAAAATCAAACAGATACAAATACCAGGAGAACCAGAACCCTACAATATAAACACATATTTTAACTGAAAAAGCAACTACATAATATATTTCATAGAATGCCCGTGCGGCCTGAAATATAAAGGGCAAACTATAAATACCCTTAGGCAACGTTTAAACCATCATAGGTTTAATATTAATCACAAATATGAATTACATAGTGTGTCTAACCATTTTGCCAAAATGCATGGAGGCATCCCCCTAGGGCTAAAAATCACCCCTATTGACCAAATCAAAAAAGGGGAATTTAAATATCTGTGCCATCGGGAGATGTACTGGATTTTCCGGCTTAATACTTTAAGTCCGGTTGGACTAAATGAGGCACTAGAGACAGTGTTTTAGAGCCTCTGTACATCTCCCATGTCACAGATATATATTTTAATGTATATTGCTTGTATTTATTTTTATATTTATATATTTTTTATATGTATTTATAAATGTACAGAATTTATAACTTTAGGCCGCTTTTTGTATATAAGGATTTTTGCATGGTGACGCCCACAACATCATACCATATATATGAAATTGTCCATATGGACACATAGTTTCTATATACAATATATGCTATCTATGTGTCTTTATGTTTTAATACAATATGACAATAGTGTTATGTAAACGGGGAGCTTCGGTGGGGAGCGCCGGCCGATTGGATGAGAGCCTTTTTACATTCTAGCCGGGAGTTGCGTTCCACCGGGCGGATGTGCCTTGTCCCTGTGTGTGTGTGTGGCGGCGCGTTCCGCTGGCCGGAAGTCCGGGTCTCCCTAATGGAGCGCATGATGCATTCCAGCTTCCCCTACCAGAAGCTTGATGGAGAATATGGGGACTCAGGGCTTCCGGCCTGCGGGGTGCGGGTTGCGTGTCGCGGCGAGATGGGGAGGCTTCCGGCCAGGAGGTGACACAGTTCCGGTGATAATGCTAGCATCCAGAGTGAGCGGGAGGACCGGAAGCCCATCCGGGCATGTCGGCGGCGCCAGCGAAGACACCACGTGAGTAACATCTTGTATATAAATTGATGATGTACTACTTATACCATACAGCCTGAGGAAGGGGAGTAGATCCTATGTATATCTCCCAGAAACGCGTTGCCACATTTTAATTTTTTTTTAGCTGTTAATGGAATAAAAGACCCTCTGCTATGGACGCCTCCAGGAGTATCATTTACATGACCAGATCCGGAATTGTAATACATCCATCTGAGGACCTGTATATAGCGGACGTGGAGGGGGGTACCAGTGTATGTGCTTTTGGTCCCCCCAAGGAGGAGTGAGTAATACCAGTGTGATTTCATTACTATATATGTATCCATCTGGTTCCTGAGCGCTAGTATCTCCCATATTTTTATTATCTCCATATATACACATTCTGAGCCTGGGTGGATCCTGCCTTCCAGGGGACTCTGGGACAGCGCAGGTGTGACAACAGCCCGGCCGAATTCGTATAACTGGTATAGCAGATATTATAAGGGGTGTACAACAAGAAGTTTTCATTGGGATACTAGGATATCAAAAACAATAACATATAGATACCGGTATTAGGTAGGGGTATGTTCTGCTGATATATACATGCGTATGATTTATGATTGTTCTGGACATAATGTGGACACTAAAGGATAAGAACTGGTCTATATGATATAACAAGGAGGTTTAGTATGATTGAATTAAGTATCGAGATTGTATAGGATTTACATCAATGGGATATTATAGATAATCATGTTTTGGAATCACTATAAGGAATTTGTTGATATTGGTACATGGTTAGAATTATATTTGTACATAGGACTTATAACTATACTATAATGTTATTATGTGGAATTTATTAGGATTGATATATGGTTGGTAATATGTTTGTATATGAATAAGGGACGCAAACAATATGGGGTTTGGTGACTATTAGAGGGAACCCGAATGATTACATAAACTGGTTTTGGTACAAATAAAATGGGCTATTAGGGAGATCCAGAATTATTATATGAAACAGTGAATTTGTTATTAGAGTGATTTGAGTACTTATACGTGATTACTTTAATATATAATTTATTTTTACACTGCTTATTGGGTGTTTATCATTCATTCATTCATTTGTATTTATTTTATATTTTTATTGTTGGTATTTATTATTAGATGTCTTTTCACATTTGATATTAATTTAATATTATTTGGATAGGAGTAAGGATTGATTATTATTTATGAATTCATTGGTATTTCTCTAATTTTCTATTGTTGGTATTTATTACTATATTTTTTTTCACATTTGATATGAATTTAATATTATTTGGATAGGGTTTGATTAAGTATACATCATTGCGCTGGTATATTATATCTCTATTATATATGTTACTAGCTGAGTACCCGGCGTTGCCCGGTTTTTCCTTCCTAATCCTTGTTGGGAAAGTAAAATAAACAAAGGAGGAAGCTTTTGACTTCATATCCCATCCTCATATATTATTGTCATATCCCAACCCCATATCCCGTCCTCCTATCTCGACCTCCTATCCCGACCTCCTATCTCGACCTCCTATTCCGACCTCCTATCCCGTCCTCACATGCTGAACTCCAATCTCGACCTCCGATCCCGACCTCCTATCCCATCCTCCTTTCTCATCCTCACATCCCAAACTCCACTCTCGACCTCCTATCCCGTCCTCCTTTCCCATCCTCCTATCCCGACCTCCTATCCCGTCCTCATATCCTGTCCTCCTATCTTGACCTCCTATCCCGACCTCCTATTCCGACCCGTAATATGTGTACCAGATATTGAAATATCTCCAGCCGTACGGAAGTTATGTGGGAACATACATTTCCCATTGATTTGCATAGGACTTTAAACAAAAACCCCGACCCTCACAAATGGGGGTAGTTAAGGGTTAAATTAACTATCCTATATTTTAAGTGGACATATAAGTAACATGACCAAGTATTATCGAAATATCTCCAGCTGTTTGAAAGTTATGCCCGTTTTTTCCTTCCTAATCCTTGTCGGGGAGGAAAATAAACAAAGGATGAAGCTTTTGACTTTATATCCCGTATATTGTTGTCATATCCCAACCCCATATCCTGTATTCACATCCCGACCTCCTATCCTGTCATATCTCAACCTTTTATCCCATCCTCACATCCCGTCCTCATATCCCGACCTCCTATCCCGACCTCCTATCCCGACCTCCTATCTCGACCTCCTATCCTGACCTCCTATCCCGACCTCCTATCCCGTCCTCCTATCCAATCCATCTAATCTCAACCTCCTATCTCGACCTCCTATCTTGACCTCCTATCCCGACCTCCTATCCAGTCCTCCAATCCTCCTATCCCGTCCTCCTATCCCGTCCTCCTATCCCGACCTCCTATCTCGATCTCCTATCCCGACTTCCTATCCCGTCCTCCTATCCCGTCCTCATATCCTGACCTCATATCCCGACCCATAATATGTGTATCAGGTATTGAAATATCTCCAGCCGTACGGAAGTTATGGGGGAAGATACATTTCCCATTGATTTGCATGGGACTTTACACAAAAACCCTGACCCTCACAAATGGGGGTAGTTAAGGGTTAAATTAACTATCCTATATTTTAAGTGGACATATAAGTAGCATGTGACCAATTATTATCAAAATATCTCCAGCCGTTTGGAAGTTATGCAGTAACATATATTTCCCATTGATTTGTATGGGACTTTAAACATAAACTCCGCCCCTGGCAAATCGGGGTGGGTAAGGGTTAAATCACCTATCCTATGTTTGTTGTTGATATATAAGTAACATGTGTGCCAAGTTTCATGTTAATATCTTTAGCCGTTTGGATGAGATGCTGGAACATACACACATACATATATACACACACACGTTGAGTTTTATATATATATATATATATAAATATATATATATATATATATATATATATATATATATATATATATTATTTATTTATCAATGTTGGGGTAATATTAAGTAATCATGCTGTTATTAAAATATTTTTTAGCTAATATTATAGCTTCATGAAGTTGTATTCTCTATATTGGCATACTGTGTGTTTAATTTGGGGATACTGTATGTTATTTCACCAGCCATATAATCATGTATCAATATTTGTATCAATATAACTCATACCAATCATGTTATCATGCTATAACAATAGAATTTAGACTATTCATGTTATCATACTTACCTCCCCCATATGTGTTATGTGTATTTGTTATTTATTTGTGATTATTTTAACCTTAGTGTGACTTTGTCCCCCAGTGATCGACATGGGAGAATCATACCTATCTTTCTAACGTCATTCAGTTATGTGACTATATGTCACATGACTCTATGACTTGGGTATCCATGGAGATCTTGCAATAGATGGGTATTGCAGTGACGCCTTCGCGCTGGCTGATGCCGGCGCGTCCGCTTCATCTCCATGGTGACCGTTTACATTCTATGGTCACATGATCTCAGAATACAGACATATTGTGGTGACGTCATCACTCCGGCTGATGCCAGCGCGGATACGTCGTTTCCATGGGGACTTCTTGTACACACTCCTTTCATGGAGACATTG
Source organism: Hyla sarda (assembly GCF_029499605.1). NCBI lineage: Eukaryota > Metazoa > Chordata > Amphibia > Anura > Hylidae > Hyla > Hyla sarda. The sequence goes on from NC_079197.1 coordinate 51,815,264, forward strand.
TGACAACGTCATCGTGCTGGTTGATGCCGATGCGGTTACGTCGTTTCCATGGGGACTTTCTATATACACCCCATCGGCACCATTTGGTTGGTGATCGGTGCCATTTTGCTTGCGATTATGGATGCTGAATATCCACTGACGTCATCTATGGACATCACCACGCTGTCGCACGCTGATTGTGGCGTGTCGCAGGGTGGTGACGCCCCTGAACTCTGACCTTTGTGTCAGTTGATGCGGGAAGATGTCTGCCGTGGAGTGGATTCTTGTTGTCACACCTGCAAGGTATTCTTGTACATAGTTTCTGTATATAAGACACGTTGTATGCCTTAAATCTCCACACTCCTGAGGAAGTCACTCGGAATGTGTGGAGTTTTTTTGGACTTGGGCGGATGGGTGATAACTTGTTCTAACCTTTTTGCAGGCTTTGCTCTTTATATCTGGCCTTTTATTCGCATCTGTCTCCTATTTACCTGTCTCTATTTGATGACTTGTATATATAGCACTTTATTTCTAGGAGGCTTGCATGTTACTCTCTGATATTTTCACTGTGAGACCATCTGATGTATTTGTATTGTGATGTTTCTTATTGTGCATAACACTTTTTGGTGAGCTCCAGTGATTTAGGCCAGGCAGAGGCATAGTGTTTCTGCACACTTTTATATTTATTGGTTAGAATGCCTTTTATCTCAGCCCTTGTTCAGATGAGACATATACCATGTCTCGTCTGTGTGGTGTGGCCCAGTATGGGCCTTTTTAAATGGTTTTAATCTTTCAGTGTCTGTCATTTTTTCTGCTTTTGCTATGTCATATATATGCTCTCAATAAAGATTGTGATTTTTGATTAACCTAAATACCTTGGTGTGCTTCCATTTGTACATTATCTTTGTTTTTTGTTGTTGTTGTTCAAATTAATGTTGGCTAAGCATCCTGGATTAGTATATACTTTTTCTGCTGAGCCCCCCCCCCTCTTTTCTTTCTTTTGACCCTGCCTTTCTAACACATGCTCTCCCACCTTCACCATGGGCTCCAGTAGCCATGCCTGGGTATTGGTTTCCCAGTCCCTGCGATTACTCTAAACTCCACTTCCTTAGGCTCACACAGCCTTTCTGGACCCAAATACTTATAGAAAACTCCCTGCGGAATAGTGGACACCTGAGACCCAGTATCTATTAGAGCTTGCTACCGGATACCTTCAACTATTACCTGTACATAAGGGCAAGGAGCAACATACATAGACAGTCCTTTCTTGTTGCCGGTTGGTTCTGGACCTTTAGCAGCTACTCCTGGGGTGCGGTCCTCGACCCCAGGGTACGCCCGTTTAAAGCCCAGCATTGGCTCTTCCAGTGTCCAGTCTTGTTACAATAACTACAAACAGGTCTCTGACTTCCAGGCGGTCTCACAGGAGGGGTATCAGGTGGATCAGCAGGGCGGGGGTCAGGTTTCTTAGGTGGGAGTGTTGCAGGTCTAGGGGTATTAGGACGGATGGCCATCTCTTTAAAGGCCTTGGCTAACTGTTCAATGTCCTGTTTAATGTCTTGCAAATCAGCTGTCCAAGGGCTAGCGGTAGGCGTCGTAAGAGCAGGCTGAGAAGGGACAGGTGACTGGGGCGAGGGCCCCGGGGCTGGTCTGGGGCCCTGATTCGATCACTTTAACCGCTAGTCTCTTAAAAGCTGGGAAGGCCATGTCGGGTTTTGCACTGCTAGCATCCTAAGTTGGGCTTTGTCCCATTTATTCAATGCTCCCTCTATAAAACAGTCCATCAGCACTCGGTTACCCTGATCGGGTATGATGCCATCCAGCTTCTGTACCGCCTCTAATGCACTCTGTAAAGCTACTGCATATGCTCTGAGAGTCTCACCTGGTTTCTGACGTTGCTCATATAGTCTGAAGCGTACTTAAGAGGGGGAATGAGATTCAAACACCTGAGAGAGTCCTTCAAAAATCTGCCCCACTGTGGCTTTGTCAGCTGCTGGCCAGGTGCGAAGTTACTCCAAGGCAGGTCCCTGGAGCTGTCCCAGAAGCAACTGTATCTGTTGATGAGGAGGTAATGCATAGAATCCGAAGAGGCTGTAGAACTTTTCTTTAACCCCTTAAGGACACATGACATAGTGGAATGTGATATGTCCACGCGTCATAGCGGGTCGGACCCGACCCGACCCGTGGCTAATGGCACGCGGCATTGATCGCTGTGCTGCGTGCTATTAACCATTTAGACGCGGCGTTCAAAGTTGAACGCTGTATCTAAAGTGAAACTGAAAGCATGCCGGTTAGCTCAGTGGCCTGTTCGGGATAGCCACGGCGAAATCGCGGCATCCCGAACAGCTTACAGGACAGTGGGAGGGCCCCTACCTGCCTCCTCGCTGTCCGATTGCCGAATGACTGCTCAGTGCCTGAGATCCAGGCATGAGCAGTCAAGCGGCAGAATCATCGATCACTGGTTTCCTATGAGAAACCTGTGATCAATGATAAAGATCAGTGTGTGCAGTGTTATAGGTCCCTATGGGACCTATAACACTGCAAAAAAAAGTTTAAAAAAAAAGTGAATAAACATAATTTAACACTTCCCTTAATAAAAGTTTGAATCACCCCCCTTTTCCCATAAAAAAAAAAAAACAGTGTAAATAAAAATAAAAATAAACATATATGGTATCGCCGCGTGCAGAAATTTCCGAATTATAAAAATATATCGTTAATTAAACCACACGGTCAATGGCGTGCGCGCAAAAAAAATTCCAAAGTCCAAAATAGTGCATTTTTGGTCACTTTTTATATCATGAAAAAATGAATAAATAGCGATCAATAAGTCCTATCAATGCAAAAATGGTACTGTTAAAAACTTCAGATCATGGCACAAAAAATGAGCCCTCATACCGCCACATACACGGAAAAATTAAAAAGTTATAGGGGTCAGAAATGACAATTTTAAACGTATTAATTTTCCTGCATAAAGTTATGATTTTTTCCAGAAGTACGACAAAATCAAACCTATACAAGTAGGGTATCATTTTAACCATATGGACCTACAATAAATATCAGGTGTCATTTTTACCGAAAAATGTACTACGTAGAAACGGAAGCCCCCAAAAGTTACAAAATGGCGTTTTTTTTTTTCAATTTTGTCTCACAATGATTTTTTTTCCCGTTTCACCGTAGATTTTTGGCCACAATGACTGACGTCATTACAAAGTAGAATTGGTGGCGCAAAAAATAAGCCATAATATGGATTTTTAGGTGCAAAATTGAAAGAGTTTTGATTTTTTAAAGGCAAGGAGCAAAAAACGAAAATGCAAAAACGGAAAACCCCCCGGTCCTTAAGGGGTTAAAGTCTCTCAATGTGAAAGGATCACCGTTGTAGATGGGAAGCACAGGATTCCCCAAGAAGACAGGTGCGGCAACAGGGGCTCTCAATGCATGGGGAGAAGCTGGAGGCTGGACTTGCTGGGTCCTGCTCTGCCTGTGGCGAAGGTCTTGCTGGAATCACAGGGAGAGCACATCTTTGAGAGGTATAAAGCACTGGTGAAGGCAGCAGCACCCTTCTGACTAGTGGTGGAGACCCCATTGGTGGAGTCACTGGAGCATCGCCCTCCTGTTGCTCAGGTGGGGACAGTGGCGCTGCGGCTCTGACATTTTTGTACTGGGTGTGCTGGCCCTTTAAATAAATCTTGGATTTCTAGGTCCCAAGGAGATACGCAGTTGTTCTCTAATCAGGAACTTGAGAACGTAGATTTCAAATTTGAGAGCGGTGACTTGAAACTCAATTACTTTCAGTTGAAATTTGAGTGTGTTGATCGGCAGCTGAAGTGACTCTATATAGGACTTCAATTTGGCAATCTAGTGTCTCAGAGTCCCGTACTGTTCCGGCTCCTTACAACTTCCAACCCGCTGTCGCACTCTGCGCCTTTTCCCGTGCTGAACTATCTCTCTTTTTTGGTCTCTGGCCCTAGACTCCGACAAAATGGTCGCTGCGGCACCAAGGACTTCAGTGGGCGGGGTCTCTGGATCACGCGCGCAGGAAGGCCCTGCGCTGACATCAACTCTTTCTCTCGCAACTTGTAACTCCGCTGGACTCTTCGCCTCCCCCCTTACTTTACATGCGCACTTCCTCCACACAGCACCGTGCGCGCAACCCCGTACACCACAGTATAATTCACAGTACATGAATAAAGTCCGTTCATTTCTGGGAGGGAGTACACTTTCACTAGTGGCAACAGCAGCAGGCACACACCCGAATCCTGTTCGTGCGACGCCAAAAAGGCTTTGTGGTAGCGTTAGAGGATAAAGCCTTGTGGGGTGTGGGGTAGTTAGGGTGTTGGCGTTCAGAATAATAAAGGGCGCTGTTAACCCTTGTCACTCATGACGCCAGGGTGAGGGTTAAATTCTGTAATCTTGATAGGCCTATTGCCACCCTTCCCAAGAGCAATAAGTGAATGCAGAATAAAGGATTATCCACAACCACTGTTAACTGAAAACTTGCAGGAACTTTTACTGAAGAATTTCTGTACATGCAGAAATAGTAACAGTCCAGATAACAGAGTCTCTACGGATATAGCTGAGCAGCGATTGACAGTTGGTTGGGATCAGATAAGCTCAATTTAGCTTCTTAGGGATTTTGTAGCATAGATCCGCTGGATTTAAGGGTGCGTTTAGGTCCAGTGATCTTGCGGAGGGTAGCGGAGAATTGTTTAGTATATCCGCTTTGATATAGGCCGAGGCCGCAAGGCTTTGGCCTAGTAAATCGTCTTGTAAGCTGCGGAGGTCCTACCTCTTCCAGAATCAGCAATCCAAGAGATCGATAAAGATGGCGCAGCTCCCTTATATGGGCAGAGGCTGGCCGTTTTGGATTGGTCCATAACAACTGTCACTCACCGTTACGTTGCATTGTGGGTGAACACATCATGGGAACCTCCAAAGGTCCTGTAGCAAAACCATAGTGTTCTAACCTAACCACGTGACCCGCAGGTCCTGCTACGCTGAATGGGTAGGCAATTAAATATATACATTTTTATACTTCTATTTATATGAATTCCTATACAGATATAGATTAACTGAGGGGTGACAAGGGGATAGCTATAGAAGAGGGACCCCGACGTTCCTAGGGACTCTGACTATAGGGACCTCTACAAAGTTAACGTATGAAATACGGTATCGGGACACCACACATGCTTAGTTATATTAGATTAAGAAATGTGTTTTACGGTCTAGTTATGCAGCATCACACATTTTTATGCTGTTGGCAGTGTATCATTTTCTTATCCATTAGTCTTAATCTTTAATGAACTTTGACTTTAGATTGGTGACATTTTTGTGGCAAAATATGAAGCCAAAATTCCATTAAAGAAAATTAACTGAGGTAGACTAATGTTTAGCTTTAAGGGAGCCAAAAACGCATGTGTTTTCCTGTGTATACAGATATTTATTTTGTGTAGAAAGAATAATGAGGATGTACCTTCAAGCTGTGCAATGTTATACATGGAAGATTCACTAGAGAATCCATTACAACCCTGACATTTCCTGCCTGTAGATTACATTGAGCAACAGTTTATCTGTGTATACAGAAAATGGAGTTTCCTTATCAGAATTTTTTTTTGTAAAAGCATCTGTCAATAGAATGGACTAAATGAGATCCCTCAGCCTAAAGTTTCACCATTGAATCTTGAGCAGCAGCTACCAGCACTTGCTAACACATTCAGAGTTGCTCAGATTTTGCTGGAAATTAACCCAGTGCCCAGGGGTTCTTAGTTCTTCACAGCAGAAAATAGAGGGAGCATTTTGAATTATGGAAAAACTTTAGCAAGTTTAAATCTGTCCATTGTCTCCAAAATTTCCAATATCAACTTTATTAAAAGTAAAGGTGGATGCCTTAGGTTAGAAAGTTCTACCACACCCCACTGTATATCAAGGGGAAAAAAAAATATTTAAATGATTCCGTTCTGAGAAAAAAAAAAGAACTCCAAGTGAACACAATGAGTGACAGGCTTGAGTCTGTCCGTTTGTAGGTTTACATTTCACAGCACCAGAGACATATTGGATAATAATGTATGCAATGAAGAGTTGCTCATGAATACTCCATGAATATACACTGCTCAAAAAGATAAAGGGAACACTAAGATAACACAACCTAGATTTGAATGAATGAACTAATCGTATGAAACACTTTCGTCTTTACATAGTTGAATGTGCTGACAACAAAATCACACAAAAATTGTCAATGGAAATCAAATTTATCAACCCATGGAGATCTGGATATGGAGTCACACTCAAAATCAAAGTGGAGAACCACACTACAGGCTGTTACGTCATCTCTCCAGTCTGGATTAAGTGGTAAAACAAACATCCACCTAAGAAAAAAAACAAAGTGCACAAGAAACATTGTACAAGTAACAGTGTAAATTGGCTCAAAATGAGTGAGCAGAGGTTAGACATTAAAATGTGTGGCTAAGGAGAATGTATTAAAAAAAAGGGGGGAAAAATTGCAGTGGTCAATACATTCAGCAGAAGTAATGGCTACATAATAGTTCATAAGCTTAGACCGCAGCAGCACAGCTCATACACAGGCCCTCCGTACCAGAACCCCAGCACATTATAAACCTTAACTTGGGGAACTGTTAGTGGACCTGAGGAAGGCACCAGAAAGTGCCAAAACTTGTCATCCCCATTGTTCAAATGAAATATATGTTGTCCTGTGCTGCCTGGGCCCTTCACTTTTCTTCAAGTCCTGAGCAGCGCCTCCCAAACCATTTTTTCCCCATTTGTATCCTCCTATTTTGGCCCCTGCTTTTGGAGTTTGATACCGGTTGGAGTGCAGCAGCCATTATCCGTTTCTAACTACTCCACCACTAGAGTTGCACACTTAGGTGTAGCAGCCCACAAGGTCTGTATATCACTTTGGTGTGATGAAGGGTGCACACCATTGGATATACCTCATCAGAGAGTGCCCCATGTGTTTTTTTGCTTTCTCCCTATATATTCTGTGTAACATGTACAGCATAAAACCAGAAACAAAAAGGTTATAGAGCAGAGTGCAGTGATTGGCTGACTGCCAGGCTTGCTTCTGAGACCAGTGAGTCAGAGCAGAGTGAGCGAGAAAGATGTGTCATACACAGTGAAGGCAAGAGACGGACACACCCCCCTCCACAAAAGATGACTGAAAAGACAGTGAGAAGCTTTCATATGCTATTTTTTTTTAGTGAAATATGGGTATGAGAGACATAAAAATTATATGTACATGATCGGGATTAAGTACTGAGTGACATATAACAGTTTTTTTGTGTGGGATCTGACAGGTACACTTTAAATGGGCACTATCATTAAAAATGTTTTTGCTATTGCACTCCTATGGTAGAAAAATTTACTTTTCTATGTTTTATTTGTGTTTAAAAAAAGCTGCCACTAGGTTTCTCCCTACTTGTCCAGAGCACATTTCCCCCATCTCATGCTAAAACTTTGGACTCCTGCTGGCCTGACAGAAGTCCAAAATCAGGAAATGCAGTCTGGAGTGCTGAGGGGGGTGTTTGCAGCCTTAGCCAATCATAGCTCATCTCACACACTGAACTACTCTGGGCTGTGTGTAGCTCAGAGCAGTTCAGTGTTCACTCAGTTCAGCTGAGTGAGGAAGGAAGTTATCCCCTGTATGGCTTCAGATGATGTCACACCTGCTGGGGAACGCCCCTTCCCAGTCTGTGAATCTGACTGAGACTTACCAGAAAATACAGAGCAATATTAAGGTAGAAAACTAAAAAATATAAAAAATAAAGGCAGGGGGTGGTTTATCATGATGGGGGCAGTGAACTGGGAGGATTGTAAAATTTAACAAGATCATGAGAGGTACTCTTTAAGACTTATCACTAAATGCTGCTTAACACAGCTTGGGTAAAATTCCCACCCACGTAATACTGCACAAAAAATTTAACAAAACACAATCAGAAAATAGAAACAAATTTCAAAAAAAGAAAAAATCCAAATGATGATGATGAAAGGTTTATTTTAATGTGTTTTGGAGTTCACATTTTAATTGGCCAAGCTCATATAGATGCACATATCAAAATAATACATTTTTATTGATATAAACTATATTTTTACTATTGTTTGAGATTTTGAATTCTCAAAATAAACACGTGAAAGCACAATGAGAACAGCTAGACAGCTAGATTTGAAATCATGACCATATTGCTTCAGGACAGCAGCACTAACTAGGGGACGCTTTAAAGCAGTGATGTGAAATTCTTAGATCTTTGGGCACTCATTAGTGAGGCACTTTGTTATATACAGTACTACTGGAGTAAATGTAAACATCATAAAACATAAGAGAAAAAGCACCTCCACCAATGAATTTATTTTACAATGAACTGTAAACTGATAATAAATCAAACAAGTGCATGCATACATTCTGACTTTTCAGTGTGCTTACAACAGAAATGCTTGGATAAAATGATTGGCTGCTCTGAACAAATTGGTGGTAGAGCCAAAGCTCTTCATGATTTAAAGGGGTACTCCGCCCCTAGGCATCTTATCCCCTATCCAAAGGATAGGGGATGAAATGTCAGATCGCCGGGGTCCCGCTGCTGGGGACCCCCTGGATCTACCATGAAGCACCCACCCATAGACTTGCATTGAGGGGCGGGGTGTGATGTCACACGGGGGTGGAGTCGTGACGTCACGATCTTCCGTCCCGGTGGTCGAGATGGACTCAACCTGAGGACCTCCAGCGGTTCCGGAAGCCGCTACAGGTGGATACTGCATGGTAGATCCAGGGGGTCCCCAGCAGCTGGACCCCGGTGATCTGACATCTTATCCCCAATCCTTTGGATAGGGAATAAGATGTTTAGGGGCGGAGCACCCCTTTAAGGAATAGAAGGAAACTCAAAAATAAGTGTGATCAATGAATATTACATAAATGTCACTCATACTTCTTATTCAAAGGTATGTCTCATAAATTAAGAATGTGCCAACCATTTTTATGTTACATGAAGATGGGGTTTATACATTGGACATGTCTGCAAATAACAGACATTACCAACATTTTGTGAATGCAAAACGTGTATGTTCCACAAAATGTGCTTAAGTCAATTAATGGAGCATACTTGTGGGCATTTAAACAGGAAGACAAGCTCTTCTCGCTAAAGAGATTGCACAGGGAAGGAGGGCATTTATTATGAAGATCCAAGTTGCACTCAGGGCTTGGGAACACGTGCACCAAACCACTCAATTTGCATAATAAGAAAACTGGGAATAACAATAGAAAGAAGCCACACATCAGCAAATGGTAAGCACCCATTCCCTTTAAGCTGCGCACCACATAGTATCACTACTTATCTCTGTCAGTTGTACCATATACAGTAGTGCAGAGCACACTGCTGTATAATGTAGAGGAGACCAGACTCCTGTTACTTTACTGATAGGAGTCCCTGCTCTCTACATAGCTGTGCTGTGCCGTTGGCTATACAGCCACAGCTCAGGCAGTGCAGGAGAAATAAAATCCACCCCGCAATTCCTGCTCACAAAGACTAATTTTTATTAAACAAATATGCCATCATAATATACCTTATATAGCAGTCTTTTCCCTCAACTCTATTAAAATGTCAAAAGGAGACAGTTGAGTTAAGCACATTTACAGTATGATTCGCCAAGCCTAAATTTTATGTTATCATTTCCTTAGAAAAGTCTGGAATGAAACAGTCCAGAGACTCATTCCAGACATTTCTAGAAAATTGGAACACTTGGGAAGCAGACCGACTTTTACAAGACCAAATGGTTCATTAGAATCTGTACAAGCAAAATGGTGTAGCCTTTACTGAGGTAATGAAGTACATTAGAGTTTGTCCATTGCGACACATTGTTCTACACAAACTTGGGGGAATAAATGACACTGTGTCAGCAGTTGAATGTTTGATGCAAATGCACATAAAATACACCATAAAAGTGACACTTTATTAAAGTTGTGCATCCTTTTCATTTAGATGAAGCCACATATAGGCAGAGCTAGGGTTGCCATCTGGCCGATATTTCACCGACACAGCCGGTATTTTGACCAGCCTGCTGGTATAAAAATTCCGGCATTGCAATGGCCGGTATTTTGGCAATGGCCTGGCTAATTCAGAACAGGCAGCCAGTGCCGCAGCCACTTTAAATCAGTGAGCGTCAACTGTTACTGGGACCAACTGGTCACTGACAGAACGAGGAAGTTTGTCTTCACCATTGTCCTTTACTTCCCTGTGAGACAGATTGCTCCCTGTCTCCATCCGTACCAACCTAAGAAGTGATGCTTCCTGCTCCATCAGTAGCACGGACCAGCTATCTGATGGAGCTATGTGTTCAGAATATGTGTTTGGACTGTGGCTGTCACTTGGTTCCCATCATTTATTTGCCGTTCAGCAGTGCCCTCTGCGGGTGTCTATAGCTATAGACCGCTGTCCCATAGGATTCTTCATGAGGTTAGAAGAAAGCTAAGGATATGGACGAGAATAAAAGCAGAAACGTGATGAGCACTGCCAGGTTGACGCCTGTGGATGCCCCTGAGGCCAGGTGAAAACTGCTTGTATGTGTTTGATGTATCGTCATGCTGGGACTTGTAGATTAACTGTTCCCTGTGCATAACACTGTACCTATGCTATAATGGAGATCACACCTTTTCAAATGGCAAGGGGAGGGATGGGGGTACGGGACTGCGGAGTGGTTGTCGGAATTGAGATAGCAAAGGTAATAACCCCCACCCCTTTTCCTATTTTGAAAATAAAATAATATAAACAAAAATAGACAAACATATTTGGTATCACAGCATGCAGAAATGTCCGAACTATTAAAATAAAATGTTAATTAAACGTCAAAGTCAATGGCGTAAACATAAAAAATACCGAAGTCCAGAATTGCTGATTTTTGGTCACTTCAAATACCAGAAAAAAATATAAAAAGTGATCAAAAAGTCCATCAAAACAAAAATGGTACCTTTAGTAACTACAGATCACGGCACGAAGAATGACCCTCATACATCCCCGTATTGCTTGATTAACCTCTTAAGGACCAAGACAATTAAGCCTGTATGCCCCTTAAAACCAAGCCTGTTTTTTCAAATGTCTGACTTCATTAGAGAATAACTCTGGTAACATTTTGCCAATCACGATAATTCTGACATTGTTTTTTGCCACAAGTTGTACTTCATGTATATAGTTAAAGTAAGCCAATATCATTTGTAGTTTTCTTTTCAAAATGCATAAAATCATGAAATTTTAACACTAATAACTTGCATTTATACTTAAAGGGGTGCTCCACTGGCCAGCCTTCCAGCTGCGTTCGGAACTAATGTTCCGAACACTGTGCACGTGCTGCGGGGGTTGGCCACACCCCCTCGTGCCGTCAGGACACGTCCCCTCAATGCAAGTCTATGAAAGGAGGCGTGGTGGCTGTTATGCCCCCTTCCATAGACTTGTATTGGGGATAGTGGTCTGAAGTCACGAGGGGGCATGGCCGACCCCGATGCCTGCCACAGCATTCGGAACTAAATGTTCCGTACTCCAGTGGAGTACCCCTTTAAGTGAGCAAATAATTTATGAAACTTATACTTTCAGATGTCTACTTTATTTTGACAGCATTTTTTTTATTAACATTTTAAATGAATTAGAAGCCTAACAATTTTACTTGAAATTTTAAAAATTTTGTAAACTTTAAAAGAACATATTTTTTTATGTGATATGCAAGATTTACAGAAACTTAGTGGTGGTAGAACATAGGAACAAATTACCCCATTTTAAAAACCATCAAGGTATTCACTAGGGGGTATAGTGAGCATTTTAATACCATAGTTTTTTGGCACGAATTATTACAAGTCAATATAAAAAATTTTAAACTTGCTTTTTTCACAAATGCATCATTTTTGGAACATATTTTTTGTACATCGCTTCTGATATTGAAAGAAATGCACCCTATATTTTATTGAGCTGCTTGTCCAGTGTTTAGAAATACCCCCGCTTAGGCCATATTTGGTTTCTTGGCCGCATGGCAGGACCCAGAAGAGAGCAGTGCCATTTGACTTTCAGGGCATCATTTTAGGCCGAATGGATTATAGGCCGCACTTCATGCCTGCAAAGTATTTGAGCTGCCAGAACCATATAGAACCCCCACAAGTGACCTCATTTTGGAAACTACACCCCCCAGTACTCAGCAAGACTAAAATATAGTACTTTGAGTCCTTTTTGTGTTGCTAGAATGGTTACAATTTTTTTTTTTTTTTTTTTTACAAATGCATCATTTTTGGGACATATTTTTGCACATTGTGCCTAAAAAGGAGGAAATGCACCCCATAATTTATTACCGTGTTCGTTCTGTGTTCGGCAATACCACCACTTTGGCTATATTTGGTTGCTTTGCTACATGGTCGGACCAAGAATGGGAGGAATCCCATTTGGATTTCAGGACATCATTATACAAATTATAGGTCCCATGCCATACCTGGAAATGATTGAAGCTGGCAGAACCATACTGCACCCCCACAAGTGACCCCCTTTTAAAAAATACACCCCCTAAAGTATTCAGTATTCAGTTAGTAGTTCATTCTTTTAGGCCTTTTTGTGTTAATGGTATTAGCATAAGTCAGTGTAAAATATTGAAATTAGCTTTTTTTCCCCATATGCATCATTTGTGGGATACATTTTTTAAACATATCCTCTGAAATGAATGAAATGCATCCCAAATTTTATTATGCTACTTGTCCCATGTTAATAAGTAGCCTGGATTAGGCCATATTTGGTTGCATGGCCACATGGTGGGACCCAAAAGGAGTGGAGCACCATTTGGCTTTCAAGATATCATTATAGAAATGATAGGCCGCACTTCACCTTGCACAGCATTCTAGCTGTCAGAACAATAAGGCACTCCCAGAAGTGACCCCCTTTTCGAAACTACACCCTCTAAAGTATTCACCTATAGCAAAAGTGAGTACTTTGAGCCCTTATTGTGTGGCTGGAATTATTTATAAGTCAGGGGAAAAAATTTGAAATGAGCTTTTTTTTCACAAATGCTTTATTTGTGGAACGTCATTTTGGTACATTGCTTCTGAAATGGGGAAATGCACCCCATATTTTATCACGCTGTTTGTCCCGGCCTGGGCAGTACCCCCATTTAGACCATATTTGGTTGCCTGACCGTCTGGTAGGACCAAGAAGGAGAGGAGTGCCCTTGGGCATTCAGGGCATCATTCTATGAATGATATACTCCACTCCATGCCTGCAATGGCTCGGAGTTGGCAGAACGATACCGCACCTCACAAGTGACCCCATGTGGACCACAAGTTTTTTGTCTCAGAAAGAAATATGTATTAGCTAGATCAGGGACTGCTCTGATTGGTACTTGTTTGGCTAGCAGCTGTCTGTGAAAGTTGAAGTTCCTGATGGATATATCCATCATGATGTGGGAATAAGCACCAGCTCATGGCAAATATATCCCCTGACCGTTAAAAAAAAAAAGGGGGAAAGTACTGATTTGTTTATTTTGTTGGGGGGGAGGGGTCGTAGTCCCTATTCATACTGCATTTCTGCAGTATGTTAGAGGTGTCCGTTTGAGTCATGTCAAAAAAGGCATGCCAATGTATACTGTAGCAGTCTTATTCGGAAATGAATGGGGCTGCTACAATATACGTCGGCATCAGTTTTTTGACATTATGCTGATGGATACCTCTAACATACTGCAGAAACGCAGTATAAATGGGGCCTTTGTAAAAAAAATATTTAATATGGGCAGGGTCACATAGCGTGCATCCGCAGCATATTTCACACCGCGGATGCCCCACTGGAAGTCACAAGAGTGAGCTCATTGCTGTGGCTGGTTAGCTCATTGTGTCTGTTCTTGACTGCCGGTGGGAAATCCGCCGCTATGAGTGGACACACCAGCTACCCAGCCGTAGCAGAGAGCTCACTATTGTGACTGCCGGCAGGGCATCCGCAACATGTAATACACTGCTGTTGCGCTCCATGTGACCCTACACAATATGTATTTTCATTTTTTATTATTTTAATTTAAAATACATAATGTGTATTTGGAATGTGTATTCCAAAGCATTGGAGGAAATTATGGGATTTGTAGTCAGAAAAAGAAAACTCAAGCAGGAAATACTAGTTCACAAAACGCTATCCACAGTGTTAATGTAATCTCACAGCCATTTAGCCCCAAGACAAACGCAGATCCTTCCTAAGCATGTCCATTACTGTCTGCCAGGTACGTACTAAAATTGCCTTATGGTGGATAACTCCTTTAACCGTTTATGCTTCTTGCCTTGAAGGAACTTTCCTGTAAACTGCTTCTTAAAGTAATGTATAATGAGCGAATATGTGCTTAGTTATTCTTATAGGACTGTGGGGGAGATTTATCAAAACCTGTGCAGAGGAAAAGTTGACCAGTTGCTCATAGCAACCAATCATATCGCTTCTTTCATTTTTCACAATGTTAAAAATGAAAGAAGCAATCTGTTGGTTGCTATGGGCAACTGCACCACTTTTCCTATAGTCATGTTTTGATAAGTATCCCCCTATGTGTTATATACACTATATGATGCCTTAATTTAGAAGGAGATAGGAATTACAGTAAAATACAATTTGATATCTACAGTATGTTGTGAATGTGCACACAAATCTTTTTCTACCTTCAGCTGCTCTCTTGAAGAAGACTTTGCAGCTGCCACATGTGAGGGCTCCATAGTGGCATCCAGATGCTTCATCTCCACATATCAAGCAGGTCTTCTGTGGCGGGAAGTAATAGTCAATGGGCAGCAGGTGATCTCTGCTTCCTTCCAGCCTACAGAGTACACATAAAGACAAATTATTCTAGGCAAACAAACCACCTGTTATAATATAAAAAGTTCCACAAAGCCAGAGGATTGTTCAAATGAACAATCCATTTTTCTTACAAGAGAAAATAAATAAATGAACTGTAAGGCTAGGTTTCCACTTTTTTTTTTTTTTTTATATATATAAAAAAAACGCTAGGAAAAATGGCAAAAAAAACTGCCACAGTTTTTCCTACGTTTGGCAGTTTTTCTGGCGTTTTATCTGGCATTTTTGCCTTTGAGTGAAAATTAAATTTTTTGCCCCTTTGGCGTTTTTTTTTTCTAAATTTGTTGGGTACAAAAAAAAAAAAAAGGATGCAGTTGGGATGGAAAAAGATGTATTTAACAAAAAATTTTTTTTATAACAAAATTTTTATTAATTTTAAAACAGGAACCAATTTATGTGGACGGTCAGGGACCTAAAAATGTAGCCAACAATAATAAAAATGTAGAAAGGGGCCATTTAAATGTAAAAATAATATATATTTTATAATAAATGTTCTTAACATTTTTCTTAGTAATGTATTTTAATAATGTGTTTAATAAAGTGTGTGTTTTTTTTACTTTTTCCTTAATTTTTTACATTTTTTAGGTAGTACTACTACTCCCAACATGGAACACATTGTTCCATGAAGGGAGAAGTTAGTTCCTGTACTAACAGACAGAAACCCCCCCCCCCCCCCCCCCCCCCCGGATGTCACTCCTGACCTTCGATGCGATTGTCCTATCTATTGCAGAGATGCGGAGCGGCTCTATAAAGCGCTGCTCTAAACTCCGGGCCGGCCAGTGATGTGAATAGAATTCATATTTTCCGTCCAGAGTGGTGATTGGCCAGATGGTGGCAGCTAGAGAGGAGCGAAG
Organism: Hyla sarda; assembly: GCF_029499605.1. NCBI lineage: Eukaryota > Metazoa > Chordata > Amphibia > Anura > Hylidae > Hyla > Hyla sarda. The sequence continues at coordinate 51,830,934 of NC_079197.1, forward strand.
TTACAGTACTTTGATTCTGCACAAACCTTTTCCAGCCCAACGGAGCACCTGAAAGCTGAACTAATTTAAGCTGGCTAAGGTCAGCAATCGCGGAGCCGAAAGGTTTGTGCAGAATCGAAGTACTGTAACTTCGCTCATCTCTAGTGGCAGCCAATTCCCGCTTTCAGGGGGAAATATGAATGAGTGAGTGGCAGGCCAGAGTACAGAGCAGAGATGGGGAACGCAGGAAAAAGCTGCTCCGCATTTCAGGGATCAAGGATGAAGGACGATCGCAGCGGGTGTCAGGAGTGACACCCGCTGTGATCTGTCCTTAACTGCAGGTACTACTGTTCGCAACATGGAGCACACTCAAGTGTCACTTCTGACACCTGTTGCGATCTGTCTATTAATGCAGGTACCACAGCTCCCAGGATGGAGCAGAGTGTGCTCCATGTTGGGAGTAGTAGTACCTGCAGTTAAGGAAAGATCACAGTGGGTGTCACTTCTGACACCCGCTGTGATCCTCCTGTATAATGTATAGATGCGACCGGCCGCTCTTCTATGGTCCCCTGCACTGACATATATATATATATATATATATATATATACCTATTCATATTTTCCACATAGAGTTGTGATTGGCTGGAACCACCCGGCCAATCACAGCTCTCTGCTGGAAATATGAATAGGTGTATATATACGGCAGTGCAGGGGACCATAGAAGAGTGGCCGCCCGCCCGCCCGCAAATATATATTATACATAAGTATTGCGATGGGTGTCAGAAGTGACACCCGGGCGATCTGTCAATTAGTACATGTACTACTACTCCCATCATGGAACAGTGTTTAAAAAATTAAGAAAAAAAAGGAGAAAAAAATTTTAAACACACACACACACTTTATTCAACACATTATTAAAATACTTTATTAATAACAAGAATAACAAAATTAATGATAACAAATATATTATTTTAACATTTAAATGGCCCCTTTCTAAATTTTTATTATTGTCGGCTACATTTTTAGTTCCCTGCCTGCCCACATAAATTGATCCTTGTTTAAAAATGTATAAAAATGTTGTTATAAAAAAGATACATTTCGTTAAATACAATTTTTTCCATCACTACTGTATATTTTTTATTATTATTTTTTTAATGGTACCCTACCAAATTTTATTAAGAAAAGGTATATCCATCACTTTTTTGGATTGCTAAAGTCCAAAAAAGGATAAAATCCGCCTGAAAAAATGGCAAAGTTAAAACCCACATGGCATTTTTCTAGGCATTTTTTCACTCCCATAGACTTTCCTTTAAAAAAAAGTCTCAACAAGAGGGCATTTTTTTAAACTGCCAAGGAGCCAAAAATAGCTGAAAAACGCCAAAAGGATAAAAAATAAATAAATACCAAACTGAAAAATGGCAAGTGGATATGGCATTTTGCAGTTCCCTATTGACTTGCAGCTAACATCTGGCCGCAGCATTTTTTCACCCAAAAAATGCCATGCGGCAGAATGGCCGTTTTTATTGGTGTTTTTGCAAAAAAAAAAAAAACAACCCAAGTGGAAACCTAGACTCAGAGTGGTTGTGCTACTGTGGCTTTACTGCAGACTGACAGATTTTTAAGAATTGTTGTTAGAAATGAATTTTTCTAAAAAGCAAAAAAAAAAAAAAAAAATAAAAACCTTTCAAAATAAAAATTTGTTATACTGTTAATCAAAAAAATTAAAAATAAAATATTAAATTAGCTTTTTTTCCTTTTACATGAATTGTATACAAGATACGTTTGTATACGTTTTGCCTGCGGTCGGGAAACCGCATACGGCCGAAAAAGCAGCCGACCGGAGGCTGCGGTTCACTCCGGTTGGCTCATAGACCTACATTAACTACGGTTCCCGAATACGGCTGAGTGCGGGCGCCGCAATTAAGCCCCGCCCACCCCTCCTCCCAGCCGTATACGGAACCGTAGTTCAAATTGTAGTGTGAACCCAGCCTTAGCTTAGTAAAGACCAAGGGGGAGATTTATCAAGACCTGTCCAGAGGAAAAGTTGCTGAGTTGCCCATAGCAACCAATAAGATTGCTTCTTTCATTTTTCAGCAGCCTTTTCAAAAATTAAAGAAGCAATCTGATTGATTGCTATGGGCAACTCAGATTTTTTTTCCTCTGGACAGGTTTTAATAAATCTCCCCCCCCCCCCCCAAATGTTAAAGGTAAACCTCTTTAGCCATCCTTCAGAATATTTTCTGCCATCATCTGATCCTATTAGAACAAACCAGAGAAACCTATCCCATATAAAACAAATAATAAATAAAGAATAACACTGAATGGAAGAATGTATCTTTTGTATTAAATACATAATGGAGATAGTGTGCTTAGAAACGTCAAGAAAAATACAGTGCTCAAAAGTTACTCTGCAGTCTCAGGGATTGGGAATAGGGAATCAAAAAATGAGAGTGAATGATAGAATAACCTTTTTTTTATAATCACTACTAGGCTACGCAAGTTAAATAAAAAGAACTATCAGAAGAATGTAACCCATACAATAGCCAAACTAAAATATGCTATAGAATCAGAATATTGAAGAGCTATATGGTTTAGGACATAGAATGCTGCTCAAAGTACAACTTTCATGATGATAACCGCTCTAAAGATGCCCCTGCACCAAGTTACTTCTGGTTCCCTGCTTCAGGTCCCCCTCTATAAGCCAGATTGAGAAGCCATGCATAGAATTTTGGTCAGTATCTTGTCCTCATTTTGGTTAGTGTTTTAATCGAAAACCATCATTGGGTAGCAAAACAAAAACAAAAGGTGCAAATATTTAAATTATAGGTTTTGTCTTTGTTACTTCTATCTCTACTTTTGGTCTTTATTTTGTTTAGAATTGTTAGCCAAAAGCAGAGGTAGAAGTAACAAAGAGAAAACCTACCGTGAACTTTGCTTAACAGTTGAGCCATGTTCACCCAGGGGAATGTCCGCATGGGAAATCTCTTTGCAGGCTGTTCCCCTGACAGCAGACACGGGAATTTGAATTTCCGTGCCTGATGTTTCCAGCGCAGAAATTCTGCTATGCAGACAGTGCAGCAGAATCCCATTGAAATCAATGAGATTATGCTACTGCAGAATCTCCATGCAAAATTCCAATCTGGAATTCTGCACTGAAATTCTTCTGTGTGAACATTTGGGTTCCTAAATAACTGCTTTGAACTGCTACATTTTCCCTGCAGTGGCTGCTGCAAATTATCACAGCAGTGACTCCACTTTAGAGTATGTTCAAATGGACAGTAAAGAGTTTGTCCAGGCAAAACAAAAATTTGATCCAATGTTGGAGCGTGATGTAAAAATACTCACCTCTTCCGGCTGCCTGCACCTGCTACATCGACACTACTTGTCCTCTGCTGGTGTCCCCTTCTTGTAGCTTCTGTGTTGTAACAACCCCACATGACCTTTCCACTTAGCCAATCAGTGAGTGAGGTGGGACACTGCTGCTGTTGGCACAGAACCCAGAGAAAACGGAGACCTGTGTAGGACCAGAAATGTCAGCTGCAGGGGACTAGAAGAGTAGGATTTTATTACTGTTGTTTCACCAACCCTAGCCGTGGAGATTTTTGCTTTGCCCAAACAACCCCTTTAACTGCATGGTTTTTGGCACAGAAACCACAGAGATTTCTGAATCAAAAACCATGTGGTTTCACCTGAAAAAAACAATCTTCTATTGATTTCAATGGAAAACAGTCAACTATGTAGGAAAAAAGTAACATGGCCCTTTTTTCTGAATGGCCCTGCTATGAAGTTTCCATTAAAATCAATGATATCTGATAGCAGCGCTACATATGATGGAGGTTGAAGGTTTACTGTCCTTAGTAAAAACATTTGACTTTTGCTCTCACTAGAGACCCAAAAAGTGAGTGAGACAAGGGGGCGATCAAAACTTTTGCCATGTGTGGGCAACAAGCCAAAAGTTTTTTTTTTTTTCACTGTACCAAAATAAATATATTTACCGTATATACTCGAGTATAAGCCGACCCGAGTATAAGCCGAGACCCCTAATTTCAACCCAAAATCCCAGGAAAAGTTATTGACTCGAGTATAAGCCTAGGGTGGGAAATACCTCATCCCCCCCCCTGTCATCATCCAGACCCGTCATTAACATCCTCATCATCCCACACATCCCCCCTTCATCATCCCCTTGTCATCATCCCACACATCCCCTTATCATCCCACACATCCCCCCTTCATCATCCCCTTGTCATCATCCCACACATCCCCTTATCATCCCACACATCCCCCCTTCATCATCCCCTTGTCATCATCCCACACATCCCCCCTTCATCATCCCCTTGTCATCATCCCACACATCCCCTTATCATCCCACACATCCCCCCTTCATCATCCCCTTGTCATCATCCCACACATCCCCCCTTCATCATCCCCTTGTCATCATCCCACACATCCCCTTATCCCACACATCCCCCCTTCATCATCCCCTTGTCATCATCCCACACATCCCCTTATCATCCCACACATCCCCCCTTCATCATCCCCTTGTAATCATCCCACACCCCCCCCCCCTTCATCATCCCCACCCCCCTTCATCATCCCCACACCCCCCTTCATCATCCCACACACCCCCCTTCATCATCCTCTTCTCATCATTCGCCCTCAGTGGTCTTCAACCTGCGGACCTCCAGAGGTTTCAAAACTACAACTCCCAGCAAGCCCGGGCAGCCATCGGCTGTCCGGGCTTGCTGGGAGTTGTAGTTTTGAAACCTCCGGAGGTCCGCAGGTTGAAGACCACTGCGGCCTTCAACATGCGGACCTCCAGAGGTTTCAAAACTACAACTCCCAGCAAGCCCGGGCAGCCATCGGCTGTCCGGGCTTGCTGGGAGTTGTAGTTTTGAAACCTCCGGAGGTCCGCAGGTTGAAGACCACTGCGGCCTTCAACATCATCCAGCCCCCTCTCACCCCCTTTAGTTCTGAGTACTCACCTCCGCTCGGCGCTGGTCCGGTCCTGCAGGGCTGTCCGGTGAGGAGGTGGTCCGGTGAGGAGGTGGTCCGGGCTGCTATCTTCACCGGGGGCGCCTCTTCTCCGCGCTTCCGGCCCGGAATAGAGTCGTTGCCTAGACAACGACGCATCTGCGTCGTTGTTAAGGCAACGTGACTATTCTGAGGCCGGGCCCGAAGCGCTTAGAAGAGGCCTCCCCGGTGAAGATAGCAGCCCGGACCACCTCCTCACCGGACCACCTCCTCACCGGACAGCCCTGCAGGACCGGACCAGCGCCGAGCGGAGGTGAGTACTCAGAACTAAAGGGGGTGAGAGGGGGCTGGATGATGTTGAAGGCCGCAGTGGTCTTCAACCTGCGGACCTCCGGAGGTTTCAAAACTACAACTCCCAGCAAGCCCGGACAGCCGATGGCTGCCCTGGCTTGCTGGGAGTTGTAGTTTTGAAACCTCTGGAAGTCCGCAGGTTGAAGACCACTGCGGGTGGGGGAGTTCACTCGAGTATAAGCCGAGGGGGGTGTTTTCAGCACGAAAAATCGTGCTGAAAAACTCGGCTTATACTCGAGTATATACGGTATATAAAAAATGTCAGATCAGATATGTAGAAAACATTGTAACCATAACTGAATAACATTTAGGATGGGCAGCAGGTAGGTGGTCAATTTTCACTTATATGGACCAAGATTTGCACCAAGATAAACAGTGCAGTGCTGATTCTCTATTATAAAAGTAGTGATGCAGGGCCCAGGCCCCTCAACTATCATGAACAACTAGATAGCATTTTGACATTCACATATGTAGCACCAACAGCAACCTCTAGGGGGTCATATGAGCAAGGAGGTATTTATCAGGGGCAGACTCTCTTTCAACTGATGGAGGAGTCACCTTGTCTCCAAGTTTTACAGTTCTGGTGTTGTTTCAGTGCTCTTTTATCCTTGTCAGACTCCTCTATGTCTGCATGCATCCAGCCACTAAGTCATATCTAATGATGACTGGAAATCAGAGTGCTCCATGCTCTTAGATACAATCCCCTCTAATTAACAGCAGGTTCATTGAAAGTGTTTCTCACCTAGAATTACTACAGCAGCGTGCCTGGCTCAATATAGAAATTATCTCAGGGAATCATTCACTGCCAAATAGTTCAGGACTCATGCTGTTTCTATTATAGGCTTGCTGCTTTGAAACAATTAAACCTTGATTTCATTGATGTCTACAAGGCTGCTGCGTTTAATTCATTTGGGTATGATCAAACATGAATTACATTGATGAGAGATTGTAGTCTACAGTTAGTTAGGCAATAAAAACCGACAACAGAAACAATAAGAAGAGCAGTATAACGGTAATAAAATAAGAACTGGTGTTGGCACAAGAAAAGCAATAAAAAGTATACCAGTACACTTAAAAAATAAATAGAATAAAATACATGTACAAAAATAGAAAATAATAAATATATTTACAGAGGCACTCATGCAAAGAAATAAAAATAAACATTTTTTCCATAAAGATGACCAGGGTTTCTGCCTAAACCAACAAACAAAAAATGTACTTTGCTCCTGTGCTTCCCCTGCTGCCTCTGGTATATATGCCTTATTTTAATGCCATGAGTAAACAACCTTTTTTATAGATTAGAGGAGTATTCCCAGTTGACAAAGTTATACCCTATCTGATTATGGGGTTCCAGCTGCTGTGGCCTTTCCCCTGCAATATCCAAAATGCATACCTAAGTCTCTCATTTGAATGGAGTGGTGGGTAGCACATGCTTGCTGACACTCATTGTCTATTGTGCTGAACACTGTACTCATATATTGTCAGCAGTTCTAAAAGAGCCTCAAGATTGTGGGGAAATTGCAAAAGGTGTGTGTGTGTGTGGGGGGGGGGGGGGGGGGGGGGCGGTTGTGATCAGATATTTATTACCTATCCTGTAGATAGGGTATAACTCTGTCAGTAGGGAAACAGCCTTATAAATTAAATGTATACAGTATCTGCAATAGTTTACTTTTTCAGGAAACTTGAGTTATTATCAGATAAACATCATTGGGTGGAGATAATAATAGAGATATCCTAAGAGGCACCCAATCCCATGAAGGGTAAATATAAAATAAACACTCGTATAAAGTAACTTTTAAACACTGCTAGTCTGTAATTCAACCAGCAGGAGTTGAAAATATGACTAAATCATGCCAAGTTGAAAGAGTTTAGGAAACTGAATAAATCCATTAAGGGCTATGTATCCTGCTGGCAAAACAATATATGAAGTGTGTTGTGTTTTCTTAAGTAATTTAATCTTCACTTTCCTCCTGATGTATCCAGAAAGGGGACCATGGTTTGATTATCGCTGATTTATGTGTCAGGAGAAGCCGTGCTCTCTATGTTAAATGTGGATACAGTTTCACAGGGACAGAAATTTCTGAACTTTTTTGCTTCTCCCAGATTGCCAGTTTAGAACCTGGAGGATACGCTTAAACAAAATTATGAGCCACAAGATTCACATGTTCTGCTAGTTCAGGAGTAAGTATTCTCACAGCAGCCATATGTAGAGTGTTCTTCCCATTCATCTTCCCTGATTAAGTTCTCCAAGGCCTGTCAAGTAATTGGGTTAAACCAAAATCATCTCTGCAAAAGTTTTTCTCCTCACAACATCAAAGCTGGTGTTGTATAGAGCTGTATAACGTGCCCTGTGGTACCTCCCATCACTCTCTATGTTATAAGTAGCATTACCAGGATATTATAAAAAAAAATGCTATTCATTTGCAGTGCACACATTATAAATCACAGTATCATATACACTTCAAGGGAAGGAACTTTTTGAGGTTTAAATATGGGTCACCTCATAAAAGTGTAAAAGAAGTTTACACTACTTACGGTCTCGCTCCTTTGCCCATTTGACACATCCTACAGTGAGAGGTAAGTGGATTCAATCATCTGGGATCTAAAGATGTGCCCCGAAATCATTGTCTTAAATTACAGTAAGGCTTAGAAGTCAGAGACAGCCATGCGTATTTGAGGCCAGAGACAGCCATGCATATTTGAGGCCTAAATTAGTCATTTGCACAGAGGTGGCTGACAGTTGCACAGATTCTAAGGGTTCCAACTTGCAGCACAAAATGTTGCAGAAATATACACCACCTCCATAGGTGGTGTATATTTGCTTTCACTTTAATATTTTAATCACTTTCTTACATCATGAAACCACACAAATAAAGTGTATGTTACGCTGAGCGCTCCGGGCCCCCTGCTGGCCTCGGAGCGCTCACAGCTTGTGTCCCCAGGCAGCGCTCCGGCGTCTCAGTGTGTGCGTCCCCACTCTCTAGGGCGCGCGCGCGCCGGGACTCTTAGATTTAAAGGGCCAGTGCACCAGTGATTGGTGCCTGGCCCAAAGTGGTTATTAAGGGTTAAGGTTTGTGAGAGGCAGTGCTGGTTGGACTTAATTAGGCATTCACCTGTGCACTGCATATAAATACCTTCTCCTCCCACAGCCTCCTGCCGCATCTTTGTGCCTTGTGCCTTGTGAAAGCGATCCCTGTTGTTCCAGTGTTACCCTGCCTGTTGCCGACCCGTTGCCCGTGACTACCGCCTTAGAACCGGTGCTGCCTGCCCTGACCATTGCTACGTCTGACTACGCTTCTGCCTATCCCTCCTGTACCGCGTCTATCTCAGCAACCAGAGGAGTTGAGTCGCTACTGGGTGGAACGGCCTGGGGATTACCACCGCAGCAAGACCATCCCGCTTTGCTGCGGGCTCTGGTGAAAACCAGTAATCTCTTAGACTCTGTTCCCCTGGTACGGCCCACGCCATCTCTCCTCTGGTCCAGTGGATCCACCTCCTGCCATCTGACCGGACCATGACAGTAAGATCCGGCCATGAATTCCGCTGAGGTACCTGATCCTATGGATCTGCCTATGGTCGTTGCCATGCAGGCCCACCAGCTCCAGCAGATGTCCGCCATGTTGCAGCAGATCATCTCTACCCAGCAGCAGCCTACTCCACCGCCTGTTCCTGCTCCTCTGCCAGCAACTGTTTCCAGAGTACTCCTGTCCCTGCCTGAGAAGTATGCTGGAGATCCGAAACAGTGCCGTGGTTTCCTTACCAAGTGTTCTCTGCACCTCGAGATGTCGGCCGACTTATTTCCTTCTGAGCGTGCTAAGGTGGCATTCATACTCTGTCTGCTTACCGGGAAGGCCCTGGCCTGGGCTACACCATTATGGGACTGCTCTGATCCTGCCACAACCTCCATCCAGCGCTTCTGTCGGGAGTTTCGGAGAGTATTCGAGGAACCCGCCCGGGTATCCTCTGCAAAGACAGCTTTGCTAAATTTGACCCAAGGAGGCGCTTCTGTGGGTGATTACGCCATCCAATTCCGTACTCTCGCCTCAGAGTTGAATTGGAACAATGAAGCCCCCTGTGCTACATTCAAGAAGGGACTAAGCAGTGAGATTGAGGACGTTCTAGCTGCACGTGAGATACCTGCTAACCTTGGTGACCTCATTCTCCTGGCCACAAGGATTGACAAGTGTTTCTCAGAGAGACAAGAGGAACTCCTTCAAGAAAGAGAGAAGGATCGTACAGGATGCTATACTCGCTTGTCTCCGGTTTTTCAGCATCCACTGCACCCCTCTCTGGGCCTCCCGCCGTGGAAACCATGCAAGTGGACCGGTCTCACCTGACCTCACAAGAACGGAGTCGTCGCAGACTCGAAAATTTGTGTCTGTACTGCGCTAGTACCGAGCATTTCCTCAGAGACTGTCCTCTCCGTTCTCCGTGTTCTGGGAAACGCACGCACCTAGTAAACGTAGGAGAGTCGTTGCTAGGTGTGGATTCTTCCTCTCTATCTGTGCAGCTTTCCGTGCCTGCCAAGTCTTCCTTCACTGCCACAGCCTTCTTGGATTCTGGATCTGCTGGAAATTTCATCCATGCCTCCTTGATAGACCAGCATCAAATTCTTGTGGTTCGTTTGTCCAAGCCTTTCTTCATCTCTACAGTCAATGGAGAGAGACTTACTACTACTGTCCAGTACCGCACTCCACCTCTACAGATGGACATTGGCTTTCTGCATACTGAAAGTTTGGAGTTCTTTGTCCTACCCTTTTGCTCCTCTGAACTCCTCCTTGGTTTGCCCTGGCTTCAGCACCATTGTCCCGTCCTGGATTGGACCACCGGAGAAATCCAGAGTTGGGGGTCCTCTTGCTTTGGCCGCTGCCTCAAAACTGTACCCGTCAAGCAAGATCCTGTTGCTTCTCCACCACCAGGCCATCCAGAACCCTACCACAGTTTTGCCGACGTCTTTTGTAAGAAGCAAGCTGAAGTTGTTCCACCTCATAGACCCTATGATTGTCCGTTCGATCTGATGCCAGGGACTACTCCTCCTTGGGGTCGTATCTATCCACTCTCTCCACCAGAGACTCTTGCCATGTCGAAGTACATCCGAGAAAACCTGCAGAGGGGTTTCATAAGGAAGTCCTCTTCTCCAGCTGGAGCCGTTTTTTTCTTTGTTACTAAAAAGGACGGCTCCCTCCGCCCATGAATAGATTACAGAGGACTTAACAAGATCACAGTTAAGAACCGTTACACTCTCCCCTTAATCTCTGAACTCTTTGACCGTCTGCGTGGGGCCAGAATCTTTACCAAGCTTGATCTCCGTGGAGCTTACAACTTGATCCGAATTAGAGAGGGTGACGAGTGGAAGACCGCATTTAACACACAGGATGGCCATTTTGAATACCTGGTGATGCCCTTTGGCCTCTGCAACGCGCCTGCCGTGTTTCAAGAATTTGTCAATGACATTTTCAGAGATCTGCTTTACCCCTGCGTGGTCGTTTACCTTGATGACATTCTCATTTTCTCCTCAAACCTTGAGCAACACCGGGAACATGTACGCCAAGTCCTTTCACGCCTTCAAAGAAACCGCCTCTACGCAAAAATCAAGAAGTGCCAGTTCGAGCGGCCCAGTCTGCCCTTTCTGGGGTACATAATTTCTGCCCAAGGTTTACAGATGGACCCGGCTAAGCTGTCCGCAGTTCTGGACTGGCCACGCCCCTCTGGACTTCGTGCAATCCAAAGGTTTTTGGGTTTCGCCAACTATTATAGGCAATTCATCCCTCATTTCTCCACCCTGGTCTCTCCCATAGTGACCTTGACCAAGAAAGGTTCTAATCTCAAATCGTGGCCTCCTCAAGCAGAAGAAGCCTTCCAGTACTTGAAAGCCGCTTTTGCCACCGCACCTGTACTTTCCAGACCGGACCCCACTAAGCCTTTTTCTCTGGAAGTGGATGCCTCCTCCGTGGGTGCCGGAGCCGTGCTCAACCAGAAGTCACCTAGAGGCAGGACCCTAACTTGCGGCTTTTTCTCCAAGACCTTCACCCCAGCCGAGAGAAACTACTCGATTGGTGACAGGGAGTTGCTGGCCATCAAATTGTCTCTTGAGGAGTGGAGACATCTTCTTGAGGGATCCATCCGGTGTCCATTTACACGGACCACAAAAATCTTGCCTATCTTCAGTCCGCACAGAGGCTCAATCCACGCCAGGCTCGTTGGTCCCTGTTCTTTGCTCGCTTAAATTTTGTGATCCATTTCCGTCCGGCAAGCAAGAACATCAGGGCAGATGCTCTCTCCCGCTATTCAGATGTGATGGGTGACGAGACTACTACCCAGCAAATTATTCCGCCTGAGCGCCTGATTGCCGTTGCTCCTTTGGACCTGCGCTCTCTTCCTCCTGGCCAGTCCTACGTGCCTCCTCGTCAGCACCTTCAAATCCTCAAGTGGGGTCACGCTTCCTTGTTTGCAGGTCACCCAGGAGTCCTGAAGACACTCCAGCTAATCACCCAAAGATATTGGTGGCTTTCCGTGGAGAGGGATGTCTCGGACTACGTCCAAGCTTGTGCGGTCTGCACACGGGACAAGTCGTCTCGCCAGAAACCAGCTGGATTGCTCTTACCTCTCCCTGTTCCTGAGACCCCATGGTCCCACATCGCCATGGATTTCGTGACCGACCTTCCTCCTTCCCTTGGCATGACTGTAATTTGGGTGGTAGTGGATCATTTTTCCAAGATGGCGCACTTCGTACCACTACCTGGGCTGCCCTCTGCGCCCCTACTGGCTAAGCAATTCTTCAAGCACATTTTCCGTCTGCATGGTTTACCCACACATATTGTTTCTGATCGAGATGTGCAGTTTGTATCCAAATTCTGGAGGGCTCTTTGCGGTCAGCTCAAAGTGAAATTAGATTTCTCTTCCTCTCACCACCCCCAAACAAACGGTTAAGTAGAACGAGTGAATCAAGTCCTGGGAGATTATCTCCGACACTTTGTTTCTTCTCGCCAAGACAACTGGGCAGATCTCCTCCAGTGGGCAGAGTTCTCTTACAATTACAAGAATTCCAGCACTTCCAATAAATCTCCATTCTTTGTGGTCTACGGACGTCATCCTCTACCTCCTCTGCACTTGTCTACCTCCACAGCAGTTCCCGCAGATGATGAGCTCATCCAGGACTTCTCCACCATTTGGAGTGAGACTCGTACTGCCCTTCTACAAGCCTCTGCCCGCATGAAGTCCCAAGCAGATAAAAAACGCAGAGCTCCTCCGGTTTTTTCCCGCCTTAGAACCTGTGCTGCCTGCCCTGACATTGCTACGTCTGACTACGCTTCTGCCTATCTATCCTGTACCGCGTCTATCTCAGCAACCAGAGGAGTTGAGTCACTACTGGGTGGAACGACCTGTGGATTACCGCTGCAGCAAAGCCATCCCGCTTTGCGGCGGGCTCTGGTGAAAACCAGTAATCTCTTAGACTCCGTTCCCCTGGTACGGCCCACGCCATCTCTCCTCTGGTCCAGTGGATCCACCTCCTGCCATCTGACCGGACCGCGACAGTGTAATTTGATTTAATTTGATTAGGACAGGCCTCCATCCTAGGAGATGCGCTCTTGCTGATCAGAAGTGACTGCCCACTCAGCCAATCACTGGCCAAGACGGTCCTGCCATCACTATTGTTTAGCACCAACGCGCCTCCAAAGGTGGGAGCCAGAGAAGCAGCGAACCATGCATGCTGAGCTGGGTGCCTCATCAGGAGACCTCTGGGGGTCCCAGCGGTTGGACCCTCAGTGATCAAACACTCATCCCCTAAAACCTCTTTTAGCTTTATATTTGTGCTAGTCCCAAATTGCTTCAGCTCAGCTTAATGTCTTTTGACTCCATCAACACTGAAAATGCTTTTGGAATACTGTTAGCACATTTAAGCCACAATGTAAACACTTGAATCCTCAACATTTTTAGTTCTTAATGGGCACTGTTAGAGTCAAAAACTTTTTTATATGTTGTAATATACTTCATTAAAAAGGTTATCGTGGTTTTATAAGCCATGATTTTTGATTATAGAAATCATGGCTTATAAAAAAAATACCACTAGGGGTCTCAATACCAACCAGAACATGGTCCTATCTGGTTGCAGCATCATCTTTGTTGTAGTTGAGGGCAAGAATAAGACTTCTTTATGGTCACTCCAGTCCTGTGTATCAGACTCCTGTCTGAGAACAGAGGAGGGGGTTACAGAGCAGCCTGCAGTGATTGGATGAAGAGACCCAGCACAGCAGACTCAGGGAGGAAGATAATGCATGGTGAGTGAAGGTGGATTCAGTGTTTGCCTTGGAATTGCCCCTTATGAGCAGAGGATGTCAGAATGAGTGAGCAGCAGAACAGAGAGATTTGTGAGCCAAATACAGAAGCTAGACACATAAAAAGACATGTAAAGCATCTGCATGACATAGTGAGTAATATATAAGAATTATTTCTTTCTCAGATATGACAGGCATGCTTAACCCTTTAAGGATGCAGGGTGTACATGTACGCCCTGCGCCCGCTCCCCTGCTATGACGCGGGGTCACAAGCTGACCCAACGTCATAGTGGGGTGTTCTCAGAAGCTATCAATGGCCGTGACCCATTAGACGCAATCAAAGTTGATCACGGCGTCTACAATTTAAAAAAAGCATTACTGGCAGCTCAGTGGACCTGATCGGGACCACCGCGGTGTCCTGATCAGCTTAGAAGACAATGGGAGGGCCCTTACCTGCCTCCCCGTCCGGTCTCTTCCTCGATGCTCCAGCTCTGCAGGCTGGAGCAATCGAGCACAGATAACACTGATCGATGCTATGCTATGACATAGCATTGAACAGTGTATGCAATCAAAGGATTGCATGTAATAGTCCCTTATGGGAACAAAAAAAAAGTGTAAAAAAAGTTTAAAAAAATCCCAATTCCATATAAAAAATATGTAACCAAAATAAATAAAAAAACATGTGGTATCGCCGTGTGTGTAAATGTCCAAACTATAAAAATATAATGTTAATTAAACTGCACGGTCAATGGCGTATAAGTAAAAAAAAAAATCTAAGTCCAAAATTGCGTTTTTTGGTCATTTTGTATACCCTAAAAAAAAAATTTATAAAAAGTGATCAAAAAGTCCCATAAAAAATGGTATCAATAAAAACTACAGACCATGGCACAAAAAATGAGCCCTCATATAGCCCTGTATGTGAAAAAAAAATGTATAGGGGTAAGTAGATGACAATTTTAAACATACTAATTTTGGTGCATGTAGTTATAATTTTTTTAAGTAGTAAAATAAAATAAAACCTACAAACATTGGGTATCCTTGTAACCGTATGGACCTACAGAATAAACATAAGGTGTCATTTTTACTGAAAAGTGAACTGCGTAGAAACAGAAGCGTAGAAAATGGCATTTTTTTTCTCCAATTTTGTCCCATAACTAATTATGTCATTACAAAGTAAAATTGGTAGTGCATAAAACAAGCCTTCATATAGTTCTGTAGGTGGAATACTGAAAGAGTTATGATTTTTAGAAGGGGAAGAGGAAAAAATGAAAGTGCAAAAACGGATAAACTATGAGTCCTTAAAAGGGTACTCCACTGGCCAGCCTTCCGGCTGAGTTAGGAACATTTAGTTCCGAATGCTGTGCGGGTGCTGCAGGGGTCGGCCATGCCCCCTTTGTGACATCAGATCACACTCCCCAATACAAGTCTATGGGAGGGGCGTAATGGCCACCATAGACTTGCTTTGAGGTGGCGTGGCCTGTCATCACGAGGGGGCGTGGCTGAACCCTGCTGCATGCGCACAGCATTTGAAACATTAGTTCCGAACGCAGCCAGAAGGCTGGCCAGTGGAGTACCCCTTTAAGGGATTAAACACAATCCAACCAAAACTATGGAAACCTTTTGTAACATACACATTATATGCGCTTTTGCAGCAATCAGCAATTAAATGCACACTGTGCGATAATGCAGTAATGTATGTTGCATGTTAGTCCAGCAATTCAGCCCATTTAGTTCAGTAATTCTCAAGTTCTGTCACCAGTAATTACTTGTCCTTCTCATGAAACATAGTACACATGTTACTTATATTAACCTTAACCTACTCCCATATATGTGAAGGATGGGATTTTTGTTTCAAGTTCCATACAAGTATATAGGACTTCTGGTACCATACTCCACGAACTCCACTCTGCATCTCTTGGTGAATGCATCAGTCCGGCTGGCAAGCCACACTCTCGCCGCATTCCATAACCCATCTTGCAAAGACATGCCCACCCTTTAGGCTACACCCCTTTTATTTTCATCTTACAATATCTTTAACACAACTCAGCCCCACCTGAGGACAGGAGATAAGGATTAGATATGGGGACGTGATATGAGGACGGGATATGGGGACAGGATATGAGGTCTGGATATGAGGTAAGGATATGAGGTCGGGATATGAGAACAGGATATGGGGATGGAATATGGGAAGGAGATATAGGGACGGGATTTGAGGATTAGAAATGAGGATTAGAAATGAGGATTAGAAATGGGGACAGGATATGAGGACGAGATATGGGGATGGGATATGAGGAGGGGATATGGAGTCAGGATATGGGGACGGGATATGGGGTCAGGATATGAGGATGGGATATGAGGACGGGATATGGGGACGGGATATGAGGTCTGGATATGAGGTCAGATATGAGGACGGTATATGGGGATGGGATATGAGGATGGGATATGAGGTCAAGATAAGAGGATAGGATATTAGGATGGGATATGAGGAGGAGATTTGGGGTCGGGATATGAGGAGGGGATATGAGGACAAAAGCTTCCTCCTTTGTTGCTTTTCCTCCCCCAAAAGGATTAGTTAGGAAAAACCGGGAAGCGCCGGGTACTCAGCTAGTGTTAAATAAAAACAAACAAAAAAGCTGTGATCTGGTAATACATTATTATCATGAAGCAATATATTTTGAAATACAGAAATGAAAGAGGGCTGTTCATCAAGAATAAATAAGCAGTTAATGAATCACATTAACGAAAATCAACAAAAAAACTAAACAGTAGTCACCTGATTGTTGCAGGTCAATACTGTGGGAAGTGACTGTCTATGCTTGCATTTTCTATTAAAGGGGTATGGTGAGGTGAGTATTGTATTTTTCATTTTCATACTTGGTCTGCCCCCTCCATTTTCTTAAATGTATCAATCTGGAGGTCTCCTAAAGAGAATTACAGCCCCCAGCTAAAAAAATACATGATATATAAAGTTAAATACATAGATTTAAAAGGATAGTTCTAGCAGGATACAACATCGATAGCATCAGAATAGGTTTTTAAAGGTGTGTTCAGTTATGAGTAAACTCTAGAGTAAAAAAAAAGTTTGAGGTTATTATGTTTTAATAATGTATTGTGATAATACTTATGTATACACTATAAAACAACACAATTCAAAGCTGTTTTACAAAAAAAGCAAAATGGCAGTAGTAGAAACAGCAGTAGAAGCCTAAAAAGTAAAAACCCATCTCAAGATAAAAACTTTTCAATGTAATTTGTCTTAATAATTCACATTAAAATTTTGGTGAACATGGGACTAGGGAAGAATAAAATATATCTTCAAAGCAAGCCAGAGGTAATTTATAGACAGTGGAAAAAGATTCCTCAATTTGCCATTCATTGTTCCCACTGACAAACTTTTGACTGTACTTAATATAACAGCTTTACAACTGACTGGTTAATACATTAGTGGGGAGAATGATTACAGTGGTAGACATATAACTAAATGGAAAATCTACTAATTTGAGTTTGTGTAAAGGGGAGCATGGCAAGAGAGATTTCCGCCCTCTTACAAACTACAGGGGAGCAGCTGCAACACAATGAGTTGATTTATCTGAACACTGAGGAGAGGAAAAGAATGGCCAAATGCCCGGCTTAAATCTATAAATTTGGCTTGACTAAGGGTGGACCTCTATTGAATTTAGTGTGCAGTTCCCTGACATAAAGCCAATGGGTTAAGCAACCTAAATGTTGATCTTTATTATAAGGTCAAGTCTGGGCCAAGTAAAAGCTTTAATATTGATGATGTGTCCTGGTGCCAGCTTTTCCCTACATAATTTGGCCCTGGTTTAATATACACTCTGCTAACATTTCTAGTTTCCTAAGCAGTATATGTAACACAATAAATACAACATTTGCAAATAGAATTATAATGTTTTTCTAAATGAAATGTCTAAATGCATCTGGCCAAGGCACACTGAGGAAATTCAGCGGGGAAATTCCTTGCAAAATTTTCTCTGTGGATCGGCAATCTGTTCACACAGAGGAAGTGTTGAGAAAAGATGAAAGCCTCTATTTCTCTATGCTGAAACCAGTACAGATTCCAACAGAATTGTGGATTACTGTCTCAAATTATGCCTGGAATCAACGTGGAATCAATGCCCCGGAGATGTCAATGAAAGGTCCTGACAAGGATTAACTTCTGCTTTAAGAGATGACATGTCCATTTTTGAAACAGAAAATAATCCTCTTCAGGACCTTCTATTGAGACCTTCCATGAGCATTCCAGGCAAAATTTGATGTAGAATCCACATGGAAATTCTGTTGGAATCTTCCTCAAATTACTTGGTCCAATTTTCATATGGTGGAAAACTTGTGAAATGTTTGCCTGGAAAACATGGGAAGACATTCCGCAAATATCGTCCGCCTGCAGTATATGCCGGCGACAGGATCGATCGGAAATGCATCTTCTCCAGACGGCAATGTATTTCTGAGCGAATTCAATCCAAAAGAATCAACATGATAATTCTTTTGGTGGAGGCTGGAATTAGGATTTCCTTGGCAGTTTGTTACGATTCTGCTGCAACAAAATTTCCAAGTGGAATAATATTTTTTTGACTGATTCCACTCAGAAATTCCGTTGTGTGAACATGGCTTCTGCACTGGTTTCTGCATGGAGAAGTAGAGGATTTCTGCTTTAATTATCATTTCCACAGAGGAAATTCAATGAGGAATTTTGTTGCTGAATTTCCTGTATGTATGACCCCTAAAACTTATCAGCTGCTATGGACTGATAACATTTACCTTTGCAATTAACATTTTATCTGCAGTTTACATTTAAAATAACTCATAAAGGGTCTGTAAGGACTGCTAAAATTAATTCCTTTGGTGAGTCACAAAATATGACCAAACTCATGAAAATGAGCAAATTGCCAAATTGAAAAGGTTAAAGTGTTTCTCTGGTACATAAGTATAAGTGGATAAGGGATAAGTATATGATTGGGGGGAGGTATCTTCGGCTCTCCCATAGAGATACATGAAGGGGATGTTGGTGACCATTTTGTGCAGCGGGACCGCGGCGATCTAACATCTTAGGGGATAAGATACCCCTTTAAAAACAATACACTAGAGGAAAGTCAATGCCACTGGGTGGTAATTATTGTAGAAGGGGTGTTTGTTGGGAGTAGGAATTCATGCCCAGGGCTATTCCTTTTTGAAAATCACACACAAATTGTAAATTACTCTATTCTAATGTTTATACTCTGACCTGATAAAGTATCCAGTATTGCAAGGCATGAAGCACATAGTATATTTATTGCTTTATCTGCTTTAACAACCTAGCCTATGATTTGAACACGAGCATGGGCATCTGCAGGGGGGGGGGGGGGATTCAGTGCTCACTCATCTATCTTTCTATATATTTATTCATCTCATATGTATCAATGGGAGAGATAGACATGAAATGGGGGGGGGGTGAAATGAGGGGTTGGTATATTTACAGAAAGGGAAAACATAGATCAGCTCACCGAATCTGGATGGACCAAGGAGCACTTGAATCATGTAGTCCGCAAGCACGGAGCAGGGAACCGTTTTTCCCCGTTGAAGATAATCAAGAACGTGTCCAGCTCCCAGAAGGTCCAATTAAAGCTCAATGTTTGCTTCATTCAAAGTTAAAAAAGCATCCCAGTGAAGGAAAGTGACATGTCACTCATAAAAGGAGGATTGAAATGCTGTTGCGTTTTGAGCATAAGCTCTTGGTAAGTCATGGTAATGATACCACCCGACTGAGGGGTTTAAATACACAAAGCACAAATGGCACAGACCCCTTTTCAGGTTATTATTATTATTATTATCATTGTTGTTCATCTTTTTATCTTTCACCTGTTCTTTTGTGTATGCTATTTCATGTCTTATTGAATCAGCGAGACGAACTGCACTTACCTGCATGAAGCCCAAGATGTAGTCCACATCATGCGGTATATGGCCCTCTGAGAATGCATATTTCATGATATTCTGGTTGTGATATAGCTGATGCTAGTCTAATGAGGCATTTGTCCTGTTTTATGCGGTTGCTCTTCCACGATAGTCAATTATTATCTTTTTGCACCCAATATCCAGGATTATGTTTGAGTGTGCGAGCGTTGCATTACAAGATGCTGTGATTTGCGCATGCTCCAATGTGTCTATTATTGTAGACTTACTGTCAGTACCCATTTGGACAGTCACAAGCAAGCAGAATATTTCACTGTGAAGAGTTGTATATTGAAAGGGTGCAGCTCCTTTGTTTTTCTGTGTTTGTCTGTGAAATCTGAATTTTCTTGACCTGGCTGTTATGTGTTTTTTTGGCATTAGTAGATCATATTTTTGTCCCTCACCCCCTTTTTTCTTATTGAGCGATAGATAGCGAACATGTATAACGCATTTAGCCCCCTGCACTTGCCCCCTGCACTGACTCTGAAGGGTCACTATGTCAGCTCCAGTTTGAAGTGCCGGTGGGCATACCTGAAATGGGGTCTGCGCCATTAGTGCTTGTGTATTTAAATCCCTCAGTCGGGTGGAATCATCGGCGTTTCACTCTTCCTTTTATGAGTGACACGTCACTTTCTTTCACTGGAATGCTTTTATAACTTTGGATAAAGTAAACGTTAAGTTTTAATTGGAACTCCTGAGAGCTGGACACATTCTTTTTCATTTGGTATATTTACCTTCATAATCGCAATATGAAATTTTCCCAAAATCGTGCAGCCCTACTATCTATTTATATATCTCATATCTATCTATTTATCTCATATCTACCTACCTATCTCATATCTATCCATCGATGCACTTTTTATGGGAGCACCAAAGATACCCAGGTGTGGTGTTACTATAGAGAATGCATAGAACGTTTTTGCCAACATGAAATCTCAGTAGTTAGATCCATAGTGATTAGAAATGTATCCCCTCCTGCAGATACGGAATAAGTTTTAAAGTAGGTTATGCATACCCCCCTCAAATTTCTGGGGATGCCCATGAGTACAAGCACAAATTATTGCAAGAAAAGGATGCTAAACTGATAACATAGCTTGTTAAAATGATGAAAAAAGAAAATATCAAAGACCATATCAAAACAAATTCAACAGCTCTTACTTTTAAGAAGGAAGCATGTGAAAGCCACACTTGATATTTTCATGCATGATAAAGCTCATGTTTTGGGGGAGTGTCTGCAAAGGACCACCATAAAGCTAGCATTGGAGAGTAACAGGATTTAAAAGGTAAATAATGTTTGTTTTATTTGTTAACATTTATTGCTGCTAGTTTAATTTCATAAACTCTAGTATAGTCCTTTTTAATTTCATTTATGCGACTATGATGCTGTGATGCTCTTAGCCAGATTTATATAAAGAAGCCAGATTGTTTACTGCCATATAAAAAAGAACAGAACCATACTCTGGCTCTTTTATATAGCCTATTAAAATTTATTACATGGTTATAATTATGTTTATGACATGTCTACAGCAGCTAGTTTATAAAGGTCTCAGGCAGACTCTATAAAAAAATACTGTTACCTACTTTAAAGGGTTAGCCACACTTTTTTTGGAAAGAAACTCTAATTATTCAATATGCATTCACTATTGAGGTATGTAAAATAACTAGGTGAAAAATAGTGTAGCCCAATATAGACATTTAGTTTTATAATTTTATTTCTGAAGTAGGAACATCATGGGTTTCTTTTTCATAGAGGGTTTCTCCTGGTTTTCTAATAAACAAATACTTATAAATGTATTCTTCTGTATGGCCATTCATAAGTACACCAAAAGATGCTCCAATGCCAACAACCAGACAATTTATTGACTAAATGGAGTTTGGTTAAAGGGGTACTCCAGCCCTAATACATCTTATCCCCTATCCAGAGGATAGGGGATAATATGTCTGATCACGGGGGTCTCGCCGCTGGAGACCCCCGCAATCTGTCATTCAGCACCCGAGATTTACATTTCGAATATTTGCGCTCAACACTAATCCCCAAGTTAGACATTTGTATCTTTTTCCTTTGTGACACAAAACTGATGATCTGCAGGGCCTTTTGATATATTAAAATATACAGAAGAATTGATAGATCCAGTGGCTACATAAATTATGGATATTGCAATGGGTCCTTGTGAAAAATTATATAAAATGTAATAAATACAATTAATATGGCCTTTACCGAATAGTGGAATGTCTGGTAAACCACAAGGCCCTTGTGGTCAGGGCCGGTTTTAGGCTTAGCGTGGCCCTGGGCAAAATGAAAAGTCGGGCCCCAAAAGTCGTAATAGTGCACTAACCAGATTTGCAAATTTTTTGTCAATTCAAGTAACATAAAAAATATCTTAAAAGCAATTGAAAAGTCCCATCAAAACAAAAATAGTACAGATAAAAACTACAAATCACAGCACAAAAAATTACCCTCATACATCCCCATATACAGAAAAATTTATAGGGATTTTATATTTTTGCATAGTTCCCCCACATTAGGTTGGCAGCATATTTCCCCCACATTAGGTTGGCAGCATAGTTCCCCCACATTAGGTTGGCAGTATAGTTCCCTGACATTATGTTGGCAGTATAGTTCGCCCACATTAGGTTGGCAGTATAGTTTCCTCATATTAGGTTGTAGTTCCCCCACATTTAGTTGGCAGTATAGTTCTCCCACATTAGGTTGTAGTTCCCTCACATTTAGTTGGCTGTATAGTTCCCCCACATTAGGTTGTAGTTCCCCCACATTAGGTTGTAGTTCCCCCACATTTAGTTGGCAGTATAGTTCTCCCACATAAGGTTGTAGTTCCCTCACATTTAGTTGGCTGTATAGTTCCCCCACATTAGGTTGTAGTTCCCCCACATTAGGTTGGCAGCATAGTTCCCCCACATTAGGTTGGCAGTATAGTTCCCCCACATTAGGTTGGCAGTATAGTCCCCCCCACATTAGGTTGGCAGTATAGCTCCCCCACGTTAGGTTGGCAGTATAGTTCCCCCACAGACATACAGCCTTCAGCCATATACAGTGTATGGCTGGAGGCTGTATGCCTGTGTACTGCCCCACTTCAGTGCTCCGTCCACCGCTCCTCTGATCCGGGGTCACAATCTAATGCTATGGCCGATAGGCCATAGCGGTAGGTCCTGGGACCAAAGGAGCGGTGGTCAGAGCACTGAAGATGACTTGCCACTGGTAACTTACCATGCGTGCGTCCTCGCTGCTCCGCTCTGCTGTGTTCCTATGGGCACACACACGAGATGGGAAAGTTAATGCGGGGCCGCAGAGAGGTAACCCAGGACATCCTTGTGCCCGAAAAGATCTTACGGGACACAGGGATGTCCTGAATGTGAAGGGGGGGGGCAACAATTTGCCCCCCCCCCCCTGGATCTGCCACTATGCAGCCCACAGGGGGGGGGGGGGCTAGACATTCTATCAGTAAAATATAGATGATACTAAAGTATACCTTACTTAACATGAATGTAGCTAACACATAACATTAAAGATTTCAAACATGCATATATAAATCTAACATCAACATGATAACCACAGCCAGCATAAATCAATAGATGCTCAGAATTGTGTATTAAATTTTCAGGATCCTCTTGCTGACTCTGCACTTGCACGGCACTTGCTGCTGGCAGTCAAGTGCGTTGCTTGAGTGAGAGAAAGCCATCACGGGACTTCTGGTCAGGGGCGTAGGAACCCCCACAAATCTGGAGGGGATAGCATTGTAATTGGATGTGGCTTTGCAAAAGGCGGAGCCATAAAAGGAGAGGGGCCAAAAGGGGTGGAGCAACTTAATTTTGCATGACAATACCGGCTCCTCATCACAGGTACCTTCAGGGAGCAGTGACTTCAAGAGATAGGGATTTGTTAGGACTGTGGGAGGTAGGCTGTGTGTGTGAGGTCAGGACGAGAGGTTAGTGTAGTCACATTAACACCTTTATGAAACATGGTGTACATGTATGCCGTGGTAGCAGTCTGGGTGTATGAAGTGCGCTTACTAGCTGAGCGCTGTTTATTTACTGCTAATGCCACACATCAGTGATTATGTCCCTTCCCTAATAAAAGTGTAAACAAAAATAAACATATTTGGTATCGCCGAATGTGAAAATGTCCGAACTATTAAAATATGACATTAACCTGTTCAGGATGCCGGGCTTATGCATACGCCCTGCATCCCGAGTCCTTAAGGATGTGGGGCGTATGCATACGCCCGTGGGAATTCCGGTCCCTGACGTTAGCCGGTTGGGGACCGGATCGGGATGCCTGCTGAAATCATTCAGCAGGTACCCCGGCACATCGCCCAGGGGGGTCCTGAGACATTCAGACATGCGATTTTCTGCTATTCCGGGCTGATTGGGTCTCTGGCGACCCGATCACCCGGAAAATAGCGATGATCGGAGCTGTCAGGGACAACCCCGATCATCTTGAGGGCTAAGCAGAGCTGCGATCTCCTCCTATCCCCTGCCATTGGTCAGAACTGATTCTGACCAATGGCAAAGCAGGACAGTGGGTTGCCATGGCAACCCCCCCGTTATGCCCTCCCCTGGATGTCGAGGGGATCGTAGGAAGAAGATGGAGGCCGGTACCTGCAGGAAAAGATGCATGGAGATCCCCGATCGTCGCTGGAGACTGCTGGATCCTGGGTCAGGCAGGGAAACTACAGTGGGGGGGGGGGGGGGGGAATTGAAAGTGAAAGTAAAGTGATCTTTACTGTGGCAACCACTAGGAAGGCCAAACTGCAACTCCCAACATGCTGGGAGTTGTAGTTTTGCAACATCTGGAGGGTCACAGTTTGGAGACCACTGTTACAGTGGTGCCCAAACGGTAGCCCTCCAGATGTTGCCAAACTACAACTCTCAGCATGCCTGGACTGCCCAGGCACGCTGGGAGTTGTAGTTCTGTAGCATCTGTCCCTTCAGATTTAGCAATTTTCATGAATTTTTTTGAAAATTGCTGCTCTACTTTGAAGCCCTCTAATTTTTTCAAAAAGCAAAAATATGTCCATTTTATGATGCCAACATAAAGTGGACATATTGCATTTGTGAATAAAAATAAAATGTATTGTGAATATCCATTTTCCTTACAAGTAGAGAGCTTCAAAGTTAGAAAAATGCAAAATTTTCATGAAATTTTGAGATTTTTTACTAAAAAAGGATGCAAGTAACTCTGAAAATTTACCACCAAAATAAAGTAGAATATGTCATGAAAAAACTATCTCAGAATCAGAATATTCGGTAAAAGCTTTTTCGCGTTATTAATTCGTAAAGCGATGGTGGTCAGAATTGCGAAAACGGGCTCAGTCCTTAAGGTTAAAAAGGGCTGCGTCCTTAAGGAGTTAATGAAACTGCATGGTGAATGATGTAAACTTAAAAAAATACCTAAGTCCAAAATTGCAGATTTCTGGTCATTTTATATACCAGAAAAAAAAAAGTTTATTAAAAGTGATCAAAAAGTACTATAAAAAAAAATTTATGATACAGATAAAAACTACAGACCACGGAGTGAAAAATAAATCCCATAAGTAAAAGACTTATAGAAGAGGAAAATTTTAAGCATTAAAACCAGTATAAAAGGAGGAATAAAATCCCCATACATATTACCACCATACCATTACTGACCAAATCCTGAGACCCATATTAACAATATCAGTATACATGGAAAAAATTATACCAGCACACAAATACTGGATAATACCTGAGTAAAAACCACTATAAACAGACTAACAATACCAATAATATCAGAATATAAACAATACCAGGACCAAATAATACTGCCTCATCAGGAACACACTTTACATCACACAGTGACTGACTAATGCATCAAACTGTTACTGAATAAAACCACTGTATACCGACCTGTATCTCCCTGTACAGTGACTATAAAGAAGTAGATACCAGCTGTACACAGAATCAGCAGAAGCAGTAGAAGACAGCACTCGATAAATATATTGTTTCCGTAGTCATCCAGATAGCCAATCCGGATAACAAACATGCAAGAAAGTCTAAGACCACAGCACTAAAAATGGAAAAGACTTATCATTTATTGGTTCCTCAAAAAAAGCTTTTGGGGAACCAATAAACTACAGTTCTTTTGCACATATCAGTTTATAATTATTGGTGCTGTGGTCTTGGACTTTGTTGCAGGACCTGTATACCATATAAGCAGGGGTCAAGTCCTGGAAAAAAAAATGTGGGAGCTCACCCTAGATTTCCACTTAAAGGGATACTAGACATCTTATACCCTATCCAAAGGATAGGGGATAAGATGTCTGATCCCGGGATTCCCGCCGCTGGGGACCCCATGTTCTCCCTGCTGCTCCCAGCGTTCATTTAGAGCGTTGGGTGAAGCGCCAGAGGCTTATGACGTCACGGCCCCTCAATAAAAGTCTATGGGATGGGGCTGTCACTCCCCCCTCCCATAGACTTACATTGAGGGGGCATTACCGTGACATCACAAGCCTCTGCCCTGCATCATCAGTCATCTGGCACAGAGCGAAGTTCGCTCAGTGCACCGGATGTTTGGGGTGCTGCAGCCGATATTGCGGGGTCCCCAGCAGTGGGAGCCCTGTGATCAGACATCTTATCAGGATAACATGTCTAGGGTTGGAGAAACCCTTTAAGGGCTGGTACTGCAGGACTGCATATAAGTGATTGTATCCAGGAACATATAAAGGTAGATACCAGCTGTGCACAGGATCTGTATACCATGTACGTGATTATATTTACATTTATGGACTCACAGGTAACATCATTTCTGATCAGCGATGTCCTCTTTCCTTTTCTTCTGCATCTGGATCAGACCGATATGTCAACTTCTTCCAGCAAAAAAAGTTTCTTTAGCATCTGCAGGAAAAACATGTTAGACTCTGCATTTTTCCAGTGCACTGCCCTCTCATAATAAGGATAGTAGGTCCCCCATTAAGTAGGCCTATCCCCCACCACAGACCCCCCCCCTCCACAGTAGATAAATACGTCAGAAAGTAGGCAGGTTGTTATCTAGCTAGATAGGTAGGTAGGTAAGTAGGTAGCTAGCTACTTGGGTCGGTGCTAGCTAAGATGATTGTTAGATATATAGGTAGGTAGGTAGGTGGATAGCTTGTTAGGTGTCTAGGTAGATTGTTAGCTAGCTAAGTAGATAGCCATACAGGTAGGTAGTTAGGTTGCTAGGTAGGTAGCAAGGTTGGTTGTTAGCAACATAGGTGGGTAGCTAGCTAGGTAGCCAGGTAGGCAACTAGCTAGGTAGGTTGTTGGCTAGCAAGGTAGATAGCCAGGTAGTTAGGTTGCTATGTAGATAGATAGCTAGGTAGGTACACAGGTAGTTAGGTGGCTAGGTAGATGGATAGCTAGGTAGGTAGCTAGGTAGGTATTCAGGTTGCTTGATAGCCAGGTAGGTAGGCAGGCAGCTAGCTTGCTACGTAGGTAGCCAGGTAGTTAGATAGCCAGGGCAGTAGGTAACCATGTAGGTAGGTTGTTAGCTAGCTTGGTAGAATTCACAAAAAAGGATATTGTATCAGCTCACCACTTGTAGTTCTAATGGTTCCCGATAGTATCACACAACACACCGCTCCAGCGGAAGCTACGGAGGAAACACAGGGGCCGAGTCCCCAGGTGCAGCAATAACAGAAGGAGGAGGAGATTCCGGCTCCCGAACTGGATAAAATTCAAACTTTATTCCTTACATATTAAAATCCAGTGCACGAAAAATGTAAAAACATGAAAAAAGCAAGACACAAATGCACCGACGTGTTTCGACTTAACAGTAAGTCTTAGCCATGACTAAGCCTTACTGTTAAGTCGAAACGCGTCAGTGCGTTTGTGTCTTGCTTTTTTTCATGTTTTTACATTTTTCGTGCACTGGATTTTAATATGTAAGAAATAAAGTTTGAATTTTATCCAGTTCGGGAGCCGGAATCTCCTCCTCCTTCTGTGATAGCTAGCTTATTATTATTATTATTATAGCTAGCTAGGTATTAAAATGGTGGTCTCCCAGTACATTAATAATATAGACACTGATTTGAATAGGGACCTTCCATACAATAAAATATACCTTTAAGTACATTCCAATAAAATATAGATTTACACTACAAAATTTACAGGCTGCCACCGATTACCTATGGATTAGCACACATTTATCTTATTGTACTTGTTTATATGCAGTCTCTCAGGATAAACTCCATATAAAATTCAAACACAGTGTATAAAAACACACAATATATAAACACCAAAAAATTCCAACAGGAAGTATGGTCCAGGTTTATCTTCTGTTCTCAGTCAAAGTTGAGTTTGTTACATGACATAAATTCCTTTATGTAGCAATATGTTCTCATTTATGCCACTGTTCACATGTATCTCTGTTTATTCACTGTATCTGACTACATTTATTCTAGTGATGGTAACTAGCATTCACATGTAGCAGTTAATTCTCCATGCCATATGTATGTTTTTTAGTTTGTGGATATTCCATTGCAAACAAACAATAATACTTTCCTTAGTCACTGTGGTTAGTCCAATCAGCAGTCACTATGTTAGTTACCATAAAAGAACAATATAAATACTGGAATATCAGATCAACCACAGTGATTAAGGAGAGCATACTTGTTTGTTTGCAGTAAAATATCTACGGACTTAAAAACTTGCATTTGTGTGAACAGTGACATGGAGAAAAAAAACTGCTATATGTGAATGCTAGTTACCATCCCTAGAATGAATGTAGTCAGACACAGTGAATAAACAGACTTACATGTGAACAGTAGCATAAATGAGAACATATACATAAAGGAATTTATGTCATGTAACAAAAAAAAAACTCAGCTTTGACCGATAGTGAGAACAGAATAGAAGATAAACCTGGATCATGCCAAGTGCAATATAATAAATGCGTGCTAATCCATAGGTGACCAGTGACTGCCTTTTTTTTTGTAGTGTAAGTTAATATTTAATTGGAACTTAATAAAAGGTATATTTTATCATATGGAAAGTCCTTATTCAAATCAGTGTCTATAAGATAGGTAGGTTGATTTTTAGCTAGCTAGGTCAGTTGGTAGCTAGGTGGATTGGTAGTTGGTAGCTAGGTATATAGATAGTATGTAGGCAAAGTCAGATAGTTAGGAAGCTAGGTAGATAACCAAATAGGTAGGTAGCTAGGTAAATAACCAGTTAAGTAGGTATCAAGGTAGGTAGCAAGGTTGCTACCCAAGTAAGTAGTCAGATAGTTAAGTAAATAGCCAGGTAGATTGGTAGGTAGATAGGTAGTCAGTTGGGTAAGTAGCCAGGTAGTTTTAAATATATCCAGGTAAGTTGGAAGCTAGGTAGGTAGCCAGTATCAACTCTAAAGGATGCAACTGCACCACTGCTTAAATGGGACTCCCATACTTAATAATCAAAAATAGAACACTTTGGGGACCTTAAAACTTTGCTTTTATTATAAACTATTAAAACTATAGCACCTCTACAACATTCTATAAAAACTCTGAATGTGATGGCCGCCACCAGCTACCGCTCATACCCGCTTGTTACTGGTCCTGTAATGTGGCTTTTGGTCACAATACACAGTGTTACTTCATTCTTACTCTTACACTTTTTATTTTGCAGTCCAGTTATATGAGTTAATGACCTTTGTATGTTTAGTTCACAAATAAAGAAATCATTACATGTTACCAACAAGAGTGAAAAAACAGGGGGCACCCACACTCCGTCTGTTTCGGCACACACGCCTTCTTCCAGGAGAAGGTGTGTGTGTCGAAGCGGACATTGGAGTGTGGGTGCCCCCTGTTTTTTCACTCTTGTTGGTAACGTGTAATGATTTCTTGTCCTGCATGTGCCATATAGCGTGCCATTATGCACATGTACTATGTGATATTGGGCTTGTGATTATGCACTACATCCCTATTCATGCCACGTGCAGGATTATTTATTACCATTAACTGATATTACTATTTACATTACTATACTGTTGCTTCCCGTTATTAGGTACTTGTATGATATTGTTGCAACATCTTTTATAATTAAGTATTGCTATCATTCATGTTGCCAGCATTAACTATTGTATATTATTATATTTTTTTGTCACTACCTGACTGCACCTTATTATATATGTGGTGTCCCAGTACCGCATTCTATACGGTACTGGTTTATTTATGGGTCCCCATAGCCAGAGTCCCTAGGACTTGGGGATCCCTCTTGGCCAGTCTGCCCCTAGTCGCCTCTATTCTAGTGTATAAATCTCTAATTTATCCATAGGTTAATGTAAATAGGATAGTATATGTAAATAAATGGTTAATTACTTGTTTCCATGGCGTTGCAGGGCCTTTGGGTCATGTGATGCGTTCCAAGCCTCACTCTGGATGCGTTCCAGGCCTCACTTTGGTATTTCTAGCCTCATTTTGGTTTTCTTATGTGTATAGGACCTGTATAGGAAGTCAGATGATCACCCAGAAGCCTGTATTATGGTGAGTGACAGCTGACCTTGGACCTATCAAATTAGGCTCCACCCCCTGTCCATATAGGGATGCGGCAGCCATTTTAGCACTTTACCTTGATTCTATTAACCTGCAAAAGACGCAAGGTCCGCAGCAACTGTCAGTCATTGAAGTCTATAGAAGTGTATTGCAGAGACTGTAACTGTATTCTGAATGTACCCCAAGTTCAAGAGTAAAGTTTACTTCAGTTCAAGTTTAACTCCAGTGTGGACCTTCAGTCATTACCTGCATACGCCTGTCGTTTCTGGGAAGGGCGGCGATAGGCCGAAGCTATACCTTAGTAATACCAGCCCTCACCCTGGCGTCACGAGTGACAAGGTTAATAGTTAATATTAACCCCTCATATATCGATACCATACCACCATACACCCCGCAAGGGCTACCACAAAGCCTTTTTGGCGTTGCACGAACAGGTGTGTGTCTACCATTGCCACTAATGAAAGTGTACTCCCCCCCAGAAAGCGAACTTTATTCATGTGTTGCTGTGTACAAGAGCGGAGCTTGTGGTGCATCATACAAGGGGGCCACACGAAAAGTAAGGGGGAGGCGAAGAGTACAGCAGAGCTGCAATCCGCTTTGAAAAGAGTTAAAACCGGCGCAAGGCCTTCCTGCGCACAGGATTCAGAAACTCCGCCCACCGAAGTCTGCAGTGCGGCGGCCATCTTGCCGGAGCCCAAAGTCGAGGACATACAGATACAAGCTCCATTTAAAGGGCCAGCGCACTCAATAAAAGAATGTCAGAGCCTGCAACACCAAAACCGCCGTTTGACCAACAGGAAGGTGGTGCTCCTGGGACTCCGCCAATGAGGCCCCCACCGCAAGTCAGAAGAATGATGCCACCCACACCGGTGCTGCCTGACCGACAACAACATAGTCTTCCTGCTACACAAACGGATCAACCTTCATCCCCAGCTACTCCCTACATGTTGGGAGCCCCTGTTGCTGCACCTGTCTTCCTGGGAAACCCCGTTCTTCCCACATACAGCGGAGATCCCTTCACGTTGAGAGATTTTAAGGAGAAGATTTACAGCATCTTTGGGTTTTATGCACTCCCTCCTCATCAACAGGTACAGTTGCTTCTAGGACAGCTTCAGGGACCTGCCTTGGAGGAACTCCTCACCTGGCCAGCGGCTGCCAAGGCCACAGTGGGACAGATTTTCGAGGGGCTCTCTCAAGTGTTTGAATCTCATTCCCCCGCTGAAGTACGCCTCAGACTATATGAGCGACGTCAGAAACCAGGTGAGACTCTCAGAGCATATGCAGTAGCTTTACAGAGCGCATTAGAGGCGGTGCAGAAGCTGGATGGCATCACGCCCGATCAGGGTAACCGAGTGCTGATGGACCGTTTTATAGAGGGAGCATTGAATAAATGGGACAAGACTGAACTTAGGATGCTAGCTGTGCAAAATCCCGATATGGCCTTCCCAGCTTTTAAGAGACTGTCGGTTAAAGTGATCGAACCCCCGGGACCCTCGCCCCAGTCACCTGTCCCTTCTCAGCCTCCCTTACAACACCTCCTCCTAGCCCTGGGACAGCTGATTTGCGAGACATTAAGCAGGACATTGAACAGTTAGCCAAGGCCTTTAAAGAAATGGCCGTACGGCCCAATCCCCCTAGATCTGCAACACTCCCACCTAAGAAACCTGACCCCCGCCCTGCTGATCCACCTAATACCCCTCCTGTGAGACTGCCTGGTAATCAGAGGCCTGCCTGGTATTGGCCATTGTGGTAAGATTGGACATTGGAAGAGCCAATGCTGGGCTTTAATGGAAGAAGGTCCAGAACTAACCAGCGACAAGAAAGGAATGTCTATGTATGTTGCTCCTTGCCCTTATGTACAGGTGATAGTTGAAGGTATCTGGTTACAAGCTCTGATAGATACTGGGTCTCAGGTGTCCACTATTCCGCAGGGGTTTTTCTATAAGTACTGGGGCCCAGAAAGGTTGTGTGACCCTCAGGAAGCGGAGTTCAGAGTAATTGCAGGGAACGAGAAACCAGTACCCAAGCATGGTTACTGGGAGCCCACAATGCAGGTGGGAAAACATGTGTTAGGAAGACAGGGGGTGATTGTCACAAATGTTAGGGATGAGGGGGCAGCTGATTTCATTTTAGGCATGAATATTATGAGGCACTGTTTTGATGATATTGTCTGTGCACTGCATGCATCTCTCCCTCACCTGTCACCCCCAGGCCGGCGAGCTGCCCAACACCACCTCAAAATCCTCCAAGCAGAACAGAAGTTCGTAAATCATCATGGAGAAATCCGTAGAGTAAGGATTCAAGATATCCGAGCCGTTAGTCTACAGCCACAGACGGAGACAGTTATTTGGTGCCGTGCCCGACCCGGGGTGAAAAATCAAGATTACCAAGCGCTCTTGGAACCCCTTCTGCTGGACGATTGTCCCTTGGTGCGAGCTGCTAGAAGCCTGGTAACCGTACGGAATGGGAAGGTCCCAGTGAGACTTATCAATCTCTCTCAAGTTGCTGTCCAACTACCCAAGTACACCCCAGTGGCTACTTTACACCATCTAGACGTACGAGATGTAGTCTCAAAGTCACAGGTGGTCCAACGAGGACCTGACCAGGACCCTGCGGAACCTTGGTGGAACCAACTACAGATAGGAGACGAAAAATACCTCCAAGGAACAGGTGGAAGGAGTCATCCAGGTGGCTAAGAAACATCAAGAAGCTTTTAGCAAATTTCCCACAGACTTTGGCAGGACCACCATAATCAAACATAGGATTCTCACCGGAGACCATCCACCCATTAAAGAGAGACATCGCCCTGTGGCTCCTGGGATGTATCAGACCATAAAGAAAATGCTGGTGGAAATGAAAGAGGCCGATGTCATCCAAGAAAGCCAGAGTCCGTGGGCTGCACCTTTGGTCCTGGTGAAAAAGAAAGATGGCACCATCCGCTTTTGCGTGGATTACCGGAAACTAAACAACATAACTCATAAGGATGCCTATCCTCTCCCACGCATTGAAGAATCCTTGACTGCGTTGGGGTCTGCCGCCTACTTTTCCACACTGGATCTGACGAGCGGCTACTGGCAGGTGCCAATGGAAGTAGAGGACAGAGAGAAGACCGCATTTGTGACCCCCATGGGTCTCTTCGAGTTCAAAAGTATGCCCTTTGGACTGTGCAATGCACCAGCTACTTTACAATGCCTAAAGGAGCGATGCTTAGGGCACCTTAACTTCCAGAGTGTTTTGTTGTATCTAGATGACGTCATAGTCTACTCTCGGACATATCAGGAACACCTGGATCACCTGAAAGAAGTTTTCCAAGTTTTTATCAGACACACCCCTACCCCTTAATTCACACCCCTACCCCTTAATTCACAGCCCTACCCCTTAATTCCCTGGTTGAACTTGATGGACATATGTCTTTTTTTCGACCATACTAACTATGTAACTATGGACTCAAGGTTAAACCTTCCAAATGTCACTTGCTAAAGCCTCAAGTGCACTACTTAGGACATGTCCTCAATGCGCAAGGAGTCCAGCCTGGTCCAGACAAAGTGAGTGCTGTGAATGAGTGGCCTACACCCAGGACGGTGTGAGACGTCCAAAGTTTCCTGGGGTTTGCTGGATATTACCGGCGTTTCATCCCTCATTTTGCACAAATTGCTGGACCCTTGACCAAATTACTGAGAGGGACTGCCCGGGATAATTATAATGGGAGGCTTCCCATCCAGTGGGCCGAAGAACAAGAAGATGCCTTTCGAGCCCTGAAGTATCTCCTCACGGAACCCCCCATATTGGCATATCCTGACTACAGCCTGCCGTTCCAGTTATACACAGATGCTAGCTTTGAAGGTCAGGGCAAAGTTTTGTCTCATGTGCAAGATGGCAAGGAGAGGGTGATTGCCTATGCCAGCCGGCATCTTCGAGGTGCTGAGAAGAATCATGCTAACTATAGCTCCTTCAAGCTGGAACTCCTGGCCCTGGTTTGGGCTATTACTGAGAAGTTTAAGGACTATCTGGCTTCTACTCCCTTCACGGTCTACACTGATAACAACCCCTTGGCCCATTTGAACACTGCTAAGTTGGGCCTCTCGGTTGGCTAACTATGATTTCAACATCAAGTACCGCAGTGGAAAAACCAATGTTAATGCGGATGTACTTTCTCGCATGGCCCCGGGAGAAGCACCCCCTGCCGAAGATGTGTGGGAAGATGTAGAAATGCCGAAGGTTCGTGAGCCAGAATGCTCAAACTACCCAGGCGGGTGACGGACCTGAATCTCCCAAAGTCTCTTAAGATCTGTCTACCTGGAAGACACTTCAGGATGAGAGCAGAGTTATCGGGCACCTCCTCGACTATTGCCTCCACAAGAAAGTGCCTACTTGGGTACGCAAGGCCCATGGAGACTTCGAATTGAAGCGGCTGTGGCGGCAGAGAAACCGCCTGTTCCTACACAAGGGGTTGGTCTACTGAAATTCCCTGGACCCAGTCTCTGGAGACCGCATACACCAGATTGTGGTTCCCAGGAGGGATGCAGCCATGGTTCTGAATGCTTATCATGACCAATCAGGACACTTCGGGGTCCATAAGACGGAGATCACAGTCAGAAGGAGTTTCTACTAAATTGGGATGCGGGAAGACATCAAGAAATGGTGTGCCGAGTGCTCCGTGTGCAACGTGATAAAGAACCCTCGGAGGGACGCAAGAGTCCCTTTGCATCCCATCTGTACAGAAAGACTGAATCAAATTGTTGCCTTGGACCATGTGAAGCTGGCCCCCACTCGATCGGGCTATTGTCATGCCCTAACAAT
The DNA here is from genome assembly GCF_029499605.1 of Hyla sarda. Lineage (NCBI taxonomy): Eukaryota > Metazoa > Chordata > Amphibia > Anura > Hylidae > Hyla > Hyla sarda. The sequence goes on from NC_079197.1 coordinate 51,865,744, forward strand.
GGTGGATCATTACTCCAAGTGGGTGGTCGTGGTCCACGTCAAGGATCTTACCACCAAGACTGCTGCTCAACTCTTCTATCGGCATTGGATCCAACCGTTGGGGTGCCCCGAATCGCTTCTCATGGATCAGGGAACCGCCTTTGAAGCCCAGTTGTTCCAGGAACTTTGCCGGCTGCATGATTGCAAGAAGCTCCGGACAACGGCCTACCATCCCCAAGGGAATGGACTCTGTGAGAGGATCAATCAAGTCTTCATCCAGATGCTCAGAGCAGCCTCTGTCTCGAAGCACGAAGAGTGGCCTCAGCTGCTGCCAGAACTCCTGGAAATCTACAACAACACTGTCCACTGCTCTACGGGGTATACGCCCTTTTTCTTGATGGGCAGACACGGCCAATTGCCAAAGGATCGAACCTTTGGCCTACAGGCACCTTTCAACAATTCTCCTCAGGCTTCCCAAGGTTGGGTGTCAGAGCATCGGCGAAGAATTGAGGAAGCCAAGGACATTGTTGAGAAGAAAATGGGTGAAGTTCATGAGCGCCAGCAGAAAGACTATAATCGACATGATTCGGCTCAGCCCTTGCAGCTTGGAGATAAAGTGTGGCTCAGAAAATTTCCTAGAACCCATAAATTGGACTCCCTGTGGGAAACGGAGCCATACACAATCTTTGCAGTTCCTTACCCTGAAACGGACGTGTATGAGATACAAAAAGTCGGGTTCGAGCCACAGGTGGTCCACCGGAATAGGATAAAAGTGTGCCGGAAAGAAGATATGCTTGGCCCATCTCCTCCTACTCCTCCTGATCCTCCTGCTACTTCTACTCCACCTCCGACAAGGCCTGTGAGAGAGTATGTGTCGGGAGAAGGAATTCATCCCACTATGGGCGTTCCTTTGTTCCCATCTCAGCAGCATACCTTTCCCAGCTCCATCCAGTCAGCCGACACTGGTAGCACCAACCAGTCAGTTGCCAGTAGCTGTTGCCCCATGTCAACCACCATTGTTCCCTACACCCAACCTCAGTCCTGCTACAGTGACCGCTCCGGGCATTGAAGCCACTACTCTATCTGTCTTAAGAGAACCCCTCAGTTCTACCGAAGAAGTTGCTCCTGTTTCCAGGCCTCCAGCTGGTCCCTCGGGGACTGAAGTTCTTGAAGAATCCTCAAGTGAAGGAACTCCTGATGACTCGGAGGTGGTGTTGCGGCGGTCTCAAAGGACTACCCAGGGCAAATTACCCATCAGGTACCAGGACTCACATTTAGTACCTGCACACATAGTACCTTTAATAACCCACTTCAATGCTCTGCAGATCACTTTTCAGTACCCTAGATTACTCACTTAATGTACTACCTCAAATTTCTCTAGTACATACACAAAAATAAATATCTCACTTAAGAAAACACTTAAGGAATTGTAGCATATTTATACCCAATTCCTGCCACTGTTAGGTACACTTCTTCTCTTCTTTATTCATTGCCTGGCCAGTACATGCTCTTGCTAGTACAAAAATAAACACGCAATTCTTACAATAACCTGGATAGGTTGTTTTGAAAGTGCTCTAGGGGTAAGTAGTGTGTAGTCGATAGACCCTAGTAGCCACCCTTACTGTGACCTAGCTTCCGGCTAGCCAGTATACCTTTTGTGTACTAACAGGTAACTTAATGTTCGGCATATAGAATGTGTGAGATAATACAAATGTCTAGTCAGCTTGATGCAAAAGGCAAATAGAGCTGTACTAATATCTAGTTAGCCTTATGTATAGAGGTATGTGCTAATGTTCAGTTTAGCCTCGTCAGTATGTATAGAGAGCTAATAAAAATGTCTTAGGCAGCTATCTAATTGTCTAGAGAAACCTAATTGCCTAGTAAGCCTCAAAATGTATCATACGTTTTATAGAGTTGTATAGGAAGCTAGAAACTAAAGGATAGATAGCTTTCTTTAAATGTCTAGATAGTATTTAAATGTCTAGATAGTATTTAAATGTCTAGATAGCATTCAATTGTCTAGATAGTATTCAAATGTCTAGATAGTATTCAAATGTCTAGATAGAATCAAAATGTGTTTAGTTTACTTAGGATGTATAGCAAATGTACAGATCATCCTGTTCTATAGCATCCTGTTCTAGTCCTAGTCCCTCTGTCTCAGGGGACAGACGTCGAGGCCGACTTATCTTTAGTAAGGGGGTTTGTGGTGTCCCAGTACCGCATTCTATACGGTACTTGTTTATTTTTGGGACCCCATAGCCAGAGTCCCTAGGACTTGGGGATCCCTCTTGGCCATTCTGCCCCTAGTCGCCTCTATTCTAATGTTTAAATCTCAAATTTATCCATAGGTTAATGTAAATAGGATAGTATATGTAAATAAATGGTTAATTACTTGTTTCCATGGCGTCGCAGGGCCTTCAGGTTGTGTGATGCATTCCAAGCCTCACTCTGGATGCGTTCCAGGCCTCACTTTGGTATTTCTAGCCTCGTTTTGGTTTTATTATGTGTATAGGACCTGTATAGGAAGTCAGATGATCACCCAGAAGCCTGTGTGACGGTGATTGACAGCTGACCTTGGACCTATCAAATTAGGCTCCACCCCCTGTCCATATAAGGGACGCGGCAGCCATTTTAGCTTTTTTTGTTCCTGGGTTGCCAAGCGAGCAACATCTCTCTATAGAACCTGCGCTGCTAAAAACCGTGAGTTAGGCCCAAGCCTCGCAGCAACGGCCGATCCTTAGCAAACATAGAGTGTATCAATCCCCAAACACTCTGTAGGACCACCGGACTTAATCTACCCCTAAATCCGGACGGATCCACGCACCAATTACCTTGATTCTATTAACCTGCAAAAGACGCAAGGTCTGCAGCAACTGTCTGCTAAGTATTGAACTAAGTATCTACTATTGAAGTTTCTAGAAGTGTATTGCAGAGACTGCAACTGCATTCTGAGTGTACCGCAAGTTCAAGAGTAACGTTTACTTCAGTTCAAGTTTAACTCCAGTGTGGACCTTCAGCCATTACCTGCATACGCCTGTCGTTTCTGGGAAGGGCGCTGATAGGCCGAAGCTATACCTCAGTAATACCAGCCCTCACCCTGGTGTCACAAGTGACAAGGTTAATATTAACCCCTCATATACCGATACCATACCACCACCACCATACACCCCCCAAGGGCTACCACATATATACTATATGGGGCTTACCCTACTTGCTTATCTTGCTGCTAGATTCCTCTGCACATATATATTTATATATGTTTTTAGTCTACATTGACGTGTGATTTTTCCAATAAAGTATTTCTTATAATTTTTCTAATAAATGACTCCAGTGTTTCTCTTGGATTATGCTATTTTTGATTAGGTAGCCAGTATGGTAGGTAAGTAGCTGGGCAGATAGATAAATAACACCCCCCACCCCCTTTCCGGTCACCACCCCACACTATCCCCCTTCCTCACCCTAGAGCACAAAAAAAAAAACTCACCTAGTCCCACACAGCGATCTCCAGAAGAGCCGAGCCGCTGATGAGTGACGTCATCGGCGCCTGAATCGGGGCAGAGGTCATGGCCGTATTTGAATTGTGTGCACACGCAGTTCAAAGAGGCTCCGGCGGTGAGTAACCTGCTATGGATGCCTCCCTGGGTTAAATTGACCCAGGGAGCATATAATGCAGCATAGTCTGCGGCCAGAACTGGGGGGGGGGATTCCCCCATGATCTGTCCCTCTGCATGATTTTCTGGGGGGGGGGATATGTCCCCCCATACCCCCCGGTTCCTACGCCCATGCTTCTGGTCCTTCAAAACAGACCCATCTGCATCAGGCAGTGCTTTTTTTTCCAGCATGGATATACAATATATATATATATATATATATATATATATATATATATATATATATATATACATATATATGAGTATGTCATTTCTTTCCTTCCAAACTGTGCAGGACTTTTGCAGAGTTATATATATATATATATATATATATATATATATATATATATATATACACCTCAGTACACAGTTCTGAGCTTCTATTGGTTTATGTTGGCTGTGGGTATCATGTTGGTGTCAGATTTATATATACCTGTATGAAATACCTTTTTTTTTTTTTTTATCTGTCAGCTACGTTTATGTTAAGTAAGTTATACTGAAGTATCCTCCTATATTTTACTGGTAGAATGTCTGTACTGATCACAAGCCCCATGTGGTCCAACAGACATGTCACAATTCAGTACAGGACATATTACTTGTTTGTATTTAAAGGACCCATTGCAGAGACAGAGATCATGTGACACTTTGTACTGGTTTTCAGTGTCCTTACCTTGTAAGCCATGTCCCTTTCTGGCAACATACTGACAAATCATGCCCCATTTGTAACATTGAAAGAATAAGAGACAAAGAGGTGTGACACCTTCTGGGTAAAGGAAATAAACAGGTGAGCCTAGGACCAACTCACCTCAATGGGTTGTGCAAATACCGGCACAACACGTGAAAAAGCTTAATCAGGGCTGCTGCACCTTCCTCCTCACGCTGCAATTGTGAACAATAGATTCCAAACACTATACCACACCCCAAAATTTGTAACCCCATCTCTTCTAAGTATGGAAATACCCCATGTGTGGACGTCAAGTGCACTGCGGGCGCACTACAATGCTCAGAAAAGAAGGAGTCACATTTGGCTTTTGGAAAGCAAATTTTGCTGAAATGGTTTTTGGGGGGCCTGTTGCATTTAGGAACCCCTATGGTGCCAGAACAGCAAAAAAAAAAAAAAAACATGTGGCATACTATTTTGGAAACTACACCCCTCAAGGAACGTAACAAGGGGTACAGTGAGCCTTAACACCCCACAGGTGTTTGACGACTGTTCGTTAAATTTGGATGTGTAAATTAATTAATTTATTTTTTCAATAAAATGCTAGTTTTCCCCTAATTTTACATTTTTACAAGGGGTAATAGGAGAAAATCCCCCCCATAATTTGTAACTCCATCTCTTCTGAGTATGGAAATACCCCATGTGTGGACGTCAAATGCACTGCAGGTGCACTACAATGCTCAGAAGAGAAGGAGCCACATTTGGATGTTGTAAAGCAAATTTTTCTGAAATGGTTTTTGAGGGGCATGTCGCATTCAGGAAGCCAGAACAGCAAGAAAACCCCCACATGGCATACTATTTTGGAAACTACACCCCTCAAGAAACATAACAAGGGGTACAGTGAGCCTTAAGACCCCACATGTGTTTGACGACTTTTCGTTAAAGTCGGATGCGTAAATGAAAAAAAAAATTTGTAACTAAAATGCTGTTTTTTCCCAAACTTACCATTTTTACAAGAGGTAATAGGAGAAAATGCCCCCTAAAATTTGTAACCCCATTTCTTCTGAGTATGGAAATACCCCATATGTGGATGTAAAGTGCTCTGCGGGCGAACTCAATGTTCGGAAGAGAAGAAGAGCCATTGGGCTTTTGGAGAGAGAATTTGTTTGGAATGGAGGTCGGGGGTCATGTACGTTTACAAAGCCCCCATGCTACCAGAACAATGGACCCCCCACATGTGACCCTATTTTGGAAACTACACCCCTCATGGAATGTAATAATAGGTGCAGTGAGCATTTACACCCCACTGGCCTTTGACAGATCTTTGGAACAGTGGGCTGTGCAAATGAAAAATACATTTTTCAAATCTGTCAGACACCTGTGGGGCGTAAATGCTCACTGTAATCCTTATTAAATTCCTTGAGGGGTGTAGTTTCCAAAATGGGGTCACATGTGGGGTGGGGGGGCATTGTTCTGGCACCATGGGGGCTTTGTATACACACATGGCCTTCAATTCCAGACACATTCTCTCTTCAAAAGCCCAATGGTGCTCATTCTCTTCTGAGCATTGTAGTTTGCCCGCAAGCACTTTACATCCAGATATGGGGTATTTATATATTACAAATGTTGGGGGGCTTTTTTCCTATTACCCCTTGTGAAAAAGAAAAATTTAGGATAACAATTTTACTATACAAAATTTTCATTTTCACGTCCAACAAAAATTTGTCAAACACTTGTGGGGTGTTAAAGCTCACTGTACCCATTGTTACCTTCCGTGAGGGGTGTAGTTTCCAAAATGTGTTTATGTCAGAACCGCTGTCACGATCAACCACCCCTGTGCAAATCATCTTAAATGTACATGGCACTCTCATTCCTGAGCCTTGTTGTGCGCCCGAAGAGCATTTTACATCCACAATGGGGTATTTTCGTATTCAGGAGAAATTGCGTTACAAAATTTGGGGGTCTTTTTTTCCTTTTACCTCTTGTGAAAATGAAAAGTATGGGGCAACACCAGCATGTTAGTGTAAAAAATTTAATTTTTTTTACAATAACATGCTGGAGTAGACCCCAACTTTACCGTTTCATAAGTGATAAAAGGACAAAAAGAACCCCAAAATTTGTTAGGCAATCTTGGGGTACGGAAATACCCCATATGTGACCCTAAACTGTTGCCTTAAAATATGACAGGGCTCCGAAGTGAGAGAGTGCCATGCGCATTTGAGGCCTAAATAAGGGATTTGCATAGGGACGGACCCATATGCAAGAATTACTTGCCTCTGATACCAAAAATACCCTATGGCAGTGTTTCCCAAACAGGATGCCTCCAGCTGTTGCAAAACTTCCAGCATGCCCGGACAGTCAATGGCTGTCTGGCAATATTAGGAGTTCTTTCGCAACAGCTGGAGGATCCGTTTTGGAAACTACTACTACCAATATGCCCTTTAGCTGTCCATGCATGCTGGGGGTTGTAGTTATGCAACAGCTGGAGGCACACTGGTTGCAAAACACAGAGCTTATTACTTAACTCTGTGTTTCCCAACCAGTGTGCTTCCAGTTGTTGCAAAACTACAACTCCCAGCATGCTCAGACAGCCGAAGGACATGTTGGGAGTTGTAGTTATGCAACAACTGGAGAACGGTTTGGAGACTACTGTGCAGTGGAGTCCAAACTGTATCCCTCCAGATGTTGCAAAACTTCAACTCCAAGCATGCCCAGACTGTCCAAGCATGCTGGGAGTTGTAGTTCTGCAACATCTGAAGGGCCAGATGTTACATAACTACAGCTCCCAGCATGCCTGGCTTGTCTGAGCATGCTGGAAGTTGTAGTTTTGCAACATCTGGAAGGCCTATAGTTTGTACACCACTGCACAGTGGTCTCCAAACTGTGGCCCTCCAGATGTTGCAAAACTACAACTCCCATCGGCTTGCTGGGAGTTGTAGTTTGGCACCCGCTGCCATCTTCCCCCCCACTCTGCCCCGACATCCAGGGACGGGAAGAGAGGGGATTTCAACTTTAACCCCCCGTCCCCAACTGCCATTGGTCGGTTAGTCCTAACGACCAATGGCAGGGGATAGGAGTGAGGTGGCACCGCTGCCACCTCGCTCTTATTCCTCAGGATGATCGGGGTTGTCTCTGACAGCTCCGATCATCCCTATTTTCTGGGCTATCGGGTCACCAGAGACCACTGGGAACCCCGCAAGTCCTTTTCATTGGTCAGTCACTTACTGACTGGCCAATGACAACGATCAGCAGCAGGGGACCATTTTGAACACTGAACATGGTGATAGAAAGTGTATTGGACATTTATGAACGTCCATTTGCCTTAACCCCTTAAGGACCAAGGATGTACTGGTACGTCCTTGGTCCTGCTCCCGTGATATAACGCGGGGTTACACGGTAACCCCGCATCATATCACGGCGGGCCCGGCATCATAGTGAAGCCGGGACCTGCCGCTAATAGCGCGCAGCGCCGATCGCCGAAAGTGAAAGCTGCCGGTTAACTCAGTGGGCTGTTCGGGATAGCCTCGACGAAATCGTGACATCCCGAACAGCTTACAGGACAGCTGGAGGGTCCCTACCTGCCTCCTCGCTGTCCGATCGCCAAATGACTGCTCAGTGCCTGAGATCCAGGCATGAGCAGTCATGCGGCAGAATCGTCGTTCACTGGTTTCCTATGAGAAACCAGTGATCAATGATGAAGATCAGTGTGTGCAGTGTTATAGGTCCCTATGGGACCTATAACACTGCAAAAAAAAGTGAAAAAAAAAAAGTGAATGAATATCATTTAACCCCTCCCCAAAAGTTTGAATCACCCCCCTTTTCCCATAAAAAAACCACAGTGTAAATAAAGATAAAAATAAATATATATGGTATCACCGCATGCGGAAATGTCCGAATTATAAAAATATATCATTAATTAAACTGCTCGGTCAATGGCGTGCGCGCAAAAAAATTCCAAAGTCCAAAATACTGCATTTTTGGGCACTTTTTATGTAATTTAAAAATGAATAAAAAGCGATCAATAAGTCCTATCAATGCAAAAATGGTACCGTTAAAAACTTCAGATCACGGCGCAAAAAATGAGCCCTCATACCGCCCCATACACGGAAAAATAAAAAAGTTATAGGGGTCAGAAAATGACAATTTTAAACGTATTAATTTTCCTGCATGTAGTTATGATTTTTTCCAGAAGTACGACAAAATCAAACCTATATAAGTAGGGTATCATTTTAATCGCTTGGACCTAGAGAATAAAGATAAGGTGTCATTTTTACCGAAAAATGTACTACGTAGAAACAGAAGCCCCCAAAAGTTACAAAACAGCTGTTTTTTTTTTTCAATTTTGTCGCACAATGATTTTTTTTTCCATTTCACCATAAATTTTTGGGCAAAATTACTGATGTCATTACAAAGTAGAATTGGTGGCGCAAAAAATAAGCCATCATATGGATTTTTAGGTGCAAAATTGAAAGAGTTATGATTTTTTAAAGGCAAGGAGCAAAAAACGAAAATGCAAAAACGGAAAAAACCCCGGTCCTTAAGGAGTTAAGTGACAGGAAAAAGGGGTAAATGTACATGACATATTTTTATTGATTGTACCACTTGATATTCAAATGCTTATAGGTGATTCTTTTATATGTGTTAAATACTATTTTCACCTAATATCCATTGTACATCCATTTTTTGGTTGGAGTATTTGAGGACTGGGACTCTGTTACTATTTATTTTTTTCTCCACACCTGCAGGTACAGGTATACCCAGTAAATCTTGTACTATTTTTGCTGTTGAGCTTTTCTATCCTTCTGTTATTTATGTTTGCATACTCTGTTATACTGATCTGAAGAAGGGGGTGGCTCCCCCGAAACACGTAATCCCTGTTAATTTTAACCCTAATAAACCCTCCAGTGTTTTAATACTTTTGCATGGGCTTACTTTATGTACTTCACCTTGGATACAGCAGCACCTCTCCACGGTCCTTTTTCTACAGTTTCTGCGCCAAGTTTGTTAAAAAGAAAGTGGCCATTTAAGTAATTTAAAAGGCGATGGAAAGATGTGTTTCCCATAAAAGGTGATAAGTGAACTGCACAAAAAATTATGGTCATGATATGGACATGTTTTCATCGCAGGACAATAAAAAAAAAAAGTAGAAATAAAGATGTTGATATAGACATTAAACATGAAGGTAAATGGGAGAGGATACATACATAAATATAATTTATATATAATTAAGACCAAAGGGCATAATCAATGCATGTCTGTATTTCTGACATATATACCCAAAAGCAGAGCACAATTCAGGAATCCAACTGCAACTGTATAACCAATTTATGGAAAAAAAACAAAAAAAAAACTTTAATCTCTAGAAGTCATGGAAAAAGGAAGCCATACTGTATTTAGGGTTACAGACTTGGGTAATATAAGCTTATGAGAGCATGCTGCTATTTTTACATGGATACATAATAGTCATAAATACAAAGGTGGAATTGAGATAGCTGAATGATATGCCATTGTTTTGTAACAGCTATGCATAAATATTAGACTTGAAGGGGAATCTATACATATCTTCTCATAACCATACAAACATTTTCCTATAAACAGTTCTCATTACGTAAATCAGCATGTGCTGACTAGTCTAAGGTAGCTATTTATCTATGCCAATAATATGTTTAACAATTACACCTAATAAGACATGTACAATGCAAATGAGCTGCTTTGTTTGTTAAAATCCCTCCACGCAGAACCTCACAATAGTGTAGTGTAGTGCACACACAGGGATCTGCGCGACTGTAGTAAACTGTGCATGCATGCACAGTTTCTCTCAGATATCGTGGACGCTCTCTGCCTAGCTCAGGGAGAAGAGGAACAGCCCTGATGTCTGTGTCTGTGCACTCAGGATTTCCTCCAGCCACTGAGCGAGTGATGTCACCACTGCTTCCAAAGCAAAGTTGGTGGATGGGAACCAGTATTGTTTATAATGCCATGTTCTACACATAGAGACATGATGAAGGAGGTATGAATACCCCTTTAGGTCATCAAGTACTAAGAACTGAATTGAGTGTGAATTAATGTATTTTATTTGCAAGTTATATAAAGATCTACTAAAAAAGCTATACTTACCTACCAGCCGATCCCCTGCTGATGCTCCCTTTTGGTTCCTTCTTTTTCCCTCATTGCTCCTCTCTCTCTCTCTGTCTGCTTCCAAGATGATAGTAGCTTGGAGCAAGACCTGCAGACAGAAGACAGGAGGTACCAGCAGGTACTAAGGGTAGGTAAATATAGCTTTTTTTAATTTCTCTACAGCCCCAATAATATATAATTTGTTTTGTCCACAGTGGAATACCCCTTGAAATGGGAAACTCCTTTTAGTGTCCATATGTCAATGCAGAATTTTCAGTTCTGAAAAAGGTACCCTATCATTTATCTGCACATTTGTACATAAAATTGCTGCAGATAAATCTGCATGAAAATATATGTTAAAATGCATGGATTCAGACATATTTTGAGGCAGAACTTCTTGCGCCTTAAATTTACAATGTGAACTAGCCCTAAGCCTGCCAATACTAACAGTTCAAAGTGCAGTCCCAAACAAGATCATTCTTGACTGTTATGTTCTTGGATCAATTTGAATACTGCTGAACTTTTTATTCCTTGATAATTTGGTCATATTAGAAGCCAGTTGCACCTGAATTAAAATATTGCTGTTTGGGAGTGTACCTGTCATGTTAGACAAATGAAGATGAATAATAGCCTTAAAAGGAACAGAAGTTGATTATCCAGTTTTCTGAAAATGTACAATACTAAATACAGTATATCAAAAGATAACCCCATACTTATATACTGCCAACAAACTATCCAAAACTGTATATCAGAACATTACTTTAAACTAGAGTCAGTGTTGTGGACTGGTAAATAGGATGGCAAATATCATAACTATGGTAACTTGTTTCCCAATAGATATTAGGTAAACTTAGCACAAAATAAACATAAGTTCATGCAAACAGAACTCAGTTAATCCAATGCCACTGTTCAATGTTCCTTTTTTTTTTTTTTAACAAAAATAAAACTAAACCATGTTTAACGGGAAATAAAAGGAAACTTGTGCTGTCTTCATTTGTTAGTTCTGTTAAAAAACATTGACCGTTTTAACTATGATGGAAGCCCCAGTAAAAACCTTTGGATTCATTATCTGATTTAACAACAAAAAAAAAAGTAAAAAAAAAAAATCAAACATAATATAAACAGGCTGTTACATTCACATGAACACCAGGACATATGACCTGGACATAGAAAATTGCCTAGAGCAACACATTGCCTCCACCTGCATGTCTTTCTTAGGTAAAGGACACACATGCACCCAGGCTTCCACAAGACGTAAAAACTGTGAACCATCATACAGGTACTATCTTTCCCTGATCCATAATCTACTTCTTATGCTCATGTGGCCATGTGGATGCTTTCAGTGGTGGATAGGAATCAGCATCTGCGCTCTGACCAGTCTGCAGCTGTGATGTATTATGTGTTCTTACTCCTTGTATTCATAGCCACCATCACTCTTTAAAACAATCTATGCTACATTAACTGTTTTTGAGCTTTGGGCACATTGAAGATGTCACTAGTTGTCCTTTCTTAGACCCCCATAGGTATGTACTAATCAGTGCATTGTAGAGTAGATCCTTCAGATCCTTACAGATTTCTGTTTTTAATACATCAGTACACCAGCTATTATATATATATATATATAATATAGTGTGTGTGTGGCCTCCACGTGCCCATATGACCTCCCTACAATGCCTGGGCATGCTCCTGATGAGGTGGCGGATGGTCTCCTGATGTCCTCCCAGACCTGAACTAAAGCATCCGCCAACTCCTGGACAGTCTGTGGTGCAATGTGGCATTGGTGGCATGGAGCAAGACATGATGTCCCAGATTTGCTCAATCGGATTAAGGTCTTAATGTTCTCTGGCAAATGCCAAACGTCCTGCAAGGTGTTGGGCTGTAAGCCCAACCCCTCCCTGAGGACGTCGGTCCCTCATACCACTGTGTCTGAGTCTGTGTCTGACACATGCACATGGACACATGCACATTTGTGGCCTGCTGGAGGTCATTTTGCAGGGCTCTGGCAGTGCTCCTCCTGCTCCTGCTTGCACAAAGGTGGAGGTAGCGGCCCTGCTGCTGGGTTGTTGCCCTCCTACAGCCTCCTCCACATCTCCTGATGTACAGGCCTGTCTCCTGGTAGCACTCCATGCTCTGGACACTACGCTGACAGACACAGTAAACCTTCTTGCAACAGCTTGCATGGAGGTGCCATCCTGGATGAGCTGCACTACCTGAGCCACTTGTATGGGTTGTAGACTCTGTCTCATGCTCCAGTAGAGTGAAAGCAACACTAGCATTCAAAAGTGATCAAAACATCAGCCAGGAAGCATAGGAAATGAGAAGTGGTCTGTGGTCACCACCTGAAGAACCACTCCTTTATTGGGGGTGTCTTGCTAATTGCCTATAATTTCCAGCTATTGTCCATTTGCACAACAGCATGTGAAATTGATTGTCAATCAGTGTTGCTTCCTGAGTGGACAGTGTGATTTCACAGAAGTGTGATTGAAGTGTGACAATATATATATATATATATATATATATATATATATATATATATATATACACACACACAATTTCCTAAATGTCAAAGACATAGTGTAGTCCTATGTGAATATATTCTAACATGAGTAAAATAGCAGTATTTTAATCTTATTTCATAAATTGTATTTATTCTAAAGCACAGAATTAAAATGGAAATTAAAGGGTAACTCGCTAATTTTTGCTAAATAAAAAATGAAGTTTTCTATGCTTTGTTTGTGCTTAAAAAAGCTCAAGAGCACATTCTCCCCATCTCATACACAGACTTAGGACCGAGGTCCAAACACAGAAAGTGCAGCCTGGAGTGCTGAGGAGGGTGTGTCCAGCCTCATCCAATCATGGCTCCTCTTACACTTAACTGCCATATGCTGTTGGTTGGACCCCCCCCCCCCCTCAGCCCTCCAGGCTGCACTTTCTGTGTTTCGGCTTCGGTCCTAAGCCAGTGTATAAGATTGAGGAAAAAGAAGATTTTTGTTTACTTACTGTAAAATCTCTTTCTCGGAGGATCCATTGGGGGACACAGACCGAGGGTGTAGGCTGCTATCTCTAGGAGGTGTGACACTATGGTAATAAAAAAGGGTTGGCTCCTCCCAGGCTTCTCCTGTCCGAGAACCAGAAGAAAAAACATAACTGAACACACCCTCGGACAGAGAACCAAAGTAAACCCCAAAAAGGGCGGGAGCTGTGTCCCCCAATGGATCCTCCGAGAAAGAGATTTTACGGTAAGTAAACAAAAATCTCCTTTTCTCTATCGGCTCCATTGGGGGACACAGACCGCGGGACATACCAAAGCCGTCCCTTGGGTGGGCAGATAAGCAGGTAGGCAGACGGCCGATCCACTGCCGCCTGCAACACTTTATGACCCAGACTAGCATCAGCCGATGCGAAAGTATGAACTTGGTAGAACCCTGAGAAAGGTAGCCGCCTTGCAAATCTGCGAGGCCGAGGCTCTATTCTGGAGAGCCCAGGATGCCCCAACAGAACGGGTAGAATGAGCCACAACCCTGAAAGGAGGAATCTTCCCCATACAGCAATAGGCTTCCGAAATGGCGGACCAAATCCACCGAGAAATGGTGGCCTTGGAAGCAGGTTGTCCCTTGTGACAACCTTCCATAAGGACGAAAAAGGAATCACACTGACGAAACGAAGAAGTCATGGAGAGATAAGACCGAACAGCCCGAACTACATCCAGCTTGTGTAGTAAGCTGTCAGGATCCGGACTGGTATGCAGCGAGGACACTGGAGGTGGATCCTCTGTGTCAGTGGGGTGATGGCGTGGGCCGTACCAGGGGAACAGAGTGTAAGGGGTTACTGGTTTTCACCAGAGCCCGCCGCAAAGCGGGATGGACTTGCAGCGGCAGGTAACCCCCAGGTCGTTCCACCCGATAGCAACTCAACCCCAACTGACAGCTGAGACAGGCGCGTTACACAGGGACAAGGCAAGAGCAAGGTCGGACGTAGCAGAAGGTCAGGGCCGGCAGCAAGAGTCATAGTCAGGGGCAACAGCAGAAGGTCTGGGTACACAGGCTTGGGAACACACTAAACGCTTTCACAGGGCACTAAGGCAACAAGATCCGGCAAGGACAGGAAGGGGAAGTGGGTTTTTATGTGTTAGCAGGTGTAGGTACTGATTGGACCAGGCACCAGTTAATGGTGCACTGGCCCTTCAAATTTCAGAGAGCCGGCGCGCGCACGCCCTAGAGAGCGGGGCCGCGCGCGCCGGGACAGAACAGCAGGAGGACGGGGCAGGTGAGGAGATTGGGATGCGACCCGCGGGCGGGCGTGTCCCGCTACGCGGATCGCATCCCCGCCGGTGATAACAGTGCAGCGCTCCCGGTCAGCGGGTCTGACCGGGGCGCTGCACACAGAAGAATGCCGCGAGCTCTCCGGGGAGGAGCAGGGACCCGGAGCGTAACATAAGCGCTCCTTAGGATGAGAAGGAGCAGGACAAAAGGACGGGAGGACAATGTCCTCATTGAGATGACAGGCTGAAACCACCTTAGGAAAAAAGGAAGGATCTGGCCGGAAAACAACCTTGTCCTGGTGGATCACCAGAAAAAGAGAATGGCAGGAGAGAGCTGCCAATTCAGACACCCTCCGGATGAAGGTGATAGCAACAAGAAACGCCACTTTCCAAGTAATGAGGCGGAGAGATACCTCTCTAAGGGGCTCAAAGGGTGCACTCTGGAGGGCACTCAGAACCAAATTCAAGTCCCAAGGGGGAGAGGGTGACCGATAAGGAGGAACAGCATGCGCCACTCCTTGAAGGAAGGTCCGGACATGAGAATTAGAAGCCAGGGGCCGCTGGAAAAGAATAGCAAAGGCCGAAACCTGACCTTTAAGGGAACTGAGAGACAACCCCAGTTCCAAACCCGACTGCAAAAAGGAGAGAAGACGGGGAACCGAGAAGGTTACAGGGGATAAGTCCTGAGCTTCACACCAACGAAAATAAGACCGCCAAGTACAGTGGTAAATTCTTGCGGAGGAGGGCTTACGAGCCCGGAGCATGGTGTAAAATGACTTGGGAAGAGAACCCGCGGGCCCTCCAAAACCGTGGTCTCAACCGCCACGCCATCAAATGCAGCGACTGTAAATTGGGGTGGCAAAGAGGACCCTGAGAGAGCAGGTCCGCACGGAGCGGAAGGCGCAGTGGAACGTCGTCCAGGAGCCTGACTACGTCGGCGTACCACGACCTTCGGGGCCAATCTGGAGCTACCAGAATGGCGGAGATGTCCTCTATTTTGAGCTTCCTCAGAACCCTGGGAAGGAGCGTAAGGGGAGGGAACAGATAGGGTAGGACAAACCCGGCCCAAGGAATCACTAGGGCGTCCACGGCCAGAGCTTGAGGGTCCCGGGACTTGGACACAAAAGGAAGGATCTTCCGATTTTGTCGGGACGCGAAGAGGTCCACGTCCGGAATGCCCCAGAGGTCGCAGAGTTGCGCGAAGACCTCTGGATGTAGAGACCACTCGCCAGGGTCGGGTGAAGACCGACTGAGGAAGTCCGCTTCCCGGTTGAGCACTCCCGGAATGTGAATCGCCGAAATGGCCGGAATATTGCTTTCCACCTAGATGAGAATCTTGGTCACCTCGGCCATGGCTGCCGAGCTGCGAGTGCCGCCTGGATGGACGCGAACAGGACGGGACTGAAGCCGGGACTCCCAATGAAGAAGACAAAGAAGAATCGCCTGTAATTCCAATATGTTTATCGGAAGAAGGGCCTCTTGGGGAGACCAGAGTCCCTGAACCGTCCAATCCCTGAACACACCGCCCCAGCCCGACAGGCTGGCATCCATTGTAACAACCTGCCAGTAAAGGGGAAGAAAGGACCGCCCTTGGAGAAGAAGGGGGGAGTGGAGCCACCAGAGCAGAGACTGACGGACCCTGCAAGGGAGAACAATCTGACGATCGAGGGACAGGGGAGACCTGTCCCATCGAGAGAGAATCACCATTTTAAGGGGGAGGTAAAGAAACTGAGCAAAGGGTACGGCCTCCATAGTTGCCACCAACCGACCCAGGACTTCCATACAAGTGCGGATGGGGACTGTGACCTGGGTGCGAAGGGAGCGGACCCCCGACAGAAGCGGCATTTGTCCGGCGGGAGGCAAATTCGGGCAGAGGCCGTCTCGAAGCGAAGTCCCAAGAAGGTTAGAGACTGGGTAGGACAGAGGACTGACTTGTCCCGGTTGACCATCCACCCGAAGCGATCCAGAGTGTGGAGAGTGACGTCCACATTCTCCAGAGTCTGGGCTCTGGTTGGAGCCTTGAGGAGAAGGTCGTCCAGGTAGGGTATCACCGAGATTCCCCTCGACCGTAACAGACCCATCACTGGCGCAAGGATCTTGGTAAAGACTCGAGGAGCCGTGGCCAGACCAAAGGGGAGGGCTAAGAATTGAAAATGCCCCTACGGAACCGCAAAGCGGAGGTACCGATGATGGCCGGGAAATACTGGCACATGGAGGTAGGCATCCTTGATGTCCACCGATAAAAAAGAAACTCCCCTTGTTCCAGGGACGCCACCACTGAACGTAGAGATACCATTCGGAAGTGGCGGATAAGAAGGTGACGGTTGAGACGCTTGAGGTCTAGGATTGGACGCACAGAACCATCCTTCTTGGGAACCACAAAAAGATTTGAATAGAAACCCCAAAACCGTTCCCCTGGAGGAACGGGAATGATAACCCCCTGGAGAAGCAGAGACTGGAGAGCCTCTCGAAATTGCTTCGCCAGAGAAGGAGACCGGGGGGCCCGGGATCAAAAAAAGCAATCTCTCGGAAGGGAGGCAAATTCGATTCGGTAACCGTTGGACACCACGTCCCTGACCCAAGAGTCCTGAATGTGTGAGGTCCAGATGTCTCGAAAAAGTAAGAGACGACCTCCCACCTGAAAAGAAACCCTGGGTGGGGGCCTCACTTCATGCAGAAGTGGGTTTGTGGTTGCCTGATTTGGTTGCAAAACGGCCGGACCGGTTGGAGTCCGACTTCCAAGACGGGCGCGCCTGGAACGAGGGAGCCTTCTTGTCCCACGAAGGCGCCTGCCCGGACCATTTGCTGGAGCAAAAGGTCCGAAAGGACCGAAAGGAAGAGGACTTCCTTTGGGAAGTAGGGCGAGCCTTATTTTGAGGCAAATAATCTCATCAAGGCGCTTGCCAAAAAGACGGCCACCCGTAAAAGGAAGCTCAGTGAGAGACCTTTTGGAAGCGGCATCCGCATTCCAAGCTTTAAGCCACATAGAGCGGCGGAGAGCCGCTAGGTGACCCACAGCAAAGGCAGAACAACGGGCTGACTGCATGGAAGCTGCGCATAGGAAGTCCCCAGCTTTAGAGCATTGAAGAGCCAGAGCAGATAGATCCTCTGGGGGGATCCCGCTAAGATATCCTGATGGAGCTTTTGGCACCACTCCGACAGGGCCTTGGACACCCATGTCGAGGCGAAGATGGGAAGAAGAGAAGAGCCAGCTGCTTCAGAGGCAAACTTCGCTAAGGATTCGACCTTCTTGTCCGTGGAATCCTTGAAGGCAGCGTCATCTGCCAGTGGCAGTGTAGTCGCCTTAGAGATCCGGGAGATTGGTGGATCCACTGAGGGAGGGGAAACCACCTTAGTGACAAAGTCATTGTCAAATGGATAACGTTCTTGAATCGTCTTTATTCCCGGGAACCTCTTGTCTGGATGTTTCCATGCAGATTCCAGAATGTCGTCAAAGTCAGCGTGAGAGCTGAACCTTTGAGGTGCTGGCTTAGCATGATGAAAGGATACTCCTGGAGTGACATCCGAAGATCCTGTGTCCTCTAAGTGAAAGTGTCTCTTATGGCTGTCACCAATGAGTTCACCGTTTCAACAGCATCCGAGCGTTCCTCTGAGTGAGATGCTGGCTCAGAAGCCTCATCCGCCAGTTCACCAGGAGAATGAAGACGAGTAGAGGCAGTCCTGGAGGGGGGCGATCCTGGCGTGGCAGAGCGGCGACTCCTAAAACGTCCTCTGGAGGAGCGACGTTTGTGCCCAGATGACGGAGGGCGGGACCCACGAGGGGAACGCCCACGTCTATCTGAAGACTCAATGGAAGAGTCAGACGAGGCACCCCTAGTACGCTTGTGAGAGCGTGAAGTATGTGGGGACGAGGAGCAGGCCCTCTCAGAGGCCCTGCGCAAGGAAGACCCCTTCAAGGGGACACCACTTCCCGGGAGGTCTCAGCCACCGAATGGGATACTTGGGTCAAGTCAGCCATATACTGGGTCAGGGAAGAAACCCAGGCTGGTGGAGCGGCTGAATCCACTGGAACCGAAAGGGCATCAGGGGGTACCAGGGGGTCTGGGGGAGCAGTGGAGCAGGCAGGGCAAGTGGGCCCAGTAGAGCCAGGCATCTTGGTATTACAGTGCTTACAGACAAAATAAGTCACGGACGAACCAGGTTTCTGTTTAGAGGGAGGAACAGCTCTGGGTACGGACATAAAGTGAAAAGAGACAGGAACTTTTTCACCCTAGTCTATGTCCCCTGGCAGCTGCAGTGAGGAGAACTCGGCTCTTTGCAGCTAGAATGTAAAAAACAGGCTAGCCAATAGAGAGAGAGGGGTGTGCCTGAAGCAGAGGCACTAACTAATTGGCCCCTTCTAACTGAAAATCGCGCCCACGGCGCTGATTGGAGGCTACTTCACGCCTCTGAAGAGCTCCGACAGCCCTGTGGGCGGAGCTATAGACTGGCCAAGAAGAAGCTGTAATGGCGCCCGCTCCTTGTCCCGAGCGCACATGTCAGCCGCATATGCGCTCGGGGAAATATAGCAGGCGGCCTATACACCGGCAGAGACTGCCGGAGAAAGTGAAAGTAAGCCGGCGCTGAGAGCGCCCGGCCCGTACCAGCGCCGCGGCTGTCAGCTGCATATAAGGCGCTGCCGGAGAAAGTGAAAGTAAGCCGGCGCTGAGAGCGCCCGGCTCGTACCAGCGCGGCGGCTGTCAGCCGCAAATAACCACACACACAGAGAAGTGCCCAATGTAAAACATAGATGACATGCCCCCACTGCTCCCCCAGAATAAAAGTCCAGCCCCTGTATAAGTCAGCCCCATAACCTGAAAGAAGGGTCAAAAACAGGGGGCCTCCAGAGGTTGCAAGACCGTACCTAAGGAGAAAAGGGGGGAAATTACTTACCTCAGTCAGAAGAACTTACCTAATGGAGTCTTCAGTGAAGTCTTCAGTCAGCTTTAGTTACCTGCATCACGCCTGGCTGCTATGCGCGAGCGAGGCGAGCAGGGAAATAGGGGGACCCGGACCCATGAGGTACCAACCCAGGCGCTGACCGTTGGCGAGGGGGGGTTAATAGCACATATATGCAATGTCTGTGCCCCCTTACTCGCAATGGGGAAACAGGGAACCGGAGTCCCTGAGTCCCCCCCCTGAAAACAGGAAAGAAAAAGAAATAAAAAACTAACACGTCCTTATACTAGGAAAACAAAAAATCAGAAGACCTGGTCTGGAGAATTCCAGACCATGTCCACCTCCTTCAGACACTAAGCTTACAGTGATTAGCTTAGGGCCTGAAGGCAGGTATATCCTGCTGGGAGGAGCCAACCCTTTTTTATTACCATAGTGTCACACCTCCTAGAGACAGGATCATGCACCCACGGTGTGTCCCCCAATGGAGCCGATAGAGAAATGTGCTCTTGAGCTTTTTGAACCCCTTAAGGACATAGCGTTTTTTCTGTTTTTGTACTTTCGTTTTTTCCTCCTTACCTTTGAAAAATTATAACCCTTTAAATTTTGCACCTAAAAATCCATATGGTGGCTAATTCTTTGTGCCTCCAATTCTACTTTGTAATGATCAGTCATTTTACACAATCAGTCATTTTACACAAAAATCTATGGTGAAACGGAAAAAAAAGTAATTGTGCGACAAAATGGAAGAAAAAATGCAATTTTGTAAATTTTGGGGGCTTCTGTTTCTACACAGTACATTTTTCATTAAAAATTACACCTTATCTTTATTCTGTAGGTCCATATGATTAAAATGATACCCTACTTATATAGGTTTGAGTTTTTATTACTTCGGAAAAAAATCATAACTACATGCAGTAAAATGTATATGTTTAAAATTATCCTATTCTGACCCCTATAACTTTTTTATTGTTCCATGTACGGGGTGCTATGAAGGCTCATTTTTTGCGCCGTGATCTGAAGTTTTTATCAGTACAATTTTTGTTTTGATCGGAATTTTTGATTGCTTTTTATAAATTTTTTATGTTATAAAAAGTTGCCAAAAATACTTTGTAATTTTTTTGCGCATACGCTATTGACCATGCAATTTAATTAATGATATATTTTTATAGTTCAGACATTTACCACACGATACCACATATGTTTATTTTTATACACACAGTTTTTTTTATGGGAAAAGAGGGGGTGATTAAAATTTTTATTAGGGAAGGTGTTAAATGATCTTTATTAACTTTTTTTTTTTTTTGCAGTGTTATAGCTCCCATAGGAGCTATTGATTGCTCAAGCCTGGATTTCAGGCTTGAAGCAATCAATCGCTGTTCGGACATGCAGGAGGCAGGTAAGACACCCTCCTGCTGCATTCCAGCTGATCGGGAAATCGCAATTTTATCACAATATCCCAAACAGCCCGACTGAGCTGCCGGGATGCTTTTACTTTCACTTTTAGAAGCGGCGATCAACTTTGATCGCCACGGCTAAAGAGTTGATGCCGGACATCTGCCGGAATGGCGATGTCTGGAATTACCCACGGGTCCTGGCTGCTGATAGCAGCCGAGACCGTGCAGGTATGATGCAAGCTCTGCTCCTGAGCTTGCTTCATAACAATCATGTGCCGCAGTGTCGGGTATACTCGGTGTTCTGCGACAAGGGGTTAAGCA
Organism: Hyla sarda; assembly: GCF_029499605.1. Lineage (NCBI taxonomy): Eukaryota > Metazoa > Chordata > Amphibia > Anura > Hylidae > Hyla > Hyla sarda. The sequence continues at coordinate 51,887,026 of NC_079197.1, forward strand.
CAAATAAAACATAGAAAACTTCATTTTTTTTTAACCAAAGTATATAAGATATATTTTTATTTTATTTACCATAAATACAATTGCAAAAATACAATTACAAAAATTAGTTTTAATGAGAGTGCCCATTTAAATAATTTAAAAAGAACACTGATCAAAATGAAGAACACTTTCAGATACCTGCAAGTTATTGGTGTTAATCTGGCAACTGATGCTAATTTCCTTAATGATCTGAGAAACCCTACTTAACTGGCAGCCTAATTTCCAGTTTTCACTACTTTGCAGAAATGGTGTGCAGTTCCAAAGTCACTGAAACCCTCCGGCAGCAGGTTGTCCAGATGAAGGCCAAAGGGGTGACACTATCAGCCATAGCAAGAGAAGTTGGTCATTCCAAGTCTGTGATTTCTAGAATATTGCATCCTTACAACATCACAAACTCATTCAAGTCCCCCAAAAAGGCTGATCGCCCTCGAAAGACCAATGCAAGAGAGGACAGGATATTGTGGAGAATCTCCATGGGTAATCGTTTCAACACTGCAGCTGGAATTGCTCACCAGTTCAGCACTGAACAGGGTAAGGATCTGTCTTGTCATACAGTGTCTTGATGTTTAAGAGCATTTGGACTGAAAGCCCACTCTGCAGTGACCAAACCTCTCATTAGCAGAAAGAATAAAAAGGCTAGACTCACCATTGATGAAGAGCATGTTGTGTGGACAGAGGAGAGTTCATTTAAGTGATGAAAGCAAGTTTAATTTATTTGGGTCTGATGGGAAACATTATGTTCGTTGAAAAACTGGGGAAAGACTGAACCCAAATGTATAAAGAAGTCAGTGAAAGTTGGAGGAGGAAGTGTCCTGGTTCGGGGAATGTGTTCTGCAGCAGGAGTTGGACCTCTATGAATGCAAGTGTGTATCAGAACCTTCTTCAACAACACATGATTCCTTCCTTGCGTTCATCATTCAATCAGCAGCAATTTTCATGCAGGACAATGCCTCCTGTCACACAGCAAAATCGGTAAAGCAGTTCCTTGATACTGAAAACATTGAAACAAGGAAATGGCCAGTCCAGAGTCCTGATCTAAACCCAATAGAAAACCTCAGGAAAATCCTTGGTGACAAAGTCATGGCCAAGGAACCCACAACAGAACTGTGAAAGAGACTGGAAGAAGAGTGGACTAAAACCCGGGGGGAGCAGAATCACTCAGCACTTGCATACTTTATACTGTATTAAACTGTACTGTATATTCTGCTCCCCCCACCCATCTTATTTAACACAGATGTCACAGATGTACACCATTAATGTATATTGGGAATATTAAGTCTTGAGAGATTTCATATCTGTTTTCACACCTCTGAATATATGAATGTCATTTATATATTCCTGACAATGATGCACATGTCACTTTATATACTTTTATTTAAATATTTACATTTTTTTTATCATGTTTGTGTATTAATTGATTAATTATTCTATTGGTCCTGAGTGGCCATAAATACTCATTTTGTCCACTCATTTATTGCTTGAAAATGGCTTGGTGAGCAAGCCGAAACGTTGCCTCACCTTGCATGAATAAAAACACTTTTTTTTTGCACCTTAATGGAGTCGCTGCTGCCTATTTGCTGTTATTCGCATTAAACCCTGGACATGGGCCTGATGCAGTGCACTTTCTCTGTGCATGTGCTGCTCTCCTTCGTGGTTATATATAATATATATATATATATATATATATATATACAGTACAGACCAAAAGTTTGGACACACCTTCTCATTCAGAGTTTTCTTTATTTTCATAACTATGAAAATTGTAGATTCACACTAAAGGCATCAAAACTATGAATTAACACATGTGGAATTATAAACATAACAAAAAAGTGTGAAAATATGTCATATTCTAGGTTCTAGCCACCTTTTGCTTTGATTACTGCTTTGCACACTCTTGGCATTCTCTTGATGAGCTTCAAGAGGTAGTCACCTGAAATGGTCTTCCAACAGTCTTGAAGGAGTTCCCAGAGATGCTTAGCACTTGTTGGCCCTTTTTGCCTTCACTCTGCGGTCCAGCTCACCCCAAACCATCTCGATTGTGTTCAGGTCTGGTGACTGTGGAGGCCAGGTCATCTGGTGCAGCACCTCATCACTCTCCTTCTTGGTCAAATAGCCCTTACACAGCCTGGTGTGTTTGGGGTCATTGTCCTGTTGAAAAATAAATGATGGTCCAACTAAACGCAAACCGGATGGAATAGGATGCTGCTGCAAGATGCTGTGGTAGCCATGATGGTTCAGTATGCCTTAAATTTTGAGTAAATCCCCAACAGTGTCACCAGCAAAGCACCATCACACCTCCTCCTCCACACCAGCACACCTGTGAAGTGAAAACCATTTCAGGTGACTACCTCTTGCATCTCAACAAGAGAATGCCAAGAGTGTGGAAAGCAGTAATCAAAGCATAAGGTGGCTACTTTGAAGAACCTAGAATATGACATATTTTCATTTTTTTTCACACTTTTTTAATGTATATAATTCCACATGTTTTAATTCATAGTTTTGATGCCTTCAATGTGAATCTACAATTTTCAGTCATGAAAATAAAGAAAACTCTGAATGAGAAAGTGTGTCCAAACTTTTGGTCAGTACTGTATGTATATATATATATATATATATATATATATATATATATACATATATACAGTACAGATCAGAAGTTTGGACACATCTTCTCATTCAAAGACATGGCTATGAAAATTGTAGATTCACACTGAAGGCATCAAAACTATGAATTAATGTGGAATTATAGACATAACAAAAAAGTGTGATACGACTGAAAATATGTCATATTCTAGGTTCTTCAAAGTAGCCACCTTTTGCTCTGATTACTGCTTTGCACACTCTTGGCATTCTCTTGATGATCTTCAAGAGGTAGTCACCAGAAATGGTATTCCAACAGTCTTGAAGGAGTTCCCAGAGATGCTTAGCACTTGTTGGCCCTTTTGCCTTCATTTGCCTGCAAGATGCTGTGGTAACCACGCTGGTTCAGTATGCCTTCAATTTTGAATACATCCCCAACAGTGTCACCAGAAAAGCACCATCACACCTCCTCCTCCATGCTTCACGGTGGGGACCAGGCATGTAGAGTCCATCCGTTCATCTTTTCTGCGCCGCACAAAGACACAGTGGTTGGAACCAAAGATCTCAAATTTGGACTCATCAGACCAAAGCAAAGATTTCCACTGGTCTAATGTCCATTCCTTGTGTTCTTTAGCCCAAACAAGTCTCTTCTGCTTGTTGCCTGTCCTTAGCAGTGGTTTCCTAGCAGATATTCTACCTTGAAGGCCTGATTCACGCAGTATCCTCTTAACAGTTGTTCTAGAGATGTGTCTGCTGCAAGAACTCTGTGTGGCATTGACCTAGTCTCTAATCTGAGCTGCTGTTAACCTGCAATTTCTGAGGCTGGTGACTCGGATGAACTTATCCTCCGCAGCAGAGGTGACTCTTGGTCTGCATGTGAGCCAGTTTCTTTGTAGCTCTTGATGGTTTTTGTGACTGCACTTGGGGACACTTTCCACCTAGAATATGACATATTTTCAGTTGTTTAACACTTTTTTTGTTATTTCTAGAATTCCACATGTGTTAATTCATAGTTTTGATGCCTTCAGTGTCAATCTACAATTATCATAGTCATGAAAATAAAGAAAACTCTTTGAATGAGAAGGTGTGTCCAAACTTTTGGTCTGTACTGTATATATATATATATATATATATATATATATAGCCATAGTTTGCCTTGATCTACATCATCATATTAAAAGTTACAGTAAGTTTAATGACAGTGCTTATTTAAGAACTGGCCTGAGAGGCTTTTGTCACAAGATAACATTATTCACTTAATAGTGCTTTACTGTGAGTGGCTTTACTGTTATAGATAATATACTGTATATAATATATATCTGAACTGTGAGGATAAGTGCCAAAATCTAAAGACAACCTCCACTGAGGGACAGGCAGACAAGACTGCAGACAAAACAAGACAGTGAAAAAAAGGAGTGAAATTTAAAGGTCAAGGAAAAAGCTGCTCAAGGGTATGGGAGTCAAAAAATAAATGTAGATACTAACTTCCACACTGGTAAATGCCTATGAAATAATTACAAAAGTTCAGCTCCTGAGCTATATGATGTAGGCAGTAAAAACATATTATTAGTGAACAATCTTCTTTTTTATCATGTTTTTACTGTTCTCAGTATTTGTTCCCAGCCCTCCCAGACTTCACTTTACAATCGGATAAAAAATGGTGTGGTCTTTTATTGTGTGTACAGCTTTTTGTACTTTTTTTTTCTCTTCCCCCTGCTCTGAAATAAACTAATTTAGCTTTTTTTTATTTCTTTGATACCTTCTCTCCCTCTGTTCCCAGGTCTCCTCTACTCCCTTCCATTACTGTAAATAACAAGATGAATTCAGATCTGTCTGCAATGGCTTCAACATATATCTTTTCTGTGTTTTTGGCCAAAGTACGCAGTTCTGTCTTTAATTCCACGAGAAGAAGCTTAGTTTTATTTTCTGTCTTCAGGGATGAGTACAAGTTATTAATGCAGCTCCCTAAATCAATGGAATAGCTAGAGTCGAGTAGTTTATTTATGCACATCTCCTGTATCAATGCTGTTTTCTATCAGAAGCCCACATGGTCCAATATACTATATCAATGGTCCCTCTGACAAATCTTCAATTCCTCAGCAGCTCAGTCCACAGCCCTAACATTCCCTGGCCTCATACAGGATAGCTGCCAAACAACTCCCACCCAAATTTGGCATTCGTGTGTCATACTGGCAACAGGGAACATGGGAAATCCATTTCCTGACCTTGAATTAAGCCTTTTCATCCTGTATTTCAAAATTCAACAAAGAAAACCCTGTTAAAAACCCTGTTATTTACCAGCCACACACCTTGCAATATACCAATTTATTGTTGATATACATATGTGTGACTTAGACTTGTGCATATGTGTGACTTACATGTGGCTCATAAAGTCTATCTACATACTATGCCATCACCTAATTTTTGATGCCCTGAACTAGTATACAGATCAACACCTCACTTAACACAAATCTCATTCTATGTTGATCTGTGAACAGTGATAACTCTGCCAAGTGCATATTCATTTTGTTGGATGAAAAACTGGTAGGTAAGCAGAAGAAAATGTAGTAGAAAAGTGACCCACAAGGAAAACAAAACATACAGCAAAAAAAAAAAAAAAAATTATATATATTTAGGGGTGTGAATCGCCAAGAATTTGGCGATTCGATTCGAATCGCGATACCAGTGTGGCGATTCGATATATCCCGATATATCGCGATACCGTCTAGGTGACGATACATCTCGATATATCGCGATACATCGCCCACCTGGGAGCATTCATAGATCCCAATAGACGCCGCTGTCAGCTTTGACAGCGGCGATCTAGTACTCCGGTGCTCACTTTTCTCATGTTATCCCGTCCGGGCTGCAAAATAAAATAAATATACAGTGGGGCAAAACAGTATTTAGTCAGCCACCAATTGTGCAAGTTCTCACACTTAAAAAGATGAGAGAGGCCTGTAAATTTCATCATAGGTATACCTCAACTATGAGAGACATAATGAGAGAGAAAAATCCATAAAATCACATTTCCTGATTTTTAAAGAATTTATTTGCAAATTATGGTGGAAAATAAGTATTTGGTCACCAACAAACAAGTGTGATTTCTGGCTCTCACAGACCTGTAACTTCTTCTTTAAGAGTCCCCTCTGTCCTCCACTTGTTACCTGTATTAATGGCACCTATTTGAACTTGTTATCAGTATAAAAGACACCTGTCCACAACCTCAAACAGTCACACTCCAAACTCCACTATGGACAAGAGCTGGGAGGGACACCAGAAACAAAATTGCAGACCGGCACCAGGCTGGGAAGACTGAATCTGCAATAGGCAAGCAGCTTGGTGTGAAGAAATCAACTGTGGGAGCAAGTATTAGAAAATATAAAACATACAAGACCACTGATAATCTCCCTTGATCTGGGGCTCCATGCGAGATCTCACCCAGTGGTGTCAAAATGATCACAAGAATGGTTCCTTACCTGTACCTTCTCCTGATAGTTGGCATCTGATTTTACTATAGATTAAATACTTTCATGTATATGTTCTCTTAAGTCGTCTAAGTTCCCAGTCCCTGATGGTATCTCAAATGATTTCTATAAAAAGTTTTCTACTCAACTGGCACCTTATTTACTCAGGATTTTTAATGCTATTGTTTCAACAGGTGCTCCCCCTGGTGATATGTTGGAGACTCTGGTGGTCACCATTCCCAAAGCAGGTAAACCAACAGATAATACAGCACATTTCAGGCCTATCTCATTATTAAATAGTGATATCAAGCTCTATTCTATGGTACTGGCGGCCCGTCTCAACAAAATCTTACCCACTTTGGTCTTTAAGGATCAAGTCGGTTTTGTTAAAGGCCGCCAGACACTTGATGGCACCAGGCACTTTCTTGATCTAATTGCTGGGGTGTGTGCCGACGCCTTCTCTGTTGCTTTCTTTGGATGTGGAGAAGGCGTTCGATCAGGTACACTGGGACTATCTGCTCCAGGTCCTACATAAATTCCAATTCCCGCCCACATTTTAACAGGCTATTATGGATCTTTATTCTCATCCTACTGCAAAAGTATTTAGTACAGGGGCAGTGTCTCAAAAATTCACCCTTAGTAACGGTACCCGACAGGGATGCCCTGTCTCCCTTACTTTTTACATTACTGATGGAGCCCTTTGCTCAATATATAAGGATGTCACCGGTAATCTCTGGAATCCAAGTGGGACAAAGAAACTGTCGTATTGGACCATTTGCAGATGACATCATTATCTGTTTAACTAACCCTCAGGGATTTTTGCCTGCAATTACATCAGCTAGCTACTATAAGATAAACCCCACTAAGTCAACTATCCTTTCCTTTAGTCTCTCTGATGAGGTACAGGGTTCCATACATACTGGCTTTCCGTTTCTTTGGTCGGGAGATCAGATCCCCTATCTGGGTATTATCCAGTACTAACTACTTCTCCCTCCAAAACAGCTCTAGTAAATTTTTCCCTTCTTAAATGTCAAATAGTTAAGGACATTTCTGATTTCTCTACACTTCCGGTGTCATGGGCTGGCCACATAGCAGTAATAAAGATGGTTTTGTTACCCAAAATTTTATATTTTTTTCACAACTTATCAATTGTAATCCCTGTTCTGTACATTACTGAGATACAAAGTATTCAAATTTTTATGGAAGGGTAAACGCCCTAGAGTTAATACATAGCTATTATACCATTCAGTTAGAGATGGGGGAAATGGGGCATCCTTGCCTACGTCTATATTATTATTCAGTTATATTAGATCAGCTGAAAAAATGGTGGTGGCAGGATGAATCCCCGCATTGGGTGGATATAGAATCTGATCAATTGGGCTTCTCATCTCTACAAAACTTTCTCTGGATTTTGCATTTTAACCCTGGTTACCCAGTTCCATCCATGCACTCATCTGTTACAGCAGCAGTAAGAGTATGGAGGAAATTGGAGTGTACTAAGATTTTGTACCCATTGCAGATATCACATATTCCCCTTACTGCAATAAGGGATCACGTAACTGATTTGGATCTAACCTTATGGATAAAATTGGATATAACCAATAGCTCCCAAATTATCGATTCCTCGGGTCTACTTTCATTCTCTTCTGTAGCAACTATGTATTCACTTCCTCATAAGGAATTCTACAAATATTTAAGAATACGCCACATTTTGAGTTCTCTCAAATGGCCTCAAGATAAAAGTAGAATGAGGTATGAGAGGTTTCTTTTAAATAATAGGGTGCTTACTAAAGGAATTTCAATTGCTTATGGGGAGTTGGTGCAGCCCAATACGCCTCCGTACCATACATTTCAGAGACGGTGGGAAGAGGACTCTTTACAGAAAATTTACAGAAGAGCAGTGGAGGTTTGTTTTTAATATACATAGGAAGATGTCTAGATGTGTTAATCACTTTGAATCTTCACGCAAGTTGCTTTATAGGTGGTATTATATGCCTGATAGGCTAGCCAAACTATATCCAACATCCTCAAAATATTGCTGGAGGTGTGGGACTACTACTGGTACATTAATGCATATTTGGTGGGACTGTGAACTTATTCTCCCCTTTTGGTCTAGCGTTAGGGTCTACTTAGATTACTCACTTCCCTTTCCACTTAGGTGGGGGCCAGAAGTGGTTTTACTTTTCTTAACCCTAGACAAAGTACCAGTATGCCAACTTACTATTATATACCATGTCCTTACGGTAGCCAGAATTTCCATCGCCCAGAGGTGGAAATCTGTTGATATAAGTGGGAGAACTTGCACAATTGGTGGCTGACTAAATACTTTTTTGCCCCACTGTGTGTATGTATATATATATATATATATATATATATATACATATATACTGTATATATATTCAAACTTTTGTTAAGAAAGGGGTTAAACTACATTTATTAAAGCATAACTGTCACAAATTTATAACCCCAAAAATGAATCACAGAATGACAACATAGTTAAAAATTACAATTGAAGCATACCTTTTGCTGCTTTCTAACAGCTTTGATCAGTATAAAAAATGCTTTATAAGACAGCAAAATTTGGAAAGGCATGGCTATGGCCCTCGGCCGCCATGCCTATCCCCTGTATGTCATCTCTGGGACCGCTGTGTGATTGACACACAGGTCGCAGTGTATAGGCCTCTTATTCTTCTTACATGTGGGTAGCAAGCAAGTTTTCTACTGTAGAAGAAAAAAACAGTGCCCATTCTCCTGTCTTCCTAGAGTGCACACTGGTGATGCGATGCGGGCAGTTTTCACAGCACGCGCTCGCTAACTTGCTGCTGCTAGCATTACGCAGCGCACTGGGGCCATCGGGAAGGAAGCGATCTCAGCGCTGATATACAGAGGATAGGCGTGGCGGCCGCGGGCAATAGCCACGCCTATCTGACTGTTGCTGACTGTTATATAAAGCATTTTTTAGCCTGATTAAAGCTGCTAGAAAGCAGCAAAAGGTATGCTTGAATTGTAAATGTTAACAATTTTGTCATCCTAGAATTAGTTTATGGGGGTACAAATTAATGACAGTTGTACTTTAATTATAATTTTTTAACTTTTTTTTGCAATAGTTTATAGTTAGATTGCATACACTGTTCATCGCTATGCCATAGCATTGCATTGATCAGTGTTATAGGTGCTCGATTGGTCCAGGCTGCTGAGGCTTCCTGGATCATCGAGCCACCGATCAGATGGTGAGGAGGCAGCTAAGGACCCTCCCGCAATCCTTTCAGCTGATAGGGGCATTGCAATTTGACCTTGATGGTCCCGATCAGGTCTGCTGAGCTGCTGGGAGTGTTTTTTTATTTTATTTTCAACTTTAATTGCGGTTAATGCCGCGGTCGGTGATGTATCCCTGCATCCTTAAGGGGTTCTCACTGATGCTTTTTTTGGAGTATCTCAATGAAAATAAATATATGACTCCATATCAGCATGAGTTTATGAGGAATCAGTTCTGTCAAACTAAACTGATTAGCTTTTATGAGGAAGGGATTGATTTGTCCAAAGCATTTAATACGGTGCCCCATAAAAGGTTAGCACATAAATTGAGAATGCTTGTGCTGGGAGAGAATGTGTGTATATGGGTAAGTAACTGGCTCAGTGCAAGGAAACAGAGGGTGGTTATTAATGGTACCTATTCTGGTTGAATGTTACTAGTGGGGTACCAAAGAGGTTGTTTGTGGATCCTATTCTTTTCAATTTATTTATTAATGACCTTGTAGAGGGATTGCATAGTAAAGTGTCAAATTTTTGAAGTTGAAACTAAGCTCTGTAAAATGGTTAACACAAGAGAGGATAGTGCACTGTTGCAAAAGGATCTGGTTAGGTTAGAGGCTTGAGGTGAGAAGTTGAGGATAAAGTGCAACAGTGAAAAATTTAAGAATATACAAATCCAGACTAAAAATATGTATTAAATGGGAAAACACTGGGGAAAACACTGGGAAAACTACTGACATGGAAAAGGACTTAGAGGTTTAAGTTAACGGTAAATTTAACTGTAACAACCACTGTCAGGCAGCTGCTGTCATGGCAAATAAAATCATAGGGCTCATCAAATGGGGCATAGAGGACTTCGGGTCCTGGTACTGGTGAAGCAGGGTGCAGAGTAACAGAGCTCCCACCAGCCCTAAACTGCAACAGACCAACCACATTCCTGCTGAAAAATGCCCCGTTTGTCTTTGTGGACTGCTGGCATGGATCGCTTTGTGCAGTGCAGTGGCCCGCCAGCTTGAACGCTGCCAAAGGCTCACAAACAAGTCGCCGCCCCTCTGCCATGGTTTTCTTAGCCTCCTTTGTGACTGCAGGATCCTCCACATGCCCTGTTGCTGCAAAGACAGCCTCTGATCTGTAAGTGGAGGCAAAGGCACCTGGTAAAAGCACACCCTGGGGGTCCCTATCAATTAGACTTCCAGTTTCTGGCAGTAGAAGCAGTTTTACATGTCACCCCGAGAGTACAGTATATAGTGGAGGAAACCCTTAAAGGGGTACTCCGCCCCTAGACAGGGCGGGCCGTGACATCATGAGGGGCGGAGCCATGACGTAACGATGCTCCGGCCCCTGTATTGCCCGTCATTACATGCAGAGCGAACTCGCTCTGTGCTGTAATGATAGCGCAGTGTCGCAGCAGGGATCCCGGGGCTCCCCAGCAGTGGGACCGTGGCGATCTGACATCTTATCCCCTATCCTTTGGACAGGGGATAAGATGTCTAGGAGCGGAGTACCCCTTTAAAGCAACACAGCAGAATTTACAGGTGGACGTTGTCAACCATTCCAACAGACTGGAAGAGGTGGAAAATCGTGTCTTGTCCCTAAAGGCTAAAGAAAATACTATCTTATGGCACCTATATTCTTCTGAATCTGAGCTGTCCAGAGTATGTGATATGCTCAAAGATCTGGAAAATAGGTTGCAACGCAACAATCTGCTTATACTGGGTGTCATGGAATCGGTGGCTTCCCCTGATCTGCAACGCTTCTGTGAACGTGACCTTCCTAAAGCCTGCCTCATGCCTGTATGGTAGAAATAGCTTACCACATTGGCCCTGCTGTTGCTTCCCCTCTGGGGCTGCCCTCTGTGCTGGCAAACCAACCATATTTTGTGAGGCACGCTCTGCCATAAGCATTTGCCATTGTTATTGTTATTGGCCTTGTGCATTTATGTACTGTTGTTCCTGTCTATAAAGTGTGGATCAAAATAATTTGTAAAAATGTGTATTAATGTGCATAAAGAAGCCAAGGAAAGATGGAAAAATCTCCAAAAGGCATCAAATTACAGATTAGACATTCTTATAATATGTCAACAAAAGTTAGATTTTATTTCCATCATTTACACTTTCAAAATAACAGAAAACTAAATAATAGTGTCTGCAAAAGTTTATGCACCCTGCAGAGTTAATATCTTGTACTGCCCCCTTTGGCAAGTATCACAGGTTGTAAATGCTTTTTGTAGCCCGCCAAGAGTCTTTCAATTCTTGTTTGAGGTATCTTTGCTCATTCTTCCTTACAAAAGTCTTCCAGTTCTTTGAGATTTCTGGGCTGTCTGTCACGCACTGCTCTTTTAAGGTTTATCCATAGATTTTCAATTATGTTGAGGTCAGGAGATTGTGAAGGCCATGGCAAAACCTTTAGCTTACACCTCTTGATGTAATCCCTGTGGATTTCGAGGTGTGTTTATCCATTTGTAGAAGCCATCCTCTCTTTAACTTCAGCTTTTTCACAGATGGCATCAAGTTAGCATCCAAAATTTGCTGAAATGTTATTGAATCCATTTTTCCTTCTACTCGTGAGATGTTCCCTGTGCCACTGGCTGCAATACAACCCCAAAGCATGATTGATCCACCCCCATGCTTAACAGTTGGACAGAGGTTCTTTTCATTAAACTCTGTTCCCCTTCTTCTCCAAACGTACCTTTGCTCATTCCGGCCAAAAAGTAAAATTTTAACCTCAATCTCACCCATGCCGAAATGCCATTTTGCAACATATCAAAGCAGAGTAATGGGGCCCAAGTACTTCGCGGTCCACAGAACTTGTTCCCAAAATGCATCAGGCTTGTCTATATGTTCATTTGCAAAGTTCAAACGCTGATTTTTGTGGTGAGGACATAGAAGAGGTTTTCTTCTGATGACTCTTCCATGAAGACCATATTTGTACAAGTATCTCTTTATAGTGGAATAGTGTACCCCAACTCCAGTGTCTGCCAGATCATTCAGGAGGGATTGTGCAGTCAAACGTGGGTTTTGAATTGTTTTTCTCACAATCCTGCGAGCTGTTCTGTCTGATATTCTTCTTGGTCTTCCAGATCTTGCTTTAATTTCCACTGTTCTTGATGACTGTCATTTCTTAATTACATTCTGAACAGAGGATATTGACATCTGAAAACGTTTTGCTATCTTCTTATAGCCTTCTCCAGCTTTGTGAGCGTCAACTATTTTCAGCTTTCTAGACAACTGCTTAGAAGAACCCATGGTGCTGATTGTTGGGGCAAGGTCAGATGAGTCTGGGCATTTAAAACCTTTGAGATTGACATCACCTGGTCTTCCCAGATGATGATTGAGAACAATCAAGGACACTGGCAGGTCTCAGCTTTGCAAAAGGGGCAGTATATGCTATAAATTTAGTAGGGTGCCCAAACTTTTGCAGATGCAATTTTTTGTTTTCTGTTATTTTGAAAGTGTTAATGATGGAAATAAAATCTAACTTTTGTTGACATATTATAAGAATGTCTAATCTGTAATTTGATGCCTTTTGGAGATTTTTCCATATTTCCTTGGTTCTTTATGCACATTAATACACATTTTTACCTGGGGTGCCCAAACTATGTGCTTAGTGCTCAATGCCTTGCTGCTGCTCCTGGATATTTTATTATCTATGCTCATCTCAGTTGGTCTGATTTTTGCTAGGTCCCCCTTAGCCTCCTGCATATGGTTACAGTCATAACGTGGCATGTCAATGACTTTGGCTCGCCTCATAAGTGGCATCTCTTGTTATGTTTTTTACATAGTTACATAGGGGAAAATTTATCAAAACCTGTGTAGAGAAAGAGTGGTGTAGTTGCCCATAGCAACCAATCAGCATGCTTCTTTTATTTTTAAAGAGGACTGTGAAAAATGAAAGAAGCAATTTGATTGGTTGTCATGGGCAACTGCACCACTCTTCCTCTATACAGGATTTAATAAATCTCCCCCATAGTTCTTAAGTCCATCAAGTTCAACCTATGACCCTATTTTGTCACTACTGTGTTGAAATTATTTAAACCATATATAGTGTTATTGCAGGAGATACATTTGTCTTAAAAGGATAGGGGATAAGATGTGGGCCCCCTGCGATCTCAGCTGCAGCACCCCGCTGTCATCAACATCACAGAATGAACTCGCTCTGCGCCTGATGATGGGTGATACAGGGTCCGGAGCATTGTGACGTCATGGATCCAAAGGAATGTGACCTCACGAGGGGGCGAAGCCATGACGCCACGATGCTCCGGCCCTTGTATAGCCTGTCATCAAGCACAGAGCATGTAGTTATGATTTTTTCCAGAAGTACGACAAAATGAAACCTATATAGGTAGGGTATCATTTTAATCGTATGGACAGAATAAATAGAAGGTGTCATTTTTACCGAATAATGTACTGAGTAGAAACAGAAGCCCCTAAAATTTATGGTGCAAAAAATAAGCCATCATATGGATTTTTAAGTGCAAAATTGAAAGAGTTATGATTTTTAAAGGTAAGGAGGAAAAAATGAAAGTGCAAAAACAGAAAAAAACCTGGTCCTTAATGGGTTAAGATGCAGCAGCAGTGGGTCTGACAAGTCTACAGATCGCCTGTTATAGAGAGCAAAGCAGGGGTCTTGACACTTATACATAAGTCATTCACCTTCACATTTCTATCCCGTATGGCTGACATCAAGGGTAAGGCTTCTTTCACACTACAAAATTCTCCATTATTAAACATCCGTATGAAGTTCCATCTGAAAACCAGCTGAAAACGGCAGTAACAAAATCCTATATGTCCGTTAGAAAATCCCATTATAGTCTATGGGATTTTCTAATATCCGTTTTAATCCGTTATAGTCCGTTATTTTGTGACGGAAGATAGTAACGGGAGAAATAGATCATGAACTATTTCTCCCGTTACTATCTTCCGTCACAAAATAACGTCCGTTATCAATAATGGACTATAACGGATTAAAACGGATATTAGAAAATCCTATAGACTATAATGGGATTTTCTAACGGACGTATAGGATTTTGTTACTGCCATTTTCAGCTGGTTTTCAGACGGAACTTCATATGAATGTTTAAAAACAGAGAATTTTGTAGTGGGAAAGAAGCCTAAGTTCTCTCAGTTGGAGCATGACGGTGAGCCTTTTAACATTTACAGCAGCCTAACTTACAATATCTTGTCATGTGACAACCCAGAAGAGATGACACTCTGCTACAATGTAAAGTAGTGCACAGCCTGTATAACAATGATTAATGTTGTGTCCCCGCACAATAACACACAGCTAATAATGTTTAACCCCTAAAGGACACAGCCAATTTTGGCCTTAAAAGGGTACTCCGCAGAAAAACATCTTATCACCTATGCAAAGGACAGTGGATAAGATGTCTAATCACTCATTTAACCATAAAATGTATGGCGCAACCCAAAAATATTATTTGGGTGGGAAAATTGAAAAGAAAACCACAATTTTACAAATTTTGGAAGGTTTAATTTTCACGCTATACATTTACGGTAAAAATTACGTTTTTAATATTTTATTATTAAAATGATATCCATGATTATACACTTTTCTATTATTGTACTACTTTAAAAAAAATCTCAAACTTTTTTCACAGAATTATTATGTTTAAAATTACTCTATTTTGACCACCTATAATTTCCGAATTTTTCTGTCTATAGGGCAGCGTGAGGGCTAATTTTTTTTGCCGCGATCTGTACTTTTTATCGGTACCATTTTTGCACATATGTAACTTTTAAATCGCTTTTTATAATTTTTTGGGAATGTGATGTGTCAAAAAAGCTGCAATTTTTACTTTTTTTTTTAACGTTTACACCATTTACCGTACAAGATCATTAACATAATATTTTGATAGTTTGGATATTTATGCACATGGCGATATCAATATGTTTATTAATTATTATTCTTCATGTTTTTTGGGATAAAATGGGAAAAAGGGGCCATTGAAATTTTTATTGGGGAGGGGCTTTTTCACATTTTTTTTTTTGCTATAATTTTTTTTATACACTATTTATGTCCCCATAGTGGACTATTTATAGCAATAGCACTGATAAGTATTATCAGCGATCTTCTTCTCTGGTCTGCTTTATGTCAGACCAGAGGAGAAGACCCCGGGATGACGTAAGGGGACCTCCGGCCACTATGTTGAAGGATAGAATCCCCGTGGCAGGGCCGCGGGCGATCCGATCATGCATTCAAACCCCTGCAATGCCGCAGATGCCGTGATCTGTATTGATCATGGCATCTGAGGGGTTAATGACGGACATCAGTGGTATCGCTGATGTCCGCCATTACTGGCGGGTTCCTGGCTGCTGATAGCAGCCTGGATCTGCCTTGCATGATCCGAGCACCGGTCCAGTGCTTGCGTCATGTACAGGACGTAAATTTATGTCCTGGTGCATAAACCCCTTAAGGACTCATTTTTTGCACATCTGACCACTGTCACTTTAAGCATTAACACCTTCCAGCAAATGGACATTTATGAACGTCCATTTTTCTTGTCACTTAAGGCAAATGGACATTCATTAACGTCCAATACATTTTCTATCACCATGTCCGTTGGCTGTTCTGGACAGCTGACCGATGACACTATGCAGCTGGGGATCAATCGGAATGGTCCCCTGCTGCTGATCGTTGTCATTAGTCAGTCAGTTAGTGACTGACTAATGACAAGGACTTGTGGGGTTCCAGGCTGATCGGGTCTCTGGTGACCTGAACGTACGGAAAATAGGGATGATCGGAGCTGTCAGAGACAGCTCTGATCATCCTGAGGGATAGGAGCAAGGTGGCAGCTGCCACCTCGCTCCTATCCCCTGCCATTGGTCCTTAGGACAAACTGACCAATGGCGGGAGGGGGGCGGGGGGGTTAAATTTGACATACCCGCTTTGCCCGCCCCTGGATGTCGGGGCAGAGCGGGAGGAAGATGGCAGGGGGAAGATTGCGGAAGGTGCCGGGGCCGGCGATCACGGCGGGTGCCGGGACCGGCAGCAGCAGGACCGGCGGACGCAGCAGTAAAGATCAGAGGTAAGTGATCTTCACTGCAGCGTTCCAGGAGTTGCCAAACTACAACTCCCAGCAAGCCCAGACAGCCAAAGGCTGTCTGGGCATGCTGGGAGTTGTAGTTTTGCAACATCTGGAGGGCCACAGTTTGGATACCACTGTGCAGGGGTGTCCAAACTGTAGCCCTTCCAGATGTTGCAAAACTACAACTCCCAGCATGCCCAGACAGTCCAGGCATGCTGGGAGTTGTAGTTCTGTAACATCTGGCCTTTTGAGATGTTGCAGAACTACAGCTCCCAGCATGCCTGTACAGTCTGGGCATGCTTGGAGTTTAAGTTTTGCAACATCTGGAGGGCTACAGTTTGGACACCACTGCACAGTGGTTTCCAAACTGTGGCCCTCCAGATGTTGCAAAACTACAACTCCCAACATGTCCTTCGGCTGTCTGGGCATGCTGGGAGTTGTAGTTTTACAACAACTGGGGGCACACTGGTTGGGAAACGCTGAGTTAAGTAACAAACTCTCAGTGTTTTGCAACCACTGTGCCTCCAGCTGTTGCATAACTACAACCCCCAGCATGCACGGACAGCCAAATGGCATGCTGGGAGTGTTAGTAGTATGCCTTCAGCTGTTGCATAACTACAAGTCCCAGCATGCCCTTCAGTTGTCACTGCATGCTGAGAGTTGTAGTTTTTGCAACGGCTGAGGGCACACTGGTTGCAAAGTTTGTTACCTAACTCAGTGTTTCAGTTGTGCAAAGAAAAGAACAAGTGCACTCACCACAGTTGCTGCTTTATCTGTATATTTTATTCAGAATTCGTGGAACAACGAACAGTACAGGGAGGCGACAAGTGGAGGAGGTGAGCGTGGGCTATGGACCTGTCTCGAGCTACAAGCGCTTCTGACTGACTAAGGCTGCTGATGACACAGGTAAAGGGGTGTGTTTTAAAAGGTGTTCCACCGGAAGGGTATCCTTGGGAACGTCTTAACAATCATGTAGTTAGACATCTTTAAACGTGCAATTAGAACAAGTTAAAAACAGTTACAAATAGAAAACATAGTAGTTTACAAAAAACACACATTTCTACCTTCTGTATAAAATGCAGGTCATGCAGGTTTGAGAGATTTGGATTGTACAGCCGCAACCAGGAACAAATCTCAGTGCAAAAACGCACCCATTTCATTACGGTTGTTCAGACCTAATGGACCGGTTGTGTTTAGCTATACTATCCAAAAAACTTCTTTTCTTATTAGTTGCTGATCTTTATCTCCAAAATTCACAGATTTCTCTACCTAAGGCTCCAAAGCGTAAAGTGTCGGAATTTACCCGTGTACCTGTCTCATGTGATTAATAAATCTTGTGGCCCCTATCCCTGTTCTAAGGGTCTAAGGGAATGAAGATGCTTCCTTATCCGATGAAATAGTGGTCTCACGGTTTTATCTATGTAGAAAAAATGCAACCACAAATAAGGGCATAAACCACGTGTCGAGTGACATGTGATGAACTGTTTCCTTTGGATAGGGGATAAGATGTCTAGGGGTGCGGAGTACCCCTTTAAGACGACGTATATATTGACTAAACGGAATGCTATTTTTAATAAGAGCTGGATGAGATGAGTCGTAGTGTAATAACAAATTTTTATAGATGCTTTTTCTGAAACCAGATGTCAATATGTTGTTTGCTGCAATCTCTATCTTGACATCCAAGAAATCCAAACAATCGCCACCGAAGTTTGATGTAAACTTCATACTTACCGTATTTATCGGCGTATAACACGCACTTCTTAGGCTACAATTTTTACCCTAAAGTCTATGTGCGTGTTATACGCCGATACACTCCCAGGAAAGGCAGGGAGGAGAGAGGCCGCCGCTGCCCGCTTCTCTCCCCCTGCCTTTCCTGGGGTCTAGAGCCCTGCTGCCGGCCCTTCTCTCCCCCTGGCTATCGGCGCCGCTGCCCGTTCTGTCCCCCTGACTATAGGTACCGGCGCCCCATTGCCGGCACCGATAGCCAGGGGGAGAGAAGCGGCGCCGACAGCCAGGGGGAGAGAAGGGGCAGCGGACCCATTGCCGGCGCCGCTGCCCTGTTGCCTCCCCCCATCCCCGGTGGCATAATTACCTGGGTCGGATCCGCGCTGCTGCAGGCCTCCGGCGTGCGTCCCCTGCGTCGTTGCTATGCACTGCAGCGCATAGCAACAACGCCGGGGACGCACGCCAGAGACCTGCAGCAGCGCGGACCCGAACCAGGTAATTATGCCACCGGGGATGGGGGGAGGCAACGGGGCAGCGGCGCCGGCAATCGATGCCGCTGCCCCTTCTCTCCCCCTGGCTATCGGCGCCGGCAATGGGGCGCCGGCACCAATAGTCAGGGGGACAGAACGGGCAGCGGCACCGATAGCCGGGGGGAGAGAAGGGCCAGCAGCAGGGCTCTAGACCCCAAGAAAGGCAGGGGGAGAGAAGCGGGCAGCGACGGCCTCTCTCCCCCTGCCTTTCCTGGGGGTATATCGGGGTATACGCGCGCACACACGCACCCTCATTTTACCATGAATATTTGGGTAAAAAACTTTTTTTACCCAAATATCCTTGGTAAAATGAGGGTGCGTGTTATAGGCCGGTGCGTGGTATACCCCGATAAATACGGTACATTGTTAATATTGTTTAGATAGCTCACAAAGGTATCAAAATTTTCTATGGTTCCTTCCCAAATGATAAAAATATTGTCCACGTATCTATATTGTCCACGTATGTTTTAATGTGGCGACAGTATGGATTCGTGGGTGAAAAGACGTGATCAATTTCAAGAGCGGCTAGGAAAATATTAGCATAACTCCACAAGATGGTTTACTGTAGTGTAGTGTTTTTAGGGTACATTGGCACTGGCGGGTTTCCAGTGAGTTTCCCGCTAGGAGTTTGCACTGCGGCAAAAAAATGTGCCGCAGCTCAAACTTCAAGCAGGAAACCTACAGTAAACCCGCCCATGTGAATGTACCCTGTACATTTACATGGGGGGGGGGGCAAACCTCCAGCTGTTTCAAAACTACAACTCCCAGCATCTACTGACCGTGCATGCTGGGAGTTTTACTTTTGCAACAGCTGGAGGCACACTGGTTGGAAAACCTTCAGTTAGGTTCTGTTACCTATTTCAGTATTTTACAACCAGTGTGCCTCCAGCTGTGGCAAAACTACAACTCCTGGACTACAACAACTGGAGGTACACAACTACAACTCCCAGCATGCCAAGACAGCTGTTTGCTGTTTGGGCATGCTGGGATTTGCAGTTTTGCCACATCTGGAGGGCTACAGTTTAGAGACCACTGCACAGTGATCTCCAAACTGTGGCCCTCCAGATGTTGCAAAACTACAAATCCCAGCATGCCCAGACAGCAAACTGCTGTGTGGGCATGCTAGGAGTTGTAGCTTTGCAAGATCTGGAGGGTCACAGTTTAGAGACCAATGCACAGTGATCTCCAAACTGTAGCCCTCCAGCTGTTGCAAAACTGCAAATCCCAACATGCCCACACAGCAAACAGCTGTTGTGGAACATAGTAGTTTTGGAACATTTGGAGGGCTACAGCTTTCATAGGATCCAAAGAGCCACATCGCCGTCCTCTGCTGCCGCCGATCACCGCCGCTGATCGCTGCCCACTGACGCCTCCGATGTGTTAATGGACCTTTGGCACCAGTCCTTGTCGGTTTCCCCGTTCTGCCCAGCCTACTGAGGGTGGGCAGAACGGGGAAACCGAAAATTAAACCCCCGCCCTCGATCTGCTATTGATTGTCACTTCTAGACGACCAATAGCAGGGATAGGAGGGGTGGCCCCCCCTGCCACCTGCCACCTCCCTTCATGGGATCGTGGGTTTCTTGGACAACCCGATCCCCCTTATTTTCCGGGTCACCGGAGACCCGTATGACCCAGAATTGCCGCAAATTGTCGGTGTGAATTTATCAGCGATTTGCGATTGCCGACATCGGGGGTCTGATGACCCCCCTGGTCATTTGCGCGGGGTGCCTGCTGATCGGGGGCCGGACGGTATGTTGCGGGCTCAAGTCGGGAGCCCACGTCATACCTGTTAATGGCCATTGGACGAGTATAGTATTCCATGGTCGTTAACCAGTTAAAAATCAGACAATGTGATTTTATGGATTTTTCTCATGATATCTCTCATAGTTGAGGTATATCTATGATGAAAATTACAGGCTTCTCCCATCTTCTTAAGTGGGAGAACTTGCACAATTGGTGGCTGACTAAATACTTGTTTGCCCCATTGTATGACAAATAACTTACTGAGGATCTGAAAAAAGAAATGTTGCTCTACATAAAAATGGCCTAGACTATAAAAAATGTGCTAAGACCCTGAAACTGAGCTGCAGCCCATTGGACAAGACCATACAGCAGTTTCACAGGACAGATTCCACTCAGAACAGGCCTCGCCATGGTCAACAAAAGAAGTTCACTACACATACTCAGCATCACATGTAGAGGTTGTTTTGGGGAAAAAAAGACATATGCGTGTTGCCAGCAATGCTGTAGAGATAGAAGGGATGGAGGCAGCCTGTTAGTTCTCTAACCATATGTCTCACATTGCATCAAACTGGTCTGCATGGCTGTCATCCCAGAAGGAAGCTTCTTCTAAAGAAGTTCAAGAAAGCTTGCAAACAGTGTGTCCTGCCTACAGTCAAGTATAGTGGAGGGAGTGTCCTGGTTTGATGCTGCATGAGTGCTGCTGGCACTGGGGGACAACAGTTAATTGAAGGAATCATGAATTACAACATGAACTGTGAAATACTGAAGAAGAGCATGATCCTCTTCTTTCAGAAACTGTGCAGCAGCGCAGTATTCCAAAATGCTAACAACCACTGCCTTGCTAAAGAAGCTGATGGTAAATGTGATATACTGACCAAGCATGTCTCCAGGCCCAAACCTGTTAGAGTATCTGTGGGGCATCCTTAAAGGGGTACTCCCGCAAAAAAACTTTTTTTTTTTTAAATCAACTGGTGCCAGAAAGTTAAACAGATTTGTAAATTACAAAAATACAATGTGTGTACAGCTCACAAACCACAATCCGAGGATATATTTGGTTATAAGCCGAAACCCAACGGCCGAGAATAAAATATAGAAGAAGAAATGTATAACCAATCCTCAAGGATTTTACCCCAAAAGGTACATAATGATATTCAAATAAAATAGGTTTGCTTTAGGTAACAATTTTATTAAATATATCAAATCAATAGAATAAATTGCACTATTTAGTACTCTGGCACAGATGCAATAAAAGGGGGTGAAAAAACCACTGGGTCCTAGTGGTAATAATCACCTATAAAAATAACAGAAAATATCAAAAAATTTGTATATAAAATAAATAAAAATATATAAATAATGTTCTGTAATCTGGCAACTTTATAATGTAAGTATTGTTTGCTGAATAGTTCCGGTCTATAAGAGTTATTGAAAGTCCTCTTATATGTGACTGTTATTAGAATCTTTGCAATAAATATTGTAGCAAATGATGTAACATAAGTGTTGTAAATTGTGTCTTTCTCTAAGTTTTATGGTCTCTTTGTTGAGCCCAATAGAACACTGCTGGTAATATTGTATCTCACCCGCTCTTGTGGGACTCTGTATGCAATATCCTCTCTGTTCACCACGTACCGACGGTATTGGCAAGGTTGTTGCTCCTGCAGGGATGGATTTTCGCGGGTATGCACTTAGCACAGCGCCTCTTGCAACCTCCGCGCTGATGTAGTTATGGTGCGGGCAACGCTGTCACTGCTGCAGAGATGGACTTTTGCAGATATGCGCTTGGCACAGCGCCTCTTGTGACCTCCGCGCTGGTGTTATTATAGTGCGGGCAACGCTGGATGGTGTGGCGTCCCTCATGGTAAATGGATGGAGTCCTGGGCGGATAGGTGGATCTCTCCCAGCAGGTTCAGACTGTGGCAGGCATATTGAAGATCCGGAACAGATAAAGCTGGGATGGTTGCCGATCGCGGTCTCTTTCAATAGATCACAGGTAATGGTGCCAGGTTCACACCTAGTCAATGGTTATGCGGTGCGATAGTGCATAAATGTATATCCTAGACGCGTTTCAGGGTTCCTTTGCTGGATAACGCACGACCCTTTCTTCAGTAGGGATTAAAAGCAAATGTGTATTGAAGCTTTTCCTATAGGTCACTTTTATATGATGGTACACATTTGGATCTAATTATTTGTAGATCAGAACTAATATCTGGCCTGGACTATATAATCTTAATAAAATTTATAGCCTGATTTACATTATCTGTATCCCAATTCACATTGGGCGATAGCATTATTTGTAACCTAACATTGTTTGTAACCTAATTCACATTCTAAATTTATAATGGGGAGAGCAGCTAATTAATATGGACAAAAATACACAAACACAAATAGACAAAATAATATAACTTTCTCAATTCTAGACTGTATAATGCTAGACTTGCATGTGTAAATTGAGTTCTAGAGTTATACTTTACATAGATGGAAACAAATAAGTTGATATATAAAAAAAATTTAAATAAAAATAAAAGTGAAAAAATGAGAAATTAAAATTAAAATTAAAATATGGATAAAAAATAAAAATACAAATAATAATAATAAAAGTCACATATAAGAGGACTTTCAATAACTCTTATAGACCGGAACTATTCAGCAAACAATACTTACATTATAAAGTTGCCAGATTACGGAACATTATTTATATATTTTTATTTATTTTATATACATATTTTTTTTGATATTTTCTGTTATTTTTATAGGTGATTATTACCACTAGGGTCCAGTGGTTTTTTCACCCCCTTTTATTACATCTGTGCCAGAGTACTAAATAGTGCAATTTATTCTATAGATTTTATATATTTAATAAAATTGTTAACTAAAGCAAACCTATTTTATTTGAATATCATTATGTACCTTTTGGGGTAAAATCCTTGAGGATTGGTTATACATTTCTTCTTCTAGATTTGTAAATTACTTCTATTAAAAAATCTTAATCTTTCCAGTACTTTTTAGGGTCTGTATATTACAGAGAAAATGGTTTTCTTTTTGGAACACAGAGCTCTCTGCTGACATCTCTGTCCATTTTAGGAACTGTCCAGAGCAGCATATGTTTGCTATGGGGATTTAAAATGGACACAGATGTCAGCAGAGAGCACTGTGGTCATGACGTCAGCAGATAGCTCTGTGTTCCAAATAGAAAACCATTTCCACAGTAGTATTCAGCAGCTAACAAGTACTTGAAGGATTAATATTTTTTAATAGAAGTAATTTACAAATCTGTTTAACTTTCTGGAACCAGTTCATTTAAAAAAAAAAAGTTTCCACGGGAGTACACTTTTAACCACTTAGGGACCCAAGTCGTACAGGTACGCCTTCGCTCCCTGGTACTTAAGGTCCAAGGGCGTACCTGTACGCCCGTGGGAATTTCGGTCCCCGCCACACGTCGGGCGGGGACGGCATTGGGGTGAGTGCTGATATCTATCAGCTGGCACACCATGCAAATGCCCAGGGGGATCCTGTGACCCCTCCATGTTGGTGACTCTGGTCATACGGGTCACGTGTGACCCGATGACCCGGATATACATGGTGATCGGGGGTGTAGAATACACCCCCCAATGACCTCCTGTATCTATGGGGAGGTGTCGATTTTGTCATCCCCCAGAAGCGCTGCTATTGGCCGGACAATCATCCGACGAATAACAGCCGGCAGGGGAGGGGTTTATGTCCCCTTCTCGCAGCTCTGCTAGCCCACTGAGTACTGTCCTCGGGTAGAGCTGTGAGAAAGAGCCAGGCCCCCCCCCTTCCGAGATTGGAGCCCCTCAGGGCTGAAGAAGGGTCCTTTAGTCAGGTTGAGTTTGTATGCAGGGACAGGTAGGAGGTTAAAAATAGAAAAAAGTAAAAGAAAAAAAAAATCCCCCCCCCCTGACCCCTAATAGGTCCTCAAGGGTCCACCGCAGATTTTTCAGCATGATCCGGGCCCTATTAGGGGTTCAGGGCGCTGCATTTGGCCCCCCATTTTTTTGGGCTGCAGCATTTTTTTTATATATATATCTATAATCACACATCGTTATATATAAAAGTTACACCAAACACACTACATACTCCCCCCCCCCACATACAAACCCCCCCACCACCTCCACTCCCCCCCCCCCACCGTAGAAAAAAGGTGATGGCTCGCCGAGCATTCTCGGTGGAGGAGGCGTATGCTTTACTTACCTCCGACTCCGCCAGTGAGGACGAGGAAGATCCTACTTTTCTGTGTTCTTCCTCGTCCTTCTCATCATCTAGCACTGATGATGAGTTCCCTGTACGGCGGCGGAGACGCCGCCAGGCAAGGCCACGCACCACCCATGAAAGTGACCCAGTGGCTGGCCCTAGTACGAGCGTCCATGCCACTCGTAATAGGTGTCCGACCCCCCAGACAAGCGTACCGGAGCCCCCTTCCGGTGAACCTGTCTGGAGAGCCCCAGCCACGGATTCCTGTGTTTGTTGGCGACCCAGGAATACGGAAATTTTTGGAGGCCTACGTACCCTTCAGAGAGCTCTCGATAGATGAGTATTTTATAAGTTTTAAAGGGAGACTCATCTTCTGCCAGTATATTCCCTCGAGGCAGGCTAGAAACTCTACAAACTTTGTGAGAGTACTTTCGGGTACACTCACAAGTTTAGAGTATATGAGGGACGAGATTTCCGTATTGAACCCCCAGAATGTCCCCCCCACTCTGGGTGTTGGCGGGAAAATAGGTTGGGACCTTTTGCACCCATTGCTGGATAAGCGTTACCACCTTTACGTGGACAACTTATATACCAGCATCCCTCTGTTCAAATCCCTAGCTGCCAGATCCACGTCCGCTTGTGGGACCGTGCGGAAGAACCACAGAGGCCTCCCTCTAAATTTTGTTAGATACCTATGCCCAAGGGTGAGTCCTGTGCCCTTACCCATGAAAACCTGTTGCTGGTAAGGTATAAGGATAAGAGGGATGTCCTTATGCTGACCACAATTCATGGTAACAGCAGCTCACCTGTCCCTGTGCGAGCTACCACAACAACGGTCCTCAAGCCTGACTGTATTCTTGACTACAATCGGTATATGGGGGGGAGTTGATCTCTCTCTGATCAAATCCTCAAGCCATACAACGCCATGCACAAAACAGGGGTATTGTACAAAAAAGTTGCTGTCTACTTGGTACAGGTTGTCATGTACAACTCACATGCACAGGAGGGGGATACGGAAGGACACCACCACTCAATGTGACACTTGCCACGATCATCCGGGCCTCTGCATTAAAACTGCTTCAGGGAGTATCACACTTCCATGCAGTACTAAATTTTCCCTTTTAATTTTGCATAATTTGAACCAATGTACCAAGTCCAGAGTACATTCCAAGTTTTAACGCCATAAACCACTAAATTGCCCAAAAAAATTATTCATAAAAATAAATAAAAATTAAAAAAAAGGTCACTATCATCGGGGACTTTTTTATGTTGCCTCAAATGCACAGCGTTCTCTCTCCACCTGAGTCGGGTGCGCATTTGAGGCAAAAGGTTAGGGACGGCCACACACATCACATTCCCAGAATGATAATTCAGAGCATAGGGTTTGGGGTGGGCATATTTTTTAGTTTTGGCTATGCTCTGGGTCATCATTCTGGGAACATGAATGATGACCCAGAGCATGGCCAAAATCATTTTATGCCCCACTGTGCCCCATTTTAGTAATTTACCACATGCTCCTTGAGGGGGGGTCCCACTGTTCTGGCTCCATAGGCAGCTATGTAGAAGCTCAAGGCCCCTGACTGCACTCCTGCTCTTCCAAGACCGGTGTGTACCCGCAGAGATGTTTACGCCCAGATATGAGGTATGTCCTTACTCCAAAGAAATGTACTTACAAATTTATGGTGACATTTTCTCCTATTACCCCTTGTGAAAATGAAAAATTTGGGGTAACCCCAGCATTTTAGTGAAAAAAATAATAATTACACATCTAACTTTAATGAAAAGTCGTCAAACACCTGTGGGGTGTTAAGGCTCACTGTACCCGTTGTTACATTCCTTGAGGGATGTAGTTTGCAAAATAGTATGCAATGTGTTTTTTTTTTTTTTGCTGTCCTGGTACCATAGGGGTTTCCTAAATGGGACATGCCCCCAAAAACCATTTCAGCAAAATTTACTTTCCAAAAGCCAAATGTGACTCCTCTTCTGAGCATTGTAGTGCGCCCGCAGTGCACTTGACATCCACATATGGGGTATTTCCATACTCAGAAGAGATGGGGTTACAATTTTTGGGGGGCATTTTCTCCTATTACCCCTGTAAAAATTTTAAATTTCGGGGAAAACCAACATTTTAGTGAAAAAAATAAAATAAAATCATTTACACATCCAACTTTAACGAAAAGTCGTCAAACACCTGTGGGATGTTAAGGCTCACTGTACCCTTTGTTACGTTCCTTGAGGGGTGTATTTTCCAAAATAGTATGCCATGTGTTTTCTTTTGGCTGTTCTGGCACCATTGGGGGTTCTTAAATGTGACATGCCCCCCAAAACCCCTACCAGAAATACTCACTCTCCAAAATCTCACTGTCGCTCCTTCCCTTCTGAGCCTTGTAGTGCACCCACAGAGCACTTGACATACACATATGAGGTATTTCCTTACTAGAGAGAACTTGGGTTACAAATTTTAGGAAGATTTATCTCCCTTTACCCCCAAAAACTGGGTCTACAAGAACAAGCAAGCGTAAAAAATTAAGATTTTCGAATTTTCTCCTTCAATTTGCTGCTATTCCTGTGAAACACCTAAAAGGTTAACACACTTAACCCCCTGAATGTGAAGTTTTGAATACTTTGAAGAGTGCAGTTTTTATATTGGGGTCATTTATGGGGTATTTCTAATAAGATGGCCCTTCAAATCCACTTCAAACTGGTCCCTGAAAAATTTAGATTCTAGGAATTTTGAGAAAAAATTGAAAATTGATGCTGAACTTTGAAGCCCTCTGATGTCTTCCAAAAGTAAAAACATGTCAACTTTATGATGCAAACATAAAGTAGACATATTGTATATGTGAATCAAAATATAATGTATTTGAAATATCCATTTTCCTTATAAGCAGAGAGTTTCAAAGTAAAAAAAAAATTCAAAATTTTAAGAAAATTTCATCAAAATTTGGAATTTTTCACCAAGAAATGATGCAAGTATCGATGAAATTTTACCACTAACATATAGTAGAATATGTCATGAAAAAACAATCTCGGAATCAGAATGAAAGGTAAAAGCATCCCAGAGTTATTAATGCTTAAAGTGACAGTGGTCAGATGTGCAAAAAATGGCCGGGTCCTTAAGGTGAAAATGGGCTTTAAGGTTTTTCTGTTTTTGCATTTTCGTTTTTTCCTCCTTACCTTAAAAAAATTACAACTCTTTCAATTTTGCACCTAAAAATCCATATTTGGCTTATTTTTTGCGCCACCAATTCTACTTTGTAATGTCGTCAGGGATTTTACCCACAAATCTACAGCAAAACGGAAAAAAAAATCATTGCGAGACAAAATTGGAAAAAAAAACGCCATTTTGTAAATTTTGGGAACTTCCATTTCTACACAGTACACTTTTCAGTAAAAATGACACCTTCTCTTTATTCTGTAGGTCCATACGAATAAAATGATACCCTACTTATGATTTTTTTCCAGAAGTACAACAAAATCAAACCTACATAACTACATGCAGGAAAATGTATACGTTTAAAATGGTCATATTCTGACCCCTATAACTTTTTTATTTTTCCGCCTGTGGGGCGGTATGAAGGCTTTTTTGTGCCATGATCTGAAGTTTTTAGCGGTACCATTTTTGTATTGGTCAGACTTTTTGATCGATTTTTATTCATTTTTTCATTATATAAAAAGTGACCAAAGATACGCTATTTTGGACTTTAGATTTTTTTTTGCGCGTACGCCATTGACTGTGCAGTTTAATTAACTATACTTTTTTATAATTCGGACATTTCCGCACCAGGCGGTACCACATATGTTTATTTTTATTTACACAGGTTTTTTTTTTTTTTTAAATGGGAAAAGAGAGGTGAATCAAACTTTTATTAGGGAAGTGGTTAAACGATCTTCATTAACTTTTTTTTTTACTTTTTTTTCTTTCAATGTTATAGTCCCCATAGGGGGCTATAACACTGCACACACTGATCTTTTACATTGATCATTGTTATCCCATATGATAACATTGATCTCAGGCACTGAGCAGTCATTCGGCAATCGGACACGCAGGAGGCAGGTAGGGGCCCTCCTTGTGTGTTCCAGCTGTTTGGATGCCGCGATTTCACGGCGGTCCAGAACAGCCAACTGAGCTAGCCGAGAGTAGTTTACTTTCACTTAGGTGCGGTGATCAACTTTGAACGCAGCGTCTAAAGGGTTAATAGCGCGCAGCACTATTAGCCACAAATCCCGGCCACTATGACATTATAGAAAGGGAGCGGACTCAGGGCGTACAGCTATGCCCTGAGTCCTTAAATGGTTACGTGTTGGAAAATAATGGTGGCCACATAACATGTTGACACTTTGGGCCCAATATAGACATATTTCCACTTAGGGGTGTACTCACTTATGCTACCAAGATTTAAACATTAATGTCTGTGAGTTGAGTTAATTTGAGGGGTGCGAGAAGGTGAAAGGCATCGTGGTGGATGGGCGTTATGTGTCACCAAGGCTCCTGGCTTTGGTGAACTAAGAGCCGGTATTTATTCAGTGTCTGTGCTGCGATGCAGTCTGACACTGTAGCCATAGTATGGCTGGAAGGCCAATCCGGAACGGCTCTTACTGGGAATGACCAAGTGCAGGGTGGGGGTTATTCGCCACAATCCAGGCCGGCTTTTGTTGGCCTTAAAGGCAAACTGTTTCACCAGCTGAAGGGGATTTGCTAGTTGCAGCTCACACTGCCAGAGGGACCTGTGTGTGGAGTTCTTCCCTGTGTTTGCTCCAAGGTTGGAAGCTGGTGAACAGTCTGTCTGGAGACCTGGAAAAGACTTGCTTGATGCCGCATGGCATGGACTCCAGGCCATGACTAAGACTTAGGAATAAGTTGAAACGCGTTGGTGCGTTTCGTGAGTGTTTGCTTTTATCCAGTTTTTTTTCCTTCTTATGCTACATTTGGATTTTAAACTTGATATGGAATAAAGCTTGAATATTTTTTACTCCAAGTCGGGAGCCGGAAACCCAATTTTTTGTCTGCCAATTAGTACACCTGAGGACCCAGCCTCAGTGCTTTGTTCTCGAGCTTCCACGAGGAGAGGTTGTGCTGGACGTTTTTACTATAAAAACAGTGAGTGAGCTGATCCTATCTTTTTCTATAAATTTGGACTTTTGATATGTTTTCTTTGGTTCTGCATTTAAAGACTGTTTGCTGTGTGCTAAGTGTGAATAAAACACTGAACTTTGATTTGAAAAGTACTGTTGCCTCCATACTAAAACTGCACCTATTTGCAAGAGCGAGTCATCACAGGGGACACAACATTAACCATTTAAGGACTCATGGAGAATTCCGGCCGCGCCGGGCGGGTATCGGACCGGGATGCCTGCTGAAATCATTCAGCAGGCATCCCGTGCAAATGCCCAGGGGGATCATCAGACCCCCCCATGTCGGCGATTGCGGCAAATCGCAAGTGAATTCACACTTGCTATTTGCGCGATTCCAGGTCATTACGGGTCTATGGTGACCCGGTGACCCGGAATATAAGGGGGATCGCGGTTGTCTAAGACACCTACGCTCCCCCTGAAGGGATAGGAGTGAGGTGGCAGGGGTGCCCCCCCTCTTATTCCTGCTATTGATCACCAGAAGCGACGACCAATAGCAGATCAGGGGTGGGGGGGTTAACTTTCGTTTTCCCCGTCCTGCTCACCCACAATAGGCGGAGCAGGACGAGGAAACGACAGAGGACCGGGCGCCGAAGATCCACTTACGCATCCGGAGGCAACGGGCGACAGAGATCGGCGGGCAACGATGTTGTGCGGCTGGATCCTAAGAAAGTCGGTGAGTTGCCTAGTAACATCTGGAGGGTACAGTTTGAGACCACTATACAGTGGTCTCTAACTGTAGCCCTCCAGATGTTGCAAAATTACAACTCCCAGCATGCCCAGACAGCTGTTTGGGCATGCTGGAATATGTAGTTTTGCAACAGCTGGAGGGCTACAGTTTGAGACCACTATACAGTGGTCTCTAAACTGTATCCTTCCAGATCTTGCAAAATTACAACTCCTAGCATGCCCAGACAGCAAACAGCTGTCTCAGCATGCTGGAAGTTGTAGTTGTGTACCTCCAGCTGTTGCATAACTACATCTCCCAGCATGCGCTTCGGTGATCAGTACATGCTGGGAGTTGTAGTTTTGCAACAGCGGGAGGATCACTGGTTGGAAAATACTGAGTTAGATAAAAGAACCTAACTGAAGGTTTTCCAACCAGTGTGCCTCCAGCTGTTCCAAAAGTACAACTCCCAGCATGCACGGTCTGTCAGTACATGCTGGGAGTTGTAGTTTTGAAACAGCTGGAGGTCCCCCCCCATGTGAATGTACAGGGCACATTCACACAGGCGGGTTTACGTAAGTTTCCTGCTTCAAGTTTGCCGCAGTGCAAACTCCTAGCGGGAAACTCACCATAACCAGCCAGTGCAAATGTACCCTAAAAACACTACACTAACACATAATAAAGGGTAAAACACTACATATACACCCCCTTACACTGTCCCCCCCAATAAAAATGAAAACCATATTGTATGGCAGTGTTCCCAAAAGAGAGCATCCAGCTGTTGCAAAACAACAACTTCCATCATTTCCGGACAGCCACTGACTGTCCAGGCATGCTGGGGATTTAGCAACAGCTGGAGGCACCCTGTTTGGGAATCACTGGCGTAGAATACACCTATGTCCACCCCTATACAATCCCTAATTTATTCCTCAAATGCGCATGGAGCTCTCTCACTTCGGAGCCCTGTCGTGTTTCAAGGAAACAGTTTAGGGTCACATATGGGGTATTTCCATACTCGGGAGAAATTGCACTACAAATTTTGGGGGGCTTTTTCTCCTTTTACCCCTTATGAAAAGGAAAAGTTGGGGCTACACCAGCTTGTTAGTGTAAAAAAATTAAAAATGTTGCACTAACATGCAAGTGTTGCCCTTTACTTTTTATTTTCACAAGCGTTAAAAGGAAAAAAAGACCCCCAAAATTTGTAACACAATTTCTCCTGTGTACAGAAATACCCCATATGTGGGTGTAAAATGCTCTGCGGGCACACAACAAGGCTCATTTGAGGTCTAAATTGGTGATTTGCACAGGGGTGGCTGATTTTACATAAACGCAAAAAAATAATACCCACATGTGATCCCATTTTGGAAACTACACCCCTTATGTAATGTAATAAGGGGTACAGTGAGCATTTACGCCCCACAGGTGTCTGACAGATTTTTGGAACAGTGGTCCGTGAAAAGCCAGTGGGGTGTAAATACTCACTGCACCCCTTATTAAATTCTGTGAGGGGTGTAGTTTCCAAAATAGGGTCACATGTGGGGGGTTCAACTGTTCTGGCACCACGGGGGGGCTTTGTAAACGCACATGGCCCCTGACTTCCATTCCAAAAATTTTTTTCCCAAAAGCTCAATGGCGCTCCTTCTCTTCTGAGCATTGTAGTGCGCCAGCAGAGCAATTGAAGTCCACACATGGGGTATTTCCATACTCAGAAGACATGGGGTTACACATTTTGGGGGGTCTTTTCTGCTATTAACCCTTGCAAAAATGTGAAATTTGGGGGGAAACACATTTTAGTGAAAACATTTTTTTTTTTTTTTACATATGCAAAAGTCGTGAAACCCCTATGGGGTATTAAGGCTCGCTTTATTCCTTGTTACGTTCCTCAAGGGGTCTAGTTTCCAAAATGGTAATGTCATGTGTTTTTTTTTTTTGCTGTTCTGGCACCATAGGGGCTTCCTAAATGCGACATGCCCCCCTAGCAAAATTTGCTCTCAAAAAGCCAAATATGACTCCTTCTCTTCTGAGCATTGTAGTTCGCCCGTAGTGCACTTCAGGTCAACTTATGGGGTACCTACATACTCAGAAGAGATGGGGTTACAAATTTTGGGGGGTCTTTTCTGCTATTAACCCTTGCAAAAATGTGGATTTTTTTTTTACATATGCAAGTGTCGTGAAATACCTGTGGGGTATTAAGGCTCACTTAATTCCTTGTTACGTTCCTCAAGGGGTCTAGTTTCCAAAATGGTATGGCATGTATTTTTTTTTTGCTGTTCTGGCACCATAGGGGCTTCCTAAATGCAACATGCCCCCCAAAAACCATTTCAGAAAAACGTATTCTCCAAAATCCCCTTGTCGCTCCTTCGCTTCTGAGCCCTCTACTAGACATATGAGGTATGTGCTTACTCGAGAGAAATTGGGCTACAAATATAAGTATAAATTTTCTCCTTTCACCCCTTGTAAAAATTAAAAAATTGGGTCTACAAGAACATGCGAGTGTAAAAAATGAAGATTGTGAATTTTCTCCTTCACTTTGCTGCTATTCCTGTGAAACACCTAAAGGGTTAAAACGCTGACTTAATGTCATTTTGAATATTTTGGGGGGTGCAGTTTTTATAATGGGGTCATTTGTGGGGTATTTCTAATATGAAGACCCTTCAAATCCACTTCAAATCTGAACTGGTCCCTGAAAAATAGTGAGTTTGAAAATTTTGTGAAAAATTGGAAAACTACTGCTGAACTTTGAAGCTCTCTGGTGTCTTCCAAAAGTAAAAACACTTCAATTTTATGATGCAAACATAAAGTAGACATATTGTATATGTGAATCCAAATTTTTTTTTATTTGGAATATCCATTTTCCTTACAAGCAGAGAGCTTCAAAGTTAGAAAAATGCTAAAATTTCAAATTTTTCATCAAATTTTGGGATTTTTCCCCAAGAAAGGATGCAAGTTACCATAAAATTTTACCACTATGTTAAAGTAGAATATGTCACGAAAAAACAATCTCGGAATCAGAATGATAACTAAAAGCATTCCAGAGTTTTTAATGTTTAAAATGACAGTGGTCAGATGTGCAAAAAAAAACTCTGGTCCTAAGGTGTAAAATGGCCTGGTCCTTAAGGGGTTAAACGTATAAATTTTCCCGCATGTAGTTATGATTTTTTCCAGAAGAACGACAAAATCAAACCTATATAAGTAGGCTATCATTTTAATCGTATGGACCTACAGAATAGAGAGAAGGTGTTATTTTTACCGAAAAATGTACTGCGTAGAAACAGAAGCCCCCAAAATTTACAAAATGGCATTTTTTCTTCAATTTTGTCGCACAATAATTTTTTTTTCCATTTCGCTGTAGATTTTTGGGTAAAATGACTGTCATTACAAATAATTGGTGGCGCAAAAAATAAGGTAAGGAGGAAAAAACTAAAGTGCAAAAACAGAAAAGCCCTCTGTCCCCAAGGTGTTAAGGGGTTAAAGGAGTTATCCAGGAATAGAAAAACCGAGTTTCTTTCAAAAACAGCTTCATGTCTGTCTCCAGGTTGGGTTTGGTATTACAACTTGGCTCAATTTACTTCAATAAAACTGAGCTGCATAATCCCACATAACCTTTTTTTTTTTAAATTCCTGGATAACCCCTTTAAAATGTCTGCCCATGACTGATAGGATGTGCTTTGTATGGTGTTATATAGTGAAGATATTCAGTGACTTTTAATATATAAGCAAAACTTACATAAAATAAATAACATGTCTGACACAAAATTTCATTTTTTACAGGAGTACTGTTGAAATGTATAATTTGTTTCATGTCATATACTACAGTAATTAAAACATTTGCCTGGTAAAACAAACTTACAAGTTTTAAATGGATTTGGACCAAATCTATAGAAACCTGTTGTATGTAACCAGGTGTGGGTTCTAATGTGATTTTGTAGAAAGTTCAAGGCAATTATGTTATCCAATGTGCCTGTTTGTCAAGAAAATACTTTACATCAATTCTGAAGGATTATTTTTAACTATATTTTAGAACTATATTTTTTATTATTTTTTGGAACTGTGCGTTATATAGTGATACTAGCACCAGTTAATTTGAGTGAGGTAGTGTTCCACAAATAGAAGTAAACCTAGGCACCGCAAGACGTGATGTTCTGAATGAATGAATGAATGGTACAACCGTGGTTGTACCTTGCTAAAGAGTACCTGTCATCAACAAAAACTTTTAATATGTTGTTCATAATCATTAATGAAGAGATATTGTAATATATCTTCATTAAAAAATATTAATATTCATACCAGTTTTTTCATTTGATACTTTTGGCCACTAGGGGTCTCTCTTCTATGCCTGGTCTGCAGGCAGCTTCCTATGCTTTTCATAGTAAGTGTACAGCTTTTAGGACTCATGCTGAAAGGGCTCTGGTCCTTCCTCCGGAAGTTCAGTACTCTCAGCTCAGGACTCGCTCCCAGCCTGGAGCAGCACTGTGAGCTACAAGCCTGCACATGCCTCTCATATAACAGAGGCCAGTCACCTCCCCCTCCCCCTGCTCTGACTTTTTAGTGCAGAGAGACACAGGAGAGAGAGAGACAGGCTGCCGTTCCTCCCCTGTACTTAGTCTGTATGCACACTGCAGAGCAGTGTTTCCCAACCAGGGTGCCTCCAGATGTTGCAAAACTACAACTCCCAGCATGCCCGGACAGCTGTTGGCTGTCTGGGCATGCTGGGAGTTGTAGTTTTGCAACAGCTGGAGGTACCCTGGTTGGGAAACACTGCTGCAGAGGGAGAGCAGCATACAGGAAGACTGGCAGAAGCAGAGTCCCGGTCAGGCTTCATGTGACATCATGCCTGCCGGGACCCGCCTCCTTCCACCCCTCAGAAAGACAGTGCTCCTGAGCTAATGAAGAGGGATAAAAAAAGGTATTTCCACAGCGTTTTAAACCTCAATAAACACAGGGATAGGCATAGTTAGAGTAAGGGACAGATGGGGAGGGGGATCAGGGAAAGTTTAGATGATGACAGGTACTCTTTAATTCAGAACATCAGATCTTGCAGTGCCTAGGTTTACTTCTATTTGTGGATCACTACCTATGGATACTTCTCTCTGCACTATGAGCACGCAAGAAATGCTGAATGTTTCCATTCATATGGATACTGAAATATTGGTTCCATCCATGCAGACAGCTATATCGGTGGGGCGGATAGAAGCAGGGGAGTTTTTCATGACCTGCGAACAGCAAAATCCATTACAGCTGCTAAGTGTCAAGGAGTTGGAGCACAAGGTTACCCAGCTAGCAGAAAAAGAGATGCATTTGTATTGGACGACCAAATCACTGACTGCCTACATGGAATGTAACCGCGTACCAAGAGGCTTGCGTGTTTTTAAATCTCTGTTGCAGTTTCTTGATGACAGCGAGTGGCAAGACGAACATCTTAAGCACTCAATGTACCTACAGAGGTCAGTATTAGAAAAAAATAGAGGTGACTATGAAAAAGTCATGGCACAGTTCTGTAAAGCCAAAACAGAACTAAGAACATGATTGGAGGATGACAGCTATGAACTATTCACAAAAAATCAAGAGAAAACAATGCTGACCTTGCAAGAAGAGATTAAGAAACAGAAAAGAGACAAATTTGTTCACGACAAACAAGATTTTGAGGAGAAAATATTCACATGGGGGCGCTACCAACATAATAATAATAGGAAACAGCTAAATTAGAATATCAAAAAGCTTGACCAAAAGAACAAAAAGGGATTCTTAAAGAAAAAGAAACATTCCGATTACATTACAACGGAATCTGATAGCAGTACATCGGACAATGTGTGCCGCGAATCCAAACTGACCCCATTCACAATGGAAATACAGAGAAGTGTCCCTTTAGGAGGAGAACAAGGAGAAGCAAGCGGAAGAGAAGAACGGATACAAATCGACAAACAAGTAAAAAAAGAGGAAAGGGGTGTGCTGGCAGTAAACAGTAGAACGGACAATGTGATTAACCCAACAGGGACTGAACTATGGCTTGACCAGAACTTTATTGTAGCATCTTTGAGCTATAAATTAGCAGAGGAGTTTGATGCAAAGGATAGTAGAGGGGCCCATATGCTTTGTGAGCTTCTAGAAGAGAGAACAATTACTGAACAACATAGAGAGGAGCCCCTAGGATTTTTCAAAGGAGGTAACCCTTCGACGTTTAATCTGCCGGTAGCCCCAGGCTCCGCTATAGACCTTTTCCAAAAGGCGATGACACGCGATATGAAAGTGTTAATTTACCCACAAAAGACCGATAATATAATAGTAGCGGAGCACAATGCTATCGATTGGATTGCGAGGCAACCTGATATCCTCATAACTAAATCTGACAAAGGAGGCTCTATTGTAGTATGGCCCAAAGCACACCACGATGAAGAAGTGGCATGTCAGCTAGCCAATACAGAAGTGTATACTAAATTGCAAGCTAATCCCACGGGACAGACTATGAAAAGATTAAGGGGTCTCCTAATGAAGTATGTTGGCTCAGAAATTATCACAGAAAAAATGGCCAAGAAATGGATACCAAGAAACCCTAGACCTGCGAAATGGTATATTGTACCATAAGTACACAAGACACTGGATAAGCCCCCGGGATGCCTGATAATAGCGGCGATGGGGGCACCCCCTGAGTTTGTGTCTGCTTATATGGAGTGGCTCCTGTTCCCCCTGCTACCGGGCATCCAACATGTCCTCAAGAATACTAGTGAGCTATTACAAGCCTAAGACTGCTTCACTTGAAACTTACCATTTAGTCTCTCTGGATGTAGAAAGCCTGTATACCCGCAGCCCTAATGATGCAGGCATACAGGCCATGGAGAGCTTTCTCTCAATGACTGACAAGTATCCTCTGTTCAACTCTTTGGTTAAATACTGACTGAATTTCATTCTCACAAAGAACACCTTTACATGTGATGAACAATAGTATGTGCAAAACAGGGGTACCGCGATGGGTACCCTGGTCTCTTGCACATATGCAAATATCTTTTTGGCACAATATGAGGGCAAAGAAAACTTTTCCACTAAGAACTCATTTGTTTGCCACATACGGCTATATTTGAGGTATGTGGATGACGTGTTGATGATCTGGGACAGAACACACGAAGAATACGCAGGCTTCATTCAATACCTCAATGAGACAACCATGATCAAAACGATGTTCACATATCAAGTATTATATTCGGAGGGAACAGCATAGAATTCCTAGATGCCAAAATCCTAATGCAAGAGGGGAAAATATGCACTACAGGTTATAGAATACCTATAATGAGGAAATCATTACTCTATAATAGCACACACCCAAAAAAAAAAAATTAATGATAGCATCCCCTACAGCCAGTTCCTAAGGCATAAAAGAATCAATTCTGAACAAACTACATATGAAGCACAGGCAACAGAACTCACAGAAAAGTTAAAACAATGTGGCTACCCTGAAAAAATTATCAAAAATGCCCAACAAAGAGTAGAAAAGTTTAATGTTAAAAGACAACAGAATAAGAGTAAAAATAAACAACAACCAGAACATCCCACAAATAAAAGGTTTGTTTTCACGTTTGAAAACACACCTATGAATGAAATGATAAAGTCAGCCATCTACATAATTGATTCATATTGGAGAGCGATAGAGATATCAGCAAGGTGGCCAAAAAAAAACACCTATCATTAACTATATAAAAAAAAAAAAAAACAACATAATGATAGGAGATCTCATTAAGAACAAAAAATGGAAAAAATCACAAGAACATACCAATTAGAGATGAGCAAATCGAAGCAGACGGACCCGAATTCTATACGAATTTCAGGATTTATTCGATTTGCAACGAATGTGAATATTGCCTTAATTCTATCGCGCAAATCGCTTCATTAAACTCCCTTTTACAGCGTTCCAGGCTCCAGGACACATAAAATGGTGGATCCACATGTCAGTACATGGAGCAGGGGATTTTGGGAAGGCGGGAAGGCAAGGCAGGAAGGGAGGTAGGCGAGATGACCCTGAATCAAATGATGTCACAGCCCTATATAATCGGCAGCCATTTTGCGGCTGCTGATTTCATGCCATTCACTGCAGAGAGAGAGGACGGACTGCGTGTCTCTGTGTGTTACACAGACACGCTGAATTGATCATACTGCAGCGTTCCACTTCCAACTGCTAGTCACGTCAGCGGTGTGGACAGAGAGCAGTACAGTGCTTTGCTTGTTGTCACTGAGAAGAATGTTTACGCTAGCCATAAACCTCCCAGTCACTTTATTCAGCAGCAGAGAGGGGCAGAAAGCTTTTTTTATCAGAGAGGGGCAGATAGTTTTTCGTTGCCTTATACATATCAACAAGCTGCCTTAACTTCATGAATCGTATCAATGGATGCAGGAATGATTTTTCAGCGCAAATCTGTGTATTTTTTCCACAATAAATCACCTGCTGCTTATAGTAGTCTGTAGATGGTATAATAAGCAGCAGTTCACACCATTCTTAATACTCTGTGACAGAGTGCAATTTATTTTTTTATGGTGCTGCACTGTTGTGTCCTCTGCTGCTGTGCAAAAAAAATTTTTTTCTGCGGACTGTAGTGAATTTTTCTGCCCTCATACATGCATATCACATGCCTACATCTAAGTAGTGCACTTCTTTGTACCTGTTAATCTGTGACAAGCCTACATACAGTGAAAGGCCAGGGAAAACTAATCACTGGATGTTGTTTCGTGAAAATACGTTTTCCAAGTGTACTGTAGTGCATTTTTTTGCCCTCATACGTGCAAACTACATACCTACATCTAAGTAGTGCACTTTTTTGTACCTGTTAATCTGTAACAAGCATACATACAGTGAAAGGCCAGGGAAAACTAATCACTGGCGGTTGTTTTAAGAAAAAAAGAGTTTTCCAAGTGTACTGTAGCACATTTTTTGCCCTCATACGTGCATACCACATACCTACATCTAAGTAATGTACCATATTGTACCTGTTAATCTGTCAAGGGCCTACATACTGTGAAAGTCCAAGCACTAGTACTCACCTGCTGGTGTTTTACAAAAATACAGAGTTTTTAATGCGTATTGTAGTGCATTTTTCTGCCCTCATCAGTGCATACCGCATACGTACATCTAAGTAGTATACCATTTTGTTCCTGTTAATCTGTCAAGGGCCTACATACTGTGAAAGGACAGCCAAAAGTAATCACCTGCTGCTGTTCTGTGTCCTATGCTGTTCCCTCTCCTACAGAAGTATCTTATGCTGTGGGGTCAGCTCCACTATTCACTGAGGACGATCTAATAGAGGACAGTCAGCAGCTACTGCCCAGCCACGAAGGGGAGGAGATATGCGCCGCCTACTCTGCTAGGTGGCCAAGTAGTGATGAGGAGAGTAACGTGGGAGGCGGTGTTGCCAGGATTCAGGGTCCTGAAGCAGACACTGTTGAGGAACCTGATGAGGACAACAGTGACGTGCAGACACTTGTTGATGATGATGAAGCTGATTGCAATTGGGAGTCGGGTGCAGAAGTGGCTTCATCATCATCAGGAGAAGAAAGTTGCATGTTGCCTGTGAGGCAGCAGCTGAGCCAGCAAAGCGGTAGCATGGTTGGCAGTCAGCGTGGTGGCAGAAGTGGAAATTCTGGAGCCAAACGTGCCCAGGGAAGACCATCTGCTTCGCGGCAGCCTACCTTCCAAGGAGGTAGTGGAACAGGGGTTCCTGGAGAAAGCGGCAGTAGCAGTCAATTAGTGTGGACTGTTGGTTGGAAAATCAGCTACTCGGCGGAGTGGCAGTTTTCCATCAAGCATCTGGGGGAGGTTCATGTAGCCACATGCAAGATATGTCGGCAGAAGGTGAAGCGTGGCCAGGGTCCCAATGTTGGCACCACGGCCCTGCGTCAACACATGCTTCGCCACCATAAAGCAGCCTGGGAGAACCGTGGCTCTGATGTAGTGGTCCAGCCTGCTGCATCACCCAGTGACCAGCCGCTCCTTTCTTTAGCCAGCCAAGGCTCCACCACCTCAGCCGAAGGGAGCTGTGTGTCATACCCTCCTTCTGTCGCTCCAGATCCTCCTGCTTTTCCAACTTTTAGTCAGCCATTCCTCCAACAATCCATCTGTGAAGCCATATCCAAGAGACAACAGTATGCTCCCACTCATCCAACGGCACAGAAGCTGAATGTACTCCTAAGTTGTTGGTGCTGCAGTCCCTTCCTTTTCAAGTGGTGGACTCTGCACCTTTCAGAGAACTGATGGCTTGTGCCAAGCCGAGGTGGAGAATACCAAGCCGCCATTTCTTTGCAAAGAAGGCAGTACCAGCCCTGCACAATTTTGTGGAAGAGAAGGTGGTCGAGTCCTTGAGCCTGTTGGTGTGTACCAAAGTGCACGGCAGCGCCGACGTTTGGAGCTGTAACTACGGTCAGGGACAATACATGTCCTTTACGGCTCATTGGGTGAATGTGGTTCCTGTACAGCCACAACCCCAACTTGGACAGGTCACGCCGCTTCCTCCTCCACGCTGTCAGCCCAGTGGTCCTGTGACAGTGTGCGACTCCGCCTCCTCATCCTCCACCATGTCCTCAACCTCCACTGCCCGGACAAATCTCAGTGGCTCTTCAGCATACTATGTGTGCAGGGCACCACGGTGTCAGGCTATTCTTCACATGGTTTGCCTTGGCGAAAAGAGTCACACAGGGGATGAAATGCTAAAAGTCATTCGTAAAGAAATCGGAGCATGGATTACTCCACGAAAACTGGAAATGGGAACCATGGTGACCGCCAATGGGAAGAATATTGTGGTCGCTGATGAGTACCTTTCTTCACCCGCATAGTGAAGCAACTCATCAGCAGCATGGAGCAGGACCTGAACCAGCAGGTGGTAGCATAACTTGACATGCCCATGCCAACACACCTTGAAGATCCGCTGGACTTCTGGGCCGCCAAACTTGATTTGTGGCCGCAACTTGCAGAGTTTGCCTTGGAAAAGTTGTCCTACTTGGCCAACAGTGTGGCATCAGAGCGGGTGTTTAGTGCGACGAGGGCCATAGTCACCCCAAGGAGAACTCGTCTGTCCACGAAAAATGTGGAGAGACTGACCTTTGTGAAGATGAATCAGGCATGGATCAGCCAGGATTCCCACCCACCAATGCCAGATGCATCAGAGTAGATTGACCATGGTGTTACACCAACACTGTACAAATATGAATAGTGCCAAACAGATTTAAGGCACTGCTCCCCAGTTACAAACATTCCAACCACCTTCATCACTGGGTACTGGTATTGCCACCCACTGCACCACTCTGTCACCGGGTCACTTTCAGGACTCCTGATGCTGCTGCTGCCACCTCCAGGCTGTTTCATTCAGCCACTATGTTGTCTCCTTATGCTTCTGCCAACTCCAGGCTGTGTCATTCAGGCAATATATACTCTCCCAGCATTATTGCCAAGTTGATACCAGACCAGTAATAAAAGGAATATTGCCAAGGACTAGCAGAAACAGGGAACTGTGGATACTGACAACCAGCTGTTGGAATTGACTGACTATCCCAGGTGGTAGATTTACCATTTTGAAGTTCCTCAGTTCCAGTAGGCTTTAAGTCGTTCATTCTTTGTTGTGGTTCTTCAGTTGCAGAATAAAATTGTATCATCTTTTCGTGTTCCTCCGATGAGCTAATGTCACTGGAACACGCAATATTCATATTGTCTAATGAAGGATCTAATGAAGGATCCTTTTCTTCAGAGAACATATCTATCATTTTATTATTTTGAATGTCAGGTGGTATTCTGACAATTTTTGTGAAGCCCTGGGGTCTTCTCATGCTTCAGCCAACTCCAGATAGAGCCATTCAGACACTATATGGTCTCCTCCTACTGATGCCACGTCCAGGCTCTGTCATTGTGCTGACATGTGACATGGGACTCCTTGTTAGATTAGGTCCTTTGTACCCACACGCCGGGGCCCGGGCCATTAAAACTTGGGAATTAAAAGTTCCATTTCAAAATCCTCAATTTCAAAATCTTAGATTTCTATTTAAAATTCTTGTATTTCAATGGTCTCCTCATGCTTCAGACACCTTCAGGCTGTACCATTCAGACACTACATGGGCTCCTTATGCTTTCCCCACCTAAAGGCTGTGTCATTCAGCCAATATATCGTTTTCTGATGCTACTGGGACTTGGATATTAACTTCAAATATGTTCTGGTAGTAATAGCTAACATAAATGCTTAATTGAGATTTCAAGATTGATCTTTCAATGTAAGGGGTTATGAAACCCTCTGGTGTACTGCTGATGCAGGAATTACTTGGCTTACTGATGCTTCTGGGCTTGGGCCTTACATTTTTGGATGTTTAGCACGAGCTAAATACATGCTTAATAGAAATTTCAACTTTGATCTCTCAATGTAAGGGGTTATGAAACCC
This sequence comes from Hyla sarda, assembly GCF_029499605.1. NCBI lineage: Eukaryota > Metazoa > Chordata > Amphibia > Anura > Hylidae > Hyla > Hyla sarda. The sequence goes on from NC_079197.1 coordinate 51,929,812, forward strand.
TCTGGTGTACTGCTGATGCATGCTCCTGACTGTGTTTCAGGAACTACTTAGCTTATTGATGCTTCTGGGCTTGGGCCTTACATTTTTGGATGTTTAGCACGAGCTAAATACATGCTTAATAGAAATTTCAACTTTAATCTCGCAATGTAAGGGGTTATGAAACCCTCGGTTGTACTGCTGATGCCTGCTCCTGAGTGCTCCTGTGTCTTTCAGGAATTACTTGACTTACTAATGCTTCTGGGCCTTACATTTTTGGATGCTAGCACTAGCTAACATGCATCTTCAATAGAGATTTCAACATTCACCTTTTAATGTTAGGGGTTGTGAATCCTTCTTGTGTACTCATGCTGCTGCCTGCTCCTGTATGTGTCATATAGCAACTACATGGTTTAGTGATGCTGCTGAGCCTAGGACATTACCTATATATGTTTATGGTAGCACTAGGTACAATACATCTTCAATTGCAATTTCAAAATTCATCTTTTATTATTAGAGATTGTGAGGAACTATTGTCTCCTCATCTGCCGTTAACTCTATTCAGCCACTATATGGTCTCCCCATGCTGCCTACACCTCCACGCTGTGTTATTCAGACACTATATGGTCTCCTATTGCTTCAGCCTCATCCAAGCTGTGTCATTCAGCCACTATATGGTCTCCTCATGCTGCTAACACCTCTACACTGTGTCATTCAGCCACTATATGGTCTCCTTATGCTGCTAACACCTCCACGCTGTGTCATTCAGCCACTATATGGTCTCCTCATGCTGCCAACACCTCCACGCTGTGTCATTCAGCCACTATATGGTCTCTTCATGCTGCCAAAACCTCCATGCTGTGTCATTCAGCCACTATATGGTCTCCTCATACTGATGCCACCTCCAGGCTCTGTCTTTTAGCCGCTCTGCGGCAGTGATTCTAAAAGTGATGCCGGTAATTTGCATGTTATTCTGAATAACAGTATTATTTCACTACCCCAGCACACTCCATATGCGTGTTAGAACAAAGCAAAGTGTTCTACATCCCTATTAAGGCTCTCTGTAGGCCAGAAATAGCCGTTTTTAACCCCTTAAGGACACATGACGTACTGGAACGTCATGTGTCCACTCCCGATCTATAACGCGGGGCCACGGCGTGGCCCCGCGTCATAGCGGGTCGGGCCCGGCCTCTAACAACGGCCGGGACCCGTGGCTAATAGCGCGCGGCATTGATCGCTGTGCCGCGCGCTATTAACCCTTTAGACGCGGCGTTCAAAGTTGAACGCCGCGTCTAAAGTGAAACCGAAAGCATGCCGGCTAGCTCAGTGGGCTGTTCGGGATAGCCGCGGTGAAATCGCGGCATCCCGAACAGCTGACAGGACAGCGGGAGGGCCCCTACCTGCCTCCTCGCTGTCCGATCGCCGAATGACTGCTCAGTGCCTGAGATCCAGGCATGAGCAGTCATCCGGCAGAATCGTTGATCACTGGTTTCTTATGAGAAACCAGTGATCAACATAGAAGATCAGTGTGTGCAGTGTTATAGGTCCCTATGGGACCTATAACACTGCAAAAAAAAAGTGCAAAAAAAAAGTGAATAAAGATCATTTAACTCCTCCCCTATTAAAAGTTTGAATCACCCCCCTTTTCCAATAAAAAAAAAAACACAGTGTAAATAAAAATAAAAATAAACATATGTGGTATCACCGCGTGCGGAAATGTCCGAATTATAAAAATATATCATTAATTAAACCGCTCGGTCAATGGCGTGCGCGCAAAAAAATTCCAAAGTCCAAAATAGTGCATTTTTGGTCACTTTTTATATCATTTAAAAATGAATTAAAAAGTGATCAATAAGTCCTATCAATGCAAAAATGGTACCGTTAAAAACTTCAGATCACGGCGCAAAAAATGAGCCCTCATACCGCCCCATACACGGAAAAATAAAAAAGTTATAGGGGTCAGAAGATGACAATTTTAAACGTATTAATTTTCCTGCATGTAGTTATGATTTTTTCCAGAAGTCCGACAAAATCAAACCTATATAAGTAGGGTATCATTTTAATCGTATGGACCTACAGAATACATATCAGGTGTCATTTTTACCGAAAAATGTACTACGTAGAAACGGAAGCCCCCAAAAGTTACAAAACAGCGTTTTTTTTTTCAATTTTGTCGCACAATGATTTTTTTTCCCGCTTCACCATAGATTTTTGGGCAAAATGACTGACGTCATTACAAAGTAGAATTGGTGGCGCAAAAAATAAGCCATCATATGGATTTTTAGGTGTAAATTTGAAAGAGTTATGATTTTTTAAAGGCAAGGAGCAAAAAACGAAAATGCAAAAACGGAAAAACCTCCGGTCCTTAAGGGGTTAATATAGATTTGCCGCAAATAAATTCGGATCGAAAATAACTTTTTAGAAAAATTCAGGGAATCGTCCGAATCGAATTTTTGAAAAGTTCGCTCATCTCTAGTACCAATTGATTAGAAAAAGCAACCCCAAAAGGAAATTACCCTTGCAGACACTGCTGCTTTTGTAAGTACAATTTAGCTCAGGCACAGTACACACTAGGAGGCTATGAAATTAAAATGCAACAATTGATTACCTGTAGGACTGCACATGTGGTCTATTGTTTGATATGTTCATGCAGAAGATTTTATGTTGGCAAGACTAAAAGACCTCTGTTTAAAAGAATCAGAGAACATATTTATTCTTTAAAAACTGTGTCAGGAGCACCACGCCTATTAGAACACATGGCCACAGCTCATAATAATGATGTTTCAACTTTGAAATTTACTGGAATCAAATGTATTGAATAAGGAGATAGGGGGCTAGATCAAGATACATACCTCTTGAGAAGAGAAATAGTATGGATTAGTTGGCTTAATGTGCTGGGGCCTTTGGGCCTTAACGATCGCAATGACCTATCCCCCTACCTGTAGACCCAGGTTATGAGCAGGTTTGCTCTTTTTGGTGTATTATATTTATGTTATTTTAATTGTCACTATAATATTTTGTATATGTACACACCCCTCTTGCAGGTCATGTATAAGAGATACAGAGCACCTGTTACCGGAAGGAGACCGGAAGAAGCTCCTGTGAAACAGACTGTTGTCTCCACCCCCACCCCCTGCACACCTCCCCGCCACACCGCTTACCTATCTGTGGATTTATTACCCCAAGTATTTGGTGGACATCCAGCTTTACCCACAATAAAGCATGAAGATTTATACTGAGTGAGTGCATTGCATTTTTCTATATCTCTTTTACAAGTTAATTTGAGTGAGGGTCTACTACTGGAGCCCTCAACTAAATCCTTTCTAAAATGGATACTTTTTGTTTGGGTCTGTTTAATATAATTTGGGGTAACACTTTGAGCTAATGGACCTACAGTTCTTATTTATCAGTTTGACTGCAATTGTACTTAAGTCTTGATCAATTACACATATTGATTTGTTCAAGGTATAGGTGCTGACTTTGGGCATGAAGGAAAGTGCTGCCCACTAAGGGATTATGATAATAGCTGTAATAACAAATATCAGGAATCCTTGTCATCTGAAGACCTGAAAACATAACAAACTTTTTGTCATACTGTTAAGTACAGTTTAAATTGTACTGATTATCATCATTAATGTATTCCAAAACACACTCATATGGAAGAGATATCTCTGTCATATGATCAGCATATCATCAATGTATCTGCCATACTAGTGTGTGGAATCACAGTGGTTATACTGCGTTATTGTCACGTCGAGTGCTCCGGGTCCCGCTGCCTCCCAAAGCGCTCACGGCATTGCTGACCGCGAGCGCTGCTCCCCGGAGAGGACGCGATCCGAGGCACGGCTCGTGCCCGCCCTCGGATCGCGCCCCATGTCACTCACCTCTCGCCCTCGTCTGCTTCCTCCTGGCGCGCGCGGCCCTGCTCCCTAGGGCGCGCGCGCCGGCTTGCTAAAATTTAAAGGGCCAGTGCACCACTAATTGGTGCCTGGCCCAATCACTCCCTAACATAAAAAAAACCACTTCCCCTTCCTCTCCTTACCGGATCTTGTTGCCTTGTGCCCTGAGAAAGCGTTATAGTGTGTTCCAAGCCTGTGTACCCAGACCTTCTGCTGTTGCCCCTGACTACGAATCTCGCTGCATGCCCTGACCTTCTGCTATTTCTGACCTTGTCTCTGTCTAGTCCTTGTGTACCGCGCCAGTCTCAGCTGCCAGAGACGTTGAGTCGCTACTGGGGAACACGACCTGGTAGTTACTGCCGCAGCAAGTCCATCCTGCTTTGCGGCGGGCTCTGGTGAACACCAGTAACTGCTTAGAACCGATTCCCCAGTACGGCCCGCGTCATCGCCTCTCTGGCACAGAGGATCCACCTCCAGTGTCTTCACCAGCCGCTAGTCCGGACCCTGACAGTTATGAATATCTTTTGACTTTTCCAACATGATATCATCAGGTTCACGAGGGATGGGGAGTATTTAGCTCCCACATAAAACCCCATAAACCTGGAGATAAAATTGCCCACTGGAAAGAAAAAAAAAACTTTTAGACTGTGTAACGAAAATTTTAAATAATAACTAAATTAGTTTCAGTTTTCAACTTAATAGCCATGATATGTATACAGGGTCCCTCTACCTATGTATATGATGTGCTGACAATTGGAATAAATTATCCCTACCTCACAAGATTGCATCATTACCATGTATATGAAAATAGTATATATTAGTTTATATCTAAGATATAGCTATACTATAGAAATATATAATAATACAGAAAATTTTAATTTTTGTCTTTGTTCTCCTGGATGTATTTGATTTAAAATAAACCTAAAATATTAATTCATTTACATTCAAAGAAATGCTCAGCATTTAGGGTGATGATGTTTTTTTCTGAAATGCGTACACTTTTTCACTTCACCCTTACATCTTATTTTTTGGGCAATGAAGGAAAGCAGTAACATTAACCTAGCCCCAAAATGTCACACTTTATTTTGTTCTTCATGCTTCCAAAATCTTTTGGCTTTGACTCAACGATGTGACTTCAGAAAAAGCTGTTTATTGTACTTCTATGTTATCTGGTTGCGGGAGCTTGACTTTAAAAAGCAAGTGTGAAGTATTCATGGGAAACTCAAATTCCATAGAAGCATATAAAATACAACACCATTCCTGTTAAGCACAAGTTATATGCCATACAACAAATACCCAAAGTATAACTGATGACCGCATAGCTGGTAAATAATGAGGCCTCATTAGTGAGAAGACTCCACAAATGGAAGAATCAGAAAAACCAGAAATGCACCAATTTTTCACCACATAACATGCTCTAAATACGCCCAAACTAAGGGAAACATGCTCAAACACATTCTTGCTCTCCTACAGTGTAAACAACACACAATAATTATATTCCAGACCTATCACTAGAGATGAGCGATTCGAAGCTGACGAACCCTAATTCGTTACGAATTTCAGGAAATATTCGATTTGCAACGAATGTGAATATTGCCGCCATTCTATAGCGCAAATGGCTTCATTAAACTCCATTTTACAGTGTTTCAGTCCAGGGCATCTAAAATGGCAGATCCACATGTCAGTACCTGGGGCAAGGGACACTGGGAAGGCGGGAAGGCAAGTCGGAAAGGGAAGTAGGTGAGATGACCCTGAATCACATGCAGGATGCAGCCTATCAGCAGCCAGTCACCCCTGTAATGTCACAGCCCTATATAATCGGCAGCCATATTGCGGCCAGCAACTTCATTCATTACACTGCAGATAGGACGGAAAGCCTGTGTGTGTGTGTTAAAGCAGAAAAAAGCGCATTCCAGCAGCGTTTAACATCCTCCTAGTCCCATCATCGTTCTTGTGGACGGAGAGCATTGTTTTTTTCACTGAAAAGGATTTTTACTGAAGATGCAGGCATTAACCTCCCAGTCACTTTCTTCAGCATAGTATTACAGAGAGGGGCACATAGCTGTATGTTGCCTCATACATTTCAACAACCTGCATCAACTTCATAAACCTTAGCAGAGGAGGCAGGAATAATTTTTCAGTGCAATTTAGTGTCTTTGTGCCACAAAAAATCATCTACTGGTTATACTAGTCTGTAGACAGTATAATACCCGACAGTCCTTTCCTAATAGTTGGCAATTTTGAGTTTAGTACACAGCTTTTTTTGGGTGCAGCACTGTTGTGTACTGCTGGAGTTGTGAAAAAAATTTTTTTTTTTAACCCCTTCATGACCCAGCCCATTTTCACCTTCAGGACCTGGGCATTTTTTGAAAATCTGACCACTGTCACTTTAAACATTAATAACTCTGGAATGCTTTTACTTATCATTCTGATTCCGAGATTGTTTTTTCGTGACATATTCAACTTTATGTTATTGGTAAAATTTCACTGATATTTGTATCCTTTCTTGGTAAAAAAATCTAAAAATTTCATGAAAATTTTGAAAATTTAGCATTTTTCTAACTTTGAAAGTCTCTTCTTGAAAGGAAAATGGATATTCCAAATAAATTACATATTGATTCACATATACAATATGTCTACTTTGTGTTTGCATAAAAAAATTGACAAGTTTTTACTTTTGGAGGACACCAGAGGGCTTCAAAGTTCCGCAGCAATTTTCCAATTTTTCTCAAGATTTTCAAAATCGTAATTTTTCAGGGACCAGTTCAAGTTGGAAGTGGATTTTAAGGGTCTTCATATTAGAAATACCCCATAAATGACCCCATTATAAAAACTGCACCCCCAAAGTATTCAAAATGACATTCAGTAAGTGTTTTAACCCTTTAGGTGTTTCACAGGAATAGCAGCAAAGTGAAGGAGAAAATTCTAAATCTTCATTTTTTACACTCGCATTTTCTTGTAGACCCAATTTTTGAATTTTTACAAGGGGTAAAAGGAGAGAAATCACCCTAAAATTTGTAACCCAATTTCTCTCGAGTAAGGAAATACCTCATACGCGTATGTAAAGTGTTCGGCGGGCGCAGTAGAGGGCTCAGAAGGGAAGGAGCGACAAGGGGATTTTGGAGAGTGAGTTTTTCTGAAAGGGTTTTTGGGGGGCATGTCCCATTTAGGAAGCCCATATGGTGCCAGAACAGTGGACCCCCCACATGTGACCCCATTTTGGAAACTATACCCCTCATGGAATTTAATAAGGGGTGCAGTGAGCATTTACACCCCACTGGCGTTTGACAGATATTTGAAACGGTGGATTGTGCAAACCAAAAATTTTATTTTTCATTTTCACAGACCACTGTTCCAAAAATCTGTCATACACCAGTGGGGTGTAAATGCTCACTGCACCCCTTATTACATTCCGTGAGGGGTGTAGTTTCCAAAATGGGGTCACATGTGGATATTTATTGTTTTGCGTTTGTCAGAACTGCTGTAACAATCAGCCACCCCTGTGCAAATCGCCTCAAATGTACATGGCACACTCTCCCTTCTGGGCCTTGTTGTGCGCCCTAAGAGCACTTTGCACCCACATATGGGGTATCTCCGTACTCGGGAGAAATTGCGTTACAAATTTAGAGGGTCTTTTTTTCCCTTTTACCTCTTGTGAAAATGAAAAGTATAGGGCAACACCAGCATGTCAGTGTAAAAAATTTATTTTTTTACAGTAACATGCTGGTGTAGACCCCAACTTCACCTTTTCATAAGGGGTTAAAGAAGAAAAAGCCCCCCAAAATTTGTAAGGCAATTTCTCCCGAGTACGGTGATACCCCATATGTGTCCCAAAACTGTTGCCCTGAAATACGACAGGGCTCCAAAGTGAGAGAGCGCCATGCGCATTTGAGGCCTGAATTAGGGATTTGCATAGGGGTGGACATAGGGGTATTCTACGCCAATGATTCCCAAACAGGGTGCCTCCAGCTGTTGCAAAACTCCCAGCATGCCTGGACAGTCAATGGCTGTCCGGCAATACTGGGAGTTATTATTTTGCAACAGCTGGAGGCTCCGTTTTGGAAACAGTAGCGTACCAGACGTTTTTCATTTTTTTTGGGGGGGGGGGGGCTGTGTAGGGGTATGTGTATTTGTAGTGTTTTTTACTTTTTATTTTAGGTTAGTGTCAGTGTAGTGTAGTGTTTTTAGGGTACAGTCACATGGGCAGAGGTTCACAGCAAATTTGCCGCTGGAAGTTTGAGCTGCAGCGCAAAATTTGCGCCATCTCAAACTTGCAGCACTCACTGTGAACCTCCGCCCATGTGAGTGTACCCTGTACATTCACATTGGGGGGAGGGGGCAAACATCCAGCTGTTGCAAACTCCGAGCATGCCCTTTGGCTGTCCGTGCATGCTGGGAGTTGTAGTTTTGCAACAGCTGGAGGAACACTGGTTTGGAAACACTAAGTTAAGTAATAAAGTTTCAAGTGTTTTGCAACCAAACTTAGTGTTTCCAAACCAGTGTGCCTCCAGCTGTTGCAAAACTACAACTCCCAGCATGCATGGTCTGTCAGTGCATGCTGAGAGTTATAGTTTAGCAACAATTGCAACAGCAGGAGGCACTGAGTTAGGAAACGGACAATGTTTCCCAACTAGTGTGCCTCCAGTTGTTGCAAAACTACAACTCCCAGCATGCCCAGACTGCCCAGGCATGCTGGAAGTTGTAGTTCGGCAATATCTGAAGGATCAGATGTTGCCGAACTACAACTTCCAGCATGCTTGGGCAGTCTGGGCATGCTGGGAGTTGTAGTTTTGCAACATCTGGAGGTCCACAGTTTGGAGACCACTGTATAATGGTCTCCAATCTGTGCTCTTCCAGATGTTAGAGAACTACAACTCCCAGCATGCCTGGACAGACTGAGCATGCTGGGAGTTGTAGTTTTGCAACATCTGGAAGAGCACAGATTGGAGACCATTATACAGTGGTCTCCAAACTGAGGACCTCCAGATGTTGCAAAACTACAACTCCCAGCATGCTCAGAAAGCCAAAGGCTGTCTGGGCATGCTGGGAGTTGCAGTTTTGAAACTCCCAGAGGCAGCAGTGATATCGCTTTACGGCGATCTCACTGCTGCCAATGAAGATGCTGCACTGCTGCCGGAAACTCACCTCCGGGACGCAGCGCAGCTGGGACCGCATGGAGGACGCCGGGACCGCCGGGACCGCTCGGGACACCGCTCGGAAGGGTAAGTGACGCCGGGGGACGGGTCAGGGACACTTAGCAGAGCGGTGTGTGTCCCGATCCCCGTGATCGGGACTCACACACCGCGCTGCTAAGTATTTTCATAGCGAAACGCTGCTATCAGCTAGTCAGATTTGACCAGCTGATAGCAGCGATCGCTGGGGGGGGGGGGAGGGGATGAAACCCCCTGTGGTCGCACGGTAAGATGGCTGGCTATCAGTGATAGCCACCATCTTTCCGGGCGCTGCGGGGTGCCGCGAGTAGCGGCAGTAATGTTCATGACGTACCTGTATGTCATGGGTCGGGAACACCTTGCCACCCATGACGTACAGGTATGTCATAGGTCGGGAAGGGGTTAAGGGTACTGTAGCACATTTTTCTGCCCTCATCAGAGCATACCGCATACGTACATCAAGTAGTGTACTGTTTTTTACCTGTTAATCTGTCAATGGCCTACATACTGTGAAAGGACAGCCAAAAGTAATCACCGGCTGGCGTTTAAAAAAAACATTACAGAGTTTTTAGGCGCATTATAGCGCATTTTTCTGCCCTCATAAGTGCATACCGCATACGTAAATCTAAGTAGTGTACTATTTTGTACCTGTTAATCTGTCAAGGGCCTACATACTGTGGAACGACAGACAAAAGTAATCTCCTGCTGGTGTTTTACAAAAATACTGAGTTTTTAGGCGTATTGTAGCGCATTTTTCTGCCCTCATCAGTGCATACGGCATACGTACATCTAAGCAGTGTATTATTTTTTACCTGTTAATCTGTCAAGGGCCTACATACTGGTAAAGTCCAGGCAAAAGTACTCACAGACTGTTGTTGTAGTCAGATACTTTTTTAAGTGTACTGCAGATAATTTTTCTGCCCTCACGAGTGCATACCACATACCTACATCTAAGTAGTGTACTATTTTGTACCTGTTAATCTGTCAAGGGCCTACATACTGTAAATGGACATTCAAAGGAAATCACCGGCTGGTGTTTTACAAAAATACAGAGTTTTTAGCCGTATTGTAGTGCATTTTTCTGCCCTCATCAGTGCATACCACATACATACATCTAAGTAGTGTACTGGCCTATGAAAGACCAGTACTGGCATATGAAAGGCCAGCCAAAAGTGCACACCTGCTGCGGTTTAGACAAATACAGTTTTTAGCGTAGTGAAGCATATTGTACTCCCCTCATATACGCATTAAGTATGTCAGGCAGAAAGTGCCAGGATGTGCACAGAGAAGTGTCAGAGGCCTAAATCCTTCAGGCAGAGGTGAGACTAGGGGTGAGTGGCAGCAGAAGTCGCAGCGAGAGGCCTGATCTCCCGTTATCAGCTAGCGGTCGGGTCTCGACCAGCAACTCATCTGTCGTTGTCGATTGCTTAACACAGCCATCCACTTCATCACAAGTGGCCTGGGAGCAGTCCCTGTCCTCCCATTGTCTCTGTCCTATGCTGTTCCCTCTCCTACAGAAGTATCTTATGCTGTGGGTTCAGCTCCACTATTCACTGAGGATGATCTAATAGAGGACAGTCAGCAGCTACTGCCCAGCAAAGAAGTGAAGTAGGCATCCGCCGCTTCCTCCGCTAGGCAAGCAAGTAGTGATGAGGAGAGTGACGTGGGAGGCAGTGTTGCCAGGGTTCAGGGTCCTGAAGCAGACACTGTTGAGGAACCTGAGAAGGACATCAGTGATGTGCACTTGGGAGCCAGGTGCAGAAGGGGCTTCATCATCATCAGGAGAAGAGAGTTGCAGGTTGCCCGTGAGGCAGCAGCTGAGCCAGCAAGGGCGTAGCATGGTTGGCAGTCAGCATGGTGGCAGAAGTGGAAATTCTGGAGCCAAACGTGCCCGGGGTAGACCACCTGCTTCGTGGCAGCCTACCTTCCCGGGAGGTAGTGAAACAGGGGTTCCTGGAGACGGCGGCAGTAGCAGTCAATTGGTGCGGACTGTTGGTAGGAAAATCAGCTACTCGGCAGTGTGGCAGTTTTTCATCAAGCATCCGGAGGAGGTTCACATAGTCACATGCAAGATATGTGGGCAGAAGGTGAAGCGTGGCCAGGGTCCCAATGTTGGCACCACAGCCCTGCATCAACATATGCTTCATCACCATAAAGTGGCCTGGGAGAACTGTGACTCCGATGTAGTGGTTCAGCCTGCTGCATTACCCCGTGGCCCGCCGCTCCCTCTTTCAGCCAGCCAAGGCTCCACCTCAGCCAAAGGGAGCTGTGTGTCATACCCTCCTTCTGTCGCTCTAGATGCTCCTTCTCCTCCCACTTTTAGTCAGCCATTCCACCAACAATCCATCTGCGAAGCCATGTCCAAGAGACAACAGTATGCACCCACTCATCCAACGGCACAGAAGCTGAATGTGCTCCTGTCTAAGTTGTTGGTGCTGCAGTCCCTCCATTTTAAAGTGGTGGACTCTGCACCTTTCAGAGAATTGATGGCCGTAATTTCTTTGCGAAGAAGGCAGTACCAGCCAAACACAATTTTGTGGAAGAGAAGGTGGTCCAGTCCTTGAGCCTGTCGGTGTGTACCAAAGTGTACGGCAGCACCGATGACTGGAGCTGTAACTATGGTCAGGGACAATACATGTCCTTTACGGCTCACTGGGTGAATATGGTTCCTGCACAGCCACAACCCCAACTTGGACAGATCACGCCGCTTCCTCCTCCACGCTCTCAGCCCGTTGGTCCTGTGACAGTGTGCGACTCCGCTTCCTCATCCTCCACCGTGTCCTCAGCCTTCACTGCCCAGACAAGTCTAAGTGGCCCTTCAGCAAACAATGTGTGCAGGGCACGGCGGTATCACGCTGTTCTTCACATGGTTTGCCTTGGCAAAAAGAGTCAGGGGAGGAACTTGTAAAAGTCATTCATAAAGAAATCAGAGCATGTTTTACTCCATGAAAACTGGAAATGGGAACCATGGTGACTGACAATGGGAAGAACATCTTGCATGCGCTGCGACTGGGAAGGTTGAGCCATGTGCCCTGCATGGCACACATGTTCAATCTGGTTGTAAAGCAGTTCCTGAAGTGATCCCCCCATTTGCAAGACATCCTAACAATGGGAAGGAAACTTTGCATGCACTTCAGCCACTCATACACCGCAAAGCACAGTTTAGGCTTCATGAGATGGGCGGTATTTCTAGTCATCTGACAGAAGAGGAGGAGCATGATCAACTAGAGGAGCTAGAGGGTTATGAGGAAGGCGAGACAGAGGACCCAGACACACCGTGGCAGTATGCAGTGGAGATGGAGGCAGGGAGTCCCTCCAAGTCACTTGCACAAATGGCACGATGCATGCTCAGTTGCATGCGTAGTGACCGCCGAACTGTCAATATTCGGCAGCGGGATGACTTCTGGCTCTCCACCTTATTGGACCCTCGTTACCGGCACAAAATGGGGGCCTTTTTTACACCCACTGAGAGGGAGGACAAACTGACCTACTACAGAGAGATCCTACGTAGTCAGTTGGCAGATGCCTATCGGCACCATCGTTCATCCCCTAGCAGGTCTGACTCGGGGGACCCTCTGCACTCACCTTCCACTGCCATGGCTGCTGGGGAGGGGTGGGGTAGCAGGAGCAGTACCAACTCCAGCAGCAGCAGCAGCCTGAGTCTACAGTCGCTGATGAGTACCTTTCTTCAGCTGCATAGTGAAGCAACTCATCAGCAGCAGGTAGAAATGGAGCAGGACCTAAACCAGCAGGTAGTGGCATACCTTGAGATGGCCATGCCAACAAACCTTGAGGATCCGCTGGACTTCTGGGCAGCCAAACTTGATTTATGGCCACATCTAGCAGAGTTTGCCCTGGAAAAGCTGTCCAACTGGCCAGTAGTGTGCCATCAGAGCGGGTATTTAGTGCGGCAGGGCCATAGTCACCCCAAGGAGAACTCTTCTGGCCATGAAAAATGTGGAGAGATTGACCTTTGTGAATATGAATCCGGCATGGATCATCCAGGATTTCCACCCACCAATGCCAGAGGCATCAGAGTAGATTTACCATTGTGCTACACCAACACTTCACAAATATGGATAGTGACAAACAGATTTAAGGCACTGCTCCCCAGTTACAAACATTCCAGCCACCTTCATCACCGGGTACTGGTATTGCCACCCACTGCACCACTCTGTCACCGGGTCACTTTCAGGACTCCTGATGCTGCTGCCACCTCCAGGCTTTTCCATTCAGCCACTATTTTGTCTCCTTATGCTTCTGCCAACTCTAGGCTGTGCCATTCAGCCCCTATATGGTCTCCTCATGCTTTCCCCACCTCCAGGCTGTGTCATTCAGCCAATCTAAAGTTTTCTGATGCTGCTGGGTCTGTCTTGGATATTACCTACAATTTTTTTTATGGTAGCACTAGCAAACATACATGCTCAATAGAGATTTCAAAATTGATCTTTTAATGTTAGTGGTTGTGAAGCCCTCTTATGTACACATCCTGCTGCCTGATCCAGGCTGTGTGTTTCAGGAACTAATTGTCTTACTGATGCTGCTGGGCCTGTGCCTAATTTTTTTTTTGATGATAGCACGAGGTAACATACCTCTCCAATAGAGATTTCAACACTGTTCTTTCAATCTTAGGGGTTATGAAACCCTCTTGAGTACTGCTGCTACCTGCTCCTGACTGTGTCTTTCAGGAACTACTTAGCTTACTGTTGCTGCGGAGATTGGGCCTTACATTTTTGGATGGTAGCACTAGCTAACATGCATCTTCAATAGAGATTTCAACATTCACTTTTTAATGTTAGGGGTTGTAAACCCCTCTTGTGTACTCATGCGGTTGCCTGCTCCTGTCTGTGTCATTCAGCAACTACATGGTTTAGTGATGCTGCTGGGCCTAGGACATTACCTATACAGTGGTCCCTCAACATATGATATTAATTGGTTCCAGGAGAACCATCATATGTTGAAACCATCATATGTCGAGTACATATGTCTATGTAAAAATGGTAATTGGTTCTAGGGCCTCGGAACCATTGTATGTTGAATACATATCTCTATGGGAAACTGCCAATTGGTTCTGGGATGACCATTGCATGTGGAGTGTATGGGGAGTGTTTAACAAACCATGGTGCCTCCAGCTGTTGCACAACTAAAACTCCCAGCATGCATGTACAGCCATTGACTGTCTGGGCATGCTGGGAGTTATAGTTTTGCAACAGCTGGAGGCACACTGATAGGGAAACATTGATGCATGGGGTGTATAGTGTGTATATGTATTGTATGTGATGTGTGACATCGCATACAGTACTGTACAGTTCTTTAAATACCTTCAGGGGGGACAGAATGTCCTCCATTACCATCCTGCCGACTACAGCTCTATAGGAAAGGAAGGGGAGGGCAGCCAGCAGCTCATTGGATGCCTGCAGCAAGATGCTACATGCTATTGGCTATGGCTGCACTGGGGGGGGGGGCTTACACTGAGCTCACAGTGGAAGCCTGTGTGAGTTAGCAGGGCAGCATGTGAGTAACACGAGGCTGAACGGGGCATACGGGGCACATTAAACAACTATCTGTCAGTTGCTGAAGTTGTCAGCGCTGTCAGTTTGTACGATGGCCCCGACACACAGCAGCATCATATGTCGACGCTGCCTTCAACATACGATGGGTTCTGAGAGGCCATCATATGTTGAAATGATCATATGTCGGGGCCATCATAAGTCGGGGGGTCACTGTATATGTTTATGGTAGCACCAGGTACCATACATCTTCAATGGAAATTTCTAAATTAATCTTTTATTCTTAGAGATTGTAAGGCCCTATTGTCTCATCCTCTGCAGCCAACTCCAGGCTGTCCCATTCAGACACTATATGGTCTCCTCATGCTTCAGCTAACTCCAGGCTGTGCCATTCAGCCACTATATGGTCTCACTATATGCCACCTCCAGGCTCTGTCATTGCGCTGCCATGTGACATGTGACTCCTTGTTAGATTTTGGTTCTGTGTACCCACACGCCAGGAGTTAAAAGTTCCATTTCAAAATCCTCATTTTCAATTTAAAAATCTTACATTTATATTTAAAATTCTTACATTTCAATGGTCTCCTCATGCTTTTGCTAACTCCAGGCTGTGCCATTCAGACACTATATGGTCTCCTCATGCTTCAACCACCTCCAGGCTGCGTCATTCAGCCACAATATGGTCTCCATATATTGACTGTGTATTGTAGGAAACATGTGGGTATCCTTGAGTTACTCTCCCAGCATTATTGCCATGGTGATACCAGACCAGCAATAAAAGGAATATTGCCAAGGAATAGCAGAAACAGGGAACTGTGGATACTGCCACCGGCTGTTGGAATTGACTGACTATCCCAGGTTGTAGATTTACCATTTTGAAGTTCATCAGTTCCAGTAGGCTTTAAGTTGTTCATTCTTTGTTGTGGTTCTTCAGTTGCAGAATTAAGTTATATCATGTTTTCCTGTTTCTCTGATGAGCTAATGTCACTGGAACACACAATACTCATATTGTCATCTAATGAAGAATCCTTTTCTTCAGAGAACGTATGTATCATTTTAAAATTTTGAATGTCAGGTTGTATTCTGACACTTTCTGATTATAAAGGAATTTTGTAATCTGGGACACAGGTAAAAATACGTATTTTTAAGCGTATTGTAGCACATTTTTCAGCCCTCATAAGTGCATACCACATACCTACATCTAAGTAGTGTACTATTTCATACCTGTTAATCTGTCAAGGGTCTATATTCTGTGAAAGGACAGCCAATAGTACACACTTGCTGTTCTAGACAAATACTGTTTTAAGCTAAGTGAAGCATATTGTACTCCTTTAACATACGCAATAAACATGTCAGGCAGAGTAGTGAAATTTCAATTACAAAATCCATAATATCAATTTAAAAATCTTAAATTTAAAAATCATAAATTTCAATGGTCTCGTCATGCTGCTGCCAACTCCAGGCTGTGCCATTCAGACACTATGGGGGAGATTTATCAAAACCTGTCCAGAGGAAAAGATGCTGAGTTGCCCATAGCAACCAATCAGATTGCTTCTTTCATTTTTGAAAAGGTCTCCGAAAAATGAAAGAAGCAATCTGATTGGTTGCTATGGACAACTCAGATATGTTTCCTCTGGACAGGTTTTGAAAAATGTCCCCCTATATGGTCTCCTCATGCTTCAGCCAACTCCAGGCTGTGTCATTCAGGCAATATATGGTTTACTAAAGCTGCTGGGCCTGGGTATAAAAATGTTGTTATGGTAGCACTAGCTACCAAAAATCTTCAGTTTAAATTTCAAACTTTGTCTGTTTTTTCTTAGGGATTGTGAAGCCCTGGTGTCTACTCATGCTTCAGCCAACTCCAGGCTGTGTCATTCAGCCAATATATGGTTTACTGATGCTGCTGGGCCTGGGAAAAAAAACTTGTGTTATGGTAGCACTAGCTACCCAAAATCTTCAGTTTAAATTTCATCTTTTAATCTTAGGGATTGTGAAGCCCTAGTGTCTACTCATGCTGCTGCCAGCTCCAGGATGTGTCATTCTGCCATTATATGATCTCCTCATGCTGCCAACACCTCTACACTGTCTCATTCAGCTACTATATGGTCTCCTCATGCTTCCAACATCTCCACACTGTGTCATTCAGCCACTATATGGTCTCCTTATGCTGCCAACACCTCCAAGCTGTGTCATTCAGCCACTATATGGTCTCCTCATGCTGCCAAAACCTCCACGCTGTGTCATTCAGCCACTATATGGTGTCCTCATCCTGTCAACACCTCCATGCTGTGTCAATCAGCCACTATATGGTCTCTTCATGCTGCCAACACCTCCAAGCTGTGTCATTCAGCCACTATATGGTATCCTCATGCTGTCAACACCTCCATGCTGTGTCAATCAGCCAATATATGGTCTCCTCATGCTTCAGCCTCATCCAAGCTGTGTCATTCAGCCACTATATGGTCTCCTCATGCTGCCAACACCTCCATGCTGTGTCAATCAACCACTATATGGTGTCCTCATACTGATGCCACCTCCAGGCTCTGTCATTATGCCGCTCTGCGGCAGTGATTCTAAAAGTGATGCCTGTAATCTGCATGTCATTCTGAATAACAGTATTCTTTCACTACCCCAGCACACTCCATATGCATGTTAGAACACAGCAAAGTGTTCTACACCCCTATTGAGGCTCTCTGTAGGCCTGAAATAGCCATTTTTAATATAGATTTGCCACAAATAAATTTGGATTGAACCACATTTTTTAGAACAATTCAGCGAATCGGTGGAATCAAATTTTTCTAAAGTTTGCTCATCTCTACCTATCACCTTTAATCTGCTCTAAATTATTACTTTGAGATGTTATATTGACTTGTCAAAAATTTTGATCAGTCAGGGTGTGGGTGCTAAGACCCCCACTGATTACTGGAAGGAGTAAGGAGAAGTACTTGGCTAAGTGCTTCCCTGCCCATCTCTCTCTGATGGAACTGGAACTCTGATGCCTGTGTGAGCTACTGTGGGGGAACACTGATGCCTGTGGGAGCTACAGTGGGGGAACAGTGATGCCTGTGGGAGCTACTGTGGGGGAACACTGATGCCTGTTTGAGCTACTGTGGGGGAACTCTGATGCCTATAGTTACTGTGGGGGAACTCTGATGTCTGTGGTAGCTACTGGGGGGGAACTCTGATGCTTGTAGCTACTGTGGGGGAACTCTGATACCTGTGGTAGCTAATGTGGGGGAA
The DNA here is from genome assembly GCF_029499605.1 of Hyla sarda. Classification (NCBI taxonomy): domain Eukaryota; kingdom Metazoa; phylum Chordata; class Amphibia; order Anura; family Hylidae; genus Hyla; species Hyla sarda. The sequence goes on from NC_079197.1 coordinate 51,947,608, forward strand.
CTCTGATGCCTGTAGTTACTGTGGAGGGAAAGTTGATGCCTGTGGTAGCTACTGTGGGGGAACTCTGATGGTGGTAGCTACTGTGGGGGAACTCTGATGCCTGTGGAGCTACTGTGGGAGAACTCTGATGCCTGTGGTAGCTACTGTGGGGTAACTCTGATGCCGGTGGTAGCTACTGTGGGGGAACTCTGATGCCTGTGGTAGCTACTGTGGGGGAACTCTGATGCCTGTGGTAGCTACTGTATGGGAGCTCTGATGCCTGTAGCTACTGTGTGGGAACTCTGATGCCTGTACCTACTGTGGGGGAACTCTGATGCATGTGGTAGCTACTGTGGGGGAACTCTGATGCCTGTACCTACTGTGGGGAAACTCTGATGCCTGTGGTAGCTACTGTGGGGGAACTCTGATGCCTGTACCTACTGTGGTGGAACTCTGATGCCTTTGTTAGCTACTGTGGGGGAACTCTGATGCCTGTGATAGCTACTGTGGGGGAACTTTGATGCCTGTAGCTACTGTGGGGGAACTCTGATGCCTGTACCTACTATGGGGGAACTCTGATGCCTGTGGTAGTTACTGTGGGGGAACTCTGATGCCTGTGGTAGCTACTGTGGAGGAACTCTGATGCCTGTGGTAGCTACTGTGGGGGAACGCTGATGCCAGTGGTAGCTACTGTGGGGGAACTCTGATGCCTGTGAAAGCTACTGTGGGGGAACTCTGATGCCTGTGGTAGCTACTGTGGAGGAACTCTGATGTCTGCATCTACTGTGGGGGAACTCTGATGCCTGTAGATACTGTGGTGGGAACTCTGATGCCTGTAGTAGCTACTGTGGGGGAACTCTGATGGTGGTAGCTACTGTGGGGGAACTCTGATGGTGGTAGCTACTGTGGGGGAACTCTGATGGTGGTAGCTACTGTGGGGGAACTCTGATGGTGGTAGCTACTGTGGGGGAATTCTGATGGTGGTCGCTACTGTGGTGGAACTATGATGCCTGCACCTACTGTGGTGGAACTCTGATGCCTGTGTTAGCTACTGTGGGGGAACTCTGATGCCTGTGGTAGCTACTGTGGGGGAACTCTGATGCCTGTGATAGCTACTGTGGGGGAACTTTGATGCCTCTAGCTACTGTGGGGGAACTCTGATGCCTGTACCTACTATGGGGGAACTCTGATGCCTGTGGTAGCTATTGTGGGGGAACTCTGATGCCTGTACCTACTGTGGTGGAACTCTGATGCCTGTGTTAGCTACTGTGGGGGAACTCTGATGCCTGTGGTAGCTACTGTGGGGGAACTCTGATGCCTGTGGTAGCTACTGTGGGGGAACTCTGATACCTGTACCTACTGTGGGGGAACTCTGATGCCTGTGGTAGCTACTGTGGGGGAACTCTGCTGCCTGTGGTAGCTATGTAGGGGAACTCTGATGCCTGTAGCTACTGTGTGGAAACTCTGATGCCTGTACCTACTGTGGGGGAACTCTGATGCCTGTGGTAGCTATTGTGGGGGAACTCTGATGCCTACACCTACTGTGGGGGAACTCTGATGCCTGTGGTAGCTATTGTGGGGGAACTCTGATGCCTGTACCTACTGTGGGGGAACTCTGATGCCTGTGTTAGCTACTGTGGGGGAACTCTGATGCCTGTGGTAGCTACTGTAGGGGAACTCTGGTGCCTGTAGCTACTTTCTGGGAACTCTGATGCCTCTACCTACTGTGGGGGAACTCTGATGCCTGTGGTAGCTACTGTGGGGGAACTCTGATGCCTGTACATACTGTGGGGGAACTCTGATGCCTGTGGTAGCTACTGTGGGGCAACTCTGATGCCTGTACCTACTGTGGGGGAACTCTGATGCCTGTGGTAGCTACTGTGGGGGAACTCTGATGCCTGTACATACTGTGGGGGAACTCTGATGCCTGTGGTAGCTACTGTGGGGCAACTCTGATGCCTGTACCTACTGTGGGGGAACTCTGATGCCTGTGGTAGCTACTGTGGGGGAACTCTGATGCATGTGGTAGCTACTGTGGCGGAACTCTGATGCCTGTGGTAGCTACTATGGGGGAACTCTGATGCCTGTGATAGCTACTGTGGGGGAACTCTGATGGTGGTAGCTACTGTGGGGGAATTCTGATGGTGGTCGCTACTGTGGTGGAACTCTGATGCCTGCACCTTCGGTGGTGGAACTCTGATGCCTGTGTTAGCTACTGTGGGGGAACTCTGATGCCTGTGGTAGCTACTGTGGGGGAACTCTGATGCCTGTAGCTACTGTGGGGGAACTCTGATAACTGTGGTTACTTCTGTGGGGGAACTCTGATGCCTGTGGTAGCTACTGTGGTGGAATTCTGATGCCTGTAGCTACTGTGGGGGAATTCTGCCTGTAGCTACTGTGGGGGAACTCTGATGCCTGTACCTACTGTGCGGGAACTCTGATGCCTGTGGGAGCTACTGTGGGGGAACTCTGATGCCTGTGGTAGCTTCTGTGGAGAAACTCTGATGCCTGTAGCTACTGTGGGGAAATTTAGGCTGATTTCACGCTATAAAATCTATCCGTTTTAAAGATCCGTCAATGTTCTGTTATAAAAAAAACGGAAATTTTTCCGTTAAACGGCCATTACAAAATCCCATATGGCCGTTGAAAAATCCCATTATAGTCTTTGGGAATTTTACATTATCCGTTTTAACCTGCTATAGCCCGTTATTAATAAAGGACGTTATTTTGTGATGGGTGAATAAACGGAATACACTATTTATCCCGTCACTATCTTCCGTCATAAAATAACATCCGTTATTAATAACGGGCAGGGGCGGACTGACCGGCCGGTCCATTCCGCAGTGGTCCGAAGGCCCAGCCGGGAAAAGGGCCCGCTGTCTGCCGCCTGTCATATGAGTGAGAGTCATCAAAGTGAGAGTCATCAAATAAATGTTGGATATGGATATCTTAATGCCGGATGGTCAGAAGGATTTTATAGTAAAAAGTTTGAGTTTCATTTTAAGTCATAATTATTTTACATTGGAGGATAAGTTTTTTATTCAACATCACGGAACTGCGATGGGCGTGAAATGCGCACCAGTTTTCGCAAATCTTTATATGGGAAAAGTAGAAGAAATGTGCATAGAGAACAGTCCTTACTATAAACATATAACATTTTACAAAAGATATATAGACAATTTGATTTTAATTTGGGAAGGGAGTAAAAATAGTTTCTATAAGTTTTTTAATGAATTAAATAATAATCAATGGGGCCTTAAATTTACTGAACATATAGATAAAGAAAATATAACTTTTTTGGATTTAGAAATATATATAAAGAAAATAAAATTAATACTCGCACGCACTTTAAATCTATTGACTCGAATGGCTATATGCATTTTAAAAGCTGTCATCAAAAAAATTGGAAGGTGAATATTCCGTTCGGACAACTAAACAGAATAAAAAGAAACTTCTGAAAATAAAAGTTATGAAAATCAAGCTAAATTAATAGAGAATAGATTTCTAGATAAGGGTTATCCCGCATCAATTGTTGAAGGCACTAGAAAAAAAGCAGATCTTATCGTAAGAACAGATCAAATAAAAAAACAAAGTCTAAACTATAAGAAAAAAGATAAAAAGGAGAAAAAAAATAAATTATTGTACAGCATTTGTATCTCGTTATTCTAGAGATGCCAAAAAATAGAAATTATTTTCAAACAAAATTGGGATATATTACAACAAGACCCTTTTTTAAAAGAATCTCTAGGAACTAATGAATTCAGGCCAAAGTTCATTTATAGGCGAGCAAAAACAGTTGCACAAGAAATTGCACCTTCATACCCTAGACTAAATACAAATATAATGAATAAAAAAACAAAAAAAGAACAAGAAACACTGAAAGGATCGTTTAGATGTAACGAAAAGAGATGTGGTACCTGTTCACATATAGAAAACGGGAAACGGAAAATAAAAAGTACGTCCACTGGTGAGGAAATCCCTATAAAATCCAGATTAAATTGTGCTAGCAATTTTGTCATTTATGTGCTCGAATGTCCGTGTGGGACCCAATATGTGGGCCGCACATCTCAAACATTTCGAAAAAGAATAAATTTGCATAGATTTAATATCAAGCATAAATATTTAAAGCATAGTGTTTCCCGTCATTTTTTAACACATCATAATGCAGACCCAGGGTTGCTACGGGTGATTCCCGTGGAGCAGATAGCGGAAAGTTTACGTAGATTCTCCACTTTATGTAGGAGAGAAAGTTTTTATATTTTTAAACTAAATACATTGATTCCGAATGGTTTTAATGAATGTATTGAGCGAGTATAAAGAAAATAGAAATTTTTGGTATTTTAATGTTTCGTCCAATGGACAATTGTTTCCGGGTGAACATGGGGTCATAGATCCATATAAAAGTAGTAATTGTGTTAGGAATAGGTATCCCTGAGGAAGGGGAATTTTCTCTCCGCAACGCGTCGGATTGTATGGATTATGAAATAAATTATTATTTTGAATGAAGTTAAGTGCATTGCAGTGATTTTAAAGAAGAATTTCGGACGGATGCGAAAAAGAAGTGATTGATTGACGGTGTGCCATATATCTGGACGGCGTGGTGGAAACAAACTTGTTCGAAGGCTAGCCGGATTGAGGGGGGTTTAAGGACGAAAAAACCCCTCTCGCCGAAGTAAGTAAAATTGCGCTTGGAAAGTTGTAAAGTGGCTGCATATGAATATTGATCCTGTCCGCTCTCCTATATTTGTTTTTGTGTTTCCGCCTGTCATATAAAATCTTTATTTTTTTAAATTGCCGGACCCGGAGCCGTTACAGTTATTCCGCTACCAGACAGCCACTGTAGCGGCAGCCCTTTAAGAGAACCGCAGTGGTTGCCTGGGAACAGTGCTTAGGTCATGTGAACTTCACGTCCGGCAGTGCCAGAGTTTACTGCTGCTGCCGAAGACCAGTGCGCCCGGCCTGCTTGTCCTCTGTGTATGGAGCCCTGCATGTCCTCAGTGTAAAGAGCCCCGGTTGTCCTCAGTGTAAAGAGCCCCGGTTGTCCTCAGTGTCCGGGAGCCCCGCTTGTCCTCAGTGTCCGGGAGTCCTGCTTGTCCTCAGTGTCCAGGAGCCCTGCTTGTCCTCAGTGTGCAGAGCCCTGCTTGTCCTCAGTGTGCAGAGCCCTGCTTTTCCTCAGTGTCCTGCTTGTTCTCAGTGTCCTCAGTGTGCAGAGCCCTGCTTGTCCTCAGTGTGCAGAGCTCTGCTTGTCCTCAGTGTGCAGAGCCCTGCTTGTCCTCAGTGTGCAGAGCCCTGCTTGTCATCAGTGTCCGGGAGCCCTGCTTGTCCTCAGTGTCCGGGAGCCCTGCTTGTCCTCAGTGTCCGGGAGCCCTGCTTGTCCTCAGTGTCCGAGAGCCCTGCTTGTCCTCAGTGTCCGAGAGCCCTGCTTCTCCTCAGTGTCCGGGAGCCCTGCTTGTCCTCAGTGTCCAGAGCCCTGCTTGTCCTCAGTGTCCAGAGCCCTGCTTGTCCTCAGTGTCCTGCTTGTCCTCGGTGCACAGAGCCCTGCTTGTCCTCAGTGTACATAGCCCTGCTTGTCCTCAGTGTCCGGGAGTCCTGCTTGTCCTCAGTGTCCAGGAGCCCTGCTTGTCCTCAGTGTCCAGAGCCCTGCTTGTCCTCAGTGTGCAGAGCCCTGCTTTTCCTCAGTGTCCTGCTTGTTCTCAGTGTCCTCAGTGTGCAGAGCCCTGCTTGTCCTCAGTGTGCAGAGCTCTGCTTGTCCTCAGTGTGCAGAGCCCTGCTTGTCCTCAGTGTGCAGAGCCCTGCTTGTCATCAGTGTCCGGGAGCCCTGCTTGTCCTCAGTGTCCGGGAGCCCTGCTTGTCCTCAGTGTCCGGGAGCCCTGCTTGTCCTCAGTGTCCGGGAGCCCTGCTTGTCCTCAGTGTCCGAGAGCCCTGCTTGTCCTCAGTGTCCGAGAGCCCTGCTTCTCCTCAGTGTCCGGGAGCCCTGCTTGTCCTCAGTGTCCAGAGCCCTGCTTGTCCTCAGTGTCCAGAGCCCTGCTTGTCCTCAGTGTCCTGCTTGTCCTCGGTGCACAGAGCCCTGCTTGTCCTCAGTGTACATAGCCCTGCTTGTCCTCAGTGTACATAGCCCTGCTTGTCCTCAGTGTAGAGCCCTGCTTGTCCTCAGTGTGCAGAGCCCTGCTTTTCCTCAGTGTCCTGCTTGTTCTCAGTGTCCTCAGTGTGCAGAGCCTTGCTTGTCCTCAGTGTGCAGAGCTCTGCTTGTCCTCAGTGTGCAGAGCCCTGCTTGTCCTCAGTGTGCAGAGCCCTGCTTGTCCTCAGTGTGCAGAGCTCTGCTTGTCCTCAGTGTGCAGAGCCCTGCTTGTCCTCAGTGTGCAGAGCCCTGCTTGTCCTCAGTGTCCGGGAGCCCTGCTTGTCCTCAGTGTCCGGGAGCCCTGCTTGTCCTCAGTGTCCGAGAGCCCTGCTTGTCCTCAGTGTCCGAGAGCCCTGCTTCTCCTCAGTGTCCTGGAGCCCTGCTTGTCCTCAGTGTCCAGAGCCCTGCTTGTCCTCAGTGTCCAGAGCCCTGCTTGTCCTCAGTGTCCTGCTTGTCCTCGGTGCACAGAGCCCTGCTTGTCCTCAGTGTACATAGCCCTGCTTGTCCTCAGTGTACATAGCCCTGCTTGTCCTCAGTGTACATAGCCCTGCTTGTCCTCAGTGTAGAGCCCTGCTTGTCCTCAGTGTGCAGAGCCCTGCTTTTCCTCAGTGTCCTGCTTGTTCTCAGTGTCCTCAGTGTGCAGAGCCTTGCTTGTCCTCAGTGTGCAGAGCTCTGCTTGTCCTCAGTGTGCAGAGCCCTGCTTGTCCTCAGTGTGCAGAGCCCTGCTTGTCCTCAGTGTGCAGAGCCCTGCTTGTCATCAGTGTCCGGGAGCCCTGCTTGTCCTAAGTGTCCGGGAGCCCTGCTTGTCCTCAGTGTCCGGGAGCCCTGCTTGTCCTCAGTGTCCGGGAGCCCTGCTTGTCCTCAGTGTCCGAGAGCCCTTCTTGTCCTCAGTGTCCAGAGCCCTGCTTGCCCTCAGTGTCCGGGAGCCCTGCTTGTCCTCAGTGTACATAGCCCTGCTTGTCCTCAGTGTCCATAGCCCTGCTTGTCCTCAGTGTAGAGCCCTGCTTGTTCTCAGTGTACAGAGCCCTGCTTGTTCTCAGTGTACAGAGCCCTGCTTGTCCTCAGTGTACAGAGCCCTGCTTGTCCTCAGTGTACAGAGCCCTGCTTGTCCTCAGTGTCCGGGAGCCCTGCTTGTCCTCAGTGTCCGGGAGCCCTGCTTGTCCTCAGTGTCCGGGACCCCTGCTTGTCCTCAGTGTCCGGGAGCCCTGCTTGTCTTCAGTGTCCGGGAGCCCTGCTTGTCCTCAGTGTCCGGGAGCCCTGCTTGTCCTCAGTGTCCGGGAGCCCTGCTTGTCCTCAGTGTCCGGGAGCCCTGCTTGTCCTCAGTGTCCGGGAGCCCTGCTTGTCCTCAGTGTCCGAGAGCCCTGCTTGTCCTCAGTGTCCGAGAGCCCTGCTTCTCCTCAGTGTCCGGGAGCCCTGCTTGTCCTCAGTGTCCAGAGCCCTGCTTGTCCTCAGTGTGCAGAGCCCTGCTTTTCCTCAGTGTCCTGCTTGTTCTCAGTGTCCTCAGTGTGCAGAGCCCTGCTTGTCCTCAGTGTGCAGAGCTCTGCTTGTCCTCAGTGTGCAGAGCCCTGCTTGTCCTCAGTGTGCAGAGCCCTGCTTGTCATCAGTGTCCGGGAGCCCTGCTTGTCCTCAGTGTCCGGGAGCCCTGCTTGTCCTCAGTGTCCGGGAGCCCTGCTTGTCCTCAGTGTCCGGGAGCCCTGCTTGTCCTCAGTGTCCGAGAGCCCTGCTTGTCCTCAGTGTCCGAGAGCCCTGCTTCTCCTCAGTGTCCGGGAGCCCTGCTTGTCCTCAGTGTCCAGAGCCCTGCTTGTCCTCAGTGTCCAGAGCCCTGCTTGTCCTCAGTGTCCTGCTTGTCCTCGGTGCACAGAGCCCTGCTTGTCCTCAGTGTACATAGCCCTGCTTGTCCTCAGTGTACATAGCCCTGCTTGTCCTCAGTGTAGAGCCCTGCTTGTCCTCAGTGTGCAGAGCCCTGCTTTTCCTCAGTGTCCTGCTTGTTCTCAGTGTCCTCAGTGTGCAGAGCCTTGCTTGTCCTCAGTGTGCAGAGCTCTGCTTGTCCTCAGTGTGCAGAGCCCTGCTTGTCCTCAGTGTGCAGAGCCCTGCTTGTCCTCAGTGTGCAGAGCTCTGCTTGTCCTCAGTGTGCAGAGCCCTGCTTGTCCTCAGTGTGCAGAGCCCTGCTTGTCCTCAGTGTCCGGGAGCCCTGCTTGTCCTCAGTGTCCGGGAGCCCTGCTTGTCCTCAGTGTCCGGGAGCCCTGCTTGTCCTCAGTGTCCGAGAGCCCTGCTTGTCCTCAGTGTCCGAGAGCCCTGCTTCTCCTCAGTGTCCTGGAGCCCTGCTTGTCCTCAGTGTCCAGAGCCCTGCTTGTCCTCAGTGTCCAGAGCCCTGCTTGTCCTCAGTGTCCTGCTTGTCCTCGGTGCACAGAGCCCTGCTTGTCCTCAGTGTACATAGCCCTGCTTGTCCTCAGTGTACATAGCCCTGCTTGTCCTCAGTGTACATAGCCCTGCTTGTCCTCAGTGTAGAGCCCTGCTTGTCCTCAGTGTGCAGAGCCCTGCTTTTCCTCAGTGTCCTGCTTGTTCTCAGTGTCCTCAGTGTGCAGAGCCTTGCTTGTCCTCAGTGTGCAGAGCTCTGCTTGTCCTCAGTGTGCAGAGCCCTGCTTGTCCTCAGTGTGCAGAGCTCTGCTTGTCCTCAGTGTGCAGAGCCCTGCTTGTCATCAGTGTCCGGGAGCCCTGCTTGTCCTAAGTGTCCGGGAGCCCTGCTTGTCCTCAGTGTCCGGGAGCCCTGCTTGTCCTCAGTGTCCGGGAGCCCTGCTTGTCCTCAGTGTCCGAGAGCCCTGCTTGTCCTCAGTGTCCAGAGCCCTGCTTGCCCTCAGTGTCCGGGAGCCCTGCTTGTCCTCAGTGTACATAGCCCTGCTTGTCCTCAGTGTCCATAGCCCTGCTTGTCCTCAGTGTAGAGCCCTGCTTGTTCTCAGTGTACAGAGCCCTGCTTGTTCTCAGTGTACAGAGCCCTGCTTGTCCTCAGTGTACAGAGCCCTGCTTGTCCTCAGTGTCCGGGAGCCCTGCTTGTCCTCAGTGTCCGGGAGCCCTGCTTGTCCTCAGTGTCCGGGACCCCTGCTTGTCCTCAGTGTCCGGGAGCCCTGCTTGTCTTCAGTGTCTGGGAGCCCTGCTTGTCCTCAGTGTCCGGGAGCCCTGCTTGTCCTCAGTGTCCGGGAGCCCTGCTTGTCCTCAGTGTCCGGGAGCCCTGCTTGTCCTCAGTGTCCGGGAGCCCTGCTTGTCCTCCGTGTCCGGGAGCCCTGCTTGTCCTCAGTGTCCGGGAGCCCTGCTTTTCCTCATTGTCCGAGAGCCCTGCTTTTCCTCAGTGTCCGAGAGCCCTGCTTGTCCTCAGTGTCCGAGAGCCCTGCTTCTCCTCAGTGTCCGGGAGCCCTGCTTGTCCTCAGTGTCCAGAGCCCTGCTTGTCCTCAGTGTCCAGAGCCCTGCTTGTCATCAGTGTCCTGCTTGTCCTCAGTGCACAGAGCCCTGCTTGTCCTCAGTGTACATAGCCCTGCTTGTCCTCAGTGTACATAGCCCTGCTTGTCCTCAGTATACAGAGCCCTGCTTGTTCTCAGTGTACAGAGCCCTGCTTGTTCTCAGTGTGCAGAGCCCTGCTTGTCCTCAGTGTGCAGAGCCCTGCTTGTCCTCAGTGTACAGAGCCCTGCTTGTCCTCAGCATACAGAGCCCTGCTTGTCCTCAGTGTACAGAGCCCTGCTTGTCCTCAGTGTGAAGAGCCCTGCTTGTCCTCAGTGTGCAGAGCCCTGCTTGTCCTCAGTGTGCAGAGCCCTGCTTGTCCTCAATGTAAAGAGCTCTGCTTGTCCTCAATGTAAAGAGCCCTGCTTGTTGTCAGTGTATGGAGTCCCCTCAGTGTACAGATCCCTGCTTGTCCTCAGTGCACAGAGCCCTGCTGAAGAAGTGCCCTGATCTCCCTGCCGGCTTTCTCATTCGACATCTGCATGGACCAAAAACAGGCTAGCCTGGCCAGGTGGGTGGCTTATGAATTGTATAGTTGTATGTATCTTCTACCTGCCTTTCACCGCTCCCCACATGATGGCACAGTCTGACTTATAAGTTATGTGAAATATAACTTATATCTCTGACTGTGCCGTCATGTAGGGAGCGTCGAAAGGCAGGTAGAAGATGGAGTAGGCTTCCCAGCAGCACAGAGTATTTCTAGCAGGAACTGTAGTGAGGCAGACAGTCTGACTCACTACAGTTCTTTCCAGAAATACTCTGTGCTGCTGTGCTAATTTTGTAATAAATCTAAGAGGCCTCAGCCTCACCCAAGCAAGAGGCAAAAAAGGTAAAGTGTGTGGCTTATAAATAGATTAGTTGCTATTTTCTACCTGCCTTTCACCACTCACTGTATGATGGCACAGTCAGAGATGTGAGTTATATACAGTATCTGACTGTGTCATGTAGTGAGCGGTGAAAGGCAGGTACTCAGGTGGAATATTTTTTTTTTTTTAAATCAACTGGTGCCAGAAAGTTAAACAGATATGTAATGTATTCAAACAGTGAGATAGGAAGGGGGGAGAGCACACAAAAAGCAAACTACACCTGTCCTGGATTTCAGCATGGCCTCAGCAAACCAACTCTATGTCTCCTGTGGGGTGCACATACACAAAGTATGAAGTATCAATAATAGCAAACAACAGAGCACGTACGTGCATTCACCGCTCAGTGGAGACCGTTGCGTGTAGAAGTCCGGTAACGGGAAGCTGGATCACAGCATCAGCGCAGGTAGAATGGCGCTCGGAGGCTATGCTGGCAGTTTCGTACATAAGTGTGTGCTTCTTCCGGCCTCACGCACTTGAGGCCGGAAGAAGCACGCGCTTATGTGCAAAACTGACGGTGAAGTCTCCGAGTGCCATTCTTCCTGCGCTGATGCTGTGATCCAGCTTCCCGTTACCGGACATCTACACACAATGGTCTCCACTGAGCGGTGAGTGCACGTACGTGCTCGGTTGTTTGCTAGATATCTAAATTATTTCTATTAAAATGTTATAATCCTTCTAGTACTTATTAGCAGCTATATATACTATAGAACAAATTATTTTATATTTGGGATTTCTTTTTTGTCAAGACCACAGTGCTCTCTGCTGACACATCTGTCCATTTTAGGAACTGTCCAGAGCAGGAGAAAATCCCCATAGCAAACATATGCTGCTCTGGACATTTCCCAAAATGAACAGAGGTGTCAGCAGAGAGCACTGTGGTCGTGACAGAAAAGAAATCCCAAATAGAAGAGAATTTCCTCTGTAGTATCCAGCAGCTAATAGGTACTGGAAGGATTAAGAATTAAGAAATTAAGAAAAGTCATTTACAGATCTGTTTAACTTTCTTTAAAAAAAAAAGTTTTCCACCAGAGTATTCCTTTAAGGTGAGTAGAGGCAGGAGCCAAGTTGGACTGGGTGTCACAGACAGAGATCTCAAGTTGGCACAAAAAGGAGGAGTTCAGTGTTTTAAGGCACTTGGTGTAGTTAAGTGTACCCCATAGCCTCAAGCGCACTGCACCCCCTATTCCTTTCTATGGAAAATATTCATATAAATACTGGGCGGGAATAGGGGAGGGGCAGAGGTGGGGCCAGGGGTGGAGTCTTGCTGGGGGCCCTTGCTTTATTTGGTCCGGGGGCCCTGAGTGGTGTCAGTCCACCCCTGATAACGGGCTATAATGGGTTAAAACAGATAATGTAAAAATACGATAATCTATAATGGAATTTTCTAACGGCCGTATGGAATTTAACAGACGATATTTACGTCCTGCGCCGGCTCCCGCGATATTCCGCGGGGTCACGCGGTGACCTCGCGTCATATCGGGTCGGTCCCGGCGGCCATCAACGGCCGGGACCCGCGGCTAATACAGGACATCGCAATGATGCCCTGTATTAACCCTTCAGATGCGGCGGTCAAAGCTGACCGCCACATCTGAAGCAAAAGTGAAACTATCCCGGCTGCTCAGTCGGGCTGTTCAGGACCGCCGCGGTGAAATTGCGGCATCGCGAACAGCTTACAGGACACTGGGAGGGACCCTACCTGCCTCCTCGGTGTCCGATTGGCGAATGACTGCTCCGTGCCTGAGATCAAGGCAGAAGCAGTCAAATGCCGATAACACTGATCACAGGCATGTTAATACATGCCAGTGATCTGTGTAAAAGATCAGTGTATGTAATGTTAAAGGCCCCTATGCGAGAAATAACATTGCAAAAAAAAAGGGAAAAAAAAGTGTTAATAAACTTCATAAAAGTTTGAATCACCCCCCTTTTCCCATTAAAAAAAGAAATAAAACAGTGTAAATAAAAATATGTGGTATCGCCACGTGTGTAAATGTCCGAACTATAAAAATATATTGTTAATTAAACCGCACGGCCAATGGCGTACACGTAAAAAAATTCCAAAGTCCAAAAAAGCTTATTTTTGCCCACTTTTTATACCATTAAAAAAATTAATAAAAAGTGATCAAAAAGTCCAATCAAAACAAAAATGGTACCCATAAAAACTTCAGATCACGGCGCAAAAAATGAGTCCTCATACCACCCTGTACGTGGAAAAATAAAAAAGTTATAGGGGTCAGAAGAGGACATTTTTAAAGGTATACATTTTCCTGCATGTAGTTATGATTTTTCCAGAAGTACGAAAAAATTAATCCTATATAAGTTGGGTACCATTTTAACCATATGGACCTACAAAATAATTATAAGATGTCATTTTTGCCGAAATATGCACTGCGTAGAAACGAAAGTCCCCAAAAGTTTAAAATTGGCGTTTTTTCTTCGATTTTGTCGCACAATGTTTTTTTTTCCATTTCGCCGTGGATTTTTGGGTAAAATGACTAATGTCACTGCAAAGTAGAATTGTTGACACAAAAAAATAAGCCATAATATTGATTTATAAGTGGAACATTGAAAGGGTTATGATTTTTAAAAGGTAAGGAGGAAAAAATGCAAAAACTGAAAAACCCTGCGTCCTTAAGGGGTATAGTGTTTCTGGATTTTGCCAAAGCGTTTGATACTGTCCCTCACAGACGTCTGACAGGTAAGTTAAGGTCTTTGGGCTTGGAAACTTTAGTTTGTAACTGGATTGAACACTGGCTCATGGATCGTACCCAGAGAGTGGTGGTCAATGATTCGTACTCTGATTGGTCCCCGGTAATTAGTGGTGTACCCCAAGGTTCAGTACTGGGCCCGCTGTTGTTTAATTTATTTATCAATGATATAGAGGATGGTATTAACAGCTCTGTTTCTATCTTTGCAGATGACACCAAGCTTTGTAGCACAGTACAGTCTATAGAGGATGTGCATAAGTTACAAGATGACTTGTATAGACTAAGTGTCTGGGCATCCACTTGGCAAATGAGGTTCAATGTGGATAAATGTAAAGTTATGCATCTGGGTACTAAGAACATGCATGCATCGTATGTCTTAGGGGGGATTAAACTGGCAGAGTCACTAGTAGAGAAGGATCTGGGTGTACTTGTAGAGCACAGACTACAGAATAGCATGCAATGTCAGGCTGCTGCTTCCAAAGCCGGCAGGATATTGTCATGTATAAAAAGAGGCATGGACTCAAGGGACAGGGACATAATACTCCCCCTTTATAGAGCATTGGTACGGCCTCACCTGGAATATGCTGTTCAGTTTTGGTCGCCTGTTCATAAAAGGGACACTGCGGAGTTGGAAAGGGTGCAGAGACACGCGACTAAACTAGTATGGGGCATGGAACATCTTAGCTATGAGGAGCGATTAAAGGAGTTACAATTGTTTAGTCTTGAGAAGAGACATTTAAGGGGGGATATGATAAACGTATATAAGTATATAAATGGGCCATACAAAAAATATGGAGAAAAACTGTTCCAGGTTAACTGTTCCAGGCACTCCATCCGTCTGGAGAAGAAAAGGTTTAGTCTAAAGGGGTGACACGCCTTCTTTACCGTGAGGACTGTGAATTTATAGAACGGTCTACCTCAGGAACTGGTCACAGCAGGAACAATTAACAGCTTTAAAACAGGGTTAGATACATTCCTGTTACGCCGAGCGCTCCGGGTCCCCGCTCCTCCCCGGAGCGCTCGCTACACTCTCCTCACTGCAGCGCTCCGGTCAGATCCACTGACCCGGGGCGCTGCGATACCGCCTCCAGCCGGGATGCGATTCGCGATGCGGGTAGCGCCCGCTCGCGATGCGCACCCCGGCTCCCGTACCTGACTCGCTCCCCGTCGGTCCTGTCCCGGCGTGCGCGGCCCCGCTCCTTAGGGCGCGCGCGCGCCGGGTCTTTGCGATTTAAAGGGCCACTGCGCCGCTGATTGGCGCAGTGGTTCCAATTAGTCTGATCACCTGTGCACTTCCCTATATCACCTCACTTCCCCTGCACTTCCTTGCCGGATCTTGTTGCCATTGTGCCAGTGAAAGCGTTTCCTTGTGTGTTCCTAGCCTGTGTTCCAGACCTCCTGCCGTTGCCCCTGACTACGATCCTTGCTGCCTGCCCCGACCTTCTGCTACGTCCGACCTTGCTTCTGTCTACTCCCTTGTACCGCGCCTATCTTCAGCAGCCAGAGAGGTGAGCCGTTGCTAGTGGATACGACCTGGTCACTACCGCCGCAGCAAGACCATCCCGCTTTGCGGCGGGCTCTGGTGAAAACCAGTAGTGACTTAGAACCGGTCCACTAGCACGGTCCACGCCATCCCTCTCTGGCACAGAGGATCCACCTCCTGCCAGCCGGCATCGTGACAGTAGATCCGGCCATGGATCCCGCTGAAGTTCCTCTGCCAGTTGTCGCTGACCTCACCACGGTGGTCGCCCAGCAGTCACAACAGATAGCGCAACAAGGCCAACAGCTGTCTCAACTGACCGTTATGCTACAGCAGTTACTACCACAGCTTCAGCAATCATCTCCTCCGCCAGCTCCTGCACCTCCTCCGCAGCGAGTGGCCGCTTCTGGTTTACGCCTATCCTTGCCGGATAAATTTGATGGGGACTCTAAGTTTTGCCGTGGCTTTCTTTCCCAATGCTCCCTGCACTTGGAGATGATGTCGGACCAGTTTCCCACTGAAAGGTCTAAGGTGGCTTTCGTAGTCAGCCTTCTGTCTGGAAAAGCCCTGTCTTGGGCCACACCGCTCTGGGACCGCAATGACCCCGTCACTCCCTATGTACACTCCTTCTTCTCGGAAATCCGAAGTGTCTTTGAGGAACCTGCCCGAGCCTCTTCTGCTGAGACTGCCCTGTTGAACCTGGTCCAGGGTAATTCTTCCGTTGGCGAGTATGCCGTACAATTCCGTACTCTTGCTTCAGAATTATCCTGGAATAATGAGGCCCTCTGCGCGACCTTTAAAAAAGGCCTATCCAGCAACATTAAAGATGTTCTGGCCGCACGAGAAACCCCTGCTAATCTACATGAACTCATTCACCTAGCCACTCGCATTGACATGCGTTTTTCCGAAAGGCGTCAGGAGCTCCGCCAGGATATGGACTCTGTTCGCACGAGGCGTTTCTTCTCCTCGGCTCCTCTCTCCTCTGGTCCCCTGCAATCCGTTCCTGTGCCTCCCGCCGTGGAGGCTATGCAGGTCGACCGGTCTCGCCTGACACCTCAAGAGAGGACACGACGCCGCATGGAGAACCTCTGCCTGTACTGTGCTAGTACCGAACACTTCCTGAAGGATTGTCCTATCCGTCCTCCCCGCCTGGAAAGATGTACGCTGACTCCGCACAAAGGTGAGACAGTCCTTGATGTCTACTCTGCTTCTCCACGTCTTACTGTGCCTGTGCGGATGTCTGCCTCTGCCTTCTCCTTCTCTACTATGGCCTTCTTGGACTCCGGATCTGCAGGAAATTTTATTTTGGCCTCTCTCGTCAACAGGTTCAACATCCCAGTGACCAGTCTCGCCAGACCCCTCTACATCAATTGTGTAAACAATGAAAGATTGGACTGTACCATACGTTTCCGCACGGAGCCCCTTCTAATGTGCATCGGATCTCACCACGAGAGGATTGAACTTTTGGTCCTCCCCAATTGCACTTCTGAAATTCTCCTTGGACTTCCCTGGCTTCAACTTCATTCCCCAACCCTGGATTGGTCCACTGGGGAGATCAAGAGTTGGGGGCCCTCTTGTTCCAAGGACTGCCTAAAACCGGTTCCCAGTAACCCTTGCCGTGACTCTGTGGTTCCTCCTGTGACCGGTCTCCCTAAGGCCTATATGGACTTTGCGGATGTTTTTTGCAAAAAACAAGCTGAGACTCTACCTCCTCACAGGCCTTATGATTGTCCTATCGACCTCCTCCCGGGCACTACTCCACCCCGGGGCAGAATTTATCCTCTATCCGCCCCAGAGACTCTTGCCATGTCTGAATACGTCCAGGAAAATTTAAAAAAGGGCTTTATCCGTAAATCCTCCTCTCCTGCCGGAGCCGGATTTTTCTTTGTGTCCAAAAAAGATGGCTCCCTACGTCCTTGCATTGACTACCGCGGTCTTAATAAAATCACGGTTAAGAACCGCTACCCCCTACCCCTCATCTCTGAACTCTTTGATCGCCTCCAAGGTGCCCACATCTTTACCAAACTGGACTTAAGAGGTGCTTATAATCTCATCCGCATCAGAGAGGGGGATGAGTGGAAAACGGCATTTAACACCAGAGATGGACACTTTGAGTATCTGGTCATGCCCTTTGGCCTGTGCAACGCCCCTGCCGTCTTCCAAGACTTTGTTAATGAAATTTTTCGTGATCTTTTATACTCCTGTGTTGTTGTATATCTGGACGATATCCTGATTTTTTCTGCCAATCTAGAAGAACACCGCCAGCATGTCCGTATGGTTCTTCAGAGACTTCGTGACAATCAACTCTATGCCAAAATAGAGAAATGTCTGTTTGAATGCCAATCTCTTCCTTTCCTAGGATACTTGGTCTCTGGCCAGGGACTACAAATGGATCCAGACAAACTCTCTGCCGTCTTAGATTGGCCACGCCCCTCCGGACTCCGTGCTATTCAACGCTTTTTGGGGTTCGCCAATTATTACAGGCAATTTATTCCACATTTTTCTACCGTTGTGGCTCCTATCGTGGCTTTAACCAAAAAAAATGCCGATCCCAAGTCTTGGCCTCCTCAAGCGGAAGACGCCTTTAAACGGCTCAAGTCTGCCTTTTCTTTGGCTCCCGTGCTCTCCAGACCTGACCCTTCCAAACCCTTCCTATTGGAGGTTGATGCCTCCTCAGTGGGAGCTGGAGCTGTCCTTCTACAAAAAAATTCTTCCGGGCATGCTGTTACTTGTGGGTTTTTTTCTAGGACCTTCTCTCCGGCGGAGAGGAACTACTCCATCGGGGATCGAGAGCTTCTAGCCATTAAATTAGCACTTGAGGAATGGAGGCATCTGCTGGAGGGATCAAGATTTCCAGTTATTATTTACACCGATCACAAGAACCTCTCCTACCTCCAGTCTGCCCAACGGCTGAATCCTCGCCAGGCCAGGTGGTCTCTGTTCTTTGCCCGATTTAATTTTGAAATTCACTTTCGGCCTGCCGATAAGAACATTAGGGCCGATGCTCTCTCTCGTTCCTCGGATGCTTCTGAAGTTGAACTCTCTCCGCAACACATCATTCCTCCTGACTGCCTGATTTCCACTTCTCCAGCCTTCATCAGGCAAACTCCTCCAGGAAAGACCTTTGTTTCTCCACGCCAACGCCTCGGAATCCTCAAATGGGGTCACTCCTCCCATCTCGCAGGTCATGCAGGCATCAAGAAATCTGTGCAACTCATCTCTCGCTTCTATTGGTGGCCGACTCTGGAGACGGATGTTGTGGACTTTGTGCGAGCCTGCACTATCTGTGCCCGGGATAAGACTCCTCGCCAGAAGCCCGCTGGTTTTCTTCATCCTCTGCCTGTCCCCGAACAGCCTTGGTCTCTGATTGGTATGGATTTTATTACTGATTTACCCCCTTCCCGTGGCAACACTGTTATTTGGGTGGTCGTTGATCGATTCTCCAAAATGGCAAATTTCATCCCTCTTCCTGGTCTTCCTTCAGCGCCTCAGTTGGCTAAACAATTTTTTGTACACATTTTTCGTCTTCACGGGTTGCCTACGCAGATCGTCTCGGATAGAGGCGTCCAATTCGTGTCTAAATTCTGGAGGGCTCTCTGTAAACAACTCAAGATTAAATTTTTCTTCTGCATATCATCCTCAATCCAATGGACAAGTAGAAAGAGTTAACCAGGTCTTGGGTGATTATTTACGACATTTTGTTTCCTCCCGCCAGGATGACTGGGCAGATCTTCTTCCATGGGCCGAATTCTCGTATAACTTCAGAGTCTCTGAATCTTCCTCCAAATCCCCATTTTTCGTGGTGTACGGCCGTCACCCTCTTCCCCCCCTCCCTACCCCGTTGCCCTCTGGTCTGCCCGCTGTGGATGAAATTTCTCGTGACCTTTCCATCATATGGAGAGAGACCCAAAATTCTCTCTTACAGGCTTCATCACGCATGAAGAAGTTCGCGGATAAGAAAAGAAGAGCTCCTCCCATTTTTTCCCCTGGAGACAAGGTATGGCTCTCCGCTAAATATGTCCGCTTCCGTGTCCCTAGCTACAAGTTGGGACCACGCTATCTTGGTCCTTTCAAAATTTTGTGCCAGATTAATCCTGTCTCTTACAAACTTCTTCTTCCTCCTTCTCTTCGTATTCCTAATGCCTTTCACGTTTCTCTTCTTAAACCACTTATCATCAACCGTTTCTCTCCCAAATCTGTTCCTCCCACTCCTGTTTCCGGCTCCTCGGACATCTTCTCCGTCAAAGAAATTCTGGCATCCAAAAAGGTCAGAGGGAAAACCTTTTTTTAGTGGATTGGGAGGGTTGTGGTCCAGAAGAGAGATCCTGGGAACCTGAGGACAATATCCTAGACAAAAGTCTGCTCCTCAGGTTCTCAGGCTCTAAGAAGAGGGGGAGACCCAAGGGGGGGGGTACTGTTACGCCGAGCGCTCCGGGTCCCCGCTCCTCCCCGGAGCGCTCGCTACACTCTCCTCACTGCAGCGCTCCGGTCAGATCTACTGACCCGGGGCGCTGCGATACCGCCTCCAGCCGGGATGCGATTCGCGATGCGGGTAGCGCCCGCTCGCGATGCGCACCCCGGCTCCCGTACCTGACTCGCTCCCCGTCGGTCCTGTCCCGGCGCGCGCGGCCCCGCTCCTTAGGGCGCGCGCGCGCCGGGTCTTTGCGATTTAAAGGGCCACTGCGCCGCTGATTGGCGCAGTGGTTCCAATTAGTCTGATCACCTGTGCACTTCCCTATATCACCTCACTTCCCCTGCACTTCCTTGCCGGATCTTGTTGCCATTGTGCCAGTGAAAGCGTTTCCTTGTGTGTTCCTAGCCTGTGTTCCAGACCTCCTGCCGTTGCCCCTGACTACGATCCTTGCTGCCTGCCCCGACCTTCTGCTACGTCCGACCTTGCTTCTGTCTACTCCCTTGTACCGCGCCTATCTTCAGCAGCCAGAGAGGTGAGCCGTTGCTAGTGGATACGACCTGGTCACTACCGCCGCAGCAAGACCATCCCGCTTTGCGGCGGGCTCTGGTGAAAACCAGTAGTGACTTAGAACCGGTCCACTAGCACGGTCCACGCCATCCCTCTCTGGCACAGAGGATCCACCTCCTGCCAGCCGGCATCGTGACAATTCCTGGAACAAAATAACATTAATGCTTATGAATTATAAAACTACATCCCTTTCCCTTATCCCCTTACACCCTTCACTTCAATTCCCTGGTTGGACTTGATGGACGTATGTCTTTTTTCAACCATACTAACTATGTAACTATGTAACTATGTAAGCAGCACAAATCTATAATCAGCCAATTAAAAGATTACTAGTTTGTCAGGTGATCGCTGGGTCTTTTACATGGGGCAATGAGCAGTCTGCCCGTCCAATACTTGCTCTATGTAAAAGGTCTTTAAGTGAGTTAACCAAGAAAATGAGGCCATGCTGACAGTTAAGGCTGCACTGACTTACAAAATAAAAGCTCCAGTATACCTTTTTTTCAATAAAGAAAGAGATCAAATAAGTTATAAATATTACAGTAATGCTGTAAGAGGTCAGATAAGGTGAGTTGTGCTTCAAAATTGCCATCACATTACGTGGTCTTCTGCTTTCATTCGATCTGACTGATTTATATTTGTGGAAAAATACACCTCTGTTTTATGAATCAGCCTGAATAGAGAAAGTGATTTCTAAGGGCTGTATATTTGCAGATATATATGAAGCTAAAGATATAGTAAAGTTGGTACATAACTGTATTAATGGTATTGGGCTAGACAATCGGTGATTAGCCATAAAGTGACAGAATCCTGGCAGAAGAGGGGATGTAGAGAAGGAAAACAGCACCATAATATTTGGAGAAGAGAAGGCAGTGGTAGCACATTGCCAAATACTACATAATAATCTGTTTTTGATTATTATAACCACATAGCATACTGGATATTGAAATCAAATTCTTAGACCTCTTTCTGCAAAGGAGTTTCTATTTTATTTTATGGTGATTTACTTGTAAAAGGTTATAAAACGATTCTGAATAATTGGTTACAACTTATTTAATTTACCCAGCTTATTACTTTGCTCTCAGCAGTACTCATCTAGCAGCCATCTTGTAAAGCATGGTATTGTCTAATGTAATACATTTAACCCTGAAGAAGGCTGTTAGTCCTCAATTTAAGTGGTTTGGAACATAAATTTAAATAATTTTAAGAATTCCTTGAAGAAAAACAGTAATGTTATAAAGTCTGGGCAAGTGTCTGGGAGGTGATCACTACATTCTTCATTTATAGCCATATTGCCATCATTGAATAGACATTAAATGGTGTTTCTAGTTTTGAAAACCCCTTTTCATATACTGTATAAGGAAACTCTAAGTTAATATACAGTTGTCCCTCAGTTAGCATCCTCATCTGTTGGCCAGTGGAGAGCTGTTTCAAAGAGTATTTCTCATATTGGATTGTATTACATAGACAAGCCATGGATTGGAATCCATTCTGATTTAATTTGGGTCCATCTAACAAGTGGAGAACCCCTTTAAAGGTATTTTGAGTCTACACTATTGTCAATGGATTTAGCCAACAAATTAAAGGGGTACTTCTCCCCTAGACATCTTATTTCCCTATCCAAAGGATAGGGAATAAGATGTCTGATTATGAGGGTCCCGCCGCTGGGACCCTCCCCCACGATCTACATGCAGCACCCGGCATCCTAAACAGTATGTTCAGAACACTGGGTTCCCAATGGCGGGGCCCTTGCGATCAGACAACTTATCCTCTATCCTTTGGATAGGGGATAAGATGTCTAGGGGCGGAGTACCCCTATAAAGTTAATTCAAGTTGCTACCAGTCACCATGAATTGATTGCATCATTTTGGCAGGCAAAGAATCCTTGTTCCTTGGTTGCACATCTGTAATGGGGGATATGTGGCCGAGAAATGATAAAAGCAAAGGCTGCAAAAATGATCCAGCAATCGTTCATGCAGCCTTTCCTGTACACTTATTGAGTCATTTGATATGCTCTCTAATTGAGCACCACTCTACAAGATCAGCAAATGTTTAAAGTGTGTGTTGACCTAAAGCTTCACCATTATTGGTTTGGTTTACTGTAAAAAGGGTGCTGCCAAAAAGGGGAATGGTAAGAGTGGAGGATTGGCGCTGTTAATGCTATTGTGTTGCCTAACAAAGATAACAGAAAGTAAAATAGAATATGGTAAATGGTTGTTCATATCATGATTGACAATACTTTTAGGGTACACGTCAGCATCCTGTCAAAAAGGTATGCCAATGTATACATAATACCCAGCATAATGCCCACAGGTCCCCTAAGTGTACAGGACAGAACAAACATCAACTGTAGACTAGAGCTGCACGATATGAGAAAAATTGTGTGATTGCGATTACGGAGGTAAATATTGCGATTTCGATATGTAAATGCAATATAATAAACAAATGGTGAAATACCCACCCCCCCATTTCATGTCAAATACCCTTATTTCATATAGCCATCCCCTAAATTTCCTGTTCATTGACTGGGAGGGAGCACTGGGAATATGTGACTTCCCTTAAGAATCGGGAAGAGGGGGATAATTTTTTCCTCCTCACTTTCTAATAGCCATAACGCTTTCAATTTTGATATGAGGCTTGTTTTTTGTGCCGATTGTACTTTGTAATGACATCCCTTATTTTACCCTGAAACAAAATAAATATTTATATTTTTGGGGAGAAATAAATTTAGCAACTTTTGGGGGTGGGGGTTTATTGTACGCAGTGCACTTTTTGGGGAAAATCACATGTTATCTTTATTCTATAGGTCCATGCAATTACAGTGACACTCAGTTTATATAGGTTTTGTTTTAATTTACTACCTAAAAATTACATCTTAAAAAAAAACAAAAAAAAAAAAACATAAATTGTCCTCCTCTGACCCCTATAACTTTATTATTTCAGTATGCGGGTTGTATAAGGGCTTATTTTTCGTGCAGTGATCTGTAGTTTTTAGCGATAACATTTTTGTTTTGATGGGACTTTTTGATTACCTTTTATTAATTTATTTTCTGGTATATGAAGTGACCAAAAATTTGCAATCCTGGTATTTAGTATATTTTTTTACGATTATGGCAATGACCATGCTGTTTCATTAATGTTATATTCTAATAGTTTAGACATTTACGCCGGCAGCAAAAGCACATGTTCCTCTTTGTTTACATTATTTTATTTAAAAATGGAGAAAGGGGCGGGGGGGGGAGGATTTAGTGTAGGGTCATATGACACGAATCCGCAGCATATTTTATGCTGCAGATCCACTGGTGACCCGACCGTTAGTGTGCCTTCAGCTGTTCCTTCCCCTGCTCACAATGGCAATCCACCGCTCTGAGCAGTCACACAGGGTGAATCACCGTACGCAGTGTACTCAGACATTGCGGCCGCTCGCAGGCCTCTGTGTGACTACTTGGAGTGGCGGATTGCCACTACGAGCAGGGAGGAACAGCTAGAGGCACGCTAACGGTCACCAGTGGATCTGCAGCATAAAATTTGCTGCGGATCCGTGTCATGTGACCCTACCCTAAATCATCACCCCCCTTAAACTTTTGTTAGGGGAGGGGCTTGTTCAAATTTTTACCTTTTTTCACTTTTATGTAAAAATTTTCGGGCAGTGTTTTCCGAACAGTTTGTCTCTAGTTGTTGCAATACTACAACTCCCAGCATACCTCGACAGCCAAAGGTATGCTGGGAATTCTAGTTTTGCAACAGCTGAAGACACATTGGAGAATATTACTTCCAATCTTGTAATTGCAGACACTGATAATTACTGTGCCATAGGAGCCTATAGTACAGCACTGATCAGTGTTATCGGCGCTCCATTACTACAGGCTGCTAAGGTTGCCTGCATTACTGGAGCGCCGATTGGATGAGCTGGAGGCAGGTCGGGAACCTCTGCCCGTCCTCTCAGCTGATCGAGACCCCATGGTTTTTACCGAGGGTGTCCTGATCAGCTCCACTGAGCTACCAGCATGTGCTTTCAGCATTTTAGACACCACGATCAACTTTGATCACGGCATCTAAAGGGTTAATGCAGGACGTCACCCAGATCAGTGATACCTGGCATTAGCCAGCATGAAGCGAGCTCAGCTCCTGAGCTCACTTCATAGACCCCCGCCCCACAGCTGCGCCATATATAAGCAGTGGACAGCCCCGTGGTGGGGTTCAGGCACCTCCTCCAACAATGAGACTCACATCGGAGAGACTGGGCCGTGCTGCACAGAGGCTGAGCATACAGCCGCCAGAGCCAAAACTAGGATCCGCGGTTGCAGTGTTTCACATTAAAGTCGGCTCCCGTGCTGCCGGGCCCGGCCTCTCCGGAATGAGTAATCATTAAATTTTGCGATGGTCGAAATCACTATATCAAAAACCGCAATTATAGCGATTCGACTACAGATTACTATATATCGTGCAGCCCTACTGTAGACTATGCTGGGTCCATTGTCAACACTCTGCAAGACACAAAAGCATGGTCTGCTGCACCCAAACACTTAGTTCTGTGTAACTGCCCACAAGTGAGTTCCCACAATATAGTGCTCTATAGAAACCTTCAGAATCATGAATTAAGCATTTGATTTGAAAAAAAACTTTATATAACTAAAGAATAGTAAAATATAAGTAAAGTACCAGCAACAATATTTAATTTAAGTATATTTAATTATTTTTATCTTGTAAATATACATTCAAAATAGAATTTCCAGTTAAACTTCCCAACATAGCACAAATTAAAGGAAAATTTTGGCCAAATGAAATTACCTTTATATAGCGGCACATGTTAAAGTTATCAAAGTAGAACGTCCAGCACTCGATGTCCGTTGCAATAATGTTTATTGGCATAAAAGCAGATACATGAACAGGACAGAGCGTAAGCCTATGCGTTTCAGGTAACAAGACCCTTAGTCATGGCATGCCATGACTAAGGGTCTTGTTACCTGAAACGCGTAGGCTTACGCTCTGTCCTGTTCATGTATCTGCTTTTATGCCAATAAACATTATTGCAACGGACATGAGTGCTGGACATTCTACTTTGTTTGCTGTATTGGGTGGTTGCGCTTCCGCCAGTCCGTGCACACCTGTGTCCAGTGGGATGTGAGAGCTGTCTACTTACCGGCCATGTTAAAGTTATGTAACTTTTTATGTAAAATGTTGTTTTTGCTAAGCACATACCTTGTTTATATCAGCTTTTCCTCTACAGTAGACAACACATCACACTCCCTTCTCCCCAGGTCATAGAGCCATGCTTTAGTGTCCCGTGTGTGATCGTCACTAATTGGCTTAGGGTCACACACCTCCCTCATCTATATTCACTGCTCGCTCTCTGAAGGCAGTTCCTCCCTGGAGTTCACACAGAAAACAAGTGCAATGGCTTATGGTTTGTGTACATTTTTTTTTTTTTTTTTTTGCCTCACTGGATTTTTAAAGGCTGTTTATGGGGGCTATGGGGGCCCGGTGTTGAAACAAATCAGTTGGGCTGCCTTGTGGAGTCATGGTAAGCATATATACATAACTTATTTAAGTTTTAATTTTTACCACTTCTGGCTGGATATCTCCTTTAACTTCTAATGTATTTCTAATGTATACTTCTGATAATAGCAAATGCTATTTTAGCAATGGCCAGGTCTGGGTTATTCGGAAATTGATCAATATCTTATTTTGATCACCATGGGGGAAATTTATCAAAAACTGTGTAAAGGAAGAGTGGTGTAGTTGCCCATGGCAACCATTCAGATTGCTTCTTTCATTTTTCACAGGTCTCTTTAAAAATGAAAGAAGCAACCTGATTGGTTGCCGAGGGCAACTGCACCATTCTTCCTCTGCACAGTTTTTGATAAATCTCCCCCCATATATTTATATACTCCAAAGTAGGGCTGCACGATGTATCGCAAAAGCAATCGAAAACATGCGATTATCTGCTCGGGCTGGCTCCCATGGCGGGGGCCGGCCAGAGCAGGTAAAAACTAATTTAAATACTAAAAGACAGTGTTTCCCAACCAGGGGGCCTCCAGTTGTTGCAAAACTACAACTCTTAGCATGCCCGGACCGGCAAAGGCTTTTCCGGACATGCTGGGAGTAGTAGTTTCACAACAGCTGGAGGCACCCTGCTAGAAAAACACAGAGCTAAGGGCGCAGGGAGCATAAAATGGGTGGATAGATGTAAAATGGAGGCGATTGGACATGAAATGGGGAGATTTCTCCATTTTTTAAAATTATATCGCATCGCATATCGCAATCGCAATATTTAGGCCCAAAATTGCAATCGCACATTTTCCCCATATCGTGCAGCCCTACTCCAAAGGATACTTTCTGTTTGGCCTGTGGCAGAGGGGAACAGTCAAAATACTGTAAGTATGCAATTTTTTTTATCTTCACGCAAAGGAGACAAAAGGCTTTTTATAGTGCAGAAAGCTTTAGTCAGGGGACACATGACTGACATAGTTGCCCATGTGGTACCCAAATGTCAAAACACTAAGCCCTATCTATCAGAAGTATCTAATATAAAAAAGCCCATGTTGTTCATATTGATCAATCATTGTTTAACTTACATTTCTGAACTGATTTAGAAAATGGAGAGCTGACAATTTTGATAAATAAGGAGCACTGTGTCTGTCCCTGTTTATATCTCAGTAACAGTATACAGTATATTGGGTTGCCATAGAAACATTCAGAATACCAAATACATAAAGCAGATGTAGCGCAGAAAATTAGTTAGCAAAAAGAGTGCCCTGAAGGCAGAAGCTAATAAAGTAAGATTTAAAAAAAAAAAAAACACTTTTAAACTAAATAATGTAGATTGAATTCTGTTCAGAACTACAAGTCAGCTTGCTGAAATATAATCCACAGAGTTTTGCCGATAGAAATTACTCTGCACCTCACTAATGTATGCAAGTCTGTCCATATGCATATCATCAGTCAACTCTCTGAGTTTAGACCTTCACTCTCACTTTTATACATTGCAACCACAGCTTTATGCACTGCAAAGTGCTCGGCACACCAGTCACATGACTGTCGGCCCTGTAAAGTGAAGGGGATAATTGGAGTGCAGGATCTGACAGGTGTGAAGTGAAACTGAGGGGATGCTGAGTGCTCAGTGGTTGCCAAAACTCTTCACTGATATTTTTGTTGGAGCTTTTATATGGCTCAATTCTTATACACTGGCACAAAACAGTAACTCTTTAAACTGTTCTTAGGCCTGGACTATTAGACTAAACATTGAAGCGCTCTACATCATTACTGCTATTAATATATCCTGTTTAAAGCCCTAAGTCCCCTTTTGCACAAAATCTGTCTAATAATTGCATGATATAAATAATTAATTGTGGGCCTGGCTGAACAGTTATCTTACATGTGCATTTACAGGCCTAGTAATACTAAAAAATCATTCTTATTAACACTAAGACTTACAGTTGGATGGGAGTTGCATGCAGGTTGTATAGGAAACTAGCGCTGCCTGGTCTTTCCTACCTTATCCTTGTGGGGGAGGAAAAGTAACAAAGGAGGAAGCTTTTGTCCTCATATCCTCTCCTTAAATCCTGACCCCATATTCCCTCCTCATATCCCGACCCCAAATCCCCTCCTCATATCCTGACCCCAAATCCTATCCTTGTATTTTGTCCTCATATCTTGACCTCATATCCCGTCCTCATATTCCGACCTCATATGCCGTCCCTATATTCGGTCCCCATATCTAATCCACATATCCTGTCCTCATATCCCGTCCTCATATCCCATCCTCATATCCCGTCCTCATATCCCATCCTCATATCCCATCCTCATATCCCATCCCCATATCCTGTCCTCATATCCCGTCCTCATATCCCGTCCTCATATCCCGACCTCATATACCATCCTCATATCCCGACCTCATATCCTGACCTCATATCCTGACCTCATATCCTGACCTCATATCCCGTCCTCATATCCCGTCCCAATATCCTGTCCTCATAGCTAATCCTCATTTCTCGTCCTCAGGTGGGGCTGAGTTGTGGTGAAGATATTGTAAGCTGAACATAAGAGGGTGTGGCTTAAAGGGTGGTCGTGTCTTTGCAAGATGAGGCATGGAATGTGTGGAGGGTGTGGCTTGCCAGCCGGACTGACGCATTCACTGACGCATTCCGGTCTGCTCATTTTTGCGCCGTATGCGCTTTTACAACCGGACCTCAAACCGTGGTTGACCACAGTTTTAGGTCCGGGGAAAAAGTGCATACGGCGCAAAAATGAGCCAACTGGACGGAACGTTTCACTCCGGCCGGCTCATTGAAATGAATTACATAAGGGAGCACATACGAAGGCATACGGGAGCGCGAGGTTTTAGCTCCCCCCTGCCATATGCGCTCCCGTATAGGGAAAACGTGATGTGAACCCAGCCTGACCGAGTATTATCGTATTAGTATGGAAGTTATGCAGTAACATATATTTCCCATAGACTTGCATGGGACCTTAAATAAAAAATCCCGACCCTCGCAAATGGGGATGGGTAAGAGTTAAAATACCTATCCTATGTTTGTTGTTGACATATAAGTAACATGTGCAAGTTTCACATGTAGCCATTTGGAAGTGATGCTGGAACATACACACACACAACACACATTGGCCCTCATTTACAAAGACTGGAGTGTCGGTTAGGTTTTCTTTTTCAGTGTACTTGTCTTTTTATTCCTTGTGATTTACTAATCTGTCGCATGTGTCGTTTTTTTTTTGTGTCGCACGATATTAAATTCTGACGCACGGGAATAAAAAGTGTTGCACTGAAAAAATAAAAATTAAACCAAATAAATAAAGTAAAGTTACTCTGCACAACTATGTAACTTTACATTCATGATTGTTAATGGGTTAACAACCCAAAAGTTAAAAAAAAAAAATATATATATATAAAATATATATATATATATATATATATATATATATATATATAAAAAATCTATTACATAATTTAATCATAAAAGCGTTGAGGGGTTAAAAATGCTTTTAAAGTATAAAACAAGTAATTTAATCATAAACCACAATGGTCAGCTGTCCCTTCCTCAAAAACACTAAATTTTTCCATTTTCACTCGACCTCTGGGCTGTCTTTTCAGAGTTGAGAAATCACACTTTTTTCAGAATGATTTCACAATTACTCTGTGATTTTTCCATTTTGTCGGGTTAACGCCCATTTTTGAGTAAACCACACCCATTTTGTAGGTTAAATTAAACTGTGTTTTTGAAAATGTAGGTTGTGCGCCTAAATTTTGGGCGCAGATTTGGTCGCAAGCGGGATGCGACCAAATTTTGGGCGCAATAACCGAGAAAAAACGTCGGTTCTCCTTTAGTAAATGAGGGCCATTGAGTTTTATATATATAGATAACTTAAGTTCTTGGTATAACAGCCAAACCATGCAGCACCCAGAAATGTTTTTTCTGACGAAGGGGAACTCTCTATTTAAAAATGATAAGCCTAACAGTACTTATCAGCTGCTGTGTACTCCAGAGAAGGCTGTGCAGTTCTTTCCAATCTGACCACAGTGCTTTCTGCTGCCACCTGTGTCTGTGTCAGGAACTGTCCAGTGTATAAGCAAATCCCCATAAAAAAAAACCCTCTCCTGTTCCAGACAGTTTCTGATACAGACAGAGGTGGCAGCAGAGAGAACTGTGTTCAGACTTGAAAGAACTACTAAACTTTCTTTGGAGCATACAGAAGCTGTTATATACTGGAACAGAAGTAATATACAAATTTGTGTAACTTTCTGGCATCAGTTGATTAAATCTTTTTTTTTTCTTTTCCAGTACCCCATTAAACCTTGCCTCTAACCCCCGTTGGAGCACCGGTCAGATGGTGAGGAGGCAAATAAGGGCCCTCTCTCAGTCCTCTCAGCTAACCGGGACACCGCGATTACACTGCAGTGGTCCTGAACAGCTCAGCTGACCAGCCGGGATTAGTCTTTCTACATTTTAGATGGCGCAATCAACTTTGATTGCGACCACTGAAGGGCATCACCACAATTGGTAGAGTCCAACATCAGCTATGGGTTGGCATTAGCCACCATCCCACTATGACGGGTGCTTCTGAGTGCGCAACTTAAAAGGGTAGTGGGTGCGCAGCGTACATGTATGCCCTCCGCCCTTAAAGGGTTATAAACAAACTGTGCTAGTAGATTTTGTATGCTTTTTAACACTTATATAAAGATTGATACCGAAAGAAGCTTTCCTATTCACAGGCTCCAATTAGTATATAACTAGAGGGGGGTTTACAACCTAAGAATACAATAACGCTGAAAAGGTGTCTGAGACACACCCAAAATGTGAAACCCCAGGGTAGAGGTAATTAAATAACAAAGTAAAAAATGGAATAAATGGTAGAGTACACTTAAAATGCCGGGCTAAAAATATTATTTATTACAATGTAAAAAGTATATGCATACAGAATCAATTCATATAGGTGTAAATACGATTAAAACATGATAGATTAAAACAATGTGGATGCTGGGGTAAAGAGTCCTGTATGACCTCAAAAGAGGTAGTGATATCACATATGAGGTAGATATAGTAATATAGAGCCTGGTGCTGCTGATATAAAGTGCTAATGCAAGGGAAAACACACTGGGGAAACCCCCAATGGGTTTCTTATTATTAATTGTATTATTCACAAGTTGTTCACATTGCAGTTGGTTTCAACACTTGGTGTATGTGCTTTACTCTTGCACAGTGCTTGATGTGATTCAGCCCAGTAGGGGTTTCCCCAGTGTGTTTTTCCTTGCATTAGCACTTTATATCAGCAGAAACAGGCTCGTTATTACTAAATCTACCTCATATATGACATCCCTACCCCTTTTAATAGTCACACAGGACTCTTTACCCCAGCATCCACATTGTTTTAATCTATCATGCTTTAATCGTATTTACACACATATGAATTGACTTTGTATGCATATACTTTTTACATTGTAATAAACAATATTTTTAACCACGTATTTTAAGTGTACTAAACCATTTATTCATTTTTTTTTACTTTGTTATTTAATTACCTCTCCCCTGGGGTTTTACATTTTTGGGTGTGTCTCACACACCTTTATGCATTATTGTATACTTAGATAAAGATGTATAAAGTATCTCTGATTGTTGGCAGATGCCTTTTGGTGTTAAAATGCACACAGAGAAACCTTAGAAGGCTATTCTGCATTCACTCTTAACACTTTTAAATGCATAGTTTTGTTATACCCAGGTTGAAATACTATGGCCCATATTTATCAAATTGTGTGAGAGAAAAAGTAGAGTGATTTTCCCACAGAAACCCATCACAGCTCAGCTAACAAGCTCTGGTAGAGTGAAAGCTGAGCTGTGATTGGTTGTTATGGGAAAATCACTCCAGTTTTTCTCTCACACTGTTTGATAAATCTGGGCCTATATGTTTCACTAAGCCCAGAAAATGTGTATTCAATGTTGACAATGCTTTATTTTTGTTAAGCCTTTGAGAATTTTGCACCTACAGACCCATATGAAGGCTTGTTTTTTTGTGTCACCAATTTTACTTTTGTAATACTCTCATTCATTTTATCACCAAATTTACGGTGAAACCAGAAAAAAAATATCTGTGAGGCAAAATAAGAATAAAAAAAAAGCCATTTTGTAACTTTTGGGGGCTTTCGATTCTATGCAGTGCAATTTTAAGTAAAAATTGCACCTTATATTTATTCAGTAGGTCCATATGATGAAAATTATACCCAAAATAGGTTTGATTTTGTTTTACTCGTTTAAAAAAATTATAACTTTTTGTATGAAAATTAGAATGTTTAAAATGATCCTCATCTGAACCCTATAACTTTTATTTTTCCATATACGGGACTCATTTTTTTGTGCCGTGGTCTTAAGTTTTTATTGGTACCATTTTAGTTTTTTTTATGGTTTTTTTTTTTATCGCTTTTTATAAAAAAAATTAGGGTCTGCAAAGTGACCAAAAATACGAAATTTTAGAATTTTTTCACGTTTACGCCATTGACCGTGCGGTTTAATTAACATATTTTTATAGTTCTGACATTTACGAACGCAGCAATACTACATATGTTTATTTTTGTTTAAATGTTTTTCCTTTTTTAAAAGGGAAAAGGGGGGGGGGGGTAATTCAAACTTTTATTAGGGAAGGCGTTAAATCATATTTATTAACTTTTTTTATTTTTTACATTTTTTACACCATTTTTTAGTCCTCATTGGGGACTATTACATGCAATCTTCATAGCATTGGTCAGTGTTATCGGCGCTCTGTTGCTCCAGCCTGCTGGCATGGAGCAGCAGATCACCGATTGGATGGAGAGGAGGCAGGTAGGGACCCTCCCCCTGTCCTCTCAGCTTTTTGGAACGATGAGATTCCATCACGGCTGTCCCGAACAGCTGGACTGAGCTGCCGAGATACTTTTACTTTCATTGATCGCTGCAAGGGGTTAAATGCCGGGCATCACTGTGATTGGTGATATCTGGCATTAGACATGGGTCCAGAGCAGGAGCAAATCCCCAAAGCAAACCTCTTCAGTTCTGGACAGTTCCTGACATGGACAGAGGTGTCAGCAGAGAGCACTGTGGTCAGACAGAAAAGAAATTCAAAAAGAAAAGAACTTCCTTTGGAGCATTCAGCAGCTGATAAGTACTGGAAGGATTAAGATTTTTAAATAGAAGTAATTTATTAATCTGCTGATTTAAAAAAAAATGTTTTCCACTGGAGTACCCCTTTAACCGCTTAAGGACGCAGGATGTACCTGTACACCCCTGTTCCAGAGTCCTTAAGGCCTCAGGGCATACAGGTACGTCTGGTGTTTCTCCGGTCCCAGACGCTCGCCAGGCGGGGACCGGACTGGGATGCCTGCTGACATTGTTCAGAAGGCGTCCCGGCACATCGCGGGGAGGGGGGGGGGGGGGGTAAATACAAACCATCGATCTGCTGCGATTCTGGGTCATTCAGAAATGGAGTGTGACCAGTGGTGTAATATACACCACAAATCACCCTCTGTACTGTACTGGGAGGTGGCAGTGTTGCCACCCCCCAGGACTGCTGTGATTGGGTGGTCATAGTAACCGCACCAATCACGGCAGTACTGGGAGAAGGGAGAAGGGTGAAGAAGCATGTTGCTCCGTTCTGCCCACACTTCTGTGAGCTGCTGAGCAGGATGGTGGACAGACCGTACCCGTGTGTGCAGTCTGCCCAATGACTGTCAGTGATTTATCACTGATCAGCGTTTTTTTGGGTTCAGACATGTGGTTTTTTTTTGCTCGTTTTAGTGTTTTGTTTTTTTTTTACTTTATTTTTTTGTGTGGAGGTCTGTGTACATGCCACCAGCCACTGTTCTGGGCTGAGTGGCAGGAACCCCCACTGACGTCTGCTGACTTTTCTGTTAGGTTGTGGGTTAGGGAGGGTTAGGGCGGGTTAGGATAGGGCAGGAAGTAAAAGCACACACCGCATGCAGCATATACACCAATAAAGTTTTCTCTCACACATACATACACTTCACTAGAGTAGAAAAATGGTAGGGAAATGGCCCACAGGGCATTTTCAGCGGTGGAGGCATATGCCTTACTTGCCTCTGACTCTGAAAGTGACCCAGAGGACCCCACCTTCTTTATTTCCTTGTCCTCCTCATCATCTTCTGATGAGCCACCAAGGCGGCGGAGTCGCTGCCATGTGAGGCAGCAACAACCTCTGCTCCTGACTCTGTGCTCCATGCTAGTATTAGTCCCCCTGGCACTCATACTAGTCAAACCCCCCGCCACGTTTACTGGTGCCCCGTACCGGTGAACTTGTCTCGACTCAGCCAGCAGACCACGAGCCTGTGATTCCTGAGTTAGTTGGCGACTCAGGAATCAAGATAGACATCGTCAGGTTCACTGAAATTGACTATTTTAGTTTTTTTTTTCAGTGACGACTTTGTCAATCTGATGGTTGACCAGATGAACCTGTACGCCCAACAGTTCGTCACTGCAAACCCGGGCTCATTTTTAGCAAGACCCAATGAATGGAATGCCGTCAATGCCGCCAAAATGAGGACCTTTTGGGGCCTCATGCTGCATATGTGCCTAGTTAAACAACCTAGTGTCAGGTAGTACTGGAGCGGTGACGTCCTCTACCAGACCCCGCTCTACATTATGGCCATGACGGTTCGAGGCAGAAATGTTTGCATTATGCAAATTTTGGGAGGCCTATGTCTCTGGGCGGGAGATCGCTATTGATGAGTCTCTCATCAGCTTTAAGGGGAGACTCAGCTTCTGGCAATACATCCCAACCAAGCGGGCGCGGTATAGCGTGAAGATGTATAAACTTTGCGAGAGTACCTCAGGGTACACTTGCAAGTTTATGGTGTATGAGGGACGACATTTCCGCATTGGACCCCCAGAATGTCCCCTCACTCTGGGTGTTAGCAGGAAAATAGTTTGGCGCCTTTTGCACCTTTTGCTAGATAAGGGTTACCACCTTTACGTGGATAACTTTTACATTAGTATCCCTCTCTTCACATCCGTCGCCGCCAGATGCACGGTCGCTTGTGGAACAGTCCAGAATAATCAAAGAGGCCTTCCGCCCCATTCCCTATATGCTCCTATCCCCCGGAGTGAGTACCATGCCTTTTCCCATGAAAACCTGTTGCTGGTCAGGTATGAGATAACTGTGGTTCCCCGGATCGTCCCCGGGCAACACTTTCCAGGTGAGGTCCCCCACACTGGAAAGAAGGGACGATCCCAGGCCTCTGCATTAAAGATTGCTTCAGGGAGTACCACACTTCCATGGAGCACAACTTTTTTTTATTTGTTCCCTAATTTTAAATTCCCCAGAATTCTACTCCAATGGACCAGTCCAGAGTACATTGTCTTTCAAATTTTAAAACCAAACAACCCCCCCCCCCCCACAAAAAAATAAAAACTCTTTTCCAATACCCCTGATCATATATTTTTTTTCTCCCCAAAAAATGGGTCATGGGACAGAGTCAACAGCATTGGGGGTTTGAAAGTTTCCTCAAATGTGCAGCGCTCTCTCCCCACCTGAGCGGGGTGCGCATTTGAGGTAACAGAACAGGGATGGCCACACAAATAACATTCCGAGAATGATGATTCAGAGCATAGGGTTTGGGGAGGGCATCATTTTTACTTTTGGCTATACTCTGGGTCATCAGTAGTAAAATAGCAATTTTCATTTTTCCCAAACTACACTTCATCCATTCCTGGAAAATAAATTTAGGGAACACCTGTCTGTTCCAAACCTCCACTTCACCCCTATACACCTTCCCTAGGGGGTGTACTGTTTGTAATATACTCACATGTGGGTGTTCCTTTTTTTTTGTATTTTCCTCTGAATGTATGTAAGATCCGTAAGAAATATCGGCCTCAAATGCCAAGAGTTCTCGCTCAAGAGCTCTGTCATATTTCCAGGCAACAATTCGGAGTCACATGTTAGTTGTTCCCAGAAAGATGAGGCAGAGAATAGGTTGAAAATTGCAATTTTCAAAAGCTACCTTTTATCCATTCCTGGAAAATAAGTTTAGGAAACACCCGTGCGTTCAAAATGTACTCTTTACCCTTATACCCATTCCTCAGGTGGGTACTTTCTGTAATGGTGTCACATGTGGGTGTTTCATTTTTTGTATTATCCTCTGAATGTATGTAACCGTCAGCTACTGATATGCCATAGGCCTCAAATGCAAACAGACCTCTATGACTTCTGAGCCTTGTTATGCGCCCACCCAGCACATTACCCCTTATGTGGATGTATTTCCATAGTCGGGAGAAATTGGGTTACAAATTTTGGAGGGCTTTTTCTCCTATTACCCCTTGTGAAAATATTCTGGCTCCATGGGAAGTTTGTAAATGCACATGGTTCCCGACTTCAATTTCAGCAAAATTCTCTCTCCAAAAGTCAAATGGCACTCCTTCTGTCCTGAGATCTGTTGTGCGCCAGCAGAGCACTTAACATCCACATATAGGGCGTTTTCTTAATCAGGAGAAATTGGGCTTCAAATTTTGGGGTCCATTTTCTCCTATTACACCATGTGAAAATGAAAAATTTGTAACACCATCATTTTAGTGTTAAAAATCTCATTTTTAATTTCCTCGTCCAAGTTCAACGCAAACCCGTTAAACACCTGTGAGGTTTTAAAGGGGTATTCCAGGCAAAACCTTTTATATATATATATATATATATATATATATATATATATATATATATATATATATATCAACTAGCTCCGGAAAGTTAAACAGATTTGTAAATTACTTCTATTAAAAAATCTTAATCCTTCCAATAGTTATTAGCTTCTGAAGTTTTCTGTCTAACTGCTCAATGATGATGTCACGTCCCGGGAGCTGTGCATGATGGGAGAATATCCCCATAGGAACTGCACAGCTCCCGGGACGTGAGTCATCAGAGAGCAGTTAGACAGAAAACAACAACTCAACTTCAGAAGCTAATAACTATTGGAAGGATTAAGATCTTTTTAATAGAAGTAATTGACAATCTGTTTAACTTTCCGGAGCCAGTTGATATATAAAAAAAGTTTTGGCCTGGAATACCCCTTTAAGTACTCACTCTACCCCTTGTTATGTTCCTTGGGCGGTGTAGTTTCCCAAATAGTGTGCCATGTGTAGTTTTTTTTTGCTGTTCTGGCACCCTGGGGACTTGCTAAATGCAACATGCCCCCCAAAAACCATTTTAGCAAAATTCTCTTTTAAAAAGCCAAATTTTGCTCCTTCTCTTTTGAGCATTGTAGTGCGCTAGCAGAGCACTTGACGTCCACATATGGGGTATTTCCAAACTGAGAAGAAATGGGGTTTTAAATTTGGGGGGGGGGGCATTTTCTCCAATTACCCCGTGTGAAAAAGAAAAATTTGGGCTAACACCATAATTTTAGTGTTAAAAATCAAATTTTCAATTTTTACGTCCAACTTCAACGCAAAGTCATCAAACACCTGTGAGGTGTTAAGGCTCACTATACCCCTTGTTATGTTCCTTGAGGGGTGTAGTTTCTCAAATATTGTGCCATGTAGGTTTCTTTTGCTGTTCTGGCACCATGAGGACTTGCTAAATGCAACATGCCCCCCAATAACCATTTCAGCTAAATTCTCTTTAAAAAAAAACTAATTTGCTCCACTTCTGAGCATTGTAGTGTGCCAGCAGAGCACTTTCATTTTAGTGTTAAAAATCTAATTTTCCATTTTCACGTCCAACTTCAACGCAAAGTCGTCAAACACCTGTCACGCCGAGCGCTCCGGGTCCCGCTGCTTCCAAGGAGCGCTCGCGGCTTGCTTCTGTATTCAGCGCTCCGGTCGGCACCGCTGACCGCGAGCGCTGCTTTCATGTTCCCGGAGAGGACGCGATCCGAGGTGCGGGACGTGCCTGCTCTCATATCGCGCCCCATGTCTCTCACCTGCCCTGTCCTCCTGCTGAGTCCCGGCGCGCGTGGCCCCGCTCTCTAGGGCACGCGCGCGCCGGGTCTCTCAGATTTAACCTCTTAAGGACCAATGACGTTGTGGAACGTCATGGCACCCTGGGCTTTAAGGACCAATGACGTTCCACAACGTCATGGCATTTTCCGGTCTCTGCCGCTCGCCGGGCAGAGATCGGAACTGGATGCCTGCTGAAATCCTTCAGCAGGCATCCAGGGCAAACGCCGAGGGGGGCCATGTAGGCCCCACATGTCGGCGATCGCCGCAAATCGCAAGGGAAATCGCCCTTGCGATCTGCGGCGATACCGGGCTGATCGGGTCTCTGGGACCCGACCGCCCGGTAATTTCGCATGATCCCGGCTGTCACAGACAGCCAGGACCATGCTGGAGCCTAGGAGCGAGGTGGCAAGCCTGCCACCTCCTCCGATCCCCTGCGATCTGTCGGTTAGTTAACCGACCAATCGCAGGAGGGGGGGCGGTTACTTACTCCCGTCCTGCCCGGCCCCTTGAAGTCCGGAGAGGACGGAAGGAAGACCGGAGGACGCGGCGGGGGACGGGGGAGTGCTGGGGACCGGCCCCGGTACTTACCTCGTCCCTGAAGACCCGGATCCTGGCGGCGGAGACGGCGGCGGCGGCGACAGGTGAGTAGATCTTCAGCCGCGGTCGGGCACTTTACAGCAATGCACGTCGCCGTAAAGCGACATGCATTGCTGTAAAGGGACCCTGTAAACTACAACTCCCAGCATGCCCAGACAGCCCTTGGCGTCTGGGCATGCTGGGAGTTGCAGTTTTGCAACATCTGGAGGTCCACAGTTTGGAGACCACGGTGCCCTTCCAGATGTTGCAAAACTACACATCCTCAGCATGCCCTTACTGTCCAGGCATGCTGGGAGTTGTAGTTCTGCAACATCTGGCCCTTCAGATGTTGCAGAACTACAACTCCCAGCATGCCTGGACAGTTTTGGCATACTGGGAGTTGTAGTTTTGCAACATCTGGAAGGGCACAGATTGGGAACCACTGTATTAGTGGTCTGCAAACTGTAGTTCTCCAGATGTTGCAAAACTACAACTCCAAGCATGCTGGGAGTTGTAGTTCGGCAACATCTAGCTCTAAAGATGTTGCCGAACTACTACTCCCAGCATGCCTGAGAATGCTGGGAGTTGTGGTTTTGCAACAACAGGAGGCACACTGGTTGGGAAACATTGTCTGTTTCCTAACTCAGTGTTTCCCAACCCGTGTGCCTCCAGCTGTTGCAAAACTATAACTACCAGCATGCACTGATGGACTGTGCATGCTGGGAGTTGTAGTTTTGCAACAGCTGGAGGTCCCCCCCCCCCCCCCCACTGTGAATGTACAGGATACATTCACATGGGCAGGGGGCTTACAGTGAGTATCAGGCTGCAAGTTTGCGATGCAGCAAATTTTGCGCGGCAGCTCAAACTCGCTGTAATCCCCCGCCCATGTGACTGTACCCTAAAAACACTACACTACACTAACACAAAATAAAATAAAAAGTAAAAAACACTACATATACACATACCCCTACACAGCCCCCCTCCCCAATAAAAATGAAAACGTCTGGTACGCCACTGTTTCCAAAATGGAGCCTCCAGCTGTTGCAAAACAACAACTCCCAGTATTGCCGGACAGCCGTTGACTGTCCAGGCATGCTGGGAGTTTTGCAACAGCTGGAGGCACCCTGTTTGGGAATCACTGGCATAGAATACCCCTATGTCCACCCCTATGCAAGTCCCTAATTTAGGCCTCAAATGCGCATGGCGCTCTCACTTTGGAGCCCTGTCGTATTTCAAGGCAACAGTTTAGGGCCACATATGGGGTATCGCCGTACTCGGGAGAAATTTCTTAGCAAATTTTGGGGGGCTTTTTCTCCTTTCACCCCTCATGAAAAGGTGAAGTTGGGGGTCTACACCAGCATGTTAGTGTAAAAAAAAAATGTTTTTACACTAACATGCTGGTGTTGCCCCATACTTTTCATTTTGACAAGAGGTAAAAGGGAAAAACGCCCCCAAAATTTGTAATGCAATTTCTCCCGACTACGGAGATACCCCATATGTGGGCGCAAAGTGCTCTGGGGGCGCACAACAAGGCCCAGAAGGGAGAGTGCACCATGTACATTTGAGGTGATTTGCACAGGGCTGGCTAATTGTTATAGCGGTTTTGACAAACGCAAAAAAAACAAAACCTTACATGTGACCCCATTTCGGAAACTACACCCCTCACGGAATGTAATGAGGGGTGCAGTGAGAATTTACCCCCCACTGGTGTCTGACAGATCTTTGGAACAGTGGGCTGTGCAAATTAAAAATGTTGTACAGCCCACTGTTCCAAAGATATGACAGACACCAGTGGGGGGTAAATGCTCACTTTACGCCTTGTTTCGTTCCTCAAGGGGTTTAGTTTCCAAAATGGTATGCCATGTGGGGGTTATTTTGCTGTCCTGGCACCATAGGGGCTTCCTAAATGCGACATGCCCCCCGAGCAAAATTTGCTCTCAAAAAGCCAAATATGACTCCCTCTCTTCTGAGCATTGTAGTTTGCCCGTAGTGCGCTTCAGGTCAATTTATGGGGTACCTTCATACTCATAAGAGATGGGGTTACAAATTTTGGGGGGTATTTTCTGCTATTAACCCTTGCAAAAATGTGAAATTTGGGGGGGAAACACACATTTTAGTGAAATTTTTTTTTTTTTTTTTTTACGTATGCAAAAGTCGTGAAACCCCTGTGGGGTATTAAGGCTCACTTTATTTCTTGTTACGTTCCTCAAGGGGTCTAGTTTCCAAAATGGTATGCCATGTGGGTATTTTTTGCTGTCCTGGCACCATAGGGGCTTCCTAAATGCGACATGCCCCCGAGCAAAATTTGCTCTCAAAAAGCCAAATATGACTCCTTCTCTTCTGAGCATTGTAGTTCGCCCGTAGTACACTTCAGGTCAACTTATGGGGTACCTCCATACTCAGAAGAGATGGGGTTACAAATTTTGGGGGGTATTTTTCTGCTATTAACCCTTGCATACATGTGAAATTTGGGTGGAAACACACATTTTAGTGACATTTTTAAAACATTTTTTTTACATATGCAAAAGTCGTGAAACACCTGTGAGGTATTAAGGCTCACTTTATTCCTTGTTACGTTCCTCAAGGGGTCTAGTTTCCAAAATGGTATGCCATGTGGGTATTTTTTCCTGTTCTGGCACCATAGGGGCTTCCTAAATACAACATGCCCCCCAAAAACCATTTCAGAAAAACGTACTCTCCAAAATCCCTTCGTCGCTCCTTCACTTCTGAGCCCTCTATTGTGCCCGCCGAACACTTTACATAGACATATGAGGTATGTGCTTACTCGAGAGAAATTGGGCTACAAATATAAGTATACATTTTCTCCTTTTACCCCTTGTAAAAATTCAAAAATTGGGTCTACAAGAACATGCAAGTGTAAAAAATGAAGATTGTGAATTTTCTCCTTCACTTTGCTGCTATTCCTGTGAAACACCTAAAGGGTTAAAACGCTGACTGAATGTCATTTTGAATACTTTGGGGGGTGCAGTTTTTATAATGGGGTCATTTATGGGGTATTTCTAATATGAAGACCCTTCAAATCCACTTCAAACCTGAACTGGTCCCTGAAAAATTGTGATTTTGGAAATTTTGTGAAAAATTGGAAAATTGCTGCTGAACTTTGAAGCCCTCTGGTGTCTTCCAAAAGTAAAAAATCGTAAATTTTATGATGCAAACATAAAGTGGACATATTGTATATGTGAATAAAAAAAAAATTATTTGGAATATCCATTTTCCTTACAAGCAGAGAGCTTCAAAGTTAGAAAAATGCAAAATTTTCAATTTTTTCATCAAATTTTGGAATTTTTCACTAAGAAACGATGCAAGTATCGACAAAATTTTACCAATAACATAAAGTAGAATATGTCACGAAAAAACAATCTTGGAATCAGAATGATAGGTAAAAGCGTCTTAGAGTTATTAATGCTTAAAGTGACAGTGGTCAGATGTTCAAAAAACGCTCTGGTCCTAAGGTGTAAAATGGCCTGGTCCTTAAGGGGTTAAAGGGCCAGTGCACCATTAATTGGTGTCTGGCCCAATTGGTTCCCTACACTCCCTACACTATATTAACTGACTTTCCCTTCCTGTCCCTGACGGATCTTGTTGCCTAGTGCCCTGAGAAAGCGTTTCTGTGTGTTCCATTGCCTGTGTATCCAGACCCTTGCCGTTGCCCCTGACTACGAACCCAGGTCGCTACCCCCGATACGACTCAACCACAGTGGTAGCTGGACAAAGATGTGGTACAGAAGGATGAGGCAGCGGCGTATTTGGACTTAGCAGAAGGTCAAGGTAGGCGGCAAAGATGCGTAGTCAAATAACATAGCAGAAGGGTCAATATACACAGGCAAGGCAACAGACAGTAAGATATGCTTAATATCAGGCTAGGGGCACTGAAGTTCCGGCAGGGAAGAGTGGGAGGAGCAGGAACTTATAGAATAGCCTCAGGTGTAACACATAATTATGGGCGTACTGGCCCTTTAACCTCTTCAGGACATAGGGCGTATGGATACGCCCTGCATCCCGAGTCCTTAAGGACCGAGGGCGTATCCATACGCCCGTGGGAATTCCGGCCCCCACCGCTAGCCGGTTGGGGACCGTAGCCGGATGCCTGCTGAAATCGTTCAGCAGGCATCCCGGCATATCGCCCAGGGGGGTCATTATGCAATTCAGTCCAGCGATCTGCGGCGATTCCGGGTCAATCGGGTCTCCAGTGACCCGATGACCCGGAATTACTGGCTGTTCGGGGCCGTCTCTGACGGCCCCGAACAGCCAGAGCCTGCAGGGGTGAGGTGGCACTGGTGCCACCTCACGATCGCCCTGATTCGTTGGCCGGATTACCGGCCGACCAATCAGGGCGCCTGCTGCGGGTGTCACTCCCGCACCCGCTCCGCCTCTCTTCTGGAGGACGTGAGCGGGTGCGGGACGTGCACCCCGGGTGCTGGGGACCCCGATCCCCAGCGTTAATGTTGTGATCGGGGCCCCAGGAGCAGCGGCGGCGGCGGGACTGACCTGCAGCGTCTGGATCGTTGGAGGTGAGTGACAGCCTCCTGCTGTTGCTTAGCAACAGCTCCCAGCATGCAAAAAGGTCATGCTGGGAGCTGTAGTTATGCAACAGCAGGAGGCAGACCACCACAACTCCCAGCATTCCCTTATGGGCATGCTGGGACTTATGGTTTTGCAACAGCTGGAGGCACATTCTTTCTATGGAAAAGTGTACCTTCAGCTGTTGTATAACTACAACTCCCAGCTTGCACAAACAGCTAAAGTGCATGCTGGGAGTTGTAGTGGTGCATCTGCTGGTTGCATAACTACAACTCCCAGCATGCCCGTTGGCTGTCGGTGACTGCTGAGAGTTGTAGTTTTGCAACAGCTGAAGGCACACTGGTTGTGAAACTCAGATTTTTTTTTACCTAACTCAGTGTTTCACGACCGGTGTGCCTCCAGCTGTTGCAAACTACAACTCTCAGCAGTCACCGTACACCATGCACCGTACATGCTGGGAGTTGTAGTTTTGCAACAGCTGGAGGCACACTGGTTGTGAAACACTGAGTTAGGTCACAAACTCAGTGATACATAACCAGTGTGCCTATAGTTGTTGCAAAACTGCAACTCTCAGCAGTCACCGACAGCCAACGGGCATGCTGGGAGATATAGTTATGCAACAGCTGGATGTCCCCCCCAATGTGAACGTACAGGGTACACTCACATGGGCGGAGGATTACAGTAAGTATCTGGCTGCAAATTTGAGCTGCCGCAAACTTTCTGCTGCAGCTCAAATTGCCAGCGAGAAACTACTGTGAACCCCCGCCCGTGCAACTGTACCCTAAAAACACTACACTACACTAACACAAAAAATAAAATGAAAAGTAAAAAACACTACGTATACACATCCCCCTATACAGCCCCCCTCCCCTCCCCAATAAAAATGAAAAACGTCTGGTACGCCACTGTTTCCAGAACGGAGCCTCCAGCTGTTGCAAAACAACTCCCAGTATTGTCGGACAGCCGTTGACTGTCCAGGCATGCTGGGAGTTTTGCAACAGCTGGAGGCACCCTGTTTGGGAATCACTGGCGTAGAATACCCCTATGTCCACCCCTATGCAAGTCCCTAATTTAGGCCTCAAATGTGCATGGCGCTCTCACTTTGGAGCCCTGTCGTATTTCAAGGCAACAGTTTAGGGTCACATATGGGGTATCGCCGTACTCGGGAGAAATTGTGTTACAAATTTTGGGGGGTATTTTCTGCTTTTACCCTTTTTAAAAATGTAAAATTTTTGGGAAAACAAGCATTTTAGATTAAAAAAAAAATTTTTTTTTTACATATGCAAAAGTCGTGAAACACCTGTGGGGTATAAAGGTTCACTTAACCCCTTGTTACGTTCCCCGAGGGGTCTAGTTTCCAAAATGGTATGCCATGTGGGTTTTTTTTTGCTGTCCTGGCACCATAGGGGCTTCCTAAATGCGGCATGCCCCCAGAGCAAAATTTGCTTTCAAAAAGCCAAATGTGACTCCTTCTCTTCCGAGACCTGTAGTGCGCCAGCAGAGCACTCTTCGACCCCATATGGGGTGTTTTCTGAATCGGGAGAAATTGGGCTTCAAATTTTTAGGGGTATTTTCTGCTATTACCCTTTTTAAAAATAAAAAAAATTTGGGAAAACAAGCATTTTAGGTAAAATTTTTTTTTTTTTTTTTACATTTGCAAAAGTCGTGAAACACCTGTGGGGTATTAAGGTTCACTTTATCCCATGTTACATTCCCCGAGGGGTCTAGTTTCCAAAATGGTATGCCATGTGTTTTTTTTTTTGCTGTTCTGGCACCATAAGGGCTTCCTAAAGGTAACATGCCCCCCAAAAACCATTTCAGAAAAACGTACTCTCCAAAATCCCCTTTTCGCTCCTTCCCTTCTGAGCCCTCTACTGCGCCCGCCGAACACTTTACATAGACATATGAGGTATGTGCTTACTCGAGAGAAATTGGGCTACAAACACAAGTAAAAATTTTTGTCCTTTTACCCCTTGTAAAAATTCAAAAATTGGGTCTACAAGAACATGTAAGTGTAAAAAATGAAGATTGTGATTTTTCTCCTTCACTTTGCTGCTATTCGTGTGAAACACCTAAAGGGTTAAAACGCTGACTGAATGTCATTTTGAATACTTTGGGGGGGTGTAGTTTTTATAATGGGGTCATTTATGGGGTATTTCTAATATGAAGACCCTTCAAATCCACTTCAAACCTGAACTGGTCCCTGAAAAATACTGAGTTTGAAAATTTTGTGAAAAATCGGAAAATTGCTGCTGACCGTTGAAGCCCTCTGGTGTCTTCCAGAAATAAAAACACGTCAATTTTATG
Organism: Hyla sarda; assembly: GCF_029499605.1. Classification (NCBI taxonomy): domain Eukaryota; kingdom Metazoa; phylum Chordata; class Amphibia; order Anura; family Hylidae; genus Hyla; species Hyla sarda. The sequence continues at coordinate 51,992,071 of NC_079197.1, forward strand.
ATGCAAACATAAAGTAGACATATTGTATATGTGAACCAAAAAAAATGTATTCGTAATATCCATTTTCCTTACAAGCAGAGAGCTTCAAAGTTAGAAAAATGCAAAATTTTCAAATTTTTCATCAAATTTACAGATTTTTCACCAAGAAAGGATGCAAGTATCGACAAAAATTTACCACTATGTTAAAGTAGAATATGTCACGAAAAAACAATCTCGGAATCAGAATGATAACTAAAAGCATTCCAGAGTTATTAATGTTTAAAGTGACAGTGGTCAGATGTGCAAAAAACGCTCCGGTCCTTAAGGCCAAAATGGGCTCCGTCCTGAAGGGGTTAAATTTCAGAGCTCTGGCGTGCATGTGCCCTAGGAGACCTAGGCCTAGGAGGTAGCAGAGGAGTGTGGTAAGTGACGGGCTGGGATTCGCATGCAGGCACGTCCCGCAATGCAAATCCCAGTCCCGCCGGTAGCAGGGGAGAGAGGGACTATGCGCTTGCGGCCAGTGCGTGTGGCCTGAGCGAAAGGAGTAGTAGTCCTAAATGTCCCGCAGCCGGGTGATGTGCAAGTGCCAGGATAACTTTTCACCAATCAGAGCTCCCATCTCCCGGGCGGGGATTATGAAACGTGATACAGTATACAGGAGCCGGCTTTTACAGTTAAAGGGGTACTCCGGTGCTTAGACATCTTATCCCCTATCCAAATCTTATCCCCTATCCGTGTGGTGTCACGCTCCGCCCCTCAATGCAAGCTTACGGGAGGGGGCGTGACAGCTATCACGCCCCCTACCGTAGGCTTGCATTGAGGGGCGGAGCGTGACATCACACGGGGGCGCCCCCATGCCGCCCGCCCTGTAGTCGCCGGTAATCAGTCCCGGAGCGAACACGCTCCGGGGACTGATTACAAACGGGGTGCCGCATGTAAGATCACGGGGGTCCCCAGCGGCGGGACTCCAGGGATCAGGCATCTTATCCCCTATCTTTTGGATAGGGGATAAGATGTCTAAGCACCGGAGTACCCCTTTAATAAATGCGGATCGCAGCTGGTCTCTGGAGAATGACACGGTGCGATCTGCACCTCAGCCCCTGGACTATAACTCTCATCATGGACGGAGTCTGTCCATAATGGGAATAGTAGTCCTAAAAGTGTTGCAGCCGGGGATGTGCAAGTGACATCCCTCAGTGCTGCGGTACTACAACTACTCCCATTGTGGGACAGACTCGGTCCCATGATGGGAGTTGTAGTCCAAGGGCTGAGGTGCAGATCGCATTGGGTCATTCTCCAGAGACCCGCTGCGATCTGTATTTATTAACTGTAAAAGCCGGAGGAACATGAAGCTTCACTGCGCTGGCCGCCGGCTCCTGTATACACCGCTAATAATTCATAATCCCTGCCGCCGGGAGACAGGAGCTCTGATTGGTGAATAACTTTTCACCAATCAGAGCTCCCGTCTCCCGGCCTGGGATTATGAAATGTGATACAGTATACAGGAATCGGCAGGCAGCGCAGTGTAGTCGCATGTGCCGCCGGCTTTTACAGTTAATAAATGCGGATCACAGCTGGTCTCTGGAGAATGACCCGGTGCGATCTGCACCTCAGCCCCTGGACTACAACTCCCATCATGGACAGAGTCTGTCCATGATGGGAGTAGTAGTCTTAACTGTCCAAAAATAGTTAATATAGTTCTCAGATGCTTTAGAACACTTTGGTACGTGTCCTCCGAGGTGGTGTATATTTGCGCAAGAAAAGTACATTTGCGGATTTTAATATTTTTTTTGCATTTAAAAAAAAACACGCAGTTAATAAATTTGATTCTACAGTAGAAAGTGCTCTGTGGTAAACTTAACCATAGACATGGATATGAAGAATTCTATCAGATTTTGCGCAAAAAAAAAAGATGCAAAAACTCTTGCGCATATTTTTGCGTAAAAAAATTTACAAAAAAAGCTCTATATGCAATGATAAATTCCCCCAAATGTGTGTATGTGTGTGTGTGTGTGTGTGTGTATATGTATGTGTGTATGTTCCAGGATCACGTTCAAACCCCTAAAGATAGTAACATGAAACCACAACGCAGCCCCACCTGAGGACGGGATATGAGGATTAGAAATGAGGATTAGCTATGGGGATGGGATATGGGGTCGGGATATGGGGACGGGAAATGGGGAAGGGATATGGGGATGGGATATGGGGACGGGATACAAGGTCGTGATATGAGGATGGGATATGAGAACAAAAAATGAGGACAGGATATGAGGTCGGAATATGAGGAGGGGATTTAGGGTCGGGATATGGGGTCAGGATTTTGGTACCTGATACGAGGATAAATGTTCCTCCTTTGTTGCTTTTCCCCCACAACAATAAGGTAGGAAAAACCGGCCAGTGCCGGGTACTCAGCTAGTAGACTATACAACAAGCTGCTGTCAATATATAGATGCGATGACTGCTGTGCAAAGTGAATGCACCAAATGTCTCTGTGACAGACATGTCATGTTTACTTCAGACACAGAAGAAAGTATAATACTAGACACAAGGGAGGAGATTCATCAATACCTGTCCAGAGGAAAAGTTACTGAGATGCCCATAGCAACCAATCAGATTGCTTCTTTCATTTTTAACATGAAAAATAAAAGAAGAGCTTGATTTGTTGCTATGGGCAACTCAGTAACTTTTCCTCTGTACAGGTTTTGATAAATCTCCCCCAAGTTGTTGTAGACTTTGAAGGGCCATATGTTTACCCCCCCCCAGGCCAGGGCAAGCCTTATGTGAATAACATCTAATTTTTTGTGTGTATAATACCCCTGTAGATAGATATACACAGATCTCCTGGGACAACACTTAAGAGGGTTCTCCACTGGAAAAAAATTTCTTAAATCAACTGGTGCTAGAAAGTTAAACAGATTTGTTAATTTCTTCTATTAACAAGTCTTAGGGTACGTTTACACGAACAGATTTTTTTGCGGGTTTTCCGCTGCATATTTGAAAGAGGGCGGGCTCTTCTCAGGTGTCCGCAGCTGATTTTCCGTGGCAGAATTTACGCTGCGGAAAATCCGCCACAAGCCCCATTGAAGTCAGTTGGGACTGCGGCGGATTTTCCTCAGTGTAAATTCCACCGCGGAAAATTTGCTGCGGACAGCCGAGAAGAGCCCGCCCCCTTTCAAATACGCAGCTGAAAACCTGCAAAAAAATCCGCTCATGTGAACGTACCCTTAATCCTGCCAGTACTTATAGGCTTCTGTATGCTAAACAAGAAGTTATTTTTGAATTTCCTTTCTGCCTGACCACAGTGCTCTCTGCTGACACCTCTGTTCATGTCAGGAACTGTCCAGAGCAGGAACAGTTTGCTATGGGGATTTGCTCCTGCTCTGGACAGTTCCTAAAATGGACAGAGGTGTCAGCAGAGGGCACTGTGGTCAGACAGAAAGGAAATTAAAAAAGAAAAGAATTTCCTCTGGAGCATACAGAAGCTTATAAGTACTAGAAGGATTAAGATTTTTTAATAGAAGTAATTTACAAATCTACTTAACTTTTTGGCGCCAGTTGATTAAAAAAAAAGTTTTCCAGCAGAGTACCCCTTTAAAATTCCAAACTGTCCTGCTAGGTCCAGGACAGTTGGGATATATGGAATTTGCTCCCTATGGATTAGCTATAAAAAGGTTTATAGAAAAGTAAAGTTTTACATGTTGAATAATTGAAAATAGTTTTACTTAAACAATTAGTACCATATTTATCGGCATATAACGAAAACTTTTAAAACGTATATTTAAGGCAAAAAGCCTGCCTGCGTGTTATACGCCGATAAATCTTCTGGTCACTAATTTAAAGCGGCCGCAGCAGCGGCTACTTGTTAAGTATTAGCAGCACAGCCACGGCCACTTTAAATCAGTGACCAGCGGCGTCTCCTCCCCGCTCTGGAAAATTGTCACTTGTTTTCTCCCACACTATCCACAGGTACTGGTGGATAGTGCGGGAGACGCTGATTAAAATGAGCCCTACCTTGTCTGGATCTGCCCTACCTTTTAATCTGCGTCTCCCGCACTATCCACTAGTACCTGTGGATCATGTGGGAGAAAACAAGTGACAGTTTTACTTTAAATTTTTCTTACCTCCCCCTTTTCCCTGCTTTTTATAGTTTTTATTTATTTTCCTTACCTGGCTGCACTTCGGCAGGCCAGGGCAGACGGGGGATCTTGCGGGCTGTGATCAGTGAAGCGGATGAATGACGTCCTCTCCCGGCTTCTTTGCGCGGCATCAGTGATGTCACTTTTCATTTCCTGCAGTCACCGCACTCCGAAGTCTGACTAGCGGCGGTTACAGGAAATGAAACGTGACGTTGGCCGTCCGGGCATTCTGGGAATTGTAGTTTTGCAATATCTGGAGGTCCGCAGGTTGAAGACCACTGGCATAGGAGGAACATGTTGGGGGGATGATGAGACAGGGTGGGGGGATGAAGAGACAGGGGGAAATGATGGGGGGGATGATGAGACAGGTTGGGGGGATGATGAGACAGGGAGAAATGATGAGGGGGGGAATGATGGGGGATGATGAGACAGGGTGGGGGATGATGAGACAGGGGGAAATGATGGTGGGGGAGGCACTAAATGCTTAATGTCTGTATGGCTAGTTGTTGTCTATGACAGAGGGAAATGATGAGACATGGGGGGATGATGAGACATGGGGGTGGCGATGAGAGGGCTAAATGTGGCACAGGGCCTGATAAAAGGGAAGGAATGATGTGGCACTGGAGTGGACGGGACCAAACTGAGGTGTGTAAGAAAACGAAATTGGGGGGGATGATGTGGCATTTAGTCCAAGTCATTTATTTATTTAATTTTTTTTACTTAAATTTCCCTGTTAAAATGGTGTTGCGTTTTATACGCTAGTGCGTGTTATATGCCGATAAATACAGTATTTAACAGTTTGCACGAAAATTAGTACATTTAAAAATGTCCTCTTCTAACCCCTATAAAATTTTTATTTTTCCGCATTCAGGGTGCTGTGATCTGAAATTTTTATAGGTACCATTTTTGTTTTGATTGGAATTTTTGATCGCTTTTTATAATTTTTTTATGGTATACAAAGTGACCAAAAATACGCAATTTTGGACCTTTTTGGATTTTTTTTTTTTACGAGTACGCCACTGACCGTGCGGTTTAATTAACATAATATTTTTATAGTTCGGACATTTATGCACGCGGCAATAACATGTGTTTATGTTCATTTTTGTGATTCAAACTTTTATTAGGGAAAGGGTTAAATCACATTTATTCCCTATAACATGCAATCTTGTGATTGCATACACTGATCAATGCTATGCTAGCATAGCATTGATCAGTGTTATCGGAGTTCTACTGCTCCAGCCTGGATCTCAGGCATGGAGCAATAGATCACTGATTGGACACCAAGGAGGAAGGTCCCGATGTGGCGATCAACTTTGATTACCACGTCTAAGGGGTTAATACCGGGCATCACCGTGAGTGGTGATGTCCGGTATTAGTCACGGGTCCCAGCTGTTGCTAGGTCCCGGGAACGACCCACTATGATGCGGGCTCAGCGTATGACACAGTGTTATAGCACGGGAACAGGACATACAGGTACGGGAATCTATACACAGGGCGGGAATCATATATATATATTAAGAGGACGCCCTGGATGGCTCCTCTATACTGGCCATTCTCCGGCAGGGAATTAAAAAATTACAGTAAAATACACCGTAAATTGCAGAGGAGTGGAGAAAGACGCCCATTCCCCTGTTTAATAATAACTTCTGATCGCATCGAGTCTCAGAAGTGAGACCCGGTGCGATCAATCCCTCAGCCCCTGTACTACAACCCCCATCATGGAACAGAGTCTGTTCCATGATGGGGGTAGAAGTACAAACACTAATGTAGCCTCCCCAGCCACCGGCAGACTCCCACAGCCAGGGAATTACTAATCCCATCATAGAAACAAGTCTGTTGTCCCATGATGGGAATAGTAGTAATCTCGGCTGTGGGAGTCTGTAGGCAGAGGTGTTAAAACGGCCGTACATGAGGGATGTTATAACGGGTCTTAACGGATGAATATGTCCGTTATTTTGTGGGACGTTATTCAGCCGTTAGCACCCGTTATTTCATACGTTATTATACATCCGTTTTTATACAGAAAACGGATGTTTTATAACGGATGAATACTCATAGTGTGAAAGGAGCCTGTCATCATCACAGAATCCTGTCTGTGATGATGGTGAAACCTTCTTTCCACTACAAGTAGAGGATGCCCCCTCATCAAGATTACTGGCCTAGGTATGAGAAGATCACTAGAAGGATCTCTGTATTGTCCATTCATATGTGTACAGTCATGGCCGTAAATGTTGGCAACCCTGAAATTTTTCAAGAAAATTAAGTATTTTTCACGAAAAGAATTGCAGTAACACATGTTTTGCTATACACATGTTTATTTTCTTTGTGTGTATTGGAACTAAACCAAAAAAGGGAGGGAACAAAAAAGCAAATTGGACATAATGTCACACCAAACTCCAAACAAACTAAATTATTGGCACCCTTTCAAATTTGTGGAAAAATAAGATTGTTTCAAGCATGTGATGCTCCTTTAAACTCACATGGGGCAAGTAACCGGAGTGGGCAATATAAAAATCACACCTGAAAGCAGATAAAAAGGAGAGAAGTTCACTTAATCTTTGCATTGTGTGTCTGTGTGTGCCACACTAAGTATGGATAACAGAAAGAAGAGAACTGTCTGAGGACTTGAGAACCAAAACTGTGGAAAAATATCAACAATCTCAAGGTTACAAGTCCATCTCCAGAGATCTAGATTTGCCTTTGTTCAAAGTGCGCAACATTATCAAGAAGTTTGCAACCCATGGCACTGTAGCTAATCTCCCTGGGCGTGGACGGAAGAGAAAAATTGATGAAAGGTGTCAATGCCGGATAGTCTGGATGGTGGATAAGCAGCCATAAAAACAGGTTCCAAAGATATTCAAGTTGTCCTGCAGGCTCAGGAAGCATCAGTGTCAGCGCAAACTATCCGTCGACATTTAAATGAAATGAAATGCTATGGCAGGAGACCCAGGAGACCCACTGCTGACACAGATACAAAAAAAAGCAAGACTACATTTTGCCAAATATGAACTTAAGTAAGCCAAAATCCTTCTGGGAAAAAATCTTGTGGACAGATGAGACCAAGATAAAGCTTTTTGGTAAAGCACATCATTCTACTGTTTACTGAAAACGGAATGAGGCCTACAAAGAAAATAACACAGTACCTACAGTGAAATATGGTGAAGGTTCAATTATGTTTTGCTGCCTCTGGCACTGTGTGCCTTGAATGTGTACATGGCATCATGAAATCTGAGGATTACCCAACGGATTGTGTGTCACATTGTACAGCCCAGTGTCAGAAAACTGGGTTTGCATCTGAGATCTTGGGTCTTCCAGCAGGACAATGACCCCAAACATACATCAAAAGCACCCAGAAATGGATGGCAACAAAGCACTGGAGAGTTCTAAAGTGACCAGCAATGAATCCCGATCAAAATCCCATTGAACACCTGTGGAGAGTTCTTAAAATTGCTGTTTGGAAAAGGTGCCCTTCCAATAAGAGAGACCTGGAGCAGGTTGCAAATGAAGAGTGGTCCAACACTCTGGCTGAGAGGTGTAAGAAGCTCATTGATGGTTATAATAATCGACTGATTGCAGTTATTTTCTCCAAAGGGTGTGCAACCAAATATTAGGTTTAGCGTGCCAATAATTTTGTCCAGCCCATTTTTGGAGTTTGGTGTGACATTATGTCCAATTTGCTTTTTTCCTCCCTTTTTTGGCTTAGTTACAATACACACAAAGGTAATAAACATGTGTAGAGAAAAACATGTGTTACTGCAATCCTTTTCTGTGAGAAAAACGTAAAAAATTTCAGGGGTGCCAACATTTACTGCCATGACTGTACATTGTGATCAAATCCTCCCTAACATATTTTTTCTCCAAACAAACCCAAGATTGATAATCTGTCTTTGTCCTATAATCCTCCCATACCCTTAATTACCTTTGTTGCCCTCCTCTCCAGTTCTGCCATATCCTTCTTATATACAAGTGCCCATTGGACACAACACTCCATATGTGGTCTGACTAATGACTTATACAGAGGTAAACTGTTTTTGTCACAAGCCGCTATGCCTCTCTTGATACATCCAAGAATTGGACCCAGTACTGACTCCTGCAGTACCCCACTTGTAACTGTCACCCAACCAGAATAAGTTCCACTGGTACCCACCCTCTGCTTCCTATTACTGAGTTGATTACTAACCCATTTACACATATCCTCCCCTAGTCCCAGCATCCTCACTTTATGTACTAACTTCTAATGTGGCACGGTATAAAATGCAGATATACTACATCCTATAGCAACAATAGCATAGAAAATAAGCACATAGTAAGGCACACACCAAAATCTTATCTCACTGATTCAACATATGACCATATAAAGCATGCTAATCATAAAAACACTTAAAAACAGGACTTTAAAAAAAACTTAAATCACTTGCCGGTCATGAACTTGGGAGCAGGCAGGGAGAAGTGAGCACTAAGCTGTCCTTAAAACCACTCTTCCACCCTTCTTGCCCATCCGCCCTAAACGGCGGATCAACAACTTGGAGCCGGGAACCGGTCAGGAACAAACGGGAATGCAATAACCAGAACAGATATCTAAATACAAAACTAGGCAGGATATAGCATACTAACATACAATTCAGAAACTGGAATCAAGAATAACAGCAGATATGATTATATGAACAAGACTAGATATGTGGATAAGTATACAACAGACAAAACCAGGAGATGCAGGGGATGAACAGGTTAACTGTTAACTGAATAAATAAAGCTAAGGTACAAAATAAACCAGACATGGTCAGAGTAAGATCAAATTACCAGCCCAGAGTTCCAGCAGAGCCCGGGTTTTAAAACCCCACCCGAGCTGCCATAGGCTGAGAGCATTAACTCTTCCAACCCAAGGAAGAATTTGCAAAGAAACTGTTCAGACATAAAAACAAAAAGTCTGAACATGACCTAACACAGAAAAATGCACAACCACAGAAACGGACATTACATTTTCCTATGTAAAAAGAAAAAGTAGAGAAGAACGCATTTAGTAGATTGACCTTTTCCTCATCCTCCTCCACCATCACACTCAGAATAAAAGTAGCAGGGTCAGAAGTCGCTTTAGCTGCTTCCAAAGCGATGTCTGACCCTGCCAACAGCTTCCTACCGCTTTCCATCTCCCACCATTTCATTCTAGACCAGGAAATGATTTTTACCTATATGCACAACTGCTGGAATCTGCATCCCTGTCCAGGGTAAAAATTGAAGATCTTGGGACAGATCATGTCACAATTATGTGAATTTCCACAGCGTCCCTCAGTCCGTGACTGCCTCAGCTTTGAAAACATTAATACATTATTCCACAAATTCCACTCCCCTGGAACTGGTTATTGATCAAGCCCATAGGGTATCTAAATCTAAGCACTTATCAGATGAAATACCAAAAGATGTGCTAGCGTACATTCACAACATCCATTTTAAAGAGGAACTCATGTTTGCATCTCAGAAACCATATGATATGCCTAAGGACTTTAAAAATATTGACCTTTTCACTGATCTGTCCAATGTTACCTTGCAGAAACAAAGAGACCTGTCTCTTGTTACTACCATCTAACATACTCACAAAACCATGTACTGTTGGGGATTCCAGGTTGTGACGGACTGACTCTGCCAAAAGTGACTCTGCCGGTGACAAGCTCCAGCATATCACAGGCAATATCCCCAGGCAGAACTAGAGATTATTGCATCCTTGTACCCAAAGAACCAGGCAACACCAGTCTTCAGGTATAAAATCAGAACCCTTTATTGAGGAACAAGTGTCTTCTTTTATAGGAAGGACATCACAGGGGGAAGGGTCAGTAAAGACAATACAGGTGACAGCTAGTCTTGAAGATAATCCAATAAAGTTGATTAGCTCTACCTATACAGTGCCCTGAGTGCAAAAGGAGGAGGTATGCAGAAGTTGGACTGTGTGCAAAAAGGAGAAGCATGTGTAGAATAAGTGTATTGTACAAAAGGTGAACCGTGTGTAAAAGTGGACCGTGTGCAAGATGTGAATTGTGTAAAGGAGGTGGACAGTGTGCAAAAGGTAGACCATGTGCAAAAAGGTGTATTGTGCACAGAAAGTGGACAGTGTGGAGAAAGTGTATGAAAACAGTAAATAAAAGTATTTTAACTCTGAACTTTATGTCACTGGACAACATCTACTGAGGGGTACAAATAGTGATGTCCTAAAGTCCATCCAGGTAGAAAGGGTGACTCTAGGATCCGTCACATGTTACCTTGCAGCAACAAAGAGACCTGTCTCTTGTTACTACCATCTTACAAAACCATGTACTGTTGGGGATTCCAGGTATTCTTGTCCGAAGGGAAATTGTTATTCACCTCATCAAGTCAGTTGAAGAAGGCATTCTTCTCCTTCATAAATGGAACATTCCTGATCTTCCGGAAACAGCTCATCCGTGTTCGTCACCATAGCGAGTTGATCCGGATTGACGTGTTGTGTGACCCATTAAGTAGGATAATTGAAAAATACTTATCGTGTATCCTAAGTGGACAATGTTTCCTGCCCAATCTCCTATGGTCTGCTAGTTTTGGCATGTTTTTTATTCTTTTTATTGCTATGTTGTTTTCTATTACCTTTTTGTTACAGGTGGAGCTTCTCTTGAATCGCTATTGTACACATCATTTTCAGTTTGCAGGCTTTTTTGATAGCATTTTGATAAGGAATATTTTTCTGTTGTATTATGGTACTGCAATTCGTATCTCCAAATGTTAAATGGCTTAAAAACCTGCATAAAAGGGATTTACTCTGGTCAGTAGCTACATTTTTGCAAGGCGATATTTTTTGTGCCCATGCAACACATCTCTAGAGCAAAGATGCTTCTTGTCTTAAAGGGGTTATACAGGAAAAAATGTTATATATATATATTATATATATAAAAACTGGCTACAGATTTGTAAATGACTTACATAAAAAAAATCTTAATCCTTTCAGTACTTATGAGCTGCTGAAGTTGAGTTGTTCTTTTCTGTCTATGTGCTCTCTGATGACACCTGTCTCGGGAACTGTCCAGAGTAGAAGCAAATCCCCATAGCAAACCTCTTCTACTCTGTGCAGTTCCTGAGACAAGCAGAGATGTCAGCAGAGCGCACTGTTGCCAGACAGAAAAGAACAACTCAACTTCAGTAACTGATAATTATTAGAAGGATAAAGATTTTTTTTTATAAAAGTGATTTACAAATCTGTTTAACTTTCTGGAGCCAGTTGATATACCGTATTTATCGGCGTATAACACGCACTTTTTAGGCTAAAATTTTTAGCCTAAAGTCTGTGTGCGTGTTATACGCCGATACACCCCCAGGAAAGGCAGGGGGAGAGAGGCCGTCGCTGCCCGCTTCTCTCCCCCTGCCTTTCCTGGGGTCTAGAGCGCTGCTGTCGGCCCTTTTCACCCCCTGGTTATCGGCGCCGCTGCCCGTTCTGTCCCCCTGACTATCGGTGCCGGCGCCGATAGCCAGGGAGAGAGAAGCGGCGCAGACAGCCAGGGGGAGAGAAGGGGCAGCGGCACCCATTGCCGGCGCCGCTGCCCCGTTGCCTCCCCCCATCCCCGGTGGTATAATTACCTGAGTCCGGTCCGCGCTGCTCCGCTGCTCCAGGCCTCCGTCGTGCGTCCCCGGCGTCATTGCTATGCGCTGAACGGCGCGGCGCTCTGACGTCATGCGCCGCGCCGTGCATAGCAATGACGCCGGGGACGCACGACGGAGGCCTGGAGCAGCGCGGACCGGACTCAGGTAATTATGCCACCGGGGATGGGGGGAGGCAACGGGGCAGCGGCGCCGGCAATGGGTGCCGCTGCCCCTTCTCTCTCCCTGGCTGTCGGCGCCGCTTCTCTCTCCCTGGCTATCGGCGCCGGCACCGATAGTCAGGGGGACAGAACGGGCAGCGGCGCCGATAACCAGGGGGTGAAAAGGGCCGACAGCAGCCCTCTAGACCCCAGGAAAGGCAGGGGGAGAGAAGCGGGCAGCGACGGCCTCTCTCCCCCTGCCTTTCCTGGGGGTATATCGGGGTATACACGCGCACACACGCACCCTCATTTTTTCATGGATATTTGGGTAAAAAACTTTTTTTTCCCAAATATTCGTGGTAAAATGAGGGTGCGTGTTATAGGCCGGTGCGTGGTATACCCCGATAAATACGGTATATTTTTTTTTCCTGGAATACCCTTTAAAATGTGTCATTTTATTACTAGCATTCTTCTACCAAGGCTAGGAAAGATATCAGAAACACTATAGTTTTTCATCACCAGATTTGCATATCTGATGATGAGGGGAGAAATGTTATCTTAATATGGTATTTTAATAATGTACTTTACACCATTGTGTCTCTTTATACACTTAAAGGGGTACTCCGCCCCCAGACATCTTATCCCCTATCCAAAGGATAGGGGATAAGATGTTAGATCGCCGCGGTCCCGCTGCTGGGGACCCCGGGGATCGCGACTGCGGCACCCCGCCATCATTACAGCACAGAGCGAGTTCGCTCTGTTCGTAATGACGGGCGATACAGGGGCCGGAGCAGCGCGACGCCATGGCTCCGCCCCTCATGACATCACGGCCCGCCCCATTAATGCAAGTCTATGGCAGGGGGCGTGACGACCGCCACGCCCCCTCCCATAGACTTGTATTGACGGGCCGTGATGTCACGAGGGGTGGAGCCGTGACGTAATGATGCTCCGGCCCCTGTATTGCCCGTCATTACGTGCAGAGCGATCTCGCTCTGCGCAGTAATGATAGCGGGGTGCTGCAGCAGCGATCCCCGGGGTCCCCAGCAGCGGGACCCCGGCGATCTGACATCTTATCCCCTATCCTTTGGATAGGGGATAAGATGTCTAGGGGCGGAGTACCCCTTTAACAAGGGGCAAGTACTCTTTTATGTAAAATTCTTAATTTTATACAAAAACATAAACAAGAATATTTGATCATCTGTGGCAACTATAATATAGGAGTGGACCTAGAATGGAACTGCATGAAAGGCCTTAGAGGTGGTTCAAAAGATTTTGCTAGACACCTTCACAGAGAAGACCTTCAAGATTTAAGAAGGATACAACATACATGGCACTGAAAATGATTTTACCTTTAATTTTGTAGCCCATAACAGCTACTTGAGATTAGATTTGTTTTTAATTGACAGAGATTTATTGTTTGATACTGAATCACCCTCATTTCAGCAAATTAAGAGGTTTGACCATGCTCCACGTACTATGTCCATTTCTGAATCCTAAATTGTACTTGAGACATAATTTTGGCACATTAACCCGACCCATTCTAAAACCTCTGAATCAAATTTGAAGGAATATTTGCAAGTCTATAAGGGTGTACAAGTGGAGACATCCCCATCTGGAAAGCACACAAATCATTTATACATGGTACTTTCATTAGACTAGGATGTCAGAGATTTGTTGCTGTTGGAGATTCATGGAATTGACCCAGAACTGAAAGAGAAGTTGAGTGAGTTGAGAAGAACATTGTGTGTAAGGCTATTTAGGGATTATGAAAATAGGTTAATTCAAAGCTACTTATTATGCATGCATATACAGGGATAGTAAGCTTCTTGCCACCTAAAGACTAGACAAGCCAAATCTAAAATCAAAGCGCTAAATAATCTGGCAAATTTACAGATCATAGAAACCTGGATTTCGAGACTTCTATGCCTATTATACAATCTAAGGGATGACAATTATTAGTGAGATTATTAGACAATCTAAGGGATTTAATTATTAAGTCAATGGAGCCCATAGGAGCCTTCTTGTCTTGCGTCTTGTTCTCATTCTCTGAACAGCAACTATCCCTCCTCAACTCACCATTCACAAAGTTGAAAATTTTACGTACTATTTGGTCCCTATTGAGAAATCACTTGGTCCAGATGGGCTAATGACTGACTATTACCAAACAATTGCATCAGTTTTTTTTTTTTTTTTAAATGCAATGATCTAGTTCTTTTCCTGAAGAGAACCAATGAGCAATTTTCACATTGCTGTAGCAAGGAATCAGACACCCCTCAAATAATTTGTCCCACTTCACAATTGAATTGTGATGTTAAGAGCTATGCAAAAATGATCATATGCTTCTTCTATATTTCATAATATGGGATTTGTGGTGCCATCCTATCAGCGATAAAAAAAACTTGTTCTCTAAACCAGTGGCTCAGATATTCACTAACAGAGTATTATAGGATTATTTTTATGTGACCAATGGTACATGCCTAACACACAAATGCACAATATTTTGTATTCCCATAGGCTCTCAACATCATATTGTCTCACGAGATACAGATTACATTATTCTATTATTCTATCCTTAGCTCACTTGACCCAGTTTAAAATCCACTTTTCCACTAGATTGGATAAAATATTTGGGCACAATCCTTACCTTCACCTATTCTACTTTGTACATGACCAATTACTTATCTTTTTGCAATCCTTGCTGTCTAAGGTGACTAATTTAAGTAAAGTAGAAATTTTATGGCTTGACAGAATGGTTGACCACCTACCTACCTAAGTTACTATATTTTTCCTGCACTTTGCCCTTGTCCTTTTTCAGGAAAGAAAGGGTAGGCTATCTGGATACCATCCAGATCCCAACTGTGACTGATCTCCTCATCCAAATCCAACATTTGCATGCTTTGGAAGCAATTTGGGAAAGTGAGATGGGTCAAACAAAAAATCCAGCTTTTGTTTTTTCAATAGGAAGAGGGTCATGTGACACATCAAACTTATTGAGAATTTCTTGGTTTTAATGTCACTTTATTCTTTCATGAGTTATTTACAAGTTTCTGACAACTTATAAAATTTGTTCAATGTGCTGCCCATTGTGTTGGATTGTCAATGCAACCCTCTGCCCCCATTCTTCACACACTGAAAGCAACACCGCAGAAGAAATGCTAGCACAGGCTATCAGTATCCGTAGTTTCAGGTGCTGCAGAATGGGCAAAAAAAAAATTTGGAAAAGGACCCTCAGTTTACACAGAAGATTTTGTTCAGTGATGAGGCAAACTTTTATGTGAATGGTGAAGTTAACAAACAAAACCACCGCTATTGGTCTGACACTAACCCACATTGGATAGATCCCTCCAAGACTGTTGGAACACAAGAATTGATGGTATGGTGTGGTATATGGGGTACAAAGATAGTGGGGCCATTTTTCTTTAATGGAAACCTCAAGGCCACTGGATATGCAAAATTGCTACATGATGATGTTTCCCTCTTTATGCACTGAAGCTGGCACGTTCCCTGAGTTTTTCCAGCAAGATGGTGCACCACCACATTATGGGTGTCAGGTCCGAGCATTCCTAGATGAACAGTTTCCTGGAAAGTGGATTGGTCATCGTGGGCCAGTTGAATGGCCCCCAAGGTCTCTTGATCTGACCCCCTTAGACTTTTATCTTTGGGGTCATCTGAAGGCAATTGTCTATGCTGTGAAGATACGAGATGTGCAGCACCTGAAACTATGGATACTGGAAGCCTGTTCTAGCATTTCTACTGCGGTGTTGCTAAAAGTGGGAGAAGAGGGTTGCATTGACAATCCAACACAATGGGCAGCACATTGAACACATTTCATAAGTGGTCAGAAATTTGTAAATAACTCATGAAAGAATAAAGTTACGTTAAAACCAAGCACATCATTGTTTTTCTTGTGAAATTCCCAATAAGTTTGATGTGTCACATGACCCTTTTCCTATTGAAAAAACTAAAGTTGGATTCAAAATGGCCGTCATGGTCACCACCCATCTTGAAAAGTTTCTCTCCTCACATATACTATGTGCCACAAACAGGAAGTTAATATCACCAACCATTCCCATTTTATTAAGGTGTATCCATATAAATGGCCCACCCTGTACATACCACCTTACAGTTTTGTTACCTGTATACTCTGATGTTTAATGTAATCGCACAAATTAGCTCCATTTGTACCAACATATTTGTTATTCAGTTCTTATATGTAATGTTATTGCTGTTACACTCTTTATGGTTATATTTTTCTACTATATTTTTTATATAACCAAATACTGTTTCATTGTCAAGTGAGATATTCTCCGTATGCACTTACTGATCCTTTAACCTGTTGGGGACGAAGGGCCTATGGATACGCCCTTGCGTCCTGGTACTTAAGGACGAAGGGCGCCCGCAGGAATTTCGGTCCTCGCCGCGTGCCGGGCGGGGACCGGACCGGGGTGACTGCTGATATCTATCAGCAGGCACCCCGTGCAAATGCCCAGGGGGGTCATTAGACACCCCCCCATGTCGGCGATCGGCGCAAATCGCAAATAATTCACACTTGCGATTTGCGCCGATTCCGGGTCATTACGGGTCTATGGTGACCCGGAATAGAAGGGGGATTGCGGTTGTCTAAGACAACTACGATCCCCCTGAAGCGATAGGAGTGAGGTGGCAGGGGTGCCACCCCTCGTATCCCTGCTATCGGTGGTCTAGACGCGACCACCAATAGCAGATCGGGGGCTGAGGGGTTTACTTTCGTTTTCCCCGTCCAGCCCCCGCACAATAAGCGGGGCAGAATGGGGAAACGAAGGGGACCGAACGCCGAAGGTCCACTTACCCCTCCGGAGGCTGCGGGGGACGGTAATCGGTGGGCGGTGACGGAGATCGGCGCTGGCGGCGTGCGGCAGAAGACGGCTCCCTGGATCCTACGGAAGCCGGTAAGTTGCCTAGCAACATCTGGAGGGCTACAGTCTGAGACTGTAGCCCTCCAGATGTTGCAAAACTACAGCTCCCAGCATGCCCAGACAGCTGTTTGCTGTTTGGGCATGCTGGAATATGTAGTTTGCAACAGCTGGAGGGCTGCAGTTTGAGACCACTATATAGTGGTCTCTAAACTGTATCCCTCAAGATCTTGCAAAACTACAACTCCTAGCATGCTCAAACAGCTCTTTGCTGTCTGGGCATGCTGGGATTTGTTGTTTTGCAACATCTGGAGGGTCACAGTTTGGAGATCACTGGGCAGTGGTCTATAAACTGTAGCCCTCCAGATGTTGCAAAATTGCAAATCCCAGCATGCCCAAACAGCAAACAGCTGTCTCACCATGCTGGGAGTTGTAGTTGCGTAACCTCCAGCTGTTGCATAACTACATCTCCCAGCATGCCCTTCGGCGATTAGTACATGCTGGGAGTTGTAGTTTTGCAACAGCTGGAGGCACACTGGTTGGAAAATACTGTTAGGTAACAGAACCTAACTGAAGGTTTTCCAACCAGTGTGCCTCCAGCTGTTGCAAAAGTACAACTCCTAGCATGCACGGTATGTCAGTACATGCTGGGAGTTGTAGTTTTGCAACAGCTGGAGGCACACTGGTTGGAAAACACTGAGTTAGGTAACAAAACCTAACTGAAGGTTTTCCAACCAGTGTGCCTCCAGCTGTTGTAAAAGTACAACTCCCAGCATGCACTGTCAGTGCATGCTGGGAGTTGTGGTTTTGAAACAGCTTGAGGTTTGCCCCCCCACATGTGAACGTTTCCTGCTTCAAGTTTGGTCTGAGGCAAATTTTTTGCTGCAGCTCAAACTCCTAGCGGGAGACTCACCGTAACACACCAGTGTGAATGTCCCCTAAAAACACTACACCACACTACACTAACACATAATAAAGGGTAAAACACTACATATACACCCCCTTACACTGTCCCCACCCCAATTAAAATGAAAAACGTATTGTACGGCAGTGTTTCCAAAACGGAGCCTCCAGCTGTTGCAAAACAACAACTCCCAGCATTTCTGGACAGCCACTGACTGTCCAGGCATGCTAGGAGTTAAGCAACAGCTGGAGGCACCCTGTTAGGGAATCACTGGCATAGAATACCTCTATGTCCACCCCTATGCAATTCCTAATTAAGTCCTCAAATGCGCATGGCGCTCTCTCATTTTGGAGCCCTGTCGTATTTCAAGGAAACACTTTAGGGCCACATATGGGGTATTTCCGTAATCGGGAGAAATTGCCCTGCAAATTCTTGGGGGCTTTTTCTCCTTTTACCCCTTATGAAAAGGAAAAGTTGGGGGTTACACCAGCCTGTTAGTGTAAAAAAAAAATTTTTTACACTAACATACTGGTGTTGCCCCATACTTTTATTTTCACAAGCAGTAAAAGGAAAAAAAGCCCCACAAAATTTCTCCTTTAGAACGGAAATACCCCATATGTACCATAAGTACCATGTACATTTGAGGCCTAAATTGGTGATTTGCAGAGGGGTGGCTGATTTTACAGTGGTTCTGACATAAACAAAAAAACATAAATACCCACATGTGACCCCATTTTGGAAACTACACCCCCCACGGAACGTAACAAGGGGTATAATGAGCCTGAACACCCCACAGGTGTTTGACGAATTTTCATTAAATTTGGATGGGAAAATGAAAAAATAAAAATGTTTTCACTAAAATGCTGGTGTTACCCTAAATTTTTCATTTTCACAAGGAAAAATAGGAAAAAAGCCCCCCAAAATGTGTAACCCCATTTCCTCTGAGTAAGAACATACCCCATATGTGGATGAAAAGTGCTCGGCGGGCGCACTACAATGCTCAGAAGAGAAGGAGCACCATTGGGATTTTGAAGAGAAAATGTGTCCGGAATTGAAGGCCACATGAGTTTACAAAGCCCCCATAGCGCCAGAACAATGGACCCCCCCCCCCCCCCACATGTGACCCCATTTTGGAAACTACACCCCTCGTGTAATGTAATAAGGGGTACAGTGAGCCTTTACGCCCCACATGTGTCTGACAGATTTTTGGAACAGTGGTCCGTGAAAATGAAAAATTAAACTTTTCATTTGCACAGTCCACTGTTGCAAAGATCTGTCAAACGCCAGTGGGGTGTAAATACTCACTGCACCCCTTATTAAATTCTGTGAGGGGTGTAGTTTCCAAAATGGGGTCACGTTGGGGGGTCCACTGTTCTGGCACCACAGGGGGCATTGTAAACGCACATGAGAGCTGGACCCCTTATTATGTGCCTTGAGGGGTGTAGTTTCAAAAATGGTATGCCATGTGGGGTTTTCTGCTGTTCTGGCACCATAGGGGCTTCCTAAATGTGACATGCCCCCCAAAAACCATTTCAGCAAAATTCACTCTCAAAAATTCCATTGTTGCTCCTTCCCTTCTGAGCCCTCTACTGCGCCCGCCGAACACTTGACATACACATATGAGGTATTTCCTTACTCGGGAGAAATTGGGTTACAAATTTATGGGGCTTTTTTCTCCTATTACCACTTGTAAAAATTCAAAAACTGGGTCTACAAGAACATGCGAGTGTAAAAAAATGAAGATTTTGAATTTTCTCCTTCACTTTGCTGCTATTCCTGTGAAACACCTAAAGGGCTAACAAACTTACTGAATGTCATTTTGGATACTTTGAGGGCTGCAGTTTTTATAATTGGGTCATTTGTGGGGTATTTCTAATAGGAAGGCCCTTCAAATCCACTTCAAACCTGAACTGGTCCCTGAAAAATTCCGATTTTGAAAATTTTGTGAAAAATTGGAAAATTGCTGCTGAACTTTGAAGCCCTATGATGTCTTCCAAAAGTAAAAAACATGTCAATGATGCAAATATAAAGTAGACATATTGTATTTGTGAATCAATATATAATTTATTTGGAATGTCTATATTCCTTACAAGCAGAGAGCTTCAAAGTTTCAAATTTTAAAATTTTTCATAAAATTTGGGAATTTTTCACCAAGAAATGATGCAAGTATCGACAAAAATTTACCACTACCATAAAGCAGAATATGTCACGAAAAAACTATCTTGGAATCAAATTTATAAGTAAAAGCATCCCAGAGTTATTAATGCTTAAAGTGACAGTGGTCACATTTGCAAAAAATGCTCCCATCCTTAGGGTCATAATGGGCTCCGTCTCCAAGGGATTAATGACGTATATGTATTTTTGTACAAAATCTGAGTCTGTGTACAATATTTTGTTTGTTCATTGAAAATAAAAAATACTTTAAACCATAAAGGCATAAATGAATATTGCCAGTTAACTAGGAGGGCTCATTGGACCCTTGCAACATGATGACAGTGGTCTAATTAGCTAAAATGGCAGTGAAGGTTTACCTTACCTACATCCGGCCATTGGATTGATGATCCAATAATGCACCCTGACTTAGGGTGTGTTCACACCACGATTTCACTTGACGGCTGCCGGATCCGGTTGAGGGAAGCGAAA
The DNA here is from genome assembly GCF_029499605.1 of Hyla sarda. Classification (NCBI taxonomy): domain Eukaryota; kingdom Metazoa; phylum Chordata; class Amphibia; order Anura; family Hylidae; genus Hyla; species Hyla sarda. The sequence goes on from NC_079197.1 coordinate 52,012,379, forward strand.
ACCGGGCGCTCCCGTATCCCATCTAATTTATTTTAATGAGCTGGCCGGAGTCAAACGGTGACTCTGGTCGGCACATTTTTGCCCTGTATCTGGTTTTTGACTGGACCTAAAACCACAGCATACCAAGGTTTTAGGTCCAGTCAGAAAACCGGATACGGGGCAAAAATGTGCCGACCAGAGTCACCGTTTGATATGGGCCGGGTCCGGCTGGGATACAGGAGCGCCCGGTTTTCACTCCCCCCCCCCCCCGACTGGATCTGTAGAGTGAAATCGTGGTGTGAACCCACCCTTAGCCAGGCTGTATCATAAGTTCGCCGATCACACTATATAATGCTATGCAATAGGCATATCATTATACAGTAAATGCAATCTAATGGTCCAAAGAAAAGCCCCCTATGGGGACATAAAAAGTGTGAAATACATTTTTTTTCCCTAAGATCATAAAAACTTTAATCTCCTAAAAGAAAAGAAAAACACCCTTCTTTTCCCGTTTTACAAAAAAACAACAACAAAAAAAAACATTAGGTATCCCACCTGTGGAATTGTCCAAACTATTAAAATATAATGTTTATGATCCCGCACAGTGAATGGCATAAATGTAAAGAAAACACACCAAACATCAAAAATGCTGATTTGGGCAATATCACAAAATAGAAAAAAATTATATCAAAAGAGATCAAAAAGTCCCATGAAAACAAAAATGATAAAAAAAGCCCATAAAAAACCTAGATTACTCAGCAAAAAAAATAGCCCTCATAGCATCGTCCCAGACTCTTTGTCACTGCTGGGGGTGGTAATCAATAACATCAATAACATCCTTCATCTCCCACATTGCTGTAAATCATCCACCATTACAGTGCCAGCCTGTTCAGTCTAGTGCATTTCCAACAGCACTATGAGATACTACGTAGACAATAATAGGTGCTGTCCTGTGATTGGTCAGACAGATAAGGGAAGGAAGTCTAAGTGTGAGTACTGCTAGAAAACAGGTTCAGCCCCCTGAAATGGAGAGCAAGAGAAACAGCTGTGCCCCATAGTGGAGACTTTGAGGTGCTAAAAAAAAGAGCAGTGAGAGTAATAAAATCACTTTGTCATCACTCAAGGATTAATGTAACAAAGTCATGCATGTTTTTTTTTTTTTACTTTTAAAAGTACAGGTACATTATTCACTAAGAAAAGATAGAATCCCATGATTTTTCTTATTATTTATCAATTTATTGTTCCATTTATACATTTAAACTAGAATTTCTACAATAGCTACAGTGTCACCTGAATGAATGTATCCTTATATAATGACCAGAAGATACATATTATATTTCAATTAGAAAAAATATTAACCTAAAGCAGGGGTCTCAAACTCCCGGCCCGTGGGCGGCAAACAGCGGAACGAAATCCCACACCAGGGATCTTGAATTTGTATCGCCCGATGCCTGGGACATGCAGTTCCAGGCGCCAGGCAGGTGATTTCTTCAAGCATTTAGTCCTGCTTCGGGCAAGCAGGGCTAAATGCCGGAAGACTTCACACACTTCGGCAAACACTGCTACATGCGACCCAGTGCACATATGACGGTGCAACCAGTCTTACCCCGTCACTAAACTGCTACTTACATCTGCCTGCGGGGACTGCCTGACGGAGGTGCGCGTGGTGAGTGACTTCATCGCAAGCACTGCCCAGGGACGACAACGTCCTGCTCAGCACGTGCGATGATGTCACTTATAGGGCGCACCTCCACCAGGAAGTCCCCGCAGGCAGATGTAAGTAGCGCAGTCCAGGTGGGGAATCTGTGCTACGGCTACCTAATGTGGGGAATCTGTGCTAAGGCTACCTAATGTGGGGAATCTGTGCTAAGGATACCTAATGTGGGGAATCTGTGCTAAGGCTACTTAATGTGGGAAATCTGTGATAATGCTACCTAATGTGGGTAAACTGAGTTACGGATACCTAATGTGGGGAATCTGTGCTACGGCTTGCTAATGTGAGGAAACTGTGCTACGGCTACCTAATGTGGGGAAACTATGCTACCTAATGTGGGGAAACTGCTACCTTCCTAATGTGGGGAAACTGCTGCCTACCTAATGCTCCCCCCCACCAGCAGTAGCACCCCCATCATCCATCAGCTCATGCTATTACCAAAGGGGGGTAGGGAGAATGGGGGGGGGTTGCTGGTGGTGATATGGGTGTTACTGCTGGTGGATGATAGGGGTGCTGCTGCTGGTAAGGGGTGTTGCTTGTGGATGATGGAGGTGCATGATGGGGGCATTATATGTGAGGGGCGCATGATGGGGGCATTATATGTGAGGGGTGCATGCGGCCCAGCCTCACCCAGCCGCTACCTCCAGTGGCCCCCAGGTAATTTGAGTTTGAGACCCCTTCACTAAAGGATTCAGCCATTTTGGTCTTGAGGAGTCAATATTAATTTTTGTGTTTTTGTTTTTTCCCTCTAGTCGTTTAAGAGGCATAACTCTTATGTTTTTTGCCAGACCAATTGTACTTTGTATTGAGACCTTTAACCCCTTAAGGATTCAGGGTTTTTAAGTTTTTGCACTTTCAATTTTTCCTCCTTATCTTTTAAAAATCATAACCCTTTCAATTTTCCACCTAAAAATCCATATTATGGCTTATTTTTTGCGTCACCAATTCTACTTTGCAGTGACATTAGTAATTTTACCCAAAATTTAACGGCGAAACAGAAAAAAAATAATTGTGCGACAAAATCGAAGAAAAAACGCCATTTTGTAACTTTTGGGGGCTTCAGTTTCTACGCAGTGCATATTTCGGTAAAAATGACACCTTATCATTATTCTGTAGGTCCATATGGTTAAAATGACACCCTACTTATATAGGTTTGAGTTTGTCTTACTTCTGGAAAAAATCATGCAGGAAAATTTATACGTTTAAAAATGTCATCTTCTGACCCCTATAACTTTTTTATTTTTCCACGTCCAGGGCAGTATGAGGACTCATTTTTTGCGCTGGGATCTGAAGTTTTTATCGGTATGATTTTTGTTTTGATCGGACTTTTTGATCACTTTTTATTCATTTTTTAATGGTATAAAAAGTGACCAAAATACGCTTTTTTGAACTTTGGAATTTTTTTACGTGTACACCATTGACCGTGCGGTTTAATTAATGATATATTTTTATAGTTCGGACATTTACGCACGCGGCGATACCACATATGTTTATAGTTATTTACACTGTTTTATTTTTTTATGGGAAAAGGGGGGTGATTCAAACTTTTATTAGGGAAGGGGTTAAATGACCTTTATTAACACTTTTTTTTTACTTTTTTTTTGCAGTGTTATAGGTCCCATAGGGACCTATAACACTGCACACACTGATCTCTTACACAGATCACCGGGGTGTATTAACACGCCTGTGATCAGTGTTATCGGCGCTTGACTGTTCCTGCCTGGATCTCAGGCACGGAGCAGTCATTTGCCGATCAGACACCGAGGAGGCAGGTAAGGGCCCTACCGGTGTTCTGTAAGCTGTTTGGGACGCCGCAACAGCCCGACTGACTAGCCGGGATAGTTTCACTTTCACTTTAGAAGCGGCGGTCAGCTTTGACCGCCGCTTCTAAAGGGTTAATACCGCACATTGCCGCGATCGGCGATGTGTGGTATTAGCCACGGGTCCCGGCAGTTGATGAGCGCTGGGACCAACGCGATGGGACGCTGCGACCCCGCTTCATATCGCGGGAGCAGGATGTAAATATACGTCCTGCGTTGTACGTCCTGCGTCGTTAAGGGGTTAAAGAGCATCTGTCATGATCTTTTTAAATGTTATAATTCTCCCAGTTCACTGCTTCCCTTCATGCCTTTATTTATTTATTGATTATTTTTTTTAGTTTTCTACCTTGATATTGCTCTGTATTTTCTGCTCGGTCTCCCCAGCAGGTGTGACATTATCTGAAGTCATACAGGGGAGAACATTCCCCCTTTCATTTTACCATAAAATGTACAGCAAAACAAAGAAAAAAATTATATATAATTTGTAGGGGAATATTGAAAAAGTAACTGCAATTTTGGAACTTTTAAATCTTGGAGTATTTTAAATATGCATCTAAACGTTTTAATATAAAAAAAAAAACTCATAAACATATGTGGTATCACTGTGTGCGTAAATGTCCGAACTATAAAAATATATCATTAATTAAACACGGTCAATGGCGCAAATACACGCAAAAAAGTTCCAAAGTCCAAAATAGCATATTTTTGGTCACTTTTTATAGCATAAAAAAATTATAAAAACCGATCAAAGTCTGATCAAAACAAAAACGGTACCAATAAAAACTGGAGATCATGACCCAAAAATGAGCCCTCCTACTTCCCCGTACGCGGAAAAATAAAAATAGTTATAGGGGTCAGAAGAGGACAATTTTAAACGTATAAAACTTCGTGCATGCAGCTATAATAATTGTTTCCAGAAGTACGACAAAATAAAACCTAAGTAGGGTATCATTTTAATCGTATGGACCTACAGAATAAAGATAAGGTGTCATTTTACCGAAAAATTTACTGGTAGAAACAGAAGCCCCCAAAAGTTAAAAAAATTTAGTTTTTCTTTTTTACACAATGATTTTTTTTTCCGTTTTTTAGATTTTTGGCTAAAATTACTAATGTCATTACAAATCAGAATTGGTGGCGCAAAAAAAAGACATCATATGGATTTTTAGGTGCAAAGGTAAGTTGGAAAAAAGGAAAGTGCAAAAGTGGAAAAACGCTTGGTCCTTAACCACTTAGCGTCATAGCGGGTCAGGTCCAGCCTCTAACAACGGCCAGGACCAGTGGCTAATAGCGCATGGCACTGATCACGGTGCCGCGCGCTATTAACCCTTTAGGCATGGCGTTCAAAGTTGATCGCTGCGTCTACAGTGAATCTAAACTAATGCCGGTTAGCTCAAGGGGCTGTTCGGGATCGCTGCGGTGCAATTGCAATGTCCCGAACAGCTGTAGGACACGAGGAGGGTCCCCTTACCTGCCTTCTGGTGTCCGATCACTGAATGACTGCTCAGTGCCTGAGATCCAGGCATGAGCAGTCAAGCGGCAGAATCATAGATCAATGGTTTCCTATGAGAAACCATTGATCAATGTAACAGATCAGTGTGTGCAGTGTAATAGCCCCCAATGGGGGCTATAACATTGCAAAAAAAAGTGAAAAAATTAAATAAAAAGCGATTAATAAGTCCGATCAATACAAATGAGGTACCGCTAAAAACTTCAGATCAAATTAGCCCTCAAACCGCCCCATACGCAGAAAAATAAAAAAGTTATAGAGGTCAGAAGATGACAATTTTAAACATATAAATTTTCCTGCATGTAATTATGATTTTTTTCAGAAGTACGACAAAATCAAACCTATATAAGTAGGGTATCATTTTAATCATATGGACCTAAAGAATAAAGATAATGGCCCTTATTTACTAAGAGTCGAGTGTGGGTTTCTTTGTGGGTTTTAATTCCCTACAATTTATATTCCACGGTATTTACTAAGGTTTCCCTACATTTTCCACTTTCCCTACACTTTGCTTTTTTTTACACATGCTCTGATCTGTAGGGTTTTCCTCAGCTCAAATCCACAACATTTTATGTGGAAACCTTAGTAAATATGTTGGGTTATTGTGAAAATGTCGGGAACCCGCCCCCTTTCCCCAGTGGCCATGCCCCTTTTTCGGTTTTTCTTAGCAAAATGGAGAGTTAGTCGTTTTTTTTTTAAATTCTGGCGCAAATTAGGGCGCAAAATTTGGCGCACAGAATTTCTGGCGCAATGCGACAGAATCTGGCACACAACCCGTCAAAACATGTCGGGTTTGCAATAGTAAATTAGGGCCAATGTGTAATTTTTACCAAAACATTTTACTGTGTAGAAACGGAAGCCCCCAAAAGTTACAAAATTGTTTATTTCTTCAATTTTGTCGCACAATTACTTTTTTTTTTCTGTTTCGCCGTTTTTCCCTGTTTTGCTGTAGATTCTGATGTCATTACAAAGTAGAATTGGAGATGCAAAAAATAAGCCATCATATGAATTTTTAGGTGCAAAATTAAGGTAAGGAGGGCAAAACGAAAGCGCAAAAACGGAAAAAAAAATCGGGTCCTTAAGGGGTTAAGATTTTTAAATAAAAGTAATTAACAAATCTGTTTAACTTTCTGGCACCGGTTGATTCGAAAACATTTGTTGTCCTACAGAGTACCCAGAAAATTATGAAATTTTACACTTCAAGATGCCTGTTGCAAGGTTTAAAAATTAGTAAAATAATAATATGTTGGAGCCCAAAAGTCTATAGATATTGGGATAGTAATTTATTTAACATATATAAAATTACATACGGCTTCCAAACAGAAAGTGAAGTGCTGGCACTGCTCTCCCTCTATGCTCTCCCTTGAATGGTCTATGTTCACACTCTAGCTAGCAGCGTATCTTCATGTGGTGGTGCTCATGTACTATAGTAGTAACAAGGTGAATTCAAATCCGTATATCCGTATATTTAACCGATCGGTTAACGCACTAGTGTTCGGCATCCCGGTGTGGCGTGGAGCCGCTTTGCCTGCATGTCCCAGTAATAAACACGAAGTTACAACAACGTGGTGAGTTGCCTGTTCTTTCTTCTCTAATATACGGAATAAAATTACATACATAAATAGGTTATTTACAGGGCCCTTGTGAAACCACCCCTGTAACTACTGCTGAAGAAGGAACCTATGGCTGGTTCTGAAATGCATCCAGTTTCTAGCACTGTATACTAAGTCTAGTAATACCACCTATAGCTTGATATTTTCTCGCTACAACAAATATCCACTTATACTAAGCTATTGTCAATCACCTGGAACCATCCTCTGTCATCAGAGTGATCCAAGCACATCATTGAGCATCATGCAAACGCATCATTGAGCATCATTATGCATCACGTCATTATGCACACGTTCAGCATCTACGAGGACACTAGCGCTGCTAGTGAAGTCTTCACGCTATCTACAGCTGACAAACACTGAGAGCATGAGCATACGTACGGGGATCGCTAATCCAGCTGGCCGCACCGTCAATATCTACAGATACACAGCGCAACTATCTACTCATAGACATCTGGAGCCCCCATAAGGTGAGAGGTGCGCAGCACCAGATCTACTGATCCTCTGGAGGGTCAGTTGAATACAATCTACCTATCGCTGTGTCGGACAATATTATCACTAAGAGATATCAGGCAGATATTGCCCTGTACAACACCATGCCTGTTTGGATATTTATCTGTGCTGGAATGTGCGATATAAGGATAAGACATATATAGACACTCATTACACCTTATTTCCAAGCTGGGAACTGTTACAGATATTTACTTGGATATAATACAATTATCTGGAGTTAATGCACTTTATTGTGGAATCATAAAAGTTACTCCAGTGATTCTGTATAAGACCATCTCAGCTATCATAGAGCATTGTATCTAATTCCACTAATTAGTGGCTATAATTGGTGGTATTCTACGTATGGGCTATATTTAATACCTACACAATGCAATATTTATGTGATTTTATTTGTGGCTATTTTAAGGGGTGGTTTCACAAGGGCTCTGTAAACCACCTATTTATGTATGTTATTTTATATAAATTAAATAAATTATTATCCCAATATCTAAAGACTTTTGAGCTCCAACATATTATTATTTTACTTTCCTTGCAATTTTACACCATGGGTATAGGTGTTGGGTTGGGTTGCTCAGTCAAGCCAGTGCCATTTAATATCAATTGAGCCGTATCCGTTTTTCACTAGTTTAAAAATTAGATTAAAGGAGCAATATGAAATAATAATCTAAAAAAGCTTTTGAGCCTTAAAATGTGTCTTACAGTGTCAGTGAACAAGTGATCATTACAGCCCATAATACATACACAATATGAGTCTGTCAGTAAGTATGCTGTACCATACTTAGGGCTGCACAGTACTGTTTGTGGTGCTCTGTCTAAAGCAACGCGTTCCCCTAGAAACACTGAAAGCAATGCTTTTAGGAAAAAACTTGTTCCCATAAAAGGTATCTAATGGTGCATGATGTCATTTTTTTAAACAGCAGACTGTAAATTAACAAATCCTCATGTTTTTATGAGGTGGTATGCATGCCCCTATTGATCAGCAGTAACACTATATGAAAGTGTTACCATCATTACAAAACAGCTTTTGACATGTCAATCAGACATGTCAAAAGTTGTTGACAAAAGAGCTTTCATTTGCATATGTTAATAATATATTTAAGTGTTGATGACTTCCCTTGGTGGTTCGAGTATTTTAAATATGCATCTAAACGTTTTGACTTCAGAGGCTTGAGAAAGAGCGTGTTACGCTTGAAACAGCTGATGCTGTTTGTGGCTCCCCCGCCCATTGATACGCATCTCTCCGCTGCCATTTTTACTATGCACCGAAGACGAATAAAGTGAAGTTGATCATCTACAGTGGGTGAGTGCAGTTATTTCAATCTATTCTATGAGTTGTTGCAAAAAGTTGTTGATAGCACCAGGTCTCACTCCTGAGACATGCTGTGATAGTGATTTATTAGCTAAGGAAGTGAGAGGCCAGCTGTAAGATTGGTCCATTTCTCTGCATAGAAGTTTAGGCAGATAAATGTACAGATTTCTTGGCTGGCTGGTTGCAATTCCGTCTGCTTCCCTAACTAATAATGATCGCAGGGGTCTCAGGAGTGAGAACCAGCGCAATCAACATTTTTAACATGTCTGATCAACATGTCAAAAGTTGTGTTTAATGACAGTAATGCTTTAAGTCTTAGTATAATACAGATGCTATATGTGATTGTGTGCTTAAGGATATGTACAGAAAAAGTTTTCAGAAAGCAAACTGTCTTTCTTCTGGAGGAGGGCTACTAAGATTCTGTATACTCTTTGCTGCTGTCCTTAAGGAAATGTTTTACCCCTTTAGTCCCATGACTCTCTGCTAGTCAGCCAGAACATTACTTTGCACTGACTAGGGATAAGAACCCCAAAACAGCTGTCTTCCGATGGGTAATTTTATTTATTTATCAACCTGATTTGTTTTTAACCCCTTAAGGACTCAGCCCATTTTGGCCTTAAGGACTCAGACAATTAAATTTTTACGTTTTAATTTTTTCCTCCTCGCCTTCTAAAAATCATAACTCTTTTATATTTTCATCAACAGACTAGTATGAGGGCTTGTTTTTTGCGCGACCAGTTGTCCTTTGTAATGACATAACTCATTATATGATAAAATGTATGGCGCAATCAAAAAAAACTTTTTGTGGGGAAATTAAAACGAAAAACGCAATTTTGCTAATTTTGGAAGGTTTCGTTTTCACGCCGTACAATTTATGGTAAAAATGACGTGTGTTCTTTATTCTGAGGGTCAATACGATTAAATTGATACCCATTATTACATACTTTTATATTATTGTTGCGCTTAAAAAAAATCACAAACTTTTTAACCAAATTAGTACGTTTATAATCCCTTTATTTTGATGACCCCTAACTTTTTTATTTTTCCGTATAAGCGGCGGTATGGGGGCTCATTTTTTGCGCCATGATCTGTACTTTTTTTTGATACCACATTTGCATATAAAAAATTTTAATACATTTTTTATAATTTTTTTTTTTAATAAAATGTATTAAAAAAGTAGGAATTTTGGACTTTTTTTTTTTTCGTTCACGCCGTTAACCGTACGGGATCATTAACATTTTATTTTAATAGTTCGGACATTTACGCATGCGGCGATACCAAATATGTCTATAAAAAAAAATTTTTACGCTTTTTTGGGGTAAAATAGGAAAAAACGGACGTTTTACTTTTTTATTGGGGGAGGGGATTTTTCACATTTTTTTTACTTTTACTTTTACATTTTTTTACATTTTTTTTTACACTTGAATAGTCCCCATAGGGGACTATTCATAGCAATACCATGATTGCTAATACTGATCTGTTCTATGTATAGGACATAGAACAGATCAGTGTTTTCGGTCATCTTCTGCTCTGGTCTGCTCGATCACAGACCAGAGCAGGAGACGCCGGGAGCCGCACGGAGGAAGGAGAGGGGACTTCCGTGCGGCGTTATGAATGATCGGATCCCCGCAGCAGCGCTGCGGGCGATCCGATCATTCATTCAAATCGCGCACTGCCGCAGATGCCGGGACCTGTATTCATCCCGGCACCTGAGGGGTTAATGGCGGACGCCCGCGAGATCGCGGGCGTTGGCCATTGCCGGCGGGTCCCTGGCTGCGATCAGCAGCCGGGATCAGCCGAGCATGACACGGGCATCGCTCCGATGCCCGCGGTTATGCTTAGGACGTAAATGTACGTCCTGGTGCGTTAAGTACCACCGCACCAGGACGTACATTTACGTCCTGCGTCCTTAAGGGGTTAAACTAGGTGGGTAGAAGCCTGGAGATAGGGGCAGCTGTAAATGTAGTAATTTTAGGCTTTGCAAAAGTGTTTGACACTTTCCCTTATAGACATCTAATGGGAAAAATTAAGGTCTTTAGGTTTAGAAAGTTTAGTTTGTAACTGGATGAAAAACTGGATCAGGGACCATACCCAGAAAGTGGTGGACAATAACTCTTACTCTGAATGGTCCTAGGTTATAAGTGGTGTACATCAAGGTTCAGTACTGGGTCCACTTCTTATGATTGGATTAACAGCTCTGTTTCCATTTTTACAGATGAAACCAAGCTTTGTAGTACAGTACAGTCTATGGAAGATGTACTTAAGTTACAAGCCAACTTTAACATATTGGCCAGATTTATAAAACTGTGTGAAAGAGTGGTTTTCCCAGTGCAACCAATCACAGCCCTGATTTTACTGTACCAGAGCTTGTTGAAATATAAAAGCTGATCTGTAAATTGTTGCTATTCTCTTACATAGTTTGGTAAATCTGGGTCATTGAGTTTTGGGCATGAACTTGGAAAATGAGGTTAAATGTTGATAAATGTAAAGATATGCATCTGAGTACTTATAACCTGCATGCATCATATTTTGTTAGGAGGGTAAGACTGAGATAGTTACTTGTAGATAAGGGATTGGGATGTACTTGAAGATCATGGATTATAAAATAACATGCAATATCAATTACCTGCTCTTAAGGCCAGCGGGATATATTCTCATATTAAAAGAAGCATGATCTTGCGGGACAGGAATACAATTATATCAAAAACCATATAGTAAAATTGCTAGTTCTAAGTTGCACAGACAGCTATGTGTACAGGCACCCTTTGGCGGTCTATTGATAATATATACCATTATACACTACTGAGGTACTTCCATTTAATAAAGCATTTCAGTACTTGGTTTCATTTGCATTTCCCTAAAACAAGGTCACATAATACATCACATGCAAATAGTACCTCAATTCACCTATTTGCTAGCACACCAGATGGAAAATTTGTATTTCCCTTATTGAATTATCGGCCAACATTTCTTAAAAATTATGTTGCAATATTTTTTTTATAAAAGCTGTTTTATGACAGCTGCATTCAATTGTACTAACACATTTGTTTCAATTACAAATCCAAGAATGTAAAGAATGTAAAATGAATAGGCATTGATTAATAAAAAAAAAAATTATAAAATGTAGAAATCATATATATATATATAGTTGGCTATTTCCCTAGGTGGTTCCTATCGTATAAAAAGCAAGCTTTGTGGCAAAGGCTCCATAAGGTAAGTATGAAAGTCTAGGTCAAATATCTTTGATAGTGTACGATTTGGGAAATGCACAGACATTATGCAGTCTATTCTGCTTTTTTCTTCCTTCTAAGGCTAGGTTTATACTATATTTGTAATTATGCCTAATGTATACATTTTATACTCAAGAAAAGCACCTATAAAAAAATAAAAAAATAAAACTATGTTAATAAATGCTAAAAATTCATTCAAATCTGTTTCCCATTGCCTACATTATCAAAAATAGATTGTAGTCAACTTCAATTTTGTAAACAGAAAAGTTTTATGTTATGAAATGTTAACCTGTGAAACGGAGACACAAAACATAGTGAGAACCTAGCCAATATACAGTATCTGACCTGTACAGTAATTAACTTTGCAACATTTGTTTCCTTAGGGGTTAATATTAACCCTTTGTTTCATGAGTAGTGATGCAACAGTGTTATTCATTGTTTTAATTGTGTGCTCTCAGCTGATTTCCATCAGTTTGTTAGATGTACTGTATTTTATCGTTGTGCATAATGCTGGCAGTATGCTTTTGACAAAGTGGGACACCACAAAATGCATCAAGCTTGAGCCCTACCTCATTGTACATGTTTGTTAACTTCAGGTCACGTCTGAACTGAAGAAGAGGGGAGCTTGTCCCCTCGAAACGTGTTGTCACCCCATTTTGCACAATAAATACATTGGTCTTTTGCAAATGCATTGAAGTTCAAAATTTTTAATACTTGGCTCGAACATCCAGCAAGCGCCAGGCAAGTGTCATATTTTCTCCCACACCTCATCGAGTTTGTGTACATCTACAGTGCTGCACACCGCCCCAGGACCCTGAGTACGGATGGACACGGGCTGCTGCTGCTTTTCTTCATGCCCGCCCCCTAAGGTGATCTTCGGTGTTGTCCTCGGAGTGCAAAACCTCAAGGTGAGCAGGTCTTTTTTTACTTACTCACCACCACTTTTAGCTGTAGTGACCAGTGTCTGGTAGCTGCTGCCAAGGCAGATAAAATCATGGGGTGCATCAATAGGGGCATAGATGCCCACGACAAGGAAATAATTCTACGGCTGTGCAAATCACTAGTCAGACCACACATAAAATACTGTGTACAGTACTGGGCACCAGTGTACAAGAAATATATAGTGGAGCTGGAGTGGGTTCAAAGACGGGCAACCAGGGTAATACAGGGAATGGGAGAACTACAGTACCCAGAAAGATTATCAGAATTAGGGTTATTTAGTTTAGAAAAAAGAAGGCTTAGGGGAGACCTAATAACGATGTATAAATATATCAGGGGACAGTACAGAGATCTCTCTCATGATCTATTTACACCCAGGACTGTATCTATAACAAGGGGGCATCCTCTACGTTTAGAGAAAAGAAGGTTTCTACACAAGCACACACGGGGGTTCTTTACTGTAAGAGCAGTGAGACTATGGAACTCTGTCTGAGGAGGTGGTCATGGCAAACTCTGTAAAAGAGGTCTGGATGCATTTTTGGAGAATTATAACATCGCAGGTTATGTATACAAGATTTATAGGGACAGAACGTTGATCCAGGGATTTATTCTGACTGCCATATTTGGAGTCGGGAAGGAATTTTAACCTCTAGTATGAGGATTTTTTGCCTTCCTCTGGATCAACTCAGTAGGGGCTCATTAGGGTTATAGGTTGAACTTGATGGACTCTGGTCTTTTTTCAACCTTTTGAACTATGTTACTATGTTACCACCAGGTATAAGGCACAGGGTGCACCGATGCATGTTCCACTTTATCTTTCTTATGAAGTTAATATGATAACAACCTCATACGCCTTCAAGGGTAAAGGTGATGGACTGGCCAAGCATGTTTCTAGACCTAAACCCTAATTGAACACCTGTGGGGCATTCTCAAACAACAAGTGGGAGACCACAAGATCTCCGTGATATCATCATGGAGGCGTGGATTAGGGCTCAGGTGGCAACCTGAGAAGCTCTAAAGGCTTAAGGTAGTACTGGAAAATAATGGTGGCCACACAAAATATTGAAACATTGGTCCCAATTGGGACATTTCCACTTAGGGGTGTACTCATTTTGGTTGCCACACATTAATGGCTGTGTGTTGAGTTATTTAGAAGGGACAGCAACATTAAACACTGTTATACAGGCTGGGCACTTACTACTTTACATTGTAGCAAATTATAATTTTTTTGTTGTCACATGAAAAGATATAATGTGAGCATTGTACTCACTTAAGGAGAGTTATAACATGAAGGTATAAATGGAAGCTGGTATGGAAATCAGCCATTTGCTAAGAGCCGGGTTTCTCCTATTCCAGACAATCTGATGATAGCAGTTCTGTCTAGACATTTAAAGGGGTTACCATTAGGTGATTTTAGTACATACCCGCCAGGATATCTTTTTGTGAACTGGTATTTCCTGTTGGCGTTTGGTCTCTTAAACTGCACATCCCATAGTTCCATGCTTGTAAGTGTGAAGTTACATTTCTCCCTCCCACAGCAAAAGATCAGTGTTTTCTAATCAGGGTGCCTACTGCTGTTGCAAAATTATCTCTCTGTCGCTCCACCAATTGAAGCAGGACTGGCTCCCTTTGCACAACTGACTAGTGATGTCAGGTTTGACGCACTGCAACCTGGAAAATCCCGATACATGAGTAATATTGTATGTTGTGAAAAAATAAATATTGGGGCAAAAATCGCATAAGACTATTTTATGAACTACACTAACTTTACAGCCCCTGTAGAATAGTCAAATAAATTTTTTTTCCTGGAATACCCCTTTAAACATATTAGGCAATGTATGAAATGGCAGACTGTAATATGCTTAACTGGTTAACGACCAAGGATGTGTATTGTGCCATTAACGTGGTATGGCGCAAGCTCCCAACTCGAGCCAACGCCATACCGGCCGGCCCTCATCTGATCCTTGTAGCTGAGGGCCATGCGACAATTGCCGCGGCTGGCTATTAATCCTTTAGATCGCCGATGTCAAAGCTGACAGTGGCGTCTAAAGAACTATGTAAACGCTCCCTGGTGATCCAGTGGGGTGGATCGCCCCCCGCAGTGTGATAACAGGGTGGCAATCCACTGTGGAGGTAGCCAAAGGGTTTGCGTCTGCTTTGTTGCTGGTCCCGACTGTTACGCCGAGCGCTCCGGGTCCCCGCTCCTCCCCGGAGCGCTCGCTTCACTCTCGCTACCGCAGCGCTCCGGGCAGCTCCACTAACCCGGTGCGCTGCGATACCGTCTCCAGCCGGGATGCGATTCGCGATGCGGGTGGCGCCCGCTCGCGATGCGCATCCCGGCTCCCGTACCTGACTCGCTCTCCGTCTGTCCTGTCCCGGCGCGCGCGGCCCCGCTCCCTAGGGCGCGCGCGCGCCGGGTCTCTGCGATTTAAAGGGCCACTGCGCCGCTGATTGGCGCAGTGGTTCCAATTAGTGTGTTCACCTGTGCACTCCCTATTTATACCTCACTTCCCCTTCACTCCCTCGCCGGATCTTGTTGCCATTGTGCCAGTGAAAGCGTTTCCTTGTGTGTTCCTAGCCTGTGTTCCAGACCTCCTGCCGTTGCCCCCGACTACCATCCTTGCTGCCTGCCCCGACCTTCTGCTATGTCCGACCTTGCTTCTGTCTACTCCCTTGTACCGCGCCTATCTTCAGCAGTCAGAGAGGTTGAGCCGTTGCTAGTGGATACGACCTGGTCACTACCGCCGCAGCAAGACCATCCCGCTTTGCGGCGGGCTCTGGTGAAAACCAGTAGTGACTTAGAACCGATCCACTAGCACGGTCCACGCCAATCCCTCTCTGGCACAGAGGATCCACTACCTGCCAGCCGGCATCGTGACAGTAGATCCGGCCATGGATCCCGCTGAAGTTCCTCTGCCAGTTGTCGCCGACCTCACCACGGTGGTCGCCCAGCAGTCACAACAGATAGCGCAACAAGGCCAACAGCTGTCTTAAATGACCGTGATGCTACAGCAGCTACTACCACAGCTTCAGCAATCATCTCCTCCGCCAGCTCCTGCACCTCCTCCGCAGCGAGTGGCCGCTTCTGGTCTACGACTATCCTTGCCGAATAAATTTGATGGGGACTCTAAATTCTGCCGGGGCTTTCTTTCCCAATGTTCCCTGCACTTGGAGATGATGTCGGACCAGTTTCCTACTGAAAGGTCTAAGGTGGCTTTCGTAGTCAGCCTTCTGTCTGGAAAAGCTCTGTCATGGGCCACACCGCTCTGGGACCGCAATGACCCCGTCACTGCCTCTATACACTCCTTCTTCTCGGAAATCCGAAGTGTCTTTGAGGAACCTGCCCGAGCCTCTTCTGCTGAGACTGCCCTGTTGAACCTGGTCCAGGGTAATTCTTCCGTTGGCGAGTACGCCGTACAATTCCGTACTCTTGCTTCAGAATTATCCTGGAATAATGAGGCCCTCTGCGCGACCTTTAAAAAAGGCCTATCCAGCAACATTAAAGATGTTCTGGCCGCACGAGAAATCCCTGCTAACCTACATGAACTCATTCATCTAGCCACTCGCATTGACATGCGTTTTTCCGAAAGGCGTCAGGAGCTCCGCCAGGATATGGACTTTGTTCGCACAAGGCGTTTTTTCTCCCCGGCTCCTCTCTCCTCTGGTCCCCTGCAATCCGTTCCTGTGCCTCCCGCCGTGGAGGCTATGCAGGTCGACCGGTCTCGCCTGACACCTCAAGAGAGGACACGACGCCGCATGGAGAATCTCTGCCTGTACTGTGCCAGTACCGAACACTTCCTGAAGGATTGTCCTATCCGTCCTCCCCGCCTGGAAAGACGTACGCTGACTCCGCACAAAGGTGAGACAGTCCTTGATGTCTACTCTGCTTCTCCACGTCTTACTGTGCCTGTGCGGATATCTGCCTCTGCCTTCTCCTTCTCTACTATGGCCTTCTTGGATTCCGGATCTGCAGGAAATTTTATTTTGGCCTCTCTCGTCAACAAGTTCAACATCCCGGTGACCAGTCTCGCCAGACCCCTCTACATCAATTGTGTAAACAATGAAAGATTGGACTGTACCATACGTTTCCGCACGGAGCCCCTTCTAATGTGCATCGGACCTCATCACGAGAAGATTGAATTTTTGGTCCTCCCCAATTGCACTTCCGAAATTCTCCTTGGACTACCCTGGCTTCAACTCCATTCCCCAACCCTGGATTGGTCCACTGGGGAGATCAAGAGTTGGGGGCCCTCTTGTTTCAAGGACTGCCTAAAACCGGTTCCCAGTACCCCTTGCCGTGACTCTGTGGTTCCCCCTGTAACCGGTCTCCCTAAGGCCTATATGGACTTTGCGGATGTTTTTTGCAAAAAACAAGCTGAGACTCTACCTCCTCACAGGCCTTATGATTGTCCTATTGACCTCCTCCCGGGTACTACTCCACCCCGGGGCAGAATTTATCCTCTGTCCGCCCCAGAGACTCTTGCTATGTCTGAGTACATCCAGGAAAATTTAAAAAAGGGCTTTATCCGTAAATCCTCCTCTCCTGCCGGAGCCGGATTTTTCTTTGTGTCCAAAAAAGATGGCTCTCTACGTCCTTGCATTGACTACCGCGGTCTTAATAAAATCACGGTAAAGAACCGCTACCCCCTACCCCTCATCTCTGAACTCTTTGATCGCCTCCAAGGTGCCCACATCTTTACCAAACTGGACTTAAGAGGTGCTTATAATCTCATCCGCATCAGAGAGGGGGATGAATGGAAAACGGCATTTATCACTAGAGATGGACACTTTGAGTATCTGGTCATGCCCTTTGGCCTGTGCAACGCCCCTGCCGTCTTCCAAGACTTTGTTAATGAAATTTTTCGTGATCTCTTATACTCCTGTGTTGTTGTATATCTGGACGATATCCTGATTTTTTCTGCCAATCTAGAAGAACACCGCCAGCATGTCCGTATGGTTCTTCAGAGACTTCGTGACAATCAACTTTATGCCAAGATAGAGAAATGTCTGTTTGAATGCCAATCTCTTCCTTTCCTAGGATACTTGGTCTCTGGCCAGGGACTACAAATGGATCCAGACAAACTCTCTGCCGTCTTAGATTGGCCACGCCCCTCCGGACTCCGTGCTATCCAACGTTTTTTGGGGTTCGCCAATTATTACAGGCAATTTATTCCACATTTTTCTACCGTTGTGGCTCCTATCGTGGCTTTAACCAAAAAAAATGCCAATCCCAAGTCTTGGCCTCCTCAAGCGGAAGACGCCTTTAAACGGCTCAAGTCTGCCTTTTCTTCGGCTCCCGTGCTCTCCAGACCTGACCCATCTAAACCCTTCCTATTGGAGGTTGATGCCTCCTCTGTAGGAGCTGGAGCGGTCCTTCTACAAAAAAATTCTTCCGGGCATGCTGTTACTTGTGGTTTTTTTTCTAGGACCTTCTCTCCGGCGGAGAGGAACTACTCCATCGGGGATCGAGAGCTTCTAGCCATTAAATTAGCACTTGAGGAATGGAGGCATCTGCTGGAGGGATCAAGATTTCCAGTTATTATTTACACCGATCACAAGAACCTCTCCTATCTCCAGTCTGCCCAACGGCTGAATCCTCGCCAGGCCAGGTGGTCTCTGTTCTTTGCCCGATTTAATTTTGAAATTCACTTTCGGCCTGCCGATAAGAACATTAGGGCCGATGCTCTCTCTCGTTCCTCGGATGCCTCGGAAGTTGAACTCTCTCCGCAACACATCATTCCTCCTGACTGCCTGATTTCCACTTCTCCAGCCTCCATCAGGCAAACTCCTCCAGGAAAGACCTTCGTCTCTCCACGCCAACGCCTCGGAATCCTCAAATGGGGTCACTCCTCCCATCTCGCAGGTCATGCAGGCATCAAGAAATCTGTGCAACTCATCTCTCGCTTCTATTGGTGGCCGACTCTGGAGACGGATGTCGTGGACTTTGTGCGAGCCTGCACTGTCTGTGCCCGGGATAAGACTCCTCGCCAGAAGCCCGCTGGTTTTCTTCATCCTCTGCCTGTCCCCGAACAGCCTTGGTCTCTGATTGGTATGGATTTTATTACAGACCTACCCCCATCCCGTGGCAACACTGTTGTTTGGGTGGTCGTTGATCGATTCTCCAAAATGGCACATTTCATCCCTCTTCCTGGTCTTCCTTCAGCGCCTCAGTTGGCTAAACAATTTTTTGTACACATTTTTCGTCTTCACGGGTTGCCCACACAGATAGTCTCGGATAGAGGCGTCCAATTCGTGTCAAAATTCTGGAGGGCTCTCTGTAAACAACTCAAGATTAAATTAAACTTTTCTTCTGCATATCATCCTCAATCCAATGGACAAGTAGAAAGAATTAACCAGGTCTTGGGTGATTATTTACGACATTTTGTTTCCTCCCGCCAGGATGATTGGGCAGATCTTCTACCATGGGCCGAATTCTCGTATAACTTTAGAGTCTCTGAATCTTCCTCCAAATCCCCATTTTTCGTGGTGTACGGCCGTCACCCTCTTCCCCCCCTCCCTACTCCCTTGCCCTCTGGTTTGCCCGCTGTAGATGAAGTGACTCGTGATCTTTCCACCATATGGAAAGAGACCCAAAATTCTCTTTTACAGGCTTCATCTCGCATGAAAAAGTTTGCCGATAAGAAAAGAAGAGCTCCCCCCATTTTTGCTCCCGGAGACAAGGTATGGCTCTCCGCTAAATATGTCCGCTTTCGTGTCCCCAGTTACAAACTGGGTCCACGCTATCTTGGTCCTTTCAAAGTCTTGTGCCAAATTAATCCTGTCTCTTACAAACTTCTTCTTCCTCCTTCTCTCCGTATTCCTAATGCCTTTCATGTCTCTCTTCTTAAACCACTCATCATCATCAACCGTTTCTCTCCCAAGTTAGTTTCTCCCACTCCTGTCTCCGGTTCTTCTGACGTCTTCTCAGTGAAAGAGATACTGGCCTCCAAGACGGTCAGAGGAAAAAGGTTCTTTTTGGTGGATTGGGAGGGCTGTGGACCTGAAGAGAGATCCTGGGAACCTGAGGACAACATCCTAGACAAAAGTCTGCTCCTCAGGTTCTCAGGCTCTAAGAAGAGGGGGAGACCCATGGGGGGGGGTACTGTTACGCCGAGCGCTCCGGGTCCCCGCTCCTCCCCGGAGCGCTCGCTTCACTCTCGCTACCGCAGCGCTCCGGGCAGCTCCACTAACCCGGTGCGCTGCGATACCGTCTCCAGCCGGGATGCGATTCGCGATGCGGGTGGCGCCCGCTCGCGATGCGCATCCCGGCTCCCGTACCTGACTCGCTCTCCGTCTGTCCTGTCCCGGCGCGCGCGGCCCCGCTCCCTAGGGCGCGCGCGCGCCGGGTCTCTGCGATTTAAAGGGCCACTGCGCCGCTGATTGGCGCAGTGGTTCCAATTAGTGTGTTCACCTGTGCACTCCCTATTTATACCTCACTTCCCCTTCACTCCCTCGCCGGATCTTGTTGCCATTGTGCCAGTGAAAGCGTTTCCTTGTGTGTTCCTAGCCTGTGTTCCAGACCTCCTGCCGTTGCCCCCGACTACGATCCTTGCTGCCTGCCCCGACCTTCTGCTACGTCCGACCTTGCTTCTGTCTACTCCCTTGTACCGCGCCTATCTTCAGCAGTCAGAGAGGTTGAGCCGTTGCTAGTGGATACGACCTGGTCACTACCGCCGCAGCAAGACCATCCCGCTTTGCGGCGGGCTCTGGTGAAAACCAGTAGTGACTTAGAACCGATCCACTAGCACGGTCCACGCCAATCCCTCTCTGGCACAGAGGATCCACTACCTGCCAGCCGGCATCGTGACACCGGCTCTCGCATTGATAAAGTCTGCCAGGACCAGGCTTTATCAATGGAGCGCAGATCACACAGATCAATGTGGTTCTATGGAACCTCATTGATCTGTATGAGGAATCTAATGATTCCTCCTAAAAGTCCCCTAAGGGGTCTAATAAAGTGTAAGGTTAATAAAAGTTTTTTTAAAAAAACACACATTAACCCCTTCCTCATTAACCTCTTAAGGACGGCAGGCGTATGCATACGCCCCGCATCCTGAGTCCTTAAGGACGTGGGGCGTATGCATACGCCCGTGGGAATTCTGGTCCCCGCCGCTAGCCGGTTGGGGACCAGACCGGAGTGCCTGCTGAAATCATTCCCCCCCATGTCGGCGATCACAGAAAATCGCATGTCAATTCAGACATGCGATTTTCTGCTATTCCGGGCTGATTGGGTCACTGGTGACCCGATCACCCGGAAAATAGGGATGATCGGAGCTGTCAGGGACAGCCCCGATCATCCTGAGGGCTAGGAGTGAGGTCGCAGTGCTGCGATCTCCTCCTATCCCCTGCCATTGGTCAGAACTGATTCTGACCAATGGCAGGGAAGGACAGTGGGTTGCCATGGCAACCCCCCATTCTGCCCACCCCTGGATGTCGAGGGGAAGATGGAGAGAAGATGGAGGCCATTACCTGGAGGAGAAGATGCCTGGGGAGCCACTATCGTTGCCGGAGACTGCTGGATCCTGGCTCAGGTAGGGAAAATACGGTGGGGGGAGGGGGGGGATGAAAGTGAAAGTAATGTGATCTTTACTGTGGCAACCACTAGGAAGGCCAAACTGCAACTCCCAGCATGCCCAGACAGCCAAAGGCTGTCTGGGCATGCTGGGAGTTGTAGTTTTGCAACATCTGGAGGGTCACAGTTTGGAGACCACTGTTACAGTGGTGCCCAAACGGTAGCCCTCCAGGTGTTGCCAAACTACAACTCTCAGCATGCCTAGACTGCCCAGGCATGCTAGGAGTTGTAGTTCTGTAACATCTGTCCCTTCAGATTTTGCAATTTTCATGACATTTTTGAAAATTTCTGCTCTACTTTGAAGCCCTCTAATTTTTTCAAAAAGCAAAAATATGTCCATTTTATGATGCCAACATAAAGTGGACATATTGTATTTGTGAATAAAAATAAAATTTATTTGGAATATCCATTTTCCTTACAAGTAGAGAGCTTCAAAATTAGAAAAATGCTAAATTTTCATGAAATTTTGGGATTTTTCACCAAAAAGGGATGCAAGTAACGCCGAAAATAAAGTAGAATATGTCAATGACAATCTCAGAATCAGAATATTCGGTAAAAGCGTTTTGGAGTTATTAATTCGTAAAGCGACGGCGGTCAGAATTGCGAAAAAGGGCTCAGTCCTTATGGTGATAAAGGGCTGCGTCCTTAAGGGGTTAAAAGTTTAAAACACCCCCCTTTTCCCAAATTCCATATTAGAAATAAACATATGCGTAAATGTCAAAACTATAAAAATATAATGTTATTTAAACCGCACGGTCGATGGCGTATACATAAAAAAAATACCAAAGCCCAAGATTGCGTATTTTTTGGAACTTTGTATACTTTCAAAAAATTTATATTTTTTTTTCAATTTTGCCCACAAATATTTTTATTCTGGGTTTGCTGTAAATTTTGTGGTGAAATGATTGATGTATTTACAATTGGTGGCACAAAAAAATAAGCCCTCATATGAGTCTGTAGGTGGAAAATTGAAAGCGTTATTATCTTTAGAAGCTGATGAGGAGAAAACGAAAGTGCAAAAATGGAAAAACCTGTGGTCCTTAACGAGTTAAAGAGTAAGGCTCATGAAAGGGGAAGTCCTGAGCAGTGAATGCTCTTTATGACATCAATATGCCAAAACAGGGCTGTGGGGGAAGGGGGAAGAGCCTGTTGTGACTGCTGGTGAAGTTGTGTAGAAACTGCTTTGATTACTGGGAAGGAAGGAATTGATCATGCCTTTTTGTAACCTACAAATGTTGAAAAGAAGTTCATGTAGTTTCTTGTTTTTAAAGTGATCTATGTTTGGTTTTCATGTTTTTCCCTTTTAAGAATATTTTTTTATTTTATTTTATTTTTTTGTTTAAGCATAAACCGTTCATTCATACTAAAGAAATATCTAATATTTGTTGGATGTATTTCTGTTAATACTAAAACGAAAAATGAAAAAGTTAATGTTTATGACCTCTGTTAGCCTTTTGAGACTGTAGGATTGAAAAATAATATTGAGCCAATAATCACACAACATATGTATTTCAGCCACCCTTTAACTTCTGCTTCCTGCTACTGAATGATAAAGAGAAAAATCCTGTAACATTCCCGTGCAATGGTCTCTTTACACACAGCCATTTAGCTGCCAGGATAACTAAGCTGTAGTAATATCTGGTAACATAACAGGATTATCATAAAACTTTAAAATAGCCTACAATAGTGCTTTAAAGCAGTTTTATGAGCTTAATAAAAAAAAATTAAAAAAAAGATGTACCGTATATACTCGAGTATAGGCCGAGTTTTTCAGCACGATTTTTCGTGCTGAAAACACCCCCCTCGGCTTATACTCGAGTGAACTCCCCCACCCGCAGTGGTCCTCAACCTGCGGACCTCCAGAGGTTTCAAAACTACAACTCACAGCAAGCCCGGGCAGCCATCGGCTGTCCGGGCTTGCTGGGAGTTGTAGTTTTGAAACCTCCGGAGGTCCGCAGGTTGAAGACCACTGCGGCCTTCAACATCATCCAGCCCCCTCTCACCCCCTTTAGTTCTGAGTACTCACCTCCGCTCGGCGCTGGTCCGGTCCTGCAGGACTGTCCGGTGAGGAGGTGGTCCGGTGGGATACTGGTTCCGGGCTGCTATCTTCACCGGGGAGGCCTCTTCTAAGCGCTTCGGGCCCGGCCTCAGAATAGTCACGTTGCCGTGACAACGACGCAGAGGTGCGTTCATTGCCAACGTAATTCTGCGTCATTGCCAAGGCAACGGCTCTATTCCGGGCCGGAAGCGCGGAGAAGAGGCGCCCCCGGTGAAGATAGCAGCCCGGACCACCTCCCCACCGGACCACCTCCCCACCGGACCACCTCCTCACCGGACCACCTCCTCACCGGACCACCTCCTCACCGGACAGCCCTGCAGGACCGGACCAGCGCCGAGCGGAGGTGAGTACTAAGAACTAAAGGGGGTGAGAGGGGGGCTGGATGATGTTGAAGGCCGCAGTGGTCTTCAACCTGCGGACCTCCGGAGGTTTCAAAACTACAACTCCCAGCAAGCCCGGACAGCCGATGGCTGCCCGGGCTTGCTGGGAGTTGTAGTTTTGAAACCTCTGGAGGTCCGCAGGTTGAAGACCACTGAGGGCGAATGATGAGAAGAGGATGATGAAGGGGGGGTGTGGGGATGATGAAGGGGGGGGGGGGTGTGGGGATGATGAAGGGGGGGGGGGGGTGTGGGGATGATGAAGGGGGGGGGGGGTGTGGGATGATAAGGGGATGATGAAGGGGGGATGTGTGGGATGATAAGGGGATGATGAAGGGGGGATGTGTGGGATGATAAGGGGATGATGAAGGGGGGATGTGTGGGATGATAAGGGGATGATGAAGGGGGGATGTGTGGGATGATAAGGGGATGATGAAGGGGGGATGTGTGGGATGATAAGGGGATGATGAAGGGGGGATGTGTGGGATGATAAGGGGATGATGAAGGGGGGATGTGTGGGATGATAAGGGGATGATGAAGGGGGGATGTGTGGGATGATAAGGGGATGATGAAGGGGGGATGTGTGGGATGATAAGGGGATGATGAAGGGGGGATGTGTGGGATGATAAGGGGATGATGAAGGGGGGATGTGTGGGATGATAAGGGGATGATGAAGGGGGGATGTGTGGGATGATAAGGGGATGATGAAGGGGGGATGTGTGGGATGATAAGGGGATGATGAAGGGGGGATGTGTGGGATGATGACAAGGGGATGATGATGAGGATGTTAATGACGGGTCTGGATGATGACAGGGGGGGATGAGGTATTTCCCACCCTAGGCTTATACTCGAGTCAATAACTTTTCCTGGGATTTTGGGTTAAAATTAGGGGTCTCGGCTTATACTCGGGTCGGCTTATACTCGAGTATATACGGTATATTTTTTTTTCCCCTTCTCAATTCTTGCCCCTGGCAATTTTTTCTTTTACATTTTTTTCTCCAATCAATGAAAACAACTCTCCGCGATCTCTCCTGCAGCACCCTGTGGCATCTGCTGCATGGA
The DNA here is from genome assembly GCF_029499605.1 of Hyla sarda. Classification (NCBI taxonomy): domain Eukaryota; kingdom Metazoa; phylum Chordata; class Amphibia; order Anura; family Hylidae; genus Hyla; species Hyla sarda. Next base: position 52,037,070 of record NC_079197.1, read on the forward strand.
GCGAACTTCGCTCTGTGCCTGATGACAGGCGATACAGGGGCCGGAGTAACGTGATGTCGCTGCCACGCCCCCCCCTTGTGATGTCACAACCACGCCCCCTAAATACAAGTCTATGGGAGTGGGCATGACGGTCACCACGCCCCCTCCCATAGATTTGCATTGAGGGGGTGGGGCCTGACATTACGATACTCCGGCCTCTGTATCGCCGTCATCAGGCACGGAGCGAAGATGACACAGGGTACTGCCGGAGAGATCGCAGGGACCCCCTGCAATCAGGCATCCTATCCCCTATCCTTTGGATGTCTAGGGGCGGAGTACCCTTTAAGGATTGGGCCTATTTTGTCCTTCAAGGGGTACTCCGATGGAATTTTTTTTTAAATCAACTTGTCCCAGAAAGTTAAACACGTGTAAATTACTTCTCTTTAACACCTCTCTTTGACGACATAGAACGTAAATGACATCCTGATGCCTTGGTACTTAACGCACCATGATGTACATTTACATCCTATACATGACGCGAACACAGAACATGTGTGGTAGGTCTCGGCTACTATCATTAACCCCTCAGATGCCTTGATCATTACGCAATGCGCGTGTTTAAATGGATGATCGGATTGCCCGCGGCACATCTAAAATGGCCGACGGAGATCTCCTCACCTGCCTCCGTCCGTCTCCTGGGGTCTTCTGCTCTGGTCTGAGATTGAGCAGACTAGAGCAGAAGATTGCAAATAACACTGATCAGTGCTATTCCCTATGCATAGCACTGAACAGTGTTATTAATCAAATGATTGCTATAGATAGTCCCCTATGGGGACATTAAAAAATTTTTAAACAAAATGTAAAGTACAAAACATTTGAAAAATCCCCTCCCCCAATAAAAATGTAAATTGTCAATTTTTCCCATTTTACCCCCAAAAAGCGTAAAAAAAATAAATAAAAATTAACCCCTTAAGGACCACGGGCGTATGGATACGCCCTTGGTTGCTGGTACTTTAGGACCAAGGGCGTACCTGTACGCCTGTGGGAATTTCGCTCCCTGGCGCGCGCCGGACGGGGACCGGACCGAGATGACTGCTGATATCGATCAGCAGGCCCCCATGCAAATGCCCAGGGGGGTCATCAGACCCCCCCATGTCAACGATCACTGCAAATCACCGGTGAATTCACACCAGCGATTTGCGCCGATCCCGGGTCACATGGGTCTATGGTGACCTGGAAAATAAGGGGAATCGGGGTGCCACCCCTCCTATCCATGCTATTGGTCGTCAAAAAGCGACGACCAATAGCAGATCGGGGGCGGGGGGGGTTTAACTTTCGGTTTCCCTGTTCTTCCCACCCACAATAGACTAGGCAGAACGGGGAAACCCACGAGGATCGGCGGCAGAAGAGGACGGCGATGCGGCTCCCTGGATCCTAAGGAAGCCGGTGAGTTGCCTAGCAACATCTCGAGGGCTACAGTTTGAGACCACTATACAGTGGTCTCTAAACTGTAGCCCTCCAGATGTTGCAAAACTACAACTCCCAGCATGCCAGACAACTGTTTGCTGTGTGGGCATGCTGGGACTTGCAGTTTTGCTACAGCTGGAGGGCTACAGTTTGGAGATCACTGTGCAGTGGTCTCTAAACTGTAGCCCTCCAGATGTTGCAAAACTGCAAATCCCAGCATGTCCATATAGCAAACAGCTGTTTCAGCATGCTGGGAGTTGTAGTTGCGTACCTCCAGCTGTTGCATAACTACATCTCCCAGCATGCCCTTCGGCGATCAGTACATGCTGGGAGTTGTAGTTTTGCAACAGCCAGAGGCACACTGGTTGGAAAATACTGAGATAGGTAACAGAACCAAAGTGAAGGTTTTCCAACCAGTGTCCATCCAGCTGTTGCAAAAGTATAACTCGCAGCATGCACGGTCTGTCAGTACATGCTGGGAGTTGAAGTTTTGAAAAAGCTGGAGGTTTTCACACAGGCAGGTTTACAGTGAGTTTCCTGCTTCAAGTCTGAGCTGCGGGAAATTTTTAGCCGCAGCATAAACTCCTAGCGGGAAACTCACTGTAAACCTCCGCCCATGTGAATGTACCCTAAAAACACTACACTACATTTCCACATAATAAAAGGTAAAACACAAGGAGCATGGCGAGGCGCCGTAGATGATGGCCGCTCTGGGTTAGAGCTCCGGCACCAAGAGGCCCTCTGCCACCTTTTTTAAGCTGACCGCTGCCTGCTCTATGGAGAAGCCCTCCCGCAAGTCCCTCAGGAGACTCCATGCTGCCTTGAACCCTTTGCCGGTGTCAGGCGGCATCAAGAAGTACCTGCTGCCTCCTCCTGCGCCCGGTCCCGCTGGCCTGCCCGCCATCTTGGGTCCTGCTGCTGGGCTCAGCTCCCGAGTTGGGCTCCCTGAGGATCACCAGGAGTCCCTTGCTGCCACCTCACCACTGCCGGTTCCTCCTGTGTCCTCTGGCATCTTCGTCTTCAGAGGTCCGGTGACTTCTGGTCCACAGCTGGGGCCGGCAGTGAAGCAGCCACCGCAGACGGTGTTCCGTGAGGGCCTGGCGTGGGCTCTGGTGACCATAAAGCACTGCACTTTCTGCCAGGTACGGGACGGGGTCCCTCAGTCATCGCAGCCCTCCCCTCCCGCTACTGCAACCCTCACTGGAGCTTCCCCTGGCCCTCCTCTCATACCACTGGCCCCTCAGTGCCTCCCTCATAGCGGACCTACAGCCATCCAACACCGCTGGTGGGCCGCCGCTGTACAGGGTACTTTCTCCTCCCCCCCTCCACACTGGGACTGCCAGCATCCCCTGTGGCCCTGTCACCTCCCCTCAGAGCCTGCAGCCTTCCCCACAGGCCTGGTCCCCTCCACTCTTCACCCTATCCTCCCCTGTCCCTGGACCGTCCTGGGCCTCTCCACCTGTCTGTGCGCTCCCTGCCCCTGGACCCAAACCTCCCAGGAGTGTGCTCTCTGTCCCACAGTCTCTGGGCTCCACTGGCCCTGTACCCTTAGATAATGATGGCGGCATCTGGCTCCGGGTCCCCACTCCAGGCAGGGGTGCCGTGGAGTGCTCCGTCCTCCCAGCCCCTGCACAACCGCCCTTCGACTTCAGCCAGCTTTCATCCCAAATTCCTTCCAAAGAGGACTTTCGCTCCTTGATAGCTGAAGTTAAAGAAGCCTGCCGTGCTAAAATTGCCTCCATCTGCCAGGACTTGCAGCATGTTTCTGACAGGGTTGAGAACTTGGAAGAGGCCCACGATTCTACTAGGGCTTACATTGCCCAGCTCCAATCTACTGTAGCCTCACAGTCAGAGTTCCTCACTGATATGTACAACCATGTTGAAGACTTGGATAATCGGGGGCGCCGGAATAATATCCGGGTGCGGGGCCTCCCTGAAGCTACCCGAGATGAAGACCTACATACTACACTGGAAGCTATCTTCAACCTTCTCTTTGATGAACCTCCGTCTCATCAGATTAAACTGGATAGGGCTCATCGGGCCCTTCGTTCCAAGCCTTCCAACGGCCCTCCTAGAGACGTTATCTGTTGTGTGCATGACTTTCAGCTCAAAAGGCTATTATGGCCAAAGCCCGCTCTTTGACGGATCTCCTCTTCAGCTTTACCAGGAGCTCTCTTGGATCACCCTCAGGAAGAAACGCCTGTTTCAACCCCTTCTGGCAATTCTTTGGGATCATCACATTCCCTACCTGGAACTTCCCCTTTGCCCTGCAAGCCTGCAAAGATGGATGCTCTGCTGTACTGCATTCCCAGTCTGACATCACAGCCTTCTGCTCTGCTCTGGACATTCCCCCTCCGCACGTCCTGGACTGGGGCCTCTCGCCCCCATCCCCCATTGACTTGCTATTCTTATTGTATTCTGTGTTCTTAATGGCAGTCATTTTCTCCTGCTACTTTTGGCATGGCCTCGTGGGGTGAGCCTTCCTGGGCTGGTTTAGTCATCCCTGGTGATGTTCTCTCATATCCCCACTGAGGCCTTCTCAAACATATTGGTACTGTGGAGGTGTTCTTGCACCTCGCTTTTGTTACTGTTGAGTGCCTCCTCATGGACCCTGTGGTTGATAGTTTTTTCATTTAATTGTTGTTCTTTTGTTCTTGTTCTTGTGTCCGTCTCTCATGTCCTGTCTTCTATGGGGTTTCTTGGCTCTCCCCTTCCTTGTGTGCCCTCCCTTCCCCCTTTTCTTCCCTCCCCCTTTCTTCCCTTTTTTCTTTCAGGCCTTCGGAGGAGACTACGTTTCCCCTTGATTTTCCCGTCCCTAGCCGGGGCCTCTGGCTGTGGGGACCCTTCTCTGGAACTTGGGTGAGTGCATTTTTTATTTCAGCTTCTTTCTCCCTCTTTATCCCTGACCATGGCTAAGTGTGTTTCCTTGAATGTTAATGGCCTCAACTTCCCCACTAAGAGACGCCCTTTGCAGCGGAAGTTGGTATCGCAGAGGGCTGATATTGTTTTTCTTCAGGAAACTCACTTTGACCACTCCGGCTCCTTCCAATTTCTGCACCATCTATATACGCTTGCCATTTCGGCCTCTTCTGGTAGGAAGTCGGCTGGGGTGGCAATCCTGATTTCCCTGTCCTGCCCCGTCCAGGTTTCCTCCTCCTATGCTGATCCCCAGGGCCGATACGTGATAGTGGAGGGTTCCCTCGGGTGTAAACCTTTCCTTCTATGCAATGTCTATGCGCCCAATGCATCTCAGATTCCCTTTTTGCGCAGGGTTCTTGCTTGGTTAAGTAAATACCCCCCGTCAGCCCGCCTCCTTGGCAGAGATTTTAATCTTATTTTTTCACCCTCAATGGACCGCCACTCGGTCCCTTGGTTGTCCCATCCCTCCTGCCCAACTGCGGCTCACTTCTTTGTTCCATCGCCTGATTCGATCCTCTTCCTTATATGATCTCTGGAGGATTAACCACCCCACTAACAAATCGTTCACTTTTTACTCCCACCCGCATAAATTGCATACTCGTATAGACTACTTTTTTGGCAATCTCCCTATGGTCCACATGCTCTCTTCTGCTTCTCTCAACTCTATTTCCTGGTCTGACCACTGCCCAAACCTTCTCTCTTTCTCTCCTTTCTCCTCCTCCCCTGACGCTGCCATTGGTCTCTTAATGATTCCCTTCTTAAATCCTTGCCCTCCCGGGACTCGATCCAGGCCTCTATAGTGGAGTATTTTGCCCTCAACCAGGGATCAGTCTCCTCTCAGGCTGTTCTCTGGGAAGCGCATAAGTCAGTTATTAGAGGCACTATATTGCCCTAGCATCTCGTATGAAGCGCAATGAATTGGCCCGAACCCGGGAGCTGCAATCTCAAGTACATCGCTGGATGTCGTATATCTGGATTTTTCCAAAGCATTTGATACGGTTCCACATAAAAGGTTGTGCATAAAATGAGAAGGTTTGGGCTGGGGGAGAATGTGTGTAATGTGTGTAAGTGGGTAAGTAACTGGCTCAGTGATAGGAAACAGAGGGTGGTTATTAATGGTACTTATTCTGATTGGATGACTGTTACTAGTGGGGTACCACAGGGGTCCGTCTTGGGTCCTGTCCTATTTAATATATTCATTAATGACATTGCAGAGGGGTTGAATAGTAAAGTAGCAATCTTTGCAGATGACACTAAACTCTGTAAAGCGGTAAACACATTAGAGGACAGTGAACTGTTACAAATGGATCTGGATAGGTTGCAGGTTTGGGCTGGGAAGTGGCAGATGAGGTTCAACACTGATAAATGTAAGGTAGCGCACATGGGGAAGAAAAATCCGGGCTGGGATTATGTATTAAATGGGAGAATACTTGAGACGACTGATATGGAAAAGGACTTAGGAGTCTTAGTTAACAGTAAATTTAGCTGTAGTGACCAGTGTCAGGCAGCTGCTGCCAAGGCTAATAAAATCATGGGGTGCATCAATAGGGGCATAGATGCCCACGACAAGGAAATAATTCTACCGCTGTATAAATCACTAGTAAGACCACACATAGAATACTGTGTACAGTACTGGGCACCAGTGTACAAGAAAGATATAGTGGAGCTGGAGAGGGTTCAAAGACGGGCAACCAGAGTAATACGGGGAATGGGCGGACTACAGTACCCAGAAAGATTATCAGAATTAGGGTTATTTAGTTTAGAAAAAAGAAGGCTTAGGGGAGACCTAATAACTAATTACCCCATTTTGCAAACTATACCCCTCACGGAACGTAACAAGGGGTATAGTGAGCCTTAACACACCACTTTGACTATTTTTCGTTAAAGTTGGATAGGAAAATGAAAAAAAAAATGTAGGTGTTATCCTACATTTTTCATTTTACCAAGGGAAAATAGGAAAAAAGACCCCCAAAATGTGTAACCCCATTTCTACTGAGTAAGAACATACCCCATATGTGGATGTAAAGTGAAAATTGGTCCGGAATTGAAGGCCACGTGTGTTTACAAAGCCCCCATAGGGCCAGAACAATGGACCCCCCCCCCCTCACATGTGACCCCATTTTGGAAACTACACCCTCACGTAATGTATGAAGGGGTACAGTGAGCATTTACACAATTTAATTTTTCATTTGCTCAGCCCACTGTTCCAAAGATCTGTCAAACACCAGTGGGGTATAAATGCTCACTGCACCCCTTATTAAATTCTCTTTTCAAAAGCTCAATGGCGCTCCTCCTCTTCTGAGCATTGCAGTGCACCAGCAGAGCACTTGACGTCCACACATGGGGTATATCCATACTCCGAAGAAATGGGGTTACAAATTTTGGGGGTAATTTTCTCCTATTACCCCCTGAAAAAATTTACAATTTGGGGAAAAAACTGCATTTTTGTGAATTTTTTGTTTCATTTACACATCTAACTTTAACAAAAAGCCGTCAAGCACCTGTGAGGTGTTAAGGCTCACTGTACCCCTTGTTACATTCCTTGAGGGGTGCAGTTTCCAAAATAGTATGCCATGTGTTTTTTTTCTGCTGTTCTGGCACAAATGTGTCTAAATGTGACATGCCCCCCAAAAACCAGTTCAGAAAAACTCACTCTCCAAAATCCCATTGTCGCTCCTTCCTTTCTGAGCCCTCTACTGCGCCCGCCGAACACTTGACATAAACATATGAGGTATTTCCTTACTCGAGAGAAATTGGTTTACAAATTTTGAGAGGATTTTTCTCCTTTCACCCCTTGTAAAAATTAAAAAACTGGGTCTACAAGAACATGTGAGTGTAAAAAATGAAGATTTAGAATTTTCTCCTTCACTTTGCTGCTATTCCTGTGAAACATACTTACTGAAGGTAATTTTGAATACTTTAAGGGGTGCAGTTTTTATAATGGGGTAATTTGTGGGGTATTTCTAATATGGAAGCCATTCAAATCCACTTCAAAACTGAACTAGTCCCTGAAAAATTCCGATTTTGAAAATTTTGTAAAAAATTTGAAAATTGCTGCTGAACTTTGAAGCCCTCTGATGTCTTCCAAAAGTAAAAACATGTCAACTTTATGATGCAATCGTAAAGTAGACATGTTGTATATGTGAATCAATACATAATGTATTTGGAATGTCCATTTTGTTTAGAAGAAGAGAGCTTCAAAGTAAAAAATACAATGTAAAATTTAAAAAAGTTCAGCAAATTTGGGAATTTTTCACCAAGAAATGATGCAAGTATCGGCAAAATTTACCACTAACAAAGTAGAATATGTCATGAAAAAACAATCTCGGAATCAGAATGAAAATTAAAGCATCCCAGAATTATTAAATCTTAAAGTGACAATGGTCAGATGTGCAAAAAACGCTCTGGTCCTTAAGGGGTTAATAAACATATTCGGTATTGCCGCGTGCGTAAATGTCCAAACTACCAAAATATAATGTTGATGATCCCGTACGGTGAGCGGTGTAAATGTTAAAAAAAAAAGTCCAAAATTGCTGCTTTTTTGTCACATTTTCCAAAAATGTTTTTAATAAAAAATTGTGGTATTGACAAAAAGTACAGATCACAGCGAGAAAAAATTATTCATCATACAGCAGCATATACGGAAAAATGTGAAAGTCATAGGTCGTCAAAATAGAGGGGTTTTAAACATAGCAATGTAATAAAAAAAATTCGAGATTTATTTAAAGCGGTACAGTAATGGAAATGGGTATCAATTTAATAGTATTGACCCACAGAATAAAGAAAACATGTCATTTTTGTACAGCGTGAAAAGAAAACCTTCCAAAATGTGCTAAATTGTGTTTTTTTTTTTTATTTCCTCACACAAATAATATTTTTTTTGGTTGCGCCATACATTTTATAGTGAAATGAGTGATGTCATTATAAAGGACAAATGGTTGAACACAAAAAAAAGCCCTCATATGGGTCTCTGGATGAAAATATAAAAGAGTTATGATTTTTAGAAGGGAGGAGGAAAAATGCAAAAATAAAACTGTCTGTGTCCTTAACCCCTTAAGGACTGAGCCCTTTTTCACCTTAAGGACTCGGCCATTTTTTGCAAATCAGACCACTGTCACTTTAAACATTAATAACTCTGGAATGCTTTTAGTTATCATTCTGATTCTGAGATTGTTTTTTCGTGACATATTCTACTTTAACGTAGTGGTAAAATTTTTTGGTAACTTGCATCCTTTCTTGGTGAAAAATCCCAAAATTTGATGAAAAATCTGAAAATTTTGCATTTTTCTAACTTTGAAGCTCTCTGCTTGTAAGGAAAATGGATATTCCAAATAATTTTTTTTTATTCACATATACAATATGTCTACTTTATGTTTGCATCATAAAATTGATGAGTTTTTACTTTTGGAATACACCAGAGGGCTTCAAAGTTCAGCAGCAATTTTCCAATTTTTCACAAAATTTTGAAACTCGCTTTTTTTTCAGGGACCAGTTCAGGTTTGAAGTGGATTTGAAGGGTCTTCATATTAGAAATACCCCATAAATGACCCCATTATAAAAACTGCACCCCCGAAAGTATTCAAAATGACATTCAGTAAGCGTTTTAACCCTTTACGGGTTTCACAGGAATAGCAGCAAAGTGAAGGAGAAAATTCACAATCTTCATTTTTTACACTCGCATGTTCTTGTAGACCCAATTTTTGAATTTTTGCAAGGGGTAAAAGGAGAAAATTTTTACTTGTATTTGAAACCCAATTTCTCTCGAGTAAGCACATACCTCATATGTCTATGTAAAGTGTTCGGCGGGCGCAGTAGAGGGCTCAGAAGGGAAGGAGCGTCAAATGGTTTTTGGGGGGCATGTCACCTTTAGGAAGCCCCTATGGTGCCAGAACAGCAAAAAAAACCACATGGCATACCATTTTGGAAACTAGACCCCTCGGGGAACGTAACAAGGGGTAATGTGAACCTTAATACCCCACAGGTGATTCACGACTTTTGCATATGTAAAAAAAATATATATATTTTTTACCTAAAATGCTTGGTTTCCCTAAAGTTTTACATTTTTAAAAAGGGTAATAGCAGAAAATATCCCCCAAAATTTGAAGCCCAATTTCTCCCGATTCAGAAAACACCCCATATGGGGGTGAAAAGTGCTCTGCTGGCGCACTACAGGTCTCAGAAGAGAAGGAGTCACATTTGGCTTTTTTGAAGGAAATTTTGCTCTGGGGGCATGCCGCATTTAGGAAGCCCCTATGGTGCCAGGACAGCAAAAAAAAAACACATGGCATACCATTTTGGAAACTAGACCCCTCGGGGAACGTAACAAGTGGTAAAGTGAACCTTAATACCCTACAGGTGTTTCACGACTTTTGCATATGTAAAAAAAAAATAAAAAAATTTACCTAAAATGCTTGGTTTCCCCAAAAATTTACATTTATACAAAGGGTTAAAGCAGAAAATACCCCCCAAAATTTGAAGCCCAATTTCTCCCGATTCAGAAAACACCCCATATGGGGGTGAAAAGTGCTCTGTTGGCGCACTACAGGTCTCAGAAGAGAAGGAGTCACATTTGGCTTTTTGAAAGCAAATTTTGCTCTGGGGGCATGCCACATTTAGGAAGCCCCTATGGTGCCAGGACCGCAAAAAAAAACCACATGGCATACCATTTTGGAAACTAGAGCCCTTGGGGAATGTAACAAGGGGTTAAGTGAACCTTAATACCCCACAGGCGTTTCACGACTATTGCATATGTAAAAAAAATAAAAAAAATTTTACCTAAAATGCTTCTTTTCCCCAAAACTTTACATTTTTAAAAAGGGTAAAAGCAGAAAATACCCCCCAAAAATTGAAGCCCAATTTCTCCCGAGTATGGCGATACCCCATATGTGACCCTTAACTGTTGCCTTGAAATACGACAGGGCTCCAAAGTGAGAGCGCCATGCGCATTTGAGGCCTAAATTAGGGATTGCATAGGGGTGAACATAGGGGTATTCTACGCCAGTGATTCCCAAACAGGGTGCCTCCAGCTGTTGCAAAACCCCCAGCATGCCTGGACAGTCAACGGCTGTCCGACAATACTGGGAGTTGTTGTTTTTCAACAGCTGGAGACTCCGTTTTGGAAACCGTGGCGTACCAGACGCTTTTCATTTTTATTGGGGAGGGGGGCTGTGTAGGGGTATGTGTATATGTAGTGTTTTTTTACTTTTTATTTTATTTTGTGTTAGTGTAGTGTAGTGTTTTTAGGGTACAGTTCCACTGGCGGTGGTTCACAGTAGTTTCTCGCTGGCAGTTTGAGCTGTTGCAGAAAATTTGCTGCAGCTCAAACTTGCAGCCCGATACTTACTGTAAGCCTCCGCCCATGTGAGTGTACCCTGTACATTCACATTGGGGGGGGACATCCAGCTGTTGCAAAACTACAACTCCCAGCATGCGCTGAGAGACTGTACATGCTGAGAGTTTTAGTTTTGCAACAGCTGTAGGCACACTGGTTATGTTTCACGGAGTTTGTGACCTTACTCAGTGTTTAAAAACCAGTGTGCCTCCAGCTGTTGCAAAACTACAACTCCCAGCATGTACGGTGCATGGTGTAAGGTGACTGCTGGGAGTTGTAGTTTGCAACAGCTGGAGGCACACCGGTCGTGAAACACTGAGTTAGGTAAAAAAAAAAAACTCTAAGTTTCACAACCAGTGTGCCTTTAGCTGTTGCAAAACTACAACTCTCAGCAGTCACCGACAGCCAATGGGCATGCTGGGAGTTGTAGTTATGCAACCAGCGGATGCACCACTACAACTCCCAGCATGCACTTTAGCTGTTTGTGCAAGCTGGGAGTTGTAGTTATACAACAGCTGAAGGTACACTTTTCCATAGAAAAAATGTGCCTCCAGCTGTTGCAAAACCATAAGTCCCAGCATGCCCATAAGGGAATGCTGGGAGTTGTGGTGGTCTGCCTCCTGCTCTTGCATAACTACAGCTCCCAGCATGCCCTTTTTGCATGCTGGGAGCTGTTGCTAAGCAACAGCAGGAGGCTGTAACTCACCTCCTGCTGCTGCTCCATCGCAGGCTGTCCCTCGCCGCGACCGTCGCTCCTGGGGCCCCGATCCCAACATGGACGCCGGGGATCGGGGTCCCCAGCACTCGGGGTCGTCTTCCCGCTCACGCCCTCCGGAAGAGGGGCGGAGCGGGAGTGACACCCGCAGCAGGCGCCCTGATTGGTCGGCCGGTAATCCGGCCGACGAATCAGGGCGATCGTGAGGTGGCACCAGTGCCACCTCACCCCTGCAGGCTCTGGCTGTTCGGGGCCGTCAGAGACGGCCCCGAACAGCCAGTTATTCCGGGTCACCGGGTCACTGGAGACCAAATTGACCCGGAATCGCCGCAGATCGCTGGACTGAATTGTCCAGCGATCTGCGGCGATCGCTGACATGGGGGGGCATAATGACCCCCCTGGGCGATATGCCGGGATGCCTGCAGAACGATTTCAGCAGGCATCCGGCTCCGGTCCCCAACCGGCTAGCGGTGGGGACCGGAATTCCCACGGGCGTATGGATACGCCCTGCGTCCTTAAGGACTCGGGATGCATGGCGTATCCATACGCCCTGCGTCCTTAAGAGGTTAAAGGAGTACTCCCCTGGAAAACATTTTTTTTTAAATCAATTGGTGCCAGAAAGTTAAACAGATTTGTAAATTACTTCTATTTAAAAATCTTAATCCTCCCAGTACTTCAGCTGCTATATGCTCCACAGAAAGTTCTTTTCTTTTTGAATTTACTTTCTGTCTGACCACAGTGCTCTCTGCTGACACCTCTGTCCATTTTAGGAACTGTCTGGAGTAGGATAAGTTTGCTATGGGGATTTCCTCCTACTCTGGACAGTTCCTAAAATGGACAGAGGTGTCAGCAGAGAGCACTGTGGTCAGACAGAAAGTAGATTCAAAAAGAAAAGAACTTCCTGTGGAGCACAAAGCAGCTGATATGTACTGGGAGGATTAAGATTTTTAAATAGAAGTAATTTACAAATCTGATTAACTTGCTGGCACCAGTTGATTTAAAAAAAATGTTTTCCAGTGGAGTATCCCTTTAAGGCCAAAATGGACTGTGTCCTTAATGGGTTAAAAATCTTAAACCTTCCACAACTCATCCAATGCTGTAAGCTCCAGAGAAAGTTGTGTAGTTCTTTCCAGTCTGACCACAGTGCTCTCTGCTGACACCTTGTTCCGTGTCAGGAACTGACCAGTGCAGGTGAGGTTTGCTATGGGGATTTGCTCCTACTATGGACAGTTCCTGACGCAAACAGAGGTGTCAGCAGAGAGCACTGTGATCAGACTGGAAAGAGCTACACAACTATTTCTGGAACATATAGTAGCTGATAAGTACTGGAAGGCTTAAGATTAATTAGAAGTAATTTACAAATCTGTTTAACTTTCTGACATCAGCTGATTTGAAAACATTTGTTTTCCATCAGAGTATCCCCTTAACAACTGCAGATATTTTGCATGGGTCAGAATCACAGTTAAAGGGGTACTCCCGTGGAAAACTTTCAAATCAACTGGTACCAGAAAGTTAAACAAATTTGTAAATCACTTCTATTAAAAAATCGTAATCCTTCCAGTTCTTTTTAGGGGCTGTATACTAAAGAGAAATAAAAAAAAAGAAATGCATTTCCTCTGATGTCATGACCCCAGTGCTTTTTGCTGACCTCTGCTGTTCATTTTAGGAACTGTCCAGAGCAGAAGAAAATCCCCATAGCAAACATATGCTGCTCTGGACCGTTCCTAAAATGGACAGCAGAGGTAAGCAGAGAGCACTGTGGTCATGACATCAGAGGAAATGCATTTCTTTTTTGGATTTCTCTTTAGTATACAGCCCCTAAAAAGTACTGGAAGGATTAAGATTTTTTAATAGAAGTGATTTACAAATCTGTTTAACTTTCTGGCACCAGTTGATTTAAAAAATTTTTTTTTCCATGGGAGTACTCATTTAATCACGTTTTTAACCTCTCAAGGACGCAGGGCGTACCTGTACACTCTGCGCCCAGTCCCTGTATATAACGCGGGGTCACGGGTCAGTCCCGGCGGCTAATGACAGCCGGGACCCTGGGCTAATAGCATTCGGCACCGATCGTTGTGCAGTGCGCTATTAACCCTTTAGGTGCAGCGTTCAAAGTTGATTGCCGCATCTAAAATGAAAGTAAAAGCTTCCCGACAGCCCAGTCGCGCTGATTGGGACCATCAAGATGAAATTGCGATGTCTGAAAGAGCTAGAACGTGAGCGGAGGTCCTGTTACCTGCCTCCATCGCGTCCGATCGGTGATTGATTGCTCCAAGCCTGAAATCCAGGCTTGAACAATCGACCGCCGATAACACAGATCTTTGCTGTGTCAATGCACGGCAATGATCTGTGTATGAGATTGGTATGTGCAGTATAATAGCCACTAGGGGGCTATTATACTGCAAAAAAAGTGTGGAAAAAAAAGTTAATAAAGATCATTTAACTCCTTCCCTAATAAAAGTAAGAATCACTATCATTAATAGTTGGGATATATTAACGCATGCGGCGATACCAAATATGTATATAAAATATTTTTTTACACTTTTTGGGGGTGAAATAGGAAAAATGGGACAATTTACCTTTTTATTGGTGGAGGGGTTTTTTCAAATTTTGTTAAATTTTTTTTTTTTACTTTTTTTATTTTTACACTTTAATATGGGACTATTTATAGCAATAATTCGATTGCTAATACTGTTCAGTGCTATGTATAGGACATAGCACTGATCAGTGTTATCAGTCATCTTCTACTCTGGTCTGCTTGATCGCAGACCAGAGTAGAAGACCCCGGGAGACGGCCGGAGCAAGGTTGAGGGGACCTCCGGCCGCCATGCTGGATGATCGGATCGCCGCAGCAGCGCTGTGGGCGATCCGATTATCCATTCAAAGTACTGCGATGCTGCAGATGCCGTGATCTGTATTGATCACGGTATCTGAGGGGTTAATGGCGGACATCCACGTGATCGCGGATGCCAGCCATTACGGGCGGGTCCATGGCTGCTCTCAGCAGCCGGGACCTGCCGCGCATTACGCGAGCATCACTCCGATGCTCGCGGTTATGCATAGGATGTAAATGTACGTCCTGGTGCGTTAAGTACCAGCTCACCAGGACGTACATTCACGTCCTGCATCGTTAAGGGGTTAAAACAAATTGTGTAAATAAAAATAAAAATATGTGGTATTGCCGCTTGCAGAAATGTCTGAAATATAAAAATATATAATTAATTAAACCGCACGGTCAATGGCGTATGCACAAAAAAAATCCAAAGTTCAAAATAGCGTACTTTTGGTCACTTTTTATATCTTGAACAAATGAATAAAAAGCGATCAAAAAGTCTGATCAATATAAAGATGGTACCGATAAAAACTTCTGATCACGGCGTAAAAATGGTTAAAGGGTAGCCCGTCAGATCCCACATTTTTTTTTTATATATTACTCAGTGCCTAATCCTATAATACCAACTAGAAGAATCACCTTTAGGGTTAAGATAAAACTTAGCTTTTACTTAATTCAGATATAAAAACAGTATATGGGTACACATAAATTAATTAAATTGAAATGAAAACAAGGGAATAGGAAAAGGGGTACAGGTGAGGCCCTACCTATTGATCCTAATACAAGGAACACTCCTAATCACTATGTGTGGAAATTGGGAGAGGGATAAAAAACAATAATAATATGTACAGTAACAAATACAAGTGGCAAAACCTCTCTTACCAACATGTTTCACCCCTAGAGTTTCTGGGGCTCATCAGGGATAAGAGGAAACCACACAAATTATGATGAACCAAGATACGATGTACCACAAAGATAATACATCTAAACTTGATGTACCACATAGATAATAATGATGTGTAAAGATATAACAACAAGTCACAGAGGTGTCTAGAAAGATATAAGAAGATTGTCTGTCGAGAGGTAGTCTGTCAGAGTCAAGTGCATGTTGCCTATATATCAAGCCATGACAATAAGACATTAATTTGGTCACATTATAGAGAGAGATCATAGAGAGAGATCCCAATCACAAATAATATAGACACATATAAATCTTGTGAGGGTCAACATATGACCAAAATGTCAATTCCTGGACTGTGGATGAGGTTCACAGATAGTTGTTAGAACCACCTCTTATTGAGATGGAAAGAGTAGGATGGCTCTTCCAATATTATGGCCACTCGTTTTTTAGGGGCCAAACAGACAGACTCCTAGATACAAATTAGGCAAGATTTGTACTGATTAAACGTCAAGTGGCAGAAAGTAGAACCAGAGGGAAAGGATATTCATATCCCCTATAGATGTAGGGTTCCACTGTATTATTGCAGTACTCTAATAATATTTCGGTTACAGATGGTAAATGCCGAAGTTCAGAGATACTGAACAGTATGGACTAGTATGATAACACTGTCCGATCCAGAGGAGCTGATGTTGTCTTCTGGTTAGGCATAAGCCACGAGGAAGCCGTTGGGTGAAACATGTTGGCAAGAGAGGTTTTGCCACTTGTATTTGTTGCTGTACATATTATTGTTGTTTTTCATCCCTCTCCCAATTTCCACACATAGTGATCAGCAGTGTTCCTTGTATTAGGATTAATAGGTAGGGCCTCACCTGTATCCCTTTTCCTATTCCCCTATTTTAATTTCAAGTTAATTAATTTATTTATATGTACCTATATACTGTTTTTATATCTGATTTAAGTAAAAGCTAAGTTTTATCTCAACCCTAATGGTGATTCTTCTAGTTGGTATTATATCTAATTCACTGTCACCAAGGGCTCATTATCAAAACGGGTCCTGGTATCCTAACTGACTACCAGAAGTTGGTTTATTATCAGTGCCTAATCCTGTTAATGCACATCTAATCTTATGCCTCTATCACCTATATTTAATTTAAAAATACATATTTTTATTAGCGCTCAGGGGAAGTGATAAGTGTGTCTGCTCATGCATCCTTGTCCATGAGTCATCTCTTGTCCATGACTCATGGACAAACCTGCTGCTGCAGGACTGGTGAGTGCCCCAGTAGGGTTTCAACATAACACAACATATAACACAACATATAAAAAGTTTTTGGATCTGAAAGTGCCCATTTAAAGGGGTATTCCAGGAAAAAAAAACTTTCTTTTTATATCAACTGGCTCCAGAAAGTTAAACAGATTTGTATATTACTTCTATTAAAAAATCTTAATCCTTTCAATAATTATCAGCTGCTGAAGTTGAATTGTTGTTTTCTGTCTGGCAACAGTGCTCTCTGCTGACATCTCTGCTTGTCTCAGGAACTGCACAGAGTAGAAGAGGTTTGCTATGGGGATTTGTTTCTAAACTGTTGTCAGAGAGCACGTGTCATCAGAGAGCACTTACACAGAAAAGAACAGCTCAACTTCAGGAGCTCTTAAGTACTGAAAGGATTAAGATTTTTTAATAGAAGTAATTTACAAATCTGTTTAACTTTCTGGAGCCAGTTGATATATAAAAAAATGTTTTCCTGGATAACCACTTTAAGTCCTACAAAAAAATGCATATGATCGGGAAATGGCTGCTACTAAAATGTGCTATATATTTTTTTTTCCATCCAACATTAACACTGACTGTTGTTTAGAATTTCAGGTAAGGATTTTCTTCAAATGACTAGTGCATTGTAGCAACCAGACACCCCTTCAGGTACTTGGAAGTCATGTGGGAGTTCTGCTTTACATATTAGTCCTCTAAGAAATGTTTCTGGATTGTCAAGGTCTTGTTTTAACTTCAACAATTACCCTTCCATTTCATAATGTCATTTAAAACAGTATCAGGAAGGTTTTAGACATCTTATAAAGTATTGTATTTAGGGTTTCATATTCTTAGTTAACTGCTTAGCAAAGCTCGAGGCTGTTGAGAGTAAACACAACATCCTGAATGAGTTCATCAAATACACATATAGACATCCCGTTTTCCATGATTAGTTTATCATGGCTAGACTATTGATTACCGTATATACTCGAGTATAAGCCGAGTTTTTCAGCACGATTTTTCGTGCTGAAAACACCCCCCTCGGCTTATACTCGAGTGAACTCTCCACCCGCAGTGGTCTTCAACCTGCGGACCTCAAGAGGTTTCAAAACTACAACTCCCAGCAAGCCCGGGCAGCCATCGGCTGTACAGGCTTGATGGGAGTTGTAGTTTTGAAACCTCCGGAGGTCCGCAGGTTGAAGACCACTGCGGCCTTCGACATCATCCAGCCCCCTCTCACCCCCTTTAGTTCTGTACAGTACTCGCCTCCGCTCGGCGCTGGTCCGGTGCTGCAGGACTGTCCGGAGAGGAGGTCGTCCGGTGGGATAGTGGTTCTGGGCTGCTATCTTCACCGGGGAGGCCTCTTCTAAGCGCTTCGGGCCCGGCCCCAGAATAGTCACGTTGCCTTGACAATGACGCAGAGGTACGTTCATTGCCAACGTACTTCTGCGTCATCGTCAAGGCAACGCCTCTATTCTGGGCCCGAAGCGCGGAGAAGAGGCGCCCCCAGTGAAGATAGCAGCCCGGAACCACTATCCCACCGGACGACCTACTCACCGGACAGCCCTGCAGCACCGGACCAGCGCCGAGCGGAGGAGAGTACTGTACAGAACTAAAGGGGGTGAGAGGGGGCTGGATGATGTCGAAGGCCGCAGTGGTCTCCAACCTGCGGACCTCCGGAGGTTTCAAAACTACAACTCCCAGCAAGCCCGGACAGCCGATGGCTGCCCGGGCTTGCTGGGAGTTGTAGTTTTGAAACCTCTGGAGGTCCGCAGGTTGAAGACCACTGAGGGCGGATGATGACAAGAGGATGATGAAGGGGGGGTGTGGGATGATGACAAGAGGATGATGAAGGGGGGGTGTGGGATGATGAAGGGGGGTGGGGATGATGACAAGGGGATGATAAAGGGGGGTGTGTGGGATGATTACAAGGGGATGATGAAGGGGAGTGGGGATGATGACAAGGGGATGATGAAGGGGGGGGTGGGATGATGACAAGGGGATGATGACAGGTGATGATGATGAGGGTCTGGATGATGACAGGGGGTGATGATGATGAGGATGTTCATGACGTGTCTGGATGATGACAGGGGGGGATGATGTATTTCCCACCCTAGGCTTATACTCGAGTCAATAACTTTTCCTGGGATTTTGGGTTGAAATTAGGGGTAAAATTTTCAAAATGTTGAACACTTTTTAAGAATGTGTCTAGTTGATATTGCAGAATTTCTTATTACAACTGTTGGCATAAATACTACTTACACAAGGGTCCTGGGGGGTGGGGGGGGGGGGGAAGTCACTACCCTTGTGCCAACAAGTGGGAACATTTAGCAAAAAATGTTGTGCAAATTTTTTTGGCGCAAAGATGGGCCTTTGCACAATTTGACCACTTTGAACTGGTGCAGGGAATAATAAATTCCCTTCTTAAAGGGGTTCTCCGGTGCTTAGACATCTTATCCGCCCCTCAATACAAGCCTATGGGAGGGGGCATGACAGCTGCAATGCCCCCTCCCATAGGCTTGCATTGAGGGGTGGAGCACGACGTCACACGGAGGCGGAAGCGTGACGTCACACGCTGTCGGCCCTGTGGTCGCCAATAATCAGGCCCGGAGCGAACAAGCTCCAGGGACTGATTATAAAGGGGGTGCCGCGTGCAAGATCACAGGGGTCCCCAGCGGCGGGACTCCCACGATCAGGTATCTTATCCCCTATTCTTTGTATGGGGATAAGATGTCTAAGCACCGGAGAACCCCTTTAAAGGGGTACTCCACTGGAAAACATTTTTTTTTTAATTCAATTGGTTCCAGAAAGATAAACAGATTTTTAAATGACTTCTATTAAAAAATCTTAATCCTTCCAGTACTTATCAGCTGCTGTTATGATCCACAGGAAGTTCTTTTCTTTTTGAATTTCCTTTCTGCCTGACCATAATGCTCTCTGCTGACACCTCTGTCCATTTTAGGAACTGTCCAGAGAACAAGCAAATCCCCATAGAAAACCCATCCTGCTCTGGATAGTTCCTAAAATGGACAAGGGTGTCCACAGAGAGCACTGTGGTCAGGTAGAAAGTAATTTAAAAAAGAAAATAACTTCCTATGGATCATAACAGCAGCTGATAAGTACTGGAAGGATTACGATTTTTAATAAAAGTAATTTACAAATCTGTCTTTACAGATCTATCTGTCTTTCTGGCACCAGTTGATTTAAAAAAAAAAAATGTTTTCCAGTGGAGTATCTCTTTAACTGTCTAAAACTGTTTCATTGAAGTTTACAAAGGTTAGAAATTTTATTTGATTACACTGTGAACTTTGTGGTCTCACAGCACAGTTTAATACATGGTGAAGTCTAGATTCAACAGGTATATTGTATTGTAAAAGTGGGTAATTTGAACTATTTCCAAAAAGGTTCAACATATTATTATAACATATTTAGTTTATTTTAAAGGGGTTAGCTTCAAATAACCTTATACCTTAAATAAAACTAATCATTTAAAAAAAAAAAGAAATAAGTGTGATTCTATCAAATTCAAGTTGAGCTATCAAGTCCCTCTTTTCTACTGGATGATGACCCGATTGATGTAAAGTGTATCACCTGAGGCAAAAATACATTTTGCTGAAGAAAGGTAATCTAGAATAATGGTCACAGACCTAAGCCACTGTGAACAGGCAGCATCAAGTTTAATGCCACTGACTCAGATAACAAAAGAACTTGATTTTAATTTTGCTAGATCTTCTGTGACTTAACTAAATGGAAGGTGATAATCAGGGAGGCAAGCCGGATTAAACACAAAGAAGAGGGCCAATTGTTTAAATGTTTCCACTTGATCACCCTTGTAATTTTACTTGGTTTTAAAAATGATTACTAAAGTGCTAATGTTTTAGAGTCTTCTGAATGTGCAGTAAGACCAAGTTCTGCAACAATCTGTGTCACAACATGTTCCAGGTCGCTGTTAATGATAATTACCTAATTTAAATGCATTTAAATATGGCAAAAGTATGTATTCATCCACCTAATTACTTTACACCAATGAGTACATCAAATGTCACACTTAGCTCATTAACTCTGCAAGGGGTACTCCGCCCCTAGACATCTTATCCCCTATCCAAAGGATAGGGGATAAGATGTCTGATAGCGGGAGTCTTGCCACTGGGGACCTTTGGGATCTAGGTTGCAGCACCCTGCTGTCATTACTGCACAGAGCAAACTCGCTCTGTGCATAATGACGGGCAATACAGGGGCCGGAGCATTGTGATGTCACGGCTCCACCCCCTCAATACAAGTCTATGGGAGGAGGCATGACGGCTGCGTTTTCAATAAGGTTCCATACAGTTTTCACATTGAAAACGTATACAGGAACTTTATTGCAAAAACGTGGTGTGAATGCACCCTAACCTTACCCATTGTGTAATGTTTTAGTTTAGTGTTCTCAATAAAGTTTTGGGGGGGGAAAATGTAAATTTAGTTGCATAATTCCAATGTTTGCACCATTTGTGCTATGTTAATTAATGGCTAAAATAAAATTAGTTCCATATTGGAAAAGAACTGCAGCAATTTTCAAAAGCAAAGCAACTGGAGAGAATTAACTTAAAGCTTAAGCTAAGAGGCTCAGGTAGGGAGTATTCTTATAGTGTTACAATTTATTCCAAACACAAATTAAACACATAATTCAGTGATTTTAAAAATCTCAGAGCAAACTGTCCAAGAATTAATTACAGGGAATAACAAACAAACAGATGCTGCCCTTACAACCCCCCCCCCCCATATTTGGTATACTGAAATAAAAGAAATTTAGCAAAACTGGACAATTACTATATACAAGGGACTACTTTGATGTGCACACGCAGCCGGCTTGATACTAGATGCATATGGATTTGACTTAAGTTTTTGGGTGTTGAGCAGTTAAAGAAAAATGGCTGATTGCCATTTTCTTTTTTTACCTTTTTAAACACTTGAGTGTTGGAGTATTTCCCAAACTTTAAACACTTTGATCAGAATCCCGCCTTATTTAAAATTAAAATAAATGTTTCTAATAAAAAAAGAAGAAATAACTACTCTTACAGCTGCCACTTTCAACATTCCAAAAAAAAAAAGTTTATAGTTAGAAGTATACAAGAATGAGATGTTATTATTAACAGAAACAACAGCCAGCTTATATCTTAAACTTTAACAATCAGTAATTTTTTGTAGGTAGGCTTGTATTAAATGAAATCTAATGTTAAGCTGCAATAGCAAGACTCACTATACAGTGTGCACATTCCTTACATTTTCAAAGTAGGGTCTGAACTAAGAAACACAAATGGAAACCATTAATGTCATAATAGCATTAGTTCTGCACTTAGTTATTATTAAGCATTCGAGACAGTCAAGATGAGCGATGCTACAAGTACACCTGAGTTTCTTTTGAAGAACAGTTTATAGATTGATAAATGGTGCTAAACACATACCAATGCTGGTCATCAAACTCAATGCTGGTTGTAAAGTCAATAAAAAGCAATATTAGAAAAACATATTTTTTATATTGGCAAAATAGTAATTAGGAAAGGATGATCTTTGTGCATATGTCGAATAATAAATCAGAATTCCAAGATATATCAAGTGAAGTTTACGCAGAAGGAAACAATTACCATATAAAACACTATTTGAAAGTGGTATGCAGACATACATTACATAGTTATCCTTCATATAATTTGCTTAGAGCTCATATAGTGTGGGATATATTAGTTTAATAAGTAAAGCCTTGCATTAAAGAAAATTAACTTTAATAGTCAAAGATGTTAAATACTTCCCACTTATTTGGAGAGAAATCAATACTTTTCTCTTCTTTAGAGAGAAATACTTTTCTAGTTTTCTCTCATTTAATCCTAGAGTCTACAAATATTTTATATTACAAAAATATGGCAAACATTTAGAAGCATTGAAACCAAACCATTCTTGTTGATCATACTGTTGTTTTTTTTGCTTACTGGACATTCTATTGCAATAATAAAATATGAAACCAGTTATCCAGGCTTAACCTTAGTGGAATGTGGTGCACATAAAATGTAAAGGATAAACAAAGTAAACAATAATGAAAATAACTGAAAATATAAAATGGTTTAAATACATACCTTTAACCTGTTGGGGACAGAGGGAGTACCTGTAGGCCCTCAGCCCGCTCCCTGTCTATAACGCGGGGCAATGGCCGGGACCAGTGGCTAATAGTGCGCGGCACTGATCGCGGTGCCGCACGCTATTAACCCTTTAGACGTGGCGTTCAAAGTTGAACGCCGTGTCTAAAGTGAAAGTAAATCATTGCCGGTTAGCTCAGGGGGCTGTTCGGGATCGCTGAGATGAAATTGTGGCATCCTGAACAGCTTACAGCAGCAGAATCATTGATCAATGGTTTCGTATGAGAAACCATTGATCAATGTAAAAGATCAGTGTGTGCAGTGTTATAGCCCCCTATGGGAGCTATAACATTGCAAAAATAAAGATCATTTAACCGCTTCCCTAATAAAAGTTTGAATCACCCCCGTTTTCCCAGTAAAAAAAAAATAAAAAAACTATGTAAATAAAAATAAACATATGTGGTATCGCCGTGTGTGGAAATGTCCACATTATAAAAATATATTGTTAATTAAAACGCATGGTCGATGGAGGACGCGCAAAAAAATTTCCAAAGTCCAAAATAGTGTATTTTTGGTCACTTTTTAGATCATAAAAAGAATGAATAAAAAGTGATCAAAAAGTTTAATCAATACATAAATGGTACCGCTAAAAACTTCAGATAACGGTGCAAAAAATTTGCCCTCATATCGCCCCATACGCGGAAAAATAAAAAAAAGTTATAGGGGTCAGAAGATGACAATTTTAAACATATAAATTTTCCTGCATGTGGTTATGATTTTTTCCAGAAGTACGACAAAATCAAACCTACATAAGTAGGGTATTATTTTAATCATATAGACCTACAAAATAAAGATAAGGTGTCATTTTTACCAAAAAATGTACTGCGTAGAAACGGAAGCCCCCAAAAGTTACAAAATGGCATTTTTTCGTAAATTTTATCGCACAATGATTTTCTTTTTCTGTTTTGCTGTAGATTTTTGGGTAAAATGACTGATGTCATTACAAAGTAGAATTGGTTCACAAAAAAATCAGTCATCATACGGATTTTTAGGTGCAAAATTGAAAGGGTTATGATTTTGAAAAGTTAAAGAGGAAAAAACGAAAATGCAAATATGAAAAAAGCCTCTGTCCCCAAGGGGTTAATAGGCCTTAACATGCTAAAAAAAATTGTAGCAAAACTAACATGCGTTTATCTTGCTACACATAAAAAAATGAATCTCTGATCCTGAATAATACTACGTATAGCAATCTATATAGAAAGGCATACTGAATTTGCCACATCTGTTTATGCTATTATATGAAAAAAATCCAACTTCAAATAGCAGAATGCAGTTGAGTGTATCTCCGCTTTTGGGATTTATTCATGCTACACATTAAAGAGAACGTAAACCATGAAAAAAGGTTTATCCAATAAAAAACAGGGAAACTGACAAGTACAACATGAAACATAAATTGTGGGACACTTCAGAAGCAACTCATGCATTTACACTTTTCAAATGAAGGTTTTGTCCTTTGTGTTTAAACACTGATTCTCCCGAGTGCGTTAAAACATTTAAACTGCAACAATAACAATACTCTGGAGTGATATGATATTTGCATATAGTTTATGAGCTTGAGCTCTTCTACAGCTCATGACCCTACTACCATTTATATATGAAATAATTCAAACCATATTATTATTTATTTTTATGTGACTATGAAAAACGTATCAGTATTATTTGTCTTGATTAATTTGACAGATTACTTAATAGGGATGCCACATGCATATTGGAGCTCTCAGTTTCCCTTTCTAAAGAAGCGACAGACCTTAATTTTCCTATGTGCTACTAGTATAAAACTATAATATAGTATTTCTATGCCCGACAACAATTGTATCCTCAATGGCCCAAAGAATGACCAGGAAATACTCTGTAAATACTAAAGAGACTATGTAGTTCTTTGTTGTCTATACATTGGCTTTGTCCATAAAAGAATGGTATTATTGTAAAAAGAAAAGTAGCATAAAGGAAGATTTAATACATTTTCAATATTTGCTTCAGATGAAAAAGATGGATGTTACCTGCTAATTCCAGTGGTATTTTAATCAATTAAATAGCATATTTTGTTTCAGAGGTTTGACCACATTATACATATCATTTTACTCTAATGCATTATTGCGGCAATCTTAATGAACATCTGCTGTAAAACAACTCTGATCTATCATACAAAAAAAATTCTACTATTTATAAAATAAAATGTTAAGTGCAAGCAAGGGCAAAAAAACAATATAATATCTATTGTGTCTCTCCAAAGAAATGTAAACTGAAATACTGTTTGTGTGTAACTATCAAATAAGAAAATAAAAAAACAAAACCATGCATGAAGCAATTGTTCAAAAATTTGATCGATATACTTCCCAATTATAACCTAATGAACGATTTTTTTTCATCTGCTTTGAAATATTTTTTTTAAGGTTATGTATAATTGGCTGGTTATGGTCAAAAATGAGCATGTAAAAATACACCAGAAAATTTTATGCTACGGGAACATAGCCTTAAATTTGACACAAGGGTCATTGTTTTTTTTGGGAGGGGGGATTTAAGGGGGGGTAGGGTGTACAAATATCAACTTTGATTAACTTTATAGTATTTTTTGAGCAATATTTTTTTTTGTTCTTTAAAAAATGCACATACAACTCTTAAAAAAAAAAAAAAAGGTTACAACAGTCATTAATGTCAGGACTGAGAGCAGTTGGACTCTGGACTTCACTTTTCTATTTTTTTTTCTTTATTCAAGTTAGGTAAAAGAACAGACGTCTACTGCTTTACTGTATGCATGTGGAGGCAGTTTAATGGTATCGTTTTATGTCTCTCTTTGCTTTTGCTTGAAAATTGCCCATGGAAACTCAGAGACAGGAATATTATAAGTTACATTATATATAATTAATCCTTTAATTAATGGTCATTTTTTTTTTTGTTCCTGAGTTTTTTATTTTTTTATTTAGGTGGCAAAAAACATATTGGCTTTCTTTCTTTATGTTACCAAAATGAAAGCGTCATTTTTTCCTTCATCATTTTCCTTGGTTATAGTACTATAGGCTCTAAAATAGTTGTGTATACAGTATAATAATGTGAATAGTATAGGCAGCCATACTTTACTATTGTTAATATACTTTACTATTGTTAGTTGTAATGGTATATTATGGTAGTTGGCATATCCCTGCATATTCTAAGGTAGTAAGTATAAAATGTACTCAAGATATCACTTTATGCATTAATGTAATTAGTATTACATACAATTGTGTAAAATATATACATTAAATTTGTTTATATTCTATTTAGTATTATGTAATAAATAATAATAAATCCTGTAATAATAAAATTGCATTCTCATTTAGTTATTAAAAATATAATAGTATAATAATGTGGTTAATATTTCAATTTATACTCATATGTAGTTGGTATAACTAATAACTACTTAATGTAATTTTCTATCTGCCATTACAGTCCAGAACAAAAGTCTAAATTAGGTGTTAAGTGTGTCTCCTCCACTTATCATGTATGTGGCATTTGTATACAAGTACTATGTAAAAATTATATTTGGTTAAGATAATAGCAAATAGGCACAGGGCTGCACAGGGGAACCCTTACGGGTTTTGTGGGAAACCTACATTTTGCATAATGTGGCATCAGTATTACATATAGCAATATATTCAATTCAGGATCAACAATTAAAACATGAATAGACTAAAAGATGTGTAGTGATGATTTTTTTCAAGTTTATTTTTTGTTTTGTTTTTTACTCAAAAGGGTTAAAAAGTTATTTATTTTCTCTAATAAGACATATGGCACAGAAATTTTTTCGTTAATGATATGGTCACAAGTGTTTTAGAAATGTGGTCATATGGCAATTCATCATAGATACTGAACCAAGTTCTCTTTGCAAAAAGTTAGAATATCATCTAATCTTCACAAAAGCAGTATGATGAATGACATTAATGCTATATTACTTGTTAGATACATGTTAGAACAGGTCAGGACAAATCCCAGAATCCAGGCAGCCAACAGACCTAAAAAGTTGTGGTTCTCACCTACTAGTATTTGGGATGTTATCTATTGTCTACAATAATTTTGCCTGGCTATTAAACAAATGTAACTGCCCCTAGAGTGATTTACTTTCAAAGTATATCATTTATTAGTGACTTCATATCATTCAAAGTCTGAGGGAATGTGTCATCAGAATATGACCTAATGTTTAATTAGATTTTATGGCTAAAAAGATGGCCAAATTTACTTTGTGTGAACATGGCCTATTTTTTAACCCCTTAAGGACCAGGACCATTTTGGCCTTAAGGACTAGGCCAATTTTATTTTTGCATTTTCGTTTTATCCTCCTTACCTTATAAAAATGATAACTATTTTATATTGTCATAAACAGACCCATATGAAGGCTTGCTTTTTGCATCATCAATTTTATTTTGTAATGACATCACTCATTTTACCATGAAATGTATGGCACAATGAAAAAATTTTTTTTTTTTTTTTACGCTGTACATTTTAAGGTAATAATTAATTTATTCTTTGGGTCAATACAATTAAAATGATACCCATGTTATATGCTTTTTTTTTTTATAATTGTACTGCTTTAAAAAAATCTTAACCTATTTTAACAAAATTAGTATGTTTAAATTTGCCCCATTTTGACCACAAATAACATTCTCATTTTTCCGTATACGGGGTGGTATGAGGGCTCATTTTCTATGTCGTGATCTGTAGTTTTTATTGGTACCACTTTTGCTTATATTTAACTTTTTAATCACTTTTTTTTTTTTGAATAAAATGTCACAAAAAAAGCAGCAATTTGGACTTCATTTTAATTTTAATATGTTTACGCCGTTCACCATACGGTATAATACATAATGGGAAAAAAGGATGATTTACATTTTTATTGGGGGGAGGGGATTTTTCAAATTTTTTAACTATTTTTTTTAACACTTTCTATGCCCCCATAGGGAACTATTTCTAGCAATCATTTGATTGTTAATACTGTTCAGTGCTTTGCATAGGGCATAGCATTGATCAGTATTATTGGCGATCTTCTGCTCTAGTCTGCTCAATCTCAGACCAGAGCAGAAGACCCCAGGAGACGACTGGAGGCCGGTGAGGGGACCTCTGGCCGCCACATCCCCACGGCAGCTCTGTGGGTGATCCGATCATCCATTTTAAGTGCCGCGCTGTTGCAGATGACGTGACCTGTACTGATCACGGCATCTAAGGGGTTAATGGCAGACATCAGCGCGATCGCTGATGTCCGCCATTACCGGCGGGTCCCTGGCTGCTGACAACAGCCGGGACCTGCCGTGAATGATGCGAGCACCGATCCGGTGCTCGCAATCATTACATGGCGTAAATATACGTCATGGTGCGCACCGCACCATGATTGATATACATTTACGTCTATTGTCGTTAAGGGGTTAAGAATATTTTGATGTTTTTTCTTCTAATTTACTATTTTACGATCTATTACAACCAACCTCCCCCCCCCCCAGAAATCTTGAAGTTTTCATTCTAGCTATTAAACCTAATAATAGAATGACACTTCCTGTTCTGTACAGAACACTTTTCAGAAGTCTCCTCATCATCTTAAACAAGATTAGGTTATGTTCATGCTTTATAAAATGAATAGCAAAACACTTCTGTACAATAGGAATACAATACTTCTGTATTTTTAATCTTATAATGTGCACAATGAAAGTCTATGGAAAAGTTTGAAATTCAAACACTGATTACTAAATTATGGAATCTTTTTTAAACAGTGTGTGCACTGACAGCCACTTTGCCATTTACATCACTGTGGCCATTATTAGACTATAAATATGAATATATTTTATTCCTATTTTACAGACTTATTTTGACATTCATTTTATGATGTGTGAATACAGTCTGAGTGAAATGTGACACCAGTAGATTGATAAGATGTGATTAGGCCATTCACAATAGGTGATGATCACTTCCCCTACTGCCTGAACAGTGGGGGAGATTTATCAAAACCTGTGCAAAGGAAAAGTTGCCCAGTTGCCCATAGCAACCAATCAGATTGCTTCTTTCATTTTGCAGAGACCTTGTTAAAAATGAAAGAGGCAATCTGATTGGTTGCTATGGGAAACTGTGCAACTTTTCCTCTGGACAGGTTTTGATAAATCTCCCCCCAATGTTCTTTGCACAAAATAAAGAACATTGCTCCTATATTTATGAGGCCAGCTGTAAAGTATCTCTAAATGCTATTAAAAACCATTGTAGGCAAGATGGTTTATTAATAATAATTATTTTACACAAAAAAAAAAAACAGAAACTCAAAATGGATTAAAAAAAAAAAGAATGTTTCAGTATATGTTTCTAATCAGAAGAAAATGTAAGTGATACACCTCTTCAAATCAGTAATATAATATATAAGAATATTTAACCCCTTAAGGACATGACCCATTTTGGCCTAAAGGACCAGGACAATTTTCATTTTTGCATTTTTGTTTTTCCCTCCTCTCCTTTTAAAACCCATAGCTCTTTTCTTTTTCACCTCTTTCACCTACAGACCAATATGAGGGCTTTTTTTTTTGCACGGACAGTTGTACTTTGTAATGACATCTAGGACATCTAACTTTTTTTTCGGGGGGGGGGCTGGGGGTTTGGTTTTTATGCAGTGCACTTTATGGTAAAAAGTATACATTATCTTTATTGTGTAGGTTGCGATTAAAATGATACCCAATTTTTATAGTTTTTCTAGATTTTTACTAATTAAAAAAAAGCTAACTTTGAAAAAAAAAATTCATATGCATAAAATTGTCCTTTTCTGACCCCTATAATTTTTTGCGCTGTGATCTGTAGTTTTTATCGGTACCATTTTTGCTTTAATGCGACTTTTTGACCGCTATTTATATATTTTTTTTACTAAGATATATCATTATTATTATTATTATTATTATTATTAAAAATCTGTATTTTTGGTGTTGGATATTTTTTGACCTTTACAACAATCATAAACATTATAGTTTAAAAGTTTGGACATTTAAGCATGCGCCAATACCAAATATGTAAATTATTTTCTTTTTTTTTGTACAATGGGAAAATAAGGGTAATTTATTTTTTTATTGGGGGGCGGTGAATATAATTTTAGAAACTTTTTTTTCTCACTTATTAAGTCCCCAAAAGGGACTTTGATACCCAATCGTTAGATTGCATTTACTGTATAATGCTTTGCCTAGGCTATCCACTGATCTACATAATTTAGATCGGTGATCAACAGCAGGAGGCAGGTAAGGGGACCGTCCTTTGCCATTTTAGCTCACAAAATGATCATGTCGTTGGGGTTCCGTGAGCACCTCTGAGTTACCGATTCACTTTCACTTTAGATGCCATTATCGACATTGAACTCAGCATCTAAAGGGTTAGTGACTGGCAGCGATGAGATAGCAGCTGTCTGCCATTAGCAGTGAGTGTCCCGCTACTGATAGTCGCCGACATTCTTTTCTGAAGCGAGTGCAGCTCCTGCGCTCGCTACAAAGCATCTAAGATTTCAGGGCATACAGATACAGTGGGGATCAAAAGTTTGGGCACCCCAGGTAAAAATTTGCATTAATGTGCATAAAGAAGCCAAGGACAGATGGAAAAATCTCCAAAAGGCATCAAATTACAGATTAGACATTCATATAATATGTCAACAAAAGTTGGATTTTATTTCCATCATTTACACTTTCAAAATAACAGAAAACAAAAAAATGGCATCTGCAAAAGTTTGGGCACCCTGCAGAATTTATAGCATGCACTGCCCCCTTTACAAAGCTGAGACCTGCCAGTGTCATGGATTGTTCTCAATCATCATCTGGGAAGACCAGGTGATGTCAATCTCAAAGGTTTTAAATGCCCAGACTCATCTGAACTTGCCCCAACAATCAGCACCATGGGTTCTTCTAAGCAGTTGTCTAGAAATCTGAAACTGAAAATAGTTGACGCTCACAAAGCTGGAGAAGGCTATAAGAAGATAGCATAACATTTTCAGATGTCAATATCCTCTGTTCGGAATGTAATTAGGAAATGGCAGTCATCAGGAACAGTGGAAGTTAAAGCAAGATCTGGAAGACCATGAAAAATATCAGCCAGAACAGCTCACAGGATTGTAAGAAAAACAATTCAAAACCCACGTTTGACTGCACAATCCCTCCAGAAAGATCTGGCAGACACTGGAGTTGTGGTACACTATTCCACTATAAAGAGATACTTGTACAAATATGGTCTTCATGGAAGAGTCATCAGAAGAAGACCTCTTCTATGTCCTCACCACAAAAATCAGCGTTTGAACTTTGCAAATGAACATATAGACAAGTCTGATGCATTTTGGAAACAAGTTCTGTGGACCGATGAGGTTCAAATTGAACTTTTTGGCTGGAATGAGCAAAGGTACGTTTGGAGAAGGGGGACAGAATTTAATGAAAAGAACCTCTGTCCAACTGTTAAGCATGGGGGTGGATCAATCATGCTTATAGGTTGTATTGCAGCCAGTGGCACAGGGAACATCTCACGGGTAGAAGGAAAAATGGATTCAATAAAATTTCAGTAAATTGTGGATGCTAACTTGATGCCATCTGTGAAAAAGCTGAAGTTAAAGAGAGGATGGCTTCTACAAATGGATAATGATCCTAAACACACCTCCAAATCCACGGAGGATTACATCAAGAGGCGTAAACTGAAGGTTTTGCCATGGCCTTCACAATCTCCTGACTTCAACATAATTGAAAATCTATGGATAGACCTTAAAAGCGCAGTGCTTGACAGACAGCCCAGAAATCTCAAAGAACTGAAAGACTTTTGTAAGGAAGAATGGGTAAAGACACCTCAAACAAGAATTGAAAGATTCTTGGCTGGCTACAAAAAGCATTTACAAGCTGTGATACTTGCCAAAGGGGGCAGTACAAGATATTAACTCTGCAGGGTGCCCAAACTTTTGCAGACACCATTTTTTTGTTTACTGTTATTTTGAAAGTGTAAATGATGGAAATAAAATCTAACTTTTATTGAGATATTATAAGAATTTCTAATCTGTAATTGTGGTCTATGGGGATCTCACAGCATGTTAAACAGTAAGCTAAGCAGGACTGTCTTGGCAGCAAAGTGGATGGGAGACCACCACGGGTTCGAGTCCCGGGGTGGGACAGAGTGTTACAGTGTTGTGATTTAACTTTATTTTCCTGGAAAAGCTGCTGAGTTGCCCATAGCAACCAATCAGATCGCTTCTTTCATTTTGCAGAGGCCTTGTGAAAAATGAAAGAAGCAATCTGACTGGTTGCTATGGGCAACTCGGAAACTTTTCCTGGAAAAGTTTCTGAGTTGTCCATAGCAACCAGATTGCTTCCTTCATTTTTCAGAGGCCTTTTCAAAAATATAGGAAGCAATCTGATTGGATGCTATGGGCAACTGCACAACTCTTCCTCTACACTGGTTTTGATGAATCTCCCCCATAGAGGGAGATTAATCAAAACCTGTCCAGAGGAAAAGTTTCTGAGTTGCCCATAGCAACCAATCAGAATTAAAGTAGTGATCTGATTGGTTGCTATGGGAAACTCAGCAGCTTTTCCTGGAAGGTAAAGTTTAACCACAACACTGTAACACTCTGTCCCACCCCAGGACTCAAACCCGTTGTGGTCTCCCATCCACTGTGCTGCTGAGTCTGTCCTGCTTATCTTACTGTTTTACATGCCATGAGATCCCCATAGACCACAAGGGGCCTTTTGGTTTTGATGGGCAAAAAATCACAGAGTTAATGCACCAGTCATAGTTCCCTATACCATTAAAGAAGGGAGGGCTCAATATTCGCGAATATGCGGAAAACCAGTGTAGAGGAAGAGTTGTGCAGTTGCCCATAGCAACCAATCAGATTGCTTCCTTCATTTTTTAAAAGGCCTCTGAAAAATGAAAGAAGCAATCTGATTGGTTGCTATGGGCAACTTAGAAACTTTTCCTCTGGACAGGTTTTGATAAATCTCCCTCTATGGGGGAGATTCATCAAAACCAGTGTAGAGAAAGTTGTGCAGTTGCGCATAGAAACCAATCAGATTGTTTCTTTCATTTTTGAAAAGGCCTCTGAAAAATGAAGGAAGCAATCTGGTTGCTATGGGCAACTCAGAAACTTTTCCAGGAAAAGTTTCTGAGTTGCCCATAGCAACCAATCAGATCGCTTCTTTCATTTTGCAGAGGCCTTGTGAAAAATGAAAGAAGCAATCTGATTGGTTGCTATGGGCAACTCAGCAGCGTTTCCAGGAAAGTAAAGTTAAACCACAACACTGTAAAACTCTGTCCCACCCTGGGACTTGAACCTGTGGTGGTCTCCCATCCACTGCACTGCCAAGACCGTCCTGCTTAGCTTACTGTTTTATATGCCAGTGATTCCCAAAAAGGGTGCCTCCAGCTGTTGCATAACTCCCAGCATGCCTGGACAGTCAATGGCTGTCTGGCAATACTGGGAGTTGTTGTTTTGCAACAGCTGGAGGCTCCGTTTTGGAAACCGTGCCGTACCAGATGTTTTTCATTTTTATTGGGGAGGGGGAGATAACTTTGTAGGGGTATATGTATATGTAGTGTTTTATTCTTTATTTTGTGTAGTGTAGTGTTTTTAGGGTACATTCACACTGGCGAGGGTTCACAGCGAGTTTTCTGCTGGGAGTTTTAGCTGCAGCAGAAAATGTGCTGCATCTCAAACTTGCAGTGAGAAACTCGCTGTAAACCCCCGCTCATGTGATTATACCCTGTACATTCACATGGTGGGGGGGCAAACCTCCCGCTGTTGCGAAACTACAACTCTCAGCATGCAGTGACAGCAGAAGGGCATGCTGGGACTTATAGTTATGCAACAGCTGGAGGCATACTACTACAACTTCCAGCATGCCCTTTGGCTGTCTGTGCATGCTGAGGGTTGTAGTTATGCAACAGCTGGAGGCACACTGGTTGCAAAACACTGAGAGTTTGTTATGTAACTCAGTATTCCCCAACCTGTGTGCCTCCAGCTGTTGCAAAACTACAACTTCCAGCATGCATGGTCTGTCAGTGCATGCTGTGAGTTATAGTTTTGCAACAGCTGGAGGCACACGGGTTGGGAAACACTGAGTTAGGAAGCAGACAATGTTTCCCAACCAGTGTACCTTCAGTTGTTGCAAAACTACAACTCCCAGCATGCCCCAACAGCCAAAGGAGGAGGAGAACAGTTTGGAGACCACTGCGTAGTGGTGTCCAAACTGTAGCCCTCTAGATGTTGCAAAACTTCAACTCCAAGCATGCCCAGGCATGCTGGGACTTGTAGTTCGGCAACATCTGAAGGGCCAGATGTTACAAAACTACAACTCCCAGCATGCCTGGACTGTCTGGGCATGCTGAGAGTTGTAGTTTTGCAACATCTGGAAGAGCACAGATTGGAGACCACTGCACCGTGATATCCAAACTGTGGCCCTCCAGATGTTGCCAAACTACAACTTCCAGCATGCCTAGAAAGCCAAAGGTTGTCTGGGCATGCTGGGTCTTCACTGCTGCCTCTGATGCCCCCGCTGCCTGCCGCCGGTTCCCTCTGTCTGCGCCGGTCCTGCACCGGTCCCAGGTATGTGCCGCCAGTCCCCGCAGCTCTCAAGGTCATCTTCCCTCGCTCTTCCCAGACTTCTAGGGGCGGGCAGAGCAGGGGATCTGAACTTTAACCCCCAGTCCGCTGAGACACTGTGATTGGTCCACAGGGACCAATCACAGTGAATGTTCACCAGGACTCTTCACAAGAGGGGGCTTGCAGAAGCTGTCTCCTGCTGGTAACAACGGGACTTCTGCCTGTTAACCCGTGCGGTGCCACGCATTGCCGGGTTAACTGAATGACTTATATAAATGTCAGGATGGCCAAACTACCAGCATAACCTGACGTTTATATAAGTCATTCTACGGGAAAGGGTTAAACACATCAAATAAACGCTACAGACTTAGGCTATGTTAACACAGCGTTTTTTTCGTGCACATATTGTTTAAAAAATGATTTTGTGCTCTATGTAAGTCTATGGGAAAGTTGTTGTCAGTGCACACAGTATTTAAAAAATGTCTGTTTTCCCGTCGCACAAATATGTGGCATGTCATTTATTTATGCAGATGGGAAAAAAAGTGATAGGGCTTAAATTGCACCAAATTTTTGAATCTATGCCAGAAAAAAACTAACTGCTCTTAAAGAGTCACCAAATAAGCTTTTCTAAACTAACTCAGGCTATGTTCCCTAACTACTCCTGACACTATTCCCGCTTTAAAAGGAGATCCCTGCTGGCCAGAAAAAAATAACATAAAACATTTTTTTTAATGGAAGCCAATTAAAAAGTTATTTATTTGGCATAAGGAATCGAATATTAAAATCATGTTTAATGAAAGTGCCCATTTAAATGCATCCCCTCAAAAGTGGTGAAGACTGAGCACAATGTCACTGTTTAAAATCTAGCACAACTTTAGACTGCCCTAGCCTTAGAAACATAGCAAGTTTTTGAATATGTCCCCAATGCTTGAACACAGACTTAAATCTAATAATTAAAAATACACTAAAATACAAAACGTGTTACCTTAAAAATTCCAAACAATTCTAAGAAATAAAAGAACATAAATAGAATAACAGTAGCACAGTTGCTATCCTGGAACGATGTTCCAAAGCTTTGAGGCAGGTAATCCTGGTTGAGTGCCACATGTTTGTACTTTAAAGGAACAAATAAAAAAAATGTTTCTACATACTGAAGAAGTTAGTGGAAAGAGAATACAAAGAATCCGTAAACTGAGGGGGACAGTAGTAAAAATATAAAATACCTAATGTAAGAACATCAGATAACAAACTATTATACTAAATTATGACATGAGTGAGATTCTGGAAGTTGGGGAATCTCCAACTAAATGTATTTTTATAAAAATCTGAATAAAGGCTTGTTTGACACTGCACCACGACACATCAAATGGGGGAGAAGGGAATAAGGGAGTAAAAGAAGATTTATTTATTTTTTTATATTGATTACACTAGACACAATTAAAACACAGGAAGTTTAGATTTAAAGTCCAATGTCCTCTGCTTTGTTTCTGGTCCGCCACATGAGCAGGATCGGTATCTTTAACCCCTTAACGACGCAGGATGTATATTTACGTCCTGCGCCGGCTCCCGCGATATGAAGCTCATCAACGGCCGGGACCCGCGGCTAATACCACACATCGACGATCGCGGCGATGTGCGGTATTAACCCTTTAGAAGCGGCGGTCAAAGCTGACCGCCGCTTCTAAAGTGAAACTGAAAGTGACCCGGCTGCTCAGTCGGGCTGTTCGGGAACGCCGCGGTGAAATCGCGGCGTCCCGAACAGCTGACCGGACACCGGGAGGGCCCTTACCTGCCTCCTCGGTGTCCCATCGACGAATGACTGCTCCGTGCCTGAGATCCAGGCAGGAGCAGTCAAGCGCCGATAACACTGATCACAGGCGTGTTAATACACGCCTGTGTTCTGTGTAGAAGATCAGTGTGTGCAAAAAAAATGTAAAAAAAAGTGTTAATAAAGGTCATTTAACCCCTTCCCTAATAAAAGTTTGAATCACCCCCCTTTTCCCATAAAAAAAATAACAGTGTAAAAAAAAAAAAATACATATGTGGTATCGCCGCGTGAGTAAATGTTCGAACTATAAAAATATATAATTAATTAAACCGCACGGTCAATGGCGTACGCGCAAAAAAATTCCAAAGTCCAAAAAAGCGTATTTTGGTCACTTTTTATACCATTAAAAAAATGAATAAAAAGTGATCAAAAAGTCCGATCAAAACAAAAATCCTACCGATAAAAACTTCAGATGACGGCGCAAAAAATGAGTCCTCAGACCGCCCTGTACATGGAAAAATAAAAAAGTTATAGGGGTCAGAAGATGACATTTTTAAACGTATAAATTTTCCTGCATGTAGTTATGATTTTTTCCAGAAGTGCGACAAAATCAAACCTATATAAGTAGGGTATCATTTTAACCGTATGGACCTACAGAATAATGATAAGGTGTAATTTTTACCGAAATATGCACTGCGTAGAAACGGAAGCCCCCAAAAGTTACAAAATTGCGTGTTTTTTTTTTCGATTTTGTCGCACAATGATTTTTTTTTTCCGTTTCGCCGTGCATTTTTGGGTAAAATGACTAATGTCACTGCAAAGTAGAATTAGCGACGCAAAAAAATAAGCCATAATATGGATTTTTAGGTGGAAAATTGAAAGGGTTATGATTTTTAAAAGGTAAGGAGGAAAAAACGAAAGTGCAAAAACGGAAAAACCCTGAGTCCTTAAGGGGTTAAGGAGAAGTACTAGAGGTGGCTTGTGATTCTTTGCCTTCCTGCACTCTTTAATGATGGAGAGATCTGAGACAGGCTTGTTGTTATGGTCAGGCTGCATGAAAAACTCTTGGTTGTTATCCCTAACAACCAAGTGACTCACTTCCTGAACTGTAACCTGGATTTGACCACAACACAAAATGGGAAAAGCAGCTTGCCATCCCTGTTTTATGTACATTTTATTTTTTTAAAGAAAAAAACATAGTTTCTACATTTTGTATTAAATATTTTTTCATTTGGGTTTAGCTTTTTTACAGTGAAACGTCATGGTCCACTGTTATATTTTATCAAGAACATAGACTAACCAACCTAACTGTACCTGCTAGAAACTAAACACAAAACAATAATCCAGCTTTATCAATCAAATATTAACTGGTAACATTTTTATGCCACTTATAACATGTTAGTGGTTATTTTGGCACTGGCTTGAACCAGGTGAAAGCTGACATCCCCAAGTAATAATTACTAGACAAACATACACACTTAGGGTAGGGTCACACGTGCCATATTTTACTGCTTATTTGCTGCTGGGTATTTTCCTACCGATTGAAATTAATGGGTAGCAAAATCAGCTGTGTATTTTAATACCTATTGACTTCAATGCGTAGGAAAATACCCAACAGTAAATACGCAGCAAAATACAACATGTGTGACCCTATCCTTAACCCCTTAAGGACCAAGGACGTACCGGTACGTCCTTGGTCCTGCTCTCCTGATATAACGCGGGGTTACAAAGTAACCCCGCGTCATATCACGGCGGGCCCGGCGTCATAGTGAAGCCGGGAGCTATTAACCCTTTAGCCGCGCGCTCAGAGCTGAAAGTGAAAGTGAAAGTTCCCGGCTAGCTCAGTCGGGCTGTTCGGGATAGCCGCGGCTAATCGCGGCATCCCGAACAGCTGACAGGACAGCGGGAGGGCCCCTTCCTGCCTCCTCGCTGTCCGATCGCCGAATGACTGCTCAGTGCCTGAGATCCAGGCATGAGCAGTCATGCGGCAGAATCGTTGATCACTGGTTTCTTATGAGAAACCAGTGATCAACATAGAAGATCAGTGTGTGCAGTGTTATAGGTCCCTATGGGACCTATAACACTGCAAAAAAAAAGTGAAAAAAAAAGTGAATAAAGATCATTTAACTCCTCCCCTATTAAAAGTTTGAATCACCCCCCTTTTCCAATAAAAAAAAAACACAGTGTAAATAAAAATAAAAATAAACATATATGGTATCACCGCGTGCGGAAATGTCCGAATTATAAAAATATATCATTAATTAAACCGCTCAGTCAATGGCGTGCGCGCAAAAAAATTCCAAAGTCCAAAATAGTGCATTTTTGGTCACTTTTTATATCATTTAAAAATGAATAAAAAGCGATCAATAAGTCCTATCAATACAAAAATGGTACCGTTAAAAACTTCAGATCACGGCGCAAAAAAAGAGCCCTCATACCGCCCCATACACGGAAAAATAAAAAGTTATAGGGGTCAGAAGATGACAATTTTAAACGTATTAATTTTCCTGCATGTAGTTATGATTTTTTCCAGAAGTCCGACAAAATCAAACCTATATAAGTAGGGTATCATTTTAATCGTATGGACCTACAGAATTCATATCAGGTCTCGTTTTTACCGAAAAATGTACTATGTAGAAACGGAAGCCCCCAAAAGTTACAAAACAGCGTTTTTTTTTTTCAATTTTGTCGCACAATGATTTTTTTTCCCGCTTCACCGTAGATTTTTGATCAAAATAACTGACGTCATTACAAAGTAGAATTGGTGGCACAAAAAATAAGCCATCATATGGATTTTTAGGTGCAAATTTGAAAGAGTTATGATTTTTTAAAGGCAAGGAGCAAAAAACGAAAATGCAAAAACGGAAAAACCCCCGGTCCTTAAGGGGTTAAGAGAGAAAAAAAATCACGGCTCCCCAAAATTTAGTATAAGAATTTAAGTTTAAACAGGGGAATTCATCAATACTTTTCTACTTTTTTTTACTATTTTAGTCATAAAAAGTGTTCTAGTTTTTTAACTCCCTGCGCCAAGTTCATGAAAAGTCGCTCATTCCTTGATGAATTTGGCGCTTGGGAACATTACTGAAAATTTACCTCACATTTTCCACCTGTTCAGGCACGGTGATCTGGGGATTGAGCCCAGAACCCTATGGGATCAGCTAGTCAAAAAAAACAGTGCCCCTACAGTCAGCGCCACTCCTTTTATTTATTTTAATAAGTATGTTTCATATCTTATCCTTAAAGTTCAACATTGTGATAATTTGTTAGAATTGTGCCATATGGCACCCACTCTATAAAGGGTGTTGAGGACCATGGCTTCCGTGTTCGCAGCCCGTCCCCTTCGTGACGTCTCGTCCGCCCCCTCGTGACGTATCGCCCGCCCCCTCAACAAAATACTTTGGTAGAGGGGGCGGGCGTGACGTCACAAGGGGGCAGGCGAGACATCACGAAGGGTCCGGGCGTGACATCATGCCCGGCGGCTGCCAACACGGAAGCCTGCACACAGCGTTCGGAGTAATGAACTTCCGGACGCTGTGAGCGGAGCTCCGAACTGCAGGGCAGCGCACAACCCCTTTAAACATACACACAAAGGAATTTTCACAGGCATTCATGTTTTTTGTCTTAAAAATCTGCAGTGAAATCTGAGGCACAACTTGTGCTGCAGATTTTCACTTTTTTATGCTGTTTATTTTCAATCACGGCTAATTCATGTCCTGGCCATCAATGACACGATAACAGGTATCCTACTTATCCTAGCAAACAGGAGATCTAAAATAGTCACTGTTGTTATTTCATATTCTCATGTGTATGTATGTATGTTTTCTATTAGGTGACATTTTAGATTAATGTTCAGTATAGTATAAAATTTATAAGTGATGCTGTGTGGGACGATGTGGTTCTTAGGCTTGCAATAGATATAATGACCTATATGTAGTACTAATACCCGTGTTATTGTTATTAATAATATTTAGATGTCTGAGTATGGTCTCAATAATGAAAATGTCCAGCCAAGGGTATCAATTTTGGAAACGGCATGATCAATTCATGAAGGATGCTTTTGTCTACATGTCTTTTGTTTACAATATGTACTTTAAAAAATAAATAAGGCACATGTTAGTCACATGGATCTAATTGAAATCTATTCAAGTATATTAAAATATAAAAAGAAATTGAGGATAAATACGCATGGTATGCAGTTACTTTTGTCTGGCCATCGATGAGTGACACATTACTTTTTTTCCACATATAGATGTTCAAATCTGCTTTGAATCCATGTTGCACCATATAATTTACAGATAATCATCAATATTACAAAATCTATCTCCTTGTCCTCCCTTATCCCCCTCTCTCCCATTTAAAGTGTAGTGGTATGGTGTGAGGCAAGAAGTAATCAGTTATTTATAAAAATACATTTAGTTGGAGATCCTCCAACTTCCAGAATCTCACACCTGTTGTAATTTTAGAACTGTCCTATACTGTGTTATAGTGATTCTGCTCATATAAAAGGTATGGTTCATTCTAGTCTAATCGCAGAAATTAATTAAACATTTAAACATACATGGAAAGTAAATTTTTTGCCATCTGAACATATGTTTTACAGTATACAGTATCATGAACGTGTAATGTAGTAAGATTTAATTTAATATACAAAAGGAAGGAAGTATGATACAGTTAACAATATAGCACTTATATTATATCACAATTTAAATTCAATTACTACAACAGACAGGGCTATTGTGTATGTTACACTAGTGTTAAACTCTGATGTGTATTTTTAGATTGATCTCTCAACAATCTCTACATAGATAAAGAAGACGAGAAATACCAACACATGGTTGAATGTGAAAAGCAAAACTAATAACATGATTAGTTTATATCCAGTCATGTGCTGCCCTGTTTTACTTGGACGCTAACTCAAGTGTGTATGTGCTAACAGATCTAAATAAAGCTGTGTAATGCAGACAGTGATCCACCACTTCAACGCACTGGATATATTAAGTTATCCTTGTATTAACCTAATGCACAAATCTTATGGCTGTACTGCTGTACATTACATACTACTGTATGGGGAACAGGATAGATGTTACAGCATAAGTAACATAAGTTACAGAGGAGGTACAAATACTTTCACAGAATTCATTACAACATTTTGTATTAAGAACCATAAAATGTGCTAATATTTTGAATGACAGACAGGAACATATCAGGAAAATAAATATTTTAATGACAACACATGTATTCAGTGTGTTTATCATTTATGAGAAAACATGTAACTAAGCCACTCAAAGAAGGTAGTGCTCACAATCTGCTTTCCTTATCTTGGACAGACACACACATAAATATGCCTTTCTTAGAAAGCAAACTAACAAAATATCACAGTGTGAGAAATTAAAAAAATGTAAATAAAAAAACAACAAAACCATTCAGACTCCAGACAGGCACATGCTGTCCTGGGTTGGATTCATAGCCTAGGTGCTAATGCTGCATAGCAGTGTTAACCCATAATCCCCATACAATGATGTGGTATGTAAAGTGTCTAAATTTAACACAATAATAATTATTCATAGTTTACAGTAAAGTGTGACCTCAGGGCATCTCAACTTTGCAAAATACTGTTATTTAAGGATAGGGACGGCAAGTTATCAAACATTGTAAACAGTTTATAGCCTGTTTTGATGTTTTGACTAAAATGAATGCTTGTATTTAACAGGAGCCTGTAAGCACATTTTGGCATGTCAAAGTACAAGAAATGTCAGCTAGCTGTTTGCAATTTTATTTTAAACATAGTACTGTTGCTGTAGATGGGCATTGAATGACTAAGATAATAAAGTTTTACTCAGGTCAGGTCACAAGTAAAGGTCAGATCACAGCTCACATCCAGGTCAGGTCAGGTACATAGGAAATACAAGGGTCAGGAATGCTGGTCAAAAGTAGGAACCTCAATCATGGACAAAGCACTAAGATACAAGGCAGTTTAAATATGGCCCCACAGCTAGTTGGCCCCATGCTCAGCCCTCCTAACTGGCTAGGCCAGCCACATCACACAGTGACGAATGGCATTGCGCAGCACGGGGCTGTTGCCAGGATAATGAGGAACCCTACGATTTGCTAGAGAGAAAACAAGAGGCGGTGCTGGAGCTAGGCCAGGTAAGTTTATTGCAGTACCCCCTTTTACTCTGGACCCTTTAACACTAGAGAGGGATTGGGTGAAGCTTACCCAAAGGTACCCCTATACTCTTAAGGATACTCTGAGCTTTTTCCAAGGTCTTCTGAACCTGGGTCCAGACTGTGCGCAGATCAGAAAAGACATCATCCACCTCTGGTTCATCTAAACAAGCAGGCGCAAAAAAAAAATCATTAGAGGTGGAGCCACAGAAGAAGAGTCCAGGACCATGAAGAAGGTTGGTAAGTATGGGTCTGTTCATATTGTGTGCTTTTAGCATGTATTTTTGTTTTAAAAAGGAAAGTGTCAGTGTGTTCCCAAATGGGGAGATCCAGCTATTGCTAAACTTACCCCATTATTCACTGTTAGCAGCTGGAGACTCTCTGTTCAGCACT
Source organism: Hyla sarda (assembly GCF_029499605.1). NCBI lineage: Eukaryota > Metazoa > Chordata > Amphibia > Anura > Hylidae > Hyla > Hyla sarda. The sequence goes on from NC_079197.1 coordinate 52,079,508, forward strand.
GAGCTGAGAGCGCAGTAAATGTACTAACTCATTTTTTTATTATGTCTTTTCTTCTTGTGTCAGATCAATGTATGCAGAGGACTATGTAGGATTTGGTGGACTACTTCAATGACCAGCATTTATATATATATATATATATATATAGTCTTGGCCATAAATGGCACCCCTGAAATTTTTCAAGAAAGTGAAGTATTTCTCACGGAAAAGGATCGCAGTAACACATATTTTGCTATACACATGTTTATTTACCTTTGGGTGTAATGGAACTAAACCAAAAAAAGGAGGAAAAAAAGCTAATTGGACATAATGTCACACTAAACTCCAAAAATGGTGTGGACAAAATTATTGGCACCCTTAACTTAATATTTGGTTGCACACGCTTTGGAAAAATAACTGAAATCAGTCACTTCCTATAACCATCAATAAGTTTCTTACACCTCTCAGTCAGAATGTTGGACTACTCTTCCTTTGCAAACTGCTCCAGGTATCTCTTATTGGAAGGGTGCCTTTTCCCAACAGCAATTTTAACATCTGTCCACAGGTATTCAATGGGATTTAGATCTGGACTCACTGCTGGCGACTTCAGAACTCTCCAGAGCTTTGTTGACATCCATTTCTGGGTGCTTTTTGACGTATGTTTGGGGTCATTGTCCAACATCTTAGATGCAAACCCAAATTTCTGACACTGGGCTGTACAGTGCAACCCAAAATCCGTTGGTAATCCTCAGATTTCATGATGCCTTGCACACATTCATGGCACCCAGTGCCAGAGGCAGCAAGACAACCCCAAAACATCATTAAACCTCCACCATAGTTCACTGTAGGTACTGTGTTCTTTTCTTTCTAGGCATCATTCCATTTTCTGTAAACAGTAGAATGATGTGCTTTACCAAAAAGCTCTATCTTGGTCTCATCTGTCCACAAGACGTCTTCCCAGAAGGATTTGGGCTTACTCAAATTCATTCTGGCAAAATGTAATCTTGCTTTTTTATGTCTCTGTGTTAGCATTGGGGTCCTCCTGGGTCTCCTGCTATAGTGTTTCATTTCATTTAAATGTTGGCGGATAGTTCACACTGACACTGATGCTCCCTGAGCCTGCAGGACAGCTTGAATATCTTTGGAACTTGCTTGGGGCTGCTTATCCACCATCCATACTATCCTGCTTTGACACCTTTCATCATTTTTTTGTCTTCTGTCCAAACCCTGGGAGATTAGCTACAGTGCCATGGGTTGCAAACTTCTTGATAATGTTGCACACTGTGGACAAAGGTAAATATAGATCTCTGTAGATGGAATTGTAACCTTGAGATTGTTGATATTGTTTCACAATTTTGGTTCTCAAGTCCTCAGTTCTCTTCTCATCTTTCTGTAGTTAAAGGGGTTCTCCGCCCCTAGACATCTTATCCCCTATCCAAAAGATAGGGGATAAGATGTCAGATCGCCAGGGTCCCGCTGCTGGGGACCCCAGGGATCGCTGCTGCAGCACCCCGCTATCATTACTGTGCAGAGTGAGCTCGCTCAGCACGTAATGATGGGCAATACAGGGGCCGGAGCATCGTTACATCACGGCTCCGCCCCTTGTGACGTCACGGCCCGCCCCCGTCAATACAAGTCTATGGGAGGGGGCGTGGCGGTAGTCACGCCCCCTGCCATAGACTTGCATTAAGGGGCCGTGATGTCATGAGGGGCGGAGCCATGACGTCAAGCTGCTCCAGCCCCTGTATCACCCGTCATTAAGCACAGAGCGAACTCGCTCTGTGCAGTAATGATGGTGGGGTGCCGCAGTGGCGATCCCCGGGGTCCCCAGCAGCGGGACCGTGGCGGTCTAACATCTTATCCCCTATCCTTTGGATAGGGGATAAGATGCCAGGGGCAGAGTACCCCTTTAATGCTTAGTGTGGCACACACAGACACACAATGCAAAGACTAAGCAAACTTCTCTCCTTTTTATCTGCTTTCAGGTGTGATTTTTTAATTGCCCACACCTTACTTGCCCCAGGTGAGTTTAAAGGAGTATCACATGCTTGAAACAATCTTATTTATCCACAATGTTGAAAGGGTGCCAATAATTTTGTCCAGACCATTTTTGGTGTTTGGTGTGATATTATGTCAAATTAGATTTTTTTCCTCCCTTTTTTTTGTCTAATTCTAATCCATGCAAAGGGAATAAACATGTGTATAGCAAAACGTGTTACTGCAATCCTTTTCTGTGAGAAATACTTCATTTTCTTGAAAAATGTCAGGGGTGCCAACATTTACGGCCAGGACTATATATATATATATATATATATATATATATATATATATATATATATATATATATAAATAAAAGGAATGGTTACCAAGTGATTTGAAGGGGAGATTTCTTTTTTTATATACTTTTTATTTTATTTTATTTACTTTACAAGCTTAGTAGTGGAAGTTGCTTTAAAGCCAGTACAAACAGGCCTGAAGCAATAAAAATGGCACTCCTGGGCCTAGGCAGTAACAGGCTGGCATAATATAGACTGTGGAGAGCCAATAACAATGGTCCTCGCCCACTCTGGTAACATCAGGCTGTTGCTGTTTGGTTGGTATCTGGCTTATACTGAAAATATGGGGAACCTCACATTTTTTCATAAATAAATATGCGTGTGGTTCCCTGCTTATCTCTTGTTACCAGTAGAATTGACAACTCAAGGTCAGGTCGTTCCATTGGGAAGCCATGCACTATTTTCTAAAGTGCAGTATTTCTCTACAGGTCTACGCCCCTGCCAACATTTTAGGCATCATAACCAGCAGAATGGGGCTTCCAACAGAAGTACAATTTGCATGTTTAAAAAAAAAAAAAAGTTAAAAGCCTTCTGATCCCCAGAAAAATAATTAGGGAGTTTAATCTGGATCTGAAAAGACTCCTGATCCCTCTTGGCCAAATCTGAAAGCAACTGGGTGAATCCCATGAATCTGGTTCACGGGAGTAGTAATGGGGTCTATATCATCACTAGTGGCACCAGACATAAGTATTGGCCTTAAATTCTGCCACTTTAGTTAGGGAACATTGCAGACTAGTGCTTGCCCTAAACCACTGCACCTACCTACTTGGATGATCTGCCCTAAACAGCAGCCCTACTGGGTGACAGTCCCTACAGTTGCTAAGTGCAAGGGGCGTCAAAGAAGTCAGACAGGCCAGGTAAGTTCAATACAGTCAGACAGTGTAGAAACAAGCAACCACCTTGAAACTTCCAGTTGGCAATTTAGTTATACATTTCTTGTATGAATAACAGAAAAGTGTTACTTCTTGGGTAATGCATCTATTCACTAACAGACAGATCTGGAGAAGCCACAGGTCTTCTTTGAAGAGTTTTTTCAGGTAAAACTGATGTGCCGACCACCGCACCATGCTGATCAGCTGTTTAGGGCATGTGCAGCGCTTGGATGTACTTACAGTGAATGGAGCTGAAAGTCTAGGCTTCGTATAGTGTGTAGTGGCTATGCCAGGTTACAGTAGCCCAGCTTCCATTAACTTCAATGGGCATGAGGCTAGGCCATTAATGACTTTTGGTTGGAAAACACCTTTACGTTTTTAACTGATTACTGTAGTTTAGATGGGTTTTTGGGGTGAAATACCCCTGATAAACAATAAACATATGTAATCAATGGGGCTCAGGGGGTCACAATGAATAGACTAAGATATTCTTTGGAGCACCATCGTCCCTCCAATGTTTATCTTGGCACACCAGCTCATATATTTATTTATTGGCCCCATTCATTTGAATGGAGTTAAGCTGCAGTCAAACATACTAAGGATGAACCCACTGTACATTGATAAATTCTGAGCTATCTTCCTTTTGTTGATCAGTAATTGTCAAGCACCACTGTCTGATCCCCTGGCTGCAGACCCTATGCTCTGCAACTTCAAGGAAACCAGTGTCACAAGCCGTGAACAGACTGCCCTGAAACCGGAGCTACAACGAAGCGGAGTTAAATTAGAAATTTTTATTATTTTATCAGGCAGCCTTGGGACAGTACTGGAAAAAAAACTCCTTTAACTACGCAATTTTCAATGCACTTTACTGTATGGTGCAAATGTTACGACATCCCTTCTATTTTATGTTTAGTTAAAACAACTATTAACTACAAGTAAGTAAGCAGGAAATATGCATCAGAAAATTAAGCTCTTGTTGAGATTTGAAAAATCCCAATGGTGTTTATGTCCATCCTTCTGCTGTGAGAAGACAACTCAATGCTATGGGTCTGAAAGAGTGTGTAGCTGCCAAGAAGTCGTTGCTGAAAAAAGGAAATGAAGTGCAGTCAGGTTTTTGGACTGATGTGTCTACATTTGAGATCTTTGGAAAAAAAACATAAGGCAGTGAGTATGTTGCCAAAGCAATGAAAGACTCTGCACCATGACTACAATCATCAGTCAAGGATGGTGAAGGATCAAAGTTTGAGAATGAATAACAATTTGTGAGTTTATAAACTTAGAAATGAATGCATCAAGAATGCTGTAATGCTAAAAAAAAATTATGCTTTTGGGGTATTCCAATTTGAGATTATTTACAATGGAGTTGGGGCACTGCAAAAATAACAGTGCATGCTCCTCTGCCCCAATTCCCATTAGCTGCCATTCTGAAGGAGCCAGGTCCTTGATAATCCCTTCTTTTTAGGACATGTCGATCCCACAGGAAATGCCCAGTCAGCCAATTTTTGGCTGAAGCAGGTCACCATTGAGGCCAGTAATGAGCTTAATGAGCATTTCCTGGAGGATTAAGGTTTCATATGAAGCACTGAGCAGAAGGGACCCAGCACTGTTGGAATGTCTGGGACAGGAGATCGGGACAGATGCTTTTTGTGTGACTCATTTTAACATATTTGTACTGAAAAAGATTGTATTGGGAAAAAAAAAAAAAACGTTTTTCAGCAAGATGATAACCCCAAGCAAACTGCAGTTAAGATCAATATGTATTTTGCAAGAGAGCTGCTAGAGTTTTCAGAACAATAGACTAACCATTCTAAAGCCCAGACAGAAAAATCAGTTTCTAGTGGGCCTCATTTAATAAGAGTGTAGGGTTTTTACTAGTGGGAAATGTTGCTTCAGACATGCAAGATTCTTCTCTATTTACTATGGGGAAAAGTCGGGAAAATTTTCTAACCAGCTCTTTCTAAATGGAAATTTCCAGCTATTTATCCACAGGTTTTTCTGTGAATTCAACAGTAAATAGGTCGGGTTGTGAAACCACGCCCCCTTTTGGGCCAGCCATGCCCCCTTTGTGACAGACCACACCCTTTTTGGATTTTCACAGTGCAATGTCGGGTTTGTCGAATTTTCCTGGTGCAGACATGTCGCAAACACTCTGCGCCAAAACAACCCGACAAAAACTGGTCGGCTTCAGCTTACTAAATTAGGCCTAATATGTTTGAGATTACTTGAAAAATTCACTCAATGACCCTTATTTTCCATAACCATTATCACATACAAACTATATTTAAAAAAATTCTACTTCCAAACAGACACTAGTGTCTTATTCTTTAAAAGAGCACAGCCGTGAAATATGATAAAGGATATGTCATACACTATATGACGCATAAGATAGTTTAGTTATTATATTTTTGTTTGCAGTAACTAAACTTTGTTATCTACTGTTAGTCCTATTTAACAAAGTTTGGTTTAATACATCTATAGTACAATAAATGTGTAATTTACATAACATAAAAACATTTTTGATAGTTCTTTTCCTTTATGTTATTCTTTACCTTAATACTACCCCTTTTATTCTCTTTAATTAAAAAGTGATGAATATGCATGTTCACATACTGCTGTATGACATTAGAATCCTGCATATGTACTGTATGTTCTGTATACTTTATCTCAGATAATTGAATATAAATTATTTTAAAAATGAAAAACTGTTACATTAGACTGTTACATTTATTCAGATATGTGTAACACATCCTAAATCTGAATGAGTGAACTAATCGTATCAAATACTTTTGTCTTTACATAGTTGAATGTGCTGAAAACAAAATCACACAAAAATTACCAATGGAAATCAAATTTATTAAACCATAGAGGTCTGGATATGGAGTCACACTCAAAATCAAAGTGGAAAACTACACTATAGGCTGATCCAACTTTGATGTAATGTCCTTAAAACAAGTCAAAATGAGGCTCAGTAGTGTGTGTGGCCTCCACGTGCCCGTATGACCTCTCTACAACGTCTGGGGATGCTGCTGATGAGGTGGCAGATGGTCTCCTGAGGGATCTCCTCCCAGAAATGGACTAAAGCATCCACGAACTCCTGGACAGTCTGTGGTGCAATGTGGCATTGGTGGATGGAGCGAGGCATAATGTCCGATGTGCTCAATCGGATTAAGGTCTGGGGAATGGGTGGGCCAGTCCATAGCATGAATGCCTTCCTCTTGCAGGAACTGCTCACGCACTCCAGCCACATGAGGTCTAGCATTGTCTTGCATTAGGAGGAACCCAGGGCCAACCGCACCAGCATATGGTCTCACAAGGGGTCTGGTCTGATCTCATCTCGGTACCTAATGGCAGTCAGGCTACCTCTGGCAAGCACATGGAGGGCTGTGCGGCTCCCCAAAGAAATGCCACCCTACACCATTACTGACCCACCGCCAAACCCAGTCATGCTGAAGGATCTTGCATGCAGCAGAACATTCTCCACGGCATCTCCAGACTCAGTTACGTCTGTCACATGTGCTCAGTGTGAACCTGCTTTCTTCTGTGAAGAGCACAGGGCGCCAGTGGTGAATTTGCCAATCTTGGTGTTCTCTGGCAAATGCCAAATGTCCTGCATGGTGTTGGGCTGTATGCACAACCCCCACCTGTGGATGTCGGGCCCTCATACTACCCTCATGGAGTCTGTTTCTGACCGTTTGAGTGGACACATGCACATTTGTGGCCTTCTGGAGGTCATTTTGCAGGACTCTGGTAGTGCTTCTTGTCAGGAACCGGCAGGACTGGTGGTGGATCCTCTAGGCCAGTGAGGCGATGATGCGGATTGTACCAAGGGACCGGTTCTAAGTGGTTACTGGTTTTCACCAGAGCCCGCCGCAAGGCAGGATGGACTTGCTGCAGCGGTAACCACCAGGTCGTATCCCCCAGTAGCAACTCGACCTCACTGGTGGCTGATATGGCGTGGTACACAGGGAGCAGGCAGGAGCGTAGTCGGACGTAGCAGAGGTCAGGGCAGGCGGCAAGGATTCAAAGGCGAGTAGACGGTAGCAAGGGTACGGCAACAGGCAAGGCAGATTACACAGTGTGGAACGCTTTCTCAAAGGCACTAGGACACAAAGATCCGGCAAGGGCAGGAAGGGGCAGGTGCATTTTATAGGGAAGGACCAGTGGAAGGTGTGGAACCAGTGCACCAATCATCGGTGCGCTGGCCCTTTAAATTTACTGAAGCCAGCGCACGCACCCTAGAGAGCGAGGCCGCGCGCGCCGGGACACGGGAGGACAGAGCACCACGCGAGAAGCGGGTAAGGAGGACAGGGACGCGGCGAGTGAGCTACTGTGGGACCCGCGCTCCCGGTCAGTGCATCTGACCGGGAGACGCCGGGACCCAGTAACAGCGGGCAGAAGCAGCGGGCGCTCCGGTCTGGAGGTAATGACCGGAGCGCTTGCTGTGACAGTACCCCCCCCCCCTAGGTCTCCCTCTCTTTTGGGCACCAAGAAAGTTGAGGATAAGACTGCAGTCCAAGATGTTATTCTCAGGCTCCCAAGACCTCTCCTCAGGACCGCAGCCCTCCCAGTCGGCCAAAAAGAATCTTTTCCCCCGAACGAGCTTGGTGGCTAGGATTTCCTTAACTGTAAAAATGTCTGAGGTACCAGTGACAGGGGTGGGAGAAAGAAGTTTGGGAGAGAAACGATTAAAGATAGCAGGTTTGAGAAGGGAGACATGGAAAGAGTTATGAATTTTGAGGGAGGGTGGAAGATGGAGCTGGTAGGATACCGGATTAATGCGGTTCTTGACTTTGAAGGGACCCAAGTAGCGAGGACCCAACTTGTAACTAGGTACCTTAAATCTGATGTACTTTGAGTAGAGCCACACTTTGTCACCGGGACTGAATTCCGGAGGGGATCTGCGACTTTTGTCGGCCTGGAGCTTCCTGGAGCCGAGGCCTTGAGGAAGGCTGCGTGGGTCTCTCGCCAAATAGAAGTGAAGTCCAGAAGGAGGTCCTCTACTGCTGGTACAGAGGAGGAAGCGGAGGTCCTAGGCAGAGGAGGCAGAGGATGACGGCCGTAAACCACAAAAAATGGTGACTTATTGGTGGCGGAAGATTACTTGAAATTATAAGAGAACTCTGCCCAAGGAAGAATCATCTTGGTGGGCGGACACAAAATGACGTAGATAATCTCCCAGAGTCTGATTTACCCGTTCTACTTGGCCGTTGGACTGTGAGTGATACGAGGAAGAAAAGACCAGCTTGACTCCGAGTTGACCACAAAGAGCCCTCCAAAACTTGGAAACGAACTACACCCCACGGTCCGAGACAATGTGTCTGGGAAGACCGTGGAGGCGGAAGATGTGTAGAAATTTTTGGCCAACTGGGGCGCGGACGGGAGACCAGGCAGGGACATAAAGTGAGCCATGTTCGACAATCGGTCAACCACGACCCAAGTGACTGTCATACCATGGGAGGAAGGAAGATCAGTGATAAAGTCCATGGCAATGTGTGACCAAGGTGTATCCGGAACACGAAAGGGGAAGAAGAAGACCCCCAGGTTTCTGACGAGGAATCTTGTCACGTGTACAGATCGCACAGGACTGGATCAATTCTGTGACTTCTCTCTCAAGCGAAGACCACCAATATCTCTGAGAAATTAATTGAAGGGACTTCTTAATCCCAGGATGACCGGCAAGAAGGGAAGTGTGACCCCACTTGAGCACTTGCAACCGCTGACGAGGAGGAACATAAGTCTTGCCCAGAGGAAGAGGCCGCAAGTCCACAGGGGCCACCGAGATGAGACATTCTGGTGGGATAATGTGTTGAGAAGTGGTAACGTCACCCACCACATCTGAAGAGCGAGAAAGGGCGTCCGCCCTGATGTTCTTGGCAGCGGGACGGAAGTGGATCTGGAAATTGAAGCGGGCGAAGAAGATGGACCAACGGGCTTGACGGGGATTTAGTCTCTGAGCAGACTGGAGGTAGACTAAGTTCTTATGGTCCGAGAAAATGGTCACAGGGTGAGGAGCACCCTCGAGAAGATGTTTCCATTCCTCCAAGGCCAATTTAATTGCTAACAATTCTCTGTCCCCAATAGTGTAATTCTTCTCGGCGGGAGAAAAGGTTTTTGAAAAGAAGCCACAAGTTATGGTCTTGCCTGAGGAAGACTTCTGAGTTAACACCGCTCCTGCTCCCACCGAGGAAGCATCCACTTCAAGAAAGAATGGCTTAGAAGAATCGGGTCGGGACAGAACAGATGTGGAAGCAAAGGAGGCTTTTAAAGACTGGGCTTCTTCAGCGTGAGGAGGCCAGGTTTTGGGATTAGCACCCTTTTTAGTCAAGGCCACAAGGGGAGCCACCAGGGTGGAGTAATGGGAAATAAATTGTCTGTAATAGTTGGCAAAACCCAGGAACCTCTGTATGGCTCGGAGACCAGAAGGGCTTGGCCAGTCCAGGACCCCGGAGAGTTTGGCTGGGTCCATTTGGAGTCCTTGGGCTGAGATGATATACCCTAGGAAGAGTAAGGAGGAACGCTCGAACAGGCATTTCTCAATATTGGCATAGAGGCGGTTCTTTCTGAGCCGAGTGAGAACTTGTCGGACATGAACTTGATGTTGATCCAAATTGGAGGAAAAAATTAGGAAATCATTAAGGTACACTACCACACAAGTGTAAAGCAGGTCCCGGAAGATGTTGTTAACGAACTCTTGGAAGACTGCAGGTGCATTACAAAGCCCAAAAGGCATCACTAAGTATTCAACGTGACCGTCCCTGGTGTTAAAGGCGGTCTTCCACTCGTCGCCTTTGCAGATACGGATTAAATTATAGGCCCCTCGAAGGTCCAATTTGGTGAAAATCTTAGCTCCTCTGAGACGATCAAATAACTCAGAGATAAGGGGCAGCGGGTAACGGTTCTTGATGGTGATTTTATTGAGTCCTCTGTAGTCAATGCAGGGACGAAGGGAACCGTCCTTCTTGGTCACGAAGAAGAAACCAGCACCAGCAGGAGAAGAAGACTTCCTTATGAATCCTTTTTGGAGGTTTTCACGGATATACTCGGACATAGCAAGCATCTCAGGAGGCGAGAGAGGATAAATTCTTCTCCGAGGGGGAGTGGAACCCGGCATTAAGTCAATAGGACAATCATAGGTTCTGTGAGGAGGAAGGGCCTCGGCTTGTTTTTTGCAAAAGACATCCGCAAAGCAGTGGTATGGTTTAGGCAGTCCGGGGGGCGGAGAAATTTGCGGAAGTTGTTTGACTGGAGCAGGCTTGAGGCATCGGTCAGAGCAAGAAGTGCCCCAACGCAGGATCTCCCCAGAGGACCAGTTCAGGACAGGATTATGACGTTGTAGCCACGGCAGGCCCAGAAGGAGTTCAAAGGAGCAGAAGGGAAAAACAAGGAACTCTAGAGTTTCTGTATGAAAAATTCAAATGTCCATCTGCAGTGGCAGGGTACAGAATTGCACAGTGGCTGAGAGTCTCTCACCGTTAACTGTAGAAATGATGAGGGGCTTGGTCAAACGTACAACCAGAATGTGGTACTTGTCGACCAAGGAAGCATGGATGAAGTTGCCAGCTGAACCGGAATCCAGAAAGGCTGCGGCGGTGAAGAAGGACTTGGAAGGGAAGAACAGCTGCACGCATATGATGAGACGTGGAGAGGAGGAATCCACACCTAGCAACGCCTCTCCCATGTTTACTAGGTGTGAGCGTTTCCCGAACGTGGTGGACGGAGAGGACAATCATGTAGGAAGTGCTCAGTACTGGCGCAGTACAGACACAGGTTCTCGTCTCTGCGATGGCTTCGTTCTTGCGGAGTCAGGCCTGACCAGTCCACCTGCATGGCTTCCATGACGGGAGGCCCAGAAAGGGGTTGAGGTGGACGTTGAGAAACGGGAGCCAGACGAGAGTAGCATCTATATTGAGCTTTTCCCTTTTCCAAATGGAGTTCCTCTTGTCTCTCGGCGAAATGCTTGTCGATTCTGGTGGCCGTCAAGATGAGGTCATTAAGAGAGGACGGAAGCTCTCGTGCAGGTAGAACGTCCTTAACTTCACTGTTAAGCCCCTTCCTAAATGTGGCACAGAGGGCTTCATCATTCCAGTTCAGCTCAGAAGCTAGGGTGCGAAACTGTACGGCATAGTCACCCACGATAGAGGCTCCTTGGGTCAAGTTCATTAAGGCAGTCTCTGTGGAGGTAACCCGGGCAGGTTCCTCGAAAACATTCCGGAATTCTTGGCAAAAATTCTGGATGGTGGAGGTGACCGGATCAGAGCGGTCCCACAAAAGGTGTAGCCCAGGCCAGGGCCTTCCCGGAAAGCAGGCTGAGAATAAAGGCTACCTTGGCTCGCTCAGAAGGAAATTGGTCAGACAGTAGCTCGCGGTGGAGAGAGCACTATGACAGGAAGCCACGGCACTGCTTATGATCTCTGTCATACTTGTCAGGCAGGGACAGTTGGATTCTGGAACCTGAGGCAACTGCAGGCGGAGAAGATGCAGCAGGTGCAGGCGGAGGAGCTGGCTGTTGCTGAGACGGCAGGAGCTGCTGCAACATGGCGGTTCACTGGGCCAGCTGTTGACCTTGCTGGGCCACAATGGTGGTGAGGTCCGCTAGGCTTGGCAAAGGAACATCAGCGGGATCTATGGCCGGATCTTTCTGTCAGGAACCGGCAGGACTGGTGGTGGATCCTCTAGGCCAGTGAGGCGATGACGTGGGTTGTACCAAGGGACCAGTTCTAAGTGGTTACTGGTTTTCACCAGAGCCCGCCGCAAGGCGGGATGGACTTGCTGCAACGATAACCACCAGGTCGTATCCCCCAGTAGAAACTCGACCTCACTGGTGGCTGATATGGCGTGGTAACAGGGAGCAGGCAGGAGCGTAGTCTGACGTAGCAGAGGTCAGGGCAGACGGCAAGGATTCAAAGGCGAGTAGACGGTAGCAAGGGTACGGCAACAGGCAAGGCAAATTACACAGTGTGGAATGCTTTCTCAAAGGCACTAGGACACAAAGATCGGGCAAGGGCAGGAAGGGGCAGGTGCATTTTATAGGGAAGGACCAGTGGTAAGTGTTTAAGTGTTATTTCTTTGAGCAGTGTATATAACAGACGATTTCTGCCTGTGCGTGTCTTTTTTTAAAGAAAAGTTGCATGTTATCTTCCACTGACTGGACACTTACTAGTAAACAGTAGGAACAGAGGGTGATTTAGGGAAATACATCAACTACTATATTTAAGGGCTAATTATGCATTTGTGGTAGGCACTGTTTTGGAGGCTCTAGTTGATGCAATTTTGAGGCACTGCTGCTGACAAATTAAGTTCACTATGACTTGTGCTGCTTGGACAATGAATTAAACTGCTTGGGTGTCTGGCATTGTTTGAGACTATTGCTAAACTTACGCTATTATTCGCTGTTTGCAACAGCTGGAGACTCTCTGTTCAGCGCGGGGCTGAGAGCGCACTAACCCATTTTTTTAAATAAGTCTTTTCTTTCTGTGTCAGATCAATGCATGCAGAGGTCTATGTAGGATTTGGGTGGACTACATCTCTCTCTCTCTCTCTCTCTCTCTCTCTCTCTCACAAGAATATGTAATATGTGATACATTAGTAAGTGAACACAACAGTTAATTTGTCTGTTTTATCTTATTTTAGTTTGTTTAGCATATCAGACTAAATTGAAGTCCACAATATCTGCCCAGTCAAAACTCCTTAGCACTTACCATGGATCGGAGAACATGTGATTGGAAGACATTTACACAGAGAGTATCCTGGAAATACCAAAAAACTCAAACAACTCTGAACACATGCAAGGGTCTCAAAACAGGATCTCCTGAGTATATATAATGCCCAAAAAGTTTCATGCCTGATGAAGCTGCAAATGCACAGCGAAACGCATTGCATGTTTTATACAATAAAGCTACTCCCCTGAAGTATCCATAGCTCCGCTTCTCCTATTCTGGACAGCGCCAATTGATCCTGTTTTGAAAGTCCTTTTTCTACTTTATATTACTTCTTTTTTCTGGATCTTTTGCTTTGTTTGATTTTTATATAGCAGATTATAGCGTGTTTTTTTTTGGTTAGCTTTAACAAATGCCTCAGCTAAGATTTCAGGCAGATAGCCCCTTTTTCTGAGTCTGACACCCAATTCTACAGCTTGCTGTCTGAACATGGTGCTATCACTGTTTATGCATTTCAGCCCTAAAAATTTACTGAAGGGGAAACCTTTTTTTGTATGTACAGGATGATAACTGTCATGGTGCAGGATGGTATTGGAAGCAGTTGTTTTTCTGTAGCCTGTGGTTGTTAGATTTCCTTTTTCCAATGTGACCAATACATCCCAAAATTTTAATGATGTACTACTTATTTTAGATGTAAATTTCATGTTGTATTCATTCTCATTGTATACATATATGACAAAATCATTAAAGATATTCTCTGTATTTGCCCAAAAAATGGAAATGTCGTCCACAAAAAAAACTGTGGATATTTTTTCAAAAAAGTGTTCTTAACTGTAAAAATATATTCTTGTTCGAAAGCATCTAAATATAGATTTGCAACGGTACATGCAATAGGCGTACCCATTGCAGTACCATTCTTTTGTGCAAACCTTACTTCATCAATGGCTGAGCACGAACAGTAATGCCTCAAAAATTAAATTGATACACTGTTCACTTTTGTCTGTTTTATTCAAGATCTGCCTGATAACTTGTGTGCCGAAAGCCTGGGGTATTCTTGTATACAGATTTTCTACGTCGATGGACGCTAATAGACAATCTTTACAACTTTCTATACCCTCTAAGGCTATCAAGAATTCATTTTTATCTTTTACTAACGATGACACTACTTTCAGGACAGGTCTTAACCCCTTAAGCACCCAGCCATTTTACACCTTAGGACCCGGCCATTTTTTGCACATCTGACCACTGTCACTTTAAACATGAATAACTCTGGAATGCTTTTAGTTATCATTCTGATTCCGAGAATGTTTTTTAGTGACATATTCTACTTTAACATAGTGGTAAAAATTTTGTGGTAACTTGCATCCTTTCTTGGTGAAAAATTACCAAATTTGATGAAAAATTTGAAAATTTTGCATTTTTCTAACTTTGAAGCTCTCTGCTTGTAAGGAAAATGGATATTCCAAATATTTTTTTTATTTTATTCACATATACAATATGTCTACTTTATGTTTGCATCACAAAATTTACTTTTGGAAGACACCAGAGGGCTTCAAAGTTCAGCAGCAATTTTCCAATTTTTCACAAAATTTTCAAACTCACAATTTTTCAGGGACCAGTTCAGGTTTGAAATGGATTTGAAGGGTCTTCATATTAGAAATACCCGATAAATGACCCCATTATAAAAACCCCAAAGTATTCAAAATGACATTCAATCAGCGTTTTAACCATTTAGGTGTTTCACAGGAATAGCAGCAACGTGAAGGAGAGAATTCACAATCTTCATTTTTTACACTCGCATTTTCTTGTAGACCCAATTTTTGAATTTTTACAAGGGGTAAAAGGAGAAAATGTATACTTATGTTTGTAGCCCAATTTCTCTCGAGTAAGCACATACCTCATATGTCTATGTAAAGTGTTCGGTGGGCGTAGTAGAGGGCTCAGAAGCGAAGGAGCGACAAGGGGATTTTGGAGAGTACGTTTTTCAGAAATGGTTTTTGGGGGGCATGTTGCATTTAGGAAGCCCCTATGGTGCCAGAACAGCAAAAAAAAAACACATGCCATACTATTTTGAAAACTAGACCCCTTGAGGAACGTAGGAACAAGGAATTAAGTGAGCCTTAATACCCCACAGGTGTTTCACGACTTTTGCATATGTAAAAAAAATATATATATTTTTTCACTAAAATGTGTGTTTCCCCCCCAAATTTCACATTTTTGCAAGGGTTAATAGCAGAAAATACCCCCCCAAAATTTGTAACCTCATCTCTTCTGAGTATGGAGGTACCCCATAAGTTGACCTGAAGTGCACTACGGGCGAACTACAATGCTCAGAAGATGAGTCATATTTGGCTTTTTGAGAGCAAATTTTGCTCGGGGGGCATGTCGCATTTAGGAAGCCCCTATGGTGCCAGGACAGCAAAATAACCCCCACATGGCATACCATTTTGGAAACTAGACCCCTTGAGGAATGTAACAAGTGGTACAGTGAGCATTTACCCCCCACTGGTGTCTGTCAGATCTTTGGAACAGTGGGCTGTACAAATTTTTTTATTTGCACAGCCCATTGTTCCAAAGATCTGTCAGACACCTGTGGGGTGTAAATTCTCACTGTACCCCTCATTACATTCCGTGAGGGGTGTAGTTTCTGAAATGGGGTCACAAGTGGGGTTTTGTTTTTTTTGAGTTTGTCAAAACCGCTGTAACAATCAACCACCCCTGTGCAAATCACCTCAAATGTACATGGTGCACTCTCCCCTCTGGGCCTTGTTGTGCGCCCCCAGAGCACTTTACGCCCACATATGGGGTATCGCCGTAGTCAGGAGAAACTGCATTACAAATTTTGGGGGGCATTTTTCCCTTTTACCTCTTGTCAAAATGAAAAGTATAGGGCAACACTAGCATGTTAGTGTAAACATTTTTTTTTTACACTAACATGCTGGTGTAGACCCCAACTTCCCCTTTTCATAAAGGGTGAAAGGAGAAAAAGCCCCCCAAAATTTGTTAGGCAATTTCTCCCGAGTACGGCGATACCCCATATGTGACCCTAAACTGTTGCCTTGAAATACGACAGGGCTCCAAAGTGAGAGCGCCATGTGCATTTGAGGCCTGAATTAGGGATTTGCATAGGGGTGGACATAGGGGTATTCTACGCCAGCGATTCCCAAACAGGGTGCCTCCAGCTGTTGCAAAACTCCCAGCATGCTTGGACAGTCAACGGCTGTCCGGCAATACTGGGAGTTGTTGTTTTGCAACAGCTGGAGGCTCCATTTTGGAAAGAGTGGCGTACCAGACGTTTTTCATTTTTATTGGGGAGGGGGGCTGTGTAGGGGTATGTGTATATGTAGTGTTTTTTACTTATTTTATTTTGTTATTTTGTGTTAGTGTAGTGTTTTCAGGGTACAGTCACACGGGCGGGGGATTACAGCGAGTTTCCCGCTGCGAGTTTGAGTTGCCGCGCAAAATTTGCTGCATCGCAAACTTGCAGCCTGATACTCACTGTAAGCCCCCTGCCCATGTGAATGTACCCTGTACATTCACAGGGGGGGGGGGGAATTCCAGCTGTTGCAAAACTACAACTCCCAGCATGCACAGTCTATCAGTGCATGCTGGTAGTTATAGTTTTGCAACAGCTGGAGGCACACGGGTTGGGAAACACTGAGTTAGGAAACAGACAATGTCTCCCAAACAGTGTGCCTCCTGTTGTTGCAAAACCACAACTCCCAGCATGCCCAGGCAGCCGAAGGGCATATTGGGAGTAGTGGTTACGCAACAGCTGGAGGAGAACAGTTTGGGACCACTGTGTAGTGGTGTCCAAGCTGTAGCCCTCCAGATGTTGCAAAACTACAACTCCCAGTATGCCAAAACTGTCCAGGCATGCTGGGAGTTGTAGTTCTGCAACATCTGAAGGGCCAGATGTTACAGAACTACAACTCCCAGCATGCCTGGACAGTAACGGCATGCTGAGGATGTGTAGTTTTGCAACATCTGGAAGGGCACAGTGGTCTACAAACAGAGGACCTCCAGATGTTGCAAAACTGCAACTCCCAGCATGCCCAGATGCCAAGGACTGTCTGGGCATGCTGGGAGTTGTAGTTTACAGGGTCCCATTACAGCAATGCATGTCGCTTTACGGCGACGTGCATTGCTGTAAAGGGCCCGACCGCGGCTGAAGATCAACTCACCCGTCTTCATCGCCGGGATCCGGGTCTTCAGGGACGAGGTAAGTACCGGGGCTGGTCCCCAGCACTCCCCCGTCCCCCGCCGCGTCCTCCGGTCTTCCTCCCGTCCTCTCCGGACTTCAAGGGGCGGGCAGGGCGGGAGGAAGTAACCGCCCCCCCTGCGATTGGTCAGTTAACTAACCGAAGAATCTCAGGGGATCGGAGGAGGTGTCAGGCTTGCCACCTTTCTCCTATACTTTAGCATGGTCCTGGCTGTCTGTGACAGCCGGGATCATGCAAAATTACCGGGCGGTCGGGTCCCAGAGACCCGATCAGCCCGGTATCACCGCAGATCGCAAGGGCGATTTCCCTTGCGATTTGCGGCGATCGCCGACATGGGGGGCCTACATGGCCCCCCTCGGCGTTTGCCCTGGATGCCTGCTGAAGCATTTCAGCAGGCATCCGCTTCCGATCTCTGCCCGGGGCGCGGCAGAGACCGGAGAAACACCAGGACGTACTAGTACGTCCTGGGTTCTTAAAGCCCAGGGTGCCAGGTCGTTCTAGTACGTCCTGGGTCCTTAAGGGGTTAAGAGACAATCTAAAAATTGTGACAATGGTAGTGACCCCACACTGGAGACTATAGGTCTTCCTGGTGGGGCCACTAACGTTTTATAATTATTGGAACAAAGTACCATGTGGAGTATTGTGAAAAGAGTGGTAAACGTTTCTCAGCTGTTTTTTTTTTTGTTAGAACGTTTAGCTCAACATATTTTCTAAGTGACTGTAAACCTGATTTGTACTTAGAAGTTAGATTATTCTTTAGCTGTTCATATGAATTTTTGTCTGATAACTGTCACCAGGCCTCTTTTTTATAGCACTCTGCAACCATTATCACCACATTACACCTCTTATCTGCCTTTTTTATTACTAGATTTTTTTTAGCCATTTCAAAGCTTCAGATTCTTCTATTGACAGATTAGGGGGGGAGAGCGGATCCATTTGTGCTTTAACTGCCTCCAAAACTTTATTTTGAAACAAATCTATACTACCCCCGGGTGTGAGGGGGGTTCAGAGTTGACTTTACTCTGCCTATAAAAATGTAAACTGTCTGTATATCTCTCTCTGACAGTACAAATTCTTCCTCCATCAACTCCCCTGTATTATGAGACAGTCTTGTTCCTGACTATTAATATCTCCCAAAGTACTAAAGCCTAACGGCCCAATGTTCATAGGTAATTCACCTTTTTTTTTCCTTGGTTATTTATTACTTTATTTTTAAAAACTTTTTAAAGGTTTAATTTTCTGGTCGCCTTGAACAGGTCCACCTCAAATTCAGTGAGGTATAACTTCTACGGCAGGCAGAAACTTAAATCCTGCTTCACTAAATTCTACGTCAGTGAATAGACCACTTTAGATTGGTCTGGCATGTGGGAAGTAAACTGTCTTTTTATTTCTTCCAAGAAACTCTCTTTCTTTTCTGCGTTTCTTGTTTTATTCTTTTTTCTTCCTCTTCGTGTATTTCTTCCTCCTACAGAGTCCGCCTCTTCTGCTTGTTTATTTGTGTTGGAACTGGTTACACTATGCGTTTCTTCACCGACCTCATCAGAACAACTCATTTCAGAATTGGTGGTCCAATAGTTCGAAACTTTCTTTTTGTTTTTTCCTCATATTTTTTCTAAAGGATTTGGTTTTCATTTCAGTTTTCTTCAAAAAGATTTTTCCTACGTTGTAGTCTTTTTTTTTTATCTTGTATGAATTTGTCTCTTTTAATTTCCTTAATCTTTGTTTGCATTAGTAGTATAGTAGTAATTTCTTATCCAATTTTTTGGGAATTCTTCATACTGTTTTTCAGATAACCTGGTGCGTAATTCTGTTTTTCCTCTGCATAGGTCGGTGGTGACCCGCTCAAATTATTGTGTATTACACTCTAAAAGCAATTTTAATTATTCTTGATGCAAACCACTTTTGATCAAT
The DNA here is from genome assembly GCF_029499605.1 of Hyla sarda. NCBI lineage: Eukaryota > Metazoa > Chordata > Amphibia > Anura > Hylidae > Hyla > Hyla sarda. The sequence continues at coordinate 52,098,482 of NC_079197.1, forward strand.
ATACGGGTCATCCATATATTGGGAAGCCTCCTTGTATCCCGGTAGTCCTCTTGGGACTCCTGGCATTCTAGATAGGTATTCGGGGAAATGAGAGTCCAGAATAGTCTTGTTTCCTTTTCTGCAAGAGAAATGATTTTAAATTCCCAATTTTTTGTGCTTAGCAATTGTATTGTGTCCCTTTCATTACATTGTAAAAGGAAAGCACTAGCTCCTTCTCGTCCCACCTGCATGGCATCTAATTTACGGGTTACATCTTTTGCCCCATTGTTTTCTGAATCGGAATTTTCAATTTCCATAATGTTAGTGGGAACCTTTCAAGTTATCTTCTTCTCTTTCTTCAGACTAACATAAGGTGTGCTCTGGTTATAACAAGCAGTCCAACATTAAACATAGTTCAACAGATAAAGAAACTGGCACTATCTTAACCTGTTAAGGACCCAGGGCGTATGGGTACCTAAGGGCCCAGGAAGTACCTGTATGCCCGTGGGAATTTCGGTCCCAGCCGCGCGCCGGGTGGGGACCGGACCAGGGTGATTGCTGATATCGATCGCCGAAGAGCATGCTGGGAGATGTAGTTATGCAACAGCTGAAGGTACGCAACTACAACTCCCAGCATGCCGAGTTGTTTGCTGTTTGGACATGCTGGTTTTTGCAGTTTTGCAATATCTGGAGGGCTACAGTTTAAAGACCACTGCACAGTGATCTCCAAACGGTAGCCCTCCAGATGTTGCAAAACTACAACATCTGGAGGGCTACAGTTTGAGACCACTATACAGTGATCTCTAAACTGTAGCCCTCCAGATGTAGCAAAACCACAACTCCCAGCATGCCCAGAAAACTGTTTGGGCATGCTGGGATTTGTAGTTTTGCAACAGCTGGAGGGTCACAGTTTGGAGATCACTGTGCAGTGATCTCTAAACTGTGGCCCTCTAGATCTTGCAAAACTACAACTCGTAGCATGCCCACACAGCAGTTTGCTGTCTGTGCATGCTGGGATTTGTAGTTTTGCAACATCTGGAGGGCTACCGTTTGGAGATCACTGTGCAGTGGTCTTTAAACTGTAGCCCTCCAGATATTGCAAAACTGCAAAAACCAGCATGTCCAAACAGCAAACAACTCGGCATGCTGGGAGTTGTAGTTGCGTACCTTCAGTTGTTGCATAACTACATCTCCCAGCATGCTCTTCGGCGATCAGTACATGCTGGGAGTTGTAGTTTTGAAAATGCTGGAGGTTTGCCACCCCCCCCCCCCCCATGTGAATGTACAGGGTACATTTACACTGGCGGGTTTACAGTAAGTTTCCTGCTTGAAGTTTTAGCTGCGGCAAATTTTTCGCCGCGGCGCAAACTCATAGCGGGAAACTCACTGTAAAACCTACACCAGTGCAAATGTACCTTAAAATCACTACACTACACTAACACATAATAAAGGGTAAAACACTACATATACACCCCCTTACACTGCCCTCCCCCAATAAAAATGAAAAACGTATTGTACGGCAGTGTTTCTAAAATGGAGCCTCCAGCTGTTGCGAAATAACAACTCCCAGCATTTCCGGACAGCCACTGACTGTCCAGGCATGCTGGGAGTTTAGCAACAGCTGGAGGCACCCTGTTTGGGAATCACTGGCATAGAATACCCCTATGTCCACCCCTATGCAATCCCTAATTTACTCCTCAAATGCGCATGACACTCTCTCACTTTGGAGCCTTGTCGTATTTCAAGGAAACAGTTTAGGGCCACATATGGTGTATTTCCGTACTTGGGAGAAATTGCACTACAAATTTTGGGGGGCTTTTTCTCCTTTTACGCCTTATCAAAAGGAAAAGTTGGGGGCTACACAAGCCTGTTAGTGTAAAAAAAAAAAATTACACTAACATGCTGGCATTGCCCCATACTTTTTATTTTCACAAGCGGTAAAAGGAAAAAAAGACTCCCAAAATTTGTAACGCAATTTCTCCTGAGTACGGAAATACCCCATATGTGGGCGTAAAATGCTCTGCGGGCGCACAACAAGGCTCAGGAGTGAGAGTGTACTATGTATATTTGATGCCTAAATTGGTGATTTGTACAGGGGTAGCTGATTTTACAGTGGTTCTGACATACACGCAAAAAAAGAAATACCCACATGTGACCCCATTTTGGAAACTACACCCCTCATGGAACGTAACAAGGGGTATAGTGAGCCTTAACACCCCACAGGTGTTTAAAGGGGTACTCCGGTGCTTAGACATCTTATCCCCTATCCAAAGGATAGGGGATAAGATGCCTGATCGCGGGAGTCCCGCCGCTGGGGACCCCCGTGATCTTGCATGCTGCACCCCGTTTGTAATCAGTAATCAGCTGTCACGCCCCCTCCCGTAGGCTTGCATTGAGGGGCGGAGCATGACATCACACAGGGGCGGGGGCGTGACGTCACACGCCGCCCACCCTGTAGTCGCCGGTAATCAGTCCCAGAGCGAACACGCTCCAGGGACTGATTACAAACGGGGTGCCGCGTGCAAGATCACGGGGGTCCCCAGCGGCCGGACTCCCGCGATCAGGCATCTTATCCCCTATCCTTTGGATAGGGGATAAGATGTCTAAGCACTGGAGTAACTCTTTAATGAAAATTCTTCAAAGTTGGATGGAAAAATGAAAAAAAAAATTATTCACTAAAATGCTGGTGTTACCCCAAATTTTTCTTTTTCACAAGGGTAAATAGGGGAAAAATATTGTAACCCCATTTCTTCTGAGTAAGAACATACTCCATATGTGGATGTAAAGTGCTCTCCTGCGCACTACAATGCTCAGAAGAGAAGGAGTACCATTGGCTTTTGAAGAGAAAATTTGGCTGGAATTGAAGGCCAATTGTGTTTACAAAGCCCCCATAGTACCAGAACAATGGACCCCCCCACATGTGATCCCATTTTGGAAACTACACCCCTCATGTAATGTAATAAGGGGTACAGTGAGCATAATTTTTTTCTGGCTTCGTAATACATTGTATGAACAAAAAAAAAGTGTATCAGTGGAAAGTACAACTTGTCATGCAGACAATAAGCCCTAATACAACTTTGTCAGGAAAAAACATGAATCCAAAAAGAAATAAAAAAAAAAAAAAAAGATGCTGGGTCATGAAGGGGTACTCCAGTGAAAAACTTTTTTTTTTTTAAATCAACTGGTGCCAGAAAGTTAAACAGATTTGTAAGTTACTTCATGGACTTCTGTCCATGTCAGGAACTGTCCAGCGTAGGAGCAAATCCTCATATCAAACCTATCCTGCTCTGGACAGTTCCTGACATGGACAGAGATGTCAGCAGAGAGCACTGGGGTCAGACTGAAAAGAAATACAAGAAGAAGAGAACTTCCTCTTGAGCATACAGTAGCTCATAAGCACAGGAAGGATTATGATTTTGAAATTTACAAATCTGTCAAACTTTCTGGCACAAGTTGATAAAAAAAAATATATATATATGTATATATACACACACACACACACAATGTTTTCTACTGGAGTTCCGCTTTAAATAGCATACAGCAATGCCAATCTCCATGTAGGGTGGCAAACGTAAAGGGATACTCCGTGAAAAACTTTTTTTTTTTTTTAATCAACTGGTGCCAGAAAGTTAAACCGATTTGTAAATTACTTCTATTAAATTAAATTGTTGTAAATTATTAAATCTTAATCCTTCCTGTACTTATTAGCTGCGGAATACTACAGTGGAAATTCTTTTCCGTTTGAAACACAGAGCTGTCTGCTGACATCATGAGCACAGTGCTCTCTGCTGACATCTCTGTCCATTTTAGGAACTGTCCAGGGTAAAAGGAAATCCCCATAGCAAACATATGCTGTTCTGGACAGTTCCTAAAATGGACAGAGATGTCAGCAGAGAGCACTGTGCTCGTGATGTCAGCAGACAGCTCTGTGTTTCAAAAATTTGTTTCAAGATTTTTTAATAGAAGTAATTTACAAATCTGTTTAACTTTCTGGCACCAGTTGATTTAAAAAAAAAAGTTTTTCACCAGAGTATCCCTTTCCGTTTTTCACCGGAGTACCCCTTTAACAGGGAACAACAGGGGCAAAAAGACTTTAGAAAATAAAAAAACAACAGAAACGGGAGACCATGAAGATTTAAAGAAGAGCTCAATTTGTTTCATTCACCCATCTAACACACTCAACCTTATAACAGTAATGGCCTATACTTTTTCCTATTCAGTCTTTTCCTTGTCTGTCTTTTTGGGTGGCAGTACTTTCTAGTACTACACATAAATAGAAGAATGAATTTATTATTATTGCTTGGCCAGGGTGGCATAATTCTTGGAAATCACACTTTAACTTAACACATTGACTTTCATGTTATCACATGGTAAAAGGCCTACCTGAAAGGGGTTACCTTAAAGGGATAGAACTTTTCTCATTTTTTTAAATCCTGCCAAGCTGACACATTTAAAAACAAATAAACTGAACTTACCTCTCGTCGTTACCTGATTCCTCCCGTATCCTGCTCCCATCCTCCAGAGTTGTCTTCTTTCTGTTTCTTGTGGCTCAACTATTCACTAGATGTAGTTGTGTCCTACCTCGTCTAGTGATAGGCTGAGCAGCAGTGTGGTGTATTAGGCCCTAAATAAAACCAAAATTCACTGAACGAAGGGCTGGGGTGATCAAAAACTAAATAATCACATTCCAATTCACATAGGAAAACATGGATGACAGGGTAAAAAAAAAACTAAATACAACCTCCCCTCCCTAAGTGTAACATAGTAAAATTTCCCTTTTATTGAAGCTGAATTAAAACGGTTCAAAATTTGTGCATAAAAAATGCAGCAACAGTCCATGTATATGTATGTAACACTTCTCAAAGAGAACAGACCTATTATGGACAGCGTGCACTGGCTGCTTTAAAACCATAGACACTTTGTCTCCCCTACATGTTTTGTGGCACCAGCCACATCATCAAGGGTAAGGAGACAAATGACTGGGTACTATATTACACTTAAGGAGGCGGAGTTTTGTATTTAGGGGTTATTTTATCCCGTCATCCAGGTTTTCCTGGTGACTTGGGGTTTAGTTATTTAGTGTGTATTAGGCCCTGGCACCAGTTAGAAGACCAGTGTCGGGGCTCAGTATGTCACATTGACATTCAACCAATCACTGGCCCAGGCAGAAATCACTGTGGACAGGGTTTAGCTAAGCTGCAGTCTGACAAGTCAAACACAATATTAAGGAAAAGGATCACACTGCAAGACTGGAGCAGGATACTGGAGGCATGGGGAGAAGTGGGAAGTAAGTCTAAGTTTGTTTTCTTTTTCAAATGCCAAGAATTGGACAGGATTTTTTAAAGGGAGTACACCTTTAAGTTACAGAATTAAGCTCTACTTAACTTTTATTACATAAGTCCTTTTGCCAAAAACATCAAAGAGCTTTTGGATGCAGTTATAATAAGGCGATTGTCATCTTGAATAGGGGTGTGGAAATTTCATTAAAAAACTACTTGTCCAAGGGACTGAAACGGAGCAAAATCTACTTGTCCCTCATGACGATCCACTTGTCCTGGCCAATTTCAGCTTCTACACTCTCGTTTTTTCATCCTCGCCCTATAATAGACATAACTACCTACTATAATGATACCTTTTAATTTTCAATAATATATTCTCCGAACCAAAATATATATATATATATATATATATATATAATATCGGTGAAGTGAAATTGAAATAGTAAAAGATTAATTTAGCAAATTTGGTGGTTTTCTTTTCTACGGCATTTACCTTGTGGTTGAGCTAACATGTTGTTTTGATACTTTAGACTCGCCTGATTACAGTAATACCAGATTTGTATAGTTTCCGTCATGTTTTACAAATTTTAAAAACATTAACTTTTTTGAACTAATTGTCATTTTTTGACCCCTGTAGCTTTTTTTTTTTATTTATTTCCGCATACCAGGCTGTATGATGGCTCATATTTTGCGCCATTATCTGTTTTTTTTTTTTGTATCAGTACCATTTTGGTACTGATCTGACTTTTTAATCGCTTTTTAACTTTTTTTTTTCTGGGATATTATAAAACTTGCAATTCTGTGGTTTGGTATTTTTTTTTACATTTACGTCATTTACCATATGGGATACATAATGTTATATTTTAACCCCTTAAGGACCCGGGGTTTTTCCATTTTTGTTTTTTCCTCCTTACCTTTAAAAAATCATAACTCTTTCAATCTTTCACCTAAAAATCCATATGACAGCTTATTTTTTGCTCCACCAATTCTACGTTGTAATGACGTCAGTCATTTTACCCAAAAATCTACGGCGAAACGGAAAAAAAAATCAATGTGAGACAAAATTGATAAAAAAACGCCATTTTGTAAATTTTGGGGGCTTCCGTTTCTGCACAGTACATTTTTCGGTAAAAATTACACCTTCTTTTTATTCTGTAGGTCCATATGGTTAAAATGATACCCTACTTATGTAGGTTTGATTTTGTCATACTTCTGGAAAAAATCAAAACTACATGCAGGAAAATGTATACGTTTAAAATTGTCATCTTCTGACCCCTATAACTTTTTTATTTTTCCGCGTATGGAGCGGTATGAGGGCAAATTTTTTGCGCCGTGACGCATCCCCGCGTTATAGATCGGGAGCGGACTCAGGGCGTACAGGTACGCCCTGGGTCCTTAACAGGTCAATAGTTCGTACAATTATGCACGTAGCGATACTAAATATGTTTATTATTATTATTATGTTTACATGTTTTTATATAGGAAAAGGGGTGATTTGAACTTTTAACATGGAAGGGGTTAAGGTGTGTCTTTTAAGCTTTCATTAAAGTACTTTTTATTCACTTTATTAGACTTTTAGGAGGAATCATTAGATTCCTCATACAGATCAATAGAGTTCTATTGAACTTCATTGATCGTTATGCTCTGCGATCCATTGATAGAGCCTAGTGCAGCCAGGCTCTATCAATGACAGAGCCAGGGAACAGAGGTAAGCCCTCCGGCTACCTCTATAGTGGATCTTCCCCCCACAATCACGCTGCGGGGGGGGGGGGGGGGGGCATCCACCCCACAAGCCCATCAGGGAGCATTCACATGTCCCTTCAGACATCGCTGTCAGTTTTGACAGCGGCGATCTAAAGGGGATAATAGCAAGCTGCGGCGATCGCTGCATGCTGGCTATTAGCAGCCGCTCCAAGCTACTGAGAACAGCTAGGGGCTGCAGAGTATGGATCAGGCACAAGATGGGAGCCCGCTCCATACAGACTGCTGAGCGCCGCCGTGCTTGTCAGGTCCGGCCCTGCTTGCCTGAAGCAGAGTTAAGGGCCGGAAAAATTCACCTGTCCGGCGCCCGGAACTGCATGTCCCGGCCGTCAGGCGATAGGAATTCCACATCCCTGCTTGAAGAAATGAAAAGACTATTCTAGTTGTTTAACTACACTGCATTTGTGCATTCATAAGGAGCAGATTATGTAAGTTAAGGAGTTCGTTTAGGATTAGGAATAAGCTAGTGGGAAAAAAAAGCTGTGAGTAACAAAAACTGCCAATTCAAAATTTTCTATTTCCTGTTTGGTTTTAGTAGCTATAAGCTAAATTTGAGAAAAGTCCAGATTAAATTTTTAAACGAGAACAAAGGGAACGCCAGAATTTGGAGACAAATTGCACCCCACGATCCGAGACAATGTGGGAAGGAAGACCATGAAGACAAAAATGGTTGAGAAAATGTTTAGCCAACTGAGGAGCTGAAGGAAGTCCGGGCAAAGGAATAAAATGTGCCATCTTGGAAAACCGATTGACGACCACTCAGATGACTGTTTGTTACTGGAAGGAGGAAGATCAGAGATGAAATCCATTGCTATATGAGTCCAAAGGGCATCCGGAATAGGTAAGGGCTGTAAGAGTCCAGCAGGTCTTAAATGAGGAGTCTTGTTTCAAGCACAGGTGGTACAAGAACTGACAAAATCTGTGACATCTTGTTTGAGATGTGGCCGCCAATAGTGTCGAGACATTAACTGAAAAGATTTCTTGATCCCAGAGTGTCCAACCAACAACGAGGAGTGTACCCAACGGAGGACACGACGCCTGAGGTGAGGAGGCACGAACATCTTCTAGGTGGAACTTGAAGAGAAGCTAGAGCTGCAGTATATCCTGACCAACAACATCAGAGGAATGAGAAAGAGCATCGGCTCTAACATTTTTCTCTGCAGGACGAAAATGAATGATAAAGTTGAATCGAGAGAAGAAGAGCGACCACCCTGCTTTATGGGGATTCAAGAGCTGAGCAGATTGTAGATATAAAAAAGGTGTTTGTGATCAGTAAAAATGCTGATTGAATGTGTAGATCCCTCTAAAAGATGATGCCATTCTTCTAAGGCAAGTTTAATGGCGAGGAGTTCCCGGTCACCAATAGAATAGTTTCTCTCCGCAGGAGAAAAGGTCTTGGAAAAATAACCGCAAGTAATGTTTTTTTTTCTTTAGAAGACTTTTGAGTAAGAACTGCGCCAGTTCCAACAGAAGATGCGTCTACCTCCAAACAGAACAGTTTTCCAGGATCAGGTCTAGAGAGAAGAGGTGCAGAAGCGAAGACAGACTTCAACTGAGAAAAGGCCTCTTCATCCTTGGGAGACCAATTTTTGCTATTATTTTCTTTGGTAAGGGCAACAATTAGGGCAACCAGGTAAGAAAAATGAGGTACAAACTGACAGTAGAAGTTTGCAAACCCCCAAAAATGTTGAATAGCCCGAAGGCCTGAAGGACATGGCCAGTCCAAAACAGCAGAAAGCTTAGCAGGATCCATCAGAAGACCTTGATGGGAGTCTATGTAACCCAAAAAAGGAAGGCTCATTCTCTCAAAGAGACATTTCTCCAGCTTGGCAAATAGACGATTCTCCCATAGAAGCTGCAGGACTTGGCGGACATGAACACAAGGTTTTAAATTGGAAGAGAAGACCAGGATATCGTCCAGACAGACCAAGACACAGGTATACAATAAATCACGGAAGATTATTTACCACTGTACCACATCATAGCCAGTGAGCCAGAAGAAGCGTGTAACACAAAACGTCGCTCTGTTTGTACCTGTTTGACTTGCACCCGTATCAGCTAATAAAAGAAGCCGTGGACACAAGTGAGTTGCCACCCACTTCATTCCCTCCTGTACGTATAACATAAATCACGGAAGATGTCATTAACAAATTCTTGGAAGACTGCTGGGGCATTGCAGAGACCGAATGCCATCACTAGGTACTCAAAATGTCCGTCTCGGGTGTTAAAAGCTGCCTTCCATTTGTCACCCTCACAAATGCGAATTAAATTGTATGCTCTGCGGAGATCTAATTTAGTGAAGATTCTGGCTCCACATAGACAATCAAAGAGTTCTGAGATCAGGGGCAAAGGGTAGCAACTTTTTTATTGTAATTTCATTAAGTCCCCGATAGTCAATGCAAGGACGAAGAGAACCATCTTTTTTCCCAACAAAGAAGAATCCAGGTCCGGCAGGAGAGGTGGATTTCCGGACAAAAACCCTTTTGTAGGTTTTCTTGAATATATCTTTCCATAGCTTGAGTCACTGGAACAGACAATGAATAAATTATTTCCCGAGGAGGTGTAGTACCTGGTTGAAGATCAATGGGACAATCGTAGGGATGATGTCGTGGAAGAGTCTCTGCTTGTTTTTCGCAGAATACATCAGCAAAGTCATGATAAGGGGAAGGTATACTCGAGTTAATGAGTGATGATGAAATTGTCTTAGGCAGGCAGGGCTCCAGACAGTGACCTTGACAGTAAGTTCCCCAACGAGAAACTTCTCTAGAATTCCAATAAATTAAGGAGAATGACGCTGAAGCCAAGGAAGTCCTAGAAGAAGTTCAGAAGTACAATGTGGTAGCACAAAGAACTGTATATTTTCCTTATGCAAAACTCCCACTTTCATAGTAAGAGGTTCAGTTCAGTAAAAGGACCATACCCCTGAGGTTCTCTCCGTTATCTGAAGAGATATATAGAGGCTTGTCAAGCCGGGACAACCGATGCTTTTGGGCCAGGGTTGCGTCAATAAAGTTTCCCGCGGAACCAGAGTCCAGGAAGGCAGAAGAGAATAATGAAGACTTAGTAGGAGTATGAACTTGCACAAGCATGATCAAACGTGGAAAGGTAATATTCCCACCCAGGGACGCCTCTCCTACGTGCCCTAGTTGAAAGCATTTCCCGGACGCTGAGGGCGAAGAGTACACTCTTTAAAGGAAGTGTTCAGGACTGGCATAGTAAAGGCATAAGTTCTCATTGCCTCGTCGGATTCTTTCTTGTAAAGAAAGTCTAATGCGGTCCACCTGCATGGGATCTTCTGCTGGTGAAGGAGAGAGTTGTAGTGGACGTTGAAAGATGGGAGAGAAACGGGGAAAACGCTGTGACCGAAGCAGTTCTCTCTCACGACGTAGCTCCTCTTGTCTCTCCGAGAACCATATGTCAATTCGAGTGGCAAGATTAATGAGATCTATCAGGGAGGATGGAAGATCTCGAGCCACCACGGCGTCCTTGATCCTACTAGATAGACACTTTTTAAAAGTAGTGCACAAAGCCTTATTGTTCCACGCCAGTTCGGAGGCCAAGATGCAGAATTGCACTGCGTTATCTCCCACTGAAGAATTTCCTTGAGAGAGATTCAGTGAGGCTGTCTCCTCAGAAGATGCCGGGGCCGACTCCACAAATGCATTACAAAATTCTGCAAGGAAAGTCCGGAGATTAGAGGACAACGGGTGATTGCAGTCCCACAGCGGGTTAGCCCAGGCCAAGGCTTTTCCAGAAAGAAGGCTAATGACGAATGCCACTTTGGCACGCTTGGTAGGAAACTGGTCCGCTTGGAGTTCTAGGTGCATGGAACACTGAGTTAAGAAGCCCCTGCAAAACTTCGGATCTTCATCATATTTAGCAGGCAGAGACAGACGAATCTTGGAGCCAACTGAAGCAACAGGAGCAGGAACAGCGGAGGGTTCTGTCGGAGGAGATTGAGGCTGTTGTGAAGCTAGGAGTTGCTGCACCAGTGTGGAAAGCTGAGACATCTGCTGTGCTTGCTGTTCTATCCGTGCAGACTGTCGAGCCACAATTGTAGAAAGGTTAGCAACACTAGGCAGAGGAACTTGGGCTGGATCAATGACCGGATCTTACTGTAACAGTCTAACCGTAAACGACTGGGAAGTGGATCCGCTGTCCTGTGTGGACAATGGATGAACCGCACCAGGGAGCAGAGTCTAAGGTGCTGCTTGTTTTCACCAGAGCCAGCTGCAAAGCGGGATGGACTTGCTGTGGCAGGTGGCACACAGGTCGCTACCCCTGGCACCAACTGTCAACACAGGCTGCCCAAATGTAACTTGGCACAGGAACGCTTTCTTAGGGCACTAAGCACAAAGATCTGACACCATAATAGGGAGGTGCCGGACTAATATAGAGTCCACCCAGAGAACAACTGGCCCTTTAAATCTAGCAACGCCGGCATGTATGTGCCCTAAGGGAAGGGGATGCACGTGCCGGCGAAGCAGGACAGGCGAACACAAGGGGTCTGAGGATTTCGGTACCTAATGGCAGTCAGGCTACCTCTGGCAAGCCCATGGAGGGCTGTGTGGCCCCCCCAAAGAAATGCCATCCCACACCATTACTGACCCACCACCAAACTGGTTATGCTGGAGGATGTTGCAGGCAGCAGAACATTCTCCACAGTGTCTCCAGACTGTCACATGTACTCAGTGTGAAACTGATTTAATCTGTGAAGAGCACATGGCGCCAGCGGCAAATTTGCCAATCTTGGTGTTCTCTGGCAAATGCCAAACGTCCTGCATGGTGTTGGGCTGTAAGCACAACCCCCTCCTGTGGATGTCGGGCCCTCATACCACCCTCATGGAGTATGTTTCTGACCGTTTGAGTTAGTGCTGGGCGGTATACCGGTTCATACCGAATACCGGTATGTTTTTCCTGCACAATATGAATTTTTCCTATACTGCAATACCGGTCAGGCCCCTCCCCCTCAAATGAATGAATGAATTATCGTATACCGTTAAATACCGTGGAACCGCCATAACTTACAAAAATACAGTGATATGCATTTTTGGTCATACCGCCCAGCACTTGTTTGAGTGGGCACATGCACATTTGAGGCCTGCTGGAGGTCATTTTGCAGGGCTCTGGCAGTGCTCCTCCTTGCACAAAGGCGGAGGTAGCGGTCCCGCTGGGTTGTTGCCCTCCTACGGCATCCTCCATGTCTCCTGATGTATTGGCCTGTCTCCTGGTAGCACCACCATGCTCTGGATACAACGCTGACAGATACAGAAAACCTTCTTGCCATAGCTTGCATTGATGTGCCATCCTGGATGAGCTGCACTACCTGAGCAACTTGTATGGGTTGTAGACTCCGTCTCATGCTACAAATAGAGTGAAAGCACCGCCAGCATTCAAAAGTGAATAAAACATCAGCCAGGAAGCATAGGAACTGAGAAGTGGTCTGTGGTCACCACCTGCAGAGCCACTCCTTTATAGGGGGTGTCTTGCTAATTGCCTATAATTTCCACATGTTGTCTGTTCCATTTGCACAACAGCATGTGAAATTAATTGTCAATCAGTGTTGCTTTCTAAGTGCACAGTGTGTTTTCACAGAAGTGTAATTGGCTTGGAGTTACTTTGTGTTGTTTAAGTGTTCCCTTTATTTTTTTGAGCAGTATACATAAAAGAAACCCCACAAAATTAAAACCTGACCCTGCTAATAAATAAAGACCAATGTATGTACTTTTTTCATAGACCATAATAGAACACACTATAGGATATTAAAAAAAAAATACTGCTGCTTTAATACCTATTTTACTGCTGTTTTTGGGTTCGATTTTACAATGTGTGAATCCCGCCTAAGGCTATGGTTCATACATAGTATTTTGTTCAGGATTTTGCTTAGTATTTTTAACCAAAAGTAGGAGTGAAAATGATACAGAAATCTTTCCATTTATAGTTTTTCTCTGTGTCGGTTGCACTCTCGGTTTTGGTTAAAGGAAATCTGTCACCAGCACTAACTTGTCAGTACAGACAGATGCATGTGACAAGTGCATGTGACGCTGATAACAACAAAACTCACCTTGTCCCGTTCTGTGATGTGGATCTTTTGTAATCTCCTCCCTTAGCTCCGCTCCAGGCACCTCACTTACGTCACTAAGCTCCACCCATGCCCCAAGTCGCTGCTGCAATCTGCAGGGTCTCGCAGCAGCGGTGACGTCAGTAAGCTCCGCCCGTGCCCCAAGCCGGCTGCCGGGACTGGAGCTAACAGAGGAAATTACCGTAGATCTCCGGAATGGAACGGGGCAAGATGAGTACCATTGTCATCAGTCTCACCTGCATTATCTGTCGGTACCGAAAGGTTAGTGCAGGTGACATTGGTGACAAATTTCCTTTAATAATACTGAAAAAAAATCCTGAACAAAATACTAGCTTTAGGCTGGGCTCACAGTGTGGGGAGATTTATCAAAACCTGTCCAGAGGAAAAGTTGCCCAGTTGCCCAACAAGCAACCAATCAGCTACCTTCTTTCATTTTTAACAAGGCCTCTGCAAAATGAAAGAAGCAATCTGATTGGTTGCTATGGGAACTTTTCCTTTGCACAGGTTTTGATAAATCTACCCCAATAATATGATTCATGGAAGCATATGAAAAAGCAGCCATCAGTGCATATTTTCATGTCATATTACGACTTGTTAACCTTACTTAATGTGAAAAACAAAAGACAAGTGAAGATATCCTTTGACTTCCCAGGTGTATGCACCTCAGCCTGAAGCCATTAAAAGATATTTTTTTAAAGAAATCAAACTTCAAATTGAAGGTGATGAAAAGTAAAAATCATATATAATTGTCTTTATATTGTGATTAGTACAAAAAATAAAATAAAAAGACGCACTTCTGCTAAGTGTCCACACACTGGACCGATTTGTCGGTATGGCATATGTGAGGCAGAATTTTTTTTCCACTACTCCTTTCATTGAAAAAATGAAAAAAAAAAAACTTAGTGAAACATGTATAGAAGACCATAATTGTATACATCACATACACTTTTCTTAACTTAACTAATCATTTATATTTTAGCACAAACAGAAAAAAATATTCATGTATTCTGCTACTATATGCACATCAGCAACTAAGGATGATATGTTATTTGAGGGAAAGAGACGGCCTCAATCCTTGATAGCTTTACATTTCCAAGTAAGTGCTTCCTCATTCTAGCTTGTCATTGCATAACCTAAATAGGCTCTGTAATGCATTTAAAGTGTCCTACAAAGCATACTTGCACCTGATCTGATATCCACAATAGAGAGACGCATTGGTACGCTGGGAGGTAAAGTTGTCACGGCCACTATACAATGTCTTATCAAGTAAGCAGTCATGCGGTTTCATATGCCTGGAGGCACACTTTAATTCAATTGTGTTAAATTGCAATAAATGTTACAGTATACAGGTAAACAACTACTACACTTAGAACATCTTCTAAACACAGACCAAATGAAATGCTGCCATGGAGTGTTCAAGTTATTAAAGCCTGTGCGCCTTTTCATAACTATGTCCCATCACTGCAAAGGCAAAAAACAACCTTCTTCTACATGCAACTATTTATAAATCCCCTCCCCCTCTGACTAGTTAAATGATCTCAGGAAATTTTGATACGTGGCTGCACACTTACTTTCCTGTTTGCTTAGCTTTCGGGAATGTTTGTGCTGTCCACAAGCCCAACGCTTACCCCAAAAATGTGTCCACTATCAAATATGCAATCCCCCACCCTTATTGGTATGATATTACAAGTTTTGATATGCTCTCTCCTCCCACATATCAGTCAACAACAAATTATTTTACCATTTTAGATCATTTACGGCATATGACTTTGCCTTGTTCTGTGCATAAAAAAAAAGTTGCACTGCTAAGCAGAATTTCATACATATATATATTTTTTCAATTAAATATTAAAAATATATAGAATTGACAAGAAAAACATTCAACAAGAAACACTCACTGGCAAACTTGCAGAAAAGCTTTGTTGAGTCAATTCGTTACCTAGAAACCTTCTTAAATAATCTGCTAAAATAATGTCTCCTTCAGCTTCCTTATTGTTCAGGGCAGCCTTTTTGGCCTCAGAGTCTTTGAAACAACAAAAAGAGACTGTACCTTAATGAAGACAAGTCATAGATTCAGCCCCTATCATATTTGCATTTGTTTGGTTTGTAAAGTAGATTAATAACTCATTAGTTGTACCTAGATAACAAAACAACAGTACTGTCCAATACAGAAAATGCTCGTAATTTATATGGAGCAAAAAGTAAGAAATTATGAGCAGGCCTCACTGTTCGTAGAAATCAAGTAACATTTGATCCATAAACATTCCTCCAACATTTACTTCAAAGGCAGGTAAGAATGTTAACAGGTTATCACGTTGAGACATGAAAGTGCAACCATTAAAAATTAATAAATTATATAATACTGAGGTGGAAGATATACGGTGAAATGAGTCAAATGTATCCATGGATGTTTTATTGCCGGTTTAATTCTTCGAACTAATAATGTAATGGTTTTATGTCAATTTGTTATACATGGTTAATTTTTATTGTGTTGTGGTGTTTTTGTTCTTTTTTAATCTTCTTCTCTCATTAGGTATACTACAGGCAATGTGTTACAAATTGATAATGAAGAGTTACTTCAACATGTAACTCTAGCTCCTTTAGCTAAAGGATCTAGGAACAAATGTAAAAGAAATGCCTGGGAAGGGATAGGATTTCAGCTAATTAACCATCTCTGATACTGCTTGCATTTAATGTGAACTTAACTTTTTTTCCCCTTCTTTTCTGTTGTGTATATCAAATAGCAGCTGTAACAGGTGATGCAAAAACAGTTGTGACACATCTAAAGCGGGAAAAATATATTACTCACTGTCAGTGTAGAGGGAAGAGGAATCTTCCTGTTTGGAATCTGTCAATGTATGGTAACTTTTCAAAATGTCGGCAACGTGAATAAGAAATTGTGACGAGATTCTATACTATGTGTAAAAAATGGATTTGTGGGTTCAGTTTATTTTGCAGTTTAATTTATTAATTCGGCAACTCAAAATAAAATTATTACAGGTCAAGTACTGGAAAATCACACAGAAATAATACACATAGTCTTTAGACTTCTGTAGAATTAAGATACTAAAATGACAAGAAGTATCAAAAATATTTTAAAAGCAACTGGGAGGGCAGAGGTCAATATGTCACTACATGAAGTCATTGTAAACATTGTAGAGGAAATGAGTAATGTATCAAAGAAACAGATGACTAAAGCAAAATCTAACGAAACTTTTGGGTGTAATGTTGCAAAGGACACTTTCTTCATGAAAAATACTTACTGAGAGCTAAATTAATTAAGTTGGTAGACTTAAAATAGCATGCACATCTTCACTCTTCATATCGAGTAACTACTGTTACAACGCTGCCCATACGAATGTGTCACCCAGAAACTCCCCAATGCAAATACTGCAGCCATGTTTGCCACTATATTAAACCAAATATCTTTCTTTCAGGACCACGCACTGCTCTACACCCTTTTAACAGGAGAAGCCAGACAGTAGCCACATGAATGCAGCAATATCTTTCTGTACCAATCCGTGCAGTAAGAGGTCACAACTGGAGAAGGCAGTCAGGCAGAAGGCAGTCACATCATAAATGTGTTGCTTTTCCTAACAGTGCCAGAAACTTAAGACTGTCTCTCTTAATGAAGTATTGTCATTAGGCTAAGTAGAGAGGAGAAGCATGAAAGAGACATATAAAAGGGTCCCCTGGTTTTATCTAACAAACTTTTTTTATTTGTTTTGGAAAGAAAAAGTAACAATACAGTAAACTAGCTGTAGAAATAGTAAATATTCAATAATTCAACAAAGTAAGAGTTGTCACATAATATGGAAACATAGTATAGAAAGCTATATTAAATAGAGCTTAAATTTTAGCCTTACCCTTGGATGACCATAACAACCAACCAATTGCAAAGTAACAAAAAAGAAACTGAAAACAAGGGACCTGATCCCAATCTAACTACAGCAGAAGTTCGAGTAACCTAACTGCAAACCAGGGGTCTCCTAGTTTTAACGTTAGGGGAAAGTTGAACATTTTCTGAGTAAGCAAAAAGTTACAAACAGCCTTACATAAGCAAATTTTAGTTTTCACTTTGCAGTGGTCATGTATTTATGATGTGCAAAAGACGCACATAGGCAAAAAAAAGTCGCAAACCCCTTACAAAAAGTCGCAAGTCTGCTCTGACCTGGAGTACAAAACTCCCGTACGTGAGCAAATTTAATACATCGCTAAAAAGTCTCACAAAAGTCTCAGCTGCAACTTTTTGTTTTGCTTATGTGCTCCAAATGCATCATCCCTGTGATAGTATAATAAATATGAAGCACATAAGCAAAAATAAAGCAGTTTCCACATAGTGAGTAAAATTTTAGGTTGCAATCATTTGTTCAAATGCTGACAAACTATGGGATCAATTAATTTTACCAAAAACTTACAAAATGCTAACTACAATCAGTAACCAACATACTGTTTAGTCAATCAAACAACCAGCATTACATCCTTATATCTTCATAATATTGAAGCTGCATTTATGGACACATAAGGGCGCATAAAGTAAAATAAGTCATCAAATTTTATTCTGTGTAAACATACTCTTAGCCAGTTTTATTGTTTTTTGTTGTCACGAATGATTGTGGAAATCATGTATCTTGTAGTACTATGAAGAATGTTTAAAAACAACCCATCCTGCAAACTACTGCAAATCCTAAAAACCAGGTAATGCTCAAAAATAGTGTTATAATCAAAGAGTTTTTGTAAAAAATGTAGCATGGTTGCTACTGCTGCCCTGCGCAGGGGGCTTGGGATCCAAAAGGGTTTCCTCCCAAACTCTAAAAAACATACTGACAAGTTAATCTGTAAATTATACTGTGTGCTTCAATGGGAACAGCGACCAATGTGAGTGTTGACAATCTATGTACAGCACTGCGGAAACACGTGATGCTACATCATAGATGAATGAGAAAAACAAAAATTACAATATATATATATATATATATATATATATATATATATATATATACACATATAACTATGATAAAACGAATACGACTTTCCGCGATTTTCAGTTTTTGGCTTTACTAATTCACAGCATTTAAAGTGTTAGCTATTAATGATATTCATATAGGTTCAATGAAATTCTAAATAATCATTCCCAGGATCAGTGTTCCAGACAAAAACAACAAAGGTGCAGAAACTATTCAGTACAAAATACCTCAACCCATCTGCTCTTCATTTCGGTCCCTTTGTTCCATTGCAATTAAGCACTACTAACATTATCTCACATTTATATACATTTTATTCATTATCCCTTAGACCTGTTACGCATTTATGAAACAAAGAAAGTATATTTAGATTGGATTAAAACAGAAGAATGACTCAATAAATTACATCAGTACATATCCATCACTGTCAACAGCTAAAATAACCAATGACCGTGCAAGTGAAAGAGAACTACTCTACAACATTAAAACTAATAATAGTGTCTGAAACTAAAGTTATAGTTAAAATTTACCTGATGAACTAGCCTTACTATTACATATAGATACTAATCTGCAATTGTGAATATACTACCTATCTTGTGGGAATGGGATTCTAATAACAACCACTATTTTCAGTATTAGTAATGGCACGTAATAAATCCCACCATATGTGAATGAATCAACTGTAGCAGAGGTGAGGTTTAAGCTAAAATTGAATCTCTTCTTTTGCATAATCTAAACATATATAGCAGAGTGCATATATAAAAAATAAGGTGGACATAGACACCCAAAATGTACATATTATAGGTAATATTTCCCTAAAATGAGGACAAATAGATAAATTTTAACCTAAAAGGAAACCACTGTACACACACAAGGATACACACACACACACAAAAAGTTTTCCTTAGCAGTTTACGTTACTCTCTCCTTCTCAATTGATAGGATTTAGATAAAGATAAAGCACCAAGAAATACCAAGAAAAACCATGAAGAGTAAAGTCATTAAACAATGCAGGATAATGTAGGATGTAAGTCAAAATCTGAGTAAGAATATAATAAGTGATTACTATGACATTACAGTAAAATACAGAATTCAGGGTGGCTGCTTTAACAGATCAGCAACATTACGTACATATCAATACGCAAAACTATAATGACTGAATGTTACTCTACTGGGAACAGCTGCAGTGAAAACAACATACAACCCCTCAGACAGGTGAAGATGTCTCTCTTGATAGATTGCTGTCATCAGTATTTGTTGCCATGATAAGGCATCTTTGTTTCTATATATATTTCAAATGTTCATATGGATTGATTTATGCAAAAGCCTGTGCATGCAAAAACCACAACCAGAAAAATGAATTAACAAGAAGGCCGAAATCAGAATAAAACTACATTTATCAGTATAAAATGTTGACCTGAAAAGAATATGATTATCTGCAGATAACACCATAAACTGGTGGCAAAGAAAGTGAGTGGCAAAGCTTTCTGTACCCCTTGTAACAACTGCACAAAATTGTCATTAATACATGTACAGAATAAGCTGAATGTTTACTGACTGGAGGGCCGGGAGTGATCTGACGTAACATCTGTCCTCCCTAAATTTCTTTGAATGCTACAATTTTCATCTTAGATATAGTAATGTTTGCTGTAAATGACGTGCCTTTTCTGGCCTGGCAAGAGTTTAAAAGCTGGCGCCTACGTGAAAGGTTTCTGTGCGTAAAATGTATTATGCCTGTCCTCAATATCAGAAAACAAAGAAAAATACAAACAACACAAGGACAAATTCCACTGAATCTACATTCACATGGACCTCGTGCGCTGCCAGTTAAAGGAGCAGATGGTTCAGAGGAAAAAAAAGGGAATGTTAATAGTGTCTACTTAGCAGAGTCACAACAGTAAACTTTATGGACTTTTTATAAGAATCCCTCATAACATGAATATGAACTTTTATCAATGACAGAGCAGTTTGGGGTTTACCGTCTGATTTTACAATAACTCGGGAAATATAAGAAAGGCTACAATTTTCATTCAAGCACTGTTTAATCCCTTCTATGGGTAGGAATTGTAAAAAGATTATAAACGCATACTTTTATATTTCTTTTCCTCTCTGTGTACATCTGCATTTCTTATCTTGGACACAACATCTATAGATAATGATAGTTGCCACACGGTAATAATGATAGTATAATGTGTTCTATTATTTAATATTTTTCACTCTTGATTGTTAATATGCAAATACATTATTGTGTGGTTTTATGGATTATGCAGTAAAAGTATTATACTTTATGTGTAACTGAAACTGATGACCTGTAGGTATCAGCAAAGGTTTTATCAATTTCATGAATATCATAGTAGTTTTATTCACTATATCTATAGGCTAACTCTATAGCTCTTGAAAATGATATAATAATTCCTAGAAGAACAGCAGAAGACAAGAAGTTCATCCTTCTAAGCTGTTTATAACTTCAATTACACTGAAGGTTGTAGGGGGTCATCATCTTTACAGGGGTTTAGCACCAATGATCTATTCTACTTAATAAATAGGTGGAATTAATAAGACGCATATATACAATATGAAAACAAACCGGAAAACTAAAGTAGTAAACTGTAAGTACATTAAAGAGTGGTGTTTTCTGCACCCAGCGCTGCCTGGTCCCGAAAAGTTCCTTTGAAAAATAAATATGTAACACGCTTCACTGAAGGCTTTAATATAAATATCAAACACGGGATGAAATAGGATGCTCTGACCTGGACTTACCCTGATAAAAAAAAATACACTGACCTTGTGCCACTCAAATTATTTGTAAGCAATTGTCTGTAATTTCGGCAAGAATGAGCTTCTCAAAGATGGATAAAATTATAGATAGATAGATAAAAAGATGTATAGATAGACTGATAGAGACTCAGGAGTGAGTCGATACGTCGCTGTTCACATTTTGATGGAATACATTTTTTTCACCAACTGGAGTACTGCTTTGAACCTTTTGTGGTAGATAGACACATAGATAATAAATAAATACATAGACACATGGTTAGGTTATAGGTGAAAGTAAGATTAGACAAGAGATAAAGATAGATAGATAGATAGATAGATAAAGATAGCAAACAAACAGATGGAAGAATAAATGATTGATAGACACGTACATGGATAGACAAAAAGATAGATAACTAGGTATAAAGACGGATGGAAAAAAAGATGATGGATAAATAGATGGAATGGAAGAAAAGAACATATATAGATAATAGATGGATGAATAGATAGATATATATATATATACCATAGATCGATAATAGAAAGATAACTAGATAGATAGCTATACGATAGATAGAGAGATATAGATAGATAGATATGACATAGATAAATAATCGATGAATGTAAGAATAGATGATAGATATATAGATATTGACAGATAAAATAAAAGTAGATAGATAGATAGATAGAAAAAACAAAGTAGAGCAGCACCTCGGTGTAGATTTAGGTGGAAAGCAGTAAAAATAAACCCCGGTCCAGGGTCCACAGCAATCCAGAACAAAAATGGTTGGCTGCAGCACACAAAAGTAAAGTGTAAAGTAGTTTTATTCCATTTCAAAGCAATTGCAAAGGAATAAAACTACTTTACACTTTACTTTTGTGTGCTGCAGCCAACCATTTTTGTTCTAGATAGATAGATAGATAGATAAAGACAGATGAAAGAAAAGTTGACAGAAATATAGATAGATAATAGATCTGAAACTACAACCTGCTCCTGTTTACCCACAGAGTTATACAATAAATCACTTTATCAGTATATGGTTCCCCTAAAACTCCAGAGAGAAACCCACATACACGGTATATATATGAGAAGCAAAATAAATAAATAACTGAATAATACAAACAAACACCGTTCATATTGGGAAATAGTAAGGGGCACATTGAGTGGAGCAGGCACAAAACACTGTCCTGCACTCACATGAAGCAGGTCACCTGGCAAGAATCATCCCTCCTGTTTTATCACTCACCTCCTGGGTCTCCAGTTAATACAGTGTTCTAGTGGTTTACTGCTTCCTGTCACAGCCTGTGTCATGTGTTGGCATCTGATACAGATTAATAATATTGTAACAAACAGAGGAGCAAATAGAAATTTGAAATGTCAACTAAAATCACTGGTAACTTTGGAGGAAACAATGTAAAATCAATGTAATAAGTCAATGCAGTAAAGTGAGAGGGGGCTCACTTCATCCAGACAGGACTAGCGGACAGCTCAGGTTGAGCTCAGGTACAGATCAGATTTCTTTACTTACTTTTTACAGTGTTGAATTCTTTACTGTATATTTTTATTTACTTTTTAACTTTGCATGCAACAGGTTTTTAACGTATATGCAACAGGTAATAATAGATTGTGTAACTGATTAAAAAGTTGCAGCAGTTTAATTATGCCCTGGCTAAAAAAAAATATGTACTATCGTAGCAGCTTCATGCAGCATTAAATAATGGGCGACAGGTGCCCACCTTAAGGACTGCAGCAGAGGATGGGGCAAAGCACTGGAGAGCAGGTGGAGGTGTTCAGTGCAGCCACCACTCACAGTGCACAGCTGTATACAGTGTATATGTCATCATGTGATAAAATGAGTTAGCCCTACAGCAGTCCTTACACTACAATTCCCAGCATGTCCTGACATCAGCAGGATACAGTTTGATATTATAGAATAATCACATAATTTACCAACCTGCAAACAAGAACAGAGTGATAAGTGTCACCCTAAAGGCAACTGTAACAACTTGGACCACTCACCTCATATCTCCAAATGCCCCAGGGTATCCATCCAGCCATGGACTCATCTCAGACTTCATGGGGCTGCCATAAGGCACTCTGCCCAACACGGCTGTTGTTGGATACCAAGTGTCCGGTGGAAATTCGCTGTTTGAACCAGGTGGAGCATGGCTTCGTGGGTAGCTATACAGGCTGGCATCAGTAATAGAACCAGCAGACTGTCCCTCCTCAAAGAGAGGGTGCCAGTTACCAGTTGCAGCACAGTGGGCATAACTGGATATTTCCCCATACCTGGCTGGTGCCCCCCAAGCACTGCCACCAAACTCCATAGGGGTTTCTACTTTTATTCTGCCATGTGGTGTAAGGGCCATCTGAAAGCTGTAGGCTGGGTAGGCAGGGTTATCTTCCATGAATGTAGAGGGCTTGTACAAAGTAAGGCTGGGTGCCAACTCCATGCCACGGCTTCTGTAGCCCCCTGATTCGGGCAATGCCAACTCTGTACAGGGTTGCTCCTTCTCATCTGTGCCCATGGTTGATCCATCCTCTGGGGCTTTGCCAGCTGAGAAGTTGGTTTGGACATTCCTCCTGAAGGCACTTTCGCGGTACTGAGGGGATGAGGTGGCAGACTTGTCTTCCTCACCCAGCTGGCACTTGTGGCTGTCCACGGTGTGAGTAGGGGGGCCAGCAAACATACAGTCTCCTCTCTGAGTGTCAGCTCCTGGGTTCAGATGCTCCAGCGCTTCCATGCTCAGCCCCAGGGACACAGACACCGCTTTGCAGATCTCCTTGGCACTATCTGAGATGCCCTCTGGTGTCAGTGGGTACCTTTCCTTTGAGGCTTGCTCTGAAGTGCCCTCCTCTGTCTCCAGCATCCCTCCCTGCTCTCCCAGAATCTCCTTCAGCTCCGAGGAGCAGCTGCCCAGGGCAGGGAACTGAGACACCTCTCCGGGTGGGCTGCAGGGCGCCGGGTCTGGCTGGGCACCTTCTCTCCAGGGAGCTGCTTGGGTGCCCCGGGCTTCAGTCCAGTCCCCCGAGGTTTCAGTCCAGGCGCTGTGCTGGGTATGAGGGGCAGCGGGCTCCCTCCAGGCTGGCAGCGGGTGGCAGAGCTCAGTTGGACCCGCAGTTTTCCTGTCACCTTGCAGCGCCCCCCGGACGCTCAGAAAGAGATTCTCAAAGGCTCCTCGTATCATCTTGCCGGGCGGCTGCTTGTACACCCCCCCGAGTCCAATGTGAACCTCCATCTCCCTTCCCAGGTCAGGGCTAGTGCCAAGGTTAGTGCCCGCCCACCCGTATCGTGTGGTGCCCGCTGCTGGCTGTGTGTGCACGGTGGCTGTGTGGTGCTACCCGGAGCTGTCTTCTCTACAAGTTGTCACACGAGTCCGTGGAGTTTATACACCGCCCTGACTCCCTCAGCCCGGCTCCTCCCTGCTCCTCTACCTGCTCCCCGAAGTCTGCTCCAGTCCTACCGCCTGCTCTCTTCGGCCGTCCTCTCTACTCCAAGCAGCTGCCTCTGCCTTCAGGACCGGCTCTTCTGTCCGGGTAACGTGCACACACGGCGATAGGCATTGCCTGAGCTCAGCCGGCGTCTAACTGCAGCGAGGCCCTGGAGCCCGGGCGGGTCCTACGGGGGACCGTCCCTCATGTCCCCGGACCCCGGCCAAGAAACTCCTCAGGGCGGGGGAGGCTGAAGTGAGTAGAGCGGCGGGGTGCCCGGCATGGAGTTGGCCACACACAGCACTGGGATAGATATAAAGAGGTGCTGCAGCAGCTGTTTTCATTCATTAGAAGTGTGGGACGAGCTGGGCGCATGGAACTAACTACTGTACTTCCCGGTGCCCATCCGCTGTCCTGTTTACAATGAGGAGTCATGAGGCAAATTTCCCAAAGAACCTCACAACTCCTTATACACAGCTAAAAAATGCGGGAACATATAGGGTATATTCACAGTGTGTTAAATTCGCTGGCGTATTTTATACATGCATTTTCATCTATAATCAGAGTATCACGGACAAAAATGCATATGAAATAATAATAAAAAATAATAAAAGAGTAATTTCAGGCAAAGTCCACACTGAATTTACAGCATATTCCGCATACAATTGTTGATACCTTCCATTAAAGACAGAAAACCCCACAATGCTCCTTGAACTAATTTAAACTGACAAAACTAATAAATAAAAAATTACTGAAAACTGATGAAAAACTGACATTTCTTTAGAATTTTGGTTCAACTGACTCATTTTGAAAAACAAAATAATGAAACTGTCCTGGACAAAAATGTTGGTCCCTTGAACTTAATCACAACTTTTTGAGGTAGTCACTGCAATCCTGAGATTTCCGTAAAGGCTATATTCACACGGAATGTCGGAAAGTCTCCCCTGACAACAAAGCGACGGCTTTAGGACTGCTTGGAAATGTGCTGTCTCATAGACTGCAGTGCATTTCTGTGTGGAGTTTACAGAAGGAATAGACATGTCTTTTCTTTCTGTGGACACCAGAATTTAAATTTCTGCACCAGATGTTTCCTGTATAGAACTTCTGCAATGTGAACAGCACAGCAGAATCTAAATGAAATCAATGGGACTCTGCTGCTGCGGAATCTCAGTGCGGAATTCCACATGAAAATTCCAATAAGACTTCTGCATATGTCTCCAGGTATTTTGGCCCACTCTTCATAAGATCATGCTCTAGCTGTCTCAGGTGTGAAGGTGGCTTCTCCAGTCTGCATGTTCCAGCTCTTTCCACACATGTTCAGTAGGACTCAGATCAGGGCTCATAGAAGGCCATTGAGAACAGTCCAATATTTTGCTTTTAGCTGTTCTTGGGTGTTTTGAGCTGTGAGTTTTGAATCATTATCCTGTTGGAGGACCCATGACCTGACACTGGGCAGCACATTTCACTCCAGAATGCCTTTATAGTCTTGAGATTTCATTGTACCCTGTACAAATTTAAGATTAGGGTTGCTACCTGGCCGGTATTTCACTGGCACAAGCGGTAAATTGGCCACCTTTCCAGTGTTTTTTTTATATTAAAAATGCTAGCAATGCATTGGCTGGTATGTATCCATAGTTTCTTTCTATAGCAGGAAGGTTATTACTTCCAAGCTCAGTCAGGACACACATTGTGATTTTTACCAGAATCTCCTATAGCAGGGGTATGCAACTGGCGGACCACGGGCCAGATCTGGGCCGCCAGTCATCCGGACCTCTGGCTGGATCTCCTCTCATTCATTTGTATAGGTGTCTTTAAGACATCGATACAAATTAATAGCCTTGGCCCAGAGCGAGGGATCACTGTGTTTCCTGTCTGGCCGCCCGGTGCTTCTATGGTGCAGGCAGCGCAATTAGCCTGCATCATCTGCTCTGGCCAGGCCTGACTAAAAGAGGCCAGAGCAGCGCAGGACCTGGGATGGGAGCCAAGCTCTCAGGTACAAATTTGTGTTTCCCTACCTGTGACTCTCCAGTTTTTGTAGAACTACAGCTCCCATCATGACCTTCTGTCTGTGCATGATGGGAGTTGTACTTTGCAACAGCTGGAGAGTCACAGTGGCAAAGTTCATGTAGGGGCACAGTGTCATCCTTCATTCTGGGGGCACAGCGGCATAATTAACCCCTTAACGACCAAGGACGTATATTTACGTCCTTGGCCGGCTCCCGAGATATGACGTGGGGTCACGTGGTGACCCCACATCATATCGGGTCGGTCCCGGCATGTATCTGAAGGCCGCGGTGCCGCCCGCTATTAACCCTTTAGACGCGGCGTTCAAAGATGAACGCAGCATCTAAAACGAAAGTGAAAGCTGCCCGGCTGCTCAGCGAGGCTGGTCGGGACCACCGCAGTGAAAATGCAGTGTCCCGATTAGCTGGGACACGAGCGGAGGTCCTCTTACCTTCCTCCGGCGTGTCCCTTCGGTGATTGATTGCTCCACGCCTGAGATGCAGGCTTGAGCAATCGATCGCCGATAACACTGATCACTGCAAAGCTATGACTTTGCAGTGAACAGTGCTGGCAATCAGTGTGTGCAGTGTTATAGCCCCCTATGGGAGCTATAACACTGCAAAAAAAAGTGTTAAAAAAAAGTTAAATGTCATTTAACGTATAAATTCAATGTCATTTAACGTATAAATTCAATGTCATTTAACCCTTTCCTTAATAAAAGTTCAAATCACCCCCCTTTTCCCATAAAAAAAACACCATGTAAATAAAAATAAATATAAACATATGTAGTATCGCCGCGTGCGTAAATGTCCAAACTATAAAAATATATCATTAATTAAACCGCACGGTCAACGTATTTTTGGTCGCTTTTTATATCATGAAAAAATGAATATAAAGCGATCAAAAAGTCCGATCAATATAAAAATGGTACCGCTAAAAACGTCAGATCACGGCGCAAAAAATTAGCCCTCATATCACCCTGTACACAAAAAAATAAAAAAGTTATAGGGGTCAGAAGATGACAATTTTAAACGTATAACTTTCCGTTCATGTAGTTATGATTTTTCTCCAGAAGTACGACAAAATCAAACTGATATAAGTAGGGTATCATTTTAATCGTATGGACCTACAGAATAAAGATCAGGTGTCATTTTTACTGAAAAATGTACTGCATAGAAACGGAAGCCCCCAAAATTTACAAAATGGCATTTTTCTTCAATTTCGTCGCACAATGATTTTTTTTTTCCCGTTTCGCAGATTTTTTGGGTAAAATGACTGATGTTAATGCACAGTAGAATTGGTGGCGCAAAAAAAAAGCCATCATATGGATTTTTAGGTGCAAAATTGAAAGGGTTATGATTTTTAAAAGGTGAGGAAGAAAATACGAAAGTGCAAAAACCGAAAAACCCTGCGTCCTTAAGGCGTTAATTCTGGGGACACAGTGGCATAATTAATTCTGGGGACACAGTGGCATAAATAACTGGGGCACAGTGGCATCATTCATTCTGAGGGCACAGCGACATCATTAATTCTGGGGGCACAGCAGCATCATTAATTCTGGGGGCACGGCGGCATCATTAATTCTGGGGGCACAGCAGCATCATTAATTCTGGGGGCACAGTGGCATCATTAATTCTGGGGGCACAGTGGCATAATTAATTCTGGGGTCACAGCGGCATAACTAATTCTGCGGGTATAGTGGCATCACTAATTCTGGGGGCACAGTGGCATCATTAATTTTGTGCAGCACAGTGGCATCATTAATTTTGTGCAGCACAGTGGCATCATAAATTCTGGGGGCACAGTGGCATCCTTAATTCTGCGGGTATAGTGGCATAATTAATTCTGGGGGCACAGTTGCATAAATAACTCTAGGGCACAGTGGCATCATTAATTCTGGGGGCACAGTGGCATCAATTATTTGGCGCACAGAGGTACAATTAGTCGGTACAGGGCACAGTGTTTGTCAAAAATGTATTTGGGGGCATAGCGTGTTGCAGTAATATTGCAGGAGAATAGCGTGTGGCAGTAATATTGCAGGGGAATAGTGTGTGGCAGTAATATACCAGGGGCATAGTATGTGGAAGTAATATACCAGGGGCCCAATGTGTGGCAGTATTATATTCAGGGGGTACAGTGTGTGGCAGAATTATTTTCAGTGGTACAGTGTGTGGCAGTAATATACCAGTGGTACAGTGTGTCGCAGTTTTATATTCAGGGGCACGGTGTGTGGCAGAATTATTTTCAGTGGTACAGTGTGTGGCAGTAATATACCAGGGGTACAGTGTATGGCAGTTTTATTATCAGCGGCACAGTGTGCAACAGTATTATATTCAGGGGCACAGTGTGCGGCAGTATTATATTCAGGGGTACAGTGTGTGGCAGTATTCAGGTTATATATCCTCCACACTTCAGTTGCTCGTGGCACTGAGGCCGCTATTTGTGAACAGGCCTTAGCGTTCATTTCGGACCTTCACCAGATGGCAGACCTGGATAAGCGGACCCTCACTAAAATAGTTGAGTACCCCTGTCCTATAGCAAGGGTCACGTGATAGTCCTCTGAATGCAGTTTCCTCATTCAGCAACTTCCAGCACCATGTGACCGTCAGCACTCCTGACATTGGTGAGACATGGGTCATGTGACATGGGTCTGCAGGGAGAGTGCTTGCACTTTAAACTTCCTGTAGGTTGTGCACAGTACTGATGTGGGCTGAGGCGATACCTATTATTCAAGTACACAGTACAGACTGTATACTCTGACAACATATATATATATATATATATATTACAACATATATGTATATTATTCTTACCTTCTGTTTCTGTCTCGTGCACCAAGGAACTGAATTAGCATACAAAAAAGGTAGGTTACCATTATGTCATGCATTTATATGACAAAGGTATCTTAACGGAGTGGCAGTGCAGTATATGGGCTAGGGTTGCTATCTTGCTGGTATTTTGGCCACCCTGCCAGCATTGAGGGGTGCACCCTGTTTTACTATGGCCAGGGTGGGGATTGGGGCACAGCATTTTGTGTGTGTGTGTGGGATGTTGGGGGATGATGATGAGAAGGCATATTATTGTTTAGGAATGAGGAGACACACTGTGCCAAGCTGGCAAATTGGGAGTTGAGTCGGAAAGTGTGTGAAGTGACAGCCTATGTTTACTGTAGTTGCAGTTCAGTTTCTGGCACAAAGATACCAGATTCCATACAGGGCCAGCTCTAGCCATAGGCAGATTAGGCAGCTGCCTAGAGTGCACCCATGATAAGGGTGCTGCCTGTGGTGCTATGCTGGCTCCTCTATCCATCTTGTTCAAGAAAACTTGGCACTCCAATATATATATTTTATTTATACAGTCCTCTCATCAAAAAAACTTTTGATATATTATAGATTAATGTATGCAGAATAACTTTACAATTGCATGTTATTAAAAAATATGCTTCTTTCTATTTAATTTTCCACTTTGAAGAAATTACCACTAGGGGTCTCCCTACCAGTCCTGGCAGCAAGCATTTCAGACTCATGCTGGAGTCCTAAACACTACGAGCTGCCAGTCTGCTTTGTTCACAAAGGAGAACACTCAGAGCTGCCAGCCTGCTTTGTTCACAGCCTGTTTGGCTGTGAACAAAGCAGGCTGGCAGCTCTGAGTGTTTAGGACTCCAGCATGAGTAAGAAATGCTTGCTGACAGGACTGATCGGGAAAAATACAATAGAAAGAAGCATATTTTTCATTAACATGCTATTGGAAAGTTATTCAACATTCATTAATCTAAAATATATCAAAAGTTTATTTGATGAGAGGTACCCTTTAAATAAATTAACATTTCGGCCCTACCAGGACCTTCATCAGAATTACACTGTAACAAAATTAAAACAAAACAAAATTGAGAGTGATATCAATACAAAATAAAATATACAAAATATAGAGCATGGGTCATTTTAACAAAAGACATAAAATATAATGATGTAATGCAATACAGTGATAATGGGATCATGTATCTAGAGATTTATTGTACAAGGCTATTAGATCCCTGATTTTATGTTTGGAGCAATAAAGCATAATGCACATCACATAATATTCCAAAACTATTCGCAAGTGAATAATATTGAGAAGGACCAATATTACCCTATGCTCTATATTTTGTATATTTTATTTTGTATTGATATCACTCTCAATTTTGTTTTGTTTTAATTTTGTTACAGTAATATTCTGATGAAGGTCCTGGAAGGGCCGAAACGTTAATTTATTTAAAGACTGTATAAATAAAACTCTTTGCATCATATATTGGAGTGCCAAGTTTCCTTGAACAAGTATTAAAGGATTGGGATTCCTACTTGAGCACCAGCTGCGAGGAGTGACATATTTTCTTCACATCCTCTATTCATCTGTCAGGATCGCAGCACTGTCACATCATACACAGTAATTATTACAGCGTATGAAATGTGACATGACTACTGCTCCTGACAGCCGGATAGAGTGCAGCACCGCCACTGCATGCTCCTCCATGATTTTCCATCCTGCAGGACCAACCCTAGAATTGTGCTTACCTCTCCCTCTGCCTTCTCCCTATACTGGCCGACTAGATGCTGAAGGTGAAGGACCTTTGATGATGTCACCATCATGTAACCAGTAATATGTTGGGGGCAGAGCTGAGCTGTGCAGGATAGGAGGAATGGTGGTTGAAGGACCTTTGGTGATGCTGGGGAGGAGGCTGGGCTGAGACAGAATGGAGGTCACATGATTCCTGCAGAGCCACTACTGTTGTGTGTGAAGAAATCTGCACCTCAGTGTCACTTCAGTAGTAAAGTAATTACATGAGGAGGGGGTTTGTTACAGTGTATCACCCCAGTAGTAAGGAGATTAAATAAGGAGGGGGTTTGTTACAGTGCGTTACCCCAGTAGTAAGGTGATTACATGAGAAGAAGGCTTGTTATAGTGTGTTACCCCAGTAGTAAGGAGATTACATGTGGAGAAGATTTGTTACAGTGTGTCACCCCGGTAGTAAGGAGATTACATGAGGAAGAGGGGGTTTGTTACAGTGTGTCACCCCAGTAGTAAGGTAAAGTACATGTTGATGAGGTTGGTTACAATGTGTCACTCCAGTAAAAAGGTGGGGGGGGGGGGGGTGTCAAAGGGCGAAACCAATGGGCAGGGTAAAGGGGGCAGAAAAATTAACTATTGTATAGGGTGGCAAAAAATCCTAGCACCAGCCCTGAGTCCATAGGCTGCAACAAGGCATGCTGGGCATTGTAGTTATTAACAGCAACTCCAAACATTCCTTGACACAGCCTATGGCTCTGCAGCTCACCCAAAAAAAAAAATACAACTCCCGGCATGCCGCACCATAACCTATACTACACTACTAAAGAAGGGATCTGATTGGTAGCTATGGGCAAATGGGAAACTTTTCCTTTGCACCAGTTTTGATAAATCTCCCCTGTATGCCAGAATTTATGCGTGGAATTCTGCATGGAATTCAACATGAGAATTCTGCATGAATATATAGCCAATACACTTCAATGTTATTCCGCTGTTCCATTCACACAGCAGAATCTCTGCTGCAGAATTTCCGCTGCAGAAATGCAATTAAAGTGAATGGGCAACTAATTTCTGTGAAATTTACTGAAGAATTTTCATGCAGTATTCCTTGCAGAAATTCTGCTATGTGAACATACGTCTAAACTGATTCATTATTTAAAATTTATTGTGAAACAAATATTTTTGAAACACACACACATATACAGGGTGGGCCATTTATATGGATACACCTTAATAAAATGGGAATACTTGGTGATATTAACTTCCTGTTTGTGGCACATTAGTTAGGGGAAACTTTTCAAGATGGGTGGTGACCATGGCGGCCATTTTGAAGTTGGCCATTTTGAATCCAACTTTTGTATTTTCAATAGGAAGAGGGTCATGTGACACATCAAACTTATTGGGAACTTCACAAGAAAAACAATGATGTGCTTGGTTTTAATGTAACTTTATTCTTTCATGAGTTATTTACAAGTTTCTGACCACTTATAAAATGTGTTCAATGTGCTGCCCATTGTGTTGGATTGTCAATGCAACCCTCTTCTCCTACTCTTCACACACTGATAGCAACACTGCAGGAGAAATGCTAGCACAGGCTTCCAGTATCCGTAGTTTCAGGTGCTGCAGAATGGGCAAAACAAAAATTGTAACAGGACCCTCAGTTTACGCAGAAGATTTTGTTCAGTAATGAAGCAAACTTTTATGTGAATGGTGAAGTTAATCCCTTAAGGACCAGGCCATTTTACACCTTAGGACCAGAGCGTTTTTTGCACATCTGACCACTGTCACTTTAAACATTAATAACTCTGGAATGCTTTTAGTTATCATTCTGATTCCGAGATAGTTTTTTCGTGACATATTCTACTTTAACATAGTGGTAACATTTTGTGGTAACTTGCATCCTTTCTTGGTGAAAAATTCCAAAATTTGATGAAAAATGAGAAAATTTTGCATTTTTCTAACTTTGAAGCTTTCTGCTTGTAAGGAAAATGGATATTCCAAAAAAATAAAAAATGTTTTATTCACATTTCCAATATGTCTACTTTATGTTTGAATCATAAAATTTACGTGTTTTTACTTTTGGAAGACATCAGAGGGCTTCAAAGTTCAGCAGCAATTTTCCATTTTTCACAAAAACTCACTATTTTTCAGGGACCAGTTCAGGTTTGAAGTGGATTTGAAGGGTATTCATATTAGAAATACCTCACAAATGACCCCATTATAAAAACTGCACCCCCCAAAGTATTCAAAATGACATTTAGTAAGTGTTTTAACCCTTTAGGTGTTTCACAGGAATAGCAGCAAAGTGAAGGAGAGAATTTACAATCTTCATTTTTTACACTCGCATGTTCTTGTAAACCCAATTTTTGAATTTTTACAAGGGGTAAAAGGAGAAAATGTATACTTATATTTGTAGCCCAATTTCTCTCGAGTAAGGACATACCTCATATGTATATGTAAATTGTTTGGCGGGCGCAGTAGAGGGCTCAGAAGCGAAGGAGCGACAAGGGGATTTTGGAGAGTACGTTTTTCAAAAATGGTTTTTGGGGGGCATGTTGCATTTGGGAAGCCCCTATGGTGCCAGAACAGCAAACAAAAACCACATGGCATACCATTTTGGAAACTAGACCCCTTGATGAACGTAACAAGGAATAAAGTGAGCCTTAATACCCCACAGGGGTTTCACGACTTTTGCATATGTAAAAAAAAAAAAAAAATTTTTCACTAAAATGTGTGTTTCCCCCCAAATTTCACATTTTTGCAAGAGTTAATAGCAGAAAATACCCCCCAAAATTTGTAACCCCATCTCTTCTGAGTATGGAGGTACCCCATAAGTTGACCTGAAGTGCACTACGGGTGAACTACAATGCTCAGAAGAGGAGGAGCACCATTGAGCTTTTGGAAAAAGAATTCGTTTGGAATGGTAGTCAGGGGCCATGTGCATTTACAAAGCCACCCGTTGTGCCAGAACAGTGGACCCCCCACACATGTGACCCTATTTTGGAAACTACACCCCTCACAGAATTTAATAAGTGGTGCAGTGAGCATTTACACCCCACTGGCGTTTGACAGATCTTTGGAACAGTGGGCTGTGCAAATGGAAAATTAAATTTTTCATTTTCACAGATAACTGTTCCAAAAATCTGTCAGACACCTGTGGGGCGTAAATGCTCACTGTACCCCTTATTACATTACATGAGGGGTGTAGTTTCCAAAATGGGGTCACATGTGGAGGGGGGTCCATTGTTCTGGTACCATGGGGGCTTTGTAAACACAAGTGGCCTTCAATTCCGGACAAATTTTCTCTTCAAAATTCCAATGGCGCTCCTTCTCTTCTGAGCATTGTAGTGCACCCATAGAGCACTTTACATCCACATATGGGGTATGTTCTTACTCAGAAGAAATGGGGTTACAAATTTTGGGGGGATTGTTTCCTACTTTTTCCCTTGAAAAAAAATTATTTTTTTTCATTTTCCCATCCAACTTTAATGAAAATTCGTCAAACACCTATGGGGTGTTAAGGCTCACTATACCCCTTAATACGTTCCGTGAGGGGTGTCGTTTCCAAAATGGGGTCAAATGTGGGTATTTACTTTTTTTGGGTTTATGTCAGAACCGCTGTAAAATCAGCCACCCCTGTGCAAATCACCAATTTAGGCCTTAAATGTACATGATGCACTCTCACTCCTGAGCCTTGTTGTACGTCCGCAGAACATTTTACGCCCACATATGGGGTATTTCTGTACTCAGGAGAAATTGCGTTACAAATTATGGGGGTCTTTTTTTCCTTTTACACTAACAGGCTGGTGTAGACCCCAACTTTTCTTTTTCATAAGGGGTAAATGGAAAAAAAAGCCCCCAAAATTAGTAGTGCAATTTCTCCCGAGTACGGAGATACCCCATATGTGGCACTAAACTGTTTCCTTGAAATACGACAGGGCTCTGAAGTGAGAGAGCACCATGCGCATTTGAGGACTAAATTAGGGATTGCACAGGGGTGGACATAGGGGTATTCTACGCCAGTAATTCCCAAACAGGGTGCCTCCAGCTGTTGCTAAATTCCCAGCATGCCTGGACAATCAGTGGCTGTCCGGAAATGCTGTGAGTTGTTGTTTTGCAACAGCTGGAGGCTCTGTTTTGGAAACACTGTCGTACAATACATTTTTTATTTTTATTGGGGGGACAGTGTAACGGGGTGTATATGTAGTGTTTTACCCTTTATTATCTGTTAGTTTAGTGTAGTGTAATGTTTTTAGGGTACGTTCACACTGGCAAAGGTTTACAGTGAATTTACCGCTAGGAGTTTGCGCTGCGGCGAAAAATTTGCCGCAGCTCATACTTGAAGTAGTAAACTTACTGTAAACCCACCAGTGTGAATGTACCCTGTACGTTCACATGGGGGGGGGTAAACCTCCAGCTCTTTCAAAACTACAACTCCCAGCATGTACTGACAGACCGTGCATGCTGGGAGTTGTACTTTTGCAACAGCTGGAGGCACACTGGTTGGAAAACCTTCAGTTAGGTTCTGTTACCTAGCTCAGTATTTTCCAACCAGTGTGCCTCCAGCTGTTGCATAACTTCAACTCCCAGCATGTACTGATCGCCGCAAGGCATGCTGGGAGATGTAGTTATGCAACAGCTGGAGGTACACAACTACAACTCCCAGCATGCAGAGACAGCTGTTTGCTGTGTAGGCATGCTGGGAGTTGCAGTTTTGCAACATCTGGAGAGCTATAGTTTAGAGACCACTGCACAGTGGTCTCCGAACTGTGGACCTCCAGATGTTGCAAAACTACAACTCCCAGCATGCCCAGACAGCAAACTGCTGTGTGGGCATGCTATCAGTTGTAGTTTTGCAAGATCTGGAGGTGCACACTATAGAGATCACTGTGCAGTGGTCTCAAACTGTAGACCTCCAGCTGTTGCAAAACTGCAACTCCGAGCATGCCTAAACAGCTCTCTGGGCATGCTGGGAGTTGTAGTTTTGCAACATCTGGAGGGTTACAGTTTAGAGACCACTATAGTGGTCTCAGACTGTAGCCCTCCAGATGTTGCTAAGTAACTCACCGGCTTCCGTCGGATCCAGGGAGCTGCGTCGCCGTCCTCTTCTTCCGCCGATCGTCGCCCGCTGCCGACGTTGATCGTCGCCCGCTGCCGTCAGGCGCCGGTTCCTGTCGGTTTCCCCATCCTGCCCCGCCTATTGTGGGTGGGCAGAACGGGGAAACCGAAAGTAAAGCCCCCCGCCCCCGATCTGCTATTGCTGGTCGCGTCTAGACCACCAATAGCAGAGATAGGAGGGGTGGCACCCCTGCCACCTCACTCCTATTGCTTCAAGGGGATCGTGGGTGTCTTGGACATCTGTGATCCCCTTTATTTTCCGTGTCACTATAGACCCGTATGACCCGGAATAGCCGCAAATCGCAAGTGTGAATTCACATGCGATTTGCGGCGATCGCCGACATGGGGGGGTCTGATGACCCCCCTGGGCATTTGTGCGGGGACCGAAATTCCCACGGACGTACAGGTACGCCCTTGGTCCTTAAGTACCAGGGAGCAAAGGCGTACCTTAAGGGGTTAACAAACAAAACCACCTCTATTGGTCTGACACTAGCCCACATTGGATGGATCCCTCCAAGACTGTTGGAACACAAAAATTGATGGTATGGTGTGGTATATGGGGTACAAAGATAGTGGGGCCATTTTTCATCAATGGAAACCTCAAGGCCACTGGATATGACAAATTGCTACATGATGATGGGTTTCCCTCTTTATGCACTGAAGCTGGCACGCTCCCTGAGTTTTTCCAGCAAGCTGGTGTACCACCACATTATGGGTGTCAGGTCCGAGCATTCCTAGATGAACAGTTTCCTGGAAAGTGGAATGGTCGTCGTGGGCCAGTTGAATGGCCCCCAAGGTCTCCCGATCTGACCCCCTTAGACTTTTATCTTTGGGGTCATCTGAAGGCAATTGTTTATGCTGTGAAGATACGAGATGTGCAGCACCTGAAACTATGGATACTGGAATACTGTGCTAGCATTTCTCCTGCGGTGTTGCTATCAGTGTGTGTAGAGTGGGAGAAGAGGGTTGCATTGACAATCCAACACAATGGGCAGCACATTGAACACATTTTATAAGTGGTCAGAAACTTGTAAATAACTCATGAAAGAATAAAGTAATGTTAAAACCAAGCACATCATTGTTTTTCTTGTGAAATTCCCAATAAGTTTGATGTGTCACACGACCCTTTTCCTATTGATAAAACAAAAGTTGGTTTCAAAATGTACGACTTCAAAATAGCCGCCATGGTCACCACCCATCTTGAAAAGTTTCCCCCCTCACATATACTAATGTGCCACAAACAGGAAGTTAATATCACCAACCATTCCCATTTTATTAAGGTGTATCCATATAAATGGCCCACCCTGTATATATATATATATATATATATATATATATATATATATATATAATTTCTTTGCTCATCTGATAGAGATGTGATTCTCCATGTGACAAGAGAAGCCAGGCAATATACTTACAATGAGGGGAAAATCTAAATTTTTCCTTAATTCTTGTATGAGACACAGAAACAGAGATCTTCTCTCAGAGAGGTTAAGAAACAGCTGCAGGAGGGATAATATTTTATCCCTGTTATTTCTGGCTAATTAAGGATTATTTTTAATCAAGAAGTGTTCTTCTTTAGATCTTCCCAAGAAGTGTCTGTTTGGTTAAAGAATAAGGGGTATTAGAATTAGCAAGTAGGTGCAGGAGATCTCTTGATTTGGTAATATGAATAGAGTTTTTTTTTTTTTTTTTTTTGGCAGGGCTGGTAGTTGCCAGGCATCTCTCCATTATTAGCATTTTGGAGTCCCATATTACTAAGGACTGCAATTTTAGGATGAATAGGAGATGGCCTTTAATTGAATTCCATTTGTTTGGTTCCCCTTATTCATCTGAGGTATTGGTCTATAGTCTAGGGGAACTGATTTTATCTTTCTCTCTAAAATTATTGATGAAAGGGGTAGATATGTTATTCTGGAAGGAGTGTTAGAGTCCAAAAAAGTTATTCTTGTCTTTTATTATGCTCCCCCCCCCCCCTTCACAACCAATATTTTGACTCCTTAATTGATCTTATTAAAAATAAGGATAATTATGAAATATACCTTTGTGGCAACTTTAATAATGTTCTTTATCCTGAGCTAGATCGTATATCCTTTAATACTTTGAACGTGGGCCAGGCATCCCCCCCAGATACTTTAATGAATGAGATTGGATGCTTTGATATTTGATTTAAAGGAACAAGATGGAAATAAAATAATATATTTATGCTTTAGGTCATCATATAACACTGCTTCCAGAATTGATTTAGTTTTCGGGAACTCTAGGGCATTGGCAAATAGTGGGTCTCTAAAGTATGAGGCTGAAACCATCTCCGATCATTCCCCAATGATTCTTGAAACGGTAGGTAGAGGAATGCAGATTCCTAACTCAAACTTCAAAATCAATCCTTACTGGCTGACAGTTATTGAGGGTATTGAAGACATAGGAGTGGACATTGAGGAATTTTGCCAAATGAATAGAGAGTCAGCATTAAAACTTTATTAGGCTAAGTTTCTACTTTTTTTTTTTTTGTTGCAAAAACGCCAAGAAAAATGCCAATTCTGCCGCATGGCGTTTTTTCGGGCAAAAAACACTGCGGCCAGATGTTATCTGTAAACCAATAAGAAATCGCAGAATTCTTTTTACAATTGGCGTTTTTCAGTTTGGTGTTCTTTTAATCCTTTTGGCATTTTGTCACTCTTTTTTGGTGTTTTCAGTTCCTTGGCGGTTTTGCAGAATTGCAGCATGTTAAGCCACTGGCGTTTTTTTCCTTGAAATTGTGGCGTTTTTCTCCCATAGAAGTATGGGAGTAAAAGAACGCCAAGAAAAACGCCATGTGGGTTTTAACTTTGGCTTTTTTTCAGGTGGTTTTTAAAGTGATGGAAATACTTTTTTTAATTAAATTTCGTAGGGTACCATTAAAAAAATTATATTAAAAAAGATACAGTAGTGATGGAAAAAATTGTATTTAACAAAATTTATCTTTTTTATAACAGCATTTTTATTAATTTTTAAACAGGGATCAATTTATGTGGGCGGGCATGGCACTAAAAATGTAGCGGACAATAATAAAAATGTAGTGTGTGTGTGTTTTACTTTTTATTCTTTATTTTTTAGGTGGTACTACTACTCCCAGCATGGAAAACACACTGTTCCATGATGGGAGTATTAGTACCTGTACTAATTGACAGATCACCCCAGGTTCCGTTGCGATCCTCCTGTCAATTTATAGATGTGGCTGGCCGCTCTTTTATGGTCCCCTGCACTGACGTATATATACACCTATTCATATTTCCCGCAGAGAGCTGTGATTGGCCCGATGATTCCTGCCAATCACAACTCTCTGGGAAATATGAATAGGTATATATATATATATATATATATATATATATATATATATACACGTCAGTGCAGGGGACCATAGAAGAGCGGCCAGACGCATCTATACATTATGTGAATTCAGGTAGAAAACAGACATGGTGCACATCTACAATCCTGCACAATGATCTGATTGCTTCTCAGCATAATTTAAAAAAACTAAAAGGTTGTTAGTGTATACGTTTTGATCAAAAAGTACAAAGCCCACTCGCCACGCCAAGGCCACCTATTTAGAGTGGGTCCCTAGCATAAAATGGCGTAGCACTGGGCGGCGACCACCACCACCGCGACACCAGTGCCCACAGGGGGAACGACCCACTGGCAGAGCGGCCCCAATGCCACTCAAACCAGTCCATGGGTCGCACCTCCCCGCAGACACGGCGCCACGGCAGCAACGGACGCCGCACAGCACCACACCAGTGTGAACAGGATGTTACAGCACACTTATCATGCTCTCCCAGTCAAACTGGGAGGCTGCCAGGAAAGAAAAGGCCTATGTGTAGCTAACTACTACTTATATAGGGTTGGGCTGAGGGGGTGGGGAAGAGTGCAGACAACATGTTCAAGCAAAAAAAAAGAAGGGATAGAAAACACAATGTGAATTCAGGTAGAAAACAGACATGGTGCACATCTACAATCTTGCACAATGATCTGATTGCTTCTCAGCATAATTTCAAAAACTAACAGGTTGTTAGTGTATACGTTTTGATCAAAAAGTACAAAGCCCACTTGCCACGTCAAGGCCACCTATTTAGAGTGGGTCCCTAACGTCCCTAACATAAAATGGCGTAGCACTGGGCGGCGACCACCACCGCCGCGACACCAGTGCCCACAGGGGGAACGACCCACTGGCAGAGCGGCCCCAATGCCACTCAAACCAGTCCATGGGTCGCACCTCCCCGCAGACACGGCGCCACGCCAGCAACGGACGCCGCACAGCACCACACCAGTGTGAACAGGATGTTACAGCACACTTACCATGCTCTCCCAGTCAAACTGGGAGGCTGCCAGGAAAGAAAAGGCCCATGTGTAGCTAATTACTACTTATATAGGGTTGGGCTGAGGGGGTGGGGAAGAGTGCAGACAACATGTTCAAACAAAAAAAAAAAAGGGGGATAGAAAACACAATGTGAATTCAGGTATATATAAGTAGTAGTTAGCTACACAAGGGCCATTTCTTTCCTAGCAGCCTCCCAGTTTGACTGGGAGAGCATGGTAAGTGTGCTGTTACACCTTGTTCACACTGGTATGGTGCTGTGTGGTGTCCGTTGCTGCCGTGGCACCGTGTCTGTGCGGGTGTGTGGCCCATAGACTGGTTTGAGTGGCATTCGGGCCGCTCTGCCAGTGGGTCGTTTCCCCCCTGTGGGCACTGGTGTCCCGGCGGCGGTGGTGGTCGCCGCCCAGTGCTAGGCCATTTTATGCTAGGGACGTTAGGGACCCACTCTAAATAGGTGGCCTTGACGTGGCGAGTGGGCTTGTACTTTTTGATCAAAAATGTAGACTAACAACCTGTTAATTTTTGATATTATGCTGAGAAGCAATTAGATCATTATACAAGATGTAGATGTACGACCATGTCTGTTTCTTCTACCTGAATTCGCATCTATACATTATACAGGAGGATCACAGCGGGTGTCAGAAGGGACATCCACTGTGATCTTTCCTTAATTGCAGGTACTACAACTCCCAACATGGAACAGAGTGTGCTAAAAGTAGTAGTATAGTACCTGCAGTTAAGGAAAGATCACAGCGGGTGTCACTCCTGACATCCACCGTGATCGTCTTATCTATTGCAGAGATGCAGAGCGGCTCTATTCAGCGCTCGCATCTCTGCACTATATTCCGGCCAGTGATGTGAATAGAACATCACTCATTCATATTTCCCACTGTGAACGATGATTGGCTACAACCATCCGGCCAATCCCCACTCTTGTGGGAAAATATGAATGAGTGATGTTCTATTCACATCACTGCCCAGAGTATTGTGCAGAGATGTGAGCGCTGTATAGAGCCGCTCTGCATCTCTGCTATATTATGGACGATCGCATTGGGCGATATGTCTATTAGTACAGGTACTACTACTCCCATCATGGGACTGTTCCATGCAGGGAGTAGTAGTACTACCTAAAAAATGTCAAAAAAGAGAAAAAAAAAAGTGAAACACACACTTTATTAAAAATGTATAAACATTTTGTTATAAAAAAATAAATTTCGTTAAATATTTTTTTTCCATCACTACTGCATCCTTTTTTTTTTGTACCCAAAATTCTTTCAAGCGTATTTTCTTGCGTTTTTTTTTCAAACCAAAAAACGCAGTACAAAAAAAACAAGTAGAAACTTAGCCTTAGGGGATTGCTCTGAAAAAAAATAAATCTGGCAAAAAATTTATTTCTACATGAGCAAGATAGGCTAGAAGATGAAATTGAGGGGCTTAATAAAGTGCTGGAAGATAACCCTTCCCCCAAGATATTTTTACAACAAGAGGAGAAAAAGAGAGTGTTTAAACAATTTCATCTGCATTGGGAATAGCGGATATTGATATTGAGGAGTTGGAAAAAGATAGTAGTATGGGAGAATTGGAAAAAGCAGTAAGATTTTTCTCTGGAAACTCATCCCCTGAATCGGATAGATTTCCTTTTGAA
Source organism: Hyla sarda (assembly GCF_029499605.1). Lineage (NCBI taxonomy): Eukaryota > Metazoa > Chordata > Amphibia > Anura > Hylidae > Hyla > Hyla sarda. Next base: position 52,140,397 of record NC_079197.1, read on the forward strand.
ATCTAATGGAAATTAGGACCTGTATTATTACCAAAACTGCTGGAGGTATTAAATGAATCCTGTGGGGAGGGAGTGCTGCCACCTTTGTATGCAGTAGGCACATATTGTTCTTATACTTTAAAAAAATAAGGACCCTGGCGAGGTTGAGTTATAAAGCCCCATCTCACTTCTGAACACCAGTTCTAAGATCTTTGCCAAAGTTTTGGCACTCAGACTTAAACCACAGATTGGGGAACAAACTGGATTTATGAAAAAAACAAAAAACTATCTGACAATATTCATCAGGTATTTGTGGGTGTTCAGATGGTGGATGGACCTTGCTCTATGCTGTCGTTGGATGTGGCTAAAGCCTTCGACAGGGTGGAGTGGCCCTTCCTTTGGAAAATGCTTGACACATTTTGTTAATGAGCCCATACGGTGAACGGCGTAAAATAAAAAAAAAAGTTAAAAAATGCAGCTTTTTTTGTCACATTTTATTTTAAAAAAAATTATAGTAAGTGATCTAAAAGTTTTATATACACAAATGTAGTATCAATAAAAAGTACAGATGACGGTGCAAAAAAACAGCCCTCATATCACCCCATATATGGAAAAATGTAAAAGTTATAGGTGGTCTAAATAGGATGATTATATATTACTGATTTTGTACAAAAAGTTTGAGATTTTTTTAAGCGGTACAAAAAAATAGAAAAGCATCTAGTCATGAGTATCATTTTAATCAACTTGACCCACAGAATAAAGAACACATGTAATTTTTACCATAAAGTGTACAGTGTAAAAACAAAACCCTCCAAAGTGTGCAAAATTGTGGTTTTCATTTAAATTTCCTCTCTAAAAAAATTATTCTTTGTGTTCGCCATCAATTTTCTGGTAAAATTAGAGGTTTCATTACAAAGTACAATTGGTCACGCAAAAAACAAGCCCTTATATGGGTCTGTAGATGGAAATATAAAAGTTATGGATTTTAGAAGGCGAGGAGGAAAAAACAAAAACGCTAAAATAAAATTGGACTGGTCCTTAAGGTCAAAATGGGCTTGGTCCTTAACCCCTTAAGGACCAAGCACGTATGAGTACGTCCCTGCACCCTGGGTCTTAAGGACCAGGCACGTACTCATACATCCGTGGGAATTTCGACCGGACCGGGGTGACTGCTGATATCGATCAGCAGTCACCCCGCGCAAATGCCCAGGGGGGTCTTCAGACCACCCCATGTCAGCAATCGGTGCAAATCGCAAGTGATTTCACCCTTGCCATTTGCGCAATTCCGGGTCATTACGGGTCTATGGTGACCCGGTGACCCGGAATATAAGGGGGATCGCGGGTGCCTAAGACACCCACAATCGCCCTGAAGAGATAGGAGTGAGGTGGCAGGGGTGCCACCCCTCCTATCCCTGCTATTGGTGGTCTAGACGCGACCAACAATAGCAGATCGGGGGCGGGGGGGGGGGGGTTAACTTTCATTTTCCCCATGAAAATGACAGAGGCCCGGCGCCGGAGTCCACTTACTGATCTGCGGAGGCTGCAGGCGACGATCGGCGTTGGAGATCGGCGGGCGGCGATGTCGTGCAGCAGGCTCTCTGGATGCGATTGAAGTCGGTAAGTTGCCTAGCAACATCTGGAGGGCTGCAGTCCGAGACCACTATATAGTGGTCTCTATACTGTAGCACTCCAGATGTTGCAAAACTACAACTCCCAGCATGCCCACACAGACAGCTGTTTGGGCATGCTGGGAGTTGTAGTTTTGCAACAGCTGGAGGGCTACAGTTTGAGACCACTATATGGTAGTCTCTGAACTATAGCCCTCCAGATCTTGAAAAACTACAACTCCTAGCATGCCCACACAACTGTTTGCTGTAACGCAATTTCTCCTGAGTACGGAAATACCCCAGATGTGGGCGCAAAATGATCTGCGGGCGCATAACAAGGCTCAAGAGTAAGAGTGCACTATGTACATTTGAAGCCTAAATTGGTGATTTGGACAGGGGTGGCTAATTTTGACATGTGACCCCATTTTGGAAACTACACCCCTCACGGAATGTAACAAGGGGTATAGTGAGCCTTAATACCCCACAGGTGTTTGACAAATTTTCGTTAAAGTTGGATGGGAAAATGAAAAAAAATATATTTTTTCACTAAAATTCTGGTGTTACCCTAAATTTTTCATTTTCACAAGGGAAAATAGAAAAAAGCCCTCCAAAATTTGTAACCCCATTTCTTCTGAGTAAGAAAATACCCCAAATGTGGATGTAAAGTGCTCAGCGAGCGAACTACAATGCTCAGAAGAGAGGGAGTGCCATTGCAATTTTGAAGAGAAAATGTGTCCGGAATTGAAGGCCACGTGTGTTTACAAAGCCCCCATAGTGCCAGAACAATGGACCCCCCAACATGTGACCCCATTTTGGAAACTACACCCCTCACGTAATGTAATAAGGGGTACAGTGAGCATTTACACCACACAGGTGTCTGACAGATTTTTGGAACAGTGGTCCGTGAAAATGAAAAATTTAATTTTTCATTTGCTCAGCCCACTGTTCCAAAGATCTGTCAAATGCCAGTGGGGTGTAAATATTCACTGCACCCCTTATTAAATTCTGTGAGGGGTGTAGTTTCCAAAATGGGGTCATATGTGGGGGGGTCCACTGTTCTGGCACCACGGGGGGCTTTGTAAACGCACATGGCCCCTGACTACCATTCCAAACAAATTCACTCTTCAAAAGCTCAATGGCACTCCTCCTCTTCTGAGCATTGTAGTTTGACCGCAGGGCACTTGACGTCCACACATGGGGTATTTCCATTAGGGATCGACCAATATCGTTTTTTTAGGGCCGACATTGATAATCGGTGGAGGTTAGGGCCGATAGCCGATAACTTATACCGATATTCTGGTATAAGTTATCGGCTATTTATCCCCCCGCGACACCGCTGCAGATCATTGATTTAAAGCGGGCGCTTTAAATCAATGAACTGCAGTGGCTTTTGCGGTGCCATAGACCACCGCCGCCACCCGCTTCTCTGCCCCTGCCTGTCCGGGGGTCCTGAGTCCTATCAAAGCCACCGCCCCCCCACCGCTGCTCCGCGCCCCCTACTGCCCCACCGCGCCACGTCGCACGCCCCCACCGCACCGCCCTGGCCCCATTGCCTCCCCCATCCCCGGTTTTATAATTACCTGTTCCCGGGGCCCAGGGTCCACTCTACATCTGGCTCCGGTGGCGTCCTCCTGAGCTGTCACTGTGCGCACTGACGGTGACGTCTCGTCACTCGTCATTGCGCACAGCGTAACTCAGGACGCAGCAGGAGCCGGAAGTAGCGTGGGCCCCGGGAACAGGTAATTACAAAACCGGGGATGGGGGAGTCAATGGGGCCGGGGCGGTGCGGCGAGTCAGGGGGGGTGGTCGGGGCTCGCGGCATTATCGGCAACGTAATTGCCGATACCGATAATGCCCAAAATCGTGATTATCGGTCGATAATATCGGACAAACTGATAATCGGTCGATCCCTAATTTCCATGCTCAGAAGAAATGGGTTACAAATTTGGGGGGAAACACATTTTAGTGAAAAAATATATATTTTTTTACATATGCAAAAGTCGTGAAACCCTTGTGGGATATTAAGGCTCACTTTATTCCTTGTTACGTTCCTCAAGGGGTCTAGTTTCCAAAATGGTATGCCATGTGTTTTTTTTTTTTTTTTGCTGTTCTGGCACCATAGGGGCTTCCTAATTGCGACATGTCCCCCGACCAAAATTTGCTCTCAAAAAGCCAAATATGACTCCTTCTCTTCTGAGCATTGTAGTTCGCCCGTAGTGCATTTCAGGTCAACTTATGGGGTACCTCTATACTCAGAAGAGATGGGGTTACAAATTTTGGGTGATATTTTCTGCTATTAACCCTTGCAAAAATGTGAAATTTGGCGGGGAAACACACATTTTAGTGAAAAATTGGTATGCCATGTGTTTTTTTTTTTTTTTTTTTTTTGCTGTTCTGGCACCATAGGGGCTTCCTAAATGCAACATGCCCCCCAAAAACCATTTCAGAAAAACATACTCTCCAAAATCCCCTTGTCGCTCCTTCGCTTCTGAGCCCTCTACTGTGCCCGCCGAACACTTAACATAGACATATGAGGTATGTGCTTACTCGCTTCTGAGCCCTCTACTGCGCCTGCTGAACATTTTACATAGACATATGAGGTATGTGCTTACTCGAGAGAAATTAGGCTACAAATACAAGTATACATTTTCAAAAATTGGGTCTACAAGAACATGCAAGTGTAAAAAATGAAGATTGTGAATTTTCTCCTTCACTTTGCTGCTATTCCTGTGAAACACTTAAAGGGTTAAAACACTTACTGAATGACATTTTGAACACTTTGGGGGTGCAGTTTTTATAATGGGGTCTTTTATGGGATATTTCTAATATGAAGACCCTTCAAATCCACTTCAAACCTCAACTGGTCGCTGAAAAATAGTGAGTTTGAAAATATTGTGAAAAATTGTAAAATTACTGCTGAACTTTGAAGCCCTCTGGTGTCTTCCAAAAGTAAAAACTTGTCAATTTTATGATGCAAACATAAAGTAGACATATTGTATATGTGAATTAAATTAAAAATTATTTGGAAATTTCCATTTTCCTTACAAGCAGAGAGCTTCAAAGTTAGAAAAATGCAACATTTTCAATTTTTTCATCAAATTTTGGGATTTTTCACCAAGAAAGGATACAAGTTACCACAAAAATTTACCACCATGTTAAAGTAGAATATGTCACGAAAAAACAATCTCGGAATCAGAATGATAACTGAAAGCATTCCAGAGTTATTAATGTTTAAAGTGACAGTGGTCAGATGTGCAAAAAACGCTCTGGTCCTAAGGTGTAAAATGGCCTGGTCCTTAAGGGGTTAATACGCTTTGTTATGGGGAAGAAAGAGGGTTCGAATTTAACTTAAATATTTAATGATCCCAGAAGAACTAAATTGGCTCTCACTGTCAAATTTCTGATTATATTCTCTCCCATCACATTTAAAGGGATACTCCGCCCCTAGACATCTTATCGCCTATCGAAAGGATAGGGGATAAGATGTCAGATCGCCGGGGGTCCGCTGCCGGGGACCCCCGGGATCTACCATGCGGAACCCACCTTTAGCGGCTTCCGGAACCGCTGGAGGTCCTCAGGCTGAGTCCATCTTGACCACGGGTACTGAAGATCGTGACGCCATGACTCCGCCCCCGTGTGATGTCACACCCCGCCCCTCAATGCAAGTCTATGGGAGGGGGCGTGACAGCTAACAGCCTTTGGCTGTCTAGGCAGACTTGGAGTTGTAGTCTTGCACCTGAAGGCACCATGGTTGTGATACACTGTCTTGGAAGGCTTCTAAGGCAGCATTTCCCAACTAATGTACGTCAAGCTGTTGAAAAACTGCAACTCTCAGTTTGCTCAAACAGCCTTTGGCTGTCTGGGCATGCTGGGATTTGTGGTTTTGCAACACCTGGAGGCACCCTGGTTGTGGAACCCTGTCTTGGAAGCCTTTCAATGCAGTATTTGTTTTACAACCAAGGTGCCTCTAGATGTTGCAAAACTACAACTCCCAGCAAGCTCAGTCTGGGCATGCTGAGAGTTGTAGTTTTCCTACATCTATGGAGGGACATAAGATGACGGTGGGGTCGTGGTGTGGCCAACACCTCTACCCCACCTCTTCATCATGTGGGTCAATGTAGGCAGCATAGTTCCCCCAAATTAGGTAGGCAGCATAGTTTCCCCACTTTAGGTACGCAGCACTGTTTCCATAAATTAGATTTACCCACATTAGATAGCAGTTTTCCCACATTAGATAGCATAGTTTCCCTACATTAGGTAGCATAGATTCCCCACATTACGTAGTCGGCGGCAGCATGACAAATGACGTCACTGACGTCCTCCTGCGTGGGTCGGCGGAGGAACGTCACTTGTGCGACGTCCGTCGGCAGACCCGGGTAAGCAGGATCCCTATCTTAAAGTGGCCGCTGCGCTATTATGCCGCAGCCGCTTTAAAACAGTGAGCAGCGGTGGCGCCGAGTCCCTGGGCTATTGGGGTTACACCCGGGGCTATAGCCCCGTTAGCCCCCTTCGCGACACCCCTGGCTGGGGATAAGAGGAAGTCTTCCATTTACTACACTATTGAATAATAATAATTTTTCAGAATTTTACAAAATCAGTGGATATTCAATATGGAAAAAATAGGGTTTAACACGAGTAGCACAATTTCTTCAAGATTGGAAACTCATTAAATTTGACACAATTAAGAGACTATATGGATTAGAGGAAAGCTGCCAATACCAATATTTTCAAATGTATAATGTTTTTAGGGCCACTGATAATAAACATTGGTTAAAGATAGAGTCACATTTTATACTTGAAACACTTATTGGTAGTGAAATTAAAAGTTAATATTTTTTGTTTAAGATTAAAAATAATGTTGTTTCTTGAGGAATAGAGTTCCTAAGTAGGAATAAATGGGAAAGGGAAGTTGGTGTAGAGTAATATACTTAAAATTCCAAAAAGAGTCTCACTCAACGAACAACAAATAATTCAGTTTAAGATCATTCATAGACTGTATTTTTTCCCTGAGAGCCTGTTTAGGTGTGTTGTAACCCCTTTGTTTAAATGTCCAAGATGTGGAACGGGTGATGCTGGATTAGAACACCTTCTACGGAAATGTTCAGCAGCAAAGGGTTTTTGGAATGAAATTGTCAGAAAAATAAGGGAGCATCTAAATGTGAATCTAGTCTAGTGATGGCTATTTTGGGCAATATTCAGAGAATAGAAGGTGCGGACATTTAATTGGTGTCTAAACTTGTTTTTATTTGAGCACTCGTAACAGGAATTGGTTTTCTAAGAATATCCCCCCCATTAAGGTATAGGAATTACTAGTCAAAAGAAAAAAAAAATGTGATTATACTATCAAAAATTAAAGGGGTTCTTTCAACATAAAAAGCTAAGATCTGGGAAGATTGGGGAGAATTACCGTATTTTTTGCCCTATAGGAAGCACCGGCATATAAGACGCACCCTATTTTAAAGGTCCAAAATCTAGAAAAAAATATTCTGAACCCAACAGTGATCTTCAACCTGCGAACCTCCAGATGTTGCAAAACTACAACTCCCAGCATGCCCGGACAGCCGTTGCAGGGGATCCCGGCACGGAGCAGACACCGAGGAGGCAGGTAAGGTCCCTCCCGGTGTCCTGTAAGCTGTTCGGGACACCGCGATTTCACTACGGCGGTCACGAACAGCCCGACTGAACAGCCGGGTTAGTGTTATTTTCGATTCAGACCCGGCGGTCAGCTTTGATCGCCACGTCTGAAGGGTTAATACAGGGCATCACCTCGATCGGTGATGTCCTGTATTAGCCGCGGGTCCCGGCCGTTGATGGCCACAGGTATTCGCCGTATAAGACGCACCAACTTTCCCCCCCCCCCCCAGTTTTGGGGAAGAAAAAGTGCTTCTTATACGGCGAAAAATACGATAATTCAATTTTTTTCTTTTTCCTTTCTTTTCCATCCTGTGGGGGAGGGAGGGGGTGGTATTGGTTATCAGGGGGGAAATATATTATATATATATTATAAAAATATTTATAAAGTTGTCTATACTACTGTGAACTGTGTGTGTTTATTGTGTTTCTTTCTTGAAACTGTAAGAATTCCATATTTTTGGTCACAGATGTATAGTTGAATATGGTGTTCATAAATATGAGTTTGTATATATGTGATTTCTATTCTATGTGACTATGCAACCTGATAATACGAAAGTGTAATGATCTTTTTATTTATGTACACTGTTTTACCTTTTCAATAAAGAAATATTTAAATAAATAAAAAATCCCCCATGTGCCTGCCTTGTTTTGTTGCCCTTGGTTATGACTGTCTTAGGGCATCTACTGAGATGGTCAGGCATGCTCAGTTCAGCTGCATATTGCTCCTTAGTCTCTACTGTGCATGCAAGCAAGAGGGATTGTGGCAAGTGTGTGCTCTTGTTACCTGACAACAGCATGGTCATAGTTCAGAGAAAAACCCAGGAAATGATCAGATCCATGGGGAAGAAGAGTACAGGGATGGAGGTACACATTTCATATTATTAGCCTTGCTTTGTGTGAAAACTGCTTTAAAGTCGTCTTACGTTTACAAAAATATTTTGGCAGGGGTTAAAAGGGGAAATTAGGCAAGGGTTAAAAGGGGAAATAAAAAAACTATACTCACCCCCCCCCCCCCATCCCTTCAGGTCTTGAGTGAAAGTACCCTGATGACATCACCATACACTGTACATGATGCTGTGGACGATCATTGGCTACAGCAGTCCTGTGTAGAGTCTATGAGGTGCCAACAGGGCACTGCAGCTGAAAACTGCTGTGAGACTCTGGCCCGGAAATGACAGAAGCAGTGAGTATAAGTTGCTTTCCCAGGTCTTTTTTTTTTTTTATATTTCCATCCAAATCCTTGCTTCCCTGTTTTTTTTTTTTTTTATGAGAAAACACTTTAAAGGTAGGGTAACACACAGTATATACGCAGGTGCTCAAAACATACTGAACAGGGGATAAAAACATTACGTATTTGCCTATGAGCAGACACAAAGGGCTACTCGTAGCAGCCCTGTGTGCAGTAAGGTTTGGAGTCGGGCCCAGCACACCAATCTGAGTATGACATGTGGGCGTGCCTCCAAACCTCACTGCACACACAGGACTGCCATGGAGTAGCCCTGTGTGTCTGCTCATAGGAGAATATGCAGCGGGAAAGACAGTGCATGTATGCTATGTGTGACCCTTAGGCTAGGTTTTCACTTGTTTATTTTTTTAGCAAAAATGCCAATAAAAACGACCATTCTGCTGCACAGCTTTTTTTCTGTGAAAAAATGCTGTGGCCAGATGTTAGCTGCAAGTCAATAGGGAACTGCAAATTGCCATATCCACTTGCCATTTTTCAGTTTGGCCTTTTTTTTAAATCCTTTTGGCTTTTTTTTTTTTTTGGCAAATTTGGGCTTCCTGACAGTTTTTGAAATACTACCTCATGTTGAGACTTTGGCATTTTTTTTTTTTTTTTAAATCTTGGCGTTTTTCTCCCATAGAAGTATATAGGAGTAAAAAAAAAAGGCCACAAAAAAAGCCATGTGGGTTTTAACATTGGCATTTTTGCAAGAAGTTTTTATTCTTTTTTTTAACTTTAGCGATCCAAGAAAGAGACAGAATTAGCTATTTTTATTAAATTTGTAAGTTACCATAAAAAACAAAAAACAAAGATACCGTAGGGATGGAAAAAATTGTAGGGAACAAAATTTATATTTTTTGGAACTAAATTTTTATTTTCAATAAGGGACTAATTTATGTGAGCGGGCAGGGACATAAAAATGTAGCCACAATATTAAAAATGGATAAAGGGGCCATGTAATTGTAAAAATAATATATTTGTTTTAATACATTTTGTCAAACTTTTTATTAATAATGTATTTTAGTAATGTGTTTTCTAAAGTGTGTGTGATTTTGACTAATGTTTAACTTTATTTGATATATTTCCGACATCATTTAGGTACTATTACCACTCCCAGTATGAAACAGACTGTTCCATGCTTTGAGCTGTAGTACTTGCACTAAGAGACAGATCACAGTGGGTGTCACTCCTGACATAAAATTCTTAGTTTTTTTGCCAATTGTAATTGTAATTATATTCCTAATTTTAACCCCTTTTAACTCCTTCCCACCCAATGATGTAAATGTACCTCATGGCAAGGAGTACCTCCACACAACATGATGTACATTTACTTTAAGCAGTGAAATCTGTGTATAAAATGAGCACAGGAGCTGCATTCGCTTCATAGAATGTGATGATCGGTTGCCAATACTCACAGGCAACGATGGACATTGGTGATTATCACTTTAAAGGCCATGATTTGGCCGGGCCATCCATCTTCGCTACAGGGACCATCCGACTAGTGACGCTGCATTGATGACGACGCACAGGGACGTCCGTGTGCAGCAAACGTCCGTGAAATCAGAGGTGTCCCTGCGCACGGACGTCCCAGCGCGGCAGCGTCAATGCATCGTCATTAGTCTGGGGGTGGCCTGGAGCAGAGAAGAGGGCCTCCTGGTGAAGATGGATGGCCCAGACCGGCTCACCCTCCCCACCGAAATGGGACGGTCCCTGCAGCTACTAAGCAACAGGACTGAGAGAACTGGGGAGGTGAGCAGACAACGAGGGGGGCCTATATGATGACGGAGGGGGTGGTCTGAATGATGGCAGGGGGATATAGACTGGGGGTTATGATGACAGGGGGGATTTGACGGGGTGATGATGATGGGGGTCTGGATGATGACAGGGGGGTCTGGATGATGACGGGGGGGATGATGTATTTTCCTCCCTAGGCTTATACTCGAGTCAACAGGTTTTGGGGGTGAAAGTAGGGGCCTCGGCTTATATTCGGGTCGGCTAATACTCGAGTATATACGGTAGGTGGCTTATATGAGGACTCATTTTTTGCACCTTGATCTGTTTTTATTGGTACTACTTTTGCATATATGGGACTTTTTTTATTACTTTTTATTTCATTTTTTCTGGGATATTGGGATATGATGTGATCAAAAGTCAGCGCTTCATTTATTTTTTAAGTTTACACTGTTCTCCATACAGAATAATTAAGAATGATTATTTTAATAGTTTCCACACGTGGTAATAGCAGATATGTTTATTTATGTTTAAAATTATTTTTCTTACCTTTTTTTTTGCAAAATTGAAAAGGGGCTGAGTCACTTGACCAGCTTGGTAGAGGGAAGACCATACAAATGGATGGCAGTAGAGCGGCTCTGTGTGGTTGAACGATGATATCCACCATTTGCGGTGGGTCCCCAGATGTCTTAGAAGCTCCTGCGCATGCTTCATTGAATGTACATGTTGCAGGGTTTAAATGTACATCCCTATTGTGCTATGTACTAGACAGCAGGGGTGCTCTGTGTCCTCTAGAGGTTATAATAGTCCCCAATGGAGACTTAAAAAGTTTAAAATAAAAAGCTGTTTTCAAAACGATATAAAAGCCCCCTTTATAAAATCATCACTCTTTTCCCATTTTACATATAAAATAATCTAATAAAACAAAAAATACATATTTGGTATCACCAAATATGGAGTTGTTCAAACTATTAAAATATGACTTTATTGATCCTATATGGCAAACAACGTAAATTATTAAAAAATAACCTTTTAAGGACACAGACCAATTTGGCCTTAAATGGGCACTATCAGATACAAAAACTTTTGATATGTTGTAAAGCATGCAAAACTAATAGGTTTTGCAATTGCTTACATTAGAACATTTTCTGTATTTCATACTAAAAAAGCCAGTCAAACAACTGCCCCCCCCCTGCCTTCTTGGACACATACTAGTCCTTCTGTGTCCATGCGTCATCACCTAACACCGGCTAATGTCTGTACCTTGATAAAGTTGGTTTATCCAACGAAACGTCGGGAAGCGGAGGGCTATTCACATTTTAACTAGCAGCTATCAGTGCTTTTCTGTCTATACAGCGGCATCCGCAGATTAGTGCCATCAAGCACAATATCACTACTAAAGAAGTTATAGGATGCAAGCGCATTATTTAAGCAACTACTAGCTGTGTTTTTAACCACAACACCGGAGCTCATACATTTTAAATGATTCAATAAAATTTAGTTTTAAGGGGGGTTTCTAGTTTAGAGTTAACCCCTTGGGGGTGACCCCTAAAGGTTGTTGTTACTTATACGCCGATAAGCCGCTGCAGTTCAATGATTTAAAGCGGGCGCTTTAAATCAATGAACTGCAGCGGCTTTGCAGGTGCAGAGACCGCCAGCGCTGCCGGCTTCTCTGCCCCTGCCTGCCCTGGGGTCTAGAGCCCTGCTGCTGGCCATTCTCTCCCCCTGGCTATCGGCGCCGCTGCCCGTTCTCTCCCCCTGACTATCGGTGCCGGCACCCCATTGCCGGCACCGATAGCCAGAGGGAGAGAAGCGGCACCGGCAATGGGGCAGCGTCGCCGACAGACAGGGGGAGAGAAGGGGCAGCGGCACCCATTGCCGGCGCCGCTGCCCCGTTGCCTCCCCCCATCCCCGGTTGCATAATTACCTGTTGCCGGGGTCGGGTCCGCGCTGCTTTAGGCTTTGAATTCGTCATTGCGCCGCGACGTGCAGCGCATAGCAACGACGCAGGGCCGCTGCCCATTCTCTCCCCCTGGCTGTCGGCGCCGCTGCCGGCACCGATAGTCAGGGGGAGAGAACAGGCAGTGGTGCCGATAGCCAGCGGGAGAGAAGCGGCGGCAGCAGGGCTCTAGACCCCAGGAAAGGCAGGGGGAGAGAAGCAGGCAGCGACGGCCTCTCTCCCCCTGCCTTTCCTGGGGGTGTATGCACACACACGCACCCTCATTTTACCATGGATATTTGGGTAAAAAACTTTTTTTTACCCAAATATCCTTGGTAAAATGAGGGTGCGTGTTATAGGCCGGTGCGTGGTATACCCCGATAAATACGGTATAAAAAAAATATTTTGTTGGATCTGATGGGTACGCTTTAACCCCTTAAGGACCCTTTTTCACCTTAAGGACTGAGCCCTTTTTTGCAATTCTGACCAATGTAACTTTATGCATTAATAACTCTGGGATGCTTTTATCGATTATTCTGATTCCGAGAATGTTTTTTTTTGTGAAATAGTATACTTTAACATAGTGGTTAATTTTTGTTGTTACTTGCATCCTTTCTTGGTGAAAAATTCCCAAATTTCGTAAAAATTTCGAAAATTTAGCATTTTTCTAACTTTGAAACTCTCTGTCTGTAAGGAAAATGATATTCCAAATAAATTATATTTTGATTCACAAATAGAATATGTCTACTTTATGTTTGCATCATAAAGTTGACATGTTTTTACTTTTGGAAGACATCAGAGGACTTCAAAGTTCAGCAGCGATTTTCATATTTTTCTAAAAATTTTCAAAATCTGAATTTTTCAGGGACCAGTTCAGTTTTGAAGTGGATTTGATGGGTCTTCATATTATAAATACTCCATAAATGACCCCATTATAGAAACTGCACCCCCAACGTATTCAAAATGACATTCAGGAAGTGTGTTAACCCTTTAGGTGTTTCACAGGAATAGCAGCAAGGTGAAGGAGAAAATTCTAAATCTTCATTTTTTACACTCGCATGTTCTTGTAGACCCACTTTTTTAAAAAATTTACAAGGGGTAAAAGGAGAAAAAGCCCCCCAAAATTTGTAACCCTATTTCTCTCGAGTAAGGAAATACCTCATATGTGGATGTCAAGTGCTCTGTGGGTGCACTACAAGGCTCAGAAGGGAAGGAGTGACAATGGGATTTTGGAGAGTGAGTTTTTCTGAAATGGCTTTTGGGGGGCATGTAACATTTAGAAAGCCTCTATGGTGCCAGAACAGCAAAAAAAAAAACAAAAAAAAAAAACAACATGGCATACTATTTTGGAAACTACACCCCTCAAAGAATGTAACAAGGGGTCCGCTGAGCCTTAACACCCCACATGTGTTTGATGACTTTTCGTTAAAGTTGGATTTTTTTCACTAAAATGCTGGTTTTCCCCCAAATGTTACATTTTTACAAAGGGTTATAGGAGAAAATTCCCCCCCCAAAAAAAAATTTGTAACCCCATCTCTTCTGAGTATGGAAATACCCCATGTGTGGACGTCAAGTGCACTGCGGGCGAACTACAATGCTCAGAAGAGGAGGAGTCACATTTGGCTTTTGGAAAGAAAATTTAGCAGAAATGGTTTTTAGGGGGCATGTCGCATTTAGGAAGCCCCTATGGTGCCAGAGAAGCAAAAAAAAAAAACAGAAAAAAAAAACACAAGGCATACTATTTTGGAAATTACACCCCTCAAGGAATGTAACAAGAGGTATAGTGAGCCTTAACACCCCACAGGTGCCTGACAAATTTCCGCTAAAGTTGGACGTGAAAATGAAAAATTTGATTTTACCCCAAATTTTTCATTTTCACAAGGGGTAATTGGAGAAAAAGCCTCACAAGATTTGGAAATACCCCATATGGGGATATAAAGTGCTCTGCAGGCGAACTACAATGCTCAGAAGAGAAGGAGCGCCATAGAGATTTTGGTGAGAGAATTTGTTTGGAATAGAAGTGGGAGGCCATGTGTGTTTACAAATCCCCCATGGTGCCAGAACAGTGGACCCCCCCCCCCCCCCCACATATGACCCCATTTTGGAAACTACACCCCTCATATAATTTAATAATGGGTGCAGTGAGTATTTACACCCCACTGGCGTTTGACAGATCTTTGGAACAGTGGGCTGTTGAAATGAAAAATTTAATTTTTCATTTTCACAGACCACTGTTCCAAAAATCTGTCAGACACCTGTGGGGCGTAAATGCTCACTGTACCCCTAATTACATTCCATGAGGGGTGTAGTTTCCAAAATGCAGTCACATGTGGGGGGGGGCACTGTTCTGGCAAACACACATGGCCTTCAATTTCGGACACATTCTCTTGCCAAAAGCCCAATGGTGCTCCTTCTCTTCTGAGCATTGTAGTGCACCCGCAGAGCACTTTATACCCACATATGGGGTATGTTCTTACTCAGAAGAAATGGGGCTACAAATTTTGAGGGGATTTTTTCCTATTCTCCAATGTGAAAATGAAAAATGTAGGGTAACACCAGCTTTTTAGTGAAAATTTTTTTTTTTCATTTTCACATCCAACTTTAACGAAAATTTGTCAAACACCTGTGGGGTGTTAAGGCTCACTATACCCCTAGTTACATTCCTTGAGGGGTGTAGTTTCCAAAATAAGATCACATGTGGGTATTTATTGTTTCTCTATCGGCTCCATTGGGGGACACAGACCGTGGGTGTATGCTGCTGTCTCTAGGAGGTATGACACTATGGCAACAAAGAAGTCGGCTCCTCCCAGCAGGATATACACGCCTCCAGGCCCTGAGGTAATCAGTTTTAAGCTTAGTGTCTAAGGAGGTGGACATGGTCTGGAGTTCTCTCCAGACCAGGTCTTATGTTTTTTTATTTTCCTAGATTTAGGGATGTGTTAGATTTTTTATTCTATTTTCTTTCCTGTTTACAGGTGGGGACTCAGGAACTGCGGCTCACTGTTTCCCCTTTGTGAGTAAGGGGGCACAGACATTGCGTATATATTCACCCCCTCTCGCCAACGGTCAGCACCTGGGTTTGTACCTCATGGGTTCGGGTCACCCTATCTCCCTGCTCGCCTCGCTTGCACATGGTAACCCGGCATGATGCAGGTGATAAAAGCTGGCTGAAGACTTCATAGGAAGACTTCATGAGGTAAGTTCTTCTGACTGAGGTGAGTATATTTCCCTTTCTCCTTAGGTGCAGATTTGCAACATCTGGAGACCCTCAGTTTTTGGCCCACCTTTCTCATGGGTCTAATGGGGCTGGCCTGGACAGGGGGTGGGGTCCTTTATTACTGGGGTGAGCAGTGGCAGCTTGGATGGGGCACAACTTTCTACACTTTATTCTTATATATATATGTGTGTATGTGGAACGACTGTGTGTGTTTTTTACATTGAAGCGGCTGACAGCCGTGGCGTTCTTCTATGCGGGCGCTCTGAGCGCCAGCTTACTTTCACTTTCAGCAGCGGCTGCTGCCGGCGGCGTCTAGTACACTCAGTTCCCCGTGAGTGCACATGCATTTGCATGTGCGCTCGGAGCAAGGAGCGGGCGCCATTACGGGGGTTCTTGTTAATACTTCGGCGGCCCGGTGCGCTTTAGCTCCACCCAGGGCCGCCGAAGCTTCTCTGGGTGTGAACTGTCCACCAATCAGCGCTGTGCGCGCGATTATGGTGGCAGGGGCCAATCAGCAGTGCCTCCTAACACGCCCCTCCGTTGCTATTGGCCGGCATTTCTCCTCTCTGACAGCCTGGAGACCACCACGGGTTCGAGTCCCGGGGTGGGACAGAGTGTTACAGTGTTGTGGTTTAATTTTTTAAATAGGTCCATTGTGGTCTATGGGGATCTCAAGGCTTGTGAAACAGTAAGACTGCATCAGCAACACAGTGAAATGGAACACAGTCTTGGGTGAGAGAGGCCCAGAACGGCCTCCCTCTAAACAGTTTACTGGAGTGTTAACCACTCCTTTACTCTGTTAATTCTGTAACTCTAAACTGTCTGGTTCTGCTTATCACTTGTTCTGCCTGCTCCACTGCTCCCCAGACCCCCCTGCTACTCTACCCCGGTTGGTTCTTCCAGACCCGGTGGGTTTGGCGGCCCCTCCAGCCTGGGTTCCCTCCCTCTTCCAGTCTATATCCGACTTGGCTCAGGTCTCCCGTTATGTGGGACTGCCTTGGAGAGGCCCTCCCTACACCGGCCCTCCGGAGGGTTCCGCTCTCCCCCTATTCTGACTCATTCCCTGAGTCTTCTGGCAGGCAGGGGCGCTCTCCTCGCAGGCATCACCCCCTTACTCTGACCTGTAGCAAACGTTGCTCCTCTAGAGAATACTTCCAGGGTCGTCTCTCTGGCTCTCCAGACCCGCGTACCAGGTCCGTCTCTCTCTCTTCCAGGGCTGCCTCACATGTTCCCATTCATCTGGAGAACTTGTGGAAGAAGTTTCTGATTCGCCCTCCGACTCAGAGGACCGTACGGATGTGCCTAATGTGGTCTACTCATTGGTTGCGGCCATAAGAGACACCTTCCATCTGAAGGACCCAGGAACTTCGGACGTGGCTCCAGAAGTTTCCTTTCATCGTGTCCGACCTCTTCCAGGGCTGCCTCACCTCGTTCCCATTCACCTGGAGAACTTGTGGATGAGGTTTCTGATTTGGCCTCCGACTCAGAGGACCGCATGGATGTGCCTGATGTGGTGTACTCATTGGTTGCGGCCATAAGAGACACCTTCCAGCTAAAGGACCCAGGAACTTCGGACGGGGTCCAGAAGTTTCCTTTCATCATGTCCGACCTCTTCCAGGGCTGCCTCACCTCGTTCCCATTCACCTGGAGAACTTGTGGATGAGGTTTCTGATTTGGCCTCCGACTCAGAGGACCGCACGGATGTGCCTGATGTGGTGTACTCAGTGGTTGCGGCTATAAGAGACCTTCCATCTGAAGGACCCAGGAACTTCGGACGTGGCTCCAGAAGTTTCCTTTCATTGTGCCTGACCGGCACTCAAGACTTTCAGCTCTCACGCTGAATTTTACGCCCTGCGGGTATCCGCCTGAAGTCACCCTGACAAGAAGTTTCAGGAAACGAAGAAGGATCAAGCGCGGTATTCCTTCGCCAAGGACCTCATTGCTCGGTGGACCTCCTCTCCTCTCTAAGGCGCCTACCCGGCCGTTGGCTGATGCAGCTGCCTTCAAGAATACAGCGGACATGAAGGTGGATATTTTGGCAATCTCTGCCCTTGAGGCAGCAGGTTCTTCCTGCTTTTGCTTCTGCGTGGGTGTCAAAGGCCCTTTTAGTATGGTCTTCCAACTCCGCCAGGGTAGTCTTCAAGATCCCTCCGGAGGATTTATTTAATCTAGCTCTCCTATGCTCCGCAGCTGGAGATTTTTCTGTGTTCTGCTTCCATGCGCAGCCACTGTGCTGCCTTTACCACAAGCTACCTGGTAGCCACCGTCCATTCATGTGGCTTTAAGCCTGGAATGCGGACACCACCTTCAGGAAGTGAGGCGACTGGCTGAAAAAGAGTTCCTTATTACCTCTGGTAAGACTCACAGAACCGCTTTCCGTCGTAAGTTCTCCTTCCGGTTCTGCGCACCTCTGGTACCAACAAAGGGTACCAACAAAGGGTCCAGCCAGGCACCTTCATGGGAAGAGGGCCCTTCTTTCCGATCCCATTCCTCCCGGAGGTCAGCTATCCGTTCCCGCCATTTGGCGGCCCCATCAGGCACCCGTAGGCCTGCCTCGACCTGAAGGGTTGCCCCCACCCGCCGACCTCTCTCGGGTGGTTGGTCGCCTCTTACCCTCCGGGATGCCTGGACATGCAGCTTCAGGGGAACGTTTTCGAGGTTTATTCCAACCTCTCTGTGGTCTCCAAGAAAGGCATTTCTGTTCGCCCAGTCTTGGTTCTCGAGTATCTCAGCCAGCATCTTGTGTTTCCATCCCGAATGGAGTCTCTCTGTTCGGTGCTGGTGTCCATGGTTCAAGGGGAGTTTTCGTTCCTCAGTGGACATCAAGGATGCCTGCCTCCACTTCTCATTGTTTCCAGATCATCAGCGGTACCTCCGCTATCCATTTTGGTCTGGCCACTTCTCCGCGGACCTTTACCAAAGTCCTGGCGCCTGTGATAGCCTTTTTACGGACAACAGTTGTTTCCGTGATTCCTTATTTGGACTATCTCCTGATCTGAGCTCCAGCCAGGACCCAGATCCTGGAGAGTCTTAGTCTCAACCTCCAGACCTTGTCTCACTTCGGTTGGATGGTCATTTGGGACAAGCCCAACCACTCTCCTGGGGCTCCAGTTCGATGCGGCCTCTGCCCACTTTCGACTCAGCCGACTCTTTTAAAGGGTCTGATGACTTCGGCTCCCTGCTCCAGTCTCCATTCGCTTTTGCATGGATGTCCTGGGTCGATTGGCAGCAGCCGTGGAGGCCGTGCCATTTGCCCAGTTTCATCACTGACCTCTTCAACTGGTGATTTTCTTCCGGTGTGACAAATCTCCATTGTCTCTCGGCCGCAGGATCGTTCTCTCTCATCAGTCTTGTCGGTCCCTTTTATGGTGGCTTCGTTTTCCCCCTCATTTTTTTCGGGGGTGTTCCTTTCTGTCCATCCCTGCCAGTCTGTCAGGCTGGGGAGGGGTTTTCAGGGACCGCCCGGTCTGGGGTCTTGGCCCCCCGAGAATCCTTTTCCCCTTCAACATTTTGGGGCCTAGGGCAATTCTTTCTTTGCTTGCTTCTTGGGAATTTCCCTCCTGGGCGGCACTCAGGTTTACGGCCATCTCAGTTATCGTCAGTCTGGCTGTCCCTGGGATATGATCTTCTCGGCCGGTCCTCAGTCATCCAAGGCCACTGGTCCCTATATCCAGGGGTGTTTGCTGTGATCTGCAACCCCTGGGGCGCTCCAGGCATGGACCTCTGCTTGTCCCGCCACAACCGAAGCGTTCCTCTCTCTTGGTCGAGCCTTGCCCTACCTTGTCTATTTGGTGGTCTGGCTTTGCCCTACCTTATCTGCCTCCCTTTCTTCTCTTTTCGTGGTCCTGAGGAACCTCTCAGTAGGATGTTTCCACCATTCTAGTGGCCCAGCCTGGGTCCGGCGGGCGGGCCTTTCCTATCGTCCAGACCTCCTATCTCAGATCTCCTGTGCCACCCCTATTACCGTCTCTGCTTTGACAGCGTGGCTTGAGAGCCGCGGTTTCTCTTCCCAAGTCATTGGCACCATGCTCAGGGCTCGTAAGTCCTCCTCGGCAAAAATTTACCACCGTACCTGGCGGACTTATTTTAGTCGGTGAGAAGCTCAGGTCTTGTGCCCTGTTACCTTTTCGGTTTCCCGTTTTCTCTCTTTCTTGCAGTTGGAATTGGAACTGGGGTTGTCTCTCAGTTCCCTTAAGGGTCAGGTTTCGGCCCTTTCTATTCTTTTCCAGCATCCTCTGGCTTCTAATTCTCATGTCCGGACCTTCCTTCAAGGAGTGGCTCATGCTGCCCCTCCTTATCAGTCACCTTCTCCCCCTTGGGACTTGATCTGGTTCTGGGGGTACTCCAAGGTGAACCTTTTGAACCCCTTGGGGAGGTGTCCCTGCGCCTCTTTTCTTGGAAAGTGGCATTTTCTTGTTGTTATCACCTCCATTCGGAGAGAGTGTCTGAATTGGCAGCTCTCTCCTGCCGTTCTCCGTTTTTAGTGCTTCACCAGAACAAGGTTGTCTTCCGGCCAGATCCTTCCTTTTTGCCTAAGGTTGTTTCGGCCTTTCATCTCAATGATGACATTGTTCTTCCGTCCTTTTGTCCCGCTCCTTCTCATTTTAGGAAGCATTTACTCCACAAACTGGATGTGGTTTGGGCTGTTAGGTATTACCTCTCTATCTCTTCTTCGTTTTGTCAGTGCGATTCCTTTTTCCTCCTTACGGAAGGTCGTCGTAAGGGACAACCTGCTTCCAAGGCTACCACTTCTCGGTGGATCCGGTCTGCCATTTCGGGATCCGGTCTGCCATTTCGGAAGCCTATCACTGTAGGGGGAAGATTCCTCCCTTCAGGGTGGTGGCTCATTCTACCCATTTCTGTTGGGGCATCCTGGGCTCTCCAGAACAAAGCCTCGGCCTCTCAGATTGCAAGGCGGCTACTTGGTCGTCTTTGCACACTTTCTTGAGGTTCTACCGGGTTCATACCTTCACATCGGCTGATGCTAGTTTCGGCCTTAACTGCTGCAGGCGGCAGTGGAACAGCCGTCTGCCTGACTGATTATCTGCCCACCCAAGGGATGGCTTTGGTACGGTAGAGAAATTGCGTTACAAATTTTGGGGGTCTTTTTTGTCCGTTTACCACTTGTGAAAATTAAAGTATGGGGCAATACCACCATGTTGGTGTAAAAAAAATTTTTTTTTACACTAACATGCTAGTGTAGACCCCCAACTTTACCTTTTCATAAGGGGTAAAAGGAGAAAAAGCCCCTCAAAATTTTTTACGCAATTTCTCCCGAGTACTGAGATACCCCTTTTGTGGCCCTAAACTGTTTCCTTGAAATACGACAGGGCTCTGAAGTGAGAGAGCGCCATGCGCATTTGAGGCCTAAATTGGGGATTTGAATCCACCTCAAAAATACCCTACGGCAGGGTGTCTCCAGCTGTTGCAAAACTCCCAGCATGCCTGGACAGTCAGTGGCTGTCCGGCAATACTAGGAGTTGTTGTTTTTCAACAACTGGAGGCTCCGTTTTGGAAACAGTGCCGTACATTTTTTCATTGGGGGTGGGGGGGTGGAAGGGGGACTGTGTAGGGGTATGTGTATATGTAGTGTTTTACTTTTTATTTGTTGTAGGTGTAGTGTAGTGTTTTTAAGGAACATTCACACGGGCAGAGGTTTACAATGAGTTTCTCGTTGGGAGTTTGAGCTGCGGTGGAAAATTTGCCACATCTCAAACTTGCAGCAGATGACTTGCTGTAAACCCACCCGTGTAAATGTACCCTGCACTGACAGACCATACATGCTGGGAGTTGTAGTTATGCAGCAACTGGAGGCACATTGGTTGCGAAACACAGAGTTTGTTACTTAACTCAGTGCATGCTGGGATTTGTAGTTTTGCCACAGCTGGAGGCACACTGGTTGCAAAACACTGAGTTAGGTAGCAAACTTGGTTTCAAAACCAATCTGTCTTCAGCTGTTGCAAAACTGCAACAATCAGCATGCATTGACAGTCGAAGGGCATGCTGAGAGTTGTAGTTTTGCAACAGCTGGAGGCACACTGCTACCACTTACAGCATGCCCTTTGGTAGTCTGTGCATGATGGGAGTTGTAGTTATGCAACAGCTGGATGCACACTTTTTCATATAAAAAATGTGCATCCAGTTGTTGCATAACTACAACCCCCAGCATGCACAGACTACCAAAGGGCATGCTGGTAGTTGTAGTTGGAACTCCTGCTGTTGCAAAAACTACAACTCCCAGCATGCCCTTTGGCTGTGCATGCTGCGAGTTCTTGCTAAGCAACAGCAGGAGGTGAACAGGCCTCACCTCATGCTGTTTCCTGCTGCCTGCCCCGCCGGGACCGCCGCCACCAATCCTGAGGGGACCCCCAGCCGGACCAGGGGAAGGTAGGAGACCCCCGCTGGCGCCGATTCCCGCCATCTTCGCCGTCCCGATCGCCGCTCAGCAGGTCCTTGATTGGTCGGTCATTCCAACCGATCAATCACGTGATCGTGAGGAGGCACCTGTGCCACCTCACTCCTGCTTGGTTTTACGGGTCACCATAGACCCGATTGACCCGGAAGAGCCGCAAATCGCAGGTCTGAATTGACATGGGGGGGGGTCTCAGGACCCCCCCAGGGATTTGCACGGGATGCCTGTTGATATCAGCAGTCACCCCGGTCCAGTCCCCGCCCGTTGAGCGTCGGGGACCGGAATTCCCATGGGCATATGGATACGCCCTGCGTCCTTAAGGACTCAGGATGCAGGGCGTATGCATACGCCTTCGTCCTGAAGAGGTTAAGGACACAGTCACTTTTTTTTTTTTTTGCTCCTCACCTTTTAAAAATCATAACTCTCCCACAGACCCATGTGAGGGCTTGTTTTTGTGTGCGACCAATTATACTTTGTAATGACTTTAATCATTTTACCATTTAATGTATGGCATAACCCATAAAATATTATTTGTGTGGGGAAATTGGAAAGAAAACAGCAATTTTAAAAATTTGGGAAGGTTTTGTTTTCATGCTGCACCTTTAACAATAAAACTGACGTGTTCTTTATTCTGTGGGTTAATACGATTAAAATGATACCAATGATCAGATACTTTTCTATTATTGTACTGCTTTAAAACATTTTCTTTACAAAATACATGTGTTTAAAATTGCCCTATTTTGACCACCTATAACTTTCTCATACATATATATATAGGGCTTTATGAGGGCTCACTTTTTGTGCCATGATTTGTATTTTTTACTGGTACCACTTTTGCTATATGTGACTTTTTATGAATTTTTTTATTATTTTTGTTTTATTATTTTTAAGCAGCAATAGTTTGAACATTTATGCATGTAAATTGGGGTAAAATTGTAAAAAGTAGCAATTTAAGTTTTTATCTGGGGAGGGGGGCTTTTTCACATTTCATATATTTCTTTTTTTTTTTGTACACTTTTAATGTCTCCACAGGGTAATATTTTTTGCAGTCTTCAGACTGCACATACTGATTAGTGCTATGCATATGCAAAGCACAGATCAGTATTATAAAAAATCTTCTTCTCTGGTCTGCTGGAAGCCACAGAAACAAAACCCCCCAACATGTACAAAGTTGATTTTTTTTTTATTGTTTCCCACAAATATTATCTTTTTGGCTGCACTGTAAATTTTATGGTAAAATGAAAGTTGTCATTACAAAGTACAATTGGTCATGCATAAACAAGCACGCAAATGGATCCGTGGAAGGAACAATAGAAGAGTTATGGCCCTTAAAATGTGAGGAGGAAAAACCAAGAACACAAAAATGAAAATTTGCTGTGTCCTCAAGGGCAAAATGGCAGTGTTTCCAAACCAATGTGCCTCCAGCTGTTGCAATACAGCATAAAGATAGCAGTGGTGCCACCTCCCGGATTGACACTATCACTGACAAAATGGACTCTTAGATCCAAATAAGCCACTTCAAACCTACAACAATCACCAAAATATACAATAAAGAAGGTTGCAGGAGCACTTACGGTCAAAAAATTGAGGCTCTTAGCGCACATTTTGATCAAAACGGGTCCCACATCTACCACACTGAGGTGGCCTCACTTTGGAGGTACCGAAGGATAAGGCAGTAGCGTAGTCAAATGTAGCAGAAGGTCAAGGCAGGCGGTTATCACGCTTATTCCACTCACCTCTGCTGGGCATATAGCCTCTGACTGGGTGACATGAAAGATCCACTATCAATTTAATAAACCTCCTGTGAACAAGGAGGGGTGCACGGCTAAAGAGGGTGCCACTCCCCCTAACTTGCAAAGTAAAAAAACTAAAAGAAAAATAGCCAGCACAACTACCTAATACACGGGTGCACGCTGCTGTGGCAAATACAAAGTATACAAAAAAGAAGGTTGCAGCAGCACTCTTGGTCAAAAAATTGAGGCTCTTAGCGCACTTTTTGATCAAGATGTAGGACACTACGTGGGTGAGTGGTATAAGCGTGTTAGGGTCCCATCCATTTTTTGACCTAGAGTGCTGCTTCAACCTTCTTTCTTGTATACTTTGTATTTGCCACAGCAGTGTGCACCTGTATATTAGGTAGTTTTGCTGGCTATTGTAATGGAGCTAGATGTGGATCCACTAACCTGTGTGGCTGATTTTTCCGACCGTATTGGGGAGCGGAGTCTAAGGTGACACTGGTCTTCACCAGAGCCCGCCGTAAGGCAGGATGGGCTTGCTGCGGCAGGCGACACCCAGGTCGCTACCCCGAACATGGCTCGACCCACAGGTAGCTGGGCAAGGTGAGGTACCGAAGGATAAGGCAGTAGCGCAGTCAAATGTTGCAGAAGGTCAAGGCAGGTGGCAAAGGTGCGGAGTCAAATAACGTAGCGGAAGGTCTGGATACACGGGTAAGGCAAACGGGCAATATGGAATGCTTAATCTCAGTCTAGGGGCAATGAAAATCCGTCAGGGAAGTGTGGGAGGTGTATGGACTTATAGGATAGTGTCAAGTGTACACAATAATTATGGGCGTACTGGCCCTTAAAATTTCTGAGCTCCAGCGCGCGCCCTCCCTAAGGAACGAGGACGCACGCGCCGAAGCTGAGACAGAGCGGAGGCAGCAGGAGAAAGAGGTGAGTGACGGGCTGGGATTCGTATGCGGGCGTGTCCCACAATGCGAATCCCAGCCCCACCGGCAGCCGGGGACAAGGGGACATTGCACTCATGGCCTGTGCAGGCAACCGGAGTGTGGGACCTAACAGTCCCCCCCCCCCCTTTGGTCTCTCCCTCTTTTTTGAGGACAAGAACTTGTGGATAAGGTCACGGTCCAGAATGTTGTCCTGCAGTTCCCAAGATCTTTCATCTGAGCAAAAATCCTTCCCAATCTACAAGGAAAGAACTTTTCCTCTGACCAGCTTGGAATCTAAAATTTATTTGATGACATAAACATCGGAGGTACCATAGATGGGAGTAGGAGGGATGACTTTTTTAGAGAAGCGGTTATGGATAACAGGTTTTAAGGGGGATACATGAAAAGAATTTGAGATCTGGAGAGAGGAAGGCAGATGAAGAGAATAAGCTACAGGGTTTAAAAGTTTTTTGATTTTGTAAGGACCCAAATAGAGAGGGCCCAGCTTATAACATGGTACCTTAAAACGGATGAACATGGAAGACAGCCACACTTTGTCCCCTGGAGAGAATTCGGCAGGAGGATGTCTTATCTTGTCCGTTTGTGATTTCATACGAGTGGTGGCACGCTGAAGAGAGTCTATTGCCAGATGGAGACGATGTTCTGCACTTGATCATCGGCCATGGGAACTCCGGAGGAAGTGGACGAAGATGAAGAACATAGACCACAAAGAAAGGAGAAGACCCAGTGGATTCAGAATCCATATGGTTGTAGGAAAACTTGGCCCAGGGTAGCAGTTCAGCCCAGTCGTCTTGGACAGCAGGAAAACAAAATCACAAAGATAGTCTTTCAGCAGGAAAACAAAATCACAGAGATAGTCTTTCAAGACCTGGTTCACCCTTTCGACCTGTCCATTGGATTGAGGGTGGTATCCCGAAGAAAAATCTAATTTAACTTGAAGGCGTGAACAGAGGGCCCTCCAAAACTTAGAGACAAATTGGACTCCTTGGTAGGCAGAAGATATGGCAGAGGAACAAGTTGGCAAGCTGTGGAGCAGAGGGTAATCCCGGTAATGGGAAGAAATTAGTCATTTTAGAAAATCTATCCACAACAACCCAAATGACCGTATTTACGCCAGAAGAGGGAAGATCTGTAGTAAAATCCATAGCAATACCGGGCCAGGGTTTCTCTGGAACTGGCAAAGGATGTAGTAAACCAACAGGCTTGGAATGGGGGGTCTTGTCCCGTGCACAAACTGAACGATTGGACAAAATCAATGACATCCTGTGTTAGAGTTGACCAGCAATATTGTCGGGCGATGAGCTGTATGGACTAACGGATTCCAGCATGACCGGCCAATAGAGAGGAATGACCCCATTTCAAGACTCGGAGTCTTAAACCGCGAGGTACGTAAGTCTTCCCAGATGGCAAGTGCTGAAGATACGCTGGTGCTGCTGAGATGAGACAATCAGGGGAAATAATATGTTGTGAATGAGATTCCAGGCCTTGAACATTGGAGGATCTGGACAGAATGTCAGCACGAAGATTCTTCTCTGCAGGACGGAAGTAGATTAAGAAGTTAAATCTAGAGAAAAACAGAGACTGACGAGCTTGTCGGGGGTTGAGACGATGAGCATACTGGAGATAAAGCAAGTTCTTGTGGTGGGAATAGATAGTTAGCAGATGTACAGAGCCTTCTGTTACGCCGAGCGCTCCGGGTCCCCGCTCCTCCCCGGAGCGCTCGCAACATCCTCGCTACTGCAGCGCCCCGGTCAGATCCACTGACCGGGTGCGCTGCGATACCGCCTCCAGCCGGGATGCGATTCGCGATGCGGGTGGCGCCCGCTCGCGATGCGCACCCCGGCTCCCGTACCTGACTCTCTGCGATTTAAAGGGCCACTGCGCCCCTGATTGGCGCAGTTGTTCTAATTAGTGTGTTCACCTGTGCACTCCCTATGTATACCTCACTTCCCCTGCACTCCCTCGCCGGATCTTGTTGCCATCGTGCCAGTGAAAGCGTTTCCTTGTGTGTTCCTAGCCTGTGTTCCAGACCTCCTGCCGTTGCCCCTGACTACGATCCTTGCTGCCTGCCCCGACCTTCTGCTACGTCCGACCTTGCTCTTGTCTACTCCCTTGTACCGCGCCTATCTTCAGCAGTCAGAGAGGTTGAGCCGTTGCTAGTGGATACGACCTGGTTACTACCGCCGCTGCAAGACCATCCCGCTTTGCGGCGGGCTCTGGTGAATACCAGTAGTAACTTAGAACCGGTCCACTAGCACGGTCCACGCCAATCCCTCTCTGGCACAGAGGATCCACCTCCTGCCAGCCGAATCGTGACAGTAGATCCGGCCATGGATCCCGCTGAAGTTCCATTGCCAGTTGTCGCCGACCTCACCATGGTGGTCGCCCAGCAGTCACAACAGATAGCGCAACAAGGCCACCAGCTGTCTCAACTGACCGTGATGCTACAGCAGCTACTACCACAGCTTCAGCAATCATCTCCTCCGCCAGCTCCTGCACCTCCTCCGCAGCGAGTGGCCGCTTCCGGCCTACGACTATCCTTGCCGGATAAATTTGATGGGGACTCTAAGTTTTGCCGTGGCTTTCTTTCACAATGTTCCCTGCACTTGGAGATGATGTCGGACCAGTTTCCTACGGAAAGGTCTAAGGTGGCTTTCGTAGTCAGCCTTCTGTCTGGGAAAGCTCTGTCATGGGCCACACCGCTCTGGGACCGCAATGACCCCGTCACTGCCTCTGTACACTCCTTCTTCTCGGAAATTCGAAGTGTCTTTGAGGAACCTGCCCGAGCCTCTTCTGCTGAGACTGCCCTGCTGAACCTGGTCCAGGGTAATTCTTCCGTTGGCGAGTACGCCATACAATTCTGTACTCTTGCTTCCGAACTATCCTGGAATAATGAGGCCCTCTGCGCGACCTTTAAAAAAGGCCTATCCAGCAACATTAAAGATGTTCTGGCCGCACGAGAAATTCCTGCTAACCTACATGAACTCATTCATCTAGCCACTCGCATTGACATGCGTTTTTCCGAAAGGCGTCAGGAGCTCCGCCAGGATATGGACTTTGTTCGCACGAGGCGTTTTTTCTCCCCGGCTCCTCTCTCCTCTGGTCCTCTGCAATCCGTTCCTGTGCCTCCCGCCGTGGAGGCTATGCAAGTTGACCGGTCTCGCTTGACACCTCAAGAGAGGACACGACGCCGCATGGAGAATCTTTGCCTGTACTGTGCCGGTACCGAACACTTCCTGAAGGATTGTCCTATCCGTCCTCCCTGCCTGGAAAGACGTACGCTGACTCCGCACAAAGGTGAGACAGTCCTTGATGTCAACTCTGCTTCTCCACGTCTTACTGTGCCTGTGCGGATATCTGCCTCTACCTTCTCCTTCTCTACTATGGCCTTCTTGGATTCCGGATCTGCAGGAAATTTTATTTTGGCCTCTCTCATCAACAGGTTCAACATCCCGGTGACCAGTCTCGCCAGACCCCTCTACATCAATTGTGTTAACAATGAAAGATTGGACTGTACCGTACGTTACCGCACGGAGCCCCTCCTAATGTGCATCGGACCTCATCACGAAAAAATTGAGTTTTTGGTCCTCTCCAATTGCACTTCCGAAATTCTCCTTGGACTACCATGGCTTCAACGCCATTCCCCAACCCTTGATTGGTCCACAGGAGAGATCAAGAGCTGGGGTACTTCTTGTTTCAAGGACTGTCTTAAACCGGTTCCCAGTACTCCCTGCCGTGACCCTGTGGTTCCCCCTGTAACCGGTCTCCCTAAGGCCTATATGGACTATGCTGACGTATTTTGCAAAAAACAAGCTGTGACTTTACCTCCTCACAGGCCTTATGACTGTCCTATTGACCTCCTCCCGGGCACTACTCCACCCCGGGGCAGAATTTATCCTCTGTCCGCCCCAGAGACTCTTGCTATGTCTGAATACATCCAGGAAAATTTAAAAAAGGGGTTTATCCGCAAATCCTCCTCTCCTGCCGGAGCTGGATTTTTCTTTGTGTCCAAAAAAGATGGCTCCCTACGTCCTTGCATTGACTACCGCGGACTTAATAAAATCACGGTAAAGAACCGCTACCCCCTACCTCTTATCTCAGAACTCTTTGATCGCCTTCAAGGTGCCCACATCTTTACCAAACTGGACTTAAGAGGTGCTTATAATCTCATCCGCATCAGGGAGGGGGACGAATGGAAAACTGCATTTAACACTAGAGATGGACACTTTGAGTATCTGGTCATGCCCTTTGGCCTGTGCAACGCCCCTGCCGTCTTCCAAGACTTTGTTAATGAAATTTTTCGTGATCTCTTATATTCCTGTGTTGTTGTGTATCTGGACGATATTCTGATTTTTTCTGCCAACTTAGAAGAACACCGCCAGCATGTCCGCATGGTTCTTCAGAGACTTCGAGACAATCAACTTTATGCCAAAATGGAGAAATGTCTGTTTGAATGTCAATCTCTTCCTTTCCTAGGATACTTGGTCTCTGGCCAGGGACTACAAATGGACCCAGATAAACTCTCTGCCGTCTTAGATTGGCCACGCCCCTCCGGACTCCGTGCTATCCAACGTTTTTTGGGGTTCGCCAATTATTACAGACAATTTATTCCACATTTTTCCACCATTGTGGCTCCTATCGTGGCTTTAACCAAGAAGAATGCCAATCCTAAGTCCTGGCCTCCTCAAGCGGAAGACGCATTTAAACGGCTCAAGTCTGCCTTTTCTTCTGCTCCCGTGCTCTCCAGACCTGACCCATCTAAACCCTTCCTATTGGAGGTTGATGCCTCCTCAGTGGGAGCTGGAGCGGTCCTTCTACAAAAAAATTCTTCCGGGCATGCTGTTACTTGTGGTTTTTTTTCTAGGACCTTCTCTCCGGCGGAGAGGAACTACTCCATCGGGGATCGAGAGCTACTGGCCATTAAATTAGCACTTGAGGAATGGAGGCATCTGCTGGAGGGATCAAAATTTCCAGTTATCATTTACACCGATCACAAGAATCTCTCCTATCTCCAGTCTGCCCAACGGCTGAATCCTCGCCAGGCCAGGTGGTCTCTGTTCTTTGCCCGTTTTAATTTTGAAATTCACTTTCGCCCTGCCGACAAGAACATTAGGGCCGATGCTCTCTCTCGTTCCTCGGATGCCTCGGAAGTAGAGCTCTCTCCGCAACACATCATTCCTCCTGACTGCCTGATCTCCACTTCTCCAGCCTCCATCAGGCAAACTCCTCCAGGGAAGACCTTCGTTTCTCCACGCCAAAGCCTCGGAATCCTCAAATGGGGTCACTCCTCCCACCTCGCTGGCCATGCGGGCATCAAAAAGTCCTTGCAACTCATCTCTCGTTTCTATTGGTGGCCGACTCTGGAGACGGATGTTGTTGATTTTGTGCGGGCCTGCACTGTCTGTGCCCGGGATAAGACTCCTCGCCAGAAGCCTGCTGGTCTCCTTAATCCTCTGCCTGTCCCCGAACAGCCTTGGTCTCTGATTGGTATGGACTTTATTACAGACTTACCCCCATCCCGTGGCAACACTGTTGTTTGGGTGGTCGTTGATCGATTTTCCAAGATGGCACATTTTATTCCTCTTCCTGGTCTTCCTTCAGCGCCTCAGTTGGCAAAACAATTTTTTGTACACATTTTTCGTCTTCACGGTTTGCCCACGCAGATCGTCTCGGATAGAGGCGTCCAATTCGTGTCAAAATTCTGGAGGGCTCTCTGTAAACAACTCAAGATTAAATTAAACTTCTCTTCTGCTTATCATCCTCAATCCAATGGGCAAGTAGAAAGAATTAACCAGGTCCTGGGTGAC
This sequence comes from Hyla sarda, assembly GCF_029499605.1. NCBI lineage: Eukaryota > Metazoa > Chordata > Amphibia > Anura > Hylidae > Hyla > Hyla sarda. Next base: position 52,170,637 of record NC_079197.1, read on the forward strand.
TATTTACGGCATTTTGTTTCCTCCCGCCAGGATGACTGGGCAGATCTTCTACCATGGGCCGAATTCTCGTACAACTTCAGAGTCTCTGAATCTTCTTCCAAATCCCCATTTTTCGTGGTGTACGGCCGTCACCCTCTTCCCCCCCTCCCTACTCCCTTGCCCTCTGGTTTGCCCGCTGTGGATGAAATAACTCGTGATCTTTCCACCATATGGAAAGAGACCCAAAATTCTCTCTTACAGGCTTCATCTCGCATGAAAAAGTTTGCCGATAAGAAAAGAAGAGCTCCCCCCATTTTTTCTCCCGGAGACAAGGTATGGCTCTCCGCTAAATATGTCCGCTTCCGTGTCCCCAGCTACAAATTGGGACCACGCTATCTTGGTCCTTTCAAAATCTTGTGCCAAATTAATCCTGTCTCTTACAAACTTCTTCTTCCTCCTTCTCTTCGTATTCCTAATACCTTTCATGTCTCTCTTCTTAAACCACTCATCATCAACCATTTCTCTCCCAAACTTGTTTCTCCCACTCCTGTTTCCGGGTCTTCTGACATCTTCTCCGTAAAAGAGATACTGGCCTCCAAGAAGGTCAGAGGGAAAACTTTTTTTTTGGTTGATTGGGAGGGCTGTGGTCCTGAAGAGAGATCCTGGGAACCTGAGGACAATATCCTAGACAAAAGTCTGGTCCTCAGGTTCTCAGGCTCCAAGAAGAGGGGGAGACCCAAGGGGGGGGGTACTGTTACGCCGAGCGCTCCGGGTCCCCGCTCCTCCCCGGAGCGCTCGCAACATCCTCGCTACTGCAGCGCCCCGGTCAGATCCACTGACCGGGTGCGCTGCGATACCGCCTCCAGCCGGGATGCGATTCGCGATGCAGGTGGCGCCCGCTCGCGATGCACACCCCGGCTCCCGTACCTCACTCTCTCTCCGTCGGTCCTGTCCCGGCGCGCGCGGCCCCGCTCCCTAGGGCGCGCGCGCGCCGGGTCTCTGCGATTTAAAGGGCCACTGCGCCCCTGATTGGCGCAGTTGTTCTAATTAGTGTGTTCACCTGTGCACTCCCTATGTATACCTCACTTCCCCTGCACTCCCTCGCCGGATCTTGTTGCCATCGTGCCAGTGAAAGCGTTTCCTTGTGTGTTCCTAGCCTGTGTTCCAGACCTCCTGCCGTTGCCCCTGACTACGATCCTTGCTGCCTGCCCCGACCTTCTGCTACGTCCGACCTTGCTCTTGTCTACTCCCTTGTACCGCGCCTATCTTCAGCAGTCAGAGAGGTTGAGCCATTGCTAGTGGATACGACCTGGTTACTACCGCCGCTGCAAGACCATCCCGCTTTGCGGCGGGCTCTGGTGAATACCAGTAGTAACTTAGAACCGGTCCACTAGCACGGTCCACGCCAATCCCTCTCTGGCACAGAGGATCCACCTCCTGCCAGCCGAATCGTGACACCTTCCAAGAGGTGACACCATTCTTCTAATGCCAACTTAATGGCCAAGAGCTCGCGATCCCTCCACAGGAGAGAAAGTTTTGGAGAAAAATCCGCAGGTTAAAGTTCTTCCTTTAGAAGACTTTTGCATCAACACTGCACCTGCTCTGATGAAGCATCCACTTCCAAGATGAATGGCTTGCTAGGATCGGGTCTAGATAGAACAGAAGCTGAAGTGAAGGCATACTTTAGCTGTTTTAAAGCTTCTTCAGACTCAGGAGTCCAAACTCTTTAATTAGCAGACTTCTTGGTAAGCAAGACAGTGGGGCTACCAGAGTGGAGTAGTGAGGTATAAATTGCCGACAGTAATTGGCAAAGCCGAGGAAACGCTGAATTGCTTTTAAACCCGAAGGTTCAGGCCAGTCTAGTACTGCGGACAGCTTGTTGGGATCCATTTGAAGGCCTTCACTGGTTATAATATACCTCAGAAATGGAATACTGTTTTTTTCAAAAGTACATTTCTCTAGTTTAGCATAGAGATGATTTTCACGAAGATCCTGTAACACTTGGCGTAGGTGAGAGCAATGAGACTGGATATTGGGCGAGTAGATTAGTATGTCATCCAAATAAACAACAACACAGAAGTATAGGAGGTCACGAAAAATGTCATTGACAAACTCCTGGAAGACTGCTGGAGCATCGCAGATTCCGAATGGCATCACTAGATACTCGAAGTGACCATCACGAGTATTAAATGTGGTCTTCCATTCGTCCCCTTCTCGTATACGTATGAAATTATAGGCCCTATGAAGATCCAATTTAGAGAAGATCTTAGCCACCTCGTAGACAATCAAACAACTCTGAGATTAAAGGGAGTGGGTAGCGGTTCTTTACTGTAATTTTATTTAGACCTCGGTAGTCGATGCAAGGTTGCAGAGACCCGTCTTTCTTTTCTGCAAAGAAAAAAACGGCTCCGGCAGGGGAAGAGGAATTCCCTGATAAATCCCTTCTGAAGATTCTCCGGGATGCAATCAGACATGGCCTGAGTTTCAGGAACAGACAAAGGGTAGATTCTGCCCCTAGGAGGTGTGGTGCCGGGCAGCAAATCAGTTGGACAATTGCAGACGATGACGATGTGGTGGTAACACTTCGGCTTGCTTTTCCCTGAAGACATCAGCATAGTCCTGAACAAAGGAAGGCAAACCGGGTAGTGGACGAGATGATGGTTCCAGTTTTGTGATATGTATGTGGATACAGTTGTAGTTGCAATGCGGACCCCAGTGAAGAACTTCTCCAGTTTTCCAATCTAGGTGCGGAGCATGGAGTTGCAACCACGGTAGGCCAAGCAAGAGAGAACATAGTCAACGGTTCTGTGTGATATAGCACGGTACAGTCCAGTCTTTCACCATTTACCGTAGAGATGTACAGAGGCTTTAACAGGCGGGACACCGGCAGACGATGCCTATGTACTAGGGAAGCATCAATAAAATTTCCCGCAAAGCCTGAGTCCAAAAAGGCATGAAGGGAGATGATCTGTTTGGAAGGTAGGAAAAGCTGGACCATCATATTTAAGCGTGGAGAGGTGGTATTCACCTAGGGAGGCCTCTCCCACAAACCCCAGGTGTGCACGTTTCCCTGTGGCTGAGGACGCAGAGGACAATCTTTTAGGAAGTGATCCGCACTGGCGCATAGATTCTTGGTTCGTTGGCAAGTCCTTTCCTGCGGGGTCAGGCTAGACCGATCCAGATAGCTGGAAGATAGGTGCCAGACGAGGAAAGCAACCGAGGTTGTGCAGACTCCCTTTCTTGGTGTAGTTCCTCACGTTGATCTGAGAAACGGATATCAATCCGGGATGCCAACTGTATAAGCTCATTCAGATTAGTTGGAAATTCCTGGGCAGCGAGGACATCCTTGATTTGACTTGATAATCCTCTCTTGAAAGTGGCGCAAAGAGCTTCATCATTTCATGCTAACTCCTATGCCAGGGTACTAAACTGAATGGCATATTCGCCCATAGAGGAGTTGCCCTGAGTAAGACTCAGCAATGCCGTCTCAGCAGAGGAAGATCAAGCAGGTTCTTCAAAAACACCCCAGAATTCCATCAGGAACGCCTGGAGATTAGTAGTGAGTGCATCACTGTTAGGACAGGCCGGATCTTACAGTTAGGAATCATAGCAGGTGGACAGCAGATGGTGGATCGTCTGAGCCTGTGTGGAAGGAGACTTGAGCCATGACAGGGAGTGGGGTCTAAGGTGCCACTGGTCTTCACCAGAGCCTGTCGCAAAGCGAGATGGTCTTTGCTGCGGCGGGTGACACCTAGGTCACTACTCCTGGAACGACTCGTCCACACAGGTAGCTGGGGAGGGGGGGGGGTGACATGGCACAGAAAAAGACTGGCAGGATGTGGCAGGCAGGACATTACTGGCAAGGCAGAAGGACAAGACAGGAACATGGGAACAGGACAGGCTGGAACTAGGGACAGTTACACAGACGTTGGAACAGGACTTGACTCAAGAACAGGACTAGACTCAGGAACAGGACTTGTCTCAGGCTAGGACAAACAAAGACTAAGACAGACAACCAAGATCCGGTCCACTTAGACTAATTGGGTACTGGTCCTTTAAGAAACAGAGCTCCACGCCCAAGGGGTCAGAGGCACACACGCTGGAGCTGCAGGGACATCAGGAAGGTGAGCGAAGGGCTGAGTCTGAAGGCCACCTTTGCTTGTTCCGTAGGAAGCTAATCTGCCATAAATTCAATGTGCATAGAGCACTGAATCACGAAACCACGACAGGACATGGGATCCCCCTCATATTTCTCTGGAAGAGACAGACGGAGTCTTGATCCAGAGATGACTGCAGGAGAGGGAGGTGCCACCGAAGCAGGAGAAGGATGTGGTAGTGACGGTTGCTGATGAGCAGTTAGCAACTGCTGCATCATGGCAGATAACTGGCTCAACCTCTGTGCCTGCTGGGCCAACTGCTGTGACTGGAACGCCATGATGGAAGAGAGATCCAAATTGTCAGGCAGAGGAACCCTAGCGATCTTGCTGTAATGGAGCTGGATGTGGATCCACTAACCTGTGTGATTGATGACTTGGACCAAATCGGGGAGCGGAGTCTAAGGTGCCGCTGGTCTTCACCAGAGCACGCCGTAAGGCAGGATGGCAAAGGAATAGAGAGGGCGCTACCTAGCGCATTACCACTAAAAACCAGGGTGAACAGAGGTAATTACAATGCTCACCCAGATTGTTACACTCGCCAAGTGTAACAATGGAAAAAAACTTGTGTGTAAGTATGCCGGCAGCCGGTCCACCTTCAGATAGATGCACAAAGAACACAGGCAGGATGGGCTTGCTGCGGCAGGCGACACCCAGGTTGCTACCCCCGACACGGCTTGACCACACAGGTAGCTGGGCAAGGCGAGGTACCGAAGGATAAGGCAGTAGCGTAGTCAAACGTAGCGAAAGGTCAAGAAAGGCGGCAAAGGTGCGGAGTGAAATAACGTAGCGGAAGGTCTGGATACAGGGGTATGGCAAACAGGCAATATGGAACACTTAATCTCAGGCTAGGGGCACTGAAGATCCGGCAGGGAAGTGTGGGAGGTGCAAGGACTTATAGGATAGTGTCAGGTGTACACAATAGCCGGAGACAAGGGGACATTGTGCTCGTGGCCGGTGCAGCTGGCCGGAGCGCAGGACATAACAGCTATTTTTTCTTTCTTTTTTTTTGCAATCACCAAAAAAGTACCTAAAAATACAAATCTTTATTACAAAATCTTGTTAAAATCCTATTACACAAAATATATCTCCAAAGCAATATTTACAGATACATGTAAATCGGTTACCATTCAAAAAATAGAGGACTCCAGGTTAGAGGTCCTCCTAAGGGTTAATCCCAAAATTGCCCACCTGTTTCCCTGTATACCTGATATGCATTATAATACGGTTCATCTGGGGATTCTATAGTGTGTGTGTGTGTGTATGTGTATATACGTAAGATTATTTCAAGTTACATACAGATGCAGGCATTGCTGACAAAAAGCAAGACATAACAATACAATACAGTGTGGTAGTGTGGAGTCTCAAAGGAGAATCATGGTAGATCATATAAGGAAATCTTTAGATGTGGCTTCATATTGATGTCATCATTCCTCATAATATCATGCAGACAGATACAGTCAGGGCTGCCATCAGAAATTTCAGGGCCCCTTACACAGCTCAAGGCCTGGGCCCCCCACCCCCCTGGCCTGCCCTCAATTTTATTTTACTTTCTAATTATATATTTCTAATTAGATTAGAGCAGAGTGCGGTGCTCTATAACACTGTGCTGCAAAGTATTATACTGTGCCGCACTCTGCTGTAATCTAATATACCCTATTCTGGTTACTGTGAAACCGCCCTAGAAATTTGCCATTATTCCTACATATTGACCATATAGAGGTAGATACCAGTGAGCTCTCTGCAGACAGTATAAGTGATCATAGTTACATTTAATGACTCACAGAGGACGTCTTCTCTGATTGGAGTCATTCACCTTTCCTCTTTTTCACTGTCTGGCCAGGGGCACCATGAAGACTTCTCCTGGCCAAGACACGTCTCCACAGAACCTGCCAGAGCAGCCAGACAGACATTTTAGGCTCCTTTTTCCAGCACAATGCCCTCTCATTACAAACTCTCCATGTGTATTGGCCCAATACATAGTACCCGCTTTGTGCCCTATATATCATTTTAGGCCCCCATATATAGCTGTAGGCCCCCTGTGCCCCCATATATAGCTGTAGGCCCCCTGTGCCCCCCATATTTAGTTGTAGGCACCTCTGTGCCCCCATATATAATTGTAGGTCCCTCTGTGCTCCATATATAGTTGTAGGTCCCTCTGTGCCCCCATATATAGTTGTAGGCCCTCTGTGTCCCCCATATATATTGTAGGTCCCCATATGCCCCCATATATAGTTGTAGGCCCCCTGTGCCCCCATATATAGTTGTAGGCCCCCCTGTGCCCCCCCATATATAGTTGTAGGTCCCGATGTGCCCCCATATATAGCTTTAGGCCCCTCTGTGCCCCCATATATAGTTGTAGGCTTCTCTTCCCCCTATATAGTTGCAGGCCCCTCTGTGTCCCTGTATATAGTTGCAGGCCCCTCTGTGTCCCTGTGTATAGTTGTAGGCCCCTCTGTGCCCTTATATATAGTTGCAGGCCCCTCTGTGTCCCTGTATATAGTTGCAGGCCCCTTTGTGTCCCTGTATATAGTTGTAGACCCCTCTGTGCCCTTATATATAGTTGTAGGCCCCCTGTGCCTCCATATATTGTTGTAGGCCCCCTCTGCCTCCATATATAGTTGTAGGCCCCCTGTGCCCCCATATATAGTTGTAAACCCCTCTGTGTCCCCACAGATATACTGCCTCCAGCTATATATACAGTATGTATGTGTACTGCCATGCTTCGGTGCTCCGACCACTGCTCCTCCAGTAGGTCCCTGGACCATAAGAGCAGTGGTCTGAACACTGAAGGTGGCATAAGGTATAACCCCCCCTTACATGTATATAATCCCCCTCTTACATGTATATAATCCCCCCCCCTCACATGTATATAACCCCCCCCCCTCACATGTATATAATCCCCCCTCACATGTATATAATTCCCCTCACATGTATATAATTCCCCCTCACATGTATATAATCCCCCCTCACATGTATATAACCCCCCTCACATGTATATAATCCCCCCTCACATGTATATAATCCCCCCTCACATGTATATAATCCCCGCTCGCATGTATATAATCGCCCCTCACATGTATATAATTCCCCCTCACATGTATATAATCCCCCCTCACTTCTATGATGAATGATGATGGGATAGGACTCTCCTATCATTGGAGAGATAAATGCTGTGGAAGAGGAGAAGATAATATAGAAAATCATACCAGTAAGAAGATAAGCCAGGACCTCCCTGCAGGCTTTACACACACAACACAGGAAGTGGCACATCCCCCTCTTCTCCGCTCCTCTCTATCAGTATGAAGTGATGTCACCTCTATTCTCCCAGGCAGCCTCTGCGCTGTTCTTAAAGGGCCGGAGTGGTTCCCTGGATGAATGAATGACAGGACAATCGTTGGTATGTGCAGCAGCGGCGCCCTGCAGGCTTCCGGAGAGTGACAGCATGTGTGTGCGGGCCCCCAGCTGTCAGAGGGTGACATTCACTCACTGACATGCAAAAAAAGATAAAAAATTCCAGGGCCGGCCGGGCCTCCCTGAAGCTCCGGGCCCCTTACAGGTGTATGTGTTGTACCCCCCTGATGGCGGCCCTGGATACAGTCATGGCCGCAAATATTGGCACCCCTGAAATTTTTCAAGAAAATGAAGCATTTCTCACAGAAAAGGATTGCAGTAACACATGTTTTGCTATACACGTTTATTCTCTTTGTGTGTATTGGAACTAAACCAAAAAAGGAGTAAAAGAAGCAAATTTGACTTAATGTCACACCAAACTCCAAAACTCTTAATATTTGGTTGCACACCCTTTGGAAAAAATGACTGAAATCAGTCACTTCCTATACCTATCAATAAGCTTCTTACACCTCTCAGCCAGAATGTTGGACCACTCTTCCTTTGCAAACTGCTCCAGGCCTCTCTTTTCTCAACAGCAATTTTAAGATCTCTCCACAGGTGTTCAATGGGATTTAGATCTGGACTCATTGCTGGCCACTTCAGAACTCTCCAGCGCTTTGTTGCCATCCATTTCTGGGTGCTTTTTGACGTATGTTTGGGGTCATTGTCCTGCTGGAAGACCCAAGATCTCGGATGCAAACCCAGCTTTCTGACACTGGGCTGTACAGTGTGACCCAAAATCCGTTGGTAATCCTCAGATTTCATGATGCCTTGCACACATTCAAGGCACCCAGTGCCAGAGACAGCAACACAACCCCAAAACATCATTGAACCTCCACCATATTTCACTGTAGGTACTGTGTTCTTTTCTTTGTAGGCCTCATTCCATTTTCTGAAAACAATAGAATTATGTGCTTTAACAAAAAGCTCTATCTTGGTCTCATCTGTCAACAAGACATTTTACCAGAAGGATTTGGGCTACTCAAGTTCATTTTGGCAAAATGTAGTCTTGTTTTTTTATGTCTCTGTGTCAGCAGTGGGGCCTCCTGGATCTCTTGCCATAGCGTTTCATTTCATTTAACCTCTTCAGGACGCAGGGCGTATGCATACGCCCTGCATCCTGAGTCCTTAAGGACGCAGAGCGTACAGGTACGCCCGTGGGAATTCCGGTCCCTGCTGCTAGCCGGTTGGGGACCGGACCGGGATGCCTGCTGAAATCATTCAGCAGGCATCCTGCCACATCGTCGAGGGGGGTCCTGAGACCCATCCATGTCGGCGATCGCCGGTCAATTCAGACAGGCGATTTTCGCCGATTCCGGTTCCTGCCGCTCGCCGGGCGGGGACCGGACTAGGATGCCTGCTGAAATAATTCAGCAGGCATCCCGTCTCATCGCCGGAAGGGGATCCACGGTTCGCCGGAAAATACTCATCGGTGGTCTGCGGCGCTTCTGGATCACATGTGACCACATGACCCGGATAAGGATGATGATTGGTGGTGCAACAGACACCACCAATTATCATCCATACAGTACTGGGGGGGCAGCACTGTTGCCTTCCCCCAGTACAGCAGTGACTCACTGCAGTATGGGGAGGGGGGAAGTGGGATCAGGAGCACGCTGCCCCGTTCTGCAAACCATTACTGTGAGATCTGGTGTGCAGGACGGAGCCCCGTCCTTCCATCTCCCACCTAATAGTAAAAAAGTTCAAAAAACTTTCTGTGGCCCCTTGGCACCAAAAGCAGTCAGGGTAAGCTTTAGATTAGGTAGGGACAGTTAGGAGTTATAAAAAATATTTTTTTTTCAGGTACTATCCGTAGGTGTCCGTGGGTCCGTAGCACCTTTAGCTGCATGACCCCCGGCCCTACTGGGTTACTGCGGTCTGCCGCCAGTGTTTTTTTTGGGGGGGCAGACCTTTTTTTTTTCTGCTTAACTTGTGGCCGGACCCTCTTAGCTATAAAAGAGTGGTCCGCCACCGTTTGCCAAAGCTCACCCGCAGTACTGATCAGCGTTTTTTTGTTGTGGTGCAGGCACTATTTCGGGTTATAGCGGCTTTTTTATTTTTTGCACTTATAGGCGGTCCGTGCCACCAGTAGCCACCTGTGCTGTGTGGACGGACCGTACCTCTATGTGCGGCCTGCCCCACCGCTGTCAGTGATTTATCACTGATAAGCGTTTTTTTTTTGGGTTCAGGCGGGTTTGTCCGGGTTAAGCACTTTGTCCGGGTTAAGCATTCTATTATTAAATTTTTCGGGTATTTTGTGTGGGGGTCTGTGTACGTGCCACCCCAACTGACTTCTGCGCTCCCTGCCGCCACCAAGCACTAATCAGTGTGCACACCACTGATTAAGTACATGCTTTTTTTTTTTTTTTTTTTTCCCCTTTTTAGTTTATATTTTTTCTGTTAGGGTGGGTTTTGTTAGGTTAGGGCGGGTTAGGGCAGTATTATCGCACCACTCCACACGCAGCACATACACAAATAAAGTTTTTCCCCCAACATATATACACTTCAACCCCCATTAGAGTTGCACCCATTGCTAGATAAAGGTTACCACCTTTACGTGGATAACTTTTATACTAGTATCCCTCTCTTCACATCCCTCGCGGCCAGATCCACGGTCGCTTGTGGGACAGTCCGGAAGAATCAAAAAGGCCTTACTTTCTATCCCCTCCAAATTCCTATCCCCTGGGTGAGTCCCGTGCCCTTACCCATGAAAACCTGTTGCTGGTCAGGTATAAGGACAAGAGGGATGTCCTTATGCTCACCACAATACATCGGAATGGCAGAACCCCTGTCCCTGTGCAAGGTACTGTGGGACCGGTCCTCAAGCCCGATTGTGTTTTGGACTACAATCGGTATATGGGGGGAGTTAATCTTTCTGATCAAGTGCTCAAGCCATATAATGCCATGCGGAAAACACTGGTATGGTACAAAAAAGTTGCGGTCTACATGGTACACGTTGCCATGTACAACTCTTTTGTACTGTCCCAGTTCGCTGACAACACAGGGACATACCTGCAGTTTCAAGAGGAAGTTCTAAAGACTCTCATCTTTGGTGACCGCCAAAGAGCGGGTCAAAGCACCTCTGGAACTGTGGGCCCCCGGATTGTCCTCGGCCAACACTTTCCAGGTGAGGTCCCCCACACTGGAAAGAAGGGACGATTACAGAAAAAAATGCAGAGTGTGTCGTAAGAGGGGGATTCGTAAGGACACCACCACTCAGTGCGAAACTTGCCCCGATTATCCGGGTCTCTGCATTAAGGATTTCTTCATGGAGCATCACACTTCCATGTAGTGCTAAATTTTTAATCTTTTCACGTGATTTTCATTCCCCAGAATTCGACTCCAATGTACCAGCCCAGAGTACATTGTCTTCATAATTTTTAAACCAACCCCCCCCCCCCCCAAAATAAATCCCAAAACCTCTTTCCCAATACCCCTGATATCTCCCCCCCCCCATGGGTCATGGGACACAGAGTCAACAGCATTGGGGGTTTTCAGTTGCCTCCAATGCGCAGCGCCCTCTCCCTACCTGAGCGGGGTGCGCATTTGAGGTAACAGGTTAGGGATGGCCACACATCACATTCCCAGAATGATTATTGGGGCGGCATAATATTTAATTTCGGCTATTCTCTGGGTCATCATTCTGGGAATTGGCATTGCAATTTTCATCCCCCCCCCCCCCCAACACGCACACACTTCATCCATTCCTGGAAAATAAATTTAGGGAACACCCGTCTGTTCCAAATGTCCACTTCACCCCTATACACCTTCCCTAGGGGGTGTACTGTTTGTAAAAGGCTCACATGTGGGTGTTCCTTTCTTGTATTTTCCTCTAAATGTACAGTATGTAACTGTTAGGTCTGTAAGAAACATCGGCCTCAAATGCGAAGAGTTCTCGCTCATGAGCTCTGTCGTATTTCCAGGCCACAATTTGGAGTCATATGGTAGTTGTTTCCAGAAAGATGAAGCAGAGCATAGGTTGAAAATAGCAATTTTCAAAACCTACCCTTCATCCATTGCTGGAAAATAAATTTAGGAAACACCTGTGCATTCAAAATATCCTCTTTACCCCTATACCCATTCCTCAGGGTGGGTACTTTCTGCAATGGTGTCAAACGTGGGTGTTTCATTTTTGTATTTTCCTCTGAATGTATGTAACCGTCAGCCAAAGGCCAAAGGCCTCAAATGCAAACAGACCTCTATGAATTCTGAGCCTTGTTGTGCGCCCTCCAACACGTTACCTAATATGTGGATGTGTTTCCATAGTCAGGGGAAAAAGCCATCCAAAATTTGTAACCCAATTACTCCAATTACCCCTTGTGAAAATGTAAAAAATTGGGTAACCCCAGCATTTTAGTGTAAAAAATAAAAATTTTCATTTTACAGCCCACTGTTCAAAAAAACTGTGAGGTATACTCATTGTACCCCTTGTTACCTTCCTTGAGGGGTGTAGTTTCAAAATTGCGGTCACTTGCTATTTTTTTTTTTTTTTTTAGATTTAGATTTTATTTCAGAGCCTCACCTATTGCAGTGCAAAGCACCACTTTAGGCCTCAAATCTGATTGGTGCTGTCTCACTCCTAAGCCCTGCTTTGCACCCGCATAGTGCTTTTCTGCCTTATACGGGGTATATCCTTATTCTGGAGAAATTGGGCTACAAATTTTGTGGAGATTTTTTTCTCTTACTACTTGTGAAACTAAAAATGTTTTGGTTAATAGCAACAATTCAGTGTTAAAAATCAATTCTTTCACTTCTACGGCCCACTGTTCAAAAAACATGTGAGGTGAAAGTACTCACTATAACCCTTGTTACATTCCTTGAGGGGTGTAGTTTCTAAAATGGTGTCACATGTGTGGGTTACTGCTGTTCTTGCACAATGGGGGCTTTGCACATGGCCCCCAACTTCAATTCCAACAAACTTTTCACTCCAAAATCCCTATTCTGAGCATTGTAGTGTGCCCGCAGAGCACTTTATATACACATATGGGGTATTTTCTTTCTCAGGTGAAATTGCAGCACAAATTTTGGGGGCTTTTTGCCCTATTACCCAATGTGAAAATGAAACATTTGGGGTAACACTATCAATATAGTGCGAAAAAATCAAATTTTTCACTTTTATGGCCCACTGTTCAAAAAAACCTGTGAGGTGTACTCACTGTAACCCTTGTTACGTTCCTGAAGCGGTGTAGTTTTGACAAAATGGTGTCACATGTGGGAGGTCACTGCTGTTCTGGCTCCATAGCAGGTTTGTAAATGCACATGGCCCACGACTTCAATTCCATCAAAGTTCTCTCTCCAAATGTACAATGGCGCTCCTTCTGTCCTGAGACCTGTAGTGTGCAAGCAGAGCACTTAACGTCCACATATTGGGCGTATTCTTAATCGGGAGAAATTGGGCTTCAAATTTTGGGTTTATTTTCTCGTATTAAATCATGTGAAAATGAAAAATTTGGAGTAACACCATCATTTTAGTGTTCCAAATAGCTCGCCGGGCGGTGATCGGACCGGGATGACTGCTGATATCTATCAGCAGGCATCCCGTGGCAATGCCTAGGGGGGGCCTGAGACCCCCCCATGTCAGCGATTGCAGCAAATCGCAGGACAATTCAGAACTGCCATTTGCCGCGATCCGGGCAAATCGGGTCACTGGTGACCCGATCTCCCAGAAAATAAGCATGATCGGAGCTGTCAGAGACAGCTCTGACCAGCCTAAAGGATAGGAGCGAGGTGGCAGTTTTGCCACCCCCTCCTATCACCTGCCATTGGTCGGTTAGGCTGACCACCAATGGCAGGAGGGGGGCGGGGGGGGGTTATAGTTCATTTCCCTCCGCTCTGCCCACCGATCGAAGTCGGTGCAGAGCGGGGGGAACACGGGCGGTGAGGAGGGAGCATGGTCTGGCTTGCCCGGACCTTCGGAGGCGGCGGTGGCGGAATCCCAGAGCACCGACTGAAGCAGGAGGAGCAGCGGCAGGAAAGTGCGGCGGAGAAGGCTGCAGTGAAGATCGCGATAAGTGATCTTCACTGTGGCCTTCTAAAAGCTGCAAAACTACAACTCCCAGCATGCCCAGACAGCCAAAGGCTGTCTGGGCATGTTGGGAGTTGTAGCTTTGCAACATCTGGAGGGTCGCAGTTTGGAGACCACTGTGTAGTGGTCTCTAAACTGTGGTCCTCCAGATGTTGCAAAACTACAACTTTCAGCATGCACTGACTGTCTGGGCATGCTGGGAGTTGTAGTTTTGCAACATCTGAAGTGGCACAGTTTGGAGACCACAATATGGTGGTCTCCAAACTGTAGCCGTCCAAATGTTGCAAAACTACAATTCCCAGCATGGCCAGACAATCAGGGATGCTGGGCATGTAGTTCTGCAATATCTGGCCCTTCAGATGTTGCAGAACTACAACTCCCAGCATGCCTGGACAGTCTAGGCATGCTTGGAGTTGTAGTTTTGCAACATCTGGAGGGCTACAGTTTGGAGGCCACTACTTAGCGGTCTCCAAACAGTTCTTCCCCAGTTGTTGCATAACTACAACTCCTAGCATGCCCAGACTGTCCGGGCATGCTGGGAGTTGTAGTTCTGCAACATCTGAAGGGCCAGATATTGCAGAACTACACACCCAGCATCCCTGACTGTCTAGCCGTGCTGGGAATTGTAGTTTTGCAACAGCTGTAGGCACACTGGTTGGGAAACCCTGAGCTAGAGTCTGTTTCCTAACTCAGTGATTCCAACCCGTGTGCCTCCAGCTGTTGCAAAACTACAACTCTCAGAGTGCACTGACAGACCGTACATGCTGGGAGTTGTAGTCTTGCAACAGCTGGAGGCACATAGGTTGGAATCACTGAGCTAGAGTCTGTTTTCTAACTCAGTGGTTCCCCACCAGTGTGCCTACAGCTGTTGTAAAACTACAACTCCCAGCATGTACGGTCTGTGAGTGCATTCTGGGAGTTGTCATTTTGCCACAGCTGAAGGTTTGGGGCACCCCCCCGCCCATTTCAAGGAAACTTACTGTGAACCCCTGCCTGTGTGAATGTACCCTAAAAACACTACACTACACTAACAAATAATAAAAAGTAAAACACTACACATACACCCCCTTACACGTCCTCCCCCCCCACCCCCAATAAAAATGAAAAACGTCTCATACGGCAGTGTTTCCTAAACAGCGCCTACAGCTGTTGCAAAACCACAACTCCCAGACTGTCCTGGCAGGCTGGGAGTATTGCAACAGCTGGAGGCACCCTGTTTGGGAAACACTGCTGTAGGGTTTTGGTGGAGACAAGCCCCATCCTTGCAACCGGGTCCACCCCTATTGCAAATTCCTAATTTAGGCCTCAAATGCGCATGGCGCTCTCTCACTTCAGAGCCCTGTTGTATTTCAGGGCAACAATTTTGGGACACATATCTCCGTACTCGGGAGAAATTGTGTTATAAATTTTGGGGGGATTTTTCTCCCATTACCCTTTGTAGAAATGGTAAATGTGGGGAAAAAACTGCACTTTAGTGAAATTTTTTTTTTTCATTTACACATCCGAATTTAATGAAAAGTCGTCAATCACCTGTGGGGTGTAAAGGCTCAGCGGACCCCTTGTTACGTGCCTTGAGGGGTGCAGTTTCCAAAATAGTATGCCATGTGTTCTTTTTTTGCTGTTCTGGCACCATAGGGGCTTCCTAAATGTGACATGCCCCCAAAAACCATTTCAGCAAAATCCACTCTCCAAAATCCCATTGTCGCTCCTTACATTCTGAGCCCTCTACTACGCCCGCCGAACACTTGACATCGTCATATGAGGTATTTCCTTACTTGAAAGAAATTGGGTTACAAATTTTGGGGGCTTTTTCTCCCATTACCCCTTGAAAAATTTCAAAAACTGGGTCTACAAGAACATGCGAGTGTAAAAAATTAAGATTTTGAATTTTCTCCTTCACTTTGCTGCTATTCCTGTGAAACACCTAAAGGGTTAACAAACTTTCTGAATGTCATTTTGAATACTTTGAGGGGTGCAGTTTTTATAATGAGGTAATTTATGTGGTATTTCTAATATTTAGGCCCTTCAAATCCACTTCAAAACTGAACTGGTCCCTGAAAAATTCCCATTTTGAAAATGTTGTGAAAAAATGGAAAATTGCTTCTGAACTTTTAAGCCCTCTGATGTTTTCCAAAAGTAAAAACATGTCAACTTTATTATGCAAACATAAAGTAGACATATTGTATTTGTGAATCAGTATATCATTTATTTGGAATGTCTGTTTTCCTTACAAGCAGAGAGCTTCAAAGTTAGAAAAATGCTAGTATCGACAAAAATTTTGCACTAACATAAAGTAGAATATGTCACGAAAAAACTATCTCCGAATCAGAATGAAAATTAAAAGCATCCCAGAGTTATTAATGTTTAAAGTGACAGTGGTCAGAATTGCAAAAAATGCTCCCGTCCTTTGGGTTATAATGGACTCCGTCCCCAAGGAGTTAAAAAACTTTTTTTTCCCAAAAAACACTCCCCCACAAGCCCTTGTTAATGTTTTTATTAACATTAAAGGGGTATTCCAGGATATAGTGTCTGTACCTTTGTGTGACAGTGGTCTCAAAATTCTTATGTGATTTTCACCCCAATATTTATTTTTAACAGCATGCAAAATTACTGTCGTCTCAGATTTTTCCAAGGTTCCAAAGCGGCCAAGACCTGACATCACTAGTCAGCTGATGACAGGGAGCCTGTCTGCTTCAATGGGTGGAGAGATCGATTGGTGGGAGAGAGATCAATCCGCAACTAACTGTATTTTTGCAACAGCTGTAGGGACCCTGATTAAAAAACACAGGTGTTTTGAAATGGATGCAGCTAATTTATGTTTCAATGGGAGGGGTGGCTGATGTGTGGGAGGGAGGAAAATGGAATTATGGGATTTGTAGGCAAAGAAGGAAACTCAAACAGGAAATACCAATTCACAAAAAGCTAGCCACAGTGTTATGGTAATCTCACAATATAGCCATTTAGCCCCAAGACAATTGCAGATCCTTCCTAAGCATGTCCATTACTGTTTGGCAGGTACGTACTAAAAATTATGGTGTATAACCCAAATCCAAAGTAGTCCACAGGATATACGGATCTGAAATATGAAATAAAAAAAGAACATGGAAAGTAGGTTAGTACATTTATTGTCACCCACCCTGGACTACAATGCTCAGCATGTTCTTACTGTAAGTGCATGCTGAGAGCAGTAGTCATGCAGCAGGGGCAGGTGACAAGTTTGTCGCCCGCCACCACCGCACAGCTACAACTCCCAGCATGTCCTTACTGTAAGTGCATGCTGGGAGTTGTAGTGGTGCAACACGGGGGCGGGAGATGTGCGGGGGATGGGTCACCTGCCCGCACATCTTCCGCCTGCTTGCACCACACCACAGCAACTCCCAGCATGTCCTTACTGTAAGGGCACGCTGGGAGTTGTCGTGCGGCAGGGGCAGGTGACAAGCACTTCGAATCGCGATTATTGCTGATTGCAATATGTCGATTTAGCCCTTTGCAAAATTTAGCAATTATATAAACACTACTGTGAGGAGAAACAGTGGACTGCACAATAGACGGGCCCGGCCGGGCCGCACTGGAACCGACAAATAGGTGATACAAGGGAGCAGAACCTGGCTCTGGTGGTAATCTGCCGTGCAGCCTGTCCCGACTCGGCCCCTTCAGTGTGCGGGTGTGCGGCCGACTGTCTCTCCTCCCAGCAGTGCCCAGCACTGGGAGGAGGTTAATCCCACCACGATGCAGCCTTGCAGCAGATTCATGATGCGAGCTCAGGAGCTGAGCTCACTTCATACTGGCTAATGCCGACATCACCGATCCAGGTGATGTCTGGCATTAAGCCTTTAGACGCCGCGATCAACGTTGATCGTGGCATCTAAAATGCCAAAATGAAATGTCGGTAGCTCAGTGGAACTGATCGGGAAACCCACGGCAAAACCCGCGGGGTCCCGTTCAGCTGATAGGATGGGCAGAGGTTCCATACCTGCCTTCGGCTCGTCCAATTGGCGCTCCAATAATACAGTCAGCCTTAGCAGCCTGTAGTAATGGAGCGTAGATGACATTGATCAGTTCTGTGCTATAGACTCCTATGGCACAGCATTGATCAGTGTCTAGAAGCAGAAGATTGGGAGTTGTAGCAAAACTACAGCTTTTTGCTGTCTGGGCATGCTGGGAGCTGTAGTTTTGCAACTGGAGACACACTATGTAAAAACACGGCCCCATGGGGTCTAAAAAAATTGTGGAAAATGTAAAAAAAAAAAGAAAAGTCAATAAATGTGAAATATAAATATAAGTTTAACCCCCCCCCTTTTCCAAATAGAATAAAATAAACAAAAATAAACCTAAACATGTGTGGTATTGCCATGTGCATAAATGTCCGATCTATTAAAATATAACGTTACTGAAACGGTGCGGTCAATGGCGTAAACATAAAAAAAAATTGAAAGTCCAGAATTGCTGATTTTTGGTCACTTCATATAACAGGGAAAAATTAAAAGGGATCAAAAAGTCCCATCAAAACAGAAATGGTGCCAATAAAAAAATACAGATGACAGCGCAATAAATAAGCCCCATTACTGCACTGTTTGTAGGAAAATAAGAAAGTTTTAGGGTCAGAAGTGGATATTTAAAAGGAGTACTCCAGTGCAGTATAACTTATCCCCATCCAAAGGATAGGGGATAGGTTTTAGATAGCTGGGAGTACAACCGCTGGGGCTCCCAGCGATCCCCTGCATGGAGGGGGTGTGACGGCAACCACTTCCTGCAGGGGTCGACACACCCCCTTCCTAGGGACTGTCAGGGAGTGGTGCAGGAAATCGCGGGGGATCCGAGCTGTCGGACTCTAACACTAAACTAATCTAAAACTTATCCCCTTTCCTTTGGATTGGGGATAGGTTTTACTGCACCGGAGTTCTCCATTCCCCCCCCCCCCCCCCATTTTATGTTGGCTATATGAAATGAGATTGGACATGAAATAGGGGGGATTTCACCATGTGTTTATTATTTTGCAATTTATATCAAAATCGCGATATTTACCTCCATAATCGCAATTGCACATTTTCCCCAAATCGTGCAGCCCTACCGTCCACACATCTTCCGCCTTCCCGCGCCGTACCACCATAACTCCAAGTATGTCCTTACTGTAGGACGAAAATCAGAAAAAAGGAGATGTATGGTCCTTCAGCCAGTAATATATATGCCCTTGGAGACAATTTACCAAAATAACAACGCTACTAAAATCTACCAATGAGGCCACAAAGAACGCATTAAGCTAAAAAATGTATAATTTTATTAATAAAGATAATAAGAAAAACAATGCCTCACGATACAGTGCTCAGAAAGGTATCAGATATAGCACTGAATAATGAACAACAGACCAAGGGAGGGGGTTTGGGGTACAGGTGAAGAACCTGACCTAACCGACCCTACCTAGTCTAACCCCTTGCCCTCACTACAATAAGTGTGGACAGGGAGTAGGGATAATATAAGTCACATAAACATGAAAAATGGACAATGCAATGACTTAATATGTGTATATTCTTACTCCTAATGACCTACGCGTTTCACCCTTACTTATAGTTAGGGGTTCATCAGGGCTCAGGGGAGCAGTCAACATATCACAAATAATAATCAAAAAAACTCTATAAAAAAGTGGTAAACAAACAAGTGAAGCACACGTGATACAAAGGTATAGTAACCGCACATTGATACTGAGTAATGATAGATAGATGTATGAGAAGTAGATAAATCATCCCACACTGGCCACAATGAAAAAAATGTGGATCCTTAATTGTACTATGAGTAGATGAAGAATATGTCCCTTGTCCAAAGTAAGTACTGTAAAAATAAGATCACAAGACCACCTGTCAGAGTTCCATATTTTAACAAAAATATCAAATGCATGAAGTATAAAGTATAAAAAATAATAATAATATATACCTCCAAGAGTAATTGGGTAGATATGAAATAGCCCAGCATCGTATTATAGATATAGTGCCACAGGGATCACTGTTTGCCACACCCTATGTTAATGAATGTGCTAGAACCTGATAAATAAATACATCAAAGTTAACTTAGGTAAAGAAAACCAAAGATGACACCAAAACAGATAATGAGCCAGTCTTACCCATATATGATGGTAATAGGCTAAAAACTGATGACTGGTGTGACACACCAAATATAATAGTACAAAATGTTGGGCCGAAGGTACTATAAAGATAAAGGCAAAAACAGAATATAACTATCTAAATTATGTAGACATGAGCATAAGCCAATATAGGCAAAAACAAGAAAGAGCTTACCCCCTGACCAGATAATATACAGCGTCAGGACGGAAAGAGGTGGATTTATAGATGGATTAGAAAACACTTCCAGCAGAGTACTAGAGATAAAACCAAAAATATAAAATAAAACACCATATGACCAACAGGTGTTATTATTGCCATATCACTATAGCCCCAATAATACAAACAAATGTAGTATAATATATATATTGCCTACCCTAATGTAGGATGTTTAGAGTATCAGGCAGTCCAGGATACAAGATGAATAAGGTAATGAGAGAACCTGGTATCACCTCCCTAATGTGGAGGCTCCAGAGGAGACGATAACTCCTGCAATGGAATAATATAATATAAGGGGTATATAGTTACCAAAGGTGTAGGTCACATGATGTATGCAAGGCAATGCAGCCACAATGCACTCACCCAATCCCCGGTGTCCCATGTGTGGACTCAGTGCGCGGCGTCAACATTGAACGCCGCGAACCTGATTAAAAAGCCGCGGGACCGGAAGCGGAAGTGACAGGAGATATGTATCTGCGCATGTCCGGAGTCAATGGAACGCAATGCGCTTCAATCGGCGCATGAGTGGATAGACAAACCCCAAAACGAGGCTTGGATGTGATGCGATTCACCCCGCGCATGCGCCCTATGTGGATGTCAGAAAAATAAAAGTATGGGACGTATAGGAGACTGAAATCTTAACTCATAGCTAAGGATAATGTACATTTAGAAAATTATAGATGTATATAAACTGGGCCAATGTGGAAATGCTAATGAAATAGGGTAAGTACAATCTAAGAATGGTAAGCATAAGATAAACTAAACGATGGATGTATAATCATAAATAAATGAATAAATAATTAAATAACTAAATAAATGGCAGGTGAGTGAAGACACTTACATCAGTCAGAAGATGTATTACACAAGATGGGAGAATTGTAATATAAAAAATGTCCATAATAACATCAAATGAAAGGGCAAAAAGATAATTGGTCATTAAGACCATAGGGGGTGGTAGTCTTTAGCCGGTATATCCAGCGTGTTTCGGCTTGTAATAGTCTTTTGTCCAGGTCACCGCCCCTAATGTCGGGTTTGAGAACTTCAATGACTTGGAAATCCAAATTAAAGGGGGTGTCCGCATGATGCCTAAGCATATGAAGCGACAACGGTTTTTCCCTCTTATGTCTGATGTCACTCATGTGTTCGAGTACCCTACGCCTTACCTCCCTCATGGTCTTGCCAACATAGCTTAAAGGACAGGGACAAGTAGCCAAGTAGATGACTTTACTTGTTTTGCAGTTCGCATAGTCATAGCACTTATACATCTTATTAGTGCTAGGACTGAGGAATTCTTTGGAAACACGCATGTATTTGCACGCTTTACATGATCCACATTTGAATGATCCAGATACTTTGCGGTCGAGCCAAGTACCTGGACCTCTTGGGGGAGTGTACAAACTGTGTACCAAAAAATCCCCCAGGTTTTTTCCCCTCCTATATGTGATTCTGGGTGTCTCTTCCACTAAAGAGCCTACTACTGGGTCCGTCTTAAGAATAGGCCAGTGGTTAGTCAAAATTTGGCGTATCTCCTTAGCCGCTGCGTCAAATGTGCCAATAATTTGAGTTGGAAGGTCTTTGTCCCCTGCCTTAGGTTTAGAAAGTAAGAGTGTAGATCTGTCCACATGTTTTGTTTCTATATATGCCTTTTTGAGAACCCTGTTAGGGTATCCTCTGTGTTGAAATCTGCTGCGTAACTCCTTGGCCTCATGATGGAAAACTTGTTCCGAGGAGCAGTTCCTTTTGAGTCTCAGATACTGTCCCTTAGGGATCCCATTCCTAAGGGAAAAAGGGTGGTGACTGGACCACATGAGTAGGCTATTGCCAGCTGTAGGTTTCCTATGGATTTTGGTACTAATGTTGCCATTGCTGCTACGTTCTAGCAGTACATCCAAGAAGACTAGGGAATCCTTGTGGATCTCAAAAGTAAATTTGAGACCCACTGGGTTAGTATTGAGGGACTGCACAAAATTCTCAAACTCCACTTTGGGGCCGCTCCAGATGACCGCCACGTCATCAATGTAGCGGCCCCAGTAGATGATATGGTGGTGGAAGCGAGAGTTATCCTCCCCAAAAACAATCGCTTCCTCCCACCAGCCCAGGAGCAAGTTGGCATAGGTGGGTGCCACTGGGCTGCCCATGGCAGTGCCCCTGAGCTGGTGGTAGAAGCGTGAGGAAAAAATAAAAAAGTTCCTATTGAGGACAAATTCCAAAAGAGTGAGGATAAATTGATTGTGCGCGGCATGATGGATACTGCGACTACGCAGGTAATGTGCCACTGCACTAATCCCAAAATTGTGGGGTATTGAGCTGTAAAGCGCTTCGACATCAATTGAACATAACCAATAATCTTCCTCCATGATGATGTCCTGGATCTTAAGCAGGAGGTCCATCGTGTCTCGTAAATAGGACGGTAAGCATAATACAAAAGGGCGAAGGACCTCGTCCAAGTAGATGCCTATATTCTGGGTTAAGTTGCCCACTCCGGATACTATAGGTCTACATTTAAGCGGGTCCAAGCCCTTGTGGACTTTGGGTAGTCCATAGAATGTAGCGAGACGTGGTGCATTTGGTAATAGAAAATCATATTCGCGTTCATCAATTAAGCAATCGGTTCTTGCTTGTATCAATATCCCCTTCAGTTCCTTCAGAAAGATAGTGGTAGGGTCCCTTTCTAGAACACGATAGGTCGTCTCATCTGACAGAATACTAGTACACATATTCACATAGGCCTTGTGGTCTAGTATGACCAAATTACCTCCCTTGTCCGAGGGTTTTATAATAATTGTACGATCAGACTGTAGCTCTTTGAGGGCATCTTGTTCAACTCGGGTAAGATTGTGTGTCGGTATCCTGAAATCACACAATCTTGCCTCGATGTCACTACAGACAATGTCTATAAAGACATCGATGCAGTCTCGGTCCCCCGACGGGGCAGGTCTTGTACTCTTAAGATGACAAGTGGAGAAGGGGCCCAAACCAATCCCTCTCTCTGCCTCCTCTAATAAGGAAGCTAAAGTGGAAACACCTCTCAGGTCCTCTTGGTCAATCCCTAATTCTTGGCATGATTTTTTATCATGGTGGAAAAAGAATTTTTTCCACTTTAGCCTTCTACCAAAAAGGTGGAGATCCTTGATCCACCCAAATATATCAGGTTTATTCACAGGGACAAACGAAAGGCCATGTTTTAACAATGAGATCTCGGCCTCAGATAACAAATGTGAAGATAAATTGATTATCTGGTTGTCCTCAACTGTCACATTCGAGGGGGCACTTGTGTGTCCTTCACTAAAAAACCAGAAGTTGTGGAAGAGGATGTTGGGCCAGATGGTACAGAGGGTACAGCAAAGGATTGTGAACCAGAGCCCTGGGCTTCTCCAGAGTTTCCACGTTTTGTGGATGAGCCCCGCCGTCTTGATTTCTTGCCCCAACCTCTGTTGTTGCCACGATAGGCATCCCGATACCGAGTGGAGTACGGAGACCGGTTCCATGATTGATAGTTAGGTCTTTCCGAGTCCGAGGCGTCGGTTTCAGAGGATGATATCTCTGTTTCTGTGCCTTGATATGGTTGTTGATTTAAGAAATTATAGGCCTTGTTGTCCCTAAAGTCATTCAGATCCCTAATGAACTGCTTATGCTTTCTATCTTTAAGGGAATGTTTAAATTTTTCAATGTTGTTCTTTAGTTCAGTGTCCTTTTTTGCAAACTCCGGATCTTGTTTTAACTTTAGGGCAATGTCAATACTTTCCTGTAATTTCTTAGTAGTACTATCCAGGGTATTCCTTTCCTCTTCCAACAAAAGATTCATAAATCGAAGCGAACTCTCTGTGGCCTCCTTCTCCCACTTACTCATCAGAGTCGGGGTCCTAGAACGGAGGGCTGGTGATATGGCTATCCTTAAGCCCTTGGGAACAATCCGATTTGAGATGTAATTGTCTAAAGATTGTACCTCCCACCAAGATTTAATCTGGTTTTTATACCTATAATTCAATTCCTTAAAGACTGAATTGAGTGTGGGAGTCAAATGACTAGAATGTGACTTACTGTAGGAGTTGTAGTCATGCGGCACGGGCGGGTGACAAGGAAGCCAGAGAAACGGGCGACGTTGTGCTCTGCTCCCTGGTTACCCAGCGGGGAAGTAGAAGTTACGGCACTGTAACTTCATATTTCCCGCTGGCATCTGTGATTGGCCAGGAGATCTGGACCAATTACAGGTCTGCCCGGGAAAGATGAAATTACAGTGCTGTAATTTCATTTTTCTGTTGGTTGGCTCTGCTCCCCGGCCACCCGCCCGTATCTACCATCCGCCCACATGCTGTTGTAACTTTAACTCCCAGCATGTCCTCACTGTAACGGCATGCTGGGAGTTTTAGTTCTGCAATAGCTAGCAGGTGGGTGAGTGGTGATAGATGCGGGCGGGTGGCTGGGTAGCGGAGTTGCGCAAAAAGTCACACAAAAGTTGCGACTTTTTGAAGGGGGCTTTTTTTTTTTGCTTTCTCACTTGATAAATTCTCGAGCACTGCAAAGTGAAAACTGAAAATTACTTAGGTAGGGCTGATTGGTAATTTTTGCTTACTCACAAAAGTCGCACAAAAAATTGCTTAGGCGCACGTGCAACTTTTGTAAGAAAGAAACCCCTCTAAATCCCTTGATAAATGTCCCTCATAGTCTTCTTTGTGGACCTAACCGTAATCAATGAACAAAGGATAATTCCGGATCTCCATACAGATGTCCCTTATCCAAAGGTAACCCACATTAGAGAGTACACCGCTTTGTAGATAGGAAATCTCCGATGCTGCACTTATTATTTATTCCAAAAGTCAACATCCAAAGAATTAATAGCACAGTAGCAGCAAAAATTCCTTCTTTTGAAGCCCACATGAATTTCATAAAATAATTAGACCCATGAAGTCTGCCAACAGATAGTCTTGCATAAACAACGTGTCATGTAAACTGATAACAGCTGAATCTCCTCTGCTAGATCCACAGCACTAGTGACCAAATCCGATCAATGTTGCTGGCATCTATTTCCTTATATGATCTACCATGATTCTCCTTTGGGACTCCGCACCATCACACTGTATTGTATTGTTTTGTCATGCTTGTTGTCAGCAATTCTTGCTTTTATGTTGCCCATTTATGTACATTGCATCTGTATGTAACTTGAATTCATTTTACACATATACTGGTCTAAAATCCACACACACACTATAGAATCCCCTGATGAACAGTATTACAATGTATATCAAGTATATGGGGAAATGCACCTGGAAACTTGTTGAGAATTTTGGAATTAACCCTTAAGAGGACCACTAACCTAGAGGCCTCTATTTTTTTGAAAACTAACCAATTTACATGTATCTGTAAATATTGCTTTGGATACATTATTTGTGAAATAGGGTTTTAATGAGATTTTGTAATAAATATTTGTATTTTTAGCTACTCTTGGTGATTGTTGCACCTGACCACCAATCACAGCTGGGGTGGGAAATCCAAAATGCCATTTCCCCGCTTTGCCCGCCCACTCTAGTCAGAGAAGGTGAGCAGAACGGAGCAGGTAAGGTTTTTTATATTTTCCCTTTTTTGGGGGTGTTTGCAGCCCGTGTCCCCATCAACAGTTCTATGCTGTGTGAACATGCTGTACTCCATGTGCAGCCTGCCCTGATTGCTGATCAGTTATCACTGATCATCTTTTTTTTTTTTTGGGTGCAGGTGGGTCTTTATGTTTAGCCTTTTTTGTCTGTGTCTCTGTCCATGCTATCAGCAACTGTTCTGTGCTGTGTAGCTAGACTCTTCCTTGTGTGCTATTTTTATACACTGCTCAAAAAAACTAAAGGAAACGCTAAGATAACACATCCTAGATCTGAATGAATGAACTAATCGTATGAAATACTTTCATCTTCACATAGTTGAATGTGCTGACAACAAAATCACACAAAAATGATCAATGGAAATCAAATTTATCAACCCATGGAGGTCTGGATATGGAGTCTCACTCAAAAATCAAAGTGAAAAACCACACTAGTGGCTGAACCAACTTTGATGTAATGTCCTTAAAACAAGTCAAAATGAGGCTCAGTAATGTGTGTGGCCTCCGCATGCCCATATGACCTCCCCACAATGCCTGGGCATGCTCCTGATGAGGTGGCGGATGGTCTCCTGAGGGATTTCTTCCCAGACCTGGACTAAAGCATCTGCCAACTCCTGGACAGTCTGTGGTGCAATGGACATGATGTCCCAGATGTGCTCAATCATATTCAGGTCTGGGGAATGGGCGGGCCAGTCCATAGCATCAATGCCTTCCTCTTGCAGGAACTGCTGACACACTCACATGAGGTCTAGCATTGTCTTGCATTAGGAGGAACCCAGGGCCAACCGCACCAGCATATGGTCTCACAAGGGATCTCGTCTCAGTACCTAATGGCAGTCAGGCTACCTGGCAAGCACATGGAGAGCTGTGCAGCCCCCAAAGAAATGCCATCCCACTCCATTACTGACCAACTGCTAAACCGGTCATGCTGGAGGATGTTGCAGGCAGCAGAACGTTCTCCACTGCATCTCTAAACTCTGTCATATGTGCTCAGTGTGAGCCTTCTTTCATCAGGGCATCAGTGGCAAATTTGCCAATATTGCTTGCACAGTGTTGGACTATAAGCACAACCCCCACCTGTGGACGTCGGGCCTTCATACCACCCTCATGGAGTCTGTTTCTGACAGTTTGAGTGGACACATGCTCATTTATGGCCTGCTTGAGGTCATTTTGCAGGGCTCTGGCAGTGCTCTTCCTGCTCCTCCTTGCACAAAGGTGGAGGTAGCGGTCTTGCTGCTGAGTTGTTGTCCTCCTATGGCCTCCTCCATGTCTCCTGATGTACTGGCCTGTCTCCTTGTAGCGCCTCCATGCTCTGGACACTACCCTGACAGACACAGCAAACCTTCTTGCCACAGCTCGCATTGATGTGCCATCCTGGATGAGCTGCACTACCTGAACAACTTGTGTGGGTTATAAACTCCATCTCATGCTTGAGTGAAAGCACCGCCAGCATTCAAAAGTGACCAAAACATCAGCCAGGAAGCATAGGAACTGAGAAGTGGTCTGTGGTCACCACCTGCAGAACCACTCCTTAATTGGTAGTGTCTTGCTAATTGCCTATAATTACCACCTGTTGTCTGTTCCATTTGCACAAAAGCGTGTGAAATTGATTGTCAATCAGTGTTGCTTCCTGAGTGGACAGTGTGATTTCACAGAAGTGTGATAGACTTTGAGTTACATTGTGTTGTTTAAGTGTTCCCTTCATTTTTTTTGAGCAGTGTATTTTGGATTGCTTTTTTTTTTTTCAATCTGTGTATGCTGCGATCTCTGTGCAGACACCTGGCATTCTGAACATTATGTTCAGAATGCTGGGTTCGGTAGGCCGTCACACAACACCCCCTTGTGATGTCATGCCATGCCCTCTACCCTTAGACATGCATGTGTGGTGGCCTAGTACAGGAGTTGCACCCCTGTACCTTTGCTGCCCTGTTAGGCAGCCTCCATACAGTGACCCCTGGGCCCCCCTGCACCTGTACCCTAAGTATATTCCTAAGTGCCTGTGTTGTATAGTGTATTGCAGATAAAATGAAATGTGTTATGCCTTTAAGACCTGTTGCCATATGATTGTAACCCACTGAGGTACCAGTGACCATGTGACCTACAGGGGGACCTCTGGGACCACTCCTAGTCTTCCCCATATAAGCCCTGGGTGGAGCTAGCTCACTCTCTTATGCTCTTCCTGCTTAGCTGAGTTGCAGTAAGGTCAAGTCCTGTCAGAGTGTGTCTGGAGTCCAGGAGAGGCTTAAAGTCTACCGCGCAGCCACAGATCCACAAGTCCACTACCCATCAGGTCCAAGTCAAAACCTGGTAAGCTACAAACATGGTATAGTCAGTCTCAGTCAAGTCAGTCAAAGTCAACCTGTCTCAAATCAGTGTGGCCTGCATCAAATTGTCCCTTTCCACCATAAGTCCCAGCAAGCTGTGTGATCTCGGAAGTCAAGTGTGTGGGCCTAGCCAAATTGTATGGATTGCTACATCTGTCTGACTCAGTAAAGCTGCCGTTGTTCCGTAACTTGACATCAGAGTCATTATTTGCCCCGTGCCGAGCCCAGGATCCAGCGTTCATACTTCAGGTGGTGTAGAGGATAAACCACACCCTGGTGTCACGAACACTAGGAGTTAATGCCGTCTGCCCCTAGGGTAATTCCATCACATCCTCACTACAATTTTTTGCGTCCTACAAACAGGATACCGGAATGTGCCTTATGCCTAAAGTACTCCCTAGTCTGAACTGTGTCCAGTATTGCAGAGTAAAATTCTAATGCAGATGCAAACAAAAATTGCGCCAGAAAGTGTACTTGACTTTGTCAGTAAAAATTGTTTGATCCGAGGTGCTGGTCAAATAAACGGGGAGGTAAAGAAAAAAATGTTATCTGCCATTGTGAACTGTCCTAGAACTGTGCCGACCATGTGTACAATCAGGTCCGAAGTTATGTTACGTAACAAACCATTGCCTGTACCTGCAAGGGTTAAAGATATGCCGGAGAAGCTCACAAAAATGTCCTGTGCTGGTCAACGTCCTGCCCCTGGGCGTGGAAACCATGTTGCTGTATCGATGCCGAAGTGGAGCTGTAAAGATCCGCCCCTTCCGGCTGGCAGCTGACGCACTTCCGGCTGGCAGGCATTTTCCCGAAGCCCAGCAAAAAAGGAACAGTGCCTCTGGAGCCTCTCCGTTTGGCTGTCATGGCTCCAAAGTTCCTGCACAAGTCATCTACAGATGTTCCCAGGCCTACACCTGTGATCGAAGAGGTTTGGCCTAATCAGCGGGCCCCAACTAGAGTGCCTCGGCCTACTCCTGCTGAGGAGAAGGTTTGGTCAGCCCAACAGGCACCAACGTCTGTTCCACAGTGGCGCAAGCTGCTGCGGTGCAAATGGTAGTTACCATCAGACCCACCGTTACTGAGTCTACCTTATCCCGGGTAAATTGGAAAACCCGAGTTAGTCCATTGGAGGGGGCACAGTCCTGTGGACCCCGTTATATGTCCCAGCCTTGTAAGCGAATAGATTGAAAATATCCAGGCTGAAGATTCTACATGCGATAACTTTGCTACTAAGTCACTAACTTTGTTTTGTGAAGTACTATTGTCGTTTTCAGGTTCCTGCAATGTTTAAGAAACATGTGCCTGGTGGACTCACCAAGAACTTCTGTATCCATCTGCTTAAATGTTCGTGCCCGGCTTCTAGCCGTGATCCTTTACTCAGAACTCTGGAGTGGTACTCCAAAAATATATATATTCAGAGTAATATATTTTGTTTCTTCCTTTTTGCACAGGTGAATGCAAATATTGTTGTTCGCACATTGTAATAAATGTATATAACGTGTTTGTACCAAAAATGTCTGAGACGTTTTTTGTCTTTTGTCCATGGCAATGTATATAGGAGGTATCCTGACTAGGTCAGAAGAAGCGTACTCACTACCTCACTGCTATGACAGTTACCAGCCAGGTACAGAGAGTAATAGTACCTTTGTATAAATGTATCAGTATAAAATACTGTGATATCTAGTCAGTCTAGCATAGATAATGCTAATGTCATAAATATAACTAGTCAAATGTAATTTCTAGTTAGGACTGTAACTAACCAATGTATATTATCCAGTCCATATGGAGTCATATCTAATGTCTAACCACTTTCCTGTCCATCGTGTACAGGGTACACTACTGGCCAGAGAGTTCTCCTGGAAGCATAGTTATAACACGTATAGTGACAGAGCTACCATGTATAAAGGTTATATTGTTATATATTGTCTAAAAAAATGTATATCCTTCTGTATAATGTTCTGGGTAGAAGTAGCTATTGCTGAAGGGCCCCAGCAGCAAGGCATTTGGGTAGAAAGCCTTTGGCAGACCGATCTGAATCAAATGTGTTTATGTATGCAGTTACGAGTTAGCCATACCCTTGCTACCAAAGGCGCCTGTAAGGACATTCTCAACAATGCTACATGGACTCGTCCCCAGTTATTTGTTGTTTATTCCTCAGACTTGAGAAGGACATTCGGTATCAATGCCCCAGGAACTGTTTTTACCAAAAGGCCCCAGTGTCGTCCTTTAATGTCGTCTGTCCTACTGGGTGTCGAGGATGGCTGTTGTTAAGAGGGGGAGTTTGTGGTGGCCCAGTGCAGGAGTTGCACCCCTGTACCCTTGCTACCCGGTCAGGCAGCCTCCATACAGTGACCCCTGGGCCCCCCCTGCACCTGTACCCTATTTATATTCCTAAGTGCCTGTGTTGTATAGTGTATTGCATATAAAATGTGTTATGCCTTTAACCTGTTAACAACCAAGGACGTCTATACTCGTCCATGTGCCTTTAACAGGGTATGGCGCGGGCTCCCGACTCGAGCTCGCGTCATACTGGCCGGCCACCAGCTGATTCCTGTAGCTGGGGGCTGGCATTAATAGCTGACATGCGGCGATCGCCGCGGGCGGTTATTAACCCTTTAGATCGCCGCTGTCAGAGAAATCCACTTCTGAGGTAGCCGGAGGGCTTACCTCTCCTGTAGTGCTGGCTCCTGTGTTGAGAATGATAATGGCAGGACCAGGCTTTATCAATTGAGCATAGAGCACACAGATCAATGTGGTTTCATGGAACCAAATTGATCTGTATGAGGAATCAAATGATTCCTCCTAAAAGTTCCCTAAGGGGACTAAAAGTGTAAAAAAAAAAAAAGTTTAAACACACCCACATTAACTCCTTCCTTATTAAAAGTTTAAATCACCCCCCTTTTCCCAAATTCCATATAAAAAATATATAAACATAATAAAAATAAACATATGTGGCATAGCTGGGTGCGTAAATGTCCAAACTATGAAAATATATTGTTAATTAAACCGCACGGTCAATAGCGTACGCGCAAACAAATTCCAAAATATCTAAATTTTGGTCACTTTTTATACCATAAAAAAAATGAATAAAAAGCGATCAAAAAGTCTGATCAAAACAAAAAATGGTACTGATAAAAACGTAGCTTAACACTTAGCATACAGCCCCTTACGCGAAAAAATAAAAAAGTTATAGGGGTCAGAAGAGGACAATTTTAAATATATTAATGTTTGTACATGTAGTTATGATTTTTTCCAGAAGTACGACAAAATCAAACCTACAGTCATGGCCGTAAATGTTGGCACCCCTGAAATTGTTCAAAAAAATGAAGTATTTCTCACAGAAAAGGATTGCAGTAACACATGTTTTGCTATACACATGTTTACTCCCTTTGTGTGTGTTACGTTATGTGCTCCGGCCGCACACGCTGGCCGTGAACGCATGGTCCCCTTACCTGCTGCTGTCGACGGGGCTGGGACTCGCATTGTGGGACGCGCCCGCATGCGAGCCCCAGTCCGTCACTTTCCGGGTGTTTCTCCTGCCTCTGCCTCTCTGCTCCAGTGCGCGTGTCCCTGTCCCCTAGGGTGCTCGTCAGAGCTTTAAGATTTAAAGGGCCAGTACGCTCATTAGTGTCATTGACCTGTGGCTCATTTATAAATTCCTCCACCCTCCTCACTCCCTTGCCGGATCTTTGTTGCCTTATGCCTTAGAGAAACCGTTCTTCAGTATTGCCTTGCTGTGTGTCTGATCCCTTGCTTTGTGAATTTGACCTTGCTCCTCTGCCGCCTGCCTACTGAACTCCTGCTACGTCTTTACTACACTTTGCCACCTGCCCTGACCTTCTGCTACCCAGACTATGAGCTGCCTTATCCCTCCTGTGCCTTGCATCTCCTCAGCCGCATGTGTGATCGAGCCGTGCCAGGGGCAGCAAGTCCATCCCGCTTTGTGGTGGGTTCTGGTGAAAACCAGCGGCACCTTAGACTCCGCTCCCTGGTACGGTCCGAGTCATCTGCCACACAGGTCCAGCGGATTCACATCCATTGTTGTGTTCCTGTCTTCTGAAACGTGAGTGTTACAGTAAGAACCAGACATGGATCCCGCTGAGGTGAACGCATGGTCCCACATTCTATGCTCTGAATGTGCCTGGAATGATGAGGCCTTTTGTGACACATTCAAAAAAGGACTGTCAAGCAGGATTAACCTCTTCAGGACGTAGGGCGTATGCATACGCCCTGCATCCCGAGTCCTTAAGGACGTAGGGCGTATGCATACGCCCGTGGGAATTCCGATCCCTGCCGCTAGCCGGTTGGGGACCAGACTGGGATGCCTGCTGGAATCATTCAGCAGGCATCCTGACACATCGCCGAGGCGGGTCCTGAAACTAACCCCGCCCCCCCCCCCCCCCCCCCATGTCGGCGATCGCAGAAAATTGCATGTCAATTCAGACATGCGATTTTCTGCTATTCCGAGCTGATTGGGTCTCTGGTGACCCGATTACCCAGAAAATAGGGATGATCGGAGCTGTCAGTGACAGCCCCGATCATCCTGAGGGATAGGAGCGAGATCGCAGTGCTCCAATCTCCTCCTATTCTCTGCAATTAGTCAGAACTGAATTCTGACCAATGGCAGCGCAGGACAGTGGGTTGCCATGGCAACCCCCCGTTGTGCCCATCCCTGGATGTCGGGCAGAACGGGGGGGAGAAGATGGAGGCCGGGTACCTGCAAAGAAGATGGCGTGGGGACCTCTGAATACCGAGACATCAGCGGAGATCACGGTGCAGGTAGGGAAGCGATGGTGGGGGGGGGGGGGAGGAAAGTTGCAGTAAAGCCATCTTTACTGTGGCAACCACTAGGAAGGCCAAACTGCAACAGTGGTGCCCAAACGGTAGCCCTCAAGATGTTTTCAAACTACAACTCTCAACATACCTAGACTGCCCAGGCATGCTGGGAGTTGTAGTTCTGTAACATCTGTCCCTTCAGGTTTAGCAATTTTCATGACATTTTTGAAAATTGCTGCTCTACTTTGAAGCCCTCAAATTTTTTCAAAAAGTAAAAATATGTCCATTTTATGATGCCAACATAAAGTGGACATATTGTATTTGTGAATAAAAATAAAATGTTTTTGGAATATTCATTTTCCTTACAAGCAGAGAGCTTCAAAGTAAAAATAAAATGCTAAATGTTCATGAAATTTTGGGATTTTTCACCAAAAAAGGATGCAAGTAACGATTAAAATGTACCAACAATATAAAGTAGAATATGTCACGAAAAAAACAATCTCAGAATCAGAATATTCGGTAAAAGCGTTTTAGAGTTATTAATGCTTAAAGTGACGGTGGTCAGAATTGCGAGAAAAAGGGCTCATTCCTTAAGGTAAAAAAGGGCTGCGTCCTTAAGGGGTTAAAGATGCCCTGGCAGCAAGTGATCCTTCATCTTCTTTGACATAACTTATCCACTTGGCCACACGCATTGATGTGCGTTTTGCTGAGAGACAACAGGAACGGCGCTTAGAGAAGGAACCTGCTCGCCTGACACCCATGTTTCAACGTCCATCTCTTCAGTTTCCTGCACCTCTTGCCGAAGAGGCTATACATGGTGATCGTTCTCGTCTTACGCAACAGGAGAGATCACCACGATGCAATGAGAATTTGTGCTTGTATTGTGCTAGCCCGGAACATTTTCTCAAGGACTGTAGAGTTCACCCACACCTAGGGTACGTGGGAGAGGCGTCCCTGGGTGTGAAAACTACCTCTCCACGCTTAACTATTCCTGAACAAGTCTTCGCTTCAGCCAAGTTTTCCTTCAGCGCTACAGCATTTTTGGATTCTGGATCAGCAGGTGACTTTAGTGTTGCGGCTTTAGTCCACAAGTATAATCTTCCCCTTACTCAGCTTGCCAAGCCCTTGTTCACCTCCTCTGTTAATGGACAAAATCTGGACTGTATGGTTCACTTCCGTACTGAATCTCTCGTCATGCAAGTGGGAGTATCGCATAAAGAAAAGATTGAATTCTGTGGTCTGCCACACTGTACTTCTGAGATTCTTGTTGGCCTTCCTTGGCTGCAACGCCATTCCCCGCAACTGGATTGGAGAGCTGGAGAAATAATTTGCTGGGGACAATCCTGTCAAATTTTTTGCCTCCAACCAGTTCTGCGTAAAGTTGTTTCTCGTCTTCCTCCTTTACCTGGCCTGACGCCACCTTACCATAATTTCTCTGACGTTTTCTGCAAGAAACAGGCTGAGTCTCTGTCTCCACATCGTTCTTACAACTGCCCTATTGATCTTCTGCCTGGTATCTCTCCTCCTCGTGGAAGGATATTCCCTCTATTGGTTCCTGAGACCAAAGCCATGGCTGAGTATATCCAGGAGAATCTCCAAAAGGGATATATCCGTAAGTCCTCTTCTCCTGCTGGAGCAGGTTTCTTCTTTGTAGGGAAGAAGGATGGCTCACTCTGCCCATTTATTGACTACAGGGGATTTAACAAAATCAGGGTCAAGGACCATTACGGTCTACCTCTTATCTCAGATCTTTTTGACCGTCTACGTGGTGCAAAGGTCTTCTCCAAGTTGGACTTACGTGGTGCGTATAACCTCATTCGTATCCGCAAGGGAGATGAATGGAAAACGGCCTTCAATAATCGTGACAGACATTTTGAGTATCTTGTAATGCCTTTTGGTCTCTGCAATGCTCCAGCCGTTTTTCAAGAGTTTGTCAATAATATCTTCCGTGATCTTCTCTACACCTGTGTTGTCGTATACTTAGATGACATCCTGATATTCTCTTCCAACCTAGAGGAGCATCGTTCTCATGTTTGTCTGATTCTTCAGCGACTACGGAAGAATCATCTCTACGCCAAACTGGAGAAATGCCTGTTCGAGAAATCTAGTCTTCCGTTTCATGATTACATTGTCTCTCATCAGGGCCTGCAGATGGATCCAGATAAGTTGTCAGCAGTATTGGATTGGCCTCGTCCTTTAGGCCTACGTGCTATTCAACGCTTTCTGGGATTCGCTAACTATTATCGTCAGTTTATCTCACATTTTTCATGCTTGGTTGCTCCTATTATGGCTCTCACTAAGAAGGAATCTAATCCTAAATCTTGGCCTCAAGAGGCTGAAGGGGCCTTCTTCCATTTAAAGTCTGCGTTTGCCTCTGCTCCCGTGCTTCCATGACCTGATCCGGAAAGGCCCTTTGCTTTAGAGGTTGATGCCTCATCTTTTGGAGCGGGTGCCGTTCTCACTCAGAAAAACGCCAAGGGCAAGAGTGTAACTTTTTGGTTCTTCTCCAAGACATTTTCTCCTGCTGAGAGGAATTACTCCATTGGAGATGGTGAACTCCTCGCTATCAAGCTAGCTTTGGAGGAATGGCAACATTTATTGGAAGGTTCTTCTCATCCTGTCAGCATCTACTCCGACCATAAGAATCTTCTATACCTTTAGTCTGCTCAGTGTTTGAACCCCCGCCAGGCAAGAGGGTCACTGTTTTTTTTTCTAGGTTCAACTTCTTCATTCACTTCCGTCCAGCAAACAAGAACATCAACGCTGATGCTCTCTCCAGGTCTTCTGACGTCATTGGTTTGGACTCCACGCCTAGGCATATTATTCCTCCTGATCATTTGATTCCTGCCACTCCTGACGAGATTCAGCAAGTTCCTCCGGGAAAATCCTTTGTGCCCGCCAGATTGAGACGCAAGGTCCTGAAATGGGGTCATTTCTCCTTGATAGCAGGACATCCTGGAATTCGCAAGACTCTACTTCTTATTTCCCGGCACTACTGGTGGCCCCATCTTGAACGTGATGTGAAACATGTGCCCGTGACAAAACTCCTCGACAGAGACCTGCAGGACTCTTACAGCCTTAACCCATTCCAGAGACTCCCTGGTCCCATATCGCCATCGATTTCATCAACGATTTGCCACCATCTCATAATAACACTGTCATCTGGGTCGTTGTAAATCGGTTTTCCAAGATGGCTCATTTCATCCCTCTACCAGGTCTTCTTACTGCCCCGCAGTTGGCAAAATACTTCTTGTTACGTGTCTTTCGTTTACATTGTCTTCCTCAGCATATCGTTTCGGATCGAGGTGTGCAGTTTGTCTCTAAGTTCTGGCGAGCCCTTTGTAACCATCTGGACATCAATCAAATCCTTGAGTCTTATCTTCTGCATTTTGTTTCAGCTCGCCAAGATGATTGGGTCGACCTTCTCCCCAGGGCTGAGTTCTCATATAATTATAAGGATTCAAGTCCACAAGGTTGTCCCTCTATTTTGTTGTCTACGGACTCCATCTCCATTCTCCTCTTCCTCTCCCAGTCTCCTCCAGTGTGCCTGCTGTTGATGAGCTGGTCCGGAACGTCTCCACCATCTGGCAACAGACCCAACAGTCGTTATTCCAGGCTTCTTCATGCATGAAGTCGCAAGCGGATTAAAGTAGAAGAACTCCTCCGTCCTTCTCTCCTGGTGACATGGTGTGACTTTCTTCCAAGTACATCCGCTTCAAGATCCCTTGTTACAAGCTTGGTCTCCTCTACCTTGGTTCCCTTCCAGATTCTACAAAAAATCAATCCTGTCTCCTACAAACTCTGTCTACCTGTTACGTTATGTATTCCCAATTCCTTCCACGTCTCTCTCCTAAAGCCTCTTGTCATACACCAGTTCTCTCAAAAGAATCTTGCCCCCACACCTGTCTTCAGTTCTTATGATGTCTACAAAGTTAAACAGATTCTTGCGACAAAAACTGTGAGAGGTAAAAAAATAAAATTTGGGTAGTCTGGGAGGAGAATATACTGGACCGTGACCATCTCAGGAGTTTTCTCTCTCGTAAAAGGAGGGGGAGACCAAGGAGGGGGGTACTATTATGTTATGCGCTCCGGCCGCACACGCTGGCCGTGAACGCATGGTCCCCTTACCTTCTGCTGCCGATGGGGGTGGGACTCGAATCGCGGGATGCTCCCGCACGCGAGCCCCAGTCCGTCACTCTCTGGGTGTTTCTCTAGCCTCCACCTCTGCTTCTCTGCTCCGGCACGCATGTCCCCATCCCCTAGGACTCCAGAGCTTTAAGACTTAATGGGCAAGTACGCTCATTAGTGTAATTCACCTGTGGCTCATTTATAAATTTCTCCACCTTCCTCACTCCCCTGCCGGATCTTTGTTGCCTTGTGCCTTAGAGAAAGCGTTCCTCAGTATTGCCTTGCCATGTATCTAATTCCTTGCTTTGTGACTCTGACCTTGCTCCTCTGCCGACCTGCCTACTGAACTCCTGCTCCTTCTTGACTACGCTACTGTGCCACCTTCCCTGACCTTCTGCTACCCAGACTACGAGCTGCCTTATCCCTCCTGTGCCTCGCATCTCCTCAGCTGCCAGGGTGATAGAGCCGTGCCAGGGATAGCAACCTGGGTGCTGCCTGCTGCAGCAAGTCCATCCCGCTTTGCGGCGGGTTCAAGTGAAAACCAGGGGAACCTTAGACTCCGTTCCCTGGTACGGTCCGAGTCATCTGCCACACAGGTCCAGCGGATCCACATCCACCATTGTGTTCCTGTCTTCTGAATCGTGAGTGTGTGTTGGAACTAAACCAAAAAAGGAGGAAAAAAAAGAATTTGGACATAATGTCACACCAAACTCCAAAATTGGGCTGGACAAAATTATTGCCACCCTTAACATAATATTTGGTTGCACACCCTTTGGAAAAAAAATACCTGAAATCAGTCGCTTCCTATAACCATCAATAAGCTTCTTACACCTCTTGGCCGGAATGTTGTACCACTCTTCCTTTGCAAACTACTCCAGGTCTCTCTTGTTGGAAGGGCGCCTTTTCCCAACAGCAATTTTAAAATCTATTCACAGGGGTTCAATGGGATTTAGATCTGGACACATTGCTGGCCACTTCAGAACTCTCCAGCGCTTTGTTGCCATCAATTTCTGAGTGCTTTTTGATGTATGTTTGGGGTCATTGTCCTGCTGGAAGACCAAAGATCTCAGATGAAAGCCCAGTTTTCTGACACTGGGCTGTACAGTGCGACCCAAAATCCGTTGGTAATCCTCAGATTTCATGATGCCTTGCATTCATTCAAGTCACCCAGTGCCAGAAGCAGCAAAACAACCCCAAAACACCATTGAACCTCCACCATATTTCACTGTAGGCATAGTGTTCTTTTCTTTCTAGGCCTCATTCCGTTAATTGGTAAACAGTAGATTGATGTGCTTTACCAAAAAGCTTGGTCTTATCTGTCCACAAGATGTTTTCCCAGAAGGATTTTGGCTTACTCTAGTTAATTTTGTCAAACTGTAGTCTTGTTTTATTATGTCTCTGTGTCAGCAGTGGGGTCCTCCTGGGTCTCTTGCCATAGCGTTTCATTTCATTTAAATGTTGAATGATAGTTCACACTGACACTGATGCTCCCTAAGCCTGCCGGACAGCTTGAATATCTTTGGAACTTGTTTGGAGCTGCTTATCCACCCTCTGAACAATCCTGCGTTGACACCTTTCATCAATTTTTCTCTTCTGTCCACGCCCAGGGAGATTAGCTACATGGGTTGCAAACTTCTTGATAATGTTGTGCACTGTGGACAAAGGCAAATCTAGATCTCTGGAGATAGACTTGTAACCTTGAGATTGTTGATATTTTTCCACAATTTTGGTTCTTAAGTCCTTCTCCTTTTTCTGTTGTCCATACTTAGTGTGGCACACACAGACACACAATGCAAAGACTAAGTGAACTTCTCTCCTTTTTAGTTGCTTTCAGGTATGATTTTTTATATTGCCCACACCAGTTACTTGCCCCAGGTGAGTTTAACCCCTTTACCCCTTAAGGACACATGACGTTCTAATACGTCTCCATTTCCGAGTCCTTAAGGACACATGACGTATGAGAACGTCATGCGCTTTCCCGGCCCCCCGCAGCCATCTGGAGCGGAGCCGGTGCCCGATGCCTGCTGAAATCGTTCAGCAGGCATCGCGGCATATCGCCCAGGGGGGTCATGATGACCCCCAATGTCGGCGATGGCCGCAGATCGCTGTACAATTCAGCCCAGCGATCTGCGGCGGATTCCGGGTCAATCGGGTCTCCAGTGACCCGGTGACCCGGAATTACTGGCTGATCGGGGCCATCTTTGACGGCCCTGAACAGCCATAGCCAGCAGGGGAGAGGTGGCACTGGTGCCACCTCACGATCGCCCTGATTCGTCTGCCGGCCAGTTTACCGGCCGACCAATCAGGGCACCTGCTGTGGGTGTCACTCCCGCAACCAGCTCCGCCCCTCATCCGGAGAATGTGATCGGGTTCGGGAAGTGGACCCCGGCAGCTGGGGACCCTGATCCCCAGCGTCCCTGTTGGTAACGGGGTCCCAGGAACGGCGGTGGTGGCGACGAGGGACTGACCTGCAGTGGCGGCGTAGATCAGCAGTTGGACGTGAGTGACAGCCTCCTGCTGTTGCTTAGCAACAGCTCCCAGCATGCAAAAAGGGCATGCTGGGAGCTGTAGTTATGCAACAGCAGGAGGCAGACCACCACAACTCACAGCATTCCCTTATGGGCATGCTGGGACTTATAGTTTTGCAACAGCTGGAGGCACATTTTTTCTATGGAAAAGTCTACCTTCAGCTGTTGTATAACTGCAACTCCCAGCTTGCACAATCAGCTAAAGTGCATGCTGGGAGTTGTAGTGGTGCATCTGTTGGTTGCATAACTACAACTCCCAGCATGCCCGTTGGCTGTTGGTGGCTGCTGAAAGTTGTAGTTTTGCAACAGCTAAAGGGACACTGTTTTTTTACTTAACTCAGTGTTTCACGACCGGTGTGCCTCTAGCTGTTGCAAACTACAACTCCCAGCATGCACCGTACATGCTGGGAGTTGTAGTTTTGCAACCGCTGGAGGCACACTGGTTGTGAAACACTGAGTTAAGTAGCAAACCAGTGTGTCTCCAGCTGTTGCATAACTACAATTCCCAGCCAAAGTAGTATGCATCCAGCTGTTGCAAAACTACAACTCCCAGCATGCACTGATAGACCAAACATGCTGGGAGCTGTAGTTTTGCAACAGCTGCATGTCTCCCCCCCCCCCAATGTGAATGTACAGGGTACACTCACATTGGCGGAGGTTTACAGTAAGTATCCGGCTGCAAGTTTGAGCTGCGGCTAATTTTCTGCCGGAACTCAAACTGCCAGCGAGAAACTACTGTGAACCCCTGCCCATGTGACTGTACCCTAAAAACACTACACTATACTACACTAAAACAAAATAAAAGAAAAAGTAAAAAACACTACATATACACATACCCCTACACAGCCCCCCTCCCCAATAAAAATGTAAAACATCTGGTACGCCACTGTTTCCAAAACGGAGCCTCCAGCGGTTGCAAAACAACTACTCTCAGTATTGCCAGACAGCCACTGACTGTCCAGGCATGCTGGGAGTTTTACAACAGCTGGAGGCACCCTGTTTGGGAATCACTGGCGTAGAATACCCCTATGTCCACCCCATGCAAGTCCCTAATTTAGGCCTCAAATGCAAATTGCGCTCTCACTTTGGAGCCCTGTCGTATTTCAAGGCAACAGTTTAGTCACATATGGGGTATCGCCGTACTCGGGAGAAATTGTGTTACAAATTTTGGGGGGGTATTTTCTGCTATTACCCTTTTTAAAAACGTAAAATTTCTGGGAAACCAAGCATTTTAGGTAAAACTTTTTTTTTTACATATGCAAAAGTCGTGAAACACCTGTGGGGTATTAAGCTTCACATTACCCCTTGTTATGTTCCCCGAAGGGTCTAGTTTCCAAAATGGTATGCCATGTGTTTTTTTTTTGCTGTTCTGGCACCATAGGGGCTTCCTAAATGCGGCATGCCCCCAGACCAAAATTTGCTTTCAAAAAGCCAAATGTGACTACTCCTCTTCTGAGACCTGTAGTGCGCCAGCAGAGCACTTTTCACCCCCATATGGGGTGTTTTCTGAA
The DNA here is from genome assembly GCF_029499605.1 of Hyla sarda. Classification (NCBI taxonomy): domain Eukaryota; kingdom Metazoa; phylum Chordata; class Amphibia; order Anura; family Hylidae; genus Hyla; species Hyla sarda. Next base: position 52,211,371 of record NC_079197.1, read on the forward strand.
TCGGGAGAAATTGGGCTTCAAATTTTGGGGGGTATTTTCTGCTATTACCCTTTTTAAAAATGTAAAATTTTTGGGAAACCAAGCATTTTAGGTAAATTTTGTTAATTTTTTTTTTACATATGCAAAAGTCGTGAATCACCTGTGGGGTATTAAGGTTCACTTTACCACTTGTTATGTTCCCCGAGGGGTCTAGTTACCAAAATGGTATGCCATGTGTTTTTTTTTTTTTGCTGTTCTGGCACCATAGGGCAGTGGCGTACCAAGGGGGGGGGGCGGGGGGGGCAACCCGCCCCGGGTGCCACTCTCAAGGGGGGTGCCAGGGACGGACTGACCCGCCGCAACTACTGAGGATCTGGGACACTCGTCCCAGATCCCCAGCAGACAGCGCTACATTCTCCTGTATGCACGATACACGCACATACAGGAGAAGGTGTCCCCTCTGTGTGAGCCGCATCTGAAACTCACACAGAGGAGATGTGACCTCCACCCCCACGCAACACGCAGTACAGGCGCCGGTGAAATCACTCATCCGGCGCCTGTACTGTGGAGGGGAGAAGACACGGCCCCTGCTGCTGAGGAGATCGCTGCGTGGGATATCAGGTGAGCATCCTTTTTTTATTTTATTATCCCTGCCTATACCTATGGGGAAGGGGGGGTGCTCTGTATATACCTATGGGAAAGGGAGGGAGAGGGTGCTCTGTATATACCTATGGAAAAGGGAGTGGGGGGTGCTCTGTATATACCTATTGGAAAGGGAGCGAGAGGGGGGTGCTCTGTATATACCTATGGGAAAGGGAGGGAGAGGGGGGTGCTCTGTATATACCTATGGGAAAGGGAGGGAGAGGGGGGTGCTCTGTATATACCTATGGGAAAGGGAGGGAGAGGGGGCTCTGCATATACCTATGGGAAAGGGAGGGAGAGGGGGTGCTCTGTATATACCTATGGGAAAGGGAGGAAAATGGGGGTGCTCTGCATATACCTATGGGAAATGGAGGGAGAGGGGGGGTGCTCTGTATATACCTATGGGAAAGGGAGGGAGAGGGTGGGTGCTCTCCATATACCTATGGGAAAGGGAGGGAGAGGGGGGTGTAGCTCTGCAAATACTTATGGGGAAGAGGGGGGGTGTAGCTCTGCATATACCTATGGGGAAGAGGGGGGTGTAGCTCTGCATATACCTATGGGGAAGAGGGGGGGTGTAGCTCTGCATATACCTATGGGGAAGAGGGGGGGGGGTGTAGCTCTGAATATACCTATGGGAAAGAGGGGGGTGTAACTCTGCATATACCTATGGAAAAGAGGGGGGGTTGTAGCCTAGCTCTGCATATACCTATGGGAAAGAGAGGGGGGTGTAACTCTGCATATACCTATGGGAAAGAGGGGGGGATGTAACTCTGCATATACCTATGAGAAAGAGGGGGTTACCTGGCTACCTACCTACCTGCCCTTTTACTTTGCAGGACACCAAGGAGGGCATTATTACAGATTGTGGGCCTATAGATGGAAAGATTGTGTAGAGGAGGGCACTGAATATATGCAGAGTCTGACATGTTTTTCCAGCAGATGTTAAGAGATCCACATGGCGGTCTTTTCCGGACGGAGAAGAAAAGGAAAGAGGACGCCGCTGATCAGAAAACACGTAATTTTGGGTCCCAAAATGTAACTGTAATCGCTTATATGGTAAACACATCCTGTGTATAGCTGACATCTACCGCCATATGGTCCTGTATATAATCACTTATATTGTATACAGATTCTTTATAGTATACTGGTCTGTGTATAGTGGTTTTATTCAGTACAGTATGGCGGTATTATTCAGTTATTGTGTGCTGGTATATATTTACTCCGTGTATACCAGTATTATTGGTCATTGAAATTTACCTACTTTAAAGTGTTTCTTACATACCGTATTTATCGGCATATAACACGCACTTTTAAAACTTAAATTTAAGGCAAAAATCTGCCTGCGTGTTATACGCCGATAAGTCTTCTGGTCACTGATTTAAAGCGGCCGCAGCAGCGTCTGCTTGTTAAGTATTAACAGCACGGCCGCGGCCACTTTAATTCAGTGACCAGCGGCTTCTCCTCCCCGCTCTGTCACTTGTTTTCTCCCACACTATCCACAGGTACTGGTATGGTGGATAGTGCAGGAGACGCTGATTAAAATGAGCCCTACCTTGTCCGGATCTTTTAATCAGCGTCTCCTGCAGTATCCACCAGTACCTGTGTATAGTGCGGGAGAACCACCCCCCTCCCTTATCATTCCCCCTTTTCCTGCTTTTTATAGTTTTGTTTATTTTCCTTACCTTGCTGTGCTTCGGCAGGTCAGGTCAGGTGGAGGGTCTAGCGGGGTCAGTGAAGCAGATGAGTTACGTCCTCTGCCGGCTTCTCTGTGGGGCATCATTCACGTTACTTTTCATTTCCTGTAGTCGCCGCCGAAAAGTGACATCCGTGATGCCGCACAGAGAAGCCTTGAGAGGACGTAACTCATCTGCTTCACTGACCACGCAGCCCGCAAGACAGCCGAAGCGCAGACAAATAAGAAAAGGGGAAGAGTGGTCTTCAACCTGCGGACCTCCAGATGTTGCAAAACTACAACTCCCAGCATGCCCGGACAGCATTTGGCTGTCCGGACATGCTGGGAGTTGTAGTTTTGCAACATCTGGAGGGCCGCAGGTTGAAGACCATTGGATGCCATAGGAGGAACATGATGGGGGGATGAGACAGGGGGAAATGATGAGGCAGGGTGGGGGGATGATGAGGGGGGAATGATGAGGGACATGATGAGGGACATGATGCGACAGGGTGGGGGGATGATGAGATAGGGTGGGGGGGATGATGAGGGGGAATGATGAAGGACATGATGAGACAGTGTGAGGGACGATGAGACAGGATGGGGGGATGATGAGGGGGGAATGATGGGGGACATGATGAGACAGGGTGGGGGATGATGAGACAAGGTGGGGGGATGAAGAGGGGGGAATGATGGGGGACATGATGAGACAGGGGGAAATGATGGTGGGTGTGGGGGGGGGGGTGCCAAACAAAGGGTCCGCCCCGGGTGCCAAATGCTCTAGGTACGCCCCTGCCATAGGGGCTTCCTAAAGGTGACATGCCCCCCAAAAACCATTTGTCGCTCCTTCCCTTCTGAGCCCTCTACTGCGCCCGCCGAACAATTAACATAAACATATGAGGTATGTGCTTACTCGAGAGAAATTGGGTTTCAAATACAAGTAAAAATTTTCTCCTTTTTACCCCTTGCATAAATTCAAAAATTGGGTCTACAAGAACATGCGAGTGTAAAAAATGAAGATTTTGAATTTTCTCCTTCACTTTGCTGCTATTCCTGTGAAACACCTAGAGGGTTAAAACACTTACTGAATGTCATTTTGAATACTTTGGGGGGTGCAGTTTTTATAATGGTGTCATTTGTGGGGTATTTCTAATATGAAGACCCTTCAAATCCACTTCAAAACTGAACTGGTCACTGAAAAATAGTGAGTTTGAAAATTTTGTGAAAAATTTGAAAATTGCTGCTGAACTTTGAAGCCCTCTGGTGTCTTACAAAAGTAAAAACTCATAAATTTTATGATGCAAACATAAAGTAGACATATTGTATTTGTGAATAAAAATTAAATTTATTTGGAATATCCATTTTCCTTACAAGCAGAGAGCTTCAAAGTTCACTTTTTATACCTTAAAAAAGGAATAAAGAGCTATCAAAAGGTGCAAAATTAAAAGGGTTATGATTTTATTCATATTATATTAAATTTTGCAAAATTAAAAGGGCTTATTTTATCAATATAATTTATCATTATCATTATATTGTGGTGGCCCAGAATGGGAGGTGTTACCCCGTACCCTTGCTCTCCTGTCAGGCAGCCTCCTTTCAGTGCCCCCCCCCCCCCCATGTAAATATATTTATTATGTATTATACTGTGTAATGTGTGGAGAAAGCGTTGTCACTTTAAGACTGTTTACCATGTGAGTTGTCATGTGATTGTTACCCAGGAGGTATCAGTGACCAGGTGACTTAAGGGTGACCAATGGAATCCCCCCAGAGCCTCACCCATAAAAGCCCAGGGGGGAGCCTCTGCTCTCTCTCTCTTGCTTCCTGCTGAGGTCCAGTCAAGTCGTGCCTAAGTGTGTGTCCAGAGTCATAGAAGGCCTCAAGTCCAGTCTACAGCCACAAGCTACAAACTTGGTGTCAGAGTCATCATTGCCCCCGTGCCTAGCCCAGGATCCAACGGTATACCTTCGGGTGGTATTGAGGATAAACCACGCCCTGGTGTCACAAGTAAAAGGGGTCTGCCCCTAGGCTAATTTCATCTGCCCTTTGCATCACACCCTCTACCACAACTTTAGACATCACGAATAGGATAAGGGTGTGCACCTTATGCGACAAGTCCTCCCCCCCCAGTCTGAACTGTGTCCAGTATTGTCAGAAAATCGCATGCCAATAAGAATAAAAGTTGCACCAGAAAGTGTACGGGACTTTGTCAGTGGAAAGTGTTTTACCCGAGGTGCTTGTGAAATAGAGGGGGAGGTGAAGAAAAGACTGTTATCTGCTACTGTCAACTGTGTGAACTGTATAGAGGTGGTACTTGAAAGGGTTAATTCGGTCCTGTGTTTCCTGAGCACGCGAGTAGTTGCAGCTTTGCCCCATCAGTCCTCAGTGTCTTCAGTGCTGCGAGGAGGAACCAAAGAGCCGCCCTATGTTGCACAGGGGAAAATTCCCTGGGCGCAGCCATATTGGAGGCTCTGGCTACTGCGCTCGTCTCTGTTGTTACCTGTCAAGCACCCACTGTAGCGCAGACTCTGCAAACACCGACTGTCAGTATCAAGTCTTCGGTGCCAGTAGCTATCAGTATTAACCCGTTAGTGCCCGCAAATCTGGTTGCAAGACGAACTACAACCAGATGTCTGCAAAATAGAGGGGGAGCATCTATTACAGTACCCCCATCAGTCAAGTCAAAGCCGCTGCCGCGCTACAGTAAGCATCTTAAAGGAGAACGCACCTTATTTCCCTTAAAGCGACAGCACACACAAAATTCAACAGGATGTCAGAACCCAGCTCTCCAGATTAACTAGGCGACAGCGCCCCTTCATCTCCAGCAGTGAGGTCATCACCTGCCCCAGCAGCAAGGATCTTGACAGCCCTGCCTGCAGTCAGCATCAACAGTCCTGGTGTTCCATCGTCTGCAATGGTATTCATGGGGAACTCGGTCTTCCCTACCTACAATGGAGACCCCTTCACCTTGAGGGATTTCAAAGAGAGGATCCAGAGTTTGTTTGTCTTTTACTCTTTCCTTCCTAACCAACTGGTGCAGTTGCTCACAGGACAACTTCAGGGACCAGCGTTAGAGGAAGTCTGCACCTGGCCAGCCTCTGAGAAGGCGACTGTAGAGCAGATATTACAAGGACTGTACCAGGTATTTTAGTCACACTGTCTTTCAGAGGTACGTCTCTGGCTGTATGAAAGGCGACAAAAGCCAGGTGAGACCTTGAGAGCACATGCCGTAGCCCTGCAGAATACCCTAAAGACTGTCCAGAAATTAGTTGGTATAACTCCCGAGCAGGGCACAAGGTGTTAATGGACAGATTTATTGATGGGGCCCATAATAAGGGGGACAAAGCCCTGCAGAGAATGTTAGCGATCCAAAACCCCAACATGTAATTTTCCCCTTTTCAAGAGACTGGCTATACATGTAATTGAGTCCGGGACTGAGGTAGAAGAAGTTTGCTCACCCCTTACACCCGTTCAAGAGCCACTAGGGGCGGTAGCCAGACCTATACCACCACTACCTATTCCATCACCTGTCCCCGCCCCAGTGTCATCTACTTTGCCAGTCGCTGCAGCCTCAGACTTACAGACGGTTAGGCAGGACATTGAACAACTGACCAAGGCTGTGAAGTAGCTGGCCACCTGGCCTGCTCCCTCTGGCCATGAACCGCTCTTGCCTTGAAAACTTGCCCCTGCTCCTACACCCCACAATCCCAACTACCACAATCCTCCTCCAATAGACCCTCGGGGACTCAAAGGCCCTTTTGCACTTATTGTAACAAGTCAGGACATTAGAAAATGCAGTGCTGGGATTTAAATGGATTTCCCCTGAGGTCGAGGACCGGCCCTCAGGAAAACAGTCAGGTCCAATCCCCGAAGTCAGGACTCTCACTTCATGTTGCCTCCTGCCCCTATGTAAAAATTGTTGTAGAAGGTGTACCGTTGGAGGCATTGATAGATACAGGGTCACAAGTGTATACTATGCCTAAACTTGATTTCTATCAGAATTGAGATGCTAGTTTATAATGTGAGCCTGATGATGTTAACTTCCAAGTAGTTGCTGGTAATGGGCAACCAGTCCCCATGGATGCTGGGAGCCAACTATTCAGTTGGGAACGCATGTACTTACTGAGCAGGGAGTGATTGTAACTAATGTGAAAGGGGTCTGCTGAGTTTATATTGGGGATGAACATTATGAAAAATAGTTTTGCTGAAATATTAGATGCCTTGCATGCCTCTCTTCCCCATCTGTCCCCTTCAGGCCAGCAGACTGCGCAGCACCACTTGAAAGTTCTACAGACCGAGCAGAAGTTTGCCAGCAAGCAAGGTGAAATCTGCAGAGTAAGAGTTCAAGACATCTGGTCGGGGACCTTACAACCCAACACGGAGACCATCATCTGGTGTTGTGCAGGTCCTGGAGTCAAGAATAGGGACTATGAAGCCCTGCTGGAACCTATGCAATTGGAAGATCATCCTCTTGTTCAAGCTGCGAGATGCCTTGTCACTGTCACCAACAAAAAGTGAAAAAATACAAAAAATTAGAGAGCGGACATGTCAGGCACAAGGCCTGATTATGGAAACATACATGTGTTTTATAACTGTATCTGTGTATAATGTATCAACTAAGACCTGGGGATGAGGGTCATTCAGACTATGTCTGTTTGTGTATTGCAATCAATTGGGGTCTGTTTGTGTATACCTCCTTTGAAGTTAAAGGCCTTTGTAACAGCATCATGAGATGTCTGTGGCCCCATCTTTAAATCTAAATCAGATAAGGGACCCAGAAGAGAGATGCCCCCCACCTGGGGAGATCAGAGAGAAGGGGGGATGGAGCTTTTTCCCTCCTAAAATGCCAACATAAGACTGATATGGGGGTCAAACCCTAGTTCAAGCCTGGGATATAAGCTGACAATACCATCCTAAAAACAGCTGAAGACTCACTCTTAGGGACTGTTATACCATCATGCTGTAAGAACTTCATTTTTTGCTTTTTGAACTTGCCTTGCTAAACTCTTTCATATTTTTTGTAACTGTATGTCATTTGTTGATTTTATACCTAGCACTGTGGTACCCTTTATCAGATTCAATGTTTAATTAATCATCTCTGGTCTTTAATCTCCAAATATAGGAGCTCACCATTCTGAAGGAAGCTCTGGTGAAACACGTTTATCAAGGGGTTAATTTGATGACTTGCTGGGACTAGTAGTGGATACCCAGAGGTCTGGTGGCTTTAACCCTTTCACTATCACACTCTCTCTAGCGGCTTTGCTGGACCGATAGGGTGTGATCGTGACAGAATTGAATCGGCTTTACAGTGTGTACAGTGTCTTTTCTTCACACTTACTTCACCGAGAGGGTTTTTTTCATCCTAAAACCCCCTCAATTCTGCAGGCCTTCGATTATCCACCCTTGACACAGCTCACTCGGCCGGACACACACCTCTCTTATATCCTCACTTCGGAAGCAGCCGGAGTTTTTCAGAGGTTGACGAAATCCACAAGTTCTTTTTTATGTGCAAGGTAACAATTTATTTAACCCCTTAAGGACCAAGGACGTACCGGTACGTCCTTGGTCCTGCTCTTCCGATATAACGCGGGGTTACACAGTAACCCCGCGTCATATCATGGCGGGCCCGGCGTCATAGTGACGCCGGGACCCGCCTCTAATAGCGCGCAGCGTCGATCGCGGCGCCGCGCGCTATTAAACCTTTAGCCGCGCGCTCAAAGCTGAGCCGCGCGGCTAAAAGTGAAAGTGAAAGTTCCCGGCTAGCTCAGTCGAGCTGTTCGGGATAGCCGCGGCTAATCGCGGCATCCCGAACACCTGACAGGACAGCGGGAGGGCCCCTTCCTGCCTCCTCGCTGTCCGATCGCCGAATGACTGCTCAGTGCCTGAGATCCAGGCCTGACCAGTCATGCGGCAGAATCGTTGATCACTGGTTTCTTATGAGAAACCAGTGATCAACATAGAAGATCAGTGTGTGCAGTGTTATAGGTCCCTATGGGACCTATAACACTGCAAAAAAAAAGTGAAAAAAAAAAGTGAATAAAGATCATTTAACTCCTCCCCTATTAAAAGTTTGAATCACCCCCCTTTTCCAATAAAAAAAAAAACACAGTGTAAATAAAAATAAAAATAAACATATGTGGTATCACCGCGTGCGGAAATGTCCGAATTATAAAAATATATCATTAATTAAACCGCTCGGTCAATGGCGTGCGCGCAAAAAAATTCCAAAGTCCAAAATAGTGCATTTTTGGTCACTTTTTATATCATTTAAAAATGAATAAAAAGTGATCAATAAGTCCTATCAATGCAAAAATGGTACCGTTAAAAACTTCAGATCACGGCGCAAAAAATGAGCCCTCATACCGCCCCATACACGGAAAAATAAAAAAGTTATAGGGGTCAGAAGATGACAATTTTAAACGTATTAATTTTCCTGCATGTAGTTATGATTTTTTCCAGAAGTCCGACAAAATCAAACCTATATAAGTAGGGTATCATTTTAATCGTATGGACCTACAGAATACATATCAGGTGTCATTTTTACCGAAAAATGTACTACGTAGAAACGGAAGCCCCCAAAAGTTACAAAACAGCGTTTTTTTTTCAATTTTGTCGCACAATGATTTTTTTTCCCGCTTCACCATAGATTTTTGGGCAAAATGACTGAATTCATTACAAAGTAGAATTGGTGGCGCAAAAAATAAGCCATTATATGGATTTTTAGGTGTAAATTTGAAAGAGTTATGATTTTTTAAAGGCAAGGAGCAAAAAACGAAAATGCAAAAACGGAAAAACCTCCGGTCCTTAAGGGGTTAACATAAAACATCCGATAAAAGTGCTAATACAGCATGATATGACGCGTTGCAGGGATTATTCCCCTTCCTCAGGGTATCGCCCTGAAGAAAAAACGCCATTTTGTAACTTTTGGGGGCTTCCGTTTCTACGCAGTACATTTTTCGGTAAAATTACACTTTTATTCTGTAGGTCCATACGATTAAAATGATACCCTACTTATATAGGTTTGATTTTGTCGTGCTTGTATAAAAAAATCCAAACTACATGCACAAAAATTAATACGTTTTCTGACCCCTATAACTTTTTTATTTTTCCTTGAAAGGAGCGGTATAAGGGCTAATTTTTGTGCCATGATCTGACGTTTTTATCGGTAACATTTTTGTTTTGATGGGATTTTTTGATCGCTTTTTATTCTTTCTATTTATGGTATAAAAAGTGACCAAAAATACGCTATTTTGGACTTTGGAATTTCTTTTTGCGTACGCTATTGACTGTGCAGTTTAATTAATGGTATATTTTTATAGTTCGGACATTTACGCACGCGGCAATACCACATATGTTTGTTTTTATTTTTATTTATTTATGGGAAAAGGGGGGGGGGTGATTCTGATTTTTATTAGGGAAGAGGTTAAATCACAATTATTAACTTTTTTTTAAACTTTTTTTATGCAGTGTTATAGCCCCCTCTAGTGGCTATAAAACTGCAATCACTGATCTCTTACACTGTTCAATGCATTGCCATAGGAATGCATTGATCAGTGTTTTCTGCGCTTGATTGCTCAAGCCTGGATTTCCAGCTTGGAGCAATCAAACGCCGATCGGACAGCCGGGAGCAAGGTAAGACACCCCCCGCTATCCTGTCAGCTGTTCGGGACACCGCAATTTCACCGTGGCGATCCCGAACAGCTAACCGGCAGTGTATACTCCCGTTTTAGACGCCGCAATCAACTTTGATCACTGCATCTAAAGGTAATGTCCGATCGGTGATGTCCAATCGGCTGATAGCAATCGGGACCCCGCAGATATGAAGCATGCTCAGCTTCTGAGCATGCTTCACAGATCTGGAGACGGCCACAGGACGTAAATGTACGTCCGTGGTCGTTAAAGGGTTAAGTCACTTGTGGTTGACTGTGATGCACAACCATATTGTTGACAATAAAGCTGTATTAATTAAGTATTTTTGACCAATACACTAATAAACTCTAGATTAGACCTCTAGGTATAATGCAAGCTTGCACTCGTAAAAATGAAAATTGGCCTTAAAGAGTTAAAATGTGGAGTAATACAATATAACACTTGTTGTCAGCAGGTGAAACGGGGTTAATGTGGAGAAATACGCTAACGTAGACTATTACATTGTGGAGATTTATCAAAACCTGTGCTCAGGTAAAAGTTGACCAGTTGCCCATAGCAACCAACTCATTTTTCAGAGGCCTTGTTAAAAAGAAAGAAGCAATCATATTGGTTGCTATGAGCAACCAGTTAACTTTTCGTCTCCACAGGTTTTGATGAATCTGCCCCTATGTTACTAAACATCAGCTAGTGAAGCATAATAGTGGATTCATTAAATACCTGATTACATCTCCAGAGAAGATTTTTTTCCAGTTTATATTAGAAATGAACGAACTTACAGTAAATTTGATTCGTCACGAACTTCTCGGCTCGGCGATTGCTGACTTTAGCCTGCATACATTAGTTCAGCTTTCAGGTGCTCCCGTGGGCTGGAAAAGGTGGATACAGTCCTAGGAGGAAAGAGTCTCCTAGGAGACTGCTTCCCTGGATAACAATTCACAATTACAGCGAATTTTAGGGGTGAAACACGGTACGATCAACAACTTGATATGTTAAAAGTTGTTTTTAATGACAGTAATGCTTTAGGGAGTTAAGAATCTCTGGTAAAGTGAAAGCCGAGCATTGATTGGTTGCTATGGGCAAAACTAGACAGTTTTGATAAATCTGGGCCCCAGAGTGGCTCATAATCAATTAGATAATATAAAGAACAGATGCTATTTCTTTGCTTTTGCATGTTTTTTTCTCTTTTAGGAGTTGATTCAAAAGAGTAGGAGTAGTATCTGTTCTTTATATTATCTAATTCATTATGGTCCACTCCTTGTTTTGACTTCAAAGCTGCATCAAAAACTGCTATATGCAATATCAGCCTTAGGATATGTTCACATGTGCGTATTGTTGCTGCAGATTTTTCTGCCCATTGACTTCCATGGGTATGAAAATCTGCAGCAGATCCTGTATGTGTGAACTTATCCTTAGGGTACGTTCACATGTGCATATTTTTGCTGCAGATCTGCAGATTTTGCTGCCCATTGCTTTCAATGGGCTGCAAAGTCTACAGCAGATCTCAGCAGAAAATACACACGTGTGAACGCACCCTTAGGATGTGTTCACACGTACAGTATCCTGCACAGATTTGATGAGCAGGATTTGTTACTGCAGATTAGAAGCTGTGCTCAGTCATTTAGTTTACATTGAAATCTGCAGACGAAAATCCTATGGATCAAATCTGTACAGGATACTGTACATGGGAACACACCCTTAGGGCTCATTTACACGAGCAGATTTCTTTTAAAGGGGTACTCCGGTGCTTAGACATCTTATCCCCTATCCAAAGGATAGGGGATAAGATGCCTGATCGCGGTAGTCCCGCTGCTGTGGACCCCCGTGATATTGCACGCGGCACCCCGTTTGTAATAAGTCCCCGGAGCGAGTTCGGTCTGATTACCGGCCGACGGCATGTGATGTCACGCTCCGCCCCTCAATGCAAGCCTACGGGAGGGGGCGTGATAGCTGTCATGCCCCCTCCCATAGACTTGCATTGAGGGGCAGAGCGTGATGTCACACGCCGCCGGCCCCGTGATCGACAGTAATCAGACCCGGAGCGAACACGCTCCGGGGATTGATTACAAACGGGGTGCCGCGTGCAAGATCACGGGGGTCCCCAGCGGCAGGACTCCCGCGATCAGGCATCTTATCCCCTATCCTTTGGATAGGGGATAAGATGTCTAAGCACCGGAGAACCCCTTTAAACTCACAGAGGATCTCCTGCTGTGAATTTGAAAAGGGGCAGGATCCCTGTGTGCTAACCACAGCTGATGTTTGCCAGCGAATCTCTGCTGTTGAAAATCCACTGCAGACCTCATAGAAGTCAATAGGGTCTATAGCAGATTTTCAACAGTGGAGATTCTGCTGGTGAAAATCTGCTGCGGGTAGCGCACGGAGACACTGCCCCTTTTCAAACTCGCAGCTAGAGATCCACTCGTGTGAATGAGCCCTTAGGGCTCGATCCCACTAGTGGATTTTTGTGCAAATTTTCTGCAGCTGATCTGCTGCTTTATATTTTCTGCTGCTTATTTTATCATTACCATTTATCATTATATTGTTGTGGCCCAGAACGGTATGTGTTACCCAGTACCCTTGCTGCTCGGTCAGGCAGCCTCCCTTCAGTGTCCCCTGGGCATCTGCCCCCCCCCCCATGTAAATATATATATTATGAATTATACTGTGTAATGTGTGAAGAAAGCATTGTCACTTTAAGACTGTTTACCATGTGAGTTGTCATGTAAGTTGTCATGTGTCGATGCGAATAAAAGTTGCACCAGAAAGTGTATGGGACTTTGTCAGTGGAAAGTGCTTTACCCGAGGTGCTTGTGAAATAGAGGGGGAGGTGAAGAAAATTCTGTTATCTGCTACTGTGAACTGTGTGAACTGTATGGAGGTGGTACCTGAAAGGGTTAATTTGTTCCGGTGTTTCCCACGCATGCGAGCGGTGGCAGCTTTGCCCCATCAGTCCCCAGTGGTGACGCTTCTTCAGTGCTGCGAGGAGGAACCAAAGTGCCGACTGAACCAAAACAGGGAGTTCCCTGGGCGCAGCCATGTTGAAAGCTATGGCGCTCATCTCTGTTGTTACCTGTCAAGCACCCGCTGTAGCGCAGACTCTGCAAACACCAACAACTGTCAGTATCAAGTCTTCGGTGCCAGTAGCTATCAGTATTAAATCGTTAGTGCTGGCAAGTCTGGTTGCAAGACAAACTACAACCGGGTGCCTGCAAAATAGAGGGGGAGTATCCATTACAGTACCCACATTAGTCAAGTCAAAGCCGCTGCTGCACTACAATAAGCATCTTAAAGGAGAACGCATTCTTCTGACCGCTGGCGCTCGCTTGGTGGGGACGAGACCAGGATGCCTGCTCCCGGCATATCCCCCCATATCGGAGATCACTGCAAATCACTGATCAATTCAGATTGTATTGTTTTTTATTCACTAAAATGCTGGTGTTATCCCAAATTTTTTATTTTCACAAGGGGTAATAGGAAAAAAGTCCCCCAAAATTTGTAACCCCATTTCTCCTGAGTATGGAAATGCCCCATATGCGGATGTAAAGTGCTCTGCGGGCGCGCCACAATGCTCAGAAGAGAAGGAGCGCCATTGGGCTTTTGGAGAGAGAATGTGTCTGGAATTGAAGGGCAGTGAGCATTTACACCCCACTGGTGTCTGACATTATTTGAACAGTGGTCCGTGAAGATGAAAAATTTAATTTTGTAAGCCCAGCTGAGAATATTAGTAGTCCAAAACCCTAACATGTCATTCCCCACTTTCAAAAGACTGGCTATACAAGTAATTGAGTCCAGAACTGAGTTAGAGGAAGTTTGTGCACCCCTTACACCCGTTCAAGAGCCACTAGGGGTGGTAGCCAGACCTATACCACCACCACCTATACCGTCACCTGTCCCCGCCCCAGTGTCATCTACTTTGCCTGTCACCGCAGCCCCAGACTTACAGACTGTTAGGCAGGACATTGAACAACTGACCAAGGCTGTAAAGGAACTGGCTACCCGGCCTACTCCCTCTAGCCGTGAATCGCCCTTGCCTAGAAAACTTGCCCCGGTTCCTACACCCCGCAATCACAACTACCACAATCCTCCGGACCGTCCCTCAGGAAAACAGTTAGGTCCAATCCCCGAATGACCTCATTCAGGACTCTCACTTCATGTTGCCTCCTGCCCCTATGTAAAAATTGTTGTAGAAGGTGTACCGTTGGAGGCATTGATAGATACAGGGTCACAAGTGTCTACTATACCTAGACTTGTTTTCTTTCAGCATTGAGATGCTAGTTTATTGTCTGAGCCTGAGGATGTTAACTTTCGAGTAGTTGCTGGTAATGGGCAACAAGTCCCCATGGATACTGGGAGCCAACTATTCAGTTGGGAAAGCATGTACTTACCAGACATGGAGTGATTGTGACTAATGTAACAGATAAGGGGTCTGCCGAGTTTATATTGGGGATGAACATTATGAAATGTTTGCTGAAATATTAGATGCCTTACATGCCTCTCTTCCCATCTGTCCCCTTAAGACCAGCAGGCTGCGCAGCACCATTTGAAAGTTCTACAGACAGAGCAGAAGTTTGCCAGCAAGCAAGGTGAAATCTACAGAGTACGAGTACAAGACAGCTTACAACCCAACACGAAGACCATCATCTGGTGTTGGGCATGTCCCGGAATCAAGAATAGGGACTATCAAGCTCTGCTGGAACCTATGCAATTGGAAGATCATTCTCTTGGTCGAGCTGTAAGAAGACTTGTCACTGTCACCAACAGAAGAGTCCTGATGCGGTAAGTAAACTTGTCTGATTCTTGCCCAAATACACTCCTGTAGCCCAGCTGTACCTCCTAGAATCGAAGGACATTGTGACAGAACATCTGGTGGCTCAACAGCGTGTAGCTAAATTGGCCGAAGGATCCAGTGTGAGCTCTCCAGAGCCCTGGTGGGCGCAACTCCAGGTTGGAGACGACACTCCCCCAAGGGACCAAGTCAATGGAATCATCTATGTCACCAAGAGGTACCATGGGGCTTTCAGCAAGCACCCCACAGACTTTGGGCACACTTCAATGATCCAGCACTGAATCCTTACAGGTAATAGCCCACCTATCAAGGAATGACACAGTCCGGTCGCGCCAGGTATGTATCAGACTGTCAAGGAGATGCTGGCCGACATAATAGAGGCAGACATGATTATAGAGTCAGAGCCCCTGGGCAGCGCCACTTGTCCTGGTCAAGAAGAAAGATGGAACCATCCGCTTCTGTGTTGATTACAGGAAACTGAACAATGTCACACATAAAGACTCGTATCCTTTGCCAAGGATCAAGGAGTCACCCACAGCCCTCTGGTCATCTGCTTATTTCTCCAACCTGGACATAACCATCGGATGTTAGCAAGTGCCCATGGCCGTGGAGGATCGGGAGAAGAGCGCCTTTGTGACACCCATTGGACTGTTCAAATTAAAAAGTATGCCGTTTGGGCTGTGCAATGCCCCTGCTACCTCACAGCGTCTAATGGAAAGGTGCCTGGGCCATCTGAATTTTCAAAGTGTCCTATTGTACCTGGACGATGTCATTGTATATTCCAAGTCCTACCAGGAACACCTCAGTCATCTGTCAGATGTCCTGTCAGACGTCTTCCAAGTCTTAATCAAGCATGAAATAAAGATTATACCGTCCAAGTGTCACCTGCTCAAGCCTCAGGTCCATTACTTGGGTCATGTTGTCAGTGCAGAAGGGGTCCAGCCCAATCCTGAAAAGGTGGAAGCTGTCAAGAACTGGCCTACTGCGCACATGGTTAAAGATGCCAGGAGCTTCCTGGGATTTGCTGGCTACTACCGCCTTATTCCCCACTTCACCCAGATTTCAGAACCCCTCACAGCTCTCTTACGGGGTACCGCGAAGGAGAACTACAACGGAAGACTACCTATTGAATGGGCTTAAGAGCAAAAGACAGCATTCTGAGCTCTTAAATGTCTGCTGACAGAACCCCCCCCCCCCCCCCATCATATTGGCGTATCCAGACTACAGTCAGCCATTCTGGCTGTATACTGATGCCAGTTTCGAAAAGGTCCGGGAGCTGTCCTGTTCCAAGTCCGAGAGGGGCAAGAGCGAGTAATTGCCTATGCCAGACGTATCCTGTGAGGAGCAGAGAAGAACAATGCAAATTACAGTTCATTCAAGTTGGAACTTTTCGCCATGGTATGGGCCGTGACTGAAATGTTCAGACTATTTGGCTGCCACACCGTTCACTGTCTACACGAACAATGACCCACTGGCTCACCTGAACACTGCCAAGTTGGGTGCCATCGAACAGTGTTGGGCTTCAAGATTAGCCAATTACAGTTTCACCATCAAGTACAGAAGCGGCAAGTCAAATGTCAATGCCAATGTACTGTCTCGGATAACCCCCGACGAAGAACCCCCTATTGAAGGTGTGTTGGAAGAAGTGGAGATGCCCCCATTCTATCAATGGTTCATGAACCAGAATGTTGTAACCGCTCTCATGGACAGCGAACCCAGGTTTGAAAAGGTTAAAGAAGACCTATACACCTGGAAGACTCTTCAAGATGAAAGTCGAATCATGGGGATCTGTTGGACTACCTTCTGGTGAAAAAGGTACCAACCCATCTATGCAGGGCCCAGTCTGACTACGAGTTGAAACTTCTGTGGCAACAAAGGAAATGACTGTGTGTGCACAAGGGACTGTTGTACAGAAATTCTTTGGATCCGGTCTCTGATGATCGGCTTCATCAGACGATGGTCCTCAATGCATACCATGATCAGTCGGGACACTTCAGAGTCCACAAAACCGAAGCTACTGTCAGGCGAAGATTCTATTGGATCGGAATGTGAAGCGATATTGAGAAATGGTGCAGTGAATGTGCAGTCTGTAACGTCACCAAGAATGTGCGCCCCTCCATTCCATCCAGAGTGAAAGGCCTAACCAGTTGGTCGCACTAGACCATGTCAAATTGTCTCCTACCTGGTCCGGGTACACTAATGCTCTCACCATGGTGGATCACTACTCTAAATGGGTTGTCGTTGTACCCGTTAAAGACCTCACAGCCAAGACAGCGGCCCAGATGTTATACTCCAATTGGGTGCAAACCCTTGGGTGTTCGGAGTCTGTCCTAACAAATTGTGGAACAGCCTTTGTGGACCAACTCTTCAAAGAACCATGTCAATTCCATGCCTGCAAGAAACTCCGGACTACTGCTTACCACTCCCAGGGGAATGGGCTCTGTGAACGCATCAATCAAATCGTTATCCACATGTTGCAAGCAGCCTCTGTGTCATAACAAGAAGAGTGGCCCCGACTATTGCCTGAACTATTGGAGATCTATAATAACACAGTCCATTGTTATACGGGGTACACCCCTTTCTACTTGATGATGGGGCGTCATGGGCAGCTGCCTAAAGGTTGGACATTTGGACTCCAAGCCCATTCAATAGCTCTCCGCAAGCCTCTCTGGAATGGGTCTCTGACCATCAGAGAAGAAGCCAGAGAAATTGTAAGCAAGAAGATGGGCGAGGCTCAACAGAGACAACAAGAAGACTATAACCATCATGCCTCTGCCAAACCACTTCATATGGGCGATAAAGTCTGGCTGTGGAAGTTTCCAAGGACCCACAAGTTAGACTCTATCTGGTAGACAGAACCGTACACGGTGATGGCCATACCCTATCCGCAATCTGATGTATACGAAGTGCAAAAGCCTCGGTATGAGCCACAAATTGTTCACCAAAATCAAATCAAGTTGTCTGAGAGAAGATCTACCAGTGCTCCCACACTGCCTCCTCCAGCTGTCAGACCTGCGGGAGAGTACATATATAATGTGTATATAACCTAGTCAAAATGCTTACTAAGGACTGTATCTAACATGTACATTCTCAGTCCATATTGTCGAAGTATATATGTATCTAACATTTTTTCCTGTCCACATGTACAGGGGGCTCTCCTGGCCAGAGGGTTTCCCTGCAACTTAATGGGATATTCCAGGATTTATTTTTATTTGACTATGCTACAGGGGCTGTAAAGTTAGTGTAGTTCATAATGTAGTGTATTTACCTGTGTGTGATGGTTTTCTCACAATTCTTATGTGATTTTCACCCCAATATTTATTTTTAACAGCATACAAAATGACTGTTGTCTCAGATTTTTCCCAGGTTGCAATGTGGCAGAGACCTGACTCACTAGTCAGCTGATGACAGGGAGCCTGTATGCTTCAATGGGTGGAGGGATTGCTTGGTGGGAGAGATATCAATCTGCAACTAATGCAACAGCTTTAGGCATCCTGATTGAAAACCACAGGTCTTTTGAATGGATGCAGCTCATTTATGTTTCAGTGGGTGGGTGGCTGATGTGTGGGAGGGAGTGAAATGGAATTATGGGATTTGTAGGAAAAGAAGAAAACTCAAAAAGGAAATACCAGTTCACAGAAAGCTAGCCACAGTGTTATGGTAATCTCACAACATAGCTATTTATCCCCAAGACAAGCGTAGATCCTTCCTAAGCATGTCCATTACTGTCTGGCAGGTACGTACTAAAATCACGTTATGGTGGATAACTCCTTTAAGTAAAGCACATAGAGGGACAGAAATGCTGGATATAGAGGTAACAAGGATATTTTGTATGAAGTACGTATGGAGTTCTGGGGAGAAGTGTTTAGTATCGAGGGGCCCTAGCAGCTAAGGCATTGGGTAGATAGCCTCTGGCAGCCCAATTCGCAAATAATGTGTTTCAGTGTCTATAGTGTAATGAATCCCATGTGTTTACCAGTTTATTTCCCAAAGGAAATGTATGGACATTTTCACCAAAGTGCTACATGGACTCGTCCCCTGTTGTTGTTAATTATACAGACCTGTGAAGAACATTCTGCAATAATGCCCCAGAAACTGTCAGTCTCAGCCTCTGTGGCCACTTCCAGTCATCCATCGTCCAGGACTGGGCGTTGAGGTTGGCTGTGTTTAAGAGGTGGAGTTTGTGGTGGCCCAGTACGAGAGGTGTTACCCAGTACCCTTGCTGCCCTGTCAGGCAGCCTCGCTTCAGTGTCCCCTGGGCCCCCCTTGCATATGTCCCCCATGTAAATATGTTTATTATATATTATACTGTGTAATGTGTGTAGAAAGCGTTGTCACTTTAAGACTGTTTACCATGTGAGTTGTCATGTGATTGTTACCCAGGAGGTATCAGTGACCAGGGGACTTAAGGGTGACCAATGGGACCCCCCCCCCCAGAGCCTTTCCCATAAAAGCCCAGGGTAGAGCCTCTGCTCTCTCTCTTTCTTCCTGCTGAGGTCCAGTCAAGTTGTGCCTAAGTGTGTGTCCAGAGTCATAGGAGGCCTCAAGTCCAGTCTGCAGCAACAAGCTGCAAATCTGCAAGTAAGCCACAGTCAAAGTCTTGTCAGTCACAAGTCAGTCAAGTCAAAGTCATCCGTCTAGTCAACATGGCCTGCACTAAATTGTCCCCCTCTACTACAAGCCCCAGCAAGCCCTTAAAGGGGTACTCCCCTGGAAAACATTTTTTTTTATTCAACTGGTGCCAGAAAGTTAAACAGATTTATAAATGACTTATATTATTAAATCTTAAAGGGGTTATCCACCATAAGGTGATTTTAGTACGTATCTCGCAGACAGTAATGGACATGCTTAGGAAGGATCTGCGCTTGTCTTGGGGATAAATGGCTAGATTACCATAACATTGTGGCTTGCTTTTTGTGAACTGGTATTTCCTGTTTGACTTTTCTTTTTCTGACTACAAATCCCACAATTACATTTTCCTCCCTCTCACACATCAGCCACCACCCCCATTGAAACATAAATGAGCTGCATCCATTTAAAGACCTGTGGTTTTCAATCAGGGTGCCTACAGCTGTTGCAGATTGATCTCTCTCCCACCAAGCGATCCCTCCACCCATTGAAGCAGACAGGCTCCCTGTCATATGCTGACTAGTGAGTCAGGTCTTGGCCACATTGCAACGGGGTAAAAATCTGAGACAACAGTCATTTTATATGCTGATAAAAACAAAAATTGGAGTGAAAATCACAGAAGAATTTTGAGAAAACCATCACACACAGGTAAAGACACTATATTATGAACTACGCTAACTTTACAGTCCCTGTAGCATAGTCAAATAAAAAAAAATTCTGGAATACCCCTTTAATCCTTCCAGTACTTATCATCTGCTTTTATGGTCCACGTGAAGTTCTTTTCTTTTTGAATTTCCTTTCTGTCAGACCACAGTTCTCTCTGCTGACACCTCTGTCCATTTTATGAACTGCCAGAGCAGGAGAAAATCCCTATAGCAAACTTCTCCTGCTCTGGATGGTTCCTGACATGGACAGAGGTGTCAGCAGAGAGCACTGTGATCAGACAGAAAGGAAATTCAAAAAGAAAAGAAAAGATCTTCCTGTGGATCATTACAGCAGCTGATAAGTATTGGAAGTATTAAGATTTTTTAATAGAAGTAATTTACAAATCTGTTTAACTTTCTGGCACCAGTTGATTTATACAAAAATATTTTCCAGTGGAGTACCCCTTTACGGTCTCTGAAGTCACTGGTCACCTCCGTGGGCCTGGCTGAACTGTATCGACTTTTCCACCTGTCTAACCTCAGTAAAACTACCGTTGTCCGTAACTTGGCATTGGAGTCATTATTGTCCCCGAGCCTAGCCCAGGATCCAGCGGTATACCTTTGGGTGGTATTGAGGATAAACCATGCCCTGGCGTCACGAATACAAGAGGTTAATGCCATCTACCCCTAGGGTAATTCCATCTGCCCTTTGCATCACACCCTCTACCACAATATTATTTGACTTACCAGCAAAAAATTAGCAGCAAAAAAAAAAAAAAAAAGCTGTAGAAAAGCAGTTGAAAATCCACAGCAAAATCTGCAGCAAAATCCGCTCATGTGAACAAGCCCCAAAGGTACGTTCACATGTTCAGGATCTGCTGCATATTTTTGATGCATAGTTTCTATAGCTGATTATGTTATCTATTGAAGTGAATGGGGAGCAAAATCAGCTGCACAAAATATGCAGCAATGATATGCAGCAGATCTTGTACGGGCTTATTCACACGTATGGATCCGAAGTGTATTGTACGCTGCGGATCCACCAACAATGGACCCTAGAGTGCTGCCTCCTCTATGCCTGCTCATAGCGGCAATCTGTAGCTACGAGCAGACAAGCTGCAATGTGCACGGCTGCTCCCCCTGCTTCCTGAGCTAGGCCGAGAGCAGCCTCCATGTGTGCGAGTACACTGCGCATGCGTGCAGCGACTCGCACATCGCATCGTGTCTGCTCGAAGCAGAGTATTGCTGCTATAAGCAGACACAGAGGAGGCAGCACTGTAGGGTCCATTGTCAACGGATCTGCAGCGTAAAATATGCTGCGGATCCATCTGTGTGAATGAGCCCTAAGGCTTAAAACCTGCTGTGGACAGCCCTCAGAAAGTCTGCCCCTCTTAACCCCTTAAGGGGTACTACGGTGGAAAACTTTTTTGTTTTTAAATCAACTGGTGCCAGAAAGTTAAACAGATTTTTAAATGACTTCTATTAAAAAAAATCTTAATCCTTCCAGTACTTATTAGCTGCTGAATACTACAGAAGAAATTATTTTCTTTTTGGAACCTAGAGCTCTCTGCTGACATCACGATTACAGTGCTCTCAATTGAAATCTCTGTCCATTTTAAGAACTGTCCAGAGTAGGAGAAAATCCCCATAGCAAACATATGCTGCTCTGGACAGTTCCTAGAATGGACAAAGATGTCAGCAGAGAGCACTGTGCTGTGTTCCAAATAGAAAATAATTTCCTCTGTAGTATTCAGCAGCTATAAGTACTGGAATGATTAAGATTCTTTAATAGAGGTATTTTACAAATCTGTTTAACTTTCTGGCACCAATTGATAAAAAAAAAAAAAAAAAAAAAAGTTTTCCACCGGAGTACCCCTTTAACCTCTTAAGGACACAGCTTATTTTCACCTTAAAGGGGTACTCTGGTGGAAAACAATTTTGTTAAAATCAACTGGTGCCAGAAAGTTATTCAGATTTGTAAATTACTTCTATTAAAAAATCTTAATCCTTCCAGTACTTATCGGCTGCTGTATGCTCCAGAGGAAGTTCTTTTCTTTTTGAATTTCCCTTCTGTCTGACCACAGTGCTCTCTGCTGCCACCTCTGTCCATGTCAGGAACTGTCCAGAGTAGGAGCAAATTCCAACAGCAAACCTCTCCTACTCTGGACAGTTCCTGACATAGACAGAGGTGTCAGCAGAGAGCACTGTGGTCAGACTGGAAAGAACTACACAACTTCCTGTGCAGCATATAGCAGCTGATAAGTACTGGAAGGATTATGATTTTTTTAATAGTAATTTACAATTCTGTCTAACTTTCTGGGACCAGTTGATTTTAACAAAATTGTTTTCCACCGGAGTACCCCTTCAAGGACGGAGCAATTTTTTCAATTCTGACCACTGTCACGTTAAGCATTAATAACTTTAAGATGCTTTCACCGATTATTCTGATTCTGAGAATGTTTTTTCGAGACATATTCTACTTTATTTTAGTAGTAAATTTTCGTCGTTACTTGCATCCTTTCTTGGTGAAATATACCCAAATTTCATGAAAATTTAGAAAATGTTGCATTTTTCTAACTTTGAAACTCTCTGCTTGTAAGGAAATGGATATTCCAAATACATTTATATAGATTGACAAATACAATATGTCTACTTTATGTTGGCATCATAAAATGGACATATTTTAACTTTTTGAAAACATTGGAGGGCTTCAAAGTTCAGCAGCAATTTTCAAAATTTTCACGAAAATTGCAAAATCTGAAGGGACAGATGTTACAGAACTACAACTCCCAGCATGCCTGGGCAGTCTAGGCATGCTGAGAGTTGTAGTTTTGCAACATCTGGAGGGCTACCGTTTGGTACCACTGTAATAGTGGTCTCCAAACTGTGACCCTCCAGATGTTGCAAAACTTCCACTCCCAGCATGCCCAGACAGCTTCTGGGCATGCTGGGAGTTGCAGTTTGGCAACCACTAGGAATGCAGCAGTAAAGATCGCTTTACTGCCACCTTTCTTGATGCTCCGCGCCATCGCCACCCTACCTGTGCTGCTGATCTCCGCTGATGTCACTGACGATCGGCGGTCCCCACGGCATCTTCTTTGCAGGTACCGGCCACCATCTTCTCCCCCCGTTCCGGGTGGGCAAAGTAGGGGGTTTCCATGGCAACCCCCCGTCTTCATCTGCCATTGGTCAGCACTCATTGCTGACTAACAGCAGGGGATAGGAGGAGGTTGCAGCACTGCAACTTCGCTCCTATCCCTCAGGATGATCGGGGCTGTCACTGACAGCTCCGATCATCCCTATTTTCTGGGCGATCGGGTAACCAATGACCCAATCAGCCTGGAATAGCAGAAAATTGCATGTCTGAATTGACATGCGATTCCCTGCGATCGCCGACATGGGGGGTCTCAGGACCCCCCCTCGGCGATGTGCCGGGATGCCTGCTGAATGATTTCAGCAGGCATCCCGGTCCGGTCCCCAACCAGCTAGCGGCAGGGACTGGAATTCCCACGGGTGTGTCCATTCGCCCTACGTCCTTAAGAACTCGGGATGCAGGGCGTATGCATACGCCCTGCGTCCTGAACAGGTTAAGGACTCAAAACAATCTTCGTTTTTGAACTTTCGTTCCTCCTCATCTTCTAAAAATCATAACATGTTTAATTTTGCACCTACAGACACAGATAAGGGCTTGTTTTTGTTTCATCAATTGTAATTTGTAATTCCATTCCTTATTTTAAAACATAATCTGCAGCAAAACAAAAAAAAAAAAATATTTGTGGAGTGAAATAAAAAAATTAAAAAGGCAATTTTGCAAATTTTTAGGGCTTTCGTTTCTACGCAGTGCACTTTTCATAAAAATAACACATTATCTTTATTCTGTAGGTTCGTATGGTTACAGGGATACCCAATTTATGTAGGTTTTATTTATTTTACTGCTTAAAAAAAAAATTAAACTACATGCACCAAAATTAATATGTTTAAAATTGTAATTTTCTGACCCCTATAACTTTTTTTATTTTTTTGCGTACGGGGCTATATTGGGGCTTATCTTTTGCACCGTGGTCTGTAGTTTTATCGGTACTGTTTTTGTTTTTATGGGACTTTTTGATTGCCTTTTATTAATAATTTTATGGTATATGAAGTGACCAAAAATTCACAATTATTTTTTACGTGTACGCCATCGACCGTGCAGTTAAGCTAACCTTATATTTTTATAGTTCAGACATTTATGCACACGACGGTACCACATATATTATTTTTCATTACATTATTTTATTTAAAAAACAAAGAAAATGGGGGTGATTCAAACTTTTATTAGGGGGGGCTTATTCACATTTATTCTCTTATTTTTTGTACCACTTTTTACTTTTTTTTTTTTTGCCCCCTTAGGGGGCTATACCACGCAATCTTTTGATTGCATACACTGATCACTGGTAATGCGCATAGTAGGGGATAAGTGTCTGATCGTAGAGCGTATAACCACTGGGAAAGCCCCACCGCACGCGCGCAATCTCCCATATGGGGACCCAGCATTACCACGGCTCTACGTGGCTATTGCACATTTGATCGACCTCACTGAGTTCAACCACATGCCCTATCCATTCAGCTCTATAGGAGAGGCGAGGATGTACGAACGCTGAATCTCCGCCTCTCCCATGGAGATACATGGAGGGGAGTGTCGGCCGCGGCCTCGTACAGGAGATCGCGGGGGATTGGTGTCTATGGCTGTAGTTCTCCTTTAAAATCGTTGTGAACAGGGAATAGCCCTTTAAAGCTCAGTTATGTGTATTTTCTGATTTTATAAAACATAGTATCTCTACCTTGGGTAAACATAACTACCTAGTTAAAAGCATTGAGAGTAAATGTGGCATAGACATTTAAGGACAAGCTACATATATTTTTGGGAATTAATAAAACATATAATGCAGTTAAAGCATTGAGGGTAAATGTGGTATAGCCATCTAAGGCTATGTTTTGTGTATTTCATGGCTTTAATCAAACATAGTATTTCCATCTGGGTTTACTTTACCTACGCAGTTAAAAGCGTTGAAAGTGAACAGTGAATAGCTATCTAAGGCTCAGTTATGCATCTTTTCTGGATTTAATCAAATATAGCATTTCTACCTGGGTTCAATATCACTACAAAGTTAAAAATGTTGAAAGTGAATGTTTTAGCCATCTAAGGACAAGTTGCATGGATTTTCTTGGTCTATTGGAACATATAGCATTTCTACCTAGGCAAAAGAAAACTGCAGTTAAATGTTTTGAGAGTGAATGCAGAATAGTGATCTAAGGCACAGTTACAAGTATTTGCTGTGTTTAATAATAGTATTTCTATTTGGGTTTAACTATGCCCTTAAAAGTACTCAGAATGAACACGGCAGAACTATCTAAGGACAGGTTTCGTGTATTTTCTGGGTTTTATTGAACATATAGTATTTCTACCTGGGTTGAACATAACTATGCAGGTAAAAGCACAGAGAGTGAAAGTTGACTAGAAGTTGATTGTCAAAACTCCCCAAAAACATAAATAATAACCTTTCTTAAGAAAACAATATGTCTGGTAAAGGAATTTTTGGACAGGGTAGAGGACAGAACACCCCTGCCATGTCCTCTTTAAAAATGTTGGTATCAGTACTAGCACCAGTACAGATTAGCAGCAGCCACGTGCCTGGAGGTAGTAGTAGCAGCAAAATTTCTCACTGGCTTTGTAAACGCACGTGGCCCCTGACTTCCATTCCAAACAAATTCCTTTTCCAAAAGCTCAATGGCGCTCCTCCTCTTCTAAGCATTGTAGTGCGCCAGCAGAGCACTTGATGTCCACACATGGGGTATTTCCATACTCAAAAGAAATGGGGTTACAAATTTTGGGGGTAATTTTCTCCTATTACCCCTTGTAAAAAATAAAAATTTGGGGAAAAACCAGCATTTTAGTGAAAAATTTTTTTTTTCATTTACAGATCCAACTTTAACAAAAAGTCGGGAAATACTTGTGAGGTGTTGAGTCTCACTATACCCCTTGTTAGGTTCCTTGAGGGGTGTAGTTTCCAAAATAGTATGCCATGTGTTTTTTTTCGCTGTTCTGGCACCATAGGGGCTTCTTAAATGCGACATGCCTCCCAAAAACCATTTCAGCAAAATTTACTTTCCAAAAGCCAAATGTGACTCCTTCTCTTCTGAGCATTGTAGTTCGCCCGCAGAGCATTTTACGTCCTAATATGGGGTATTTCCATACTCACAAGAGATGGGGTTACAAATTTTGGGGGGCACTTTCTCCCATTACCCTTAAAAAAATTGTAAATTTGGGGGGAAAAACTGCACTTTAGTGAAAAATTTTTTTTTTTCATTTACACCTCCGAAAAGTCATCCAGTGTTAAGGCTCACTGGACCCCTTTTTACGTTCCTTGAGGGGTGTAGTTTCCAAAATAGTATGCCATGTAGGGGGTTTTCTGCTGTTCTGGCACCATAGGGGCTTCCTAAATGTGACATGCCCCCCCAAAATCATTTCAGAAAAACTCACTCTCCAAAATCCCATTGTCGCTCCTTTCCTTCTGAGCCCTCTACTGTGCCCCCGCCGAACACTTGACATACACATATGAGGTATTTCCTTACTTGAGAGAAATTGGGTTACAAATTTTGAGAGGCATTTTCTCCTTTTACCTCTTGTAAAAATTCAGAAACTGGGTCCACAAGAATTTGCGAGTGTAAAAAATTATGATTTTGAATTTTCTCCTTTACTTTGCTGTTATTCCTGTGAAACACCTAAAGGGTTAACACACTTACTGAATGTCATTTTGAATGCTTTGAGGGGTGAGGTTTTTATAATGGGGTCATTTGTGGGGTATTTCTAATATGAAGGCCCTTCAAATCTACTTCAAACCTGAACTGGTCCATGAAAAATTCTGATTTTGAAAATGTTGTGAAAAATTTGAAAATTGCTGCTGAACTTTGAAGCCCTCTGATGTCTTCCAAAAGTAAAAACATGTCAACTTTATCATGCAAACATAAAGTAGACATATTGTATTTATGAATCAAAATATAATTTATTTGGAATGTCTATTTTCCTTACAAGCAGAGAGCTTCAAAGTTAGAAAAATGCTAAATTTTCATTTTTTTCATAAAATTTTGGAATTTTTCACCAATAAATTATGCAAGTATCGACAAAATTTTACCACTAACATAAAGTAGAATATGTCACGAAAAAACTATCTCGGAATCAGAATGAAAGGTAAAAGCATCCCAGAGTTATTAAAGCTTAAATGAAAGTGGTCAGATGTGCAAAAAACTCTCTGGTCCTGCAGTGAAAATTGGCCTGGTCCTGAAGGGGTTAAAAGGTAATAAAATGAACAATAAATAACATCATAAACATCATATACAGATATCTGTAAAATGTTAATAGAAATGTTAAAGGTTAAATAAATAAAGATAAAAAAAAAATGTATGTTACGTTATGCGTAAAAAAAATGTATGTTACGTTATGTGCTCCGACCACACACGCTGGCCATGAGCGCATGGTCCCCTTACCTTCTGTTGCAGACGGGGCTGGGACTCACATCGCGGAACGCCCCCGCATGCGAGCCCCAGTCCGTCACTCTCTGGGTGTTTCTCCTGCCTCTGCCTCTCTGCTCCGGTGCGTTTGTCCCCGTCCCCTAGGGCGCACGTGCACCGGAGCTTTTGGATTTAAAGGGCCAGTAAGCTCATTAGTGTAATCCACCTGTGGCCCCCCTGACACCCATCTTTCAACGCCCACCTCTTCAGTTTCTTGCACCTCTTACCAAAGAGGTTATACAAGGAGATCGTTCTCGTCTTACGCAACAGGAAGGTCGCGACGACGCAATGAGAATTTGTGCTTGTATTGTGCTAGCCCGGAACATTTTCTCAAGGACTGTAGAGTTCACCCACACCTAGGGTACGTGGGAGAGGCGTCCCTGGGTGTGAAAACTACCTCTCCACGCTTAACTATTCCTGAACAAGTCTTCGCTTCAGCCAAGTTTTCCTTCAGCGCTACAGCATTTTTGGATTCTGGATCAGCAGGTGACTTTAGTGTTGCGGCTTTAGTCCACAAGTATAATCTTCCCCTTACTCAGCTTGCCAAGCCCTTGTTCATTTCCTCTGTTAATGGACAAAATCTAGACTGTATGGTGCATTTCCATACTGAATTTCTCGTCATGCAAGTGGGAGTATCGCATAAAGAGGAGATTGAATTCTATGTTCTGCCACACTTTACTTCTGAGATTCTTCTTGGCCTTCCTTGGCTGCAACGCCATTCCCCGCAACTAGATTCGAGAACTGGAGAAATAATTCACTGGGGACAATCCTGTCAACATTTTTGCCTCCAACCTGTTCTGCGTAAAGATCGTTTCTCGTCTTCCTCCCTTACCTGGCCTGCCGCCACCTTACCAAGATTTCTCTGATGTTTTCTGCAAGAAACAGGCTGAGTCTCTGCCTCCACATCGTCCTTACGACTGCCCTATTGATCTGCCTGGTACCACTCCTCCTTGTGGGAGGATGTACCCTCTTATCAGTACCTGAAACCAAAGCCATGGCTAAGTATATCTAGAAGAATCTCCAAAAGGGATTTATCCGTAAGTCCTCTTATCCTGCTAGAGCAGGTTTCTTCTTTGTAGGGAAGAAGGCGGGCTCACTCCGTTGATGCATTGACTACAGGGGACTTAAACGGTCAAGAACTGTTTACCTCTTATCTCAGAACTTTTTGACCGTCTACATGGTGCCAAGGTCTTCTCCAAATTGGACTTACGCGGTGCGTATAATCTCATTTGTGTCACGCCGAGCACTCCGGGTGCCGCTGCCTTCCCGGAGCGCTCACGGCGTCCCTCTGGCTGCAGCGCTCCGGTCAGCATTGCTGACCACGAGCGCTGCTCTCTGGTCCCCGGAGAGGACGCGATCCGAGGCACGGCTCGTGTCTGCCCTCGGATTGCGCCCCATCTCTCTCACCTCTCGCTCCCGTCTCTTCCTCCCGGCGCGCGCGGTCTCGCTCCCTAGGGCGCGCGCGCGCCGACTTGCTTAAATTTAAAGGGCCAGTGCACCACTAATTGGTGCCTGGCCCAATCACGTCCTAATGTATAAAAACCCACTTCCCCTTCCTCTCCTCGCCGGATCTTGTTGCCTTGTGCCCTGAGAAAGCGTTATACTGTGTCCCAAGCCTGTGTACCTAGACCTTCTGCTGTTGCCCCTGACTACGAACCTCGCTGCCTGCCCTGACCTTCTGCTACATCTGACCTCGCCTCTGTCTAGTCCTTGTGTACCGCGCCAGTCTCAGCTGCCAGAGAGGTCGAGTCTCTACTGGGGAACACGACCTGGTAGTTACTGCCGCAGCAAGTCCATCCTGCTTTGCGGCAGGCTCTGGTGAACACCAGTAACTGCTTAGAACCAATTCCCCAGTACGGCCCGCGTCATCGCCTCTCTGGTACAGGGGATCCACCTCCAGTGTCATCTCCAGCCGCTAGCCCGGATCCTGACAGTAGATCCGGCCATGGATCCCGCTGAGGTACCGCTGCCAAGCCTCGCTGATCTCACCTCCGTGGTTGCCCAGCAGTCCCAGCAAATTGCTCAACAAGGACAACAGCTGTCGCAGTTGACCGCCATGATTCAACATATCCTGCCTCCACAGCCTCAACCGCCAGCTCCAGCATCTCCTCCTCTCCGAGCTGCTGCTTCTTCCACTAGAGTCCGCCTGTCTCTCCCAGAGAAGTTTGACGGGGACTCTAAAAATTGCCGGGGATACCTGTCTCAATGCTCCCTGCACTTGGAGATGTTGTCTGACCAATTCCCCACTGAACGGTCTAAGGTGGCATTCGTCGTCAGTCTACATTCCGGGAAGGCCTTGGCCTGGGCCACGCCGCTTTGGGACTGCAACGATCCAGCCACTGCCTCAGTCCAGTCCTTCTTTTCAGAAGTCCGCAGTGTCTTTGAGGAACCTGCCCGTGCCTCATCCGCAGAAACTGCTTTACTGAACCTTGTCCAAGGAGACTCAACCGTGGGCGAATATGCCATACAATTCCGGACTTTGGCCGCTGAGTTGGCCTGGAACGATGAAGCTCTCTGCGTGACCTTTAAAAAAGGTTTATCCAGCCATATCAAGGATTGTCTGGCCGCACGAGAGATACCCTCCTCCCTGACTGAACTAATCCACCTGGCTACCCGCATTGATATGCGCTACATTGAGAGACGTCAGGAGCTCCGCCAGGAGAAAGATCTCTTTCGCACCAGGCGATACCCGCGCCTGGCCCCTCTCTTCCAGCATCCTTTGCAGCCTGTTACTGTGCCTCCCGCTGAGGAGGCCATGCAAGTGGACCGGTCTCGCCTGACCCAGCAAGAGAGGACTCGCCGGAGGAACGAGAACTTATGCCTATACTGTGCGAGCTCTGAACATTTCCTAAAGGACTGTCCCATTCGTCCTCAGCGTCAGGGAAACACTCGCACCTAGTGATCGTGGGAGAGGCGTCACTGGGTGTAAATTCTTCCTCTCCACGTCTGACTATTCCAGTGCGGATTTCTCCAGTTGATAAAGCCTCCTTCTCTGCGGAGGCATTCTTGGTCTCTGGTTCAACTGGAAATTTCATAAAAGCCTCCTTCATTAACCGGTTCAACATCCCTGTTATCCGTCTAGTCAAGTCCTTCCACATTTCCTCAGTTAACGGAGAACACCTGAATTCTACCGTGCGTTACCGCACGGCCCCCGTACGCATGACCGTGAGGGTTCTCCATCAAGAAAGGATTGAGTTCTTTGTCTTGCCTAATTGCACCTCAGACATCCTCCTTGGCTTACCCTGGCTCCAGCGGCATTCTTGCCAAAATTGAGAAATACCTCTTTGAACGTACCTGTCTTCCTTTCCTAGGATATCTGGTCTCAGGACAGGGTCTTCAAATGGACCCCGATAAGCTCTCCGCAGTCTTGGATTGGCCACGCCCCTCTGGACTTCGCTCTATCCAGCGCTTCCTCGGATTCGCTAATTACTACCGTCAGTTTATCCCCCACTTCTCCACTATCGTGGCCCCCATAGTGGCCTTGACCAAGAAAGATGCGAATCCGAGATCCTGGCCTTCCCAAGCAGAAGAAGCTTTTACTCTCCTTAAGGCCGCCTTCGCCTGCGCACCAGTCTTGACCAGGCCTGATCCTCTGAAGCCATTCTTCCTCGAGGTGGATTCCTCTTCAGTTGGAGCCGGAGCGGTTCTTCTTCAGAAAAATGCTAAAGGGAAAAACGTCACCTGCAGTTTTTTCTCTAAAACATTTTCTCCTCCTGAAAAGAATTACGCTATTGGTGACCGAGAATTGATGGCCATTAAAATGGCACTCGAGGAGTGGAGGCATCTCCTGGAAGGGTCTCTCCACCCGATCACCATCTACACTGACCACAAAAATCTGTCATACCTGCAGTCCGCCCAGCGTTTAAATCCTCGCCAGGCCAGGTGGTCATTGTTCTTCGCTCGCTTTAATTTCCAGATACATTTTCGTCCTGCAGACAAGAATGTCAGGGCGGATGCCCTTTCTCGTTCCACTGATGCCACGGAGGCAGAAACCGCTCCTCAACACATCGTTTCCCCAGAGTGTCTGATCTCTGCTGCTCCGGCTTCCCTGGCACCAGTTCCTCCAGGAAAAACCTTTGTCCCTCCACGTCTTCGCCTCCGGATTCTCAAATGGGGTCACTCCTCCCACCTGGCAGGTCATGCTGGAGTCAAAAAATCCACTCAGTTGATTGCCAGACACTATTGGTGGCCTTCCCTTGAAAAAGATGTAACTGACTTCGTACGCTCCTGTACTGTCAGCGCACGTGATAAAATTCCTCGCCAAAGACCCGCGGGCCTTCTTCTTCCTCTGCCAGTTCCTGAACAGCCTTGGTCACACATAGCGATGGACTTCGTCACTGACCTTCCTGTATCCCATGGCAACACTGTCATCTGGGTGGTCGTTGATCGATTCTCCAAAATGGCCCATTTCATTCCTCTCCCTGGCCTTCCTTCTGCGCCACAATTGGCGAAGCATTTTTTTTGCATATTTTTCGTCTCCACGGACTGCCTACACATATCGTCTCCGATAGAGGCGTTCAATCCGTCTCGAAATTCTGGAGAGCACTCTGCACCCAATTAAAGATTAAGTTGAATTTTTCCTCCGCCTACCACCCGCAATCTAATGGACAAGTGGAGAGAGTAAACCAAATCCTTGGTGACTACCTGCGACATTTTGTCTCCTCCCGCCAAGATGATTGGGTTGACCTGTTACCCTGGGCCGAATTTTCGTACAATTTCAAAGACTCTGAGTCTTCCGCCAAGTCTCCATTCTTTGTGGTGTACGGCCGTCACCCACTTCCCCCCCTCCCTATCCCCACTTCGTCTGGAGTCCCTGCCGTAAATGATTTGACCCGGGACTTTTCCTCTATCTGGAAGGAGACTCAGAGGTCGCTCTCGCTGGCCTCCTCTCGTATGAAGAAACACGCGGACAAGAAGAGAAGAATTCCTCCTGTCTTTGCCCCTGGTAACAAAGTGTGGCTCTCTGCCAAATATATTCGGTTCCGTGTCCCTAGTTACAAGCTGGGTCCACGTTACCTCGGGCCATTCAGGGCCAAAAGTCAAATCAACCCTGTCTCTTACAAGCTTCATCTTCCTCCTTCTCTTCGTATTCCTAACTCCTTTCAAGTTTCCCTCCTCAAGCCTCTCATTCTTAACCACTTTTCTCCCAAGGTCACTGTTCCTGCTCCTGTCTCGGGCTCCTCTGACGTCTTCTCTGTTAAAGAGATTCTCGCTTCAAAGTTCGTCAGATGTAAAAAAAAAATTCTTGTTGATTGGGAGAATTGTGGCCCCGAGGAGAGGTCTTGGGAGCCAGAGGACAATATTCTAGACAAAGAACTCATCTACAGATTCCTCGGCTCCAAGAAGAGGGGGAGACCTAAGGGGGGGGTACTGTCACGCCAAGCGCTCCGGGTGCCGCTGCCTTCCCGGAGCGCTCACGGCGTCCCTCTGGCTGCAGCGCTCCGGTCGGCATTGCTGACCGCGAGCGCTGCTCTCTGGTCCCCGGAGGGGACGCGATCCGAGGCACGGCTCGTGTCCGCCCTCGGATTGCGCCCCGTCTCTCTCACCTCTCGCTCCCGTCTGCTTCCTCCCGGCGCGCGCGGTCTCGCTCCCTAGGGCGCGCGCGCGCCGACTTGCTTAAATTTAAAGGGCCAGTGCACCACTAATTGGTGCCTGGCCCAATCACGTCCTAATGTATAAAAACCCACTTCCCCTTCCTCTCCTCGCCGGATCTTGTTGCCTTGTGCCCTGAGAAAGCGTTATACTGTGTCCCAAGCCTGTGTACCTAGACCTTCTGCTGTTGCCCCTGACTACGAACCTCGCTGCCTGCCCTGACCTTCTGCTACATCTGACCTCGCCTCTGTCTAGTCCTTGTGTACCGCGCCAGTCTCAGCTGCCAGAGAGGTCGAGTCTCTACTGGGGAACACGACCTGGTAGTTACTGCCGCAGCAAGTCCATCCTGCTTTGCGGCAGGCTCTGGTGAACACCAGTAACTGCTTAGAACCAATTCCCCAGTACGGCCCGCGTCATCGCCTCTCTGGTACAGGGGATCCACCTCCAGTGTCATCTCCAGCCGCTAGCCCGGATCCTGACAGTAGATCCGGCCATGGATCCCGCTGAGGTACCGCTGCCAAGCCTCGCTGATCTCACCTCCGTGGTTGCCCAGCAGTCCCAGCAAATTGCTCAACAAGGACAACAGCTGTCGCAGTTGACCGCCATGATTCAACATATCCTGCCTCCACAGCCTCAACCGCCAGCTCCAGCATCTCCTCCTCTCCGAGCTGCTGCTTCTTCCACTAGAGTCCGCCTGTCTCTCCCAGAGAAGTTTGACGGGGACTCTAAAAATTGCCGGGGATACCTGTCTCAATGCTCCCTGCACTTGGAGATGTTGTCTGACCAATTCCCCACTGAACGGTCTAAGGTGGCATTCGTCGTCAGTCTACATTCCGGGAAGGCCTTGGCCTGGGCCACGCCGCTTTGGGACTGCAACGATCCAGCCACTGCCTCAGTCCAGTCCTTCTTTTCAGAAGTCCGCAGTGTCTTTGAGGAACCTGCCCGTGCCTCATCCGCAGAAACTGCTTTACTGAACCTTGTCCAAGGAGACTCAACCGTGGGCGAATATGCCATACAATTCCGGACTTTGGCCGCTGAGTTGGCCTGGAACGATGAAGCTCTCTGCGTGACCTTTAAAAAAGGTTTATCCAGCCATATCAAGGATTGTCTGGCCGCACGAGAGATACCCTCCTCCCTGACTGAACTAATCCACCTGGCTACCCGCATTGATATGCGCTACATTGAGAGACGTCAGGAGCTCCGCCAGGAGAAAGATCTCTTTCGCACCAGGCGATACCCGCGCCTGGCCCCTCTCTTCCAGCATCCTTTGCAGCCTGTTACTGTGCCTCCCGCTGAGGAGGCCATGCAAGTGGACCGGTCTCGCCTGACCCAGCAAGAGAGGACTCGCCGGAGGAACGAGAACTTATGCCTATACTGTGCGAGCTCTGAACATTTCCTAAAGGACTGTCCCATTCGTCCTCAGCGTCAGGGAAACACTCGCACCTAGTGATCGTGGGAGAGGCGTCACTGGGTGTAAATTCTTCCTCTCCACGTCTGACTATTCCAGTGCGGATTTCTCCAGTTGATAAAGCCTCCTTCTCTGCGGAGGCATTCTTGGTCTCTGGTTCAACTGGAAATTTCATAAAAGCCTCCTTCATTAACCGGTTCAACATCCCTGTTATCCGTCTAGTCAAGTCCTTCCACATTTCCTCAGTTAACGGAGAACACCTGAATTCTACCGTGCGTTACCGCACGGCCCCCGTACGCATGACCGTGAGGGTTCTCCATCAAGAAAGGATTGAGTTCTTTGTCTTGCCTAATTGCACCTCAGACATCCTCCTTGGCTTACCCTGGCTCCAGCGGCATTCTTGCCAAAATTGAGAAATACCTCTTTGAACGTACCTGTCTTCCTTTCCTAGGATATCTGGTCTCAGGACAGGGTCTTCAAATGGACCCCGATAAGCTCTCCGCAGTCTTGGATTGGCCACGCCCCTCTGGACTTCGCTCTATCCAGCGCTTCCTCGGATTCGCTAATTACTACCGTCAGTTTATCCCCCACTTCTCCACTATCGTGGCCCCCATAGTGGCCTTGACCAAGAAAGATGCGAATCCGAGATCCTGGCCTTCCCAAGCAGAAGAAGCTTTTACTCTCCTTAAGGCCGCCTTCGCCTGCGCACCAGTCTTGACCAGGCCTGATCCTCTGAAGCCATTCTTCCTCGAGGTGGATTCCTCTTCAGTTGGAGCCGGAGCGGTTCTTCTTCAGAAAAATGCTAAAGGGAAAAACGTCACCTGCAGTTTTTTCTCTAAAACATTTTCTCCTCCTGAAAAGAATTACGCTATTGGTGACCGAGAATTGATGGCCATTAAAATGGCACTCGAGGAGTGGAGGCATCTCCTGGAAGGGTCTCTCCACCCGATCACCATCTACACTGACCACAAAAATCTGTCATACCTGCAGTCCGCCCAGCGTTTAAATCCTCGCCAGGCCAGGTGGTCATTGTTCTTCGCTCGCTTTAATTTCCAGATACATTTTCGTCCTGCAGACAAGAATGTCAGGGCGGATGCCCTTTCTCGTTCCACTGATGCCACGGAGGCAGAAACCGCTCCTCAACACATCGTTTCCCCAGAGTGTCTGATCTCTGCTGCTCCGGCTTCCCTGGCATCAGTTCCTCCAGGAAAAACCTTTGTCCCTCCACGTCTTCGCCTCCGGATTCTCAAATGGGGTCACTCCTCCCACCTGGCAGGTCATGCTGGAGTCAAAAAATCCACTCAGTTGATTGCCAGACACTATTGGTGGCCTTCCCTTGAAAAAGATGTAACTGACTTCGTACGCTCCTGTACTGTCAGCGCACGTGATAAAATTCCTCGCCAAAGACCCGCGGGCCTTCTTCTTCCTCTGCCAGTTCCTGAACAGCCTTGGTCACACATAGCGATGGACTTCGTCACTGACCTTCCTGTATCCCATGGCAACACTGTCATCTGGGTGGTCGTTGATCGATTCTCCAAAATGGCCCATTTCATTCCTCTCCCTGGCCTTCCTTCTGCGCCACAATTGGCGAAGCATTTTTTTTGCATATTTTTCGTCTCCACGGACTGCCTACACATATCGTCTCCGATAGAGGCGTTCAATCCGTCTCGAAATTCTGGAGAGCACTCTGCACCCAATTAAAGATTAAGTTGAATTTTTCCTCCGCCTACCACCCGCAATCTAATGGACAAGTGGAGAGAGTAAACCAAATCCTTGGTGACTACCTGCGACATTTTGTCTCCTCCCGCCAAGATGATTGGGTTGACCTGTTACCCTGGGCCGAATTTTCGTACAATTTCAAAGACTCTGAGTCTTCCGCCAAGTCTCCATTCTTTGTGGTGTACGGCCGTCACCCACTTCCCCCCCTCCCTATCCCCACTTCGTCTGGAGTCCCTGCCGTAAATGATTTGACCCGGGACTTTTCCTCTATCTGGAAGGAGACTCAGAGGTCGCTCTCGCTGGCCTCCTCTCGTATGAAGAAACACGCGGACAAGAAGAGAAGAATTCCTCCTGTCTTTGCCCCTGGTAACAAAGTGTGGCTCTCTGCCAAATATATTCGGTTCCGTGTCCCTAGTTACAAGCTGGGTCCACGTTACCTCGGGCCATTCAGGGCCAAAAGTCAAATCAACCCTGTCTCTTACAAGCTTCATCTTCCTCCTTCTCTTCGTATTCCTAACTCCTTTCAAGTTTCCCTCCTCAAGCCTCTCATTCTTAACCACTTTTCTCCCAAGGTCACTGTTCCTGCTCCTGTCTCGGGCTCCTCTGACGTCTTCTCTGTTAAAGAGATTCTCGCTTCAAAGTTCGTCAGATGTAAAAAAAAAATTCTTGTTGATTGGGAGAATTGTGGCCCCGAGGAGAGGTCTTGGGAGCCAGAGGACAATATTCTAGACAAAGAACTCATCTACAGATTCCTCGGCTCCAAGAAGAGGGGGAGACCTAAGGGGGGGGTACTGTCACGCCAAGCGCTCCGGGTGCCGCTGCCTTCCCGGAGCGCTCACGGCGTCCCTCTGGCTGCAGCGCTCCGGTCGGCATTGCTGACCGCGAGCGCTGCTCTCTGGTCCCCGGAGGGGACGCGATCCGAGGCACGGCTCGTGTCCGCCCTCGGATTGCGCCCCGTCTCTCTCACCTCTCGCTCCCGTCTGCTTCCTCCCGGCGCACGCGGTCCCGCTCCCTAGGGCGCGCGCGCGCCGACTTGCTTAAATTTAAAGGGCCAGTGCACCACTAATTGGTGCATGGCCCAATCACGCCCTAATGTATAAAAACCCACTTCCCCTTCCTCTCCTCGCCGGATCTTGTTGCCTTGTGCCCTAAGAAAGCGTTATACTGTGTCCCAAGCGTGTGTACCTAGACCTTCTGCTGTTGCCCCTGACTACGAACCTCGCTGCCTGCCCTGACCTTCTGCTACGTCTGACCTCGCCTCTGTCTAGTCCTTGTGTACCACGCCAGTCTCAGCTGCCAGAGAGGTCGAGTCGCTACTGGGAAACACGACCTGGTAGTTACTGCCGCAGCAAGTCCATCCTGCTTTGCTGCGGGCTCTGGTGAACACCAGTAACTGCTTAGAACCGATTCCCCAGTACGGCCCGCGTCATCGCCTCTCTGGTACAGGGGATCCACCTCCAGTGTCATCTCCAGCCGCTAGCCCGGATCCTGACAATTTGTATCCGCAAGGGAGTTGGAAAACGGCCTTCAATACTCGTGATGGACATTTTGAGTATCTTGTAATGCCTCTTGGTCTCTGCAATGCTCCAGCCGTTTTTCAAGAGTTCGTCAATGAAATCTTCAGTGATCTTCTCTACACCTGTGTTGTCATATACCTAGATGAGATCCTGATCTTCTCTTCCAACCTAGAGGAGCATCGTACTCATGTTCGTCTGGTTCTTTAGCGACTACGGAAGAATCATCTCTGCGCCAAACTGGAGAAATGCCTGTTCGAGAAATTTAGTCTTCCGTTTCTTGGCTACATTGACTCTCATCAGGGCCTGCAGATGGATCTAGATAAGTTGTCAGCAGTATTGGATTGGCCTCGTCCATCGGGCCTACATGCTATTCAACGCTTTCTGGGATTCGCTAACTATTATCGTCAGTTTATCCCACATTTTTCATCCTTGGTTGTTCCTATTGTGGCTCTCACTAAAAAAGGCATCTAATCCTAAATCATGGCCTCAAGAGGCTGAAGAGGCCTTCTCCCGTTTAAAGCTGCATTTGCCTCTGCTCCTGTGCTTACAAGACCTGATCCGGAGAGGCCCTTTGCTTTGGAGGTTGAAGCCTCATCTATTGGAGCGGGTGCTGTTCTCACTCAGAAAAACACTAGGGGAAGAATGTAACTTGTGGGTTCTTCTCCAAGACATTCTCTCCTGCTGAGAGGAATTACTCCATTGGAGATTGTGAACTCCTCGCTATCAAGCTAGCTTTGGAGGAATGGCGATATTTATTGGAAGGTTCTTCTCATCCGGTCAGCATCTTCTATACCTTCAGTCTGCTCAGCATTTGATCCCCTGCCAGGCAAGATGATCACTGTTCTTTTCGAGGTTCAACTTCTTTATTCACTTCCGTCCAGAAGACAAGAACATCAGGGCTGATGCTCTATCCAGGTCCCCTGACATAATTGGTTTGAACTCCACGACTAGGCATATTATTCCTCCTGACCGTTTGATTCCTGTCGCTCCTTCCTAGATTCAGCAAGTTCCTCTGGGAAAATCCTTTGTGCCCGCCAGATTGAGACACAAGGTCCTGAAATGGGGTTATTCTTCCTTGACAGCAGGACATCCTGGAATACACAAGACTCTACTTGTTATTTCCGGGCACTACTGGTGGCCCCATCTTGAACATGATGTTTCTGGTTTTGTTTGGTCCTGTGTAACATGTGCCCATGACAAAACTCCTCGACATAGACCTGCAGTACTCTTACAGTCTTTACCCATTCCAGAGACTCCCTGGTCCCATATGGCCATGGATTTCATCACCGATTTGCCACCTTCTCATAATAACACTGTCATCTGGGTCATTGTAGATTGGTTTTCCAAGATGGCTCATTTCCTTCCTCTACCAGGTCTTCCTTGTGCCCTGCAGCTGGCGAAGTACTTCTTGTTGCATGTCTTTCGCTTATATGGTCTTCCTCCGCATATCGTTTCGGATCGAGGTGTTACCATCTGGACATCAATCTGGACATCTCCTCGGCCTCCCACCCTCAGTCCAACGGTCAGGTGGAGAGGGTTAATCAAATCCTTGAGACTTATCTTTGGCATTTTGTTTCAGCTCGTCAAGATGATTAGGTCGACCTTCTCCCCAGGGCTGAATTCTCATATGATCATAAGGATTCCGAGTCCACGAGGTCGTTACCTTTTTTTGTTGTCTACGGACTCCATCTCCGTTCTCTTCCTCTCCCAGTCTCCTCCTGTGTGCCTGCTGTTGATGAGCTTGTCTGTGACTTCTCCACCATCTGGCAACAGACCCGACAGTCGTTGTCCCAGGCTTCTTCACACGTGAAGGCGCAAGCAGAAGACCTCCTCCATCCTCTCCTGGTGACATGGTGTGGCTTTCATCCAAGTACATCCACTTCAAGATCCCCTGTTACAAGCTTGGTCCCTGCTACCTTGGTCCCTTCCAGATTCTACAAAAGATCAATCCTGTCTCCTACAAACTCTGTCTACCTGCTACGTTACGTATTCCCAATTCCTTCCACATCTTTCTCTTCAAGCCTCTTGTCATAAACAGGTTCTCTCAGAAGAAACTTGTCCCCACACCTGTCTCTGGCTTATTTGACATCTACAAAGTTAAACAGATTCTTGCTGCAAAAACTGTGATAGGTAAGCAATTTTTTTTTGGTCGACTTGGAGGGTTACGGTCCTGAGGAGAGATCTTGGGAGCCTGAAGAGAATATTCTGGACCGCGACCTTCTCAGGAGTTTTCTTTCTCGTAAAAGGAGGGGGAGACCAAAGGGGGGGGGGGGGTAGTGTTACGTTATGCGCTCCGGCCACACACGCTGGCCGTGAGCGCATAATCCCCTTACCTTCTGCTGCCGACGGGGCTGGGACTCGCATTGCGGGACGTGCCCACATGCGAGCCCCAGTCCGTCACTCTCCAGCTGTCTCTGCCTCACTGCTCTGGCGCGCGTGTCCCTGTCCCCTAGGGCGCGCGCGCCGGAGGTTTAAGATTTAAAGGGCCAGTATGCTCATTAGTGTAATCCACCTGTGGCTCATTTATAAATTCCTCCACCCTCCTCAGTTCCCTGCCAGATTTTTGTTGCCTTGTTCCTTTGAGAAAGCGTTCCTCTGTATTGCCTTGCCGTGTATCAGATCTCTTGTGACTTGACCTTGCTCCTCTGCCGCCTGCATACTGAACTCCTGCTTCGCTTTGACTACGCTACTGTGGTGCCTGCCCTGACCTTCTGCGATCCAGACTACAAGTTGTAAGACTCACCTCAGACGGCAGGTACCCAGGGTGTAGATGACCCGTAATACCACGGTAGTCTGGAGCAGGGGAAGTAGTAGATCTGCTGGACCTATGTGGCAGATGATGCAGACCGTGCCAGGGAGCAGACTCTAAGGTGCCACTGGTTTTCACCAGAGCCCGCCGCAAAGTGGGTTGGACTTGCTGCGGCAGGCAACACCCAGGTCACTACCCCTGGCCCAACTCGACCACAAAGGCGACTGAGGTGAAGCGTGGTACCAAAGGAATAGGCAAGACGTAGTCGGGCTGGCTAGAGGTCAGGGCAGGCAGTACAGGAGCGTAGTCAGTAGGGTAGCAGAAGGTCAATAGGCTGGCGGCTAGAAACACGGTTGGGTCACGAAATACATAGGTCTGGTACACGGCAAGGAATAACTAGAAGTGCTTTCGGCAGGAGTGCTAAGGAGGAGCTAGAACTTATAAAAAAAAGGTGCAGGTGATACTACTAAT
This sequence comes from Hyla sarda, assembly GCF_029499605.1. Lineage (NCBI taxonomy): Eukaryota > Metazoa > Chordata > Amphibia > Anura > Hylidae > Hyla > Hyla sarda. The sequence continues at coordinate 52,252,368 of NC_079197.1, forward strand.
TACGGGCACACTGGCCCTTTAAACTTCACAGCTCCAGCGCTTGCTTGAAAGCAGGGGTGTGCGCGTCGGAGCTGAGAGACAGAGGCCAGGGACTGAGGTGAGTGATGGGCCGGGACTAGCATGCGGGCGCGTCCCGCGATGCAAATCCCAATTCCGCCGGGTGCACACGGCGGAAGATGCGCTGATGGCCGGAGTGTCCGCTTATGACATGAGTTTCCTTATCCTTCCTGTGCCTCGCATCTCCTCAGCTGCCTGTGTGGTCGAGCCATGCCAGGGGTAGCGACCTGGGTGCCGCCTGCCGCAGCAAGTCCATTCCGCTTTGCGGCGGGCTCTGGTGAAAACCAGCGGCACCTTAGACTCCACTCCCTGGTACGGTCCGAGTCATCTGCCTCACAAGTCCAGCGGATCCACATCCACCGGGGGTTCCTGTCTTCAGAAACGTGAGTGTTACAATTAATAATGAAATAAATAAAAAAAATAACATAATTACACTAAATTTATATTGATCGTAAATAGTAGGGTACATGTAGACAGTGGAACTCAATGAGATGATGCAAGATAGGAGGGGTTTCATTGTCTACATGTACCCTATTTACGGTCAACATGAATTTAGTGTATTTACTTTTATTTTTAATTTATTTAAATTATTAAATGTTTTTATTGTTATTTATTTATCTATATACCTTTAATATTTCTATGATTTTTTATTATTATTACTATTATGCCTATTATTAAAATGCCAACAGGCGGTCTCTATATGAATTGACAAGTTTACCTTAAAGCATGTGGCTGCATGCTACTAGTGCACCACCATTTATTGTTGCGGCTACAGTCCGCAAACTACACTCATATTTGGAGACCTAACTGTTGATATTAAAAACATATACACATTGCCCCCCCGGCGTTTCACCACCAACAGGTGGCTTTCTCAAGGGCTATAGGGCAAAATAGATTCGCAAATCTAGCACACTAAAATCTGGTAAAATATCCCTCTGCTATGCCACCAGTTTGAACCGACACGAGCAGGTGGTAGGTTTATCTATAAATTCACTATTTGTCTACACTAGACAAAAAATAATGATAAAAAAATCCCTCTTATACCACCCAATTTATAGGTATCGCTGACACCACCTGTCAATTTCAAGCTGACAGATAGCTACCAATCCAATCTGGATATGCTACAATTCCCAAATATAATCTACTATTCCCATTAGTCTATCCAAACAGGAAAAAGATTAACCAAAATCTATACTGTAGCCGGATAGGTATGTAAGTTTAAAACTAGAACTTAGCTCGCTTCAAGGACACTGTACAACCATTTTACCAGACATAAGGCGGGACTAAATAAATGAATGATTTATTATGAAAGAAAATATTCACAGTACATATAAAGACAGATATTAACAAGACAAAATATTAGACCTTACTTACAAAGTACAGAGTTCTATTCCATAGGGTCTGGGAGAAAATGGCGTGCGGCATCCAAAATTAGATCAGCGCACCCTAGCCACCCCAGTTGTACCTGACATGACCCTCTTATTTTGTATGATTTACCCAGTGTGGGCAGATCGGGCAGGGATTAATACACACGGGTCATGTGAGGACTCATTTTAAAAGTAATATGATGGAGATCCAACCGTATAAGATAGGGGCTGCGGACATGCTTCCCTGACCCCCATTTTCAATATTGAAAAATATGGCATTTTTCAATAGGACTACCTCCATACATCTCTTTCATCTATTGACAAGCTGGTGCCTGGTTGGATAAAAACAGTGTTAAGTTTCCTGTCATAGAACAGCTGTGCTAATAAACCCCCTTCTATGACTAGTCACACCTATACCCAAGCCTGGTAGACATGCAGGCTCAATGGTCCCTTGATCAAAAGAGAATACATTAATTTGAAATGCTAAACTAACACAGATAACAGTAATAGAATTACAACTTATTTGTACATTTTATTGTACAAATTATTTATACAGGATATTTTTTACAAGTAATGAATGACAAACAATCAGAATGTAACATGGATGGATATTTCAGCCAATGTATATGACAGCAGCCCCCACTTCCCTTCCTCACTGTCAATTGAGTCTGATTCATTTGCTGCATTAGTCTATGAAGTGAATAAGTTGGGTGAAGGGGCTGGGAAGTGAAGTGCACTGTAGCAAACTTCACCAGCTTTAAACTCACGATCGCAACAGGTCTCACGACTGCAATCCAGTGTGATCTAAACTTTAGACATGTCAAAAGTTTGACAACATGTCAAAAGTTTCTTCACATGACAGAGATAAAAATTTATGGAGAATCTGGCTCGGAATATGGGTAGTAAAAAGGTTCAGTGGAGGATTGTTATGACTGTTTTTGTTTCCAGTCCTGGAACTTAAGGACCCATGGCGTACCTGTACTCCCTGAATGTTTCTGTTCACCGCCGGTAACCGGGCAATGAACGAATGCCTGCTGAAATCTTGCAGCAGGCATTCCATGTCATGCCTGGGGAGGTCCTGAAACCCCTCGTGTCACTGGTGACCCAATGACTGAAAGAAGAGGGTGATCGGTAGTGTACTACACACCACCAATCACTCTCTGTTGCTAAGGGGAGATGGCGATGACTTCACCTCCCCAGGAGAGCAGCTATTGGTTGGATGTTCGTTCAATCAATAGCTGCCGGCAGAGGAAGGATCAATGTCCCCTTCCCTCTGATCTGTCCACCCACTTACCTCAGTCAGCAGGCAGGGCTGAGAGAAGGAGCCAGGGACCCCTTTTGACCAGATCTGTGCCCTCCAGGGCACTGAAAGTGTCATCTTGCCACAGTTAGTTCAGGGAGAGATTTCTTTGAGGAACAGGTAGGTGGTTTGTAAAAAAAAAAAAAAAGTAAAAAAAAAACACACAAACACCCCCCACCATAGAAAATAAAAAGGTAATGCCCGCTGGAAATATTTGGTAGAGGAGGCATATGCCTTACTTGCCTCCAACAATGAATCTGCCAGTGAGGGGGAGGATCTTTCTTGTGGTCTTCCTCGTCTTCCTCATCATTTGGTTCTGATGATGAGCCCCCCAGAAGGCTGCGGAAATGCCTCCAGGTGAGGCCAAAAAACCCCATGCTTGTGACCCTGTGGCCCACACTAGTAAGAGCGACCCGCCGCTCGTACTAGGAGTCCGACCCCCCTGACAAGTTTACCGGAGCCCCCTACCGATGAACCTGTCTGGAGAGCCCAGAGGACTATCAGCCTTGAATTCCTGAGTTTGTTGCCAGATTGACATAGACTTTTTTAGTTATTATTTCAGTGATGACTTTATCAAACTAATGGTGAAGCAAACGAACCTGTACGCCCACCACCCAGATTCGTTTTTGGCTAGGCCCAATGGATGGCAAGCCATCAATGCAGCCGAAATTAGGAAGTTTTGGGGCCTCGTGCTGAATATAGGCCTAGTAAAAAAAAAAACAGCGTCAGGTAATACTGAAGTGGGGACGTCCTGTATCAGACCCCAATCTACAGTATGGCCATGACACGGGGATGGTTTGAGGCCATACGGAAATGCCTGCATTACAATGATAATGCAGCATGTTCCCCCCCTAAGTGATCCTGCTTATGACTGCTTTTACATAATCAGGTTGGTCATAGATCACTTTGGGGCCAAATTTTGGGAGGCCTACGAACCCCAAAGGGAGGTATCTATTGATGAGTCTCTCGTCAGTTTTAAGGGGAGACTCATCTTCCACCAATACATACCCTCTAAGCGGGCAAGGTATGGCGTGAAACTCTACAAACTTTGCGAGAGTACCTCAGGTTCACTTGCAAGTTTAGAGTATACGAGGGACGGGATTCCCGTATTGAACCCCAGAATGTCCCCCCACTCTGGATGTTAGTGGGAAACTTGTTTGGGACCTTTTGCACCCATTGCTGGATAAGGGTTACCACTTTTATGTGGATAACTTTTACATCAGTATCCCTCTGTTCAAATCCCTCACCGCCAAATCCACATCCACTTGTGTGACAGTGTGGAAGAATCAGACAGGCCTCCCTTCAAATATTTTCCATACAACCAATGCCCAGGGGTGAGTTCCGTGCCCTTACCAGTGAAAATCTGTTGCTGTTCAGGTATAAGGATAGGAGGGATGTCCTTATGCTGACCACAATTCATTCAAAAAACAATATCATAAAGTAACCCTGATAAGACTTCTTTTGCAATTTTCATTTTCCCCATACTACACTTCATCCATTCCTGGAAAATAAATTCAACTCCTTAACCCCTTAAGGACCAGGCCATTTTACACCTTAAGGACCGGAGCGTTTTTTGCAATTCTGACCACTGTCACTTTAAACATTAATAACTCTGGAATGCTTTTAGTTATCATTCTGATTCCGAGATTGTTTTTTCGTGACATATTCTACTTTAACTTAGGGGTAAAAATATATGGTAACTTGCATCCTTTTTTGGTGAAAAATCCCAAAATTTGATGAAAAAAAATGAAAATTTTGCATTTTTCTAACTTTGAAGCTCTCTGCTTGTAAGGAAAATGGATATTCAAAATATATTTTTTTTGGGTTCACATATTTAATATGTCTACTTTATGTTTGCATCATAAAATTTATGAGTTTTTACTTTTGGAAGACACCAGAGGGCTTCAAAGTTCAGCAGCAATTTTGAAATTTTTCACAAAATTTTCAAACTCACTATTTTTCAGGGACCAGTTCAGATTTGAAGTGGATTTGAAGGGTCTTCATATTAGAAATACCCCATAAAAGACCCCATTATAAAAACTACACCCCCAAAAGTATTCAAAATGACATTCAGTAAGTGTATTAACCCTTTAGGTGTTTCACAGGAATAGCAGCAAAGTGAAGGAGAAAATTCTAAATCTTCATTTTTTACAATCGCATATTCTTGTAGACCCAATTTTTGAATTTTTGCAAGGGGTAAAAAGGAGAATATTTTTACTTGTATTTGAAAACCAATTTCTCTAGAGTAAGCACATACCTCATATGTCTATGTTAATTGTTCATCGGGCACAGTAGAAGGCTCAGAAAGGAAGGAGCGACAAATGGTTTTTGGGGGGCATGCCGCATTTAGGAAGCCCCTATGGTGCCAGGACAGCAAAAAAAACACATGGCATACCATTTTGGAAACTAGACCCCTCAGGGAACGTAACAAGGGGTAAAGTGAACCTTAATACCCCACAGGTGATTCACGACTTTTGCATATGTAAAAAAAATATATATATTTTTTACCTAAAATGCTTGGTTTCCCAAAAATTTTACATTTTTAAAAAGGGTAATAGCAGAAAATACCCCCCAAAATTTGAAGCCCAATTTCTCCCGATACAGAAAACACCCCATATGGGGGTGAAAAGTGCTCTGCTGGCGCACTACAGGTCTCAGAAGAGAAGGAGTCACATTTGGCTTTTTGAAAGCAAATTTTGCTCTGGGGGCATGCCGCATTTAGGAAGCCCCTATGGTGCCAGAACAGCAAAAAAAAAAAAAACACATGGCATACCATTTTGGAAACTAGACCCCTCGGGGAACGTAACAAGGGGTAACGTGAACCTTAATACCCTACAGGTGTTTCACCACTTTTGCATATGTAAAAAGAATTTTTTTTTTTTACCTAAAATGCTTGTTTTCCCAAAATGTTTACATTTTTAAAAAGGGTAATAGCGGAAAATACCCCCCGAAATTTGAAGCCCAATTTCTCCCGATTCAGAAAACACCCCATATGGGGTGAAAAGTGCTCTGCTGGCGCACTACAGGTCTCAGAAGAGAAGGAGTCACATTTGGCTTTTTGAAAGCAAATTTTGCTCTGGGGGCATGCCGCATTTAGGAAGCCCCTATGGTGCCAGAACAGCAAAAAAAAAAAACCACATGGCATACCATTTTGGAAACTAGACCCCTCGGGGAACGTAACAAGGGGTAATGTGAACCTTAATACCCTACAGGTGTTTCACGACTTTTGCATATGTAAAAAAATATATATTTTTTTTACCTAAAATGCTTGGTTTCCCCAAATTTTTACAATTTTAAAGAGGGTAATAGCAGAAAATACCCCCCAAAATTTGAAGCCCAATTTCTCCCGATTCAGAAAACACCCCATATAGGGGTGAAAAGTGCTCTGCTGGCGCACTACAGGTCTCAGAAGAGAAGGAGTCACATTTGGCTTTTTGAAAGCAAATTTTGCTCTGGGGGCATGCCGCATTTAGGAAGCCCCTATGGTGCCAGGACAGCAAAAAAAAAAAACACATGGCATACCATTTTGGAAACTAGACCCCTCGGGGAACGTAACAAGGGGTAATTTGAACCTTAATACCCTACAGCTGTTTCACGACTTTTGCATATGTTGCAAAATTTTTTTTACCTAAAATGCTTGTTTTCCCAAAAATTTTACATTTTTAAAAAGGGTAATAGCAGAAAATACCCCCCAAAATTTGTTAGGCAATTTCTCCCGAGTGCGGCGATACCCCATATGTGACCCTAAACTGTTGCCTTGAAATACGACAGGGCTCCAAAGTGAGAGCGCCATGCGCATTTGAGGCCTAAATTAGGGACTTGCATAGGGGTGGACATAGGGGTATTCTACGCCAGTTATTCCCAAACAGGGTGCCTCCAGCTGTTGTAAAACTCCCAGCATGCCTAGACAGTCGACGGCTATCTGGCAATACTGGGAGTAGTTGTTTTGCAACAGCTGGAGGCTCCGTTTTGGAAACAGTGGCGTACCAGACGTTTTTCATTTTTATTGGGGAGGGGAAGGGGGTTGTATAGGGGTATGTGTATATGTTGTGTTTTTTACTTTTTATTTTATTGTGTGTTAGTGTAGTGTAGTGTTTTTAGGGTACAGTCACACGGGCGGGGGGTTCACAGTAGTTTCTCGCTGGCAGTTTGAGCTGCTGCAGAAAATTTGACGCAGCTCAAACTTGCAGCCGGATACTTACTGTAATCCTCCGCCCATGTGAGTGTACCCTGTACGTTCACATTGGGGGGGGGGGGGGACATCCAGCTGTTGCAAAACTACAACTCCCAGCATGTACGGTCTATCAGTGCATGCTGGGAGTTGTAGTTTTGCAACCGCTGGAGGCTCCGTTTTGGAAACAGTGGCGTACCAGACGTTTTTCATTTTTATTGGGGAGGGGGGCTGTGTAGGGGTATGTGTATACGTAGTGTTTTTTACTTTTTATTTTATTGTGTGTTAGTGTAGTGTAGTGTTTTTAGGGTACAGTCGCACGGGCGGGGGGTTCACAGTAGTTTCTCGCTGGCAGTTTGAGCTGCGGCAGAAATTTTGCCGCACCTCAAACTTGCAGCCGGATACTTACTGTAATCCTCCGCCCATGTGAGTGTACCCTGTACATTCACATTGGGGGGGGGGGACATCCAGCTGTTGCAAAACTACCACTCCCAGCATGTACGGTCTATCAGTGCATGCTGGGAGTTGTAGTTTTGCAACAGCTGGAGGCACACTGGTTGTAAAACACCGAGTTTGGTAACAAACTCAGTGTTTTGCAACCAGTGTGCCTTCAGCTGTTGCAAAAGCTACAACCCCCAGCATGTACGGACAGCGGAAGGGCATGCTGGGTCTTGTAGTTATGCAACAGCTGGAGGCATACTACTTTGGCTGGGGATGCTGGGGATTGTAGTTATGCAACAGCTGGAGACACACTGGTTTGCTACTTAACTCAGTGTGCCTTCAGCTGTTGCAAAACTACAACTCCCAGCAGTCACCGACAGCCAACGGGCATGCTGGGATTTGTAGTTATGCAACCACCAGATGCACCACTACAACTCCCAGCATGCACTTTAGCTGATTGTGCAACCTGGGAGTTGTAGTTATACAACAGCTGAAGGTACACTTTTCCATAGAAAGAATGTGCCTCCAGCTGTTGCAAAACTACAAGTCCCAGCATGCCCATAAGGGAATGCTGGGAGTTGTGGTGGTCTGCCTCCTGCTGTTGCATAACTACAGCTCCCAGCATGCCCTTTTTGCCTGTTTCCATGTGTCCTTAAGGACTCGGAAATGGAGACGTATGAGAATGTCATGTGTCCTTACGGGGTTAAGGACACATGACGTACTGGAACGTCATGTGTCCGCTCCCGATCTATATGTGTCCGCTCCCGATCATAGCGGGTCGGGCCCGGCCTCTAACAACGGCCGGGACCCGTGGCTAATAGCGCGCGGCATTGATCGCAGTGCCGCGCACTATTAACCCTTTAGACGCCGTGTTCAAAGTTGAACGCTGCATCTGAAGTGATAGTGAAAGTATGCCGGTTAGCTCAGTGGGCTGTTCGGGATAGCCGCGGCGAAATCGCGGCATCCCAAACAGCTTACAGGACAGCAGGAAAGTCCCTACCTGTCTCCTTGCTGTCCGATCGCTGAATGACTGCTCAGTGCCTGAGATCCAGGCATGAGCAGTCAAGCGGCAGAATCATTGATCACTGGTTTCCTATGAGAAACCAGTGATCAATGTAATATATCAGTGTGTGCAGTGTTATAGGTCCCTATGGGAGCTATAACACTGCAAAAAAAAAGTGAAAAAAAAAAGTGAATAAAGATCATTTAACCCCTTCCCTTTTAAAAGTTTGAATTACCCCCCTTTTCCCATAAAAAAACACAGTGTAAATAAAAATAAAAATAAACATAAATGGTATCGCCGCGTTTGGAAATGTCTGAATTATAAAAATATATTGTTAATTAAGCCGCACGGTCAATGGCGTACGCGCAAAAAAATGCCAAAGTCCAAAATTGTGCATTTTTGGTCACTTTTTATATCATGAAAAAATGAATAAATAAGTCCTATCAATGCAAAAATGGTACCGCTAAAAACTTCAGTTCACGGCGCAAAAAATTAGCCCTCATACTGCTCCATATGCGCAGAAATAAAAAAGTTATAGGGGTCAGAAGATGACAATTTTAAACGTATTAATTTTCCTGCATATAGTTATGATTTTTTCCAGAAGTACGACAAAATCTATATACAAAATCTACAAACCTATATAAGTAGGGTATCATTTTAATTGTCTGGACCTACAGAATAAAGATAAGGTGTCATTTTTACTGAAAAATGTACTATGTAGAAACGGAAGCCCCCAAAAGTTACAAAACAGCAGGTTTTTTTTTCAATTTTGTCTCCCAATGATTTTTTTTCCGTTTTGCCGTAGATTTTTGGGCCAAATGACTGACGCCATTACAAAGTAGAATTGGTGGCGCAAAAAATAAGCCATCATATGGATTTTTAGGTGCAAAATTAAAAGACTGATGATTTTTTAAAGGCAAGGAGGAAAAAATGAAAATGCAAAAACGGAAAAACCCTTGGTCCTTGAGGGTTAAGGAACACCCCTCCATTTAAGATGTGCTTTCTTATTTTCCTCTTAATGTATGTAACCCTCAGCTACTGATAGGTCAGTAAGAAACATAGGCCTCAAATGTGAACAGAGTTCCCTCTCATGAACCCTGTCATATTTCCAGGCAACAATTTGGGGTCACATGTCAATTTAAGGTCAATTTAAGTTTTTCCCAAACTAAACTTCATCTATTCCTGGAAAATAAATTTAGGAAACACCCATGCATTCAAAATGTACACTTTACCCTAAAACACATTAATGCCACCTCCACGCTGTGTCATTCATGGACTATATGGTCTCCTCCTGCTTCGTCCACCTCCACGCTTTGTCATTCAGCCACTATATGGTCTCCTCATGCTGCCACCACCCCCACGATGTGTTATTCAGCCACTTTTATGTTCTCCTCATGCTGCCGCCACCTCCACGCTTTGTCATTTAGCCACTATATGGTCTCCTTATGCTGCCGTCCCCTCTACACTTTGTCATTCAGCCACTATATGGTCTTCTCATGCTGCCACCACCCCCACGTTGTGTCATTCAGCCACTATATGTTCTCCTCATGCTGCCACCACCTCCGCGCTTTGTCATTCAGCCACTATATGGTCTCCTCATGCTGCCACCAACTCCAGGCTGTGTAATTCAGCCACTATATGTTCTCCTCATGCTGCCGCCACCTTCGCGCTGTGTCATTCAGCCACTATATGGTCTCCTCATGCTGCCGCCACCTTCACGCTGTGTCATTCAGCCACTATATGGTCTCCTCACTGTACCGCCACCTCCACGCTGTGTCATTCAGCCACTATATGGTCTCCTCATGGTGCCACTACCTCCACGCTGTGTCATTCAGCCACTATATGGTCTCCTCAAGGTGCCGCCACCTCCACGCTTAGTCATTTAGCCACTATATGGTCTCCTCATTCTGCCGCCACCTCCATGCTGTGTCAGTCAGCCACTTTATGGTCTCTTCACGGTGCCGCCACCTCAACACTGTGTCATTCAGCCACTATATGGTCTCCTACATCTGCTGTCACTTCCACGCTTTGTCTTTCAGCCACTTTATGGTCTCCTCATACTGCAGCCAACTTCAGGCTGTGTCCTTCAGCCACTATATGGTCTCCTCATGCTTCTGCCACCTTCACACTGTGTCAGTCAGCCACTATATGGTCTCCTCATGCTTCCTCCACCTTCAGGCTGTGTCATTAAGCCACTATATGTTCTCCTCATGCTGCCTCCAACTCCAGGCTGTTTCATTCAGCCACCAAATGCTGCCTCCAACTCCAGGCTGTGTCATTCAGCCACTATGTGGTCTCCTCAAGCTTCAGCCACCTCCAGGCTGTGTCATTCAGCCACTATATGTTCTCCTCATGCTGCTGCAAACTCTAGGCTGTGTCATTCAGCCACTGTATGGTCTCCTCAAGGTGCTGCCACCTCCACGCTTAGTCATTCAGCCACTATATGTTCTCCTCATGCTTCAGCCAAATCCAAGCTGTGTCATTCAGCCACTATATGGTATCCACATGCTTCCGCCACCTCCAGGCTGTGTCATTAAGCCACTATATGTTCTCCTCATGCTGCTGCAAACTCCAGACTTTGTCTTTCAGCCACTATATGCTGCCTCCACCTCCATGCTTTGTAATTCTGCAACCATGTGGTCTCCTCATGCTTCTGCCACTTCCAGGCTGTGTCATTCAGCCACTATATGTTCTCCTCATGCTGCCGCAAACTCCAGGCTGTGTCATTCAGCCATTATATGCTGCCGCCAACTCCAGGCTGTGTCATTCAGCCACTATGTGGTCTCCTCATGCTGCCGCCAATTCCAGGCGGTGTCATTCAGCCACTCTGTGTTCTCTTCATGCTGCTGCCAACTCCAGGCTGTGTCATTCAGTCACTATATGGTCTCCTCATGCTTTTGCCACCTCCAGGCTGTGTCATTCAGTCACTATATGTTCTCCTCATGCTGCCGCAAACTCCAGGCTGTGTCATTCAGCCATTATATGCTGCCGCCAACTCCAGGCTGTGTCATTCAGCCACTATGTGGTCTCCTCATGCTGCCGCCAATTCCAGGCTGTGTCATTCAGCCACTCTGTGTTCTCTTCATGCTGCTGCCAACTCCAGGCTGTGTCATTCAGTCACTATATGGTCTCCTCATGCTTTTGCCACCTCCAGGCTGTGTCATTCAGTCACTATATGTTCTCCTCATGCTGCTGCCCACTCCAGGGTGTGTCATTCAGCCACTATATGTTCTCATGATGCCACCACCTCCATGCTTTGTCTTTAAGCCACTATATGGTCTCCTCATGCTGCCACCACCTACACGCTGTGTCAGCCAGCCACCATATGTTCTCTTCATGCTGCCGCCACCACCACGCTTTGTCATTCATCCACTATATGGTCTCCTCATGCTGCCGCCAACTCCAAGCTGTGTCATTCAGCCACTATATGTTCTCCTCATGCTGCCGCCACCTCCACACTGTGTCATTCAGCCACTATATGGTCTCCTCATGCTGCCACCACCTACACGCTGTGTCAGCCAGCCACCATATGTTCTCTTCATGCTGCCGCCACCACCACGCTTTGTCATTCATCCACTATATGGTCTCCTCATGCTGCCGCCAACTCCAAGCTGTGTCATTCAGCCACTATATGTTCTCCTCATGCTGCCGCCACCTCCACACTGTGTCATTCAGCCACTATATGGTCTCCTCATGCTGCCGCCACCTTCACGCTGTGTTATTCAGCTACTATATGTTCTCCTAATGCTGCCGCCACCTCCACGCTTTGTAATTCATCCACTATATGGTCCCCTCATGCTGTAGACGCCTCTACGCTGTGTCATTCAGCCACTATATGGTCTCCATATGCTGCCTCCACCTTAAGGCTGTGTCATTCAGCCACTAAATGGTCTCCTCAGGCTTCCCCAACTCCATGCTTTGTCATTCAGCCACTATATGATCTCCTCATGCTGCCGCCACTCCAGGCTGTGTCATTCAGGCACTATATGGTCTCCATATGCTGCTGCTACCTCCACGCCTTGTCATTCAGCCACTATAATTTCTCCTCATGCTACTGCCACCTCTATGCTGTGTCATTCAGCCACCGTATGGTCTCCTCATGCTTCCGCCACCTCCAGACTGTGTCATTCAGCCACTATATGTTCTCCTCATGCTGCCAAAAACTCCAGGCTGTGTCATTCAGCCACTATATGTTCTCCTCATGCTACTGCCACCTCTACGCTGTGTCATTCAGCCACTATATGGTCTCCTCATGCTGGCGCCACCTCCATGCTGTATCATTCAGCCACTATATGGTCTCCTCATGCTGCTGCCAACTCCAGGCTGTGTCATTCAGCCACTACATGGTCTCCTCATGCTGCCGCCACCTCCTTGCTGTGTCATTCAGCCACTATGTGTTCTCCTCATGCACAGCATGTTACATCCACATATGATTTATTTCTGTACTCTGAAGCAATGGGATTGCAAAATTTGATGGCCATTTTCTCCTATTACCCCTTGTGCAAATGAAAAATTTGGGGTAACACCAGTATTTTTGTGAATTAAAAAACGAATTTGTTATTTTATGGCCCACTGTTCCAAACACCCGTAAAGTGTAAATACTCACTGTACCCCCTTGTTACTTCCTTGAGGGGTGTAGTTTCCAAAATGATTGCACCAGAGGGGTGTCCCGCTGTTCTGGCACCATGGGAGCTCTGTAAACACTCAAGGCTCCAACTCTGATTCCAGCAAAATGCACTCTCCAAAAGACGAATGGCGCTTCTGCTCTTCTGAGACCTGGTGTGCACCCGCAGAACTGTGTGCGTCCAAATATAAGGTATGTCCTTACTCCGAAGAAATGTATTCACAAATTTTGGGAGCATTTTCTCTCATTTCCACTTGGGAAAATAAATAATTTGGGGTAACCCCAGCATTTTCGTGAAAAAAATAAAATTTTTCCTTTTCACATCCCACTTTAATGAACATTTATCAAACACCTGTGGGGTATTAAGGCTTACTGTACTGCTTGTTACGTTCCTTGAGTGATGTAGTTTACAAAATTGCATGCCATGTGGTATTTTTTTTGCTGTTCTGGCACCATAGGGGCTTCCTAAAAAAAACATTTCAGCAAAATTTGCTTTCCAATAGCCAAATGTTGCTCATTTTTTTCTGAACCTTACGTCCACACATGGGGGATTTCTTTTGGGGGGCATTTTCTAATATTACTCCTTGTACAAAAGGTAAATTTTAGTTAAAAAAAACAGCATTTTGGATGGCATTTTCTACTACTACCCTTTGTAAAAATTGAATTTTTTTGGAGAAAAAGCATTTTTGCGAAAAAAAATTATTATCACATCCCATTTTAACGAAAAGTCGTCACACTTACTGTACCCCTTGTTACGTTCCTTGAAGGGTGTAGTTTCCAAAATAGTATGTCATATGTTTTTTTTTCTGTTCTGGCACCATAGTTGCTTCCTAAATGCAACATGCCCCCCAAAAAACATTTCAGCAAAACTTGCGTTCCAAAAGCCAAATGTGAGAATTGTAGTACACCCACAAAGCACTTTATGTCCACACATGGAGTATTTCCATACTAAGAAGAAATAGAGTTACATATTTTAGGGGCATTTTCTCCTATTACACCTTGGAAAAATTGTAAATTTGGGGAAAAAACTGCATTTTAGTGAAAAAAAAATAATGCATTTACAAGTCCCACTCTAATGAAAAGTCTTCAAACCCCTATGAGGTGTTAAGGATCACTTTACCCCTTGTTATGTTCCTTGAGGGGTGTAGTTTCCAAAACAGTGTGCCATGTGTGTTTTTTTTTTGCTGTTCTGGGACTCTAGGGCTTCCTAAAGGCGACCCCTCCTCCCTCCCCCCCCCAAAAAAAAACATGTTTCTCCTTCCGTTCTGAGCCCTCTACTGCACCCAAAGAGAACTTTACATACACATATGAGGTATTGCCTTACTTGAGAGAAATTGGGTTACAAATGTTCTCCTTTTACCCTTTGTAAAGATTCAAAAAATTGGTCTGCAAGAACATGACGATTTGGAATTTTCTTCTTCACTTTACTGCTATTCCTGTGAAACACCTAAAGGGTAAACAACCATTCTGAATTTCATTTTGAATACTTTGAGGGGTTCAGTTTTTATAATGGGGTAATTTATGGGATATTTCTAATATGATGTCCCCTCAAATCCACTTCAAACTGAACTGGTCCCTGAAAATTTCAGATTTTGAAATTTTTGTGAAAAATTTGAAAATTGCTGCTAAACTTTGAAGCCCTCTAATGTCTTCATAAAGTAAAAACATGTCAACTTTATGATGCCAACATAAAGTAAACATATTGTGTATGTGAATCAATATATAATTTATTAGGCATGTCTATTTTCTTTACAAGCAGAGGGTTTCAAAGTAAAAAAAAATGCAAAATTTTCAAATGTTTCATGAAATGATGCAAGTAAAGCCAAAAATGTAACACTAAAATAAAGTAGAATATGTCCCGAAAAAATATTCTTGGAATCAAATTAATAAGTAAAAGCATCCCAGAGTTATTAATGCTTAAAATGACAATGGTCAAATTTGCAAAAAATGCTCTGGTCCTTAATGTCAAAATGGGCTTGGTCCTTATGGGGTTAAGGCTAGGTTTTCACACACCGTTTTTCTTGTGGTTTTTTTTTTTGGAAAATTGCGACTGCAGTTTTTGTGCCAAAGCCAGAACTCAAATATAAAGAAAGGACTTACAGTATACTTCTACTTTCTACACCACTTCTGACTGCAGTGTCAGTTTTCCAAAAAACACCAGAAAAAAACCTGTGTGAAACTTAGCAACATGATAAAAGGGTGTATATAGATGTTCAAGGACAGAACCCCTCTTTGTGTGCAGGGATGTATTAATTTAATTATGATAATTTATTTGAGGTGGTGGAGCCAGGCCTCCCTCTGTAGTGATGCCATTCTCATGCCCTAAGCCAGCATCCTTTATTATTTATATATAAATTGTCATCTTGGTGTCCTCACTATTGTTTGCTGCCCCTTATGCCCCCCTCATTATTATCTGGTTGTGTATCTACTTCCCAATGTGGTGGGGTGGTGGTGGTGGGGGTACGGCTGGAGTTGGGAGACTATTATTTATTGGTAGGAAGTGGGAGAGAGAGAAAATAAATAAAAGTTACAATTTTATTATTATCTTGTGCTTATTTTATAAATTGAATAATTAGTTAAATGTTACATGTTACAATTGGTAACATTTGTGACAGAAGCTTGGCAAGAGTAATGACGACCTTTACAGACAAAGTTTACAGATTTGTTTGGATTGTGCCCACAGAATATACCATAAATGTTTAAACAAGGTGGGTCCCACCTCTGTTAAAAACAGCTGTTTTATGTAATTTGCATAACTCCCATTTGCTTTAATGGGAGATGCGTAAACAGCATAGCTGCATTATCTGTACTGTTTTTTGAATAGGAGTTACTAGAGATGAACGAATTTTTGACATTTTATTCAGCCGAATATATAAAATATAAAAAATATAAAAAACGGCTATTTCTGGCCTACAGAGAGCATCAATAGGGGTGTAGAACACTTTGCCTTGCTGTAACACGCATAGGGTGTGTGCTGGGTTAGTGGCATAATGTTGTTATTCAGTATGACATGCAGATTAGAGGCGTCTCCATTATAATCACTGTCGCAGAGCGGCACAATTACAGAGCCTGGAGGTGGCATCAGTATGAGGAGACCATATGGCTGAATGACACAGCGTGCAGGTGGTGGCAGCATGAGGAGACCATATAGTGGCCAAATGACTCAGCATGGAGGTGGCGGCAGCATGAGGAGACCAAATAGTTCCTGAATGACCCAGCCTGGAGGTGGCAACAGCCTGACGAGACCATAGGACATCACAATTGAAAAGATTAAAGATATTTATTTACATTTAAATTAAAGATTTAAAATGGATGAACCTAAAAATGTTATTTAATGTGCCAGCAGCATGAGGAGACCACATGGTGGTATAGAAACATAGCCTGGAGGTGGCAGAATCATGAAGAGATCATATAGTAGCTGAATGACACAGCCTGTAGTTGGTGGCAGCAGGAGAAGACCATATAGTGGCTGAATGATACACCCTGGAGTTATGGGCAGCAAGAGCAGACCATATAGTGGCTGAATGACACAGCCTGGAGTTGGCAGCAGCAGGAGGAGACCATTTAGTGGCTGAATGATACAGCGTGGAGGTGGCGGCAACATGAGGAGACCATATAGTGGCTGAATGATCCAGCCTGGAGGTGGCAAAAGCCTGACGATACCATAGGGCCTCACAATTGAAAAGATTAAAGATATTTTTTAACATTTAAATTGAAGGGGGTCACATGGCAGTACAGTGACACAGCCTGGAGGTGGTGGAAGCATGAGGAGACCATATAGTGGCAGAATGACACAGCCTGTAGTTGGCGGCAGACTGAGGAGACCATACAATGGCTGAATGACACAGCCTGGAGTTGGCGGCAGCATGAGGAGACCATATTGTGGCTGAATGACACTGCCTGGAGGTAGTGGAAGCATGAGGAAACCATATAGTTGCAGAATGAGACAGCCTGGAGGTGGCTGGAGACTTTAACAGGAACAAAATGGTACACCACTTAGATGTACGTATGTGGTTTTCACTTATGAGAGGAGGAAAATGCGCTCCAGTACGCTTAAAACAGTATTTGTTTACAACACCAGCAGGTGTGTACTTTTGGCTGGCCTTTCACAATATCTAGGCACTTAAGACTTTAACAGGAACAAAATGATACACCACTTAGATGTACGTATGTGGTATGCACTTATGAGGGGAGGACAATGCACTCCTGTACGTTTAAAACAGTATTTGTCTACAACACCAGCAGGTGTGTACTTTTGGCTGTCCTTTCACAATATCTAGGCACTTAAGACTTTAACAGGAACAAAATGGTACACCACTTAGATGTACGCACAGGTTACACTTAATAGAGGACAACACACTTTTAGTAATCTGCTCACCCTAACTGGCTGGCTACTATTAGCTTTTCAGTAGTTGTACACTGTGTACTACACCCAAAATTGCACTTTCACTGTAATTCCTGCTTGTCTCATCTGGCCAAGACACAGATGAAGTGGAAACAACACTGTATAGCTAGTACTGGACCCTTGGTTGCTTTATTTATAAATGCTGATTTCACATTTTTAGATGTGATTTTTTAAAACAGTAAAATGAAAAGATTAAAAAATGTTTGCATTATCTATGCACTTACAATTTTTTTTTATTTATGACAGTGCCCATTTAAACTAGTTTTAAAGTGTATTAGTTTAGCTCTTTTTCTGAATACATATGCACTTCAATCTCTTAATACTGCAAGGAGCTATCTACGAAGAACATTGTTTATAGTTATTTTTAGGAACACATTCTGAATGATTAGTTATTTATCAATACAATTTATGACAAAAGTAAAAATGGGGATGACTTACACAGTTTCAGGGTGTGGATACCTTTTTAAATTTTAAGCATTGCACATTTCTTAAGCCACACCAGTGATGCATAAATAGTGATGTTTGAAAAATCACCATTTATGTGGAAAAATGAGCAACATTTGTTCTCACATGGAGGGGGCCTTCCAGGGGTGTGCCATCTTCATATGCAAATTCTCAGGCCAATTTTCAACACTGGAAGTCGCAGGAATATACACTAGCTGCTGGCTGGCTCTAATTTCTGCACTGGGCAGCCATTGCGCAGGTGGATTTAAAAAGAGGAACGCCTCTTAGTTAATCCAGAGAGAAAAAATGGGCAAAGCTCTATTAATGTGCAACATACCAAAATACCGTCACGACCCATCCCATAGACTTGCATTAAGGGGGTAGGGAGTGATGTCACAAGGGGGTGGAGTTGTGATGTCACGATACTCCAGCCCCGTGGTCGTGAGTCTTCATGCAGCTGAGACAGGTGTGCACTGCATGAGAGAATGTAGGTTTCCCCAGCGGCGGGACCACCGCGATCAGACATCTTATTCCCTATCCTTTGGATAGGGTATAAGATGCCTTAGGGCCGGAGTACCCCTTTAAGCAATTATTTCATAGAGAATAAGTAAATTTGTTTCATAGAGATACTTTTTGCAAAACTTGTGATCACACCTGTGAGTGTTTTGTCAGCACATAACACTGTACAGAACTGTGTTTAGTGTTTTTTGTGTGCTTTGCAGCATTATCTGTCATTAAAGGCAGGGCTGTAAACATAACATTAGTGCATACATTTAGCCCCCCCCCCCCCCCCCCCTTGTTAGCTAGCTTTCTGGCTTAGGTATTAAACAATGACAGAATTGGAGGTCGTTTGCTGGTTTGTCTTACTACATGTAATTGGCCATTTAGTCCTAAGCAATAGCAGTGCTAAAAAAAAAAAGAAAAGGATAACCATCAAGATGTGGTTTTGGTCCCAACTTAATTATGTTGCAGGACAATGGCCACATACACATGGCCAAGGACGTAAGGAATTATCTCCATATACAAGGAGAACTCTGAGTTCTACAACAGATGGCATGGCCCTTACTAAGCCCTGATCTTAACATCATCAAGGCTGTATGGGATTATCTGCAGGGACAAGTGCAATTCAGACAATGTTTGCAGAAAAACAGTATTGTAAATTCTTCAAAGTGCTTAAACCATCTGGAAAGTTTTATTATAAAACTACCACCAGAAAATTAGTAGTTTTATGGATACAGTAAATATTGATGAGTCCTTGACCCAAGGAGGGTCCCAGAGATGAGGGCAAGTGAGGAGGTGTGCCAGGTTGTAGCAATTGAGAAGCTTGGCTTCCGAAGAGGTGCAAGGCCTTTATATGAAGATGCAGACCTTCTATAAATCTCACCCCTTAAGTCAGTGGGAACATGAAGAAGAAGTCAACATTTAAAATTACACAGCAATTATTCCGTAGATCATGTGCAAATAATGGTTAAAGGGGTAGTCCGGTGGAAAACATTTTTTTATTTTTTATTAACTGGTGCCAGAAAGTTAAACAGATTTGTAAATTACTTCAATTAAAAAAACTTTATCCTTCCAGTAACTGTATACTTCAGAGGAAAGGATTTTCTTTTTGAATTTCTTTTTTTGTCTTGCCCACAATGCTCTCTGCTGACACCTGATGCCCGTATCAGGAACTGGCCAGACAAGGAGAAAATATTCATAGCAAACCTATGCTGCTCTGGACAGTTCCTGACATGGACGGAGGTGTCAGCAGAGAACACTGTTGACAAGACAAAAAAGAAATTCAAAAAGCAAATCATTTCCTCTGTAGCATGCAGCTGCTAATAAGTCTTGGAAGGATAAATATTTTTTAATGGAAGTAATTTACAAAACCATTTAACTTTCCACTGGATTACCCCTTTTAGACTACATTGAGATGGTGTCAAACATCAGACAGAGTGTCCAGGATGTTTATAGACACCTCAGATAGATCAGCAGGGCTCTAACCGGTAGATTAGAATTACTGCATGAAATTAATAATACTTATATTTACAAAAGGGTTCCTAAAATTCATGAAGAAATGGGATAAGTGGAGCTCTTTGGTATAATGTATTAATATGTAAGATAGGAAAGAGTAAATGCTCCCTAGTAGAAATAAAGAAAATAGAGATTTAAGACACCTGTCATTGTGTTGTCTTGAATAGTATAGTGTTGTATTGTATTGTTTAGTATAGTAGTGTACTGTATGTATGTGTTCATGTATGTGAATATTTTCCATCTTGTGGTGCAAAGTGCCTAAGTGGGATTTTTTTTTTGTCTGTGCTTAAAAAATCTAATAAAAATAATTGAAACAAGAACTTTGGCTCGACCTTATTGACACTTCGCCGAGAAAAAAAGGTGAATTGATAAGTTTGTCAACTGCCATCACCTCCAGTTTGCTTCTTTTTTTTTTTTTTTTTTAGCTGACAACTATCCAATAGTGTCTTAGCAAATAGCACTTAGCAAATAGATATAACAGACTCCCTTTAACACATTGTGGATGTAACACATCTCTTCATCTATATCTATAATCTATCTATGTATTTGTGTCTTTATCTAGTCTTTGTATTTTTAAATGTACATACCCCAGACATTATTTATAAACAACATCAGTGATTAGACAAGACACATCTATTATTTTTAATTTGATCCATATAAAACAATTATCCATCTCAGTTTAGTACAGTCCTTAACCAAACCACAGCAATAAAGGAAATAATACAATGCTCTTGTTTGTTTATCCTTTGTTCTTAACACCTTAATGACCACGGACGTAAATGTACGTCCTGGTTTAGCGGTAGTTCGCGCACCAGGACGTACATTTACGTCCTGTGTATGACCGCGAGCATCGTAACCGTGCTTGCGTCATACACGGCAGGTTCCGGCTGCTAGCAGCAGCCGGGGACCTGCCCGTAATGGCAGACATCCGCGATCACGCGGATGTCCGCCAATAACCCCTCAGATGCCATGATCAATAGAGATCACAGCATCTGTGGCAGTGCGATACTTTAAATGGATGATTGGATCACCCGCATCGCTGCCGCAGCGATCCAATTATCCAGCATGGCGGCAGGAGGTCCCCTCACCGGGCTCCGGCCATCTCCCGGGGTCTTCTGCTCTGGTCTGAGATCGAGCAGACCAGAGCAGACGATGACCGATAATACTGATCGGTGCTATGTCCTATGCATAGCACTGAACAGTAATAGCAATCAAATGATTGCTATAGATAGTCCCCTATGGGGACATAAAATGTGTAAAAAAAAAGTTGAAAAATGTCAAAATTAAAAAGTGAAAAAAAAAGTGAAAAATCCCATCCCTTAATAAAAAAAAAAATTGTCAGTTTTTCCCATTTTACACCCAAAAAGCTTACATTTTTTTAAATAAACATATTGGGCCTTGCCGTGTGCATAAATGTCTGAACTATCAAAATATAATGTGAATTCGGGTAGAAAACAGACATGGTGCACATCTACAATCTTGTATAATGATCTGATTGCTTCTCAGCATAATATCAAAAACTAACAGGTTGTTAGTATACATTTTTGATCAAATAGTACAAGCCCACTCGCCACGTCAAGGCCACCTATTTAGAGTGGGTCCCTAACGACCCTAGCATAAAATGGCGTAGCACTGGGCGGCGACCACCACCGCCGCGACACCAGTGCCCACGGGGGGGGGGGGGGGGGGGGGGGGGGGAAACGACCCACTGGCAGAGCGGCCCCAATGACACTTAAACCAGTCTATGGGTCGCATCTCCCCGCAGACACGGCGCCACGGCAGCCACGGACGCCGCACAGCACCACACCAGTGTGAACAAGGTGTAATAGCTCACTTACCATGCTCTCCCAGTCAGACTGGGAGGCTGCTAGGAAAGAAATGGCCCTTGTGTAGCTAACTACTACTTATATAGGGTTGGGCTGAGGGGGTGAGGAAGAGTGCAGCACATGTTCAAACAAAGAAAAGGAGGGGATAGAAAACACAGTGTGAATTTGGGTAGAAAACAGACATGGTGCACATCTACAATCTTGTATAATGTTCTGATTGCTTCTCAGCATAATATCAAAAACGAACAGGTTGTTAGTATAAATTTTTTATCAAAAAGTACAAGCCCACTCGCCACGTCAAGGCCACTGGTGTGGTGCTTTGCGGCGTATGTTGCTGCCGTGGCGCCGTGTCTGTGGGGAGGTGCGACCCATAGACTGGTTTGAGTGGCATTGGGCCGCTCTGCCAGTAGGTCATTCCTCCTGTAGGCACTGGTGTTGCGGCGGTGGTGGTCGCCGCCCAGTGCTACATCGTTTTATGCTAGGGACGTTAGGGACCCACTCTAAATAGGTGGCCTTGACGTGGCGAGTGGGCTTTGTACTTTTTTGATCAAAACGTATATACTAACAACCTGTTAGTTTTTGAAATTATGCTGAGAAGCAATTAGATCATTATACAAGATTGTAGAAGTGCGACCACGTCTGTCTTCTACCTGAATTCACATTGTGTTTTCTATCCCCTCCTTTTTTTTTGTTTGAACATGTGTCTGCACTCTTCCCCACCCCCTCAGCCCAACCCTATATAAGTAGTAGTTAGCTACACATGGGCCATTTCTTTCCTAGCAGCCTCCCAGTCTGACTGGGAGAGCATGGTAAGTGAGCTGTAGCATCCTGTTCCCACTGGTGTGGTGCTGTGCGGCGTCTGTTGCTGCCGTGGCGCCGTGTCTGTGGGGAAGTGCGACCCATAGACTGGTTTGAGTGGCATTGGGGCCGCTCTGCCAGTGGGTTGTTCCCCCTGTGGGCACTGGTGTCGCGGCGGTGGTGGTCGCCGCCCAGTGCTACACCATTTTATGCAAAGGATGTTAGAGACCCACTCTAAATAGGTGGCCTTGACGTGGCGAGTGGGCTTTGTACTTTTTGATCAAAACTAGAGATGAGCGAACTTTTCAAAAATTCGATTCGGCCGATTCGCCGAATTTTCCAAAAAAGTTTGTTTCGATCCCACAAATTTATTTGCGGCGAATTGATGTTAAAAAAGGCTATTTCTAGCCTACATACAGCCTCTATAGGGGTATAGAACACTTTTCTGTGTCATAAAACGCATATGGAGTGTGCTGGGGTAGTGAAATAATACTGTTATTCAGAATAGCATGCAGATTACCGGCATCGCTCTTAGAATCACTGCCGCACAGCAGCACAATGACAGAGCCTGGTGGTGGCATCAGTGTCAGGAGACCATATAGTGACTGAATGACATAGCGTGGACATACCGTGGCAAGAGGAGACTATTTAGTGGCTGAATGGCACAGCGTGGAGTTGGCTGATGCACTAGTACACTACACACCAGGGCTTCACAACCCCCCCCCCCCCCCCAGAAAAACAACACAATATATGACATTTTTGTCAAAGATTTCTCATTGGTAGCACCCGCTATCCAAAAATTTGAAATTTCCAGAACCAGGCCCCACCCCTGTGGCATCAGTAACAGATATATATTGCCTGCATGACACAGCCTGGAGTTGGCTGATGCAAGAGTACACACCAGGGCTTCACAATCCCCCCCCAAAAAAAACAACACAATATATGACATTTTTGTCAAAGATTTCTCATTGGTAGCACCCGCTATCCAAAATTTTGAAATTTCAAGACCCAGGCCCCACCTCTGTGGCATCAGGGACCCATATATTGCCTGTAGGACACAGCCTGGAGTTGGCTGATGCACCAGTACACACCAGGGCTTCACAATCCCCCCTCCAAAATCAACACAATGAGAAATTTTTGTCAAAGATTTCTCATTGGTAGCACCCGCTATCCAAAAATTTGAAATTTCAAGACCCAGGCCCCACCTCTGCGGCATCAGGAACCCATATATTGCCTGAAGGACACAGCCTGGAGTTGGCTGATGCACCAGTACACATAAGGGCTTCACAATCCCCCCTCCAAAATCAACACAATGAGAAATTTTTGTCAAAGATTTCTCATTGGTAGCACCCGCTATCCAAAAATTTGAAATTTCAAGACCCAGGCCCCACCTCTGCGGCATCAGGAACCCATATATTGCCTGAAAGACACAGCCTGGAGTTGGCTGATGCACCAGTACACACCCGGGCTTCCCAATCCCCTCCAAAAAACAACAACATTTTAGAAATGTTTTAAAGAAATACCTTTGTGTAAGAACAAGCACATATCCAACAGTTCACAAGACTCTATAATGCAGGACGGTGGACCACCCAAAGACATTCTTCTCAAAAATAATAAACCACACAATGTTTGAAATTTTTTTTACAAAAACTAATTAAATATGTGTGTAAGCGCATCTGTCTCCAAAAGATCAGATCACCAAAGGACTTTTTTCGCCCAAAATGATGAAGCAGAGTTAATCCCTGTCCGTATCTTTTTTTTAAATTTTCATAAAAAAATCACACGCAACAAGCGTTCCGTTGTGTAACGATTAGCATTCTGGAAAATTCTATTTTATTACTGATAAAATTATCAGTAAATAAAAAAAAAAAAAACACTACCCAAGAGTGTTTAATTACCCCATACATTGCACCAGGAGCAGTCAAGAGTATGCCTCAGCAGTACCCAAGAAGCTTTAATAACCACCTACCTTTGCACGATCAATTGCGAGTTCAAGCAATACCAGGTGTGTTATGCCCTCTGATTTCCGGGGCCGCAGGCGCGCTCCACTGAACGGATTAGCGTTTCTCTATCTTTCATCGACCGGTGCTGGTAACCCGCTAACTCCCGGAAAGGTAAGCTGCCGCAAAGCAGGTGGTCTCCCCCGGGCACGTTTGGCTCCATAATTTCCACTACTGCCACACCACGCTGACTGCCAACCGTGCTACCGCCTTGCTGCCTCATAGACAAAGAGCAAATCTCTTCTCCTGATGATGATGAAGCCCCGGCTTCTGCACCCGACTCCCAATTGCGATCGGCTTCATCATCATCAAAAGATGTGTGCACATCACTGATGTCCTCCTCATGTTCCACAACAGTGTCTGCCTCAGGACCCTGAGCAATTGAAACACCGCCTCCCACGTCACTCTCCACATCACTTCTTGGCCGCCTTGCGGAGCAAGGGACGCATGTCTCCTCACATTCTTGGCTGCCCATTAGATGCTGACTGTCCTCTATTACATCGTCCTCGCTAAATAGTGGAGCTGAACCCAAAGCATTAGATACTTCTTTGGGAGAGGGAACAGCATAGGACAAAGGCAATGGGATTACAGGGACTGCTCCCGGGCAATGCCAACTGAGGGTTGTGTCTGAGGAACCCACCGACTCTTGACTGGGGTTGTCAGATGTCGCTTGTGATGATGGGGATGAGTGTGCAAACCAATTGACGAGGAGAGATGGGTCCACGACACGACCGCTGGGTGTTATCGGGAGCTCAGGCCTATTGCTGCGACTCCTGCTGCCCCTCGCCCCAAGTCTGCTGCCAACTCTGCCTGACATATGTAGGCCTCTGCCCCTTCTCTGTGCACGTCCTGGCACTTCCCTGCCTGACATACTTAGTGCATTTATGAGGGTATAGAACAGCAGCAGGCGATTACTTACGTCTGTCCTTTCAAAGTATATAGGCCCTAGACAGAATAACAGTTACTAAATAGTACACTCCTTTGTTGTATGTATACCCTTTGCAATGATGAGCGCACTGTTAAGCGTATTTATACGCAGAAAAAAACTTTTTTTTGTTGTATGCACCAGCCAGTGTATACTAATGTGTGGAATAGCACTAAATTTAGCACCGAGACAGAAATACAGGTACTAAATAGTACACTACTTGGTTGTATGTATGCCCTTTGCAATGATGAGCGCACTGTTAAGCGTATTTGTACACAGGAAAAACGTTGTTTTTTTCTTTAATACAGCGGCAGGTGGATAACGTGTGGTATAACACTTAATTTAGCACAGAGACAGAAAAAAAGGTGGTATATGGTACACTATTTGCTTGAATTTAGGCCCTTTGCAATGATAAGGCCACTGAAAAAGCGTATTTTTGCGCAGGAAAACCTTTTTTTTTCTTTAACCCCTTAAGGACTCAGCCCATTTTGGCCTTAAGGACTCAGACAATTTAATTTTTACGTTTTCATTTTTTCCTCCTCGCCTTCTAAAAATCATAACTCTTTTATATTTTCATCCACAGACTAGTATTAGGGCTTGTCTTTTGCGCGACCAGTTGTCCTTTGTAATGACATAACTCATTATATCATAAAATGTATGGCGCAACCAAAAAACACTATTTTTGTGGGGAAATTAAAACGAAAAACGCAATTTTGCTAATTTTGGAAGGTTTCGTTTTCACGCCGTACAATTTATGGTAAAAATGACATGTGTTCTTTATTCTGAGGGTCAATATGATTAAAATGATACCCATTATTACATACTTTTCTATTATTGTTGCGCTTAAAAAAAATCACAAACTTTTTAACCAAATTAGTACGTTTATAATCCCTTTATTTTGATGACCTATAACTTTTTTATTTTTCCGTATAAGCGGCGGTATGGGGGCTCATTTTTTGCGCCATGATCTGTACTTTTTTTTGATACCACATTTGCATATAAAAAACTTTTAATACATTTTTTATAATTTTTTTTAATAAAATGCATTAAAAAAAGTAGGAATTTTGGACTTTTTTTTTTTCGTTCACGCCGTTCACCGTACGGGATCATTAACATTTTATTTTAATAGTTCGGACATTTACGCACGCGGCGATACCAAATATGTCTATAAAAATTTTTTTTTACGCTTTTTGGGGGTAAAATAGGAAAAAACGGACGTTTTACTTTTTTATTGGGGGAGGGGATTTTTCACTTTTTATTTACTTTTACTTTTACATTTTTTTACATTTTTTTTTACACTTGAATAGTCCCCATGGGGGACTATTCATAGCAATACCATGATTGCTAATACTGATCTGTTCTATGTATAGGACATAGAACAGATCAGTATTATCGGTCATCTCCTGCTCTGGTCTGCTCGATCTCAGACCAGAGCAGGAGACGCCGGGAGCCGCACGGAGGAAGGAGAGGGGACCTCCGTGCGGCGTTATGAATGATCGGATCCCCGCAGCAGCGCTGCGGGCGATCCGATCATTAATTCGAATCGCGCACTGCCGCAGATGCCGGGATCTGTATTGATCCCGGCACCTGAGGGGTTAATGGCGGACGCCCGCGAGATCGCGGGCGTCGGCCATTGCCGGCGGGTCCCTGGCTGCGATCAGCAGCCGGGATCAGCCGCGCATGACACGGGCATCGCTCCGATGCCCGCGGTTATGCTTAGGACGTAAATGTACGTCCTGGTGCGTTAAGTACCACCGCACCAGGACGTACATTTACGTCCTGCGTCCTTAAGTGGTTAATACACTGGCAGGTGTATAACGTGTGGTATAAAACAGAAATACAGGTACTAAATAGTACGCTATTTGCTTGTATGTAGGCCCTTTGCAATGGATAAGGCCACTTTTAAGCGTATTTTTACACAGGAAAACCTTTTTTTTCTTTAATACACTTGCAGGTATATAACGTGTGGTATAACACAGAATTTATCACAGAGACACAAAAAAAGGTAGCATATGGTACGCTATTTGCTTCTATGTAGGCCCTTTGCAATGATAATGCCACTGAAAAAGCGTATTTGTACTCAGGAAAAACTTTTTTTTCTTTAATACACCGGCAGGTGTATAACGTGTGGTTTAACACTTAATTTAGCACAGAGACAGTAAAAAAGGTGGTATATGGTACTCTATGTGCTTGTATTTAGGCCCTTTGATGTGATAAGGCCACTGTTAAGCGTATTTGTACTCAAGAAAAAAAAAATCTTTAATACATCAGCAGGTGTATAACATGTGGTATAACACTGAATTTAGCACAGAGACAGAGTAACAGGTGAAAAATGGTAAAAAGGCACTAAAGTCCACACTAATATGACTTATTTCTGAACAGCAGCAGGACCCAACAGTGCAGCACCACCAAAAAAATATATCCGGGGATTAAACCCTAAATTGCACTCTGTCACACAATTCTGAGCAGCAGAAGATTTGTGGAGAAAAAAAAAACTCAATAAAGCTGAAAAATGAGGAGATAAGCTGCTTCAGAAAGTTCAGGCAGCTTGTTGATCTGTATGAGGAAGCTGACAGCTATCTGCCCCTCTCTGCTGCAATGCTCAATAACGTGAATAGGAGGTTTAGCTATCAATGATCCTTCTCAGTGTTACAGCAAAGCACTCTGCACTTCTGCCTTTCCCTAATGCTGATGTGACTAGCAGTTGCAATGTGACGCTGTGGTATGAGCTATTCACACACACGCAGTCCCGTCCTCTCCATCTGAGTGCATAGATGAAATGAAGAGAGGCAAGGTTCAGTACTGGGCCCGCTGTTGTTTACTTTATTTATCAATGATATAGAGAATGGTATTAACAGCTCTGTTTCTATCTTTGCAGATGACACCAAGCTTTGTAGCACAGTACAGTCTATAGAGGATGTGCATAAGTTACAAGATGACTTGGATAGACTAAGTGTCTGGGCATCCACTTGGCAAATGATGGTTCAATGTGGATAAATGTAAAGTTATTCATCTGGGTACTAATAACCTGCATGCATCGTATGTCTTAGGGGGGATTAAACTGGCAGAGTCACTGGTAGAGAAGGATCTGGGTGTACTTGTAGATCAGACTACAGAATAGCATGCAATGTCAGGCTGATGCTTCCAAAGCCGGCAGGATATTGTCATGTATAAAAAGAGGCATGGACTCAAGGGACAGGGACATAATACTCCCCCTTTATAAAGCATTGGTACGGCCTCACCTGGAATATGCTGTTCAGTTTTGGTCGCCTGTTCATAAAAGGGACACTGCGGAGTTGGAAAGGGTGCAGAGACGCGCGACTAAACTAATATGGGGCATGGAACATCTTAGCTATGAGGAGCGATTAAAGGAGTTACAATTGTTTAGTCTTGAGAAGAGACGTTTAAGGGGGGATATGATAAACGTATATAAGTATATAAATGGCCCATACAAAAAATATGGAGAAAAACTGTTCCAGGTTAAACCCCCCCAAAGGACGAGGGGGCACTCCCTCCGTCTGGAGAAGAAAAAGTTTAGTCTAAAGGGGCCTTCTTTACCGTGAGGACTGTGAATTTATGGAACGGTCTACCTCAGGAACTGGTCACAGCAGGAACAATTAACAGCTTTAAAACAGGGTTAGATACATTCCTGGAACAAAATAACATTAATGCTTATGCAGAATTATAAAACTACATCTCTTTCCCTTATCCCCTAACCCTTCACTTCAATTCCCTGGTTGGACTTGATGGACGTATGTCTTTTTTCAACCAAACTATGTAACTATGATGGCCGCCGATTATATAGGGGCTGTGACATCACAGGGGTCAGTGAACACTGATAGGCTGCATCTCCTGTGATTCAGGGTCAGCCCGCCTACCTTCATTCCCGCCACTGTTTCCCGCCCTCCCATAATCCCCTGCCCCATGTACTCGCATGTGGATCCGCCATCTTAGCTCTACAATAGCCTGGAACGCTGTAAAATGGAGTTTAATGAAGCGATTCATGCGATAGAATCGCGGCGACATTCGTATTCGTTGCGAATCGAATTTTTCATGAAATTCGTAACGAATTCGGGTTCATCAAGTTCGATTCGCTCATCTCTACTAACAACCTGTTAGTTTTTGAAATTATGCTGAGAAGCAATTAGATCATTATACAAGATTGTAGATGTGCAACCATGTCTGTCTTCTATCTGAATTCACATTATCAAAATATAATGTTAATGATCCTGTACGGTGAATGGCGTAAACGTAAAAAATTTAAAACATTTAAAAATGTTGCTTTTTAGTCACAGTTTATTTAAAAAATTGTAATAAAAAATTATCTAAAAGTTTTATACATGCAATGTGGTATCAATAAAAAGTACAGATGACGGCGCAAAAATTATCCCTCATAGCGCCCTATATACGGAAAAATGAAAAAGTTATAGATGGTCAAAATAGGGCGATTACTGATTTTGTACAACAAGTTTTAGATTTTTTTTAAGTGGTACAAAAATATAGAAGTATCAAGCCATGGGTATTATTTTAATTGTATTGACCCACAGAATAAAGAACACATGTCATTTTTACCGTACAGTACAGTGTGAAAACAAAACCCTCCAAAATGTGCAAAATTTTGGTTTTCATAAAAATGTCCTCCCTAAAAAATTTTTTGGAGGGGGTTCGCCGTACATTTTATGGTAAAATGCGAGGTTTCATTACAAAGTACAATTTGTCACACAAAAAACAAGCCGTTATATGGGTCTGCAGATGGAAATATAAATGAGTTATTGATTTTAGAAGGCGAGGAGGAAAAAACGAAAATGCAAAAATAAAATTGGCCTGGTCCTTAAAGGGGTTATCCAGGAAAAAACTTTTTTTTATATATCAACTGGCTAAGTGCTCTCTGATGACACGTGTCTCGGGAACCGCCCAGTTTAGAAGAGGTTTGCTATGGGGATTTGCTTCTAAATTGGGCGGTTCCAGAGACACGTGTCATCAGAGAGCACTTAAAAGGAAAAGAACAACCTTAACTTCAGAAGCTCATAAGTACTGAAAGAATTAATATTTTTTAATAGAAGTAATTTACAAATCTGTTTAACTTTCTGGTGCCAGTTGACATATAAAAAAAAAGTTTTTTCCTGGATAACCCCTTTAAGTTTAAAATGGGCTTGGTCCTTAAAGGGGTACTCCGCCCCTGGCATCTTATCCCCTATTCAAAGGATAGGGGATAAGATGTTAGATCGCCGCGGTCCCGCTGCTGGGGACCCCGGGGATCGCCGCTGCGGCACCCCGCCATCATTACTGCACAGAGCGAGTTCGCTATGTGCGTAATGACAGGCGATACAGGGGCCGGAGCAGTGTGACATCATGGCTCTGCCCCTCATGACATCACGACCCGTCCCCTTAATGCAAGTCTATGGCAGGGGGCGTGACGACCGCCACGCCCCCTCCCATAGACTTGTATTGACGGGAGCGGGCCGTGACGTCACGAGGGGCGGGGCCGTGACGTAACGATGCTCCGGCCCCTGTATTGCCCGTCATTACGTGCAGAGCGATCTCGCTCTGCACAGTAATGATAGCGGGGTGCCGCAGCAGCGGGACTGCGGCGATCTAACATCTTATCCCTATCCTTTGGATAGGGGATAAGATGTCTAGGGGCGGAGTACCCCTTTAAGGGGTTAAAGCAGCATTCCAGATATTCTTCTCTAAGGGGTATTAGCATGACAATGCTAAATAGGTACTCTGCTCCACTTTAAGGCAAGGCAGCTTAGTTTCCAGTTCAGGTGTTCTTGTATTCCAGAATGACTAGCCATTGTACACAGTGGTTTGTGTGGGGATTAAAAATCACTTCCTCTATGTAACTCTGAGACACTCAAAAAGTGTCAGTAAGTAATGTATGAGCAACCTAGATGTACCACCTGAGCTTTTTCTGTTGCCAATCTTCTTTTTTTTCTGTGTTGTAGAGTTTAGCTGCAGATTTTGTGAATAAACTCCCTTGTGAAAAGCTGTGGCATTTCTGCAACAGATAGAAATAGGGCATGCTGCAGGTGTAAACATTTGTGTGCAATACCAAAGAAGGTAGATTTTTATAAACTGGGATTCAATGGGATTTATTAAAGATGTACTCCGCCTGCAGACATGTTATCCCCTATCCAAAGGACAGGGAATAAAATGTCTGACCGCGGTGGGTCTGTCCGCTGAGACCCCCGTGATCTCATGCGATGTTATGGTCACGAAAGCCTGGGGTTTCCATGACCGTGAAGTCACCCCATGCCCCCATGCTAATACACAGCCGTCACACCCCCTCCCATAGACATGAATGGAGGGGGTGTAGCGTGATGTCATGATCACGGAAGCCCCAGGCTTCCATAACCATAACGCCACAGTGCCGGCCTGGAGATCAGACATGTTATCCCCTATCCTTTAGATAGGGGGTAACATGTCTAGGAGTGGAGTACCCCATTATGGAGTACCCCAATGACTTTCATCTTAACCCCTTAAAGGGGTATTCCAGGATCTTTTTTTATTTGACTATGCTACAGGGACTGCAAAGTTAGTGTAGTTCATAATACAGTGTCTGTACCTGTGTGTGATGGTGGTCTTGCAATTCTTCTGTGATTTTCACCCTAATATTTATTTTTAACAGCATACAAAATTACTTGTCTCAGGTTTTCCCAGGATGCAGTGCGGCCGAAACATGACATCACTAGTTGCAAAAGGACCCTGTCCTGCTTCAATGGGTGGAGCGACTGCTGGGTGAGAGAGAGGTCATTCTGCAACTAATTGTGTTTTTGCACAGCCGGTACCCTGCCGCAATGCTGGAACCGGAGTAAACTTTGGTCCCGGTGTGAGGTGGATTTTTCAAACCCATGCAAGGGTAGAGCCCGAGGCCGCAGGTCTGCATGAGACAATTAAGCCATGCCCCCTTATCTCCCCCTCCCGGAGGATGGAGGAAGCAGCTCTGCATTAGACAAGAAGACACAGCAAGGGGAGAGAGAGGACGTACACAGCAACCTCCCCTCCCCCCCACCCCCCACACTGCTCTGTCTTCAGAGGACCTAACTTACCACGGGGAGGTTGCAAGATTGCATGGGGAATACACAGAGCAGGGGAGAGAGGACACATGCTGGGAGTTGTAGTCCCTTTTGTGTGTGTACACCAGTGTATCCCAACAGGGCTGAGTTATATTAGTGTGCTCTGTATAACTCTGCACAGGCTGTGTGTATATATATATATATATATATATATATATATATAGTCCCATACAAGTCTATGGGATATATATGTTACTGCATAACTTCCAAACGGCTGGAGATATTCGATAATACTTGGTCACGTTACTTATATGTCCACTTAAAATATAGGATAGTTAATTTAACTCTTAACTATCCCCATTTGTGAGGGTCGGAGTTTTTGTTTAAAGTCCCATGCAAATCAATGGGAAATGTATGTTCCCACATAACTTCCATACGGCTGGAGATATTTCAATACCTGGTACACATATTACAGGTCGGGATATGAGGACGGGATGGGAGGTCGGGATAGGAGGTCGAGATAGGAGGTCGGGATAGGAGGTCGGGATAGGAGGTCAGGATAAGAGGTCGGGATAAGAGGTCGAAATAGGAGGACAGGATAGGAGGTCAGGATAGGAGGTCGAGATAGGAGGTCGGGATAGATGGACGGGATAGGATGTAGGGATAGGAGGTCGGGATAGGAGGACGGGATAGGAGGTCGGGAAAGGAGGTCGAGATAGGAGGACGGGATATGAGGACGGGATAGGAAGATGGGATAGGAGGTCGAGATAGGAGGTCGGGATAGATGGACGGGATAGGAGGTCAGGATAGGAGGTCGGGATAGGAGGTTAGGATAGGAGGTCAAGATATGAGGTCGGGATAGGAGGCCAGGATATGAGGACGGGATATGAGGACGGGATAGGAGGACGGGATAGGAGGACGGGATAGGAGGTCGGGATAGGAGGTCAGGATAGGAGGTCGGGATAGGAGGTCGGGATAGGAGGTCGGGATAGGAGGTCGGGATATGGGGTCGGGATAGGAGGTCTGGATCGGAGGTCGAGATAGGAGGATGGGATAGGAGGTTGAGACTGGGGGGTCGAGATATGAGGACGGGAAAGGAGGACGGGAAAAGAGGACGGGACAGGAGGTCGGGATAGGAGGTCGGGACAGGAGGTCGGGATAGGAGGTCTGGATAGGAGGTCTGGATAGGAGGACCGGATAGGAGGTCGAGAAAGGAGGACGGGATAGGAGGTCGGGATAAGAGGTTGGGATAGGAGGTTGAGATTGGAGGACGGGATAGGAGGTCAGGATAGGAGGTCGATATAGGAGGACGGATAGGAGGACGGGATAGGAGGTCGGGATAGGAGGTCAGGATAGGAGGTCAGGATAGGAGGTCAGGATAGGAGGTCGGGATAGGAGGTCGGGATATTGGGTTGGGATAGGAGGTCTGGATCGGAGGTCGAGATAGGAGGATGGGATAGGAGGTTGAGACTGGGGGGTCGAGATATGAGGACGGGAAAGGAGGACGGGAAAAGAGGACGGGACAGGAGGTCGGGATAGGAGGTCGGGACAGGAGGTCGGGACAGGAGGTCTGGATAGGAGGTCGGATAGGAGGACGGGATAGGAGGTCGAGAAAGGAGGACGGGATAGGAGGTCGGGATAAGAGGTTGGGATAGGAGGTCGAGATTGGAGGACGGGATAGGAGGTCGGGATAGGAGGTCGATATAGGAGGACGGATAGGAGGACGGGATAGGAGGATGGGATAGGAGGACGGGATAGGAGGACGGGATAGGAGGACGGGATAGGAGATTGGGATAGGAGGACGGTATAGGAAGTCGGGATAGGAGGAGGGGATAGGAGGTCGGGATGTGGAGGGGATATGAGGACTGGATATGAAGTCAAAAGCATCCTCCTTTGTTTATTTTCCTCCACAACAAGGATTAGGAAGGAAAAACCGGGCAATGCCGGGTACTCAGCTAGTATATCTATATATATAAAACTCAACGTGTGTGTGTATGTATGTTCCACGAAAACTTCCAAACGGCTAAAGATATTAACATGAAACTTGGCGCACATGTTTTTTATATGTCAACAACAAACATAGGATAGGTGATTTAACCCTTACTGCCCCCATTTGCCAGGGGCGGGGCTTATGTTTAAAGTCCCATGCAAGTCAATGGGAAAAATATGTTATCGCATAACTTCAAAACGGCTGGAGATATTTCCATAATACTTGGTCACATGTTACTTATATGTCCACTTAAAATATAGGACAGTTAATTTAACCATTAACTACCCCCATTTGTGAGGGTCAAGGTTTTTGTTTAAACTCCCATGCAAATCAATAGGAAATGTATGTTCCTACATAACTTCCGTACGGCTGGAGATATTTCAATACCTGGTACACATATTACGGGTTGGGATATGAGGACGGGATGGGAGGTCGGGAAAGGAGGTTGAGATAGGAGGTTGGGATAGGAGGACGGGATATGAGGACGAGAAATGAGGTCGGGATAGCAGGTCGGGATAGGAGGATGGGATAGGAGGACGGGATATGAGGATGGGATAGGTGGTCTGGATAGGAGATCGGGATAGGAGGTCGGGATAGGAGGTTGAAATAGGAGAACAGGAAAGGAGTTCGGGATAGAAGGACGGGATAGGAGGATGGGATAGGAGGTCGGGATAGGAGGTCGAGATATGAGGACGGGAAAGGAGGACAGGAAAGGAGGTCTGGATAGAAGGTCGGGATAGGAGGTCGGGATAGGAGGACGGGATAGGAGGATGGGATAGGAGGTCAAGATAGGAGGTCGAGATATGAGGTCGAGATAGGAGGTCAAGATATGAGGATGGGAAAGGAGGACAGGAAAGGAGGTTGGGATAGGAGGACGGGATAGGAGGACGGGATAGGAGGTCGAGATAGGAGCTCGAGATTGGAGGACGGGATAGGAGGAAGGGATAGGAGGACTGTGTAGGAAGTCAGGACAGGAGGTCGGGATAGGAGGTCGCGATAGGACGACGGGATAGGAGGTCAGGATAGGAAGTTGGGATATGGGGTTGGGATATGACAAGAATATATGAGGACTGGATATGAAATCAAAAGCTTCCTCCTTTGTTTATTTTCCTCCCCAACAGGGATTAGGAAGGCAAAACCGGGCAACGCTGGGTACTCAGCTAGTATATATATATATATATATATATATATATATATATTTATGTGCTGTGTATAACTTTGCACAGGCTGTATATATATACATATCTCTCTCTCTCTCTCTCTCTCTCTCTCTCTCTCTCTCTCTCTCTCTCTCTCTCTATATATATATATATATATATATATATATACATATATATATATGTCTTTTTTTCAACTATACTAACTATATATATATATATATATATATATATATATATATATATATATATATTAGTGTCAAGCTGCAAGGGGGAGGACGAACTGCACGGGCTGGCTTCTGCTTTTTCCTGGGGTGTTTATTAGCCCCATAAAGAGGACATAGAAATGAATGTGGTTTGTACAGCAAATGAACATCACTGTATGAACCCTGTGCATTTCTATGTCAGCGTTCATACAGCGATGTAGAAATGCATGGGGTTCATACTGGGAAGCAGAAATGCACGGGGTTCATACTGGGAAGCAGAAAGGCATGATGTTCTTACAGAGAAGCAGAGATGCACGGGGTTCATACAGGGATGTAGAAAGGCACGGGGTTCATACAGGGAAGCAGAAATGCACGGGGTTCATACAGGGAAGCAGAGATGCACTGGGTTTATACAGGGAAGCAGAAATGCACGGTGTCCATACAGGGATGTAGAAATGCAGGGGGTCCTTACAGGGAAGCAGAGATGCACAGGATCCATACAGGGAAGCAGAGATGCACGGGGTCCATACAGGGAAGCAGAGATGCACGGGGTCCATACAGGGAAGCAGAGGTGCACGGGATCCATACAGTGAAGCAGAGATGCATGGGTTCATACAGGGAAGCAGAGATGCACAGGGTTCCTACAGGGAAGCAGAGATGCACAGGGTCCATACAGGGAAGCAGAAATGCACAGGGTTCATACAGGGAAGCAGAGTTGCACGGGGTCCATACAGGGAAGCAGAGATGCAAAGGGGTCCATATAGGGAAGCAGAGATGCATGGGGTCCATACAGGTAAGCAGAGATGCACAGGGTCCATACAAGGAAGCAGAGATGCATGGGGATCACACAGGGAGCATAGATGCACGGGGTTCACACAGGGAAGCAGAGATGAATTGGGTTCATACAGGGAAGCAGAGATGCATGGGGTCCATATAGGGAAACAGAGATGCACGGGGTCCATACAGGGAAGCAGAGATGCACGGGGTTCATACAGGGACACAGAGATGCACAAGGTTCATACAGGGAAGAAGAGATTCACGGGGTCCATATAGGGAAGCAGAGATGCACGGGGTCCATACAGGGAAGCAGAGATGCACGGGGTTCATACAGGGACACAGAGATGCACAAGGTTCATACAGGGAAGAAGAGATTCACGGGGTCCATACAGGGAAGCAGAGATGCACGGGGTTTATAGAGGGAAGTAGAGATGCACAGGGTTGATACAGGGAAGCAGAGATGCACGGGGTCCATACAGGGAAGCAGAGATGCATGGAGTCCATAAAGGGAATCAGTGATGCACAGGGTTTCTAGGAGAAATAACACAGTAGCCTGTACATCTTCATCCAAGAGAAATCGAGAAGGTGGAGAAAACGGATTTTGGTGGCAGCCGCCATATTAAGACTTCACGTGCAGAATTCTGCGAGTGGAGTTTGATTAAATCATTAACCTGTCTAGGACCAAGGGCGTATCTGTACTCCCTCAGTGTTTCTGTTCACCACTGGTAACCGGGTGGTGAACGGAACAGGATGCCTGCTGAAATCATTCAGAAGGCATTCCATGCCAATGCCTGCCCCCTCGCCTTTGTCAATTCAGACAGGAGATTTGCAGCGATTCCAGGTCATATGTGTCTCCGGTGACCCGGTAAATAAGGGTGTCCAGGGCTGTCCAAGACAGATTCAATCACCCTGAAGTTATAGGAGTGAGGTGATGGGGTGCCACCCCACCTATCTCTGCTATTGGTTGGTCAAAAGCGACTGATCAATAGCAGATTGTGGAGGTGGCGTGAGGGTTAAAGTTCAGTTCTGTGATATATATTCCCTGTCTGACGAAGAACCCGGCACCCATGTGTTGCACCCCATTATATTTTACCAATAAAAGCCAAATTGTTTTAAACAAATATTTTTGGGATATTGGCTTCTCTGGGAATAGGCGCCATCGCACTCGTCCCATTTTTTCCTCAATTGCTATTCCACTGCATCGGCACCGGCACCTGGAGGTCACGGTGAAGGACGTCGAGGCTGCCTCCCGCACATCTGGAGTCTACAGGCGAGCAGAGGTATTGTACCCTTAGCACAACTATTTACAGTAAGGTGCAATTATTTGTGTACATCTTACTCCACCTAGATGGCTAGAAGGGTGGAGGAGTGTTTAAACTAGGGACTGGGGTGGGGAGGGAACCTACAACATAGAGGGGGAAGATAGTGTAGATAGAGAGGGGGGACTTATCAATGTACCTGGGGGTGGAGCGGAGGGAGGGGTTAGAATAGTTAATAGGGATAGGATTCATAGAAAGAAAAAACATACACCATTGAATTGCATGATGACTAATGCCAGAAGTCTGACCAATAAAATTGACGAACTGGAGTGGTTGATGTCTGAAGAAAATGATGACATAGTGGTTATAACAGAGACTTGGTTGGACGATAGCTGTGACTGGGCGGTCAACATACAGGGTTACAGTCTATTCAGGAAGGATCGGACAAAACGGAAAGGGGGAGGCGTTTGTCTGTATGTGAAATCGAGTCTGAAGGCTGCACTACGGGAGGATATACGGGAGGGAAACGATAATGTGGAGTCATTATGGGTAGAAATATATGGAGATAAAAATAAAAAAATCCTGATAGGGGTTTGCTATAAGCCACCAAACATAATGGAAGAGGCAGAAGATCAATTACTGAGTCAAATAAACAAGGCAGCAAATCAAAATGATGTGATAATAATGGGGGACTTTAACTGTCATGATATAAATTGGGAGACAGTCCAATCTCATAAAGGAAACAGCTATAAGCTGAAGCTTAAGACTATATATAGCTAAAGACAATCATCTGTCCCAAATGGTGCAGGGCCTGACCAGAGGGGGCGCCCTACTGGACTTAATATCAACCAACAGACCTGAAAGAGTAACTAATGTGTAAGTAGAAGGACACCTAAGAAATAGTGATCATAATATAAGACATTATAACTTGTTCTTCAATATCGAGGTGCCACAAAAACAATGAACTTTAGGAAGGCAAAGTTCGATCAACTCAGAGATGCCCTTAACAATATAAAATGGGATAATGTCCTCAAAAACAAGAATACTGACACCAAAGGGGAGAGTTTTAAAAATAACTTAAATTCTCACTGTAAGATGTATATACCTTATGGGAATAAAAGGGTCAGAAATAAAAGAAAACCAATGTGGATGAACTAAAATGTTAAGGGGGCAATAAACGACAAAAATAAAGCATTTAAACTACTAAAACAGGACGGCAGTGAAGAAGCAATAATAAGCTATAGAGAAAAATGTAAAATATGTAAAAAACTGATAAAAAAAGCAAAAATATAAATAGCAAAAAGATCAAAAATGAAAGTGAGGGCCCTTTAAAAAAAATGATGAGGAAGAAATTATAAACGGGGATCAGGGAAAAGCAAATATATTAAACAAATTCTTCTCCACTGTGTTCACCGAGGAAAATAAAATGCTAGGTGAAATACAGTGTGAAAAGGTAAACTCCCTAGTACAGGTCACCTGTCTAACCCAGGAAGAAGTACAGTGCCACCTACAAAAAATCTAAATAGACAAATCA
The DNA here is from genome assembly GCF_029499605.1 of Hyla sarda. Taxonomy (NCBI): domain Eukaryota; kingdom Metazoa; phylum Chordata; class Amphibia; order Anura; family Hylidae; genus Hyla; species Hyla sarda. Next base: position 52,291,687 of record NC_079197.1, read on the forward strand.
CCAGGTCCAGATGGCATTCACCCCTGTGTTCTAAAGGAATTAAGAATGTAATAGACAGACCCCTATTTTTAATATTCAATTTTAATAGTGGGATTTGAAGGCCCCAGAGCTAACCTCTGAGCCACCATGCTAGAGGAGTCACCTAGGGAGACATTTATAATTGCTGTCGTTGGAAGGCGCCCATCGGATAGTCTCTCATCTTTTGTTCATACAATACTTTAAACACCGGACTGAGAAGTTACGGGAATCGGACACCGAGGCTGCCACCTGTCATCGACTTGAGCGAGTCTACATGCCATCTCAGGTGTTGTACTCTTAGTACAACACCACACGGTAAGGTGCAATTTATCCATCAGGAGTCACCTAGGGAGACATTTATCATTGTTGTCGTTGGAAGGCGCCCATCGGATAGTCTCTCACCTTTTGTTCATACAATACCATGCTACCCTTAGCATACATCTAATATCCACGGTTGCATAAATGGACAGAGATGTCAGCAGAGAGTACCAGAAAAATTAGGCATGTACACATGCCTGAAAAATTTGGTATTGTTGCAGCCGCTTCTGTAGCAGCACTCATAAAAATTGCCGCACCATAACAATTGCAGCAGCAGAGGCCAGAAAAATTAGGCATGTACACATGGATGAAAAATTGGGTATTGTACAGCCAGAAAATATTGCAGCACAAGAAAAAGTGAAGTAATAGAGGCCATAAAAATTAGGCATGTACACCTGGCAGGAAAATGTGATATTGTCGCAGCTGCAGCAGCGGCCATAAAAATTGCAGCACCATAACAAGTGCAGCAGCAGAGGGCAGAAAAATTAGGCATGTACACATGGATGAAAAATTAGGTATTGTCGCAGCCGCAGCTGTAGCAGCAGCCAGAAAAATTGCAGCACCATAACAAGTGTAGCAGCAGAGGCCAGAAAAATTAGGCATGTACACCTGGCAGGAAAATTTGGTATTGTCGCAGCTGTAGCAGCGGCCATAAAAATTGCAGCACCATAACAAGTTACGTAGATACATAGTTACATAGTACTGTTGAAAAAAGACATACGTCCATCAAGTTCAACCAGGGAATTGAAGGGTAGGGGTGTGGCGAGATATTGGGGAAGGGATGGGATTTTATATTTCTTCATAAGCATTAATGTTATTTTGTTCCAGGAATGTATCTAATCCTGTTTTAAAGCTGTTAATTTTTCCTGCTATGACCAGTTCCGGAGGAAGACTGTTCCATAAGTTCACAGTTCTCATGGTAAAGAAGGCTTGTCGCCCCTTGAGACTAAACTTTTTTTTCTCCCCCCCTTTTTTGCCCCCTCGTCCTTTGGGGGGGGGGGGGGGGGGGGTTAACCTGGAACAGTTTTTCTCCATATTTTTTTGTATGGGCCATTAATATACTTATATTCATTTATCATATCCCTCCTTAAACGTCTCTTCTCAAGACTAAACAATTGTAACTCCTTTAATCGCTCCTCCTAGCTAAGATGTTCCATGCCCCATATTAGTTTAGCCGCGCATCTCTGCACCCTTTCCAGCTCCACAGTGTCCCTTTTATGGACTGGTGACCAAAACTGAGCAGCATATTCCAGGTGAGGCCGTACCAATGCTTTATAAAGGGGGAGTATTATGTCCCTGTCCCTCGAGTCCATGCCTGTTTTTATACATGACAATATCCTGAAAGCAGCAGCCTGACATTGCATGCTATTCTGTAGTCTGTGATCTACAAATACACCCAGATCCTTCTCTACCAGTGACTCTGCAAGTTTAACACCCCCTAAGACATACGATGCATGCATGTTATTAGTACCCAGATGCATAACTTTACATTTATCCACATTGAACCTCATTTGCCAAGTGGATGCCCAGACACTTAGTCTATCCAAGTCATCTTGTAACCTATACACATCCTCTATAGACTGTACCGTGCTACAAAGTTTGGTGTCATCTGCAAAGATAGAAACAGAGCTGTTAATGCCATCCTCTATATCATTGATAAATAAATTAAACAACAGCGGGCCCAGTACAGAACCTTGGGGTACACCACTAATAACTGGGGACCAATCAGAGTACGAATGATTGACCACCACTGTCTGGGTACGATCCATGAGCCAGTGTTCAATCCAGTTACAAACTAAAATTTCCAAACCCAAAGACCTTAACTTACCTGTCAGACGTCTTTGAGGGACAGTATCAAATGCATTAGCAAAATCCAGAAACACTATATCCACAGCCATTCCTCTGTCAAGGCTTCTACTCACCTCCCCATAAAAGCAAATTATATTGGTTTGACAACTTCTATCCTTAGTAAACCCATGCTGGTTATCACTTATAATACTATTATCCCCTATGTATTCCTGTATGTAATCCCTTATAAGTCCTTCAAACAATTTACCCACAATGCACGTTAAACTTACCGGTCTATAGTTTCCTGGGGAAGACCTAGAGCCCTTTTTGAAGATTGGCACCACATTCGCCTTGTGCCAGTCCCTTGGCACAATACCAGACACCAGTGAATCTCTAAATATAATGAACAAGGGTACAGATATTACTGAACTTACCTCTCTAAGAACTCTTGGGTGTAGTCCATCTGGCCCTGGAGATTTGCTTACATTTAAATTACTTAAGTTACCTTGTACCATCTCTACATTAAGCCAGTTCAGTACCTTACATGATGTGTTGCCAGCACTGACCTGTCCAATGTCAGCTCCTTCTTCCTTAGTATATACAGAACTAAAGAACCCATTCAGAAGCTCTGCTTTCTCTATATCGCCTGTGACAACCTCCCCATTATTATTATTATTATTATTAAGGGGTCCTACATGCTCTGTCCTTGTTTTTTTTGCATTTATATATCTAAAAAAATATTTAGGATTAGTTTTGCTTTCTTTTGGCCACCTGTCTCTCATTTCGAATTTTTGCAGTTTTTATTACATTTTTACAGATTTTATACTTCTTTGTACTGTTTAAATTTTATATCTGACACATCAGATTTGAATTTTTTGAAGGCTATTTTTTTGTTTATTGCCCTTTTAACATCATTTGTGCAGCAGCAGAGGCCAAAAAAATTAGGCATGTACACATGGATGAAAAATTGGGTATTGTCGCAGCCGCAGCTGTAGCAGCAGCCAGAAAAATTGCAGCACCATAACAAGTACAGCAGCAGAGGCCAGAAAAATTAGGCATATATGCCTGGCTGGAAAATTTGGTATTGTCGCAGCCGCTGCTGTAGCAGTGGCCTGAAAAAGTTCTGTTTGTTTTGCCAGGCAGAAAGTGCCCTAAAACATTGCGGCTTGAAACCTAGTTGGTGGTGGATAAGTCACGCAAGTCATCTGGCATTCAGAGTTCAACATTGAAGGAGAACGACCTGTACTGGGTGTCCACGCTACTAGACCCCCGGTATAAACATAAAGTGCCTGACATGTTACCGCATTACAGCAAGGCGGAAAGGATTCAGCAGGTCCAAAATAAATTAAGAAGTATGCTGTACACAGCGTATAAGGGTCATGTCACAGCACAACAGGGATCTAACAGGGGAAGAGGGGAAAGTAATCCTCCTCCCACGAACACGCCGGCAAGGACAGAAAGCTGTACAGACATGCTGTTGATGGAGGACAAGTGCGCCATGGCCATGTAGGAATGCCTGAAATGGCCACACACCTTCCTGGACTGCTTCAGGACATGCTGTGAGCCTGGGTACTTGAGAAAAAAGCGTTGTACAATCAGATTACACACATGTGCCATGCACGGCACATGTGTCAACTTGCCCAACCTCAATGCCGCCAACAAATTTGTTCCGTTGTCACAAACCACCTTGCCGATCTTCAGTTGGTGTGGAGTCAGCAACTGGTCCACCTGTGTGTTGAGGGCCGACAGGAGCGCTGGTGCGGTGAGACTCTCCGCTTTGAGGCAAGTCAACCCCAAGATGGCGTGACATTGCCATATCAGGGATGTGGAATAGCACCTGGGGAGCTGGGGGGGTGGCGGGGATGTGGAGCAAGACGCAGCAGGACTCGGCCGAGGATGTTATGGAAGAGGATGGAGTAGGAGGAGTAGAGGAGGTGGCAGCAGGCCTGCCTGCAAGTCGTGGTGGTGTCACCAACTCCTCTGCAGAGCCACGCATTCCATGCTTGGCAGCCGTCACCAGATTTACCCAATGAGCAGTGTAGTTGATATACCTGACCATGCTTTGCAGACCAGGTATCAGTGGTCAGATGGACCCTTTCCCCTACACTGTGTGCCAGACATGCCATAATTTCCTTTTGCACAATGGAGTAAAGGTTGGGGATTGCCTTTTGTGCAAAAAAAATTCGTCCGGGTACCTTCCACTGCGGTGTCCCAATGGCTACAAATTTTTTAAAGGCCTCAGACTCCACCAGCTTGTATGGTAAAAGCTGGTGGGCTAGCAGTTCCGACAAGCCAGCTGTCAGACGCCGGTCTAGGGGGTGACTTTGAGACATTGTCTTCTTGCGCTCAAAAATCTCCTTGACAGACACCTGACTGTGGGCAGATGAGCAGGAACTGCTCAAGGCGAGAGACGGAGAGGCGGATGGTTGAGAGGGGGCAAGGAGGGCAGCTGAAGATGCTGGACCAGTAGGAGGATGGCGGCTTTGACTTTGTGTGCTGCTTGTACTGACGTGTTGATCCCATAGGCGTTTGTGATGTGACATCATGTGCCTTCGCAAGGCAGTTGTGCCTAGGTGGGTGTTTGACTTCCCACGACTCAGTTTCTTCTGGCTCAGGTTGCAAATGGCCTCGCTGTTGTCAGAGGCAGACACACAAAAAAATGCCACACTGCTGAGCTCTGCGATGACGGCATTCTGGTCATGGCAACAGCATGCGTTGATTGGCGTCACGTCTGGCTGACCCCGGGTGCCGATGCATGCTGTCTGACTGTGCCACTAGCTCCTTGCGACGACCCCCCCCCCTGCTTCCAACTCGTCTCCTCCTCCTCTCTGTCTCCCCATCTGAACTTTCCCCCTCTTCTTCTCTTCTAGCTGGCACCCACGTGGCATCCATGGACACATCGTCATCATCAACACCTTCACCGCTATCTGACACCTCAAGAAAGGAAACAGCAGCAGGTACACCATCATCATCACACTGTACTTCCATGTGTGTAATGCTGCCTGACTGAGACATATCCTTGTTAACTACATCCTCTTGTGCATCACTCATGTCTTCAAACTGATGTGTAAATAACTCCTCTGACGGATCAAGTAAAGCTGCTGTGGTGCTAGTGTTGGTGGTGGCGGCAGGCGGGCAAGTGGTAGCATGAGAGGTGCCCGAAGTTAAGCTAGAGGAGGAGAAGGACGGTGCGTCAATGTTCCGAGCGGATGCTTTAGTAGTAGATTGGGTGTCTTGTGATAGCCAGTCAACTAAGTCCTCAGAACTTTGGGGGTTCAGGGTACGTGGCCTCTGAACACTGGCCATTCTAGGGCCAAAGGGAATCCCAGCACCACGACGGCCCTTGCAGGGTGGCCTTCCTCTGCCTGTCATTTTTTGGGTTAAATTTGCACAAGTGTCACACCTAATGTGATTTGCACTAGGGTGACACAATTTGCCCAGCAGGCAAGAAAAAATGGCAACTGTGACTTGAACTAACAGTGACAACTGATTTTATTTAACAGCCAAAAAAGCTATTTTTTTAATTTGCACAACTGTCACACCTAATGTGATTTGCACTAGGGTTACACAATTTGCCCTGCAGGCAGGAAAAATGGCAACTGTGACGTGAACTAACAGTGACGATTGATTTTATTTTACAGCCAAAAAAGGAATTTTTTTTAATTTGCACAACTGTCACACCTAATGTGATTTGCACTAGGGTGACACAATTTGCCCTGCAGGCAGGAAACATGGCAACTGTGACATGAACTAACAGTGATGGCTGATTTTAACAGCCAAAAAAGGTATTTTTTTTTAATTTGCACAACTGTCACACCTAATGTGTTTTTCTCAAGTGTGACAATGAGCAAGAAAACTTGCCAGCGGAGTTCCCCTTTAATGCAGTGGTCCCCAACTAGGGTGCCTCCAGCTGTTGCAGAACACACGGACTGATATATTTCAGCCCTTTGAATACTGTAGTAGTTAGTTTCTTTAAAGAAAAAAAGCTTGCCAGCAGAGTTCCCCTTTTAAGCAGTGGTCCCCAACCAGGGTGCCTACAGCTGTTGCAAAACACACAGACTGATATCTTTCAGTCCTTTGAATACTGTAGTAGTTAGTTCTTTGAAGGAACTTAAGTTTGATTATGGAGTACCCCTTTTAACCAGCGGTTCCCCCCCAACCAGGACTGATATATTTCAGTCCTAGAAAGGGCTTTTTTGGGTGCTGTCCTTGAAGCAGATGTTACACTAGTGCTTTAGGAGTAAACTGGACCCTGAATACACCACCTAGCAGCAACCTAGCTATCACTTTCCCTATACAGCAGGAGCAGCTTCTCTAACCCTCCACTTCCTAAGCCTGCAGCATGCTGAATGAGGCTAAAATAGGGTCCGTGCAAGAGGTAGGAGAGTCTGGAAGGGAGGGACTGCTGCTGATTGGCTGTAATGTGTCTGCTGACTCTGACTCACAGGGGCAAAGTTTACTGCAATGTTAAAGTACAGGGGGCGGATCGAACTTCACATATGTTCGCCCGGTGATGCGAACGCGAACATGCGAAATTTGCCGCAAAATGTTCGCTGGCGAACAATTCGCGACGTCTCTACTGAGGAGGTGGTCATGGTGCACTCTGTAAAAGAGTTCAAAAGGGGTCTGGATGCATTTTTGGAGAATAATAACATCGCTGGTTATGTATACTAGATTTATAGGGACAGAACGTTGATCCAGGGATTTATTCTGACTGCCATATTTGGAATTTTTACCTCTAGTATGAGGGTTTTTGGCCTTCCTCTGGATCAACTCAGTAGGGACTCATTAGGGTTATAGATTGAACTTGATGGACTCTGGTCTTTTTTCAACCTTATGAACTATGTTACTATGTTAATAAAACTTCAATAGGAGCGCACCTTACTTTTTCACATTTTCCTTTAGATAGAGAACAGGACCTGTGAGAGTCTGCAGGACCTGAATTAAGTCACATGATTGTATAACATGTTATGTAAATGTTGACACATGTTCTCCCTGAGAGCACCAGCTTCCTCTATGACCTGCATCTTGACCAATGGCTTTAATCCAGCCCCCCACAATATAAAGGAGTGGCCATTACAATTCTGCTTCTTCTGCTTCAAGGAGCTTCTTGCTCTGGTACAATCAGTCTTTTCTGAGGCAGCAACCACCAAAGATCTCCGTGCAGATGATCAACATCTGGAAGTCCACAAAGCTACAGTCTCTCCAGTAAGTCTCAAGTTTATGTCTGCTGTCACTACAGTCACTACAAGTAGTCAAGTCCTATCTAAAAGTCAAGTTAATTACAATTATAATTAGTCCAGCATGCTGAGAGGTCCTCTGGATCCTGGCCGTCTCTCTGAGAATTCTGGCCTTAGCTGTGAAGATAATTACACCTGTTTTCTCCTCAGTAAAGAGTCTCCGTTTGACCATAACTGGTTGTGGATTCTCATTTCATTACTAGCTATTGGGATAGCGGAGAATCCGGGTGTGTGGTGTTCCGGAAACCGAAAACCACACTGGCATCAAGGACAATAGGAGTTAATAACCTCTGGCCTCAAGGGGTTAATACCATCCAACCCCACCACCTACACCGCAAAATCCAGTGGTTCTGCCATACTACACCCAGGTCCACATCACCTACAGCTGTTGTTCAACTACAACTGACATGATGAGAGTTATAGTTCAGGTAGAGGGTGCCTTCAGCTGTTGTATAAGTACAACTGCAAGCATGCACCTATAGCCAAAGGGCATACTGGGAGTTGTGGGGCTCCAGTTGGTGGAACCTACAACTCACAGCATACACTTTTGTTTTTAAGCCTATGATGCTACAGTTAGAGCACAGTGACAGGTTTACAGTAAGTTTCTCGATTTGAGTTGTGAAAGATCTGCCGTGTAGTGGGAAACTTGTTGTTAACCCAACTGTTTTTTTTTAAATAAAAAAAATAAGACACCTACAAGAAATAAAGAGCAAAACACACACACCCTTTTACAGTTACTACCCCACATAAAAATTAAAAACATTTCATACGACACTGTTGCCAAACTGCAGCTTCCAACATGTACGGTCTGTAAGTGCATGCTGGTAGTTGTAGTTTTGCGACAGCTGGAGGCACACTGGTGGGTAAGCACTCAGTTAGTTTCTGTTACCTAACTGGGTGTTTTCTCACCAGTGAACCTCTAGCTGTCGCAAAACTACAACTCCCAGCATGAACTGAAGCTGAAGGGCATACTGGGAGTTGTAGAGATACAACAGCTGGAGGCACGCATGTACAACTCACAGCATGCCCTGATATCCATTTGCTGTTCGTGCATGCTGGGAGTTGTAGTTATGCAAGATCTTAATGGCCACAATTTAGAGACCACTGTACAGTGATCTCCAAACTGTGGCCCCTCAGATGTTACTAGGTAACTACTCACCTCCTGGCTCCCATCAACAGCATGATCGCCGCTTGCCACTGCTTGAGGAGGACCTCCACCTTTGCTCACATCACAATTCTCCCGCTCTGCCCGGATTACCATGGGTGGGTAGAGCAGGGGAACTGAACTTTAACCCTCGTGCCACCTCCACGATCTGCTATTGGTCGGTCACCCCCGCCACCTCACTCCTATCACTTCAGGGTGATTGAAGCTGTTTAAGACAGCCCTGAACAGCCTTATTTACCGGGTCACCGGAGACACATATGACCTGGAATCGCTGCAAAATATCCTGTCTTTATTGACAAAGGGGGGGGGGGCTGTAATGATTATTCTGCTGGTGAGGTCTCTGTGTACATACATTACATTACTTATCCTGTACTGATCCTGAGTTATATCCTGTATTAGCTAAACACAAAAAGCCCAGAATGGGGAAGGGGTAATCACACTTTACAATACCAAAACCCCAATCACCCGAGGGTGAGGGGGAATAAAACCCCTATAACAAAAATCCCCTTCTTATTAAATTCCTATGGTGTATTAAAATGTCACTTTTATTTATACTATTTAAAGGTTCCAAAGTAAATTGCTTTAAAAACATCAGCATAGTCCCTGTATGAGCCTTTGCAAATTATTATTATATCTAGACCTCTGCAGCACGTCTAGTTAGGGACTAATAGCTGTTATTAAAATCACAATTACTATGTCTCCCCTACATGTTTCGTGGTACCAACCACGTCTTCAGGGGCTCTGAGACATACTAACACGTGCAGGAGGGGGAGGCTCCTTATATGACGTTCTGGAGGTCCTCACCTTACTAATTTGCCAGTCCTATGCTGTTTAGCAGAAAGGTGGATAGTACTGTCCAATAAGGACTCACCTTTTATAGAGGTCACTGTGTCAAGTTATTAGTTCCAGCGCCGGTATGTAGCAAAGCTCCGGCGTTTTGTTGTGATCTGCTTCCTGTTGTCATCATGTGATCAACATGTGATCTTTCCCCCGATCTCGCGCGTACTTAGGAGTTGTTTACAATCTCCTGAGCGCAAAGCCGCGAGAGGTGCCGTACCTCCCGCGCATGCGTGTAAACTTTAAAAGAATACCGGAGAGGTCTTTACAGTGCGCATGTCAAGGCACTTAGAAATTTTTTTTTTAGGAGTGTTCTCAATTAGTAAATCTGAATGCCACAACCTGACCTATATATCGGGATACCATTAATAAAGATTTATAAATCATCTTGTAATTTTCATTATTTCAAGGTTTACATTTAAAGGTAAGTATTAATTAGTTTTATATCTTGATGCAGAAGAAAAAGTGAAAAAAGCCGGCAGACTCACCATGGACTTCTTTTTCAGGGTTGTTTCTTTATTGCATACTCACATATAAAAACTGGTACAAAAGGAGGGAGAGAGGGATCACAGTGGGGGGTATTCACTGTCTGGCGACAGAATCTGTTTAGCTCGGTGTTCGAGCTTCTTCTGGCCTGGACCCGGCCAGGCCAGAAGAAGCTCGAGCACCGAGCAAAACAGATTCTGTCGCCAGACAGTGAATACCCCCCACTGTGATCCCTCTCTCCCTCCTTTTGTACCAGTTTTTATATGTGAGTATGCAATAAAGAAACAACCCTGAAAAAGAAGTCCATGGTGAGTCTGCCGACTTTTTTCACTTTTTCTTCTGCATCAAGATATGTGATTTGCTATTACTAGTCAGAGCACCACCGTCACTTCGGGGAACACTCCTACACGTCCCATAGTCCAAGTCCGTGTGAATATCAGCAGCAGTGTCGGACATAACACTTTTTCTTTGAACATTTATTAGTTTTATATTTACAATAAACCTGACAGATCAGTAACAAATATATATCTTCAGACTACTTGTTCTTATAGTCACAGACCACCCCAAAAAAAATGAAGAGGAAAGAAGGGGGTAGGGGAATAAAATGTGAAAAGAATAAAAAATAATAAAGAAAGACAAATGGGGAGGGGAGGGGGGGGGAGGGCCAGGAGAAATTAAAAGGAAAAGGAAAAAGAGGGGAGGGAGAGAAGCAGGGGGGGGGGAGGAGGGGGGGGGGGGGTTCCCCCAGTTAGACTATTCATACAGTTTCTACAATAGTCTCTAGGGAGTAGTATAAAGGACTGACTATCATGTTACTCCTGTTGACTGTCATATATCAACTAGGAGAGCACGTGTAAAAACATGAACCTTTATCTAAATTAATTCAGAATCCAAAAAGTTTTGAAATTTTTGAAATTTTTAGGAAAATGTTGTTTGATGAGAACAATACCGAAAAAATCAAAATAAAGATTCTATATAGAAAAATATATAAAGAAAAAAGTGTGTCAAATAAATGCCCCAAATTAAAAACCTTCATTTAGGCCATAGAGACTTCTAGTACATAATCTGTATATCCATCTGGACTCCTCTTGCAACTAGTGTTGCTCACGAATATTCGCAATTCGAATATTATTCGCGAATATCGCATATTCGTGAATTTCGCGAATATATCGCTATATATTCGTAATTACGAATATTCGTTTTTTTTTTTTCTTCACAGTACACATCACAGTGATCACCCCTCTCTGCTTCCAGCTTGTGTGGTGTAAAGAAGGCTGTAATACTACTGTGTGAGACTGGCGTGCAAAAATTCGCATATGCGAAAATTAGCATATGCTAATTTTCACATATGCTAATTTTCATGTATGCTAATTTTGTATGTGCTAATATTCACATATGTTAATTTTCGCATACGCGAATTTACGCATATGCGAAAATATAACGAGAATTTAACGAATATGCGAATATTCGCGAATATATGACGAATATTCGTCCATATATTTGCGAATATTCGCGAATTCGAATATGGCCTATGCCGCTCAACACTACTTACAACAAGAGTTTGTCCATATTGCCTTTGCATTGGCCCAGATTTTTTTGACATACTCCCATAAATTGGATGTCATATATGTTGGCACTATGTGCTGACCTCATGTGTCTTGCAAGAGGTGTATCAGCATTGGTACGAATGGTGCTCAGATGTTTTGAAATTCTCCTTTTGAAATCTTGTGTTGTTTTGCCAACATATAGCTTATCACAACCGCATTTCGCAATGTAAATTATATTCTTAGTAGAATAGTTAATGAATTGCCGAATTTGGTAACTTCGTCCATCTAATGGGTTTGTAAATGTCTGTGCTCTTGGTATAAATTAGCAAAATTGGCAATGGCCACATGGATATGAGCCCACTACTCTTGTTGTCAATCTGGCCTGCACATCTTTTGATGAAGAAAAATGACTTCTGACTAAAATATCCTTCAAATTAGGTCCCCTCCTAAACGTCACCTGGGGTTTGTCCCCGACTGCCACCCTAAGATCCGGATCCGAGTATAGAATGGGCCAGAATCTGCGTAAGATATTGTATACCTTAGTACTGTACCCATCATATGTACCAATACATCTAATAAGGGAGGAAGGTTGTGCTTCTCTTGTGGAGGTTAGCAAGGTCCTTTGGTCACTCCTCTGTGCCCTATATTGGGCCTTCTTCACATGAGCCAAGGGATAACCCCTATCTGTAAATCTCTTATGAAGTTCATCAACCTCTTGCTGAAATGTATTAGAAGTTGAACAATTGCGCTTAGCCCTTAAAAATTGACCAACAAGTATGCTCTTCCTTAAAGAAACAGGGTGCCAGCTTTGCCAATGTAATAGGCTGTTTGTGGAAGTGGATTGTCGGAATACTTTGGATTTTATATTCATAGTCAATGCATATAGTCTTCAAAAGTGAAGTGCATCCCTATTGTGTTGTGATTTAGTGCTTCAATAAAATAAGTGAATAAAGTGCTATCCCATCCCACAAAATTAAAATATCATCAATAAACCTCCCCCCAAAAATAATGTGTTTAATATATATATCTCAAATGTGTCAGAAAAAACATATCCACTCTCCCACCACCCAAGAAAAAGGTTAGCATAATTTGGTGCACAAGTGGACCCCATTGCGGTGCCTTGCGTTTGAAAATAAAAAGTGTCATTAAAGAGAAAGTAGTTATGGGTTAACACAAAAGTGAGTAAATCAATTACAAACTCAGTGTGTGCCCTACAGTGAATGCTCCGAGTGTTTAAGAATTTTTGTGCCGCATTAATCCCAAATTCGTGCCTTATATTGGTGTAAAGACTCTCAACATCAATGCTAAATAAAGTGGTGGAGTAATTTACTATTATATCTTGTAATTTTGTGACTGTGTCTTTTGTTTCCTTCAAAAAAAGACGGAAGGGAGGTGACGTGTGGTGCTAGAAACTGATCCACATATAGGCTGGCTCCCTGTGTGAGGTTGTCATTACCGGATACTATAGGACGACCCCTTAGGGGTCGAGTGTCCTTGTGCGTTTTAGGTAGGGTGTAAAAAGTCGCAATTGTTGGGCTTGGATTATAGATGAAATTAAATTCATCCATAGATATCAAGTTGCTATCCTTGGCCCTTGTCAGGAGTGACTTTAGTTCATTCAAGAAAGATGTTGTAAGGTCCGATCTTAGAACTCAATATTTTCCAGTATCCTCAAGTAAACTCATGGTCATATGTATATACTCACTTTCATCCAGGATAACGACATTGCCTCCTTTGTCGGAGCTTTTTATTACAATGTCGTTGCTGCATTTAAGATCTTCTAATGCCTTACGTTCCCCTGGAGTGAGGTTGGAGTGTACTAAATTGGAAGACGGCCTTATTTTTTCTATTTATTTAATTGACAAAAGTTGACAAAAGTATCAATATTTCCATACTGGGATATGGATGGTGCCACTCTGGATTTTGGCTTTAGATTTGTTTAGGGGCCTTCACACCCTCTTATGCCCTCTGCACTTTCCAAAAATAGGTCTTCTAGGGCCTCCATGGCCACCAATTCATTTCTTGTGTTTGTTGAATTTGGATCAACATGTTGTTGATGCCATTTATGCAGACAAAGTTTGCGGGCAAAAAGATTTATGTCTTTCACCCATGTGAATGTATGGAATTTTGGTGTGGGTGTGAAAGATAAACCCTCCTTTTCCCCTCGGTAGGTGTAAGCTTTGCCGTACGCAAAATCTGTAAAATCCCTAATGTACTTGTTATGTTTTTTCTCCTTTAGTTCGTTTTTAAAGGTCTCCAAATTTTTGGGGAGTTTAACCTCCAAAGAGGCAAAATCTGGATTACTGATAAAGGCCTGAATTTCTTGGATTTCGTTCTCCAACTGAGTATTTATAGTTTTCAAATATTTTTTCTCGTATTTACACAGGTAACTGATCATCTGTAAGGAATTTTCAGTTAATAGTTGTTCCCAACCTTGTATAAAGGTGATATCCTCTCTGTGTGAATTCAGAGTTATTGGAATCCTCAGGCCTCTATAGACATTTTTTTGTTGCAGATATGTTTCAAAGCTGGAGCCTTCCCACCAGGACCTCACACAGTTCTTATATGTTTTAGTCAGATTACGGAATGCCTGTTGTATATCAATTTGGTCTAGTGGGAGATTTAGAGTAGAAAAAACGTGGCTCGCTTCGGTATTGAAATGATCTAAACTAAATTTTTGAGATAAGAAACCCGCCATGTTGCGGTGTTAAATATATAGGTTTGGGCAAACAAAGGGGCATGACCCCTATCAATAGCTAAACACAAAAAGCCCAGAATGGGGAAGGGGTAATCACACTTTACAATACCAAAACCCCAATCACCCGAGGGTGATGGGGAATAAAACCCCTATAACAAAAATCCCCTTCTTATTAAATTCCTATGGTGTATTAAAACGTCACAAAAAAAGAAAAATAAAAAATAAAACATTTTTTTTTCAAATTGCCTTGACATGCGCACTGTAAAGACCTCTCCGGTATTCTTTTAAAGTTGACACGCATGCGCTGGAGGTACAGTACCTCTCGCGACTTTGGGCTCAGGAGATTGAAACAACTCCTAAGTACGCGCGCATGCGCGAGATCGGGGGAAAGATCACATGTTGATCACATGATGACAACAGGAAGCAGATCATAACAAAACGCCGGAGCTTTGCTACATACCGGCGCCGGAACTAATAACTTGACACAGTGACCTCTATAAAAGGTGAGTCCTTATTGGACAGTTCTATCCACCTTTCTGCTAAACAGCATAGGACTGGCAAATTAGTAAGGGGAGGACCTCCAGAACGTTATATAAGGAGCCTCCCCCTCCTGCACATGTTAGTATGTCTCAGAGCCCCTGAAGACGTGGTTGGTACCACGAAACATGTAGGGGAGACATAGTAATGGTGATTTTAATAACAGCTATTAGTCCCTAACTAGACGTGCTGCAGAGGTCTAGATATAATAATAATTTGCAAAGGCATTATACTTGCTCATAAAGGGACTGTGCTGGTGTTTTTAAAGCACTTTACTTTGGAACCTTTAAATAGTATAAATAAAAGTGACGTTTTAATACACCATAGGAATTTAAGGGGATTTTTGTTATAGGGGTTTTATTCCCCATCACCTTCGGGTGATTTAGGTTTTGGTATTGTAAAATATCCTGTATTATACTCCAGAGCTGTACTCACTATTCTGCTGGGGAGGTCACTGTGTACATACATTACATTACTTATCCTGTACTGATCCTGAGTTATATCCTGTATTATACTTCAGAGTGGCCCCACCCATTGAGTGGCCCACCCCATTGCCCCTCCTCTTTTGTGGCTCCACCCATGGCCCATGCCCCGGATCTTTTGGAGGCCTAGCAACGCCCCTGGTATGAACCCCGTGCATCTCTGCTTCTCTGTATGGACCCTGTGCATCTCTGCTTCCCTGTATGAACCCCTTGCATCTCTGCTTCCCTGTATGGATATAATTCTCTGTCAATCTTGTTTGCACACTCTCATATGCGCAAATACTTAGTCCTGTTCCATACCACGGATCGTTGTCGGGCCTGTCTGCGAAGGAGCCTCTATGCTTACAGCCGGCGCTTCCGTGATAACCTGTATGTCTGCGCAGTCCAAGCTGCGCAAACACTTAGATTCTACATCATAGGTAGTGGCTTCTTTTTCTTATGATGGCTGATAGTGTAAATTAGGTTTTTCTTTCTCCATTAATTACCTATGAGAGATTTTTGGCTATATATTTTTACTCTCTCTTTTGTTATTTTGTAACATCCAATTATCAGGAAAATTGTTTGTTTTTCTAAAGACTAAATGGCATTCCTCTACTTAATCAGATGTAGTTGTTATATTTTATCTTTTTACTCATTAGTATTTTTATGTATATTCATATACACACATTTATATTCTTAATTTTTGGGTAGCGCAATGTTATAATCCATTCATGTATTTTTTGTTTCTCCAAAAACACTCTTCATTTTCTTTCCTTTTTCCAAAGTGTGGTATCACTTTCCATCTTTTTCCTTTAATTGCCTAGGAGTTTTTAGGTTATTTTTGTTATTATATATACTTTATAGTGTTGTTCATGTTTTTATTTTTCTTTCTCTTTTCTTTTTTCCTTTTTTACAGGATGAGCCTTTTTATCGAGGGGTGACCCTCCACTTCCAAAGGGCTGAGTCAAAATCAGGTGAGTAGATCCCATTTACTTTATTTAATTATTTTTACTTTGGATTTAAGCAATTTTAAGAAAAAGGGTATGTAGAAATACTTATTAATAAAAACTATATTGCATACCCAGATATAAATGTTCTTTTAGAAATGCATTAAATGCCACTTTACCTTATTATTTGTCTCTCTTTGAAAAAATCCTGTTTTTTTTTGGACCTGTTATGCACTTGTCACGATTTAATCTCTTGTTTCCGAAATAATATCATGGCTGTGTAGATTATTTAACTTTTGTCACAATTGATTAAATTCTTATGTTTGGCCGGTTTCAAAGGAATGCTGAGAATTTTATAAACCCCCCAAATTTCAAGCAAGTTGTATCTTCCTTATGTACATCTCAAATATGTCTCGCTAAGGGAGTATCTGCCCCTGTTCGTATAGAACTAAGGTGCTTTGACACCCTTCTCCTCAATTGCTGGGTAGTCTTCCCCACATATAATTTGGGGCATCCACATTCTGCAATGTAAACAACTCCAGTTGCCTGGCAATTTATAAAATCTCTTATTTCATCCCATCATTTGGATTGGTGAACTCTTTCTTTTTTGGTAAATACCTACAAAAAGTGCATTGTCACAGCGAGCGCTACAGTCCCCGGCTCTGGACCGGAGCGCCCGCTTCCTCTCCTCCTCTCCCCGGACATACCGACCGGGAGCACGGGATCCCTTGTGTCAGGGACGCGGCTGCCGTGGCGGCTGGTCCCCGCTCACGCGCCGCTTCCCTGTCTAACTCACCATGCACCCCGCTCCACACGCCGCTCTCTAGGGCGCGCGCTCCGACTTCAGTAAATTTAAAGGGCCAGCGCACCATTGATTGGTGCGCTGGCTAATAGTTCCCTGCTCCTTCCCCATAAAAGTTACCTGCCCCTTCCTGCCCATGCCGGATCTTTGTGCCCTAGTGCCTCTGAGAAAGTGTTCCATATAGTGTGTATTACCTTGCCTGTTGCCTAACCCGTTGCTACCGCCTACTCGCCTTTGAACCCTTGCCGCCTGCCCTGACCTCTGCTTTGTCCGACTACGCTCCTGCCTGCTCCTTGTGTACCACGCCATATCAGCTGCCAGAGAGGTCGAGTTGCTACTGGAGGATACGACCTGGTGGTTACCGCTGTAGCAAGTCCATCCCGCCTTGCGGCGGGCTCTGGTGAAAACCAGTAACCACTTAGAACTGGTCCTCTGGTACAACCCGCGCCATCGCCTCTCTGGTCAAGAGGATCCACTACCAGTCCTGCCAGTATGTGACATGCATCCTCCACATGTGTACGATCTCTTCGTGTTTGATCTTAACCACATCGCTTCTGATTTTTCTCTATAGTGACTCCGTACTTATTGTTCCCTGATGTTTCTTCCTCGGCGATATGTCACGCTCAGATTGGGGGTAAATCTCCATCAGCTTGGAGAATTGGCCAGTATTTCTTTATTATGTTCATGACTTGTTTGTTATTCTGGACCAAAGTTCCAATGCATCAAATCTTTTGGGGTTCCTGTATTGGCACTTTGTCCCTTAACAATTCTGATCTTGGGGTGGCCCTAGCAAAGGCTCTAAGTAGGACTTTAATAGGGTACTCCTTGGCAAAAAATCATTGGAAGAGGAGATTACACTCTTCCAATAATGGCTCCTCACTGGAGCAATTTCATCTTGCCCTAAGATATTGCCCCATTGGAATCCCGTTTTTAAGGGGTCTCAGGTGATAGCTTCTCCATTTCAGGACGCTATTTGTGGAAGCTATCAAGCAACAGGATTCCCTTTACATTAGTAATAACCCCACGCTAAAGGGAATTATAGCATAACAGAAGAAAGCATTTACCAGGGTTCACAAAATATTAAACTTTATTGAGGAGAATAAAATCTATTTAAAAGTACATGACGTAATTCCCGAGAACAGGAGTCAGAAGAGATTTAAACCAGCATGACACTAGACCATTAGTAAAGGTTCATAGCATAACAAGAGTGAAAAGATTTTACATATTATAAGTGCAAGTGCATATAATAATTACATATATAATAAGAAAGACATTATAATAATATATATAAATACCCAGTGGTTTACAAAAGGAGTAGGGAATGAGCCTTTACAGCCCGACGTTTCGCCAGCGGCACTGGCTTCTTCCGGAGCTATAAGATTTAAAGGAACAGTACGCCCATAATTAGTTTTACACCTATGCTTCACTTATAAATTCCTGTCCCTCCCACACATCCCTGCCGGATCTCTGTTGCCTTGTGCCATTGAGAAAGCGTTACTGAGTCTTGCCTTACCGTTTTTTTGTCCCCTTGTTCTGTGACCTGACCTTGCTCCTGTGCCGCCTGCCTACTGACCACCTATCCTTCCTACAAGTTGCTGTATTCCTCCTGTGCCTCAAATATCCTCAGCCACCTGTGTGGTCGAGTCGTGCCAGGGGGTAGCGACCTGGGTGCCGCCAGCTGTAGCAAGACTGTCCCGCTTTGCGGCAGGCTCTGGGGAAAACCAGCGGCACCTTAGACTCCGCACCCTTATACGGCCAGCATCATCTGCCACACAGGTCCAGCAGATCCACTACCTCCAGCTCAAGGGAAGTTCTTAAAGGGTATATGAGAAAGAAAGGTTACTTTTGGATTGCTCAAAAGGGGAATCTATAGGAGCACAAAGTACAATCAAAACAAAAAATCCACAGAAAAACTACAGATCATGATGCAAAAATGAACCTGTCTGCAAAAAAATAAGTTATAGCAGTCAGAATAGGAAAATTTTGCCTAGAAACAATAATTAGTTTCACTTTACATTTGGAGATAAAATGAATGAAGTCATTGCAAAGTACAATTGGTGATGCAAAATACAAGCCCACATATGGGTCTATAGATGGAAAAATAAGAGTTATGGCTATTAGAAGGCGAGGAGGAAAAAAAGAAACCTCAAAAATGAAAATTGGCTTGGTCCTGAAAGTTTTAAGGACAGATGTTAATTGCCCCCCTATTTTGCTCTTTCTTCAGTCTAGGATGTCGACATTAGTAAATACTGAGGGAATAGTGAAACATGTTATTGAAATGCAAATATATAATATAGTCTAATGTCCATGTTTTAAGAATTATTCCATGTTAAATAAGTATTTCAGAAGTACAAAACTACCTGGAAACTTCAGAGCTTCCAATCTTAAATAAATTACTGTGATATAGATAGTCACATCTGAGCAAATGTGAGTCAGATGATTAGCAGCTATAAATAAATATAGCTCAAGCTCCTTTCCTCTCCAGTTGTACTATGAAGTTCCCATGATTATGAACCATGTCACACTAATTCCTATGTGATAGGACACCGCCAACTTTAATCACTGTGAACAGATGTCCTTTTATGTGTCTGTGCGGTTCCTTATTAATAAAAACTTCTCAACTGCAGACCTGACAGATAGCAATTCTGTAATTTATCACAGATCACAGTTTATCTTTATGTTTTTGAATTGAATCATGTGATACAGTACAAGTAGAACCCAATAGGAATATACACAATCATTGATCATAGTATATTAGCAAATCACAAAAAAGAGAAAAGCGTGTAATGCTTTATTAACACATAAACAAACATCACATATTGCTAAAATTTGCCAAAAAGATAGCAGGTTTAAAAAAGATGATCAGGCACAAATATGGAAACTGCATTAGATGTAAAGAAAAAACACCTAAATAGTTGAGAAGACTGCCAATGTGAAGGACTTGGAGTTAATTCTGAACAGTGTATTAAAGCGAAACTTACAGCTGGCTCACCCGCATTAAACCTAATACACGTGAAGTATACGGGGGACAAAGTAAGAGTGGACTAATGTGTTAAGGAAACTCAGTGTGTGGTATAATGTGTGGTGATAGTTCTGCAGACAAAGTTCACTTATCACAACTCCAATTGAAGAGGTCATCATTATCCAAGCATCGGGAAGGAAATCCTCAAATGCAGGGATTTTGGATAACCACTTTTTCAGTTTACTGAGTAAATTGCAGGATCACTGTGTGCAAAAGGTTACACTGTTGCAATTAAACTAAGTGAAAAGCCACAATCGCAGTTAACTGAAAATGCTGGGACATGTAGTACTTGTGAAGACAATCTGGACTGACAAGACCGTCCCTTACCTACGTTTCATCGGGTGAAGCTGACAAGTTAATTAAAATGATTCTGCTGATCTGCTGATCAATATATATATATATATATATATATATATATATATATATATTAATACTTATATATATTTATATCCCATTTCTAATGCTGAAAAAAGATATCTGTTACCTACTCTTAACCTATACACCATGTTCCTGATGTCATGTTCCTGATCTTGCTATCTGCTCGTGACTAAGATGGAAACCCTGGAATGAGGAAGATACAGATTGTATAGAAGGACAAGGATCTGGAATTTTCCAGTATGAGAGCTACAGTAAATGAACTTTGCTAATATATACAGAGATAAAGCTCAAATAACCAATCAAAATGTAACATGAAGATTTTGACATCATAACTAAACCTCCCTTTTTTTGTCAAATGTAAAACAATGTACTTCCGTGTAATTAAACAGAACTCCTTTGGGGCAGCTGCTTAGCGAGTATGCTGAGAAGGAGATATTATACCAACATTCTGTCTGGTTTGAATTTGCTTATGCCGGCCCTCAGCAATATGCAGCGGCGGTCACTCACATTTTAATGCCTCACCTCAAGCCATCCTTGACAGTTGGTGATGAGGGTGCGATTTTCTGTTCCCTGGACAACACTCAAGGTAAGAGCCAAATCTGGTGGGCCGACACCTTTACAGCCATCCAGGGCAACCCAGAACTGTCCAAACTAGGGGTCGCCAAAATCTCCAAAAAAACATGGTAAGTCTGATGATTTCTTTATGAAACTGTAGCTTATCTGTTTGTCTTTTGGGCAGACTTGAGAGCCTGAGAGATGGCCTTTGTCGACCCTCTAGAACTAGCCCTAGTGCCCGGGAATCTTCCCCCTGTGTGGTCTCAATTTCACAGAGGAGTTCTAGTCACAAGTGACTGATTGCTGCTGTTTAAATCTAAGGCCACAATTTTGCATATAAGGAAACATTGTTAGAGAACCAGTAAAATGTTCTTTTTGCCAACCTTAACATCAAAAATGCACCACTGAATAAGATTTCTTTTGGATCCCTTGAGCTTTAGGGAATTTAACAGACATTTTTCGATTCAGGAAAACATTTTGCTTGGATTTAGATTTTTGAGTTTCCTTGATCTACTCAGTGGATACGGTCAAGGGAATTAAAAGTGCCGAAGATTCTTGAATTTTTTTCCCTCTCTTTCTTATTTTATCTCTGGTAAATAGGTGTGCATCTGGTAAATTTTGTATTATGTACTTGTGATATTACATCAGTCAAGTGAAGTACTGTTGGTAAATTTTGGATAGAGGTAAGACAGTAAATGTGTTGTACCAATTCAGTATATGTACTGCTGACGTGAGATTCCAGTTCAGTATATGTACCAGAATGCAACTTTTGTACTGCTGATGTGAGATTGCAGTTCAGTATATGTACCAAGTGATACATTGTGTGTATCCTACTGCTGGTAGATCCAGTACAATATATTTTTACTGTATCCTTGATATCTTTTGTATACTGCTGATATCATGTATCAGTTCAATATTCAATACCAGAAGATTAGTATCAGGAAACAAATTTTGGTTATACCTATACGCACCCTTTTGTTTGTGCTGAGTACCGATCTTTGTTAATAGGGTAATTACACGGTCCTCACTACTCCCAAAAAATTCCATAAAAACTTTGAAATGGTTAAACTTTGATAGATATGAACAGTCTGCAACCAGACTTAGATAGAGAAGGTAGAACTGTATTTAAATGTGTCAGTTAATTGAGCCCTAATGTTTTTTTTCCTCAAAAAGAAATGGGTGACAAAGTTGTGCAAATAAAAGCATGTATGGCTGTGTAAAGAACTGTGCAGAGTGTGCAAAGATGGCAACTATATAGAAGTTTCAAAACTGTGTCTGTATTGTAACTTAAGTTGTTGAGTAAGATTGATTGTCTCAGTGTCTCCTAAAGAATGTTCCTTGGGGATTTTGGATATGGTAGTTTGAGTGGACAAATGGCTGTGTGCATTGTGTTGAAGAATTTGGTGGTTTTGGTCCGGGAACTGATGATGTGTACAAATGGTGAGACAGGTGAGGTCGGAGTGGATTGTTGTAAATAGCTTGATAGGATTAGAGAGATGGGGTCAGAGATAGGGACTTAACGTTTTGATGAAAAAGTATGTGATTAGTGAAGGGAAAAGCATGTGTTTATTAAGGCAGTTGAAAGTTTGGAATATACTGATGGTTAATGGATAGAGGTATTCATATACAGCAGTGTTATATATAGTATTCATATACATGTAGTATTTATATACAGTAAAAAGCTTAAAGGCAAAGGGAAATTAAGGTGACTGCTGCTGTTTAGGTGATGCTGCAGAAGACGCAGACCCAAGGAGTTGGATTAGCAGACCTGAAAATATTCATGTAAGTGATATTATGATACAAGAATGTAGAAGAGTCCGAAAAGTTTGTTGAAACTGTAAAACAGTGTTAATACTTTGTTTAGGAATGTACTGAAGGTGTCAGGTGAAGAGGATGACGATTATGAGGAGTGTTTAGTTCTATGGAATGCCGATGGTGTGCTAGGTCTCTGGGAAAGCTGTGTGTATGTAGTCATGGGATGATGTTCATAGAATGGTTCTTGTGATAAAAAGTATGTTGTATATGTGTGATATGTATTAATGAATTAGGAATGTATGGAGCATGGCCAGTGAATATTTTCTCTGGGAAGCTGTTTGTTTTGATTGTGTTAATTGAACTTTTTTGATAATATTTCATTAATTTCCTTGTTTACACAGTTGCACAGGATGGATGCCAAAAAATGAAATGTATCAGGAAATGTGATTAATTGTCTGATTACATTACAGGAGTAACAAGAAGAACTAGAAGAAGATTGGCTAAGGAAAATAAAATAAGATAAAAAGAACAAAAAAATTATCGCTATTTAATTGATAAATATTACCTAAATATTTAATATCAGCCAATTTCCCCCCCCCCCCAAAAGAGCTCTATATATTTTTTATTCTTTTACATTTTTGTTGAGAATGTGGGCCATGTGTGTTATGTGGGCCCTGTGTATTGTATGTCGGTATCGTTACATGTTACATGTGTCTTGTATGTCTCTTGTTGTAAAGTAGCGTAGAAATCCAGTGAGATTCTGGACGTTCAAAGGTTGTTGAGAACTGACCTAGCTTGAGGGAAAGCAGAGGACCAGGCTCAAAGGGGCGGTGACTGGTGGCATAGGGGATTGGGAGGAGAAAGGGGGGCATCCTTGAAAGGTGGGGCCATGTAGAAAGAATGTCAGCCTCCTCTTCTGAAATACAAAAATCACACTTGAAGAAAATGTATATATATATATATATATATATATATATATATATATATATATATATACACATATATATATATATAATTCTTTTTGCTGTTGCAAACTAAGTATGTTTATAGGACCTGCATACACAATGTGATGTACCTAAACATTCCACATTGCATGTATTTGAATAATACGAATTTTGAATGGATAACCTTATAATGATAATATTTTTTTCTCTTTTTACTTTTCCCCACCCCCCTGCTTCTTTCCTTTTTGGCAGCTTTGCTACTCTCAGATTATAATTACAATTGTTTTGAACTTATGAAGTTAAGAATCCAAGAGCCACGGTAAAATATCAAAGAATCCATGGTTGATGCTGAGTTATGAATGTAAGCTTGTTCCAAGTAATGTAAAGATGTAGTACATAGGACAGGATATATGGTGACCACACGCAGAATGAAGTTCTACTGCAATAAAAGACTCAATCTGAGCTGGTGGTTCAGAAAGTAGAGTTGAAGGTATTCACTGAGATGTGTAAAATATCTGAAGGTATGACACAATGAGTATGGGTACACTTTTATTACCGTCCACAAGTATGGGCCCATTGGAGTAAAGGTTTTTCTTAACTCCTTGGGGACGGAGCCCATTATAACCCTAAGGACGGGAGCATTTTTTGCAATTCTGATCACTGTCACTTTAAGCATTATTGTTACGCCGAGCGCTCCGGGTCCCCGCTCCTCCCCAGAGCGCTCACAGCATCCTCTCATTTGCAGCGCCCCGGTCTGACCTGCTGACTGGGTGCGCTGCAATATCACTCCCAGCCGGGATGCGATTCGCGATGCGGGAGGCGCCCGCTCGCGATGCGCATCTTGGCTCCCGTACCTGACCCGTTCCCCGGCTGTCTTGTCCCGGCGCGCGGCCCCGCTCCTTAGGGCGCGCGCGCGCCGGGTCTCTACAATTTAAAGGGCCACTGCGCCACTGATTGGTGCAGCAGGCTTAATCAGTATGTTCACCTGTGCACTCCCTACTTATACCTCACTTCCCCTGCACTCCCTCGCCGGATCTTGTTGCCATTGTGCCAGTGAAAGCGTTTCCTTGTGTGTTCCTAGCCTGTGTTCCAGACCTCCTGCCGTTGCCCCTGACTACGATCCTTGCTGCCTGCCCTGACCTTCTGCTACGTCCGACCTTGCTCTTGTCTACTCCCTTGTACCGCGCTTATCTTCAGCAGTCAGAGAGGTTGAGCTGTTGCTGGTGGATACGACCTGGTTGCTACCGCTGCTGCAAGACCATCCCGCTTTGCGGCGGGCTCTGGTGAATACCAGTAGCAACTTAGAACCGGTCCAACAACACGGTACACGCCAATCCCTCTCTTGCACAGAGGATCCACCTCCAGCCAGCCGAATCGTGACAGTAGATCCGGCCATGGATCCCGCTGAAGTCCCACTGCCAGTTGTCACCGACCTCACCACGGTGGTCGCCCAGCAGTCGCAACAGATAGCGCAACAAGGCCACCAGCTGTCTCAACTGACCGTGATGCTACAGCAGCTATTACCACAGCTTCAGCAACAATCTCCTCCGCCAGCTCCTGCACCTCCTCCGCAGCGAGTGGCCGCTTCCGGCCTACGATTATCCTTGCCGGATAAATTTGATGGGGACTCTAAGTTTTGCCGTGGCTTTCTTTCGCAATGTTCCCTGCACTTGGAGATGATGTCGGACCAGTTTCCTACTGAAAGGTCTAAGGTGGCTTTCGTAGTCAGCCTTCTGTCTGGGAAAGCTCTGTCATGGGCCACACCGCTCTGGGACCGCAATGACCCTGTCACTGCCTCTGTACACTCCTTCTTCACGGAGATTCGAAGTGTCTTTGAGGAACCTGCCCGAGCCTCTTCTGCTGAGACTGCCCTGCTGAACCTGGTCCAGGGTAATTCTTCTGTTGGCGAGTACGCCATCCAATTCCGTACTCTTGCCTCCGAATTATCCTGGAATAATGAGGCCCTCTGCGCGACCTTTAAAAAAGGCCTATCCAGCAACATTAAAGATGTGCTGGCCGCACGAGAAATTCCTGCTAACCTGCATGAACTTGTTCATCTTGCCACCCGCATTGACATGCGTTTTTCCGAAAGGCGTCAGGAGCTCCGCCAGGATATGGACTTTGTTCGCACGAGGCGGTTTCTCTCCCCGGCTCCTCTCTCCTCTGGTCCTCTGCAATCCGTTCCTGTGCCTCCCGCCGTGGAGGCTATGCAAGTTGACCGGTCTCGCTTGACACCTCAAGAGAAGACACGACGCAGCATGGAGAATCTTTGCCTGTACTGTGCCGGTACCGAACAATTCTTGAAGGATTGTCCTATCCGTCCTCCCCGCCTGGAAAGACGTACGCTGACTCCGCACAAAGGTGAGACAGTTCTTGATGTGAACTCTGCTTCTCCACGCCTTACTCTGCCTGTGCGGATATCTTCTTCTACCTTCTCCTTCTCTGCTATGACCTTCTTGGATTCCGGATCTGCAGGAAATTTTATTTTGGCCTCTCTCATCAACAGGTTCAACATCCCGGTGACCAGTCTCGCCAGACCCCTCTACATCAATTCTGTTAACAACGAAAGATTGGACTGTACCGTGCGTTACCGCACGGAACCTCTCCTAGTGTGCATCGGACCCCATCACGAAAAAATTAAATTTTTGGTCCTCTCCAACTGCACTTCAGAAATTCTTCTTGGATTACCGTGGCTTCAACGCCATTCCCCAACCCTTGATTGGTCCACAGGAGAAATCAAGAACTGGGGTACTTCTTGTCTCAGGGACTGTCTTAAACCGGTTCCCAGTACTCCCTGTCGTGACCCTGTGGTTCCCCCGGTATCCGGTCTTCCTAAGGCTTATATGGACTATGCTGATGTTTTTTGTAAAAAGCAAGCAGAGACTTTACCTCCTCACAGGCCTTATGACTGTCCTATTGACCTCCTCCCGGGTACTACTCCACCCCGGGGCAGAATCTATCCTCTGTCTGCTCCAGAGACTCTAGCCATGTCGGAGTACATCCAGGAGAATTTAAAAAAGGGGTTTATCCGCAAGTCCTCCTCTCCTGCCGGAGCTGGATTTTTTTTTGTGTCCAAAAAAGATGGCTCCCTACGCCCTTGCATTGATTACCGCGGACTTAATAAAATCACGGTAAAAAAACGCTACCCCTTACCTCTTATCTCGGAACTCTTTGATCGCCTACAAGGCGCCCACATCTTTACCAAACTGGACTTAAGAGTTGCTTATAATCTCATCCGCATCAGGGAGGGGGACGAATGGAAGACTGCATTTAACACCAGAGATGGACACTTTGAGTATCTGGTCATGCCCTTTGGCTTGTGCAACGCCCCTGCCGTCTTCCAAGACTTTGTTAATGAAATTTTTCGTGATCTCCTATATTCCTGTGTTGTGGTTTATCTGGACGATATTCTGATTTTTTTCTGCCAACTTAGAAGAACACCGCCAGCATGTCCGCATGGTTCTTCAGAGACTTCGGGACAATCAACTTTATGCCAAAATGGAGAAATGTCTCTTTGAATGTCAATCTCTTCCTTTCCTAGGATACTTGGTCTCTGGCCAGGGACTACAAATGGACCCAGATAAACTTTCTGCCGTCTTAGATTGGCCACGCCCCTTCGGACTCCATGCTATCCAACGTTTTTTGGGGTTCGCCAATTATTACAGACAATTCATTCCACACTTCTCCACTATTGTGGCCCCTATCGTGGCTTTAACCTGTTCAGGACCCATGACGTATGCATACGCCATCACACCCTGGGTCTTAAGGACCCATGACGTATGCATACGTCATGTCTTTTCCTGGTCTCCGCCGCTCACCCGGCGGAGATCGGAAGCGGATCCCTGCTGAAATCCTTCAGCAGGGATCCAGGGCAAACGCCGAGGGGGGCCATGTATGCCCCCCATGTCGGCGATCGCCGCAAATCGCAAGGGAAATCGCCCTTGCGATCTGCGGCGATACCGGGCTGATCGGGTCTCTGGGACCCGACCGCCCGGTAATTTCGCATGATCCCGGCTGTCACAGACAGCCAGGACCATGCTAAAGCATAGGAGCGAGGTGGCAAGCCTGCCACCTCCTCCTATACCCTGCGATCTGTCGGTTAGTTAACCGACCAATCGCAGGAGGGGGGGCGGTTACTTCCTCCCGTCCTGCCCGGCCCCTTGAAGTCCGGAGAGGACGGGAGGAAGACCGGAGGATGCGGCGGGGGACGGGGGAGTGCTGGGGACCGGCCCCGGTACTTACCTCGTCCCTGAAGACCCGGATCCCGGCGGGGAAGATGGCGGCGGCGGCGACAGGTGAGTACATCTTCAGCCGCGGTCGGGCCCTTTACAGCAATGCACGTCGCCGTAAAGCGACATGCATTGCTGTATTGGGACCCTATATACTACAACTCCCAGCATGCCCAGACAGCCCTTGGCGTCTGGGCATGCTGGGAGTTGCAGTTTTGCAACATCTGGAGGACTACAGTTTGGAGACCACTGTGCCCTTCCAGATGTTGCAAAACTACACATTCTCAGCATGCCCTTACTGTCCAGGCATGCTGGGAGTTGTAGTTCTGTAACATCTGGCCCTTCAGATGTTGCAGAACTACAACTCCCAGCATGCCTGGACAGTTTTGGCATACTGGGAGTTGTAGTTTTGCAACATCTGGAAGGGCACAGATTGGGAACCACTGTATTAGTGGTCTGCAAACTGTAGTCCTCCAGATGTTGCAAACT
This sequence comes from Hyla sarda, assembly GCF_029499605.1. Taxonomy (NCBI): domain Eukaryota; kingdom Metazoa; phylum Chordata; class Amphibia; order Anura; family Hylidae; genus Hyla; species Hyla sarda. The sequence continues at coordinate 52,319,903 of NC_079197.1, forward strand.
ACAACTCCAAGCATGCTGGGAGTTGTAGTTCGGTAACATCTGGCTCTAAAGATGTTGCCGAACTACTACTCCCAGCATGCCTGAGAATGTTTGGGAGTTGTGGTTTTGCAACAACTGGAGGCACACTGGTTGGGAAACATTGTCTGTTTCCTAACTCAGTGTTTCCCAACCCGTGTGCCTCCAACTGTTGCAAAACTATAACTACCAGCATGCACTGATAGACTGTGCTTGCTGGGAGTTGTAGTTTTGCAACAGCTGGAGGTCCCCCCCTGTGAATGTACAGGGTACTTTCACATGGGCAGGGGCTTACAGTGAGTATCAGGCTGCAAGTTTGCGATGCAGCAAATTTTGCGCGGCAGCTCAAACTCGCAGCGGGAAAATCGCTGTAACCCCCTCTGCCCGTGTGACTGTACCCTAAAAACACTACACTACACTAACACAAAATAAAATAAAAAGTAAAAAACACTACATATACACATACCCCTACACAGCCCCCCTCCCCTCCCCAATAAAAATGAAAAACGTCTGGTACGCCACTGTTTTCAAAATGGAGCCTCCAGCTGTTGCAAAACAACAACTCCCAGTATTGCTGGACAGCCGTTGACTGTCCAGGCATGCTGGGAGTTTTGCAACAGCTGGAGGCACCCTGTTTGGGAATCACTGGCGTAGAATACCCCTAAGTCCACCCCAATGCAAATCCCTAATTCAGGCCTCAAATGCACATGGCGCTCTCACTTCGGAGCCCTGTCCTATTTCAAGGCAACAGTTTAGGGTCACATACGGGGTATCGCCGTACTCGGGAGAAATTGCCTTACAAATTTTGGGGGGCTTTTTCTCCTTTCACCCCTTATGAAAAGGTGAAATTGGGGTCTACACCAGCATGTTAGTGTAAAAAAAAAATTTTTTTTACACTAACATGCTGGTGTTGCCCTATACTTTTCATTTTGACAAGAGGTAAAAGGGAAAAAAAGCCCCCCACAATTTGTAATGCAACTTCTCCCGACTATGGAGATATCCCATATGTGGGCGCAAAGTGCTCTGGGGGCGCACAACAAGGCTCAGAAGGGAGAGTGCACCATGTACATTTGAGGTGATTTGCACAGGGGTGGCTGATTGTTACAGCGGTTTTGACAAACGCAAAAAAAAAAAAAAACCATATGTGACCCCATTTCGGAAACTACACCCCTCACGGAATGTAATGAGAGGTGCAGTGAGAATTTACACCCCACTGGTGTCTGACAGATCTTTGGAACAGTGGGCTGCGCAAATTAAAAATTTTGGACAGCCCACTGTTCCAAAGATCTGACAGACACCAGTGGGGGGTAAATGCTCATTGTACCCCTTGTTACGTTCCTCAAGGGGTCTAGTTTCCAAAATGGTATGCCATGTGGGGGTTATTTTGCTGTCCTGGCACCATTTAGGCTTCCTAAATGCGACATGCCCCCGAGCAAAATTTGCTCTCAAAAAGCCAAATATGACTCCTTCTCTTCTGAGCATTGTAGTTCGCCCATAGTGCACTTCATGTCAACTTATGGGGTACCTCCATACTCAGAAGAGATGGGGTTACAAATTTTGGGGGCTATTTTCTGCTATTAACCCTTGCAAAAATGTGAAATTTGGGGGGAAGCACACATTTTATTGAAATTTTTTTAAATTTTTTTTTACATATGCAAAAGTCGTGAAAGACCTGTGGGGTATTAAGGCTCACTTTATTCCTTGTTACGTTCCTCAAGGGGTCTAGTTTCCAAAATGGTATGCCATGTGGGAATTTTTTGCTGTTCTGGCACCATAGGGGCTTCCTATATGGGACATGCCCCCCAAAAACCATTTCAGAAAAACGTACGCTCCAAAATCCCCTTGTCGCTCCTTCCCTTCTGAGCCCTCTACTGCGCCCGCTGAACACTTTACATAGACATATGAGGTATGTGCTTAGTCAAGAGAAATTGGGCTACAAATAGAAGTATACATTTTCTCCTTTTACCCCTTGTAAAAATTCAAAAATTGGGTCTACAAGAACATGCGAGTGTAAAAAATGGAAATTGTGAATTTTCTCCTTCACTTTGCTGCTATTCCTGTGAAACACCTAAAGGGTTAAAATGCTGACTGAATGTCATTTTGAATATTTTGGGGGGTGCAGTTTTTATAATGGGGTCATTTGTGGGGTATTTCTAAGATGAAGACCCTTCAAATCCACTTCAAACCTGAACTGGTCCCTGAAAAATTGTGATTTTGGAAATTTTGTGAAAAATTGGAAAATTGCTGCTGAACTTTGAAGCCCTCTGGTGTCTTCCAAAAGTAAAAACTCGTCAATTTTATGATGCAAACATAAAGTAGACATATTGTATATGTGAATAAAATAAAATAATATTTGGAATATCCATTTTTATTACAAGCAGAGAGCTTCAAAGTTAGAAAAATGCAAAATTTTCAAATTTTTCATCAAATTTTGGGATTTTTCACCAAGAAAGGATGCAAGTTACCAAAAATTTTTACCACTAAGTTAAAGTAGAATATGTCACGAAAAAACAATCTCGGAATCAGAATGATAACTTAAAGCATTCCAGAGTTATTAATGTTTAAAGTGACAGTGGTCAGATGTGCAAAAAATGGCCGGGTCCTAAGGTGTAAAATGGCTGGGTCCTTAAGGGGTTAACCAAGAAAAATGCCAATCCTAAGTCCTGGTCTCTTCAAGCATTTAAACATCTCAAGTCTGCCTTTTCTTCTGCTCCCGTGCTCTCCAGACCTGACCCATCTAAACCCTTTCTATTGGAGGTAGATGCCTCCTCTGTGGGAGCTGGAGCTGTCCTTCTACAAAAAAATTCTTCCGGGCATGCTGTTACTTGTGGGTTTTTTTCTAGGACCTTCTCTCCGGCGGAGAGAAACTACTCCATTGGTGATCGAGAACTACTGGCCATTAAATTGGCGCTTGAGGAATGGAGGCACCTGCTGGAGGGATCAAAATTTCCAGTTATCATATACACTGATCACAAGAATCTCTCCTATCTCCAGTCTGCCCAACGACTGAACCCTCGCCAGGCTAGCTGGTCGTTGTTCTTTGCCCGTTTTAACTTTGAAATCCATTTTCGCCCTGCTGACAAGAACATTAGGGCCGATGCCCTCTCTCGTTCTTCTGATGCCTCCGAAGTAGAGGTCTCTCCGCAACACATCAGTCCTCCGGACTGTCTGATCTCCACTTCTCCAGCCTCCATCAGGCAAACTCCTCCAGGGAAGACCTTCGTTTCTCCACGCCAGCGTCTCGGGATTCTCAAATGGGGACACTCCTCCCACCTCGCAGGCCATGCGGGCATCAAAAAATCCTTGCAACTCATCTCTCGATTTTATTGGTGGCCGACTCTGGAGACTGATGTTGTTGATTTCGTGCGGGCCTGTACTGTCTGTGCCCGGGATAAGACTCCTCGCCAGAAGCCTGCTGGTCTCCTTCATCCTCTGCCTGTTCCTGAACAGCCTTGGTCACAGATTGGTATGGACTTTATTACGGACTTGCCCTCATCCCGTGGCAACACAGTTGTTTGGGTGGTCGTTGATCGATTTTCCAAGATGGCACATTTTATTCCTCTTCCTGGTCTTCCTTCAGCGCCTCAGTTGGCAAAGCAATTTTTTGTACACATTTTTCACCTTCACGGTTTGCCCACCCATATCGTCTCGGATAGAGGCGTCCAATTCGTGTCTAAATTCTGGAGGGCCCTCTGTAAACAGCTCAAGATCAAATTAAACTTCTCTTCTTCTTATCATCCCCAATCCAATGGGCAAGTAGAAAGAATTAATCAGGTCCTGGGTGACTATTTACGGCATTTTGTTTCCTCCCGCCAGGATGACTGGGCAGATCTTCTACCATGGGCCGAATTCTCATACAACTTCAGAGTCTCCGAATCTTCTGCTAAATCCCCATTTTTCGTGGTGTACGGCCGTCACCCTCTTCCTCCCCTCCCTACTCCCTTGCCCTCTGGTTTGCCCGCTGTGGATGAAGTGACTCGTGATCTTTCCACTATATGGAAAGAAACCCAAAATTCTCTTTTACAGGCTTCATCCCGGATGAAAAGATTTGCTGATAAGAAAAGAAGAACTCCCCCCATTTTTGCTCCCGGAGACAAGGTATGGCTCTCCGCTAAATATGTCCGCTTTCGTGTCCCCAGTTACAAACTGGGACCACGCTATCTTGGTCCTTTCTAAGTCTTGTGCCAGATTAACCCTGTCTCTTACAAACTCCTTCTTCCTCCTTCTCTTCGTATTCCAAATGCCTTCCATGTCTCTCTCCTTAAACCACTCATCATTAACCGCTTCTCTCCCAAAGTTGTTTCTCCCACTCCTGTTTCCGGTTCATCTGACGTCTTCTCTGTGAAGGAGATTCTGGCCTCCAAGACTGTCAGAGGGAAAAGATTTTTTTTGGTGGATTGGGAAAACTGTGGCCCAGAGGAGAGATCCTGGGAACCTGAGGACAACATCCTAGACTAAAGTCTTATCCTCAGGTTCTCAGGCTCCAAGAAGATGGGGAGACCCAAGGGGGGGTACTGTTACGCCAAGCGCTCCGGGTCCCCGCTCCTCCCCGGAGCGCTCGCAGCATCCTCTCATTCTCAGCGCCCCGGTCAGACCTGCTGACCGGGTGCGCTGCAATATCACTCCCAGCCGGGATGTGATTCGCGATGCGGGAGGAGCCCGCTCGCGATGCGCATCCCGGCTCCCGTACCTGACCCGTTCCTCGTCTGTCTTATCCCGGCACGCGCGGCCCCACTCCTTAGGGCGCGCACGTGCCGGGTCTCTGCAATTTAAAGGGCCACTGCGCCACTGATTGGCGCAGCAGGCTTAATCAGTATGTTCACCTGTGCACTCCCTACTTATACCTCACTTCCCCTGCACTCCCTCGCCGGATCTTGTTGCCATTGTGCCAGTGAAAGCGTTTCCTTGTGTGTTCCTAGCCTGTGTTCCAGACCTCCTGCCGTTGCCCCTGACTACGATCCTTGCTGCCTGCCCTGACCTTCTGCTACGTCCGCTTGTCTACTCCCTTGTACCGCGCTTATCTTCAGCAGTCAGAGAGGTTGAGCCGTTGCTGATGGATACGACCTGGTTGCTACCGCCGCTGCAAGACCATCCCGCTTTGCGGCGGGCTCTGGTGAATACCAGTAGCAACTTAGAACCGGTCCACCAACACGGTCCACGCTAATCCCTCTCTGGCACAGAGGATCCACCTCCAGCCGGCCGAATCGTGACAATTATTAACTCTGGGATGCTTTTGCCTTTCATTCTGATTCTGAGATAGTTTTTTCGTGACATATTCTACTTCATGTTAGTGGTAAATTTTTGTCGATACTTGCATCATTTCTTCGTGAAAAATTCAAAAATTTGATGAAAAAATAGAAAATGTTGCATTTTTCGAACTTTGAAGCTCTCTGCTTGTAAGGTAAACAGACATTCCAAATAAATGATATATTGATTCACAAATACAATATGTCTACTTAATGTTTGCATCATAAAGTTGACATGTTTTTACTTTTGAAAGACAACTGAGGGCTTCAAAGTTCAGCAGCAATTTTCCAATTTTTCAAAAATTTTTCTAAATTGGAATTTTTCAGGGACCAGTTCAGTTTTGAAGTGGATTTGAAGGATCTTCATATTAGAAATACCACATAAATTACCCCATTATAAAAACTGCAACTGCAAAGTATTCAAAATGACATTCAGTAAGTGTGTTAACCCTTTAGGTGTTTCACAGGAATAGCAGCAAAGTGAAGGAGACAATTCTAAATCTTCATTTTTTTACACTCGCATGTTCTTGTAGACCCAGTTTTTTTATTTTTACAAGGGGTAATTGGAGAAAAGCCCCCCAAAATTTGTAACCCAATTTCTCTCGAGTAAGGAAATACCTCATATGTGTATGTCAAGTGTTCGGAGAGCGCAGTAGAGGGCACATAAAGGAAGGAGCAACAATGGGATTTTGGAGAGTGAATGTTTCTGAAATGGTTTTTGAGGGGCATGTCACATTTAGGAAGCCCCTATGTGCCAGAACAGCAAAAAAAAAACACATGGCATACTATTTTGGAAACTACACCCCTCAAGGCACGTAACAAGGGGTCCAGTGAGCTTTAACACCTCACAGGGGTTTGACGACTTTTCGTCAGATATGTAAATTAAAATATTTTTTTTTTTTATTAAAGTGCAGTTTTTCCCCCCAAATTTACCATTTTTACAAAGGTAATGGGAGAAAATGCTCCCCAAAATTTGCTCTGTGTTTCAAAAAGAAAATAATTTCCGCTGTAGTATTCAGCAGCTAAAAAGTACAGGAAGGATTAATATTTTTTAATAGAACTAATTTACAAATCTGTTTAACTTTCTGGTTGATTTAAAAAAAAAAAAAAGTTTTTCACCGGAGTACCCCTTTAAGTCCTTTGGCTAACCAATCTATGGTTTGTAATTCAAGGGTTCAAAGTCCGAGAGCGGCCAGAGAAAGTGGCCATCATAAAGATAAAACCAACATGAAGGAAACAGCCCCAGAAGCCAAGGGTCTGAATGGTAAAGGAGGCTGCCAACGCCGCAGAGCTCCTATTCCCCCACAATTATGGTACAAAGTGTACAGGTGCATAGGGAGTGTGGATTTTTTCTGGTTAGGTCTCTTGCAGGAACCGGCAATGCATGCTGAGAGAGACCAATGGAAGAAGAAGAGAGATTGTACAGGACAAAGCATCTAAAAGTTGGTAGGAAACTGTGTGTGCCAGCAGTCTTGTACCCCGTGTTAACATACGTGGCCTCATACGCTAAACAGAAGGGATGTGTGTAGTAATGTCCATATATTGGGTGGCCTCAGGATTCAACAAGGCAAAAAGAGGGTTTATACAGACTTCTACCTGACCAACACACTCCATAATCATCTTACCTGTTTCAGAGAATATGAGTAGACTTCATCTAACTGCCTAAGGTGGGCCAATATAAGGATGTCCTTGTCTGACTGTACTGAACTGTACTGTACCGTGGATACAATGGAAATGAGAGTGTGAGGCAAAAATAGAGGTACATTTTAATATTTTCTTTTTCAGCTCACTGTGAACGTCTCATCAGAATCACATAGCAGAGTGTTCCAGATCAGGGTCAAATGTAATTCTAAATAATAATAATAAATTAATTGTAACTAAAGTGAAAATTAGAAGCTTAGTACATTACATTTGAGTGCTGGACTAGCAGCTGAGTTTCTTAAATCAATAATCGAGACATTTTTTCCTACTGTGGTCATCTAAATAATTGTGGCTATCATTAGTACACATATTCGCTAATGGTTTACAACTAATATTGACACATTAACCCCTTAACGACCACGGGCGTAAATGTACGTCCTGGCTTGGCGGTACTTCGTGCACCAACATGTACATTTGCGTCCTGTGTATGACCGCGAGCATCGGATCGGTGCTATCAGCAGCCGGTGACCCGCCAGTAATGGCCGACATCTGCGATTGCGCGGATGTCCGCCATTAACCCATCAGATGCCGTGATCAGCACAGATCGTGCGTACATTAAAATAGATGATCGCATCACCCGCAGCACTGCCGCGGTGATCCGATCATCTGTAATGGCGGACAGAGGTCCCCTCACCCGCCTACGTCCATCTCCCGGCATCTCCTGCTCTGGTCTGAGATCGAGCAGACCAGAGCAGGAGCCGGAGCCAATAATACTGATCAGTGCTATGTCCTATGCATAGCACTGAACAGTATTAGCAATCAAATGATTGATATAAATAGTCCCCTATGGGGACTTAAAAAGTGGGGGGAAAAAAGTGGAAAAATGTAAAAATAAAAAGTAATAAAAAAGTGGAAAATCAAATTGTCCATTTTTCCCATTTTACCCCCAAAAAGCATAATTTTTGTAAACATATTTGGTTTAGCCACATGCGTTAATGTCCGAACTATCAAAATATCATGTTAATGATCCCGTACGATGAACGGTGTTTAATAAACTGGATAATAAAAAAAATATGTAAAAGTTTTATATATGCAAATGTGATATCGATAAAAGGTACAGATGACAGCATAAAAAATGAGCCCTCATACCGCCCTATATACGGAAAAATGAAAAAGGTATGGTTGGTCAAAATAAGGCGATTTTAGATGACTGATTTTGTACAAAAAGTTTTAGATTTTTTTTAAGCACTACAAAAATATCTTCTTTCCTAGCAGCCTCCCAGTCTGACTGGGAGAGCTTGTTAAGTGTGCGGTTACACCTTGTTCACACTGGTGTGGTGTTGTGCGGCGTCCGTTGCCGCCGTGGCGCCGTGTCTGTGGGGAGGTGCCACCCATAGACTGGTTTGAGTGGCACTGGGGCTGCTCTGCCAGTGGGTCGTTCCCCCCATGGGCACTGGTGTTGCAGCAGTGTTGGTCGCCGCCCAGTGCTACGCCATTTTATGCTAGGGACATTAGGGACCCACTCTAAATAGGTGGCCTTGACGTGGCGAGTGGGCTTGTACTTTTTGATCAAAAATGTATACTAACAACCTGTTAGTTTTTGATATTATGCTGAGAAGCAATCAGATCATTATACAAGATTGCAGATGTGCGACCATGCCTGTTTCTTCTAGCTGAATTCACACTGTGTTTTCTATCCCCTCCTTTTTTTTTGTTTGATCATGTGTCTGCACTCTTCCCCACCCCCTCAGCCCAACCCTATATATGTAGTAGTTAGCTACACAAGGGCCATTTCTTTCCTAGCAGCCTCCCGGTCTGACTGGGAGAGCTTGGTAAGTGTGCGGTTACACCTTGTTCACACTGATGTGGTGCTGTGCGGCGTCCGTTGCCGCCGTGGCACCGTGTCTGTGGGGAGGTGCGACCCATAGACTGGTTTGAGTGGCATTGGGGCCGCTCTGCCAGTGGGTCGTTGCCCCCGTGGGCACTGGTGTCGCGGCGGTGGTGGTCGCCGCCCAGTGCTACGCCATTTTATGCTAGGGATGTTAGAGACCCACTCTAAATAGGTGGCCTTGACGTGGCGAGTGGGCTTGTACTTTTTGATCAAAAATGTATACTAACAACCTGTTAGTTTTTGATATTATGCTGAGAAGCAATCAGATCATTATACAAGATTGTAGATGTGCGACCATGCCTGTTTCTTCTAGCCGAATTCACAAAAATATAAAAGTATCATGGGTATCATTTTAATCGTATTGACCCACAGAAAAGAACACGTCATTTTTACCATAAAGTGGACAGTGTGAAAACGAAACCCTCCAAAATGAGCAAAATTGTGGTTTTCATTTCAATTTCCTCCCTAAAATAATATTTTTTTGGGTTCGCCGTACATTTTATGGTAAAAGGAGAGGTTTCATTACAAATTAAAATTTGTCACGCAAAAAACAAGCCCTTATATGAGTCTGTAGATGGAAATATAAAAGAGCTGTGGATTTTAGAAGGCGAGTAGGAAAAAACTAAAACTCAAAAATAAAATTGGCCTGGTCCTTAACCCCTTAAGGACGCAGGGTTTTTCAGTTTTTGCACTTTCGTTTTTTCCTCCTTACCTTTTAAAAATCATAACCCTTTCAATTTTCCTTCTCTATTATGGCTTTTTTTTTTTTGCGTCACCAATTCTACTTTGCAGTGACATCAGTCATTTTACCCAAAAATTCACGACGAAACGGAAAAAAAAATAATTGTGCGACAAAATTGAAGAAAAAACGCCATTTTGTAAATTTTGGGGGCTTCCATTTCTACGCAGGGCATATTTCGGTAAAAATGACACCTTAGCATTATTCTGTAGGTCCATACGGTTAAAATGATACCCTACTTATATAGGTTTGATTTTGTCATACTTCTGGAAAAAATCATAACTACATGCAGGAAAATTTATATGTTTAAAAATGTCCTCTTCTGACCCCTATAACTTTTTTATTTTTCCACGTACAGGGCGGTATGAAGGCTCATTTTTGCGCTGTGATCTGAAGTTTTTATCGGTACGATTTTTGTTTTGATCGGACTTTTTGATCACTTTTTATTCATTTTTTAATGGTAAAAAAAGTGACCAAAATACGCTTTTTTGGACTTTGGATTTTTTTTTGCGCGTACGCCATTGACTGTGCGGTATAATTAACAATATATTTTTATAGTTCGGGCGATACCACATATGTTTATTTTTATTTTTATTTACACTGTTTTATTTTTTTATGGGAAAAGGGGGGTGATTCAAACTTTTATTAGGGAAGGGGTTAAATGACCTTTAATAAAACTTTTTTTTTACTTTTTTTTTTGCAGTGTTATAGGTCCCATAGGGACCTATAACACTGCACACACTGATCTTCTCTTCTAAAGGGTTTATTACGCACATCGCCGCGATCCGCGATATGTGGTATTAGCCGCGGGTCCCAGCCGGGACCGACGCGATGTGATGCGGGGTCGCAGTGCAACCCCGCTTCTTATCGCGGGAGCCGGCGCAGGACTTAAATATACGTCCTGCATCGTTAAAGGGTTAATTAACAATATATTTTTATAGTTCGGACATTTACACACGTGGCGATACCACATATGTTTTATTTTTTTATGGGAAAAAGGGGGTGATTCAAACTTTTATTATGGAAGGGGTTAAATGATCGTTATTAATACTTGTTTTTTACATTTTTTTTGCAATGTTATAGCCCCCATAGGGGCCTATAACATTACATACACTGATCTTTTACACAGATCACTGGCATTTATTAACATGCATGTGATCAGTGTTATCGGTGCTTGACTGCTCCTGTCTGGATCTCGGGCACGGAGAGGTCATTCGCCGATCGGACACCGAGGAGGCAGGTAGGGTCCCTCCTGTGTCCTGTAAGCTGTTCGGGACGCCGCGATTTCACCGCTGCGGTCCCGAACAGCCCGACTGAGCAGCCGGGATAGTTTCACTTTCGCTCCAGACTTGGTTGTCAGCTTTGATCGCCGCATCTGAAGGGTTAATACAGGGCATCACCGCGATCGGTGATGTCCTGTAGTAGCCGCGGGTCCCGGCTGTTGATGGCCGCCGGGACAGCCGCGATATGACGCGGTGTCACCGCGTGACGCCGCGGCATGTAGCGGGAACCAACGCAGGACGTAAATATACGTCCTTTGTCGTTAAAGAGTTAAAGTGGGTGTCAATTTCCTTTTCTGCAGATGTATGCACTTTCTGTAAGCCAGGTTGCACCTGGAATACATATGTCACTTTTAAATGGAGATGCCACTTTTTTTGTTCATAAATAGCGACTATCGCATTTGATACTTGACCACTGCAAAGTAAAAAAAAAAAATAATTACTACGTGAGCAGATTTCATAAATGTGCTTTGGAATAAGCAAAAATCTAAAAGTCACAGCATGTATACAAAAGCAAGAAAATGTACTAGCACATGAGCAAGTACGTGCGACTTTTTTACGGGAAAAAAAAATCTACTATGGAGCTTTATAAATCTCCTTCATAGGGGTCAGAACCGAGCTATAAACTGATGGTTTTTTTAAGTTCTCTATTTATTTTTTTTAACCATGAAACAAAACATACAGTATATTTTCCGAGTTTGGCATAATTGAAATTGTACTAACCCATAGAATAAAGTTAGCATGTCAGTTTTACCATATTGTAAATTCAGAAAAAACTACTGCCCTACAAAATTGTGCAATTTCATATTATTTTGTATTTTGCTTCATAATACATTATATGATAAAATGAAGTGTGCCATTGAAAAGTACAACTAGTTCTACAAAAAAAAAAAAAGCTGCAATATAACTTTGTCAGTGGAAAAAAAAATGGATGAGTTGTGCTTACCTTTTTAACACTTTTTAAGTCTTCCTAGATGACTTCTATATGCAACCATCCCATTGCTTATTTAATGTAATGCATTTCTGTTTGCTGAATACATTTTAATGTGATGTGCTAGTACAGCCTACCTATGGCACGCTGTAGGAGCAGAATTGTCACAGCAGAGAGGGTTGCATGGTAAGAAGTCTTTGTTGAGGGGAAGCTATGTCTGTGAGGAAGGGTGCAACAACAAATAAAAAGAAGGTGGGTGCTATCCTAATACAGCACGTAGGATATTATATATTATATTTTTAAACCGTATAAAGATGGACACTAACCATATGGAGTTGTGCAACAATATAGGCACAACACAATACCAAGCGTTAAAACAGTCTTCCACAGTGGCTTCTCCTTATATGCCTAACTCCCTTCCCAGAAGGAAGGGAAACCATTCAGTACAACAGATTGTAACCAGAACAAGGTTGTCAAAAAAAACAGGGTTCTGGCAGCACTGGGGTGGCAGGGCAGATTCAACAACTCTCAAAACGTAAAAATAAATGCTGTTAATCTTTTTTTTAATCCAGATAGGTGTGTTTATTTCCAAATAAAACCATGCAACGTGTTTGTGGCCCATATACCAAGGGTCTTCATCAGGCATATGTGTACATGAATATTATCGCAACTTAACCTCTTAAAGGGGCATTCCGCCACTAGACATCTTATTCCCTATCCAAAGGATAGGGGATAAGATGTCAGATCGCCGGGGACCCGCTGCTGGGGACTCCGGAAATCGCTCCTGCAGCACCCCGCTATCATTACTGCGCAGAGCGAGATCGCTCTGCACGTAATGACGGGCAATACAGGGGCCGGAGCATCGTTACGTCACGGCTCCGCCCCTCGTGATGTCACGGCCCGCCCCCGTCAATACAAGTCTATGAGAAGGGGGCGTGGCGGTCGTCATGCCCCCTGCCATAGACTTGCATTAAGGGGACAGGCCGTGATGTCATGAGGGGCGGAGCCATGACGTCACGCTGCTCCGGCCCCTGTATCGCCCGTCATTACGCACAGAGCGAACTCGCTCTGTGCAGTAATGACGGCGGGGTTCCGCAGCGGCGATCCCCGGGGTCCCCAGCAGCGGGGGCCGCGGCGATCTAACATCTTATCCCCTAAGATGCCAGGGGCGGAGTACCCCTTTAAGGACCAAGGACGTATGAGTATGTCCTTGGTCCCGCTCCCATGATATAACGCGGGGTCCCACGGTGACCCCGCATCATATCACGGTGGGCTCAGCATCATAGTGAAGCCGGGACCCGCGCTAATAGCGCGCGGCACTGATCGCGGTGCCGCGCGCTGTTAACCCTTTAGCCGCGCGCTCAAAGCTGAGCCACGCAACTAAAAGTGAAAGTAAAAAGTGCCGGTTAGCTCAGTGGGCTGTTTGGGATAGCCGCGGCGAAATCGAAGTCCCGAACAGCTTACAGTACAGCCGAAGGGTCCCTACCTGGCTCCTCGCTGTCCGATCGCCGAATGACTGCTCAGTGCCTGAGATCCAGGCATGAGCAGTCAAGCGGCAGAATCATCGATCACTGGTTATGAGAAACCAGTGATCAATGATAATGATCAGTGTGTGCAGTGTTATAGGTCCCTATGGGAGCTATAACACTGCAAAAAAAAATGCAAAAAAAAATAAGTGAATAAAGATCATTTAACCCCTCCCCTATTAAAAGTTTGAATCACCCCCCTTTTCCATAAAAAAAAAAAAAAAAAAACATAGTGTAAATAAAAATAAACTTATATGGTATCACCGCGTGCGGAAAAGTCCGAATTATAAAAATGTATCGTTAATTAAACCGCACGGTCAATGACGTACGCGCATAAAAATTCCAAAGACATTTTTGGTCACTTTTTATATCATGAAAAAATCAATAAGTCCTATCAATGCAAAAATGGTACCGTTAAAAACTTCAGATCACGGCGCAAAAAATGAGCCCTCATACCGCCCCATACGCAGAAAAATAAAAAAGTTATAGGGGTCAGAAAATGACAATTTTAAACGTATTAATTTTCCTGCATGAAGTTATGATTTTTTCCAGAAGTACAACAAAATGAAACCTATATAAGTAGGGTATCATTTCAATCATATGAACCTACAGAATAAAGATAAGGTGTCATTTTTACCGAAAAATTTTGTACGGAAAAACGGAAGCCCCCAAAAGTTACAAAACAGCGTTTTTTTTAAATTTATTTTGTCTCACAATGATTTTTTTTTTTAAAGAGTTATTGAAAGAGTTATGATTTTTTAAAGGCAAGGAGCAAAAAACAAAAGTGCAAAACAACCCAGGTCCTTAAGGGGTTAAACCAACTTTACCAATCTATATGATTAAAAAAGGGTTGATAATTTATGTATATTGTGTAGCTGGGAGCTTCATGAGGCTCATTGGGGATAACCACCATCATTGATCTGTATTTCTCCTATTCTCTACCTATATCATAGTAAAAGTACAGAATACTATAAAATCTGAGTTATTACTAGCAGCACAGGGGTTCAATGGCCAGCAATGTGCTCTGCAATTCTGGGATCCCAGGTTGAAACCCCACAAAAACCAAAATCTGCAAGGAAGTTTACACCATCCCTAAAAGGGCTCAAAACGTATGATCAAGGTTGCCTCTGACCAGCCACAGTAAAATCGCGGGGATCGAACAGTCAGAATAGCCACTAGAGGTCCTCATATGATTTGCCTTCTAGCAGACCAGAGCAATAGATCGCTGATATTACTGATCAGTGCAGTGCATATGCATAGCACTGAACAGTAAAAGCAATCTAAGCATTGCTATGTATAATGCGTAAATGTCCAAACCATTTCAATATAATGTGAATGTTCCCGTACGGTGGATGTACGGCATAAATGTAAAAAGAAAAAAGTCAGAAATTGCTGCTTTTTGGTCACATCACATCCTAGAAAAATTTAATAAAAAGTGATTAAAAAATCACATTTTTAAAAGTTGTAGTGATAAAAACTAAATATCACAGCACAAAAAATTAGCCCTCATACATACATATACGGAAAAATGAAAAAGTGATAGTTCAATTTCCCCACAAAATAATTTTTTTTTTTGGTTGTGCCATACATTTCAGGGTAAAATGAAAGGAGTTATTATAAAATACAACTGGTCAAACAAAAAACAAACCCTCATATCGGTCTGTGGATGGAAAAATAAAAGAATCATGGCTGTTAGAAGGTAAAAAAAGAAAAAAATGAAAATGCAAAAATGAAATTGGCTCGGTCCTTCAAGGGGTATTCTGTCCCTATAGATGTTATGCCCTATCCTGTTTCCCCGAAAATAAACCCTACCCCGAAAGTAAGCCCTAGCAGGGTGGGCTGCAAAATAAGCCCTACCTCGAAAATAAGACCTAGGCCAGGAGTAATCACCTGGCGGACCATGGTCCAGATCTGGACCGTGGCCGCCAGTAATGCCCGCAGACAGTAATGCCCGCCACTACAGCCCCCCATGTTGTCCAAGGTACATACCGTAAATAAATAAGCCCTACCCTGAAAATAAGCCCTAGTGTATTTTTTGGGACTAAAATTAATATAAGACCCGGTCTTATTTTCGGAGAAACACGGTATAGGGGATAACATGTCTGATCGTGGGAGGTCCATCCGCGAGGACCCTCCATGATCCCTGGGCCGGTGCTGTGGCATTATGGTCACGGAAGTCTGGGCCTTCCGTGATCGTGATGTCACGTCATGCCTCCTTCATTTATGGGAGGATACAGAGCCTTCACGCCTCCTCCAATAGACATGAATGGAGGGGGCGTGGTGGCTGTGTTCGCCAGTCATCCGACACTGCACGGAGTTCGCTCCGTGCACCAGATGACTGGGGTGCCATGATAGAAATCGCAGTAGTCCCCAGTGGCCGGACCCCCACAATCAGGCATGTTATTCCCTATACTTTAGAAGTGGCGTACCCATTTAAGGCCAAAATGGACTGTGTCCTTAAGGGGATAAGCAGTTGAATTCGTATTTAGAAAAAATGGCTGGAAAAAGACTTTATGGTTCTCTGGGACAAATGGAAAAGAGAAGATGTCACTGTATTTAAATAGGTCACTTAAACGAACTGTTGGATGTAGAACTGGTATCTAACAATACAGTATATGGTGGTAATATTAGTCTATTTTTGGTGATTTTCGTACATGAACAGTTATATTATTCACTCACATGTAGTAATAATGGTCATGTGTGACAGTAATTTCTGGGCATTGTACAGTAAAACCATTAGAAAAAAAGATCTTTGTATAGTGTATTTTTTTCAAAAACTGTAGGTAATATTTTATTACTGCATGGTGATAAAATTTGTCACTGTATGGTGATAAAACAATGTTGGTATTTGAAAAAAATATATGTGTATTGAAATTATTTTTATGTAGTTGAATTACAACATATGGGGACATACTCCTTTGATCTTTTAAGTCCTTGGCAACACCCCTGGAAGCACTAGAGATTAGAATTGAGCAAGCTTTACAAAGCTTCACTTCGCTGGCTTCGCTGAACTTTTCGAAAAAGTTTGGTTTGCAGTGAAAAGGTTTTATACCAACAGGCAATGCAATAAGCTACAAATCACAAGTATAACACTGCCTAAGAGCTCTAAAAACCATGTATCACACTGCTAAGGGCCCTAGGAATGTATTCAGGTAGTTTTAAATTGGGTTTAAAGCTAAGTTAATGACAAAGATATGTCGACATGCAGTTACCCCATAGTAACTAACAACTTGGTTAAAATCACACTGCACTAGGGGATTTAGTATACTGTTTAAAATTAAAATATAGGTGCATAAAGTATTCCTTTTTGTTGGCAGATGCCTGCCGTTGTATTAAAATGTACACAGAGGTATCAGAAGAAAAATGACTTTTTCAAGCATTCCAAAAATTGCCCTTTTGGGAGTTGCAAAAGAATTAGTGTCCCAAAATAGAGAAGAGTGAGTAGCTTTTGTTAACATTGAAAAGTTGAAATAACCTCCCTTTTTGGGAGTTGCAGTAGGTTTTGTAGCTGGAAAGTTAAGAAGATGTAATGGCTTTTTCTGAGCATTGCAACAATTTCCCTTTTTGGGAGTTGCAACAGGATTAATGTCCCAAAATGGTAAAGAAGAAATAGCTTTTGTATGAAAAGCTGAAAATACTATCCTTTATTTTTGGATCATGGGTTGTGTATGCGTAGGCCTGGTCGGTAATGGCAGCCGCAAGGGCTGTGGACTGGGGGCAGTTGTAGTAGCCAGTGGACAGCAAGCTATTCTTGAGTGTTGGTAATTTTAGTGGTCAAGGGACAGCAAGAGTGGGGGACTAATGCTAGTAGTAACCATTCGACAGCATCCAGTGTGGACTGGGTGTAGTGGTGGGTGTAGTAGCCAGCTGACACCAAGGGCGATGCACTAGTGCTAATTATAGCCAGCAAACAGCAGGAATTAGTCGACTATTGATACTTATAGCCACATCTTGTGATGCTGCTCCATGTGCTTACATAGAGCCATTATTCCTAAACTTGGACCATGGCTATGCCTTTTTTTATTGCAGAGACAATACTGTGCCTGGTTTTCTGCATCTGATAAGATAGATATAGAGATAGGTACAGCACCATTGACTGTGTCCCTCCTCTGAAAGGAGTTGATCATATCAGCAGGCCTGTCTGGAACGTTTGACATTTGTTCTGGCCCTAACTCAACTTTGCTCATCACTGACATTATCATCATCATCAAACTCATCCTCCTTGTCCTCTCAGTATGAACTTCTAATGTCCAGTTATGGGCTCCTTGTTCCCCCTCAGCATCCACCATGATGGCTTACAATATCACCACCATGCCTACCACCTCCAGTCCCACAAGTGCTATGTTAAGCATTACTTCCTCCTTTGCCACACAGGCCAAAGGCCAACTGCCCTTACACGCCTCATCCTCGTGGCTATTGCTAACCTTCTTTTTAGATTTTTAGAATGCATTAGTCATTTGAAGATGAAGATATATCTTCATGCAACAACACTAAATACATGTTTTATGTTATATTTTATTTTATCTATAATTCTTCAATATGTTAAATATGATCTTACCTAATGAAAATGATCAGACTGGGTGTAACAACTTCCTGGAGTAGTTAATGATACTTGAAATAGGATTTCCAAAAACCCAGCACTGAAGAGATGAACACATTCATGCTGTTCTTAATGTGTCTGCCAAATAGCAGGAATAGCCAACTCTCCAACAACAAATGAAACTCGAGACAAACTGTAGATACAATGACTGTTTTCAGGGTTTCTTGTATTCAGAGGATTTGAAGGTGATGCTTGTTCACAAATGAGGGGATGCAGGGCTGGTCTTTCTGTGGCTAAGCTTCCAATCATTTTTTTTGGGCCCAAAACGCCAAAACTGCCGCAAAGGTTTTTTTTTTCGCAGTAAAAATGCAAAGCCCAGATGTTTGCACTGAGACCATAGGGAATTGTAAAATGCCAAACTCACTTGGCATTTTTTAGTTTGGCGTATATTCCATGACCATTTTTCTGCAATTTTGGGTTCACTGGCAGTTTTTCAAAATTGCAAGTAAAAATGCCATTGTTTCAGCATGAACAGAGGCGAGTAGTTATGGTTAGCATCGTTACTTACCTCTGCCAGCTGTACAGTATCCAGCACTGTATAGCGCAATGCTGGATACTGTCCCTTCTCCTAGTGGGGCTGAGCACAAGCAGCACTAGTTACCTCTTTCCTTGCTCGGCTGGCATGTAGTGCTCAGCCAGGCTAGGGCTTACAGAAAATCAGCAATCTATACAGATTGCTGCTTTACTGTATTTTCTTGCTGGACAGAAGATATACAATGTTTATCTCCTTCCCAGCATAAGCTGTATCTGTGGCTGTATAGCTGCAAGCACAGCTCATCTCAGCTAGGAGCAAATACATAATACTGATGGGAGTCCAGGCTCTTGTATAGTATATATTAATGTGCTGTGCCTTGCTATATATTATACAGATGGCAGAGGTAAGTAGGGATTCTATGCATCACTACTTCATAGGAAGAAAAAAAAAACACCTTAGGCTTCATAGGAAGAAAAAACATACACCTTTGAATTGCATGTTGACTAATGCCAGAAGACTGTCCAATAAAACAGAGGAACTGGAATGGTTGATGTCTGAGGAAAATTATGACATAGTGGGTATAACAGAGACTTAGTTGGATGATAGCTGTGATTAGGCAGTCAACATACAGGGTTATAGTCTATTCAGGAAGGATCAGCCAAAACAGAAAGGGGGAGGAGTTTTCCTTTATGTGAAATCGAGACTGATGACTGCACTGCGGGAGGATATATAGGAGGGAAACGATAATGTGGAGTAATTATGGGTAGAAATATATGGAGATAAAAATAAGAAAAATTCTGATAGCGGTTTGCTATAATACTGACACTAAATGGGAGACTTTTAAAAATATCTTAAATTCTCACTGTAAGATGACTATATCTTATGGGCATAAAATGGTCAGAAACAAAAGAAAACCAATATAGATGAATAAAAATGTTAGTGGGGGGGGCAATAAACGACAAAAGTAAAGCATTTAAACTACTAAAACAGGACAGCAGTGAAGAAGCTTTAAAAAGCTATATAGAAAAATGTAAAATATGTAAAAAACTGACAAAAGCTGCAAAAATAGAGACAGAAAGACTCATTGCCAAAGAGAGCAAAACTAACCCCAAAATGTTCTTTAACTATATAAATAGCAAAACGGTTAAAATGAACGTGTTGGCCCTTTAAAAAACAATAAAGAAGAAATTATAAACTGGGATCAGCAAAAAGCAAATATATTAAACAAATTCTTCTCCACTGTATTCACGAGGAAAATGAAATGCCAGATGAAATACAGCGAGATATGGTAAACTCCCCAGTACAGGTCACCTCTCTAAACCAGGAAGAAGTACAGTGCCGCCTACAAAAATCAAAATAGACAAATCACCAGGTCCAGATGGCATTTACCCCTGTGTTCTAAAGGAATTAAGTAATGTAATAAACAGACCCCTATTTTTAATATTCACTCTATAGTAACAGGGACTGTTTCCCAGGACTGTTGCATGGCAAATGTGGTGCCAATATTAAAAAAGGGGTCAAAAGGTGACCCCGGGAATTATAGACCTGTTAGTTTAACCTCCGTTGTATATAAATTGTTTGAGGGTTTTCTAAGAGATGCTATTTTGGAGTATCTTGATAAAAATAAATGTATGACTCCATATCAGCATGGCTTTATGAGGGATTGGTCCGGTCAAACTAACCTGATCAGCTTTTATGAGGAGATGAGCTCCAGACTGGACCAGGGCCAATTGCTGGATGTCGTATATCTGGATTTCTCCAAAGAATTTAATACAGTGCCACATAAAAGGTTGGTGCATAAAATGAGAAATCTTGGACTGGGATAAAATGTGTGCAAGTGGGTAACTAACTGGCTCTGTGATAGGAAACAGAAGGTGGTTATTATTGGTACTTATTCTGATTGGGTGACTGTTACTAGGTGGGTACCACAGGGGTCAGTCTTGGGTCCTGTTTTATTTAATATATTTATTAATGACCTTGTAGGAGGCTGAATAGTAAAGTAGCAATATTTGCAGATGATACTAAACTCTGTAAAGCGGTAAACACTATAGAGGACTGTGCACAGTTACAAATGGATCTTGATAGCTTGGAGGTTTGGGCTGGGAAGTGGCACATGATGTTCAACACTGACAATGTAAGGTAATGCACATGGGGAAGAAAAATTTGGGCTGGGATTATGTATTAAATGGGAGAACACTTGGGGTAACTCCTGTGGAAAAGGACTTGGGAATCTTAGTTAACAGTAAATTTAGCTTTGTCGGGCAGCTGCTGCCAAGGCAAATAAAATCATGGTGTGCATCAATAGGAGCATAGATGCCCACAAAAAGGAAATAATTCTACTGCTGTACAAATCACTAGTCAGACCACACATAGAATACTGTGTACAGTACTGGGCACCAGTGTTCAAGAAAGATATAGTGGAGCTGTGGAGGGTTCAAAGACGGGCAACCAGGGTAATACGACCAGACCTAAACTATGTATAAATATATCAGGGGACAGTACAGAGATCTCTCCCATGATCTATTTGTACCCAAGACTATATCCATAACAAGGGGGCATCCTCTACGTTTAGAGGAAAGAAGGTTTCTACACCAGCACAGATGGGGATTCTTTACTGTAAGTGCAGCGAGACTGTGGAACTCTCTCCCGGAGGAGATGGTCATGATTAACTCTGTAAAATAATTTAAAAGGGGTCTGGATGCATTTTTGGAGAATAAGAACATTACAGATTGTCTAGGTCTACTGTATAGGGACAGAAGGTTCATCCAGGGATCTATTCTGATTTCCATATTTGGAGTTTGGATAGAATTTTTACCTCGAGTATGAGTTTTTTTTTGCCTTCCTCTGGATCAACTCAGTAGGGACTCTTTAGGGTTATAGGTTGAACTTGATGGACTCTTGTCTTTTTTCAACCTATGTTACTATGTTACTTACCTCCTTACACTCCATGGGCCATTCAATCTGCATCCTACCCATGGAGTGGTACCCTTAAGACCGTAAAAACAGCATTAAATATTGGTGTTTCTACACAATTGAAAAAAAAACACCAAGTTTTTTTGTGTTTTTCAGGCATTTTTCAGGTGAAATAGAGAATACAATCTCTAAGATGGAAGGGCCATTTAGTATGCACAAAAAAAAAAAACGCAAAAACGTTTTTTAACATTTAGTTTTACTGTCACATAATAAAACTATAATTTCCTGTTCTTTTTGTCAGTTGTAATTTTACACACTTTGAATTGTTTCTAATCAGCGACTAAATGGAAGTCCGCACATGTTTATTTTTACTGCACAGAGAACTCAGGAAAAACAAAAGGCCCACAAATTTGCGCATTGCGTCTTTGCTTTTTTTCCAATTTAATTTCACAAACTATTTTTTTGTGCTTTTAAAAAGTATAACAAAAAAAACAAAAACCGTATATTGTTCTCTCAATGGAAAAATATAAGTGATATGCATCTCCAAAGCCAAGGAGGGAAAAACAGTCACTCACTAGGTTTTTGGGCATCCACTTGGCAAAGGAGATTCTAATATTCTGCATGCATTATATGCCCGAGGGGGAGTAAACCTGGCTGGCAGAGTTATTTGTTGCAAAGAATCAGGGGGTTCCTGTAGATCATAGACTACAGAACAGTGTGCAATGTTAATCAGCTACTTCTAAGGCCAGCATGATTCTGTCACACAAAAAAGAGGCATAGACTTGCGGGACAGTGATATCTTATTACTGTTTTATAAAGCATTGATGTTGCCTCAACTGGAATATGCTTTTCATCTTTGGAAACCGGTTCATAGAAAGGACACCCTGGAACTGAAAAAAGTACTTTAACCAAACTGATAAGGGGCATGGAGCATCTTAATTATTTGGAAAGATTAAAATAGTTACATTTGTTTATTCTTCACCTGTTAATAATGATGGGCTTATATATACACCTGGACTTAAAGGAATGTTCCAGGATTTTTTTTTATTTGTCTATGCTACAGGGGCTGTAAAGTGTAGTGTAGTTCATGATATAGTGTCTGTACCTGTGTGTGACAGTTTTTTCAAAATTCTTCTGTGATTTTCACTCCACTATTTATTTTTAACAGCATACAAAATGACTGTTGTCTCGGATTTTTCCAAGCGTGCAATGCAGCCGAGACCTGACTCACTAGTCAGCTGATGACAGGGAGCCTGTCTGCTTCAGTGGGTGGAGCAATCGCTTGGTGGGAGAGGGATCAATCTGCAACTAATGCAACAACTGTAGGCACCCTGATTGAAAACCACACGTCTTTGAATGGATGCAGCTCATTTATGTTTCAATGGGAGGGGTGGCTGATGTGTGGGAGGGAGGGAAATGGAATTGTGGGATTTGTAGTCCAAAAAATTAAAGTCAAACAGGAAATACAAGTTCACAAAAAGCTAGCCACAGTGTTATGGTAATCTCACAACATAGCCATTTAGCCCCAAAACAGGTACAGATCCTTCCTAAGCATGTCCATTACTGCCTGCCAGGTACGTACTAAAATCCCCTTATGGTGGATAACCCCTTTAACACACCAGGGCGTAAATGTTTGCCCTGGAGGGTTAAGTAGCTTTCAAATGAGCTCCGGAGCTGCGCTAACTTCAGAGTAGCTAACTTCATTTATAGCCTACAGAGAGGCTCAATAGGGATGTAGAACACTTTGCTTTGTCCCAACATGCATAGAGGGTGTGCTGTGTTACTGAAATAATACTGTTATTCAGTATGACATGCAGATTACAGGTACTGCTATTAGAATCACTGCCACAGAGCGTCTGGATGTGGAAGATTTTTAATGTAATTTTTATTTAATTTAATTTGAATTTATTTTAATTTTTTGATTACCCATTTTGGTGAGCATCGAGCTGGTGATGCGCCGTAAGGCGAGCTACCACCTGTTCCAGCCCCTGCCTCTCAGCGCACCCCCATACTCTGAGTGTTCTCTTGAAAAGGGAGGGACTGCAGTACCAGAAACTTGGACAGGAGCACATTTAGCTTCTGTGCCATTGGATAAGTGGGCACATAAAGCTAGAAGTGGCTGCAGTGAAAAAGCTCGTACTTGTATCTTAAAATTGAGCTGGCGGTCCTCCACCAGACGAGATACCACCTGTTCCAGCCCCTGCCTCTCAGCGCCCCCCTGACTGTGAAAGTGCAAATGTTTCATTTAATCAGCTATGATTCATTGTTATCGCTCCAAGTTGTTGAATTGGATTCTTGTGATAATTCCACAGGTAATATGACGGTGATGACCATAGGGCCTCAGTCTTCAAAAGATTACATCTATATTTTTAAATTAAAATTTAAGAATTATATTAGATTCCCAAGTTTAATGTTCCGGTGTTTACTTTGAACTAATACTGTATGACCACAAAACCCAAGCTAACAAGGAGTCACATGGCGGCAAAATGATAGAGCCTAGAGGTGGCAGCAGCATGAGAAGACCATAATCTGGCAGACTGACCCAGTGTGGAATTGGCAGCAGCAAGAGGAGACCATATAGTGGCTGAATGACACAGCTTGCAGCTCGCGGCAGCATGAGGAGACCAAAGGGCCTCACAATCACTAAGATTAAAAAACGAATTTTAAAATTTTAAATGACGATTTATGGTAGCTAGTGCTACCATAAAAATTTTTTTAGGTAATGTCCCAGGCCCAGCAGCATCAGTAAACCATATAGTGGCTGAATGGCACAGCCTAGAGTTGGCGGCAGCATGAGTAGAACATATAGTGGTTGAATGGCACAGCCTGGAGTTGGCGGCAGCATGAGTAGAACATATAGTGGTTGAATGGCACAGCCTAGAGTTGGCGGCAGCATGAGTAGAACATATAGTGGTTGAATGGCACAGCCTGGAGTTGGCGGCAGCATCAGTAAACTATATAGGGGTTCAACGAAGCTTATCTGTACAGCTCACCCTCCCGTCTATACCGCGACACGGACGAGACTGGACCCAGATCTCTTGGAGTAAATGAAAAAAGTAGACAATATGAGTTGATTTATTCAGCAATCAGCCAACATGGAGAACAGGTGACACATTTCGGCCACGGTTAGTAGCCTTAGTCATACGGCTAAGGCTACTTACCCTGGCCGAAACAGGTCACCGGTTCTCCATGGTGGCTGATTGCTGAATAAATTGACACGTATAGCTCTGATACTGCGCTGGACTTTGCCTACTTTTTTCATAGAACATATAGTGGCTGAATGGCACAGCCTGGAGTTGGTGGCAGCATGAGTAGAACATATAGTAGCTGAATGGCACAGCCTGGAGTTGGCGGCAGCATCAGTAAACTATATAGGGGTTCAACGAAGCTTATCTGTACAGCTCACCCTCCCATCTATACCGCGACACAGACGAGACTGGACCCAGATCTCTTGGAGTAAATGAAAAAAGTAGACAATATGAGTTGATTTATTCAGCAATCAGCCAACATGGAGAACAGGTGACGCATTTCGGCCATGGTTAGTAGCCTTAGTCATACGGCTAAGGCTACTTACCCTGGCCGAAACGGGTCACCGGTTCTCCATGGTGGCTGATTGCTGAATAAATTGACACGTATAGCTCTGATACTGTGCTGGACTTTGCCTACTTTTTTCATAGAACATATAGTGGCTGAATGGCACAGCCTGGAGTTGGCGGCAGCATGAGTAGAACATATAGTGGCTGAACGGCACAACCTGAAGTTTGTGGCAGCATGAGTAGAACATATAGTGGCTGAATGGCACAACCTGGACTTGGCGGAAGCATGTGGAGACCATATGGTGGCAGAATGAGACAGCCTGGAGTTGGCAGCAGCAGCATCAGAAGTCCTGAAAGTGACTCAGTGACAGATTGGTGCAGTAGGAGGCAATAGCAGTATCCAGTTACGAAGGTGGGTGAAAAATGGTCTGATGCGGAGGAATGTTTGTAACTGGGGAGCAATGCCTTAAACCTGTTTGGTGCTATACATATTTGTGAAGTGTTGGTGTAGCACCATGGTCAATCTACTCTGATGCATCAGGCATTGGTGGGTGGGAATCCTGGCTGATCCATGCCTGATTCATCTTCACAAAGGTCAGTCTCTTAAAATTTTTCGTGGACAGCCGAGTTCTCCTTAGGGTGACCATGGTCCCCGCCGCATTAAGCACCCGCTCTCATGGCACACTACTGGCTGGCCAGGACAGCTGTCCCAGGGCAAACTCTACTAGTTGCAGACACAAATCAAGTTTGGCTGCCCAGAAGTCCAGCGGATCTTCAAGGTGTGTTGGCATGGGCATGTCAAGATATGCCACCATCTGCTGGTTCAGGTCCTGCTCCAGGTCTACCTGCTCATCAGCGACTTTAGACTCAGGCTGCTGCTGATGGAGCTGGTTCTGCTCCTGCCAGCTCACCCCTCCCCAGAAGCCATGGCAGTGAAAGGTGAGTGCAGATGACCCCCTGAGTCAGACCTGCAAGAGGATGGACGATGGCACCAATAGGCATTGGCCAACTGACTGCGTAGGATGTCTATGCAGTAGGTCAGTTTGTCCTCCCTCTCAGTGGGTGTAAAAAAGTCACAAGTTTTGTGCCGATAGCGAGGGTCCAATAAGAGGGAGAGCCAGGACGCTGCAGCTCAAGGAGGGTGTGCTTTGCGATGTGCGAGTGGCTGAAGTGCATGCAAATTTTCCTTCCCATTGTTAAGATGTCTTGCAAATAGGGGGAACACTTCAGGAACCTTTTGACAACCAGATTAAACACATGTGCCATACAGGGTGCATGGCTCAGTCTTCCTTGTCGCAGCACAGAAAAATGTTCTTCCCGTTGTCACCATGGTTCCCATTTCCAATTTTCGTGGAGTAATCCATGCTCAGATTTCTTTATCATTTACTTTTAGCAGTTCCTCCCCTGTGTGACTCCGTTCACTAAGGCAAACCATGTGAAGAACAGCGTGACACCACCATTCCCTGCACAAATTGTATGCTGAAGGGGCACTGAGACTTGTCTGTGCAGTGGAGGCTGAGGACACGGTGGAGGATGAGGAGGCGGAATCGCACACTGTCTCAGGACCAATGGCCAGAGAGCGTGGAGGAGGACGCTGCGTGACCTCAGGTTCCTCACCAGTGTCTGCTTCAGGACCCTGAACGCTGGCAACACTGCCTCCCACGTCACTCTCCTCATCACTACTTGCCTGCCTAGTGGAGGAAGCGGCGGATGTCTCCTCCACTTCTTGGCTGGGCAGTAGCTGCTAACTGTCCTCTATTAGATCTTCCTCACTGAATAGTGGAGCTGAACCCACAGCATAAGATACACTTCTTTAGGGGAGGGAACATTAGGGGAGGGAACAGCATGGGACAGAAGCAATGGGAGGACAGGGACTTCTCCCGGGCCATCTCAACTGAGGTTTGTGTCTGAGGAACCCACCAACTGTTGACTGGGTGTATCAGATGTCACTTGTGATGAAGTGGATGACTGTGTTAACCAATCGATGATGGCAGATGGGTTGCTAGTCGAGACACGACCGCTAGCTGATACCGGGAGCTCAGGTCTCTCGCCTCGACTCCTGCTGCCACTGGCCCCTAGTCTACTGCTACCTCTACCTGAAGGATTTAGGCCTCTGTGACTCCTCTGTGCACGTCCTGGCACTTCTTCGCCTGACATACTTAGTGCATATATGAGGGGATTACAATAAGCTTCACTACGCTTAAAACAGTATTTGTCTAGAGCAGCAGCAGGTGTGTACTTTTGGCTGTCCTTTCACAGTATCTAGGCCCTTGACAGATTAACAGGTACAAAATAGTACACTGCTTAGATGTAGGTATGTGGTATTCACTTACAAGGGCAGAAAAATACACTACAGTATGCTTAAAAAGTATTTGAGTACAACACCAGCTGGTGAGTACTTTTGCCTGGCCTTTCACAGTATCTATGCCCTTGACAGAATAACATGTACAAAATAGTACACTACTTAGATGTAGGTATGTGGTATGCACTTATGAGGGCAGAAAAATGCACTACAGTGAGCTTAAAAAAAATATTGGAGTAAAACAACAGCCAGTGATAACTTTTGCCTTGCCTTTCGAAGTATCTACGCCCTTGACAGATTATAAGGTACACAATAGTACACTTCTTAGATGTAGGTATGTGGTATGCACTTATGAGGGTAGAAAAATGTGCTACAGTACGCTTAAAAAACGCATTTGAGTAAAACACCAGCTGGTGATTACTTTAGCCTGGCCTTTCACAATGTCTAGGCCCTTGACAGATTAACAGGTACAAAATAGTTTACTATTTAGATGTAGATATGTGGTATGCACTTATGAGGGCAAAAAAATGCACTACAGTACGCTTAAAAAACGTATTGGAGTAAAACACTAGCCATTGATTACTTTTGCCTGGCGTTTCCCAGTATCTAGGCCCTTGACAGATTAACAGGTACAAAATAGTACACTACTTAGATGTAGGTATGTGGTATGCACTTATGTGGGCAGAAAAATGCACTACAGTACGTTTAAAAAACTTATTTTTGAACAGCGCCAGCAGTACAAAACCGTGCTGCAGCACATAGTCGCTGTGTATTAAACCCAAAATTGCACTCTCTCACAGACTATTAGGAATGGGCTTCTGGGTGTGTATTATACCTTCTACAGACTAGTATAACCAGCAGACCATTTGTTGTGAAACATAAACACAGAGTAGCACTGAAAAATTATTCCTCCATTTTCTGCTGTTTCTCAAGCTGAGCAAACTTGTTCAAATATATGAGGCAACACATAGCTCTCTGCCCCTCTCTGGAATACACTGCTATAGAAAGTGACTGGGAGGTTAATGGCTGCAGTAAAAAAAAATGTCTGTGAAAAATGCACTGCTTTCTGACTACCAGAATGCTGAAGTGACTATGAGGTGAAACTCAGCTGGAAAAAACTTGTCTGTCCTATCTCTCTGCATTGAAGGAATGAAGTGACGAGCCGGAATATGGATGCAGATCATATAGGGCTGTGACATCACAGGGATGACTGGCTGCTGATAGGCTACATCCTGCATGTGATTCAGGGTCATCCCGCCAACCCTCGTTCCCGCCTTCCCAGAGTTCCTTGCCCCATGTCCTCACATGTGGATCTGCCATTTTAGATGCGCTGGAGCCTGAACCTCACTAAATGGAGTTTAATGAAGCAAATCGCGGCGATATTCGCATTAGTTGAGAATCAAATTTTCATGAAATTCTTAACGAATTCAAATTCGTCAGATTCGATTTGCTCATCTCTAGCTGTGATCACAGCATTCAAAATGAAAAGGAAAGTTCCCGGCTAGCTCATTGGCGGAGGAGGGTCCCCTTACCTGCCGCCAAATGCCGACTCACTAATGCAGCCTGGCTTAGACAGGCTGCACCAGTGGATCACCGATCTCATTGTGGAGTACTATGCCATAGGAATAGCATTATACAGTGAATACAATCTAATTACTGCATATAAATGTCACCTATAAGGACTTAAATAGTGTAAAATAATTTTTTTTTAAATGCCTTCAAAATTATATAAAACCTCCTTCCTTAATAAAAAAATAAATAAATAATAAACATAATTTGGTAATTGCCCAAACTATTAAAATACTGTAAAATCTCCCTTAGCAAACATCTCCCAATAGGTGACACCTCCCAATAGCGGACAGTTTTTAATTTCCCGGCAGAGTCCTGTCACGATCACACCCTATCGGTCCAGCCAAGACGCTAGAGAGAGTGTGATGGTGCAAGGGTTAAAGCCGCCAGACCTCTGGGTATCCACTACTAGTCCCAGCAAGTCACCAAATTAACCCTTAGATAAACGTGTTTCACCCGAGCTGCCTTCAGAAAGGTGAGCTCATATATTTAGAGATCAAAGACAAGAGCTGATTAATTAAACATTTAATCTGATAAAAGGTATCACAGTGTTATGCATAAAAATTAACAAATGACATACAGGTATAAGAATATATATAAGAGTTTAGCAATCAAGTTCAGAAAAGTAAAAATGAAGTTCTTACAGCATTGATATTATAGCAGTCCATGAGAGAGGGTCTCCAGCTGTTCTTAGGATGGTCTTGTCAGCTTGGGGCACAGATCTTAACTCCTGACTCTAGCATTGTTACATATTATATATCTCCTTTTTGGAGGGACTCCATTCCCCCCTCCCCTCTGGTCCCACCAGGGGGCATCTCTCTTCCTGGCCCTCTTATCTGGTTGATTATATGCAGGACTTCAAAAGACGATGTAAACACACAGCCAGACCCCCCCCAATAAACTTCAATATACAAAAGACACAGGATACACCGTCTGAATGACCCCTCATCCCCCAGGTCTTAGTTTATACACAGATGCAATAATAAAACACATGTATGTTTCCATAATCAGGCCTTGGGCCTGACACCTCCCCCTTTAGATGGGGACAGGGAGATCTTGCCTTTCCAGGCTGATAGACCTGTCTCCTTTACTCCTCTATTTCTCTTCTTGATGCATTCCCAGGCAAAGATGGCACTGAAGGGGCCTAGTACCTGATTAAGCTGCCTTTCTCTCTCCTGGGCCCCTAGCATGCCTTTGGAAAGGGACTCCCAGTACAAGATATCATTTTCCCAATATACCTGATGCCCATCTGTGTCAACACCTGTATGTTCAGCACATTGTCTCAGCCCTTCAAGGGAAGGGTCACTGTGCAGAGCTTCCCGGAAATGCTCATTTCCCTCCTCCTCCTTAGGCTCACACGATTGGGACATATCGCTCACTGCTGATCCCTCATCCCTCTTAGGTTCACAGGATTGGGACATAAAGCTCACTGCTGATCCCTCATCCTTCTTAGGCTCACAGGATTGGGACATAAAGCTCACTGCTGATCCCTCATCCTTCTTAGGCTCGCAGGATTGGGACATAAAGCTCACTGCTGATCCCTCATCCTTCCAAGGCTCGCAGGATTGGGACATAAAGCTCACTGCTGATCCCTCATCCTTCCAAGGCTCGCAGGATTGGGACATAAAGCTCACTGCTGATCCCTCATCCTTCTTAGGCTCACAGGATTGGGACATAAAGCTCACTGCTGATCCCTCATCCTTCTTAGGCTCACAGGATTGGGACATAAAGCTCACTTCTGATCCCTCATCCTTCTTAGGCTCACAGGATTGGGACATAAAGCTCACTGCTGATCCCTCATCCTTCTTAGGCTCACAGAATTGGGACATAAAGCTCAATGCTGATCCCTCATCCTTCCTAGGCTCACAGAATTGGGACATAAAGCTCACTGCTGATCCCTCATCCTTCCTAGGCTCGCAGGATTGGGACATATCACTGACTGCTGGTCCCTCATCCTTACATGTCACCAGGGGCACACCAACCCCTCCCCCTAGCCCATCTCCACTAGGTTTTGGCATTGGCAATGCATTGTCACCACATTTCACAATACACCCCATTCCACTTTTGGAAAACATTACTGATTCAGTCACAGGTAAACAATTATCAATCCCCTGCACCCCCTCCCAGTTACCACATTTCACAGTGTCTCCCAAAGTCTCGCACAGTACCTCAGAATGAACAGGGCTCTCTCCTAGCCCATCCGGTGTGCAGGTAGTGTCCTCTGGAGCATAATGACAGAGCATCCGACCCAAATCATTCCCCAGCAGAACATTAACAGGGATGTCCTCAGAGACCCCCACCTCCCGCAAACCTTTGCCTGTACCCCAATCCAGGTACACACGGGCCATGGGCACAGCAGGCCGCACACCTCCAATTCCTTTTAAAGCCATGGTTCTTCCAGGGATGATGTCCTCTGTATCCACCACTTCAGGCCGCACTAAGGTAAAGGAGGCTCCAGAATCTCGCAAACCCACTGTCACCCGGTCACCCACAGTTACACTCTGCAGGTTATCCGCTCTTTTCTCCACCGCTCCGGACACCAGAAGAACGGCTGTGTGTCCTCCAGCTACTGGTGGAGAGTTCTTTTTGTTGGGGCAAGTGGCACTCAGGTGCCCAATATTGTTGCATCTGTAACATCGGCGGGTGTCCCCCTGACCCAAGGTGGCTCCTGTTGCTCTTGGTGCTGATGGCAAGAACTTTCCGGCTGGCTTGGTGCTGCTGGTGGTGCTCTGTGGGTGTGTGGCTCCCCTCCAGGCACTTGCTCCGGCTTGTGCAGATCCACGCTTTGCGGTCGGTGCCCGGTTGTTGGCGAAGTCATCTCCAAGTTCTGCTGCTTCCGTTGCTGTCTTGGGCTTGCGGTCCAATATCCACTCTCTGGCTTCAAAGCTCCGTGTTTGGAGAAACTGATCCAGGACCATCAAGTCCTCCAGGGCCTCATAGGTAGTGACTTGTAGGCCCCCAGTCCATAGCCTGAATGCAGTCCTTAGCTGACCTGCATGCTGAGTGCAGCTTTCTGTGGCACTTTGTTGCAAAGTCCGAAACTTTTTCCGATAAGCCTCTGGAGTCAGATTAAAACTTTTTAGCAGGGCAGATTTTATTGCCTCATAGTCCTGGCCACTCTCAGAGGGAAGCGAAGCAAACACATCCAGAGCTTTCCCTCGCAACCGTGGGGTTAGATATCGTCCCCACTGTTCCTTAGGTAGATGGAACTGCCGGCAAACCTTTTCAAATCCCCTCAAGAACACATCCGGATCACCATCTTTCTCCAACATGGGGAAATGTTCCAAGCCGGGTTTGTGGTCTCCTTGATCCTGCACATCACTCCGTGCGGATAAAGCATCCCCTCTCAGCCTCAGAACCTCCAGTTCATGCCTTCGCTGGGCCTCTCTTTCTGCCGCCTCTCTTTCTGCGGCTCGTGCCTGGGCCTCTCTTTCTGTGGCTCGTATCTGTGCCTCTCTCTCAGCAGTTTGGTACTGGAGAAGCAGTTGGAGTTTCATATTAGCATCCACATTCCCAAGGTGTTGTAAGGCAGTCCGCATATAAGAGTCCAAGGCATCATGTGGAGTACTGTCCTGATGGGGAGTAATGTCGTATTCCCCAGGAGATATCAGTCCTTGGATGGCAGTTCCAGCTGCAGGGCTTTGCCTCATGTCACTCAGCTCTTCTGTACGGGCATCATACTCCACAAGATCAGCAATAAGTTGTTCCTTGTTCTTTCCTGCAGTAGGGATGTCCTTTTCTTGGCACATTAGCTCCAGTGCAGGCTTGGACTGCTTGCGATATGCCTCCATATTTCCGAGATGAGACAGAGGAGGTAAAACAGGAGATGGGGAGGACAGAACTATCTTGCACTCTTTTTGTATGTCTTTTAAATCAGCACTGAGCTCTGTCTTTGGAATTTACACACAAGAAGATGTATGCAATTTCTTTTTAGTGCTAAGATTTCCCTACAGGTAAAATCCAGCAAGCACTAAAAATCTCTAAATATATCCCGAGTACTATGCCATAGGAATAGCATTATACAGTGAATACAATCTAATTACTGCATATAAATGTCACCTATAAGGACTTAAATAGTGTAAAATAATTTTTTTTTAAATGCCTTCAAAATTATATAAAACCTCCTTCCTTAATAAAAAAATAAATAAATAATAAACATAATTTGGTAATTGCCCAAACTATTAAAATACTGTAAAATCTCCCTTAGCAAACATCTCCCAATAGGTGACACCTCCCAATAGCGGACAGTTTTTAATTTCCCGGCAGAGTCCTGTCACGATCACACCCTATCGGTCCAGCCAAGACGCTAGAGAGAGTGTGATGGTGCAAGGGTTAAAGCCGCCAGACCTCTGGGTATCCACTACTAGTCCCAGCAAGTCACCAAATTAACCCTTAGATAAACGTGTTTCACCCGAGCTGCCTTCAGAAAGGTGAGCTCATATATTTAGAGATCAAAGACAAGAGCTGATTAATTAAACATTTAATCTGATAAAAGGTATCACAGTGCTATGCATAAAAATTAACAAATGACATACAGGTATAAGAATATATATAAGAGTTTAGCAATCAAGTTCAGAAAAGTAAAAATGAAGTTCTTACAGCATTGATATTATAGCAGTCCATGAGAGAGGGTCTCCAGCTGTTCTTAGGATGGTCTTGTCAGCTTGGGGCACAGATCTTAACTCCTGACTCTAGCATTGTTACATATTATATATCTCCTTTTTGGAGGGACTCCATTCCCCCCTCCCCTCTGGTCCCACCAGGGGGCATCTCTCTTCCTGGCCCTCTTATCTGGTTGATTATATGCAGGACTTCAAAAGACGATGTAAACACACAGCCAGACCCCCCCAATAAACTTCAATATACAAAAGACACAGGATACACCGTCTGAATTACCCCTCATCCCCCAGGTCTTAGTTTATACACAGATGCAATAATAAAACACATGTATGTTTCCATAATCAGGCCTTGGGCCTGACAAGTCCCATGAGACTTAAAGTATTTGCACCCTCTGAATAGGGGACACTCCTAATAGCAGACACGGACACACCCAAAAGGGGACAAAACAATCCCATTAGGGACAAAACACTCCCAATAGGGTACAGCAGGGGACCAAACACTCCTATTAGGGGACAAAACACTCCCAATATATGCCGATCCTAAAGTGTACACAAGGCCGCCATCAGGGGGTACAGCCAATACGCTAGCAAGGGGCCCAGCCCCCCGATGCACCCCTCCCCCTGGTTCCCCAGAGGAAATGATGTGGCACAGGGGGTAATAAAGTAGTACGGTGATATCAGGGAAGGAGGGGGGTAAATGATGTGGCTGGCAGACATACAGAAGCAGAAGACCACTGTTTAACCAGCGGTCTTCTGCTTCTGTGCTTGGGCTTCTGCTCAAATTCATCACTCCCTCTTTACCACCCCCTGTGCCATTTATTCCCCCTCCCCTGTGCCATTTTATTCCCCCTTTATCCCCCTGTGCCACTTCATAAAGAGGGGGTGATACATTTACACAGAGGGTAAAAAGGGGGAATGAAATGGCACAGGGGGATCAAGGGGAAATTATGTGGCACAGGGGGTGAGGGGGGATAATTTGGCACAAAGCACTTGTAAATAAGGTGGCACATGGTATAATGGGGGGATGGAATTATAGGGGGAGAGATAAGGGATCATTAAATGGCACTGGGAGATTCTACTGTAAAATAGCTTTTTATCATGTTTTATAGGTAACTAGCTGAGTACCCGGCGATGTCTGGTTTTTCTTTCCTAATCCTTGTTGGGGAGGAAAATCAACAAAGGAGGAAGCTATTGACTTCATATGCTGTCCTCATATGTTGTTGTCATATCCCAACCCCGTCCTCATATCAACCTCATATCCCATCCTCATATCCTTACCTCATATCCCGTCCGCCTAACCTGTCATCATATCTCGACCTCATATCCTGACCTCCTATCCCGTCCTCCTATCTAAACCTCATATACCGTCCTCATATTTCGACCTCCTATCTCGGCCTCATTTCCTGTCCTCCTATCTCAACCTCCTATCTCGACCTCATATCCCGTCCTCATATCCCGACCTCATATCCAGACCTCATATCCCGACCTCATATCCCTACCTCATATCACGTCCTCATAACCTGTCATCATATCTCGATCTCATATCCTGACCTCCTATCCCATCCTCCTATTTCAACCTCATATCCCGTCCTCATATCCCGTCCTCATATCTCGACCTCATATCCCATCCTCCTATCCCGACCTCCTATCCCCACCTCATATCCCATCCTCATATCCCGTCCTCATATCCCGTCCTCATATTTCAACCTCCTATCTCGACCTCATTTCCTGTTCTCCTATCTCAAGCTCCTATCTCGACCTCATATCCCGTCCTCACATCTCGACCTACTATCTCGACCCGTAATATGTGTACCAGGTATTATTGAAATATCTCAGGCCGTACGGAAGTTATGTGGGAACATACATTTCCCAATGATTTGCATGGGACTTTAAACAAAAACACTGACCCTCAAGAATGGAGGTAGTTAAGGGTTAAGTTAACTGTCCTATATTTTAAGTGGACATATAAGTAACATGTGACCAAGTATTATCAAAATATCTCCAGCCTTTGGAAGTTATGCAGTAACATATTTTTCCCATAGACTTGTATAGGACTTTAACCCCTTAACGACCATGGACATATATTTACATCCGTGGCCGGCTCCTGCAATATAACATGCAGTCACGCGGTGACCGCGTGTCATATCAGGTCGGTCCCAGCATGTGACTGAAGCCGGGACCTGGGGCTGATAGCGCACGGCAGGGATCGTGGTGCTGCACACTATTAACCCTTTAGACGCGGCGTTCAAAGTTGAACGCCGCGTCTAAAGCAAAAGTAAAACCTTCCTGGCTGTTCAGTGGAGCTGATCGGGACCACCTCAGTGAAAAATGCAGTGTCCCGATCATCTAGGACGCGAGCGGAGGGTCACTCACCTTTCTCCGGCGCATCCGATCGGCGATTGATTGCTCCAAGCCTGAGATTCAAGCTATGGCTTTGCAGTGAACAGTGCTGGCAATCAGTGTATGCAATGTTATATCCCCCTATCGGCTAAACTCATACCGCCCAATACGCAGAAAAACAAAAAAGTTATAGGGGTCAGAAGATGACAATTTTAAACGTATACATTTTCCTGCATGTAGTTATGATTTTTTTCTTGAAGTACAACAAAATAAAACCTATATAAGTATGGTATCATTTTAACCATATGGACCTACAGAATAAAGACTAGGTGTCATTTTTACCGAATATGGACTGCGTAGAAACGGAATCCCCCAAAAGTTACAAAATGGCGTTTTTTCTTCAATTTCGTCACACAATAATTTTTTTCCCGTTTTGCCGTAGATTTTTGGGTAAAATGAGTGATGTCACTGCAAAGTAGAATTGGTGGCGCAAAAAATAAGCCATCATATGGATTTTTAGATGTAAAATTGAAAGGGTTATGATTTTTAAAAAGTGAGGAAGAAAAATCAAAAATGCAAAAACGAAAAAACCCGTGGTCCTGGCAAATGGGGGTGAGTAAGGCTTAAACTACCTATCCTATGTTTGTTGTTGACATATAAGTAACATGTGTGCCAATATTTATATATATATATATTTTTTTTTTCTTTTTTTTGGAATCACCATCATTACTGAAATGATAGAAAAAAAAAGTGTTGAAACATAAAAAATGTGTTAATAAAGCTGAAACCTTGCTTAAAAATGAAATTGTGCAAAAACACTAAACAAAAAAAACTTCCGTGCGACAGAATTTAGGCGCAAAACCCGACAAAAAGAGTCGGAATCATGCTAGTAAATGAGAGCCATTGAGTTTTATATATACACATATATATATATATACACACACACATACATATATATATATATATATATATATATATATATATATTTATTACACTCTGGAGTGACTACAGTACAGTATTTGGTCATTTAGGAATATTTTTTAGCCTTTTCTCCCATGAGGGGACATCTCTCAATAGCAGACACATTTTTATTCCCTGTAAGTGTCTGCTATTGGGAGATTCTACTGTATAATGTTTATAATCTTGCACAGTAAACAGCGTAAATGTAAAAAAATACCAAACACCAAAAATACTAATTTCTAATTGTATCATATATTAGAATTTTTTTTTTTAAATTGGTAAATAAGTTCCTTCAAAACAAAAATAGTACAAACAAAAACTGCAGATCATGACACAAAAAATTATTCATCTGTATATGGAGAACATTTTTTTTTTTACATTTTTTCCATCCGTATATGGAAAAATTTAAAAGTTACATGGGTAAGAAAAAGACAATTTTTTGCATACAAATGTTAATTTTTTTTTGCATTTTTGTTTCATGTGGTACAATAATAGAAAACTATATAAATTGGGTATCATTTTAATCGCATTGACCCACAGAATGAAGAGAACATGTAATTTTACCATAAAGAGCACTGTTTAAAAAAAAAAAAAAAAAGTAGCAAAATTGTGGTTTTCAGAAGTAGGATGTCCAGCACACAATATCCGTTGCAATGTAGTTTATTAGCGTAAAAACAGGTTCATGGAACACAGCAGAGCGTAAGCCTATGCGTTTTGGGTAATAATACCGTTAGTCATGGCAAGGGTAAGGGTATTATTACCCGAAACGCGTAGGATTACGCTCTGCTGTGTTCCATGTACCTGTTTTTACGCCAAAAAACTACATTGCAACGGATACTATGTGCTGGACATCCTACTTTTGTTTGCTGTATTGGGCGGTTGCGCTTCCGCCAGTCCGCGCACACCTGTTTCCATCCGGGAGGTGAGAGCTGTCTACCCATTGGTTCTAAAATTGTGGTTTTCTTATCAATTTTTCCCCACAAATAATAATGTTTTCGTTTCACTGTAAATTTTTTGGTAAAATTAAAGGTGTCAATACAAAGTAAAATTGGTCC
Source organism: Hyla sarda (assembly GCF_029499605.1). Lineage (NCBI taxonomy): Eukaryota > Metazoa > Chordata > Amphibia > Anura > Hylidae > Hyla > Hyla sarda. The sequence goes on from NC_079197.1 coordinate 52,357,541, forward strand.
CGCAAAAAAAGGCCTTGTATGGATTTTTTGTTTGCCTCTTAAAAATGTGTAAGTTTGCTAGGTAGGTAGATAGTAAGTTTTATAGGTAGGGAGTAGGTTTGTTAGGTAGGTAGTAAGCTAGGTAAGTAGGTTGCAAGTTTCTAGGTAGGTATGTTTAGGTATGTTTTCTAGGTAGGTAGGTGATAGGTTTACTAGATGGGTAGGTGATGTGTTTGTTAGGTGGGCGGGTGTGGTAGTTGGTAAGTTTGCTAGGTAGGCATGTAGGTAGTAAGTTTTCTAGGTAGGTGATAAGTTTGCTAGGTGGGCAGGTAGGTAAGTGATAAGTGGTAGGTAGTAAGTTTGCTAGATAGGCAAGTAGGTGATTAGTTTGCTAGGTGGGTATACAGGTAGGTGGTAAGCCTGCTAGGTAAGCGGGTAGGTGGAAAGTTTGCTAAGTAGGCAGGCAGGTCACAACCCTGACCCCATCCCCTGACCCCATCCTCTCTAGAGTGGTGGCCATTAATAATAAATGCAGGATGGACAGTACAAATGTACTCCCAGGCTAACTTCTCCAAAGCAGACAGAAAAATTAAGCCTTTCTCTGACAGAAATCGTGCAATGTCATGGGAGGGATCTGCTCCAGTGGTTGTTCACTCCCAAGTTGTGCGATAATTGAAATACATTTTTTTTTTTAGATGCAATTTTCCCACTAGAATTTCCTGACACCCCTGGTGGCAGTTAAGACACCTTTGAGCACAGTTTCACCCCAGTTGGAAATCACTGGGTTCACCCATTGTGTCCTGACCTGATCTCTGACCTCTGTACTGTGTTTGTTTATTTGTTTTGAACACTTTTGACGCCTCTACATTTAGTCCAGTGCAGGAACGGTTGCCCAGTTGAGAGTTCACTACCTAGGTCGGATTATCAAGTAGGCAGGGACAGAGATTGTAGGGCAATATTAAGGCTGCACTCTTCCCTGCCCGACCTAACACTTAATTTGTTTTAAAAAAAAGTTTGAGGTTTAAAAAACAAACAAAAAAAAAAAAACAGTACAATAGAAAACATGTAACCATGAGTATTATTTTAATAATACTGACCCACAGAATAAACATACTGGGCCTCATTTAATAAGAGTGGAGTATAGTTTTCTGGAGGTTTTTTTCCCAAAAGTTATTTTTCGATGTTATTTACTACCACGAAAATGGTGGGACCATGCCCCTTTTTTCAGAGACACCCCCCCCTTTTCCTGGCACAATTTATGGCCCACGACACATACAAAACAAAAACCCTACAACATTTACCTTGAAAACCTTAGCAAATAGGGCCCACTGTGTCAATTTCTACTAAAAACTGTGCTGCATAAAACAAAACCCTCCAAAAGTTAAAACATTTTTTCATTTCCTAGCGCTTCCACCAAGGTGAAATCCATAGACCTTACCTCCCGGGCTTTTTCTTTCTCTACAATGTTGACAAATTCACTTAATTTGGCTGGCTCCCTCTGCTGCTCTTCTGCGTGCAGAGCTCGCTGGAGTGAACAAATTGCCGCCATCTTGAGTCTCCCACTACGATCCTTTAGCAGGCTTATTCTGGCCATGGTGCTGTGAGAATAGCAAAAAAAGTAGTGAATGTCAGATAAGCACAAAAAGTGGTGAGTAATGTGGCAATACTTTAGGGGTGGCCAAGGAACAGCACAAACATTTTTGAATGGGTGATGTTGATAAATTACAAGATCAGTCATACGCCAAGCCTAAAATGTTTGTCTTTCATATTCTGCAGACATATTCTGCAAGGTCATGACTGAATAAAAAGTCATCATGGGGGCCAAATGGAAAAGATAGGAAAAGTGAACATATCGATTCACTGACTCCCCCTGTGATTTACAGGATGTAAGTACAGTGTAATCACTTGTTTGGTCTTCAGAGCCCATATAGTGCTGGTATCTACCATAACATGGTCACTGTATGGGTAGAATATTGATCTGTTTGTTAATATTGTCATGAAGCAGGGTGGTCTGGCAAACCTGATGAGTCCCCTGTGAGCCATGTAGCAATTTTATCAATGGGGTATCTTGCATTAGCTACAGAGTCCTTTACACTAGGATACATGTGATGAGGTGTCTGGGGTTGTACATGTTAGGTGCCATAATAATTGTCTTGACACTGTTGTAACGTATAAACAAGGATGAACTTCACTAAAAGTCACTGTGCAGAATCCAGATATTAAAGTCACTTAGCACAGGGGTGCAAAAGTTAGGAAGGTAGGACTTGTGGAAATTTGGTCTCAGTTTCTTTTTGAGGCTATGTTCACACAGTTATTTCGATGCGTCAACTCCACACATGTGATAGGACCACTCGGAAATGTAACGTCTCATAGATGGGAATGCATTTCTGAGTGGAATCTGCAGAAAGAATAGACATGATTATTATTTCTGTGGACACCGGAATTGGTGTTTTCTCCGGAGTGAAAATGTCACCATGTGCACAGTGCAGTAAATCCCATTAAAATCAATGGGATTGTGCTGCAGCAGAATTACTGAAATGCCGCTTGTAAATTCCGCCTGGAAGGCTTTTGGAAGCAGATATACTAAGAATCTTTAATGTGCTTCTCACATTATGGTTGCTAGTGCTGAAATACACGTACAATTCAAGCAGATTGAACTCAGTTATGAATGGCCTATACAGTTTGTTTAAGACTTTATTTACAATTTGCAGCATGATTTCTTTCTGTGATGTAATAGGCTACATTTTTAGTAACAGTGCATGTCTATATATATATATATGTATATATATATATATATATATATATATATATATATATATGTGGTGGCTATTCTGGGATGACACTGGTTGTCCCATTGATCTCTTTTTTTTTTTTTTTTGATATGATATTTCCTCATTTGGGGTTTGCCCAAGTCTGAAACTTTCCCTGTATGGGACACGTAGGAAGTCTTTATACAGTGCTGGGGCACAAAGGGGGCTTAATTACAGAGTGAGAGCACAAAGGGGCCTAAATACAGTGTGGGGAAGATGTGGGCTTAACTAATGTGCGGGGGCATATAGGTGGCCTAAGTACAGTGTTGGGGCACAGTAGGGGTCTTATTGTAGTGTAGGGTGATGGTAATGTGCAAATTAACCTTTTCGTAATCCTAGGGCACGGTTAACCTGAACACCATCCGAGGTTGAGCCAGCTTCTCCTAAGCTAGGCTCGGGGCAATAAATACTCTGACGCAAGGTTACAGATAAACTGACTTTACATAGTTAGTACGATTGAAAAAAGACATACGTCCATCAAGTTCAACCAGGGTATTGAAGGGTAGGGGTGTGGCGCGATATTGGGGAAGGGATGGGATTTTATATTTCTTCATAAGCATTAATGTTATTTTGTTCCAGGAATGTATCTAACCCTGTTTTAAAGCTGTTAAATTTTCCTGCTGTGACCAGTTCCTGAGGTAGACTGTTCCATAAGTTCACAGTTCTTATGGTAAAGAAGGCGTGTCGCCCCTTGAGACTAAACCTTTTCTTCTCCAGACGGAGGGAGTGCCCCCTCGTCTTTTGGGGGGGTTTAACCTGGAACAGTTTTTCTCCATATTTTTTGTATGGGCCATTAATATACTTATATACATTTATCATATCCCCCCTTAAACGTCTCTTCTCAAGACTAAACAATTGTAACTCCTTTAATCGCTCCTCATAACTAAGATGTTCCATGCCCCATATTATTTTAGCCACTCATCTCTGCACCCTTTCCAGCTCCACAGTGTCCCTTTTATGGACTGGTGCCCAAAACTGAACAGCATATTCCAGGTGAGGCCGTACCAATGCTTTATAAAGGGGGAGTATTATGTCCCTATCCCTCGAGTCCATGCCTCTTTTTATACATGACAATATCCTGCCGGCCTTGGAAGCAGCAGCCTGACATTGCATGCTATTCTGTAGTCTGTGATCTACAAGTACACCCAGATCCTTCTCTACCAGTGACTCTGCCAGTTTAATCCCCCCTAAGACGTATGACGCATGCATGCTATTAGTACCAGGGGCGGATCCAGAGTGGAGTCTTGGGAGGGGCACTATTAGAGAATTTTGCGTTGGCGGACAGAAAATAAGGTGTTGCTTAAGGAACTTACAATATTATTAAATATATCCAGTATAATAATCATATACACCAATTACCACAGAATGGGAAAGAGATAAAGACGTTTTTACCATTTAAAACTACAACTCCCAGTATGACCTAAGTAGTGGTGAGGGGATGCTGGGAGTTGTTGTTTCACCCATCATTACTGCAAAACTTTCCAGTGATGGGACAGTCAGGACACTACACAATGATATCAGCGACTACAGGTGACGTCTTCTCTATAGTCTTTCCTTATCTAATTCAGATGCTACATACCGCCAGGTCCAGCTAAATGTCCTCGCTGAAGAACTTGACGCCCAGACGGCTCCTCACTATGTCAGCGGATACTGATCCTCTATATGAAAACAAGTATTATTAGAAACCTTCCAAACACTGTATCCTTTGAATATAATACTGGCACACACCCTCTGAAAATAATTCTGGCACACTGTACCCACTGAAAATAATACTGCCACACACTGTACCCCTGAATATAATACTGCCACACACTGTACCCACTGAATATAATACTGCCACACACTGTACCCACTGAATATAATACTGCCACACACTGTACCCCTGAATATAGTAGTGCCACACACTGTACCCACTGAATATAATACTGCCACACACTGTACCCCTGAATATAATACTGCCACACACTGTACCCACTAAATATAATACTGCCACACACTGTACCCCTGAATATAATACTGCCACACACTGTACCCCTGAATATATTACTGCCACACACTGTACCCACTGAATATAATACTGCCACACACTGTACCCCTGAATATATTACTGCCACACACTGTACCCATTAAATATAATACAGCCACACACTGTACCCCCTGAATATGATACTGCCTCACACTGTACCCCCTGAATATGATACTACCTCATACTGTACCCCCTGAATATAATACTGTCACACACTGTACCCCCTGAATATGATACTACCTCACACTGTACCCCCTGAATATAATACTGCCACACACTGTAACCTCTGAATATATTACTACAACACACTGTACGCTCTAAATATCCCTCTGAATACAATACCGTGATGTATTGTGGCTAATGAAAACCGTACTACCCCAGAAATTCCTTATACTCTCTGCCCCTCATATATAGTAATAATGCCCCATCCTGTGCCCCCACATATAACTATGGCCCACCCTGTTCTCCCTCATAATAATAATGCCCTCTGTCCTGTCCCCCTAGCATATAATGCCCCCCTGTGCTGTGCCCCTCACATATAATGCCCCTGTAATGTTCCCCTCACATATAATGCCCCTGTAATGTTATAATGCCCCCTGTCCTGCACCCTCAGGGGGCATTTTAAGTAATGGGCACAAGACAGGGGGGGCATTATAAGTGAGTGGCACATGATAGGGGGGCATTAAATGAGTATGCTTTAAAGTGTCCTCTTCTCACCCCTATAACCCTTTTATTTTTCCGCATACAGGACTATATGAGGGCTTATTTTTTGTGATGTGATCTGAAGTTTTTGTCCGGACCATTTTTATTTAGATTTTATTTTTTTTTAGTTATTGAAGTGACCAAAAATACGCACTTCTGGACTTTGATATTTTTTCATGCTTTCACCTTTCAGTGTGCAACTTAACTATTATATTTTTTTAGTTCACACATTTGTGTATGTGGTGCTACCACATATGTTAAGGGTTTATGTATAGGGGTTTCCTTACATTATTTCATTAAAAAAATGGGAACAAAGGGTGATTCAAACTTTTATTAGGCAAGGGGTAAATCACATTTATTACTTTTTTAAATGTATTTTTTTTTTACACTTTTTTGGTCCCCATGTATAGGCTGGTATAGGCCAGTGAGAAAAGGGACATAATACTGCGGGACTATATACATCAGCTGTGCTGTACCCACTGCCCTGGCTACTATATATATATATGTATATGTTTCTATGCATAAATATAGCTGCCAGGGCAGTGGGTACAGCACAGATAAGCTGATGTATATAGCCCAACAGTATTATGTCCCTATATACGAATGTCTGTGCTGAACTGGCTAACACATACTACATATATTATACACGTAATATGGGCCAGGCAGGGAAGAGAACACATCACAGACATTGGCATACAGTGACATATACTGACATAACACTGCAGGGCTATATACATCAGCTGTGCTGTACCCACTGCCCTGGCTACTATATATATATATATATATATATATATATATATATATATATATATATATATATGTTTCTATGCATAAATATAGCTGACAGGGCAGTGGGTACAGCACAGATAAGCTGATGTATATAGTCCTGCAGTATTATGTCCCTATATACGTGCTGTGTGTCCTCTGAACTGGCTAGCCCATACTACATATATTATATACGTAATATGGGCCAGGCAGGGCAGAGAACACAGCACAGACATTGGTATATAGTGCCATAACACTGAGGGGCTATATACATTCATTGTAGCCTTGACTACTATATACATGCATATATTTATAGCAACCAGGGCAGTGGTACAGCACAGCTGAGGTATATAGCCCCACAGTGTTTCCCAACTAGGGTGCCTCCAGCTGTTGCAAAACTACAACTCTGGTTGGCTGTCTGGGCATGCTGGTAGTTGTAGTTTTGCAACAGCTGGAGGCACCCTGTTTGAGAAACACATGACTGTATATCAATGACTGGCCCATACTGCATATACTATATGTAGTAGGCCAGAGAGGGCACAGCAGTCACTGGTATACAGGTAGTGACTGACATGCCCGAACACTGGGACCTAACTACAGACCTCCTCACCTCTGATGGCCGCCCTGCAGATCGGAGACTGTCAGACTGGACGGAGCTCCGCTGGTATGGAGAATACAGGCCGCAGAGGCTGTACAGCTGGCAGGCAGTGTCTTCTCTTCAGCTCTGCGGTGAGCAGCCGGGGGAGGGGTCGGACGAGCAGGGACTAAGTTGTAGCAGCCGTCAGCTCCCTCTCTTAAAGGGGCAGCAGAAGCTGGAGCAGTGTGTGAAAGGTGAGGGGACAGTGGAGCCGGGGACAGCTCCTGCTCCTCAATAATAGGGGCAGCAATCTTGGGGGGGGGGGGGCAATTGCCCCGTTGCCCCCCCCGCCGCCCCCTGGATCCGCCACTGATTAGTACCCAGATGCATAACTTTACATTTATCCACATTGAACCTCATTTGCCAAGTGGATGCCCAGACACTTAGTCTTTCCAAGTCCTCTTGTAACCTATACACATCCTCTATAGACTGTATCGTGCTACAAAGCTTGGTGTCATCTGCAAAGATAGAAACAGAGCTGTTAATACCATCCTCTATATCATTGATAAATAAGTTAAACAACAGCGGGCCCAGTACAGAACCTTGGGGTACACCACTAATAACCGGGGACCAATCAGAGTACGAATCATTGACCACCACTCTCTGGGTACGATCCATGAGCCAGTGTTCAATCCAGTTACAAACTAAAGTTTCCAAACCCAAATACCTTAACTTACCTGTCAGACGTCTATGAGGGACAGTATCAAACGCTTTAGTAAAATCCAGAAACACTATATCCACAGTCATTCCTCTGTCAAGGCTTCTACTCACTTCTTCATAAAAGCAAATTAGATTGGTTTGACACCTTCTATCCTTAGTAAACCCATGCTGGCTATCACTTATAATACAATTATCCCCTATGTATTCCTGTATGTAATCCCTTATAAATCCTTCAAACAATTTACCCACAATGCACGTTAGACTTACCGATCTATAGTTTCCTGGGGAAGACCAAGAACCCTTTTTGAAGATTGGCACCACATTCACCTTGTGCCAGTCCCTTGGCACAATACCAGACACCAGAGAATCTCTAAATATCATGAACAGGGGTACATCCATCTGGCCCTGGAGATTTGCTTACATTTATATTACTTAACTTACCTTGTACCATGTCAGCTCCTTCTTCCTTTACCATCTATCCTACTGAGGCAGGATAGATGGTAAAATCTGCTACAGCTCAGATTGGTACAAAGAGAGGTGCAGGGTAAACTTTGGAAGCATATCGCTTTGCTGGGACTTGTGGTTGCTTGTGCTGTATATGACTGACTTGCTGTATGGCAACCCACGCTGATTTTCGTGACTTGAATGACTGATTTAGATGACTGACTTTGATCCCCGGGACTTTAGTGCTTACCACCAGTGGCGTTGCGACCCGGGTGCGGGGGGTGCGGCCCGCACCGGGTGACACCAACCTAATGGGGTGACACCAAGACGCTCCGCAGCACCCACACCCCCTCCCCAGCTACACTGACACCCCCCTATGTGCCCGACCGGCCTCCCATCCGTCAGCACACCCCCCTGTGCTGTGTGTGCGGTGCACCCGTCCATTAGCAACCCCCCCCCCCTTTCAGTGCGCCCGTCCGTCATCACGCCCCCCATCTCACCTTCACCAGTACTGTGCCCGGCCTCCGCTCCCACGTCTGCGCCGGCCTGACGTCATACCGCATGGCCGCGCAGGGGGACGTCAGTTACGTCACTCGCATTGCGCCCGGTGAGAAGGATCGCTGCGCTGGATGGGTGAGTGTGTGTGTCTGTCTCTATCTATGTTTGTGTGTGTGACTCTGTGTGTGTGTGTGACTGTGTGTGACTCTGTGTATTTGTGTGACTCTGTGTGTGACTGTGTGTGTTTGTGTGACTCTCTGAGTGTGTGTGTGACTCTGTGTATTTGTGTGACTCTGTGTGTGACTGTTTGTGTGACTGTGTGTGTGTGTGACTCTGTGTGACTCTGTGTGTCTGTCTGTGAGTGTGTGTCTCTCTGAGTGTGTGTGTGACTCTGTGTATTTGTGTGACTCTGTATTTGTGTGACTCTGTGTGTCTGTCTGTGAGTGTGTGTCTCTCTGAGTGTGTGTGGGACTCTGTGTATTTGTGTGACTCTGTGTGTGACTGTGTGTTTGTGTGACTGTGTGTGTGTGTGTGTGACTCTGTGTGACTCTGTGTGTCTGTCTGTGAGTGTGTGTCTCTCTGACTGTGTGTGTTTGTGTGTGTGTCTCTCTGTGTTGTATGTGTTTTTTTTTTTGTGTGTGTGTTTGTGTGTGTGCGTGTGTGGGGAGACTTTGACGCATTGTGGGGAACCTGCAAGGGAACCTGCGGCCTAATGTGGGGAGTCTATGCTACCTAATGTGGGGAGTCTATGCTACCTAATGTGCGGAGTCTATGATACCTAATGTGCGGAGTCTATGATACCTAATGTGCGGAGTCTATGCTACCTAATGTGGGGGGTCTATGCTAGCTAATGTGGGGAGTCTATGCTACCTAATGTGCGGAGTCTATGATACCTAATGTGCGGAGTCTATGATACCTAATGTGGGGAGTCTATGCTACCTAATGTGGGGGGTCTATGCTAGCTAATGTGGGGAAACTGATACCTAATGTGGGGAATCTGTGCTACCTAATATGGGGAAATTGCTACCTAATGTGGGGTAACTGGTACCTACCTAATGTGGGGAAACTGGTACCAAATGTGGGGAATCTATGCTGCCTAATGTGGGGAAAAGATGCTACCTAATGTGGGGAAACTGCTACCTACCTAATGTGGGGGAACTGCTGCCTACCTAATGCTCCCCCCCCCTGGCAATAGCACCCTCATCATCCGCCAGCAACTAACCCCCCCCCCAGCGGCACCTCCATCAGCAGATCCTGATGGTGGATGATGGCGGTGCTCCTGCCAGGAGGATGATCCTGCCGATGGATGATGGGGGTGATACTGCCAGGGGCGATGGCCATTAGCACCCTCATCATCCTTCAGCAACACCCCCCCCAGTAGTAGCACCCCGATCATCCACTAGCAACACCACCAATACCCCCCTCCCGTGGTAATAGCATCAGCTAACGGATGTTGAGGGGTGTTACTGCGGTTGTGGTATTATATTCAGAGGGTGCACTGTATGGCAACGTTATATTCAGAGGGCGCAGTTTGTGGTAGTATTATATTCAGAGGGCACAGTGGGTGGTAGTGTTATATTCGGAGGGCACAGTGGGTGGTAGTATTATATTCAGAGGGCGCAGTTTGTGGTAGTATTATTAGAGATGAGCGAACTTACAGTAAATTCGATTAGTCACGAACTTGTCGGCTCAGCAGTTGATGACTTATCCTGCGTAAATTAGTTCAGCCTTCAGGTGCTCCGGTGGGCTGGAAAAGGTGGATACATTCATAGGAAAGATTCTCCTAGGACAATATCCACCTTTTCCAGCCCACGGGAGCACCTGAAAGCTGAACTAATTTATGCAGGAAAAGTCATCAACTGCCGAGCCGAGAGGTTTGTGACGAGTTGAATTTACTGTAGTTTGCTCATCTCTAAGCATTATATTCAGAGGGCGCAGTGGGTGGTAGTAATATATTCAGAGTGTACAGTATGTGTTGGTATTATATTCAGAGTGTACAGTATGTGATAGTATTATATTCAGGGGTACAGTATGTGATAGTATTATATTCAGGGGTACAGTATGTGGCAGATTTATATTCAGAGGGTACAGTATATGGTAGTATTATATTCAGAGGGTACAGTATGTGATAGTATTATATTCAGGGGTACAGTATGTGGCAGATTTATATTCAGAGTGTACAGTATGTGTTGGTATTATATTCAGAATGTACAGTGTGTGGTAGTATTATATTCAGAGGGTACAGTATGTGATAGTATTATATTCAGGGGTACAGTATGTGGCAGATTTATATTCAGAGGGTACAGTATGTGTTGGTATTATATTCAGAATGTACAGTGTGTGGTAGTATTATATTCAGAATGTACAGTGTGTGGTAGTATTATATTCAGGGGTACAGTATGTGGCAGATTTATATTCAGGGGTACAGTATGTGGCAGATTTATATTCAGAATGTACAGTATGTGTTGGTATTATATTCAGAATGTACAGTGTGTGGTAGTATTATATTCAGTGGGTATGGTGTATGGAAGGTTTATTATCAAAGAGTATAGTGTATAGTAGTATTATATTTAGAGGATACAGTGTCTGGCAGGTTTATAATAATAATAATTGTTTTCATATAGAGGATGAGAATGCGCTGACATAGTGAGGAGACGTCTGGGCGTCACATTCTACAGACAGAAGTTTTAGCTGGACCAGGCGGTATGTACCATCTGATTTAGATAAGGGAAGACTGTAGAGAAGACGTCACCTGTAGTCACTGATATCATTGTGTATTCTCCTTACTATAGAGAAGACGTCACCTGTAATCACTGATATCATTGTGTATTCTCCTTACTATAGAGAAGACGTCACCTGTAATCACTGATATCATTCTCCTCTCTATGTCCTATCAGAGCTGTAGTCGCTTGTCAGTTCTACAGTTATGGTCAGTGAAACTACAACTCCCAGCATAACCTCACCACTGCTCAAAGGGGTACTCTACTGGAAAAAAATTTTTTTAATCAACTGGTGCTACAAAGTTAAACAGATTTGTAAATTACTTCTATTTAAAAATCTTAATCCTTCCAGTACTTATTAGCTGCTGTATAAGCGATTCACAGGAAGTTATTTTCTTTTTTAATTTCTTTTCCGTCTGACCACAGTGCTCTGTACTGACACCTCTGTCCATGTCAAGAACTGTCCATAGTAGGAGCAAATCCCCATAGCAAACCTATCCTGCTCTGGACAGTTCCTGACATGGACAGAGGTGTCAGCAAATAGCACTGTGGTCAGATTGGAAAGAACTACGCAACTTCCTGTGGAGCATACACCAGCTTATAAGTACTGTAAGTATTAAGATTTTAAATAGAAGTAATTTAAAAATCTGTTTAACTTTCTGGCACCAGTTGATATAAAAGTAAATGTTTTCCAGTGGAGTACCCCTTTAAGTAATTCTGGGAGCTGTATATTTAAATGGTGAAAACTTCTTTAACACTTTCCCATTCTGTGGCAACTGGTATATCTGATTATTATACTGGAATTTCTCACAATGCCCTACAACAGTGGTGTCTGTCACAACAGGCTAAAAACTTACTGGGGGGAGGGGGGAGGTATGGGGGTGACACCATTTTCTACCGCACCGGGTGACACCAACCCTAGCAACGCCACTGCTTACCACTAGGCTTTGAAGTTCACCTGAGCACAGGGGATATGGTTTAGAACATGTGGGGTTGCAGGATTAGACTTGAGACCTCTTCAGAACACCTCACACTCTCTCTTCAGACTTCCTCCAGGCTGTACCTCAGCTACTCTCACTCCTCTCCTTAACTGCTCTCTGTCCTCTGAACCCCCTATATATGGGGCAAATTTGAAGGATCCCCATTGGGCTGATAAGTCACCTGGTTTACCACATGCACACTCCCCTAACAACAGGTTTAACAGGCTTAAAGCAACAGGTACATAGAAAATGCCAATACATTATCCATAGCATAACATTAAGGCCTATTGAGTACTAAGTACTGTGGGCCCAAGACGGCCACTGAAGGCAACATCTGCCACACAGGATGGGCAGTATGCTATATTCTGTACTGGGTTACCACATTATTACAGTGTGGGGGAATAATAGCTTCAGTACACTGTGGAGGCACAATGGATGCCTAAGTACATTGTGGGGCTAAAAAAGGACCTTACTACAGTGTTAGCTTATATATAGTACACAGACCCATAGGGGCTAATTACAGAGTGTAAGACACAAAAGAGGGACAATCACTGTTTGGGGGCACAGTAGGGTAGCCTAACTGCATTGTTGGGGCACAAAGGGGAATTAAATATAGTATGGGAGATAAAGGGAGGGTCAAAGGGGAATTAAATACAGTATGGGAGATAAAGGGAGGGTCAATAACAGTGTGAAAGCAAAAGGGAAACTTACTACAGAGTAGGGACACAAACTGTAGCCAACTGTAGTGTGGGGGCATTAACCAGTTGCCATCTAAGGATGAGCCGGCTCGTCCAAAAGCCGCAAGCGGTGTACGGTGCGGGTTCCTGACTCGAGCCTGTGCCATAATGGCCGACCCCATAGCCTACATGTTTCGATCGTCGCGGGCGGCTATTAACCCTTTAGATCGCTGCTGTCAAAGTTCACAGCTGTGTCTGAAGCGACCTTTAACCAGTACTGTAGTGCAGTCCATGTCTCTGAGATTGATGGAGCCTGGATGTACCAGGCTTTATCAATGAAGCGCAGAGCACACAGATCAATGTAGTTCTCTGGAATTACATTGATCTTTATGAGGAATCTACTCATTCCTCCTAAAAGTCCCCTAAGGTGACTAAAAGTGTAAAAAAAATGAATAAAAAGGTTTAAAAAAACACACCCGTTAACCCCATATTAAAAGTTTGAATCACCCCCCCCCCCCTTTAACCAAATTCCATATAAAAAATATGTAAACATAATGAAAATAAACATGTGTGGAATTTCCACATGCATAAATGCCGAACTATAAAAATATAACGTTAATTAAACCGCACAGTCAATGGTGTTTACGTATTAAAATACCAAAGTCCAAAATTGCATATACTTGTTCACTTTGTATATCCTAACAAAATGTATAAAAAGTGATCAAAAAGTCCCATCAAAACAAAAATGGTACTGATAAAAACTTCAAATGACGGGGGGCGTGGCTTGGCGCGCTGAGCGATGAGACGCCCCTAGTGTGAGCTCCGACCAGGGTCCCGCCATTCTGGACTTTCTACCCTGTTATGGGAGGCAAACATAGGGGAAAGAAGAATAAAAGACGAAACGGTACCTCAGGGCATCGCCCGAACTCAATTGCAACCTTTTTCAAGCCCGTACAGCCTCTCTCTGCCGAGGAGAGGCCTCCGACCTGCACTCCGCCATTACACTGTGCACACGGGACTCCAGCTCCCCCACGTGACGTGCCGCCGATACTTACAATGGCCACCGCGCGGACGCAGCCTGCAGCTGGAGAGGGACACATCCATCCATCCCCTGCTCCAGTGACCGCATCTCCCTTACCCGACTCTGCAGCCCAGCCAGCCGCTCAGCTCACGGAGACCTCACAGACGGGACAGACCAGGTACCGTACAGAGCAGAGGATGCTGACCTTCTCCCTGCCTACTCCAGCCACAACAGGGAGTGGAGGCCCCTCTGCTCCTGAGCCCCGATCTCCAGCCATATCTGTCTCTACCACGCAGCAACAGCAGAGGTCTGTTGAAATAGAACCCCCTACCACCATGAACTGTGTCTATGCAGAAGGGGCTGTGTTAGGCTTCTCCCCATTGAACCTGCAGCCACCGCAGCCAGGAACTGCACCGCATGTTAATCCAGCCCTGACCACCAAGCTGCACCAGGGTCCCCCACAGAAGTCTCCACAGACTTATGCTATTACCACATCTCTCCCTCCCCTGGAGAAGAGACCCAGAACACCTACTCACCGCACTCAGAGTGCATGTGCTTAAACCTCCAATACCGCTTCTGACCACACTGATCAATCTGCCGCCATGTCCCCAATGCCTGTGCCAGGCCCGGCACCACTAGATGTCACCGACTGGTCCGGTGTTATGGACTCTGGTTCGGATGAGGGACCCAGAGACTCCGCCGCAGACAGTGACTCACCAGAATTCTGGGGCACTAGCCCACCGGCTAAGAAAACTCTGTTTAAAACTCCATTAAAGGCTTCCCAGCGCCATATTCCCCTATCTGGACATTCCTCCTCAGTTGACACATTGACCGAAACTAAGCGGCCTACTAGACGTCAATTCACGTCTGACCGCCATAAGGACACTGATCCCTTGCAACATGATCCACAATTGCCATCACCTGAGGTGGCTGCCAATACCCTTAAAAACTTGCCTGAATTACAGGCACTCCTAGACTTGCTACCCACAAAAGCTGATATGCATACCTTAGCGGCAGATCTCAAAACCGCTTGGAAACAAGACCTTAAGCCGGTGAGAGCCGAACTATCTCACTTACGCAACTGAGTTCAAGCTCTAGAAGAATTTCGCTCCAACGTGACGTATCAAATTAGTACCCTAACAAACACCACTACCGCCTTAGCTCACCAACAATTAACAGAAATTGAACACTTGGATGATCTGGACAACAGAAATAGAAGAAATAACATACGCATTGAGGGACTTCCAGAGTCAGTTCCACCGCAAGACCTGACCTCAACTCTCCAGAAGCTCTTTAATGAGATCCTCCAGCACCCTCCGGACACTCTTCTGGAATTGGACAGGGCGCATCGTGCCCTGAAAGCCAAGGACCCTGATCCCAAGAAGGCCAGAGACGTGATCTGCAGGGTTCACCATTTTATATTGAAAGACGACATCATGAGGCGAGCCAGGGATCTAAAGAACATTACCTACAATGGTTCATCCGTCCAGTTGTTCCCTGACCTATCTCTTCACACGCTCAAGCTGAGAGCGGCTCTCAAACCCCTGCTCCGCCTTCTCCAGAATGCGCATATTAACTATAGATGGGGATTCCCGTTCTCACTAACAGCCAAATGTGGTTCTACCTCAGCGACAATCAGAAGGCCTGAGGACTTGCAATCCTTCCTGACCACCTTCAAACTGCCTCCAACACCCCTCCCGGACTGGGAGCACTTGTTTCTCCCCACCATGCCTATGTCGAAGGGACCTTCCACCAGACGACCCGCATCGGGGCCCTTGGAAAATATTAGAGGCCTCACCCATGCCCCGGGTACTCGTGATCATAAGACCTGATCAAATGACATGACCATGCCACATCTACTCCTTGAATTTGGTCTCCATGCTGAGATCTCGTCCAAGACTGCCTGTGGACTGGTCCTTGCAGAGAGAGACTGTTTACTCCATTGATCCTTTGGTTTGGACTCTCGCTTGGGTTCCAGTTGTCCTTCTAATTCAAAACTGTTCCACTACTGCTCTTAGAACTGAATCATAATGTGTTGACATCCCCCTGTGATGCGTTACACATATTTCCCCTGCCCTCACTATTCAACTCATATATTGTTGCCTCCCATCCATTAGATCCAGAAGAGTTTTTACACTACTTTTGTCCAATAATTACACTCTTTATCTGACCCTGACCTGGCTATCCTTTCCCACCTGCTAACGACCATGCCTGGTGCTACTTCCACATTTTACACCACTAGAACATGGAATAGGCTGGCCCTAGTCCCATTCTTGGACCTTACGGCCCTCCACTGTAGTTCCCTCGTACCCATCTTCTTATGGATACTTTGCTTCTTCTCTTCTCTGATTTCCCCCGCCGCCTTTTTCTTTCCTAATCCTTCTCCTCTTCTTTCTCCTAGGGACCTGGAGTGTTGCTGCTCACGCGGAAGCGATCTGGGGGACTCAGGTCGAGACAGCACGGGTGGTAAGTGGACCTCAACACTACACTCCACACATGGCATCTGACATCAAAATAGTGACCCTGAATGTTCAGGGTTTTAATACCCCCGAAAAACGCGCACACATACTTTATGCATTTCACAAGCAGAGAGTGCAAATTGTGTCCCTACAAGAAACACACTTCAAGGAGGGTCACCTTCCTTCTCTGTCTATCAGATATTATGGGAGTTGGTTGCACAGTGTCAACTCAGAAGCCAGGACGAATGGAGTCTCTATTGCCTTCCACAAATCCCTGCCCGTAACAATCACTTCCTCTCTGTTAGACCCCCACGCTCGCTATGTATTCTCCAATTGTGAGATTGCGGGGAAGCCAATTAACCTAACCGCAATTTATGCACCTAATCAAGGCCAAATACCCTTTCTCCTTAAAACCTTGGACACACTTTCCACCTTTGCCACTAACCCGATTATCCTCTGTGGTAATCTGAACCTTCCACTTCTCCCTCGAATGGACACGTCCTCGGGACTGTCCAGCCTATCACACGCCAAACTTCTGCGCAAGAAACTGCATGATCTTCAACTTAGCGATGTGTGGAGATCCCTCCGCCCCCAAGACAGGGACTATACTTTCTATTCATCCCCCAGGAATTCCTACAGTAGAATAGATTACATATTCTGTCCACACCACTTCCTCCCCTCTGTCACACACCTCTATCGGCACCAGAATTTTCTCTGACCATCCACCAGTGTTCTGCTCGCTGTCCCTTCCCTCTTCGTCCAAACCCCATTCCACTTGGAGGTTGAACGAATCCCTCCTCCAGGACCCTCTCTGCTCGAAGGAGCTTAAGGACTCCATTGATCTGTTCAACAGGGACCATGCTGCAGATACCACGTCTCCCCTGTTTAAATGGGAGGCATTGAAATGTATTCTACAGGGCGTACTTATCAAGCATGGATCTCGGTTGAAGAGGGAACGGACAGCTAAGCTGAATTCTCTTCAAATACAATTACAACACCTAGAAACACAACACAAACAATCATTGCAAGACCTTGTCTTCCGGGACATTATTCGTGTTCGTTGTGAGCTCTTATCCCTTATCTCCTCTCAACACCGCTACTATGTTCAGCTAACAGGTAGACTATTTTAGAAATGGGGCAACAAGTCAGGCAAATTGCTAGCGAGGGCCCTCAAAGAAAAGAAATCCTCTCTATTCATACCGGCTATTAAATCTCATTCTGGCTCGACTTGTTCGCCAACACCAGATATTTTAGCGACTTTTCAACAGTACTACTCAGACCTATACATCCTCCCTGACCCGAATTCCCACTCATCCCCAACGCATGCGACACCTACCCTTGCACACTATCTCCTCCACGGCCCTTCCTCGACTACCGGACGCCACAGTTCAGGATTTGGAGACACCTTTCTCTGCAGAGGAACTGGAGACTGCTATCTCCTCCATGCCCTCGGGCAAGAGTCCGGGACCAGATGGATATCCGCTGGCTTCTACAAGGCTCTCCGCACTGAGCTGTCTACTCATTTATTCTAGGCTTTTAATTCTATATCTACTACTTCCCCTCCCTACCTCCTTAGAGCTTATATCACTGTAATCCCCAAAGAGGGGAAATACCCCCTATTATGCCCAAGCTACAGACCCATTTCCCTTATTAATCTTGACGCTAAATTGTTCGCAAAGTTGATAGCCAACAGACTGACTGCCCACATGAGAGACCTAGTTCACCCGGATCAAGTTGGCTTCATCCTTGGCCGTGAGGCCAGAGACAACACGCTTCGTACTTTCTCTGCTATCCATTATGCCAAGAAATTTAACGCTCCGTTGATGCTTTTATCCTTGGATGCGGAGAAAGCGTTTGACCGGGTGAACTGGGAATTCCTGTCGGCGACCCTCTCTCAAATAGGACTGGGTCACACAATGCTGTCCCGCATAATGGCCTTATACACTTGACCCCAGGCTCAAATGCGCATTAATGGCCTCCTATCTGAACCCTTCACTATATGCAATGGGACGAGGCAAGGCTGCTCTCCTCTACTTTACGTATTGTGCATGGAACACCTTTTGATCGCCATCAGACAGAACCCTGAAATTAAAGGCCTATCCATACCACCCCGTCACTACAAATGCTCGGCATTCGCTGATGATTTATTATTATACCTCTCCTCTCCTTTAGTGTCACTTCCCTCTCTGCTCTCCACCATAAAATTATTCTCCACATTCACAACTCGAAATGTGAAGCCCTGAACATTACAATCTCGCCCTCCATTTGTGCCTCCTTACTTTCCTCATATTCATTCAAATGGCAGACTCACTCTCTCATATATCTAGGGATACAGGTGCCTTCCAATTTAACAGACACCTACAAGTTAAACTTCCCACCTCTCTTACGTTTACTAAAAGCGGATTTTGGCCCGGTGGGAGCGCAGAGATTTTTTGTGGTTGGGAAGAATTAGCTTTCTGAAGATGAATGTGCTTCCTCGACTTCTTTATCTTTTCACTAGCATCCCAACGCACCTTCCGCGCATCTTCTTCGGGGAACTATCTGCGCTCCAGACTGGCTTTATCTGGTCACATAAACATCCCAGATTAGCGAAACAGACGTTAATTAGGAAAAAAGTGGAAGGAAGATTACATGTTATATTATCTTGCGGCAGTACTGACACGGGTGCTAGATTGCTGCCACTCTCACACAAACAAGCAGTGGGTGGAGCTGGAAAGCGCAACCATAGGATGTGACCCTAAGGTGATGTTCTGGAGACTGCGCTCTGCTCCTCCTTTACAGCCCAAATAGCCTTTACCCCCAATCTTACTCTCAATAGTCCGGATGCGTCGTACGTATATGTCTCGTATATCACTTTTCCCACAAGATGGTCCGCTAACACCTATTTTTGATAACCCCGATTTTCCACCAGCCAAGACTCGCCAAAACTTCTTACTATACAACAGACAGACTGGCCTTACATTCCACAAACTCCTAACAACAACGTCATTGAAACCCCTATCAGAAATTGTACCGGATGTACCAACCTCTCCCATACTATTATTACAATATAATCAGTTGACCCATTATTTCGACACCGCGAAAAACAGACTGAACCTACACCGCCCGATCTCTAAGTTTGAGGAACTATGTGTTTGAACTCAACCTATCCCACATGCGGTTAGTGTCCTATACGATATGCTACTGACCGCTACTACGACTCTACCACTCACGTTCATATCTGGCTGGGAGAGAGAACTGGGACGGTCCCTCTCTAAAGAAGAATGGCATCTCCACAAAGGCCCATGAGATCAATTATAAGATATTATCTAGATAGTACCGAGTCCCGGCTCTACTCGCTTCTTTCTATCCAGGGATCTCGGACCTCTGTTGGAGATGCCACACCTCTAAGGGCACTATGTTACACACTTTGCTGACCTGCCCACATTTGACTGACTTCTGGTCAAATGTACTTGACATAACTGCTACTATCACTTCCGTTAAACTCCCCCAGGTCCCAGAGGTCACCCTACTCTCTATCTTCCCTCCAGACATACCTAAACGCACTCACCGCTTATTAAATTTCCTCTTGCTTGCCACAAGAACGGTGATCCCCTGGCTGTGGAAATCACAGGCCCCACCTACTATCTCGTCCTCGCTTCAAGAGATCACACGGTTGCATAGAATGGAAGAACTTCTAGCGGACAATCCCACCTGACTTCCAAAATATACAGCGACCTGGCTCCCGTGGACTGTGTTTTCGGCCTCTGCGGAATTCATATCCATGCACTCTCTCGCGTAAACCTCGGTTTTCACCTCCATATAGCTCTCACTTGCTCTGCCTCGTGCTGTGGAGACCAGGGTCCCTCCTGTCGCTCTGGTGAGTTCTCGGTATCACTCCAGGTTCTATTCTCTCACTTCCCCGTCTACCTTCTCCCCCCCCCCTTCTTTTCACCTTTTTTACTTTCCATCTTCCCCTTCCCACCTTTGCTGCGTTCTTCTACTCCTCACTTAATTCTATTCTTTTTACCACAACCACTTTCTTATTGTGTTATGGAGTCGCCTGACATTCTGTTCAACCACTAGGCACCACGGTTGGACCCACGGTTCCCCACTCCCTTAACTCAGAGACACTAGACAATCCTTGCTTCTCCATTATAGGGGACCCCTTAATCATCTACGCTCACTGTCGCAAGGATCACTCTTTACTATATACTATTAGCTGATCATTATGACTCTAGACACGCCTTCACACATTGTAACTGAGCATCCCTTTCCCTGAATTGACCCGCTTGGCTTAGTTCACATAGTACCCTGTTACGTAGTTATCACACTGATTTAGATCCTTGTAGGGATTGCGACAGATTGTCCTGGATGCTCGTTTATCCAGCCTTCGAAACTCATATAACTACAGCCCTGCGTGTCTAGTTATGTCTATGACTTAGAAATCTGTTTGCTAGGCTTCTTGTTGACTACATCACTCTCTGATGTTCTGGTGCATAATTCATGAGACTTTTGGCAACTTGTTGTATTACACCTATTGTTGCTCGCAACGTGTTTTATACCTTATGTTTTGTGCTACAATTCTGAAAATCAATAAAACATCTACTTTGAAAAAAATAAATTCAAATGACAAAAAAAATAGCCCTCACACATCTCCATATATGAAAAAATAAAAAAGTTATAGGGGTCAGAAGATGACAATTTTTTAACATACAAATTTTAGTGCATGTAGCTATATATTTTTTTTAGGTTGTAAAAAACATAAAGATAAGTTGTCATTTTTACCGAAAAGGGCACTGCGTAGAATCTCAAGTCCCCAAGTTAAATTTTTTTTTTCAATTTAGCCCCACAAATATTTTTTTCCTGGTTGCGCCATTTTGTGATAAAATGATTAATGTCATTACAAAGTAAAATTGGTGGCGCAAAAAAAAACAGCCCTCATATGGGTCTGTAGGTGGAAAAAAGTGTTATGATTTTTAGAAGGTGAGGAGGAAAAAACAAAAGTGCAAAAATGAAAAATTGCTCGCTCCTTAAGGGGTTGTTTGGGAAACTATACAGGGTGGACCATTTATATGGATACACCTTAATAAAATGGGAATGGTTGATGATAATAACTTCCTGTTTGTGGCACATTAGTATATGTGAGGGGGGAAACTTTTCAAGATCGGTGGTGACCATGGTGGCCATTTTGAAGTCGGCCATTTTGAATCCAACTTTTGTTTTTTCAATAGGAAGAGGGTCATGTGACACATCAAACTTATTGGGAATTTCACAAGAAAAACAATGATGTGCTTGGTTTTAACGTAACTTTATTCTTTCATGAGTTATTTACAAGTTTCTGACCACTTATATAATGTGTTGGATTGTCAATGCAACCCTCTTCTCCCACTCTTCACACACTGATAGCAACACAGCAGGAGAAATGCTAGCACAGGCTTCCAGTATCCTTAGTTTCAGGTACTGCACATCTTGTATCTTCACTGCATAGACAATTGCCTTCAGATGAGCCCAAAGATAAAAGTCTAAGGGTACATCGATAGTGGGGCCATTCTTCATCAATGGAAACCTCAAGGCCACTGGATATGCAAAATTGCTACATGATGATGTGTTTCCCTTTTAATGCACTGAAGCTGGCACGTTCCCTGAGTTTTTCCAGCACGATGTGGCACCACCACATTATGGGTGTCAGGTCCGAGCATTCCTAGATGAACAGTTTCCTGGAAAGTGGATTGGTCATTGTGGGCCAGTTGAATGGCCCCCATGGTCTCCCGATCTGACCCCCTTAGACTTTTATCTTTGGGGTCATCTGAAGGCAATGCTGTCTATGCTGTGAAGATAAGAGATGTGCAGCACCTTAAACTAAGGAAACTGGAAGCCTGTGCTAGCATTTCTCCTGCGGTGTTGCTATCAGTGTGTGAAGAGTGGGAGAAGAGGGTTGCATTGACAATCCAACACAATGGGCAGCACATTGAACACATTTTATAAGTGGTCAGAAACTTGTAAATAACTTATGAAAGAATAAAGGTACATTAAAACCAAGCACATCATTGTTTTTCTTGTGAAATTCCCAATAAGTTTGATGTGTCACATGACCCTCTTCCTATTGAAAAGACAAAAGTTGGATTCAAAATGGCCAACTTCAAAATGGCCGCCATGGTCACCACCCATCTTGAAAAGTTTCCCCCTTCACATATACTAATGTGCCACAAAAAGGAAGTTAATATCACCAACCATTCCCATTTTATTAAGGTCTATCCATATAAACGGCCCACCCTGTAGATGGAATTTTATATAAGTTTATAGTAGCTTGCATAGAGGTGAGGAAAAAGAGGACGGTGCTGAAAAGGTGAGGAACCAAAGAGGTTTGTCCAACAAATGCTGGAGAGATGAGTCATGGCTAGAAAAAGTGTTCATCATGGATCAGTGACTTGGCAATAGGGGTCATAATGGTTGCACTTGTGGTCGGGCACCTATGGCAGGGTAGCCCTCAGGCCTCTCACCACCTCTCTATCTACAGCTGTAGCTGCACTGATTGGTCACACATAGGTGTGTTATAGGTGTGCTGCAGTAGGGGAGTGAGGAAAATTGCAGAGAAACTGTAGAGCGGAGGCTGGGAATGTGCTGTTCAGCAGCAGACTCACTTGGCCCGGCCACTGCCAGATGTGTACTAATACTACAGAAGGGAATTGACTGACACTTTGGTTATACAGGCTTCCCAAACATACAAATAGAGGATATTTTCTGATCGGACATTCTTACAAAATTTACACCGTGTGAACAGAGCCTTAAAGGGGTATTCCAGGCAAAACCTTTTTATATATATATATATATATATATATATATATATATATGTATATATATAACTGCTCTCTGATGACTCACGTCCCGGGAGCTGTGCAGTTCCTATGGGGATATTCTCCCCTCCTGGGATGTGACATCATCATTGAGCAGTTAGACAGAAAACTTCAGAAGCTAATAACTATTGGAAGGATTAAGATTTTTTAATAGAAGTAATTTACAAATCTGTTTAACTTTCCGGAGCCAGTTGATATATAAAAAAAAGTTTGGGCCTGGAATACCCCTTTAAAGTGTACCTGTCAGATCTCACAAAAAACAAAACTGTTATATGCTACTCAGTACCTAATCCTGATCATGAACATTTCATTTTTATGTATCTATCCCCCATATTTCAAAAAATAAATAAATAATGTAATTGCTTATTACAGCTGCCTAATGTATTTTCCCTTTTTCCAGAGGGAGGGGGCATGTTCACCTTTTGCCTTCACTGTGATGACCACTCCTTCTCCCTTACTCTGCTGACTCACTGCTCTGGGGAGGTGGGCAGTCTTGCTCTGTAACCCTTTTTATGCTGTACACTCTTACACACACAATGATTATTGGAGATTGCCTGAACTCTACCAACAATGACAATATGGTGAGTGTATAACTTACATTAGTGAAAATATTTAGTGCTAAAAAGTACAGTGGTTTTTTATGCATACATTTTGAACATGTGTCTATGTCATTCGTGTGTATCATCCTTTGCCAGTCATGTAATGCTGGGGCTTGTAGTTTTGGAATAGTTGGAGGTACAGTGTTTGCAGCTGTGTTACAGCAGTTCTGTTGCAGCTGTGTTCCTCCTGCAGCCTTTTCGACAGCCGTCTCGTGTCCATGACCCTTGGACATGCTCATGCTGCTGTGGGACTCATCAGCGTATAAGGAGGTATGGGGACCCCTAGTGGTGGGATTATCAAAGGCAGTTTTCTTCATTAAAATGTGAAATTTTATTTTAAAGAAGTATATTAGAAAATCTATTGTTTTACCAAGACGTACAATATATAAAAAGTTTTTATATCTGACAATGCCCATTTAAATCTTATCTTCTCTCAAACCCTGCTTTTCCATTTTCATTGGAGGCATATGTCCCAAGAAAATAAAGACCTTTGTGACAGATTCATTTAAAGGCTACATAGACTTCAATTATAAAATGTGCATCCACATTTTTATTAGATTCCGTTGCTTTTTTCCAAATTTTTACAGGATAATAATATTAATAATAATAATACATACTTCTGCTTATTCCGTTCAGCTACAAACGGTAGGATAATAATAATACATACCTCTGCTTATTCCGTTCAGCTACGAAAGGTATCCTTTACTTTCTGTCTGAATCCATCAAATACCGAATTTTTGGCTCCATAAGACGCACTTTTTCTCCCCCCGAAAGTGGGAAGAAATGTCTGTGCTTCTTATGGAGCAAATGTGTGTGCCAATACCCAGCATTTGCATGGTATCAGGGACTCGTTTAATGTCCCTGATACCAAGGCCGATACCTGCTGCAGTGTGGCCGTCAAATGCCCTGCTCTGCTGCCCCATTCTGCTGTTTGCATCCCCGTTCTGTCATCCGCATCATGGCATCCTATGGAGGAACATGTGACACACATGTCACTCCACTTCCTCCCCTGTGCCCAGCGTAACGCTACGGAGGAAGGAGGGGTGACGTGTATGTCTCATGCTCCTCCATAGGACGCTATGATGCGGACGGCAGAACGGGGATGCGGACGGCAGAACGTGGCAGCGGAGCGGCAACCGCAGGTGAGCAACTACCGTGGGGGCACTGTCTACAAGTGGGGGCACTATCTACAAGGAGGAGCCTGCTGTTTATAAGGGGGCACTGTCTACAAGAGGGGCCTGCTGTTTACAAGGGGGCACTGTCTACGAGGGGGGGCTGCTGTTTACAAGGGGGCACTGTCTACGAGGGGTGGCTGCTGTTTACAAGGGGGCACTGTCTATAAAGGGGGGCTGCTGTTTACAAGGAGGCACTGTCTACAAGGGGGGCCTGCTGTTTTTTCTTGTTCTCCTCCTCTAAAACCTAGGCGCATCTTATGGTCAGGTGCATCTTATAGTGCGAAAAATATGGTAAATCTACTCAAAGTATAGGAGTAAGGATAGTGTCTGTTAATGCTGTCTAACATAACATATAGATGATTTTTTTTATGCAAAAGCCTTATCCCTCTCCATGATCCTGCAGGGTACATTTAAAGTAGTATCCACCTTTTTTATGCTGAATACTTTGCTGGATTGACAAAATGTCATGTGAAAAGAGTCTTTAGTAAACAGAATAATCTCAAAAGCAGGTGCTGAGCCAGCAAGATGGGTAAGAAGATAACAAACAACTGCAAACTGAAAGTAGTTAATAAAAAATAGCCTGGGTGGCCATCACCACTATTATAAAATACTACTCTAGTAGTCTCAATGTGATGGCAACGGTGAACAATATACAGTAGTACTATTTGTTCTTAAGTTTTTATCAGAATCATTTTATACGTATTTGTTGTCATGCTTGACATTCGTGATTACTATAGAACATTGTGGTTAACCTGCATATCATGAATCCTAATCATCAGCGCCATAAAACAAACAAACAAAAAACATGCTTTCCTTATGTATCCAGAATACTACTGAAAATTAATCTTATACTTCACTTCTTTGTTGTTTTGCTGTGTTTATTAAAGTTATAAGCTGGATGACTGACACAAAAGGGATGTTTCATTGCTTATTTTTAAATGATAATATCACTGAAGAACAAATTGTCTTAGCTAAAAATTGTTTGCTTAAATATCTACGAATGCAAGAAAAAAGGAACACTTTTAAGTTATCCAGATTTCTGTATTGATTAATAATGATAAAATGCTATATGATTGGTATTAAAGAAGATATCCTAAAGACAGGGAATACGTTTTAGATCGGGGAGTTCGACCGCTGGGGCCCCCCCCCACGATCTCCTGTACGGGGCCCCGCCAGCTCGCAGGAAGGGGGCATGTTGACCACCGCACGAAGCGACGGCTGACACACCGTAAGCCTTCGGCAATCTCCGGCTCTGCCATAGCGATGTATTGAGGGGGCGTTTCGGCCGCCGCTTTGTGCGGTGGTCGACACCCGCTATCTGGCCAGCGAGCCGGGCCCCCATACAGGAGATCGCGGGGGCTCCAGCGGTCGGACCCCCCGTGATCGGAAACTTATCCCCTATGCTTAGGAAAGAGAATACCTTTTTCAGCACTGGACTACTCCTTTAAAGGCAAAATGACAATGCAGTTGGCACTAAGAATTATGTCGCAAACACTGGATCTGTTGCGGTTCCACCTGAGGTTACAACATTATTATAACTTACAGCATATTAAGGGACTTGGTATGTATATTATACATATATCATACAAACATCATGGGAAAAAACAACAAAAAATAAAGCAGCATGGCTGTGAATTACAGGCATTTTCAGCCGGGCGAAAATGCTGCACATTTGACTAAACAGAGGGTGCTAGGGTGCTCCTGTGGATGCCAGAATCTGAATCTGAAATTCTGCTGTGTGAACAGAGCAGCAGAATCCCATTGAAATTGAATGTCCGTGTGGACATTCCATATAGGTTCCTCCTGTGTGAACATAACCTTAGGCAGATCTAGTACACCAGAGGTAAGTATACACAGAATACAATATAATTGGAGATTTTCCTAGTCTAGATGACGGAAAATATAGAATTTATTTAAGACAGGAGGCGAATATTATGCAGTCTTTCTTTACTGAAATAAACCAGCAGCGAAACAGTTAATGAATGTAACAGAGAAAAAACTTAACAGGTGAACAACAAACATGCTGCAGGTAATAAGCAGCCAATCAGGAACAGGCTAAGTAATATAAGTCTGTGGGGTATTCAAATATCCCTCTTTCTTTGATAGCATAGAAAAACTTGTAACAGGAACATAATAGACCAATGAAGAATAAGTAACTTTATGGAGCAGGAAAACGATTTGAGAAGGAGCGAAGAAAATGTTCTTAGTCTTCCATCGTGCGGAGGAATCTGGAGCCAATCAGACAACTAGAGAAGAGAAAACAACAAGAGATAATAGGGCTGGGTATCCGGGAGGTATAATATTCGCCTCCTGTCTTTAATAAAATCTATATTTTCTGTCATCTAGACTAGGAAAATCTCCAATTTTATTGAAAGACTGGAGGCTCATATTATGCAAGTTTAAAGCTTAGATAACAAATGAATGGACAGGAAAATTTGAAAATATTCATAGAAACATGAGATTCCGGTTTAAAATAAAATGTTTTAAATGTGGAGTCAGAAGACCAATTCGCAGTCTTGAGGATGTCAGACAGAGAACCTCCAGATTGAAATATTTTTTGTAGAGATTGCGCCTCTGGTGGAATGAGCATTAAATATGGAGGTGTCAATGCCGGCCATAGACATAGACTGTTTGATCCATCAGGCCAAAGTGGGAGAAGAGACAGGAAGATGAGGTTTTCAGTAAAAAATTAGAAGCTGGGAAGAGGAAGCAGAACGGAGAGATTGAGTTTTTGATTCATAAACTTTAAGGCAACGAACAACACATAATTTATCATTATAAGGAAAGGCGGGGTAAAAAAACGAAGGAAGGTTAGTTTTTGTCCTTCTAGATATGGAAAATTGTACACCATTGGTGAGGAATTGTCTTCAGGAAATATCTAATGCTTTATGTCCGAAACTCTTTTGATGGAAATAAGGCATAAGAGTACAGTGAGTTTGAATGAAAGGAGTTTAAGGGGTAAGGAATCGTTGTCCTCCCAACCTAAGAACAGGCCTAAAAGGGTATTTACATCCCAAGTAGAAAGATACCTAGGTTGAGGAGGTCTCTTAAAGCGGATGCCTTCAAGAAGTTTACAAATAAGAGGATGCCTGCCCACAGGGATAGAATTGATAGGGGAATGGTGAAAAGATATAGCAGATCTGTAAACGTTGAGGGTGCGATAGGCTTATCCCGAATCAAAAGCTTCTGAAAGAAAAATTTAGAATATGTACTATAGAGGAGTGCACGGGATCCAAGTTTCTTGGCGTGCACCAATTAACCCAAATTTGCCAGGCTGATCGGTAAGATGACTTGGTGCCAGGGGCCCAAACGGATGTTTTGAGCCGAAACGGAAAGTCCAGAGATTGTTTCTGAAGCCCGAGATTTTCCAGGCTAAAAGATGTAGTTGGTTCGTTAGGATCAAAGGATGAGGATTCCCCAAATGGTCTCGAAGGAGAAGGGGATGAGGTGGGATGATTCTGGGAATGTCAATGATCATGTTCAATATCTGGAGAAACCAGGATTGAGTCGGCCACCAGGGAGTTATCAAAGCTATTGTGGATCTGTGAATCATGACTTGAGTCAAAGACCTGGGAATCAGTGAGAGGGGAGGGAAAGTGTAAAGGACTCTCTGAGGCCAGGGTTGTAGAAAGGCATCCACCCCCAAGGAATCTGGGTCTGGCCACCAACTGTAGAGTTTTGCAATTTGAGAATTCAGTCTGGAGGCAAAGAGTTCCAGAAGAAGAGGACCCCAGAGCGAATTGAACTGTTGGAAAATGAGGGGGTCCAGTCTCCAGTCGCTGGAATCTGTAAGATGGTAAGAGTGCCAATCTGCAAATGAGTTGGAGAGACCAGGCAGATACTCTGCTTTCAGTGTGATATCCCTGTCTAGGCAGAAGTGCCAAATGTCTTTGGCAATGTTGGCCAGAGTCTTTGATGTTGTACCACCTAGACGGTTGATATACTGGACAGCCGATGCGT
The DNA here is from genome assembly GCF_029499605.1 of Hyla sarda. NCBI lineage: Eukaryota > Metazoa > Chordata > Amphibia > Anura > Hylidae > Hyla > Hyla sarda. The sequence continues at coordinate 52,386,489 of NC_079197.1, forward strand.
TGTCCATACGAAGGAGTATACAAGAATGAGAATAAAATCTTGCGAAGCTTTTTAAAGCAAAGAAACCTGCGAGAAGCTTTAACCCCTTAAGGACCAGGCCATTTTACACCTTAGGACCGGAGCATTTTTTGAACATCTGACCACTGTCACTTTAAACATTAATAACTCTGGGATGCTTTTACCTATCATTCTGATTCCGAGACTGTTTTTTCGTGACATATTCTACTTTATGTTAATGGTAAAATTTTGTCCATACTTGCATCGTTTCTTAGTGAAAAATTCCAAAATTTGATGAAAAAATTTAAAATTTAGCATTTTTCTAACTTTGAAGCTCTCTGCTTGTAAGGAAAATGGATATTCCAAATAACAAAAATTTTCATTCACAAATACAATATGTCTATTTTATTTTTGCATCATAAAATTGATGTGATTTTACTTTTGGAAGACACCAGAGGGCTTCAAAGTTCAGCAGCAATTTTCCAATTTTTCACAAAATTTTAAAACTCACTATTTTTCAGGGATCAGTTCAGGTTTGAAGGGGATTTAAAGGGTCTTCATATTAGAAATACCCCAAAAATGACCCCATTATAAAACCTGCACCCCCAAACTATTCAAAATGACATTCAGTCAGCGTTTTAACCCTTTAGGTGTTTCACAGGAATAGCAGCAAAGTGAAGGAGAAAATTCACAATCTTCATTTTTTACACTCGCATGTTCTTGTAGACTCAATTTTTAAATTTTTACAAGGGGTAGAAGGAGAAAATTTATACTTATATTTGTAGCCCAATTTCTCTCGAGTAAGCACATACCTCATATGTCTATGTAAAGTGTTCGGCGGGCGCAGTAGAGGGCTCAGAAGCGAAGGAGCGACAAGGGGATTTTGGAGAGTAAGTTTTTCTGAAATGGTTTTTGGGGGGCATGTTGCATTTAGGAAGCCACTATGGTACCAGAACAGCAAAAAAATCCCCACATGGCATACCATTTTGGAAACTAGACCCCTTGGGGAACGTAACAAGGGGTAAAGTGAACCTTAATATCCCACAGGTGTTTCACGACTTTTGCATATGTAAAAAAATATATATATTTTTTTTCACTAAAATGTGTGTTTCCCCCCAAATTGCACATTTTTGCAAGGGTTAATAGCAGAAAATACCACCCAAAATTTGTAACCCCATCTCTTCTGAGTATGGAGGTACCCCATAAGTTGACCTGAAGTGCACTACAGGCGAACTACAATGCTCAGAAGAGAAGGAGTCATATTTGGCTTTTTGAGAGCAAATTTTGGTCGGGGGGGCATGTCGCATTTAGGAAGCCCCTATGGTGCCAGAACAGCAAACCCCCCCCATGGCATACCCTTTTGGAAACTAGACCCCTTGAGGAACGTAACAAGGAATAAAGTGAGCCTTAATACCCCACAGGGGTTTCACGACTTTTGCATATGTAAAAAAAAAAAAATAATTTCACTAAAATGTGTGTTTCCCCCTCAATTTCACATTTTTGCAAGGGTTAATAGCAGAAAAGACCCCACAAAATTTTTAACCCCATCTCTTCTGAGTATGAAGGTACCCCATAAGTGGACCTGAAGTGCACTACGGGCAAACTACAATGCTCAGAAGAGAAGGAGTCATATTTGGCTTTTGGAGAGCAAATTTTGCTCGGGGGGCATGTTGCATTTAGGAAGCCCCTATGGTGCCAGGACAGCAAAATACCCCCCACATGGCATTTTGGAAACTAGACCCCTTGAGGAACGTAACAAGGTGTACAGTGAGCATTTACCCCCCACAGGTGTCTGTCAGATCTTTGGAACAGTGGGCTGTACAAAATTTTTAATTTGCACAGCCCACTGTTCCAAAGATCTGTCAGACACCAGTGGGGTGTAAATTCTCACTGCACCCCTCGTTACTTTCCGTGAGGGGTGTAGTTTCCAAAATGGGGTCACATGTGGATTTTTTTTTTTTTGCGTTTGTCAAAACCGCTGTAACAATCAGCCACCCCTGTGCAAATCACCTCAAATGTACATGGTGCACTCTCCCTTCTGAGCCTTGTTGTGCGCCCCCAGAGCACTTTGCACCCACACATGGGGTATCTCCGTAGTCGGGAGAAGTTGCGTTGCAAATTTTAGGGGGCTTTTTTCTCTTTTACCTCTTGTCAAAATGAACAGTATAGGGCAACACCAGCGTGTTTATTTTTTTACACTAACATGCTGTTGTAGACCCTAACTTCACCTTTTCATAAGGGGTTGAAGCAGAAAAAGCCCCCCAAAATTTGTTAGGCAATTTCTCCCGAGTACGGCGTTACCCCATATGTGACCCTAAACTGTTGCCTTGAAATACGACAGGGCTCCAAAGTGAGAGCGCCATGTGCATTTGCGGCCTGAATTAGGGATTTGCATAGGGGTGGACATAGGGGTATTCTACGCCAGTGATTCACAAACAGGGTGCCTCCAGCTGTTGCAAAACTCCCAGCATGCGTGGACAGTCAACGGCTGTCCGGCAATACTGGGGGTTGTTGTTTTGCAACAGCTGGAGGCTCCATTTTGGAAACAGTGGCGTACCAGAAGTTTTTCATTTTTATTGGGAGGGGAGGGGGGCTGTGTAGGGGTATGTGTATATGTAGTGTTTTTTTACTTTTTATTTTATTTTGTGGTAGTGTAGTGTTTTTAGGGTACAGTCACACGGGCGGGGTATTACAGCGAGTTTCTCGCTGCGAGTTTGAGCTGCCGTGCAAAATTTGCTGCATCGCAAACTTGCAGCCTGATACTCACTGTAAGCCCCCTGCCCATGTGAATGTACCCTGTACATTCACAGGGGGGGGGGGGGGACCTCTAGCTGTTGCAAAACTACAACTCCCAGCATGCACAGTTTATCAGTGCATGCTGGTAGTTATAGTTTTGCAACAGCTGGAGGCACACGGGTTGGGAAACACTGAGGTAGGAAACAGACAATGTTTCCCAACCAGTGTGCCTCCAGTTGGTGCAAAACCACAACTCCCAAACATTCTCAGGCATGCTGGAAGTAGTAGTTCGGTGACATCTTTAGAGCCAGATGTTGCCGAACTACAACTCCCAGCATGCTTGGAGTTGTAGTTTTGCAACATCTGGAGGACTACAGTTTGCAGAGCACTAAAACATTGGTTCCCAATCTGTGCTCTTCCAGATGTTGCAAAACTACAACTCCCAGTATGCCAAAACTGTCCAGGCATGCTGGGAGTTGTAGTTCTGCAACATCCGAAGGGCCAGATGTTACAGAACTACAACTCCCAGCATGCCTGGACAGTAAGGGCATGCTGAGGATGTGTAGTTTTGCAACATATGGAAGGGCACAGTGGTCTCCAAACTGTTGACCTCCAGATGTTGCAAAACTGCAACTCCCAACATGCCCAGACGCTGGGCATGGTGGGAGTTGTAGTATACAGGGTCCCATTACAGCAATGCATGTCGCTTTACGGCGACGTGCATTGCTGTAAAGGGCCCGACCACGGCTGAAGAGAAACTCACCTGTCGCCGCCGCCGTCTTCATCGCCGGGATCCGGGTCTTCAGGGACGAGGTAAGAACCGGGGCCGGGCCCCAGCACTCCCCCGTCCCCTGCCGCGTCCTCCGGCCTTCCTCCCGTCCTCTTCGGACTTCAAGGGGCCGGGCAGGGTGGGAGGAAGTAACCGCCCCCCTCCTGCGATTGGTCGGTTAGTTAACCAATGGATCGCAGGGGATCGGAGGAGGTGGCAGGCTTGCCACCTCGCTACTAGCCTTCAGCATGGTCCTGGCTGTCTGTGACAACCGCGGGATCATGCAAATTTACCAGGCGGTCGGGTCCCAGAGACCCGATCAGCCCGGTATCGCCGCAAATCGCAAGGTTGATTTCCCTTGCGATTTGCGGCGATCGCCGACATGGGGGGCCTACATGGCCCCCTCGGCATTTGCCCTGGATGCCTGCTGAAGGATTTCAGCAGGCATCCACTTCCGATCTCTGCCCTGCGAGCGGCTGAGACCGGAAATACAACAGGACTTTCTCCAACGTCCTTGGGCATTAAAGCCCAGGTAGCGGGGACGTTAGAGAATGTCCTATGTCCTTAAGAGGTTAAACAGTTTATGTGGAGAAAGGATTCCGATGCGGACCATTTCTCTCCTGTGGAGAACTGTCCGCATCGAGCTCCCCATCCTAGGAGACTCGCGTCTGATTCTATGCAGAGATCCGGATTGGAATTGAAAATAGTCCAACAAGAAAAATTAGATGAGGAGAAGAAGGATGAAATGCAGATATGCAATTTTTCATCGTATACCCTCACTAATGATCAGATTAAGCTGTTGAAAAAGGGATTATCCTATACACCTACACCACAATTTGATTCCTTTGAATGGATTAAGGATATTAATCTGTTCGCAAGGAAACTTGCTTTGCATAAAGTGCATAAATCACGAGATAGTGATGTAGAGGCAAGGTTGGACAATCAAGTGGTGAGTGACCTATATGAACTACTAGAGGAGGGTGAAAGTGGTATAAGGAGACCCACTCCACCTTTCTCGGATTTAAAACCTAGATGTCGAACAACACCCAATTTTACACAATTTGATAACATTAACATCTTTGTACAGATGGTTAGTACTAAATTGGAAGAGTTGAGACCTAGGAAGAGGAGAAACCAAAATCTTACCTGTGAGGAGAATCAAGCATTGTGTGATCTGGAAGGAAATCAGGACATAATTATTAAGCCCTCAGACAAGGGGGGGAATATAGTAATTATGAACAAAGATGATTACCTGGATATGGTCCGACGACTAATCCAGGATGAGACAACATATCGACGTCTTGAATCCAACCCTACGGAGAGATTCTTGAATGAACTGAGAGTGATACTTACGGAGGCGAAAAGTAATGGATTGATCACTGAAGATGAATTTAGGTATATGCTGAATTTAAAGCCTACTATAGCAAAAATGTATGCATTGCCTAAGATACACAAAAGAAAAATACCTATCCCAGGACGTCCTATCATATCGGGAAATGAAAATCTCACGGAGGGAATCAGCCAATATGTGAACCAGATGTTAACTCCATTTGTCCAAACCCTACCGTCTTATGTCAGGGATACAGGGGACGCTGTATCTAGGCTGCAGGAAATCTCTTTTCTAGTGTTGAGCGGCATAGGCCATATTCGCATTCGCGAATATTCGCGAATATATGGACGAATATTCGTCATATATTCGCGAATATTCGCATATTCGTAATATTCTCGTTTTATTTTCGCATATGTAAAAATGCGTATATGCGAATATTTCCATATGCGAAAATTAGCATATACGAAAATTAGCATAAACGGAAATTCGCATATGCAAAATTAGCATATGCAAATTTTCGCATATGCGAAATTTCGCACACCAGTCTCATACAGTAGTATTAGAGCCTTCTTTACACCACACAAGCTGGAAGCAGAGAGGGGTGATCACTGTGATGTGTACTGTGAAAAAAAAAAAATGAATATTCGTAATTCCGAATATATAGCGCTATATTCGCGAATATTCGCGAATTCGCGAATATGTGATATTCGCGAATAAAATTCGTATTGCGAATATTCGCGAGCAACACTACTCTTTTCCACCTAATATATATGTGGCGAGCCTCGATGTTGAGGCGTTGTATACTAACATAAAACATGAATTAGGTCTGAAGGCGGTCAAACACTTTTTGAACACAAGAGGAACACAATTTATTGAGCACAATCAATTTATTTTGTCACTTCTTCACTTCCTACTTACACACAATTTTATTTTTGATGTTCACTTTTATTTACAGCACAAAGGCACAGCAATGGGCACGACATGTGCACCTAATTTTGCAAATCTTTTTTTAGGGTGGTGGGAAGACACTATTGTATTCACAGATACCCATCTCCAGTATACTTCGCACATCTTATTTTGGGCACGATTTATTGATGATGTTTTATTATTTTGGGATGGCACAGAAGCACTATTTCAGCAATTTGTCACTACACTTAATAACAATACAATAGGGATGTTTTTTACTTCAGAAATTCACCAGACCACCATCAACTTTCTTGACCTACAGATTTCTCTGCAGCCTAATGGCAGCGTCCAAACGTGTATATATAGGAAACCTACATCTACCAACAGCTTTCTTGAGTGGGGCAGCCATCACCCTGTCCCCCTCAAGAGAGGCATTCCAGTGGGACAATACCTGCGTGCGAAGAGAAACAGCTCCACAGATGAAGCATTCCTACGGGAATGCAGGACTTTATATAATAGATTTATCAGTAGGGGGTATCCTAAGAAGGTTCTTCATAGAGCCTTCGCTAGAGCTCGTGATACCCCAAGACAGGAACTACTGAAAAGCAAACAGACAACGGGAATAATAACTAAGATGGTACGATGTATTGGTACCTTTGACGAAAATAGTCGTCAGGTAATGAATATTCTACGTCAATTCTGGCCTATCCTACAGGCAGATAATGATTTGAGAGACGTCATCCCCCCTTTTCCCTCGATTACATATAGGAGAGGGAAAAATATCAGAGAACATCTGGTTCATAGCCTCTACACTGAAAAAACTGAAAGAACATGGCTCAAGTCTACAATAAAAGGATCTCATCCCTGTGGAAATTGCACTTTTTGCGGATTCCTACCAAGGATGAAAGAATTTGTTAACCCAATTGATAACAAGAAATATGTTATTAGGGATTTTATCAATTGCCAGACTTCTGGAGTAATATATAAAGCCCAGTGCGGATGTGGTAAGCTATATGTGGGTAAAACCACACAACAACTGAGAAGACGGATATCTCAACATCTCAGCACCATCCGCACTGGGATTGATACCCCACTGGCAAGACATGTTAGAAACTTCCATAGAGGGGATATCCAAACCCTTAAATTTTGGGGACTAATTAAGATGACATTGGGCCCCAGAAGAGGCAACCTAGACAGGAAACTACTCCGTGAAGAAGCAAGATGGATACAGCGACTCAAAAGTTTGAGCCCTAATGGACTCAATGAGGGATTTACCTTCTCAGCGTTCATTTAGAATAGCTGCCATAATATTTAAACATCATATACAATTATCTACATACTTACCGAACACCTTGCCGAAGTGACATCAAGGAGGGAATTGCAGATGGACAAACTATTATGGATTAATATGCTGCGTCTAAAATCATCAATAAATAATCAATTAGCTCTATGGTGATAACAATATACAACATAGAACAGTATAGTATATGGTGGAATATGAGGATTGGAAGAATTGGAGTATTGCTGAGTAGAATTATATGATGACTGTTGCACTGGATATAATTCATATATATGATTTTCCCTAATATATAATCTAATTAGGTGATACTATATGAATTTGTACTTACAGTCTGTAAGGGTAATAGATATGGTATTTATATATCTAACATATATGCAAATTAATAAGGATCACAATAAATAATATGACTGAATATGGATGATCTTCTTGTCATTGTGGATCCACCTTTATGTATATACACAGATATGGTCTTATGGACATCACATATTAATACATTTATCCCCTCATTCTTCAACCTCATAGCCGCCAACTAACTGTTATATAGAGTAATAATGCATCCTATTGGATCCTATCCCTGTGAATATGGAGTACTACGGGAGACTAAGTGTTTGCGCAGATTTCATCGCGCAGCCCTTACATAGAAAAGGGATTCCGGATGCTAAGTCCCAGTGCATATGACGCTGCGCAGTGATTGACTATTATACTTACTTGAAAATGCCCGTGGAGACTAAGTCCCTGCGCACATAGAACTGCGCAGCTCCGGCAGTAAGAAACGCTCGCTGGTACAAGAGCTCGCGCAGGGGTCACGGCGCAGGAGGTGGATGAGAACATCGGCGCAGAGACCATGACGCAGTGATCATGTGATGTATTACCGAGGCAACCAATAAAAAACTATGCGGATTGGTTGAACCATGAGCGCAGCAATAGGTGCATGGAAACATCCATCAAATTAAACAGAGGATGATTGGATGGGATGGCGTCCCACCAATCAGAAGTGAATACCACCCTACCATGATGTCACAATAGGAGGTTATTTAAACCCCTGTATTGGCGTTTTTTATTCAGTGCCCTAAAACCTCTTGACAAAGCCGCGTCTTGCGGCGAAACATGTCAAGGGGGGCATAGGATAGGTTTTAATACACAGTGCAGACTCCCCCAACAACCGTGTGCACACTGCAGGTACACACAGGTAGATAATAGGTGATGCCTGGTTGGCACAGATAACTACTATCAATATATATATATCACACCCCTACCCCTTAATTCCCTGGTTGAACTTGATGGACATATGTCTTTTTTCGACCGTACTAACTATGTAACTATGTAACTATGTAACTATATGGGAGGAGAGATACGCTGCAATTTTTAACCCCTTTTTTTGTTGGTGTTCTGAATTAATAAAGATTACACCTTTTAACAAGTATATGGGAAATATAGGGAATTAGTGGATCACCTCGGTGATCTTTTGGTTAATTGGTTAAAACAACCCTCCATATATTGGTCCGCAGTCGGATCAGAAAATAGTTTTTCCATTCCATTAATGGATATGTTGAAGCCACCAAAGGAGTTCCTCTTTGGCTTCCGAAGAAATTTCTATTTTGTCTGAATAATTCAAACCTTGGCGAAGATGTTAAATTTTCAAACGCTGTAACGCAATGTAATGAATCGGGGCAGGAAAAATGGATTGTATGGAAGCCGAAAGGAGACCTATAATTCGAGCAATGGATTGAAGGGAGATCAAGTCTTTGTTGAGGACACAACGGATTTCTTTCTGGATCAAGGAAAGTTTCTTGAGAGGGAGACTGAGAATGGCCGATTCTGTATTGAGGACAAAACCCAGAAATTCCAGTTGCTTGGATGGAGAAAGGATGGATTTCTCCGAATTGATGAGGAACCCCAGGTTCGTTAAAAGGGATAGTGTCCATTGAGTGTGAAGTGAAATGAGAGAAAGAGGCTGAGCCATGATAAGGATATTGTCTAGATATATTATCAGACGAACCCTGCGGGACTGTAAAACCGCAATTACTGGTTTTTGGAACTTGGTGAAACACCAAGGAGCAGATGAAAGACCAAAAGGGAAAATTTGATGGTGCAATTGAAATTGAAGATATGGTTGGATATTCTGGATGGATAGGAACAGTCAGGTATGTGTCTTTTAAATCTATTTTTGTGAGCCAGTCTCCTTGTAGGAGAATATCTCTGAGCAGGTGAATGCCCTCCATTTTGAAGTGGCGATATACAATATAATCGTTCAGATTTCTGGTCTGAACGTTCCATCTTTTCTCTATACCAAACAGATGTTGCTTAACCCCTTAAGGACACATGACGTACTGGAACGTCATGTGTCCACTCCCGATCTATAACGCGGGGCCACGGCGTGGCCCCGCGTCATAGCCGGTCGGGCCCGGCCTCTAACAACGGCCGGGACCCGTGGCTAATAGCGCGCGGCATTGATCGCTGTGCCGCGCGCTATTAACCCTTTAGACGCGGCGTTCAAAGTTGAACGCCGCGTCTAAAGTGAAACCGAAAGCATCCCGGCTAGCTCAGTGGGCTGTTCGGGATAGCCGCGGTGAAATCGCGGCATCCCGAACAGCTGACAGGACAGCGGGAGGGCCCCTACCTGCCTCCTCGCTGTCCGATCGCCGAATGACTGCTCAGTGCCTGAGATCCAGGCATGAGCAGTCATCCGGCAGAATCGTTGATCACTGGTTTCTTATGAGAAACCAGTGATCAACATAGAAGATCAGTGTGTGCAGTGTTATAGGTCCCTATGGGACCTATAACACTGCAAAAAAAAAGTGCAAAAAAAAAGTGAATAAAGATCATTTAACTCCTCCCCTATTAAAAGTTTGAATCACCCCCCTTTTCCAATAAAAAAAAAAACACAGTGTAAATAAAAATAAAAATAAACATATGTGGTATCACCGCGTGCGGAAATGTCCGAATTATAAAAATATATCATTAATTAAACCGCTCGGTCAATGGCAAAAAAATTCCAAAGTCCAAAATAGTGCATTTTTGGTCACTTTTTATATCATTTAAAAATGAATAAAAAGTGATCAATAAGTCCTATCAATGCAAAAATGGTACCGTTAAAAACTTCAGATCACGGCGCAAAAAATGAGCCCTCATACCGCCCCATACACGGAAAAATAAAAAAGTTATAGGGGTCAGAAGATGACAATTTTAAACGTATTAATTTTCCTGCATGTAGTTATGATTTTTTCCAGAAGTCCGACAAAATCAAACCTATATAAGTAGGGTATCATTTTAATCGTATGGACCTACAGAATACATATCAGGTGTCATTTTTACCGAAAAATGTACTACGTAGAAACGGAAGCCCCCAAAAGTTACAAAACAGCGTTTTTTTTTTCAATTTTGTCGCACAATGATTTTTTTTCCCGCTTCACCATAGATTTTTGGGCAAAATGACTGACGTCATTACAAAGTAGAATTGGTGGCGCAAAAAATAAGCCATCATATGGATTTTTAGGTGTAAATTTGAAAGAGTTATGATTTTTTAAAGGCAAGGAGCAAAAAACGAAAATGCAAAAACGGAAAAACCTCCGGTCCTTAAGGGGTTAAGAAAACTGGCTGATTTGTATTCATTGGAGTTATGGCATTTTCCACCTTGAGTTTTTTTTATTTCCAAGTCGATCAGAATCTGATCTGTGTTGGAAAAATGAATGGGACGTGGAAATTGTGTTTGATGTGGAGTGGTAAGGAATTCTAACTGGAAACCCTGGATTGTGTTGAGTATCCAAGAATCTGTGGTTAGCATGTTCCAATTTTGGAAAAAATGATTTAACCAGCCTCCTAATGGAAGATGGGAAAAAGGTAGGGGAGGGAGACTCACCTGGGGTTTGGTTGGACCTGGTAAATCCTCTTCTTCCTCTGGGACGCAAGGATCTGCCTCTATAAAGGAAGAAGGGGTGGATTGGGAGGTAGGGATAAGGTAGGAGGGATTGTAGGGGTAGGTATAAGAATAGGAGTCTCTGTAGGGAGTTCTAGATTGGACACGGCCAGGGGAGCGGCCCCTGCCTCTCCCAGCCCTGCCAAAAACCTTAGGGTGAAAAACCTTACGTAAAGATGTTTGGGCCTTGTCTAAAGAAGAAAATTGCCCAGCGTACTTAAAGGTTTATTTTATGAAAGCTTCTCCAAAAAGGAAATCTTTGGAAGTTATAGAAACTTAGAAACACATTGCCAAATGGGAAAGCTGTGAATCAAGTTTCATGAGTATAGTCCTTCTCCTCTTGGTGCAGAATGCTGCATTAGCGTTACCAAAGAGGCAAATAGCATTTTTTGCATCTACTCTTGTTCCGGCAATATGTTTATAACCTTATTCCTACAAACAGCATTTTACGAGCTAAGATTGTTCTATTCTGCAGTACAAATCGGACCACCCTGTGAACATTTCATTCTATGAAATTACGGAGAATCTTATACCTTGAGCAGACATAGTGCACCTAGGATCCCAATAGACAAATACCTAACAATCTATACCCAGTGGATATTGGACACCTTTTGAAATCGCACGAGTCACTTTACCAAGAAAATCCTAGCAGCAGATGCAGAATGTTGCTCTGCTGCAAACACATCTGGAGGATAGACTTGTGCACTAGAAAAATTTTCCTTTAATTTCGTTTCGTTTTTTCGTTTTGGAAAAAATTTTTGGTTCGGCAATATTTTCGGTTTAGATTTTCCGGATACATTCGGTATTCAGGTATTCGTGTTGTTTTTTTCGGATACATTCGGTATTCGGGTACATTCGGTAAATCTTTTTAGTCTTTTTTTGGACTTTAGCGATCCTAATAAATTATGGAGATACCTTTTTTATTAAAATTTCGAAGGGTATCAAAAAAATCATAATAAAAAAGATACAGTGGTGATGGAAAAAATTGTATCTAACGAAATGTATCTTTTTTATTATGAAATGTTTATTCATTTTTAAACAGGGATCAATTTATGTGAGCGGGTAAAGCACAAAAAATGGAGCCGACAATAATAAAAATGTAGTGTGTGCGTGTTTTTCACTTTTTTTAAAACATTTTTTTAGGTAGTACTACTACTCCCAGCATGGAACAAACTCTTCCATGATGGGAGTAGTAGTTACCTGTACTAATTGACAGATCGCAGGGGTCCCTTGTATAGATGCGGCGGCTGCTCTTCTATGGTCCCCTGCACTCACGTATATATACACATATTCATATTTCCCGCAGAGCTGTGATTGGCCAGATGGTTCCAGCCAATCACAGCTCTCTGTGAGAAATAGGAATATGTGTATATATACGGCCGTGCAGGGGGACCATAGAAGAGCGGCCGCCGCATTCATACATTATACTGGAGGATCGCAGCGGGCGTCAGGAGTGATACCCATAGTGATCTTTCCTTTACTACAAGTACTACCACTCCCAACATGGAGTACACTCTGCTCCATGCTGGGAGCTGTAGTACCTGCATTAATAGACAGATCGCAGCGGGTGTCAGAAGTTACACTCGCTGCCATATGTCTATTAATGCAGGTACTACAGCTCCCAGCATGGAGCAGAGTGTGCTCCATGTTGGGAGTATTAGTACCTGCAGTAAGGGACAGATCCCAGGGATGTCACTTCTCCTGACACCCCCTGCGATCCTCCTGATGTGAATGTCGGGATCAGCTGTTCTCAGGGCTACAGAGCCGGGAGAACAGCTGACGCTGAGCCGTAGGTATACATCGTATATCTACTGCCCAGCAAGAACTTACAGTGAGCCTGCAATGTGTATATACAGTATACACATTGCTGGCTCACTTAACCCCTTGCTGAGCTGTGCGCTATGCGCAAGCCCAGCAAGGGAAGAGTTAACTTACACTGCTGGACAGTGTAGGTTAACCCTTTGGGCGGTATACACTTTATACAGCTATCTATAGACGAAGACGAAGACGAAGTCCAGCTTACTTCCCTCGAGTCCCGGGCTGGGTTCGTGTAGCTCCGCCCCTAGTGATGACGTCATTAGGGGCGGAGCTACAGAAGGGAACAAGTCTAGTTAATCTGAAGCTCTGTTCACATTGTACGTTTTGTATAATGTGAACAAACCCTTCTGGCAGTGTCTACCCAGACAGGGAGACTCCAGCTGTTGCTAAACTACAACTCCCAGCATGCCCAGACAGCCAAAGGCTGTCTGGGCATGCTGGGAGTTGTAGTTTTGCACCAATTGGTTGCTCCCTGTTTGGGTAGACATTGCATCATGGGTGCTCTCCCCAGCGGACAGCGCCAAAAATGTCATAACCAATTTTTTGTGTTTTTTTTCTTCTCTTTTCAGATCCGTGTATGCAGAGGATTACTGTGGATTCGATGGATTACTTCGGATTATTTATTTTTTCCTTTAATAAAATGGTTAATGAGGGCTGTGGGGGAGTTTTTTTTTTAAATAAAATAATTTTTCCAATGTGTTGTGTTTTTTTTTATTTTTATTGAATTTTCAGGGTTAGTAGCGGAAGCTGTCTTATTGACGGAATCCATTACTAGGCCAGGGCTTAGTGCTAGCCCCAAAAACAGCTAGCGCTAACCCCCAATTATTACCCCGGTACCCACCGCCACAGGGGTGCCGGGAAGAGCCGGTACCAACAGGCCCGGAGCGTCAAAAATGGCGCTCCTGGACCTAGGCGGTAACAGGCTGGCGTTATTTAGGCTGGGGAGGGCCAGTAACAATGGTCCTCGCCCACCCTGGTAACGTCAGGCTGTTGCTGTTTGGTTGGTATTGTGCTGAGAATGAAAATACGGGGAACCCTATGCGTTTTTTTTTTTTTATTTAAATAAAAAAAAAAAAAAAAAAAAACGCATAGGGTTCCCCGTATTTTCATTCTCAGCACAATACCAACCAAACAGCAACAGCCTGACGTTACCAGGGTGGGCGAGGACCATTGTTACTGGCCCTCCCCAGCCTAAATAACGCCAGCCTGTTACCGCCTAGGCCCAGGAGCGCCATTTTGACGCTCCGGGCCTGTTGGTACCGGCTCTTCCCGGCACCCCTGTGGCGGTGGGTACCGGGGTAATAATTGGGGGTTAGCGCTAGCTGTTTTGGGGGCTAGCACTAAGCCCTGGCCTAGTAATGGATTCCGTCAATAAGACAGCTTCCACTACTAACCCTGAAAATTCAATAAAAAAAAAAAAACACAACACATTGGAAAAATTATTTTATTTAAAAAAACACTCCCCCACAGCCCTCGTTAACCATTTTATTAAAGGAAAAAATAAATAATCCGCCGTAATCCTCTGCATACACGGATCTGAAACGAGAAGAAAAAAAACACAAAAAATTGGTTATGACATTTTTGGCGCAGTCCGCTGGGGAGAGCACCCATGATGCAATGTCTACCCAAACAGGGAGCCACCAATTGGTGCAAAACTACAACTCCCAGCATGCCCAGACAGCCTTTGGCTGTCTGGGCATGCTGGGAGTTGTAGTTTAGCAACAGCTGGAGTCTCCCTGTCTGGGTAGACACTGCCAGAAGGGTCTGTTCACATTATACAAAACGTACAATGTGAACAGAGCTTCAGATTAACTAGCCTTGTTCCCTTCTGTAGCTCCGCCCCTAATGACGTCATCACTAGGGGCGGAGCTACACGAACCCGGCCCGGGACTCAGGGAAGTAAGCTGGACTTCATCTTCTGTATACACTGTAAACAGCTATCTATAGATAGCTGTATATTGTGTATACCGCCCAAAGGGTTAACTTACACTGTCCAGCAGTGTAAGTTAACTCTTCCCTTGCTGGGCTTGCGCATAGCGCACAGCTCAGCAAGGGGTTAAGTGAGCCAGCAATGTGTATACTGTATATACACATTGCAGGCTCACTGTAAGTTCTTGCTGGGCAGTAGATATACGATGTATACCTACGGCTCAGCGTCAGCTGTTCTCCCGGCTCTGTAGCCCTGAGAACAGCTGATCCCGACATTCACATCAGGAGGATCGCAGGGGGTGTCAGGAGAAGTGACATCCCTGGGATCTGTCCCTTACTGCAGGTACTAATACTCCCAACATGGAGCACACTCTGCTCCATGCTGGGAGCTGTAGTACCTGCATTAATAGACATATCGCAGCGAGTGTAACTTCTGACACCCGCTGCGATCTGTCTATTAATACAGGTACTACAGTTCCCAGCATGGAGCAGAGTGTACTCCATGTTGGGAGTGGTAGTACTTGTAGTAAAGGGAAGATCACTGCGGGTATCACTCCTGATGCCCGCTGCGATCCTCCAGTATAATGTATGAATGCGGGGGCCGCTCTTCTATGGTCCCGTGCACGGCCGTATATATACACATATTCCTATTTCTCAAAGAGGGCTGTGATTGGCTGGAACCATCTGGCCAATCACAGCTCTGCGGGAAATATGAATATGTGTATATACACGTGAGTGCAGGGGACCATAGAAGAGCAGCCGCCACATCTATACATTATACAAGAGGATCGCAAGGGACCCCTGCGATCTGTCAATTAGTACAGGTAACTACTACTCCCATCATGGAAGAGTGTGTTCCATGCTGGGAGTAGTACTACCTAAAAAATTAAAAAAAAAAAAAAAAGTGAAAAACACGCACACACTACATTTTTACTATTGTCGGCTACATTTTTAGTGCTTTACCCGCTCACATAAATTGATCCCTGTTTAAAAATGAATAAACATTTCATAATAAAAATCATACATTTCATTAGATACAATTTTTTCCATCACCACTGTATCTTTTTTATTATGATACCCTACGAAATTTTAATAAAAAAGGTATCTTTTTAGGATCGCTGTCACGATGCCGGCTGGCAGGTAGTGGACCCTCTGTGCCAGAGAGGGATTGGCGTGGACCGTGCTAGTGGACCGGTTCTAAGCCCCTACTGGTTTTCACCAGAGCCCGCCGCAAAGCGGGATGGTCTTGCTGCGGCGGTAGTGACCAGGTCGTATCCACTAGCAACGGCTCACCTCTCTGGCTGCTGAAGATAGGCGCGGTACAAGGGAGTAGGCAGAAGCAAGGTCGGACGTAGCAGAAGGTCGGGGCAGGCAGCAAGGATCGTAGTCAGGGGCAACGGCAGAAGGTCTGGAAACACTGGCAAGGAACACACAAGGAACGCTTTCACTGGCACTAAGGCAACAAGATCCGGCAAGGGAGTGCAAGGGAAGTGAGGTAATATAGGGAAGTGCACAGGTGAAAACCCTAATTGGAACCACTGCGCCAATCAGCGGCGCAGTGGCCCTTTAAATCGCAGAGACCCGGCGCGCGCGCGCCCTAGGGAGCGGGGCCGCGCGCGCCGGGACAGAACAGACGGGGAGCGAGTCAGGTAGGGGAGCCGGGGTGCGCATCGCGAGCGGGCGCTACCCGCATCGCGAATCGCATCCCGGCTGGCAGCGGGATCGCAGCGCCCCGGGTCAGAGGACGTGACCGGGGCGCTGCAGCGGAGGGAGTGAAGCGAGCGCTCCGGGGAGGAGCGGGGACCCGGAGCGCTCGGCGTAACAGTACCCCCCCCCTTGGGTCTCCCCCTCTTCTTGGAGCCTGAGAACCTGAGGAGCAGACTTTTGTCAAGGATGTTGTCCTCAGGTTCCCAGGATCTCTCTTCAGGACCACAACCCTCCCAGTCTACTAAAAAAAAATTTTTCCCTCTGACCTTTTTGGCAGCCAAAATTTCTTTGACCGAGAAGACGTCCGAGGAGCCGGAAACAGGAGTGGGAGGAACAGATTTGGGAGAAAAACGGTTGAGGATGAGTGGTTTGAGAAGAGAGACGTGAAAGGCATTAGGGATACGAAGAGAAGGAGGAAGAAGAAGTTTATAAGAGACAGGATTAATTTGACACAAAATTTTGAAAGGACCAAGATAGCGTGGTCCCAACTTGTAGCTAGGGACACGGAAGCGGACATATTTAGCGGAGAGCCATACCTTGTCTCCAGGGGAAAAAACGGGGGGAGCTCTTCTTTTCTTATCCGCGAACCTCTTCATGCGTGAAGAAGCCTGTAAGAGAGAATTTTGGGTCTCTCTCCATATAATGGAAAGGTCACGAGAAATTTCATCCACAGCGGGCAGACCAGAGGGCAAGGGGGTAGGGAGGGGGGGAAGAGGGTGACGGCCGTACACCACAAAAAATGGGGATTTGGAGGAAGATTCAGAGACCCTGAAGTTATACGAGAATTCGGCCCATGGAAGGAGATCTGCCCAGTCATCTTGGCGGGAGGAAACAAAATGTCGCAAATAATCACCCAGGATCTGGTTAATTCTTTCTACTTGTCCATTGGACTGGGGATGATATGCAGAGGAAAAATTTAATTTAATCTTGAGTTGTTTACAGAGAGCCCTCCAGAATTTAGACACGAATTGGACCCCTCTATCCGAGACAATCTGCGTAGGCAACCCGTGAAGACGAAAAATGTGTAGAAAAAATTGTTTAGCCAACTGAGGCGCAGAAGGAAGACCAGGAAGAGGGATGAAATGTGCCATTTTGGAGAATCGATCAACGACCACCCAAATAACGGTGTTGCCACGGGAAGGGGGTAAATCAGTAATAAAATCCATACCAATCAGGGACCAAGGCTGTTCGGGGACAGGCAGAGGATGAAGAAAACCAGCGGGCTTCTGGCGAGGAGTCTTATCCCGGGCACAGATAGTGCAGGCTCGCACAAAGTCCCCAACATCCGTCTCCAGAGTCGGCCACCAATAGAAGCGGGAGATGAGTTGCACAGATTTCTTGATGCCCGCATGACCTGCAAGATGGGAGGAGTGACCCCATTTGAGGATTCCGAGGCGTTGGCGTGGAGAAACAAAGGTCTTTCCTGGAGGAGTCTGCCTGATGGAGGCAGGAGAAGTGGAGATCAGGCAATCAGGTGGAATGATGTGTTGCGGAGGCAGATCAACTTCTGAGGCATCCGAGGAACGAGAGAGAGCATCGGCCCTAATGTTCTTATCGGCAGGACGAAAGTGAATCTCAAAATTAAATCGGGCAAAGAACAGAGACCACCGGGCCTGGCGAGGATTCAGCCGTTGGGCAGACTGGAGGTAGGAGAGGTTCTTGTGGTCGGTGTAGATAATAACAGGAAATCTTGATCCCTCCAGCAGATGCCTCCATTCCTCAAGTGCTAATTTAATGGCTAGAAGCTCTCGATCCCCGATGGAGTAGTTCCTCTCCGCTGGAGAGAAGGTCCTAGAGAAAAAACCACAAGTGACAGCATGCCCGGAAGAATTTTTTTGTAGAAGAACAGCTCCAGCTCCCACTGAGGAGGCATCAACCTCCAACAGGAAGGGTTTGGAAGGGTCAGGTCTGGAGAGCACGGGAGCCGAAGAAAAGGCAGACTTGAGTCGTTTAAAGGAGTCTTCTGCTTGAGGAGGCCAGGACTTGGGATCAGCATTTTTTTTGGTTAAAGCCACGATAGGAGCCACAATGGTAGAAAAATGTGGGATAAATTGCCTGTAATAATTGGCGAACCCCAAAAAGCGTTGGATAGCACGGAGTCCAGAGGGGCGTGGCCAATCTAAGACGGCAGAGAGTTTGTCTGGATCCATCTGTAGTCCCTGGCCAGAGACCAAATATCCTAGAAAAGGAAGAGATTGGCATTCAAACAGACATTTCTCAATTTTGGCATAGAGTTGGTTGTCACGAAGTCTCTGAAGAACCATACGGACATGCTGGCGGTGTTCTTCTAGATTGGCAGAAAAAATTAGGATATCGTCCAGATATACAACAACACAGGAGTATAACAGATCACGAAAAATTTCATTGACAAAGTCTTGGAAGACGGCAGGGGCATTGCACAGTCCAAAGGGCATGACCAGATACTCAAAGTGTCCATCTCTGGTGTTAAATGCCGTTTTCCACTCGTCCCCCTCTCTGATACGGATGAGGTTATAGGCGCCTCTTAAGTCCAATTTAGTGAAGATGTGGGCACCTTGGAGGCGATCAAAGAGTTCAGAGATGAGGGGTAAGGGGTAGCGGTTCTTAATCGTGATTTTATTAAGACCGCGGTAGTCAATGCAAGGACGTAGGGAGCCATCTTTTTTGGACACAAAGAAAAATCCGGCTCCGGCAGGAGAGGAGGATTTACGGATAAAGCCCTTTTTTAGATTCTCCTGGACGTATTCGGACATGGCAAGAGTCTCTGGGGCAGAGAGAGGATAAATTCTGCCCCGGGGTGGAGTAGTACCCGGGAGGAGGTCGATAGGGCAATCATAAGGCCTGTGAGGAGGTAGAGTCTCAGCTTGTTTTTTGCAGAAAACATCCGCGAAGTCCATATAGGCCTTAGGGAGTCCGGTTACTGGAGGAACCACAGAGTTACGGCAAGGGTTACTGGGAACCGGTTTTAGACAGTTCTTGGAACAAGAGGACCCCCAACTCTTGATCTCCCCAGTGGACCAATCCAGGGTTGGGGAATGAAGTTGAAGCCAGGGAAGTCCAAGGAGAATCTCCGAGGTGCAATTAGGGAGGACCAAAAGTTCAATCCTCTCATGATGAGATCCGATGCTCATAAGAAGGGGTTCCGTGCGGAAACGTATGGTACAGTCCAATCTTTCATTATTTACACAATTGATGTAGAGGGGTCTGGCGAGACTGGTCACCGGGATGTTGAACTTGTTGACGAGAGAGGCCAAAATAAAATTTCCTGCAGATCCAGAGTCCAAGAAGGCCACTGTAGAGAAGGAGAAGGCAGAGGCAGACATCCGCACAGGCACAGTAAGACGTGGAGAAGCAGAGTAGACATCAAGGACTGTCTCACCTTTGTGCGGAGTCAGCGTACGTCTTTCCAGGCGGGGAGGACGGATAGGACAATCCCTCAGGAAGTGTTCGGTACTAGCACAGTACAGGCAGAGGTTCTCCATACGGCGTCGTGTCCTCTCTTGAGGTGTCAGGCGAGACCGGTCGACCTGCATAGCCTCCACGGCGGGAGGCACAGGAACAGATTGCAGGGGACCAGAGGAGAGAGGAGCCGAGGAGACGAAACGCCTCGTGCGAACAGAGTCCATATCCTGGCGGAGTTCCTGACGCCTTTCAGAAAAACGCACGTCAATGCGAGTGGCTAGGTGAATAAGTTCATGTAGATTAGCAGGAATTTCTCGTGCGGCCAGAACATCTTTAATGTTGCTGGATAGGCCTTTTTTGAAGGTCGCGCAGAGGGCCTCATTATTCCAGGACAATTCTGAAGCAAGTGTACGGAATTGTACGGCATACTCGCCAACGGAAGAATTACCCTGGACCAGGTTCAACAGGGCAGTCTCAGCAGAAGAGGCTCGGGCAGGTTCCTCAAAGACACTTCGGATTTCCGAGAAGAAGGAGTGTACAGAGGCAGTGACGGGGTCATTGCGGTCCCAGAGCGGTGTGGCCCATGACAGGGCTTTTCCGGACAGAAGACTGACTACGAAAGCCACCTTAGACCTTTCAGTGGGAAACAGGTCCGACATCATCTCCAGATGCAGGGAACATTGGGAAAGAAAGCCACGGCAAAACTTAGAGTTCCCATCAAATTTATCCGGCAAGGATAAGCGTATCCCAGGAGCGGCCACTCGCTGCGGAGGAGGTGCAGGAGCTGGCGGAGGAGATGACTGCTGAAGCTGTGGTAGCAACTGTTGTAGCATAACGGTCAGTTGAGACAGCTGTTGGCCTTGTTGCGCTATCTGTTGTGACTGCTGGGCGACCACCGTGGTGAGGTCAGCGACAACTGGCAGAGGAACTTCAGCGGGATCCATGGCCGGATCTACTGTCACGATGCCGGCTGGCAGGTAGTGGACCCTCTGTGCCAGAGAGGGATTGGCGTGGACCGTGCTAGTGGACCGGTTCTAAGCCCCTACTGGTTTTCACCAGAGCCCGCCGCAAAGCGGGATGGTCTTGCTGCGGCGGTAGTGACCAGGTCGTATCCACTAGCAACGGCTCACCTCTCTGGCTGCTGAAGATAGGCGCGGTACAAGGGAGTAGGCAGAAGCAAGGTCGGACGTAGCAGAAGGTCGGGGCAGGCAGCAAGGATCGTAGTCAGGGGCAACGGCAGAAGGTCTGGAAACACTGGCAAGGAACACACAAGGAACGCTTTCACTGGCACTAAGGCAACAAGATCCGGCAAGGGAGTGCAAGGGAAGTGAGGTAATATAGGGAAGTGCACAGGTGAAAACCCTAATTGGAACCACTGCGCCAATCAGCGGCGCAGTGGCCCTTTAAATCGCAGAGACCCGGCGCGCGCGCGCCCTAGGGAGCGGGGCCGCGCGCGCCGGGACAGAACAGACGGGGAGCGAGTCAGGTAGGGGAGCCGGGGTGCGCATCGCGAGCGGGCGCTACCCGCATCGCGAATCGCATCCCGGCTGGCAGCGGGATCGCAGCGCCCCGGGTCAGAGGACGTGACCGGGGCGCTGCAGCGGAGGGAGTGAAGCGAGCGCTCCGGGGAGGAGCGGGGACCTGGAGCGCTCGGCGTAACAATCGCTAAAGTCCAAAAAAAGAATAAAAAGATTTACCGAATGTACCCGAATACCGAATGTATCCGAAAAATCAAACTATCTGTATCCTTTTTATTAACTTTGTTATCAGAATTAATTCTTCACGTCGTTTACGGATAACGAATGCATTCGTTATTTACATGTCGGGAAATAACGAATGTATTCGTTACTTTGCTATTCGTATTATCGTGGCTATTCGGGAATGTTCAAAATATGTTTTCGTGCATTCGGATGGGTCCGAATGTACGAAAACGGTAAAATTCGTTAATTTAGACATTCGTGCCGAACCGAATTGCACATGTCTACTGGAGGATCCCAGTTGAATAGCATTGCAGGAGATACACAAAAGTAAGCACTTTATATTAACTTTTCTCTATTTACCTGTGGTTCAAGTGCTGGTATTACTTTTATTAAATATTCAAATAAATACATTTAAAAAAAAACTACAAACACTGGTCAATTCTATGCCATTGCATAGCATTGATCAGTGTTATCGTTGCTCTAAGCACCGATCCAATGGCACAGGGACAGATGAAGGCTTTCTAGCCATCATATTAGCAAATTGGGAGCCCACGATTGCGCTGCTGAGGTCCCGATCAGTCCCTTAGGCTAGCCAGAACATGCATTTTTAGATTTTAGATGCTGCAATCAACTTTGAAAAACCGGAGAGATTTTTCCTGTAACAACCAATAACAGCTCAGCTTTCACTTTACCAGAGCTCTTTAACCCCTTAAGGACGCAGCCCATTTTGACCTTAACCTGTTGGGGACGGAGGGCATACAGGTACACCCTCGCATCCTGGTACTTAAGGACGGAGGGCGTACCTGTACGCCCTCTGTATTTCCGATCACCATCGCTCGCCAGGCAGTGATCGAACCATAATGACTGCTGATATCTATCAGCAGGCATCATGTGGCAATGCCCAGGGGGGTCCTGAGACCCCCCCATGTTGGCAATCAATTCAGACCGACGATTTACAGGGATTCTGGGCCAATCGGGTCACTGGGGACCCGATCGCCCAGAAAATAAGAATGATCGGAGTTGTCAGAGACAGCTCCGACCATCCTAAAGGATAGGAGCGAGGTGGCAGTGGTGCCACCTCCTCCTATCCCCTGCCATTGGTCGCTCAGGACTAACCGACCAATGACAGATGGGGGTGGGTTAAAGTTAATTTCCCAGAGCTTACCAGAGCAGCGGCGGCTGCGGTACAAATATCGATCAGCGGTGGCAGAGACATCGTGCAGAGGAGGCAGGAGGAGTGAGGCTGGAAAGTGCGGCGGGGAGGAGGCTGCAGTAAAGATTGCTGGTAAGTGATCTTCACTGTGGCCTTCTAAAAGTGCAAAACTACAACTCCCAGCATGCCCAGACAGCCAAAGGCTGTCTGAGCATGCTTGGAGTTGTAGTTTTGCAACATCTGGAGGGCCACAGTTTGGAGACTACTGTGTAGTGGTAACCAAACTGTTGTCCTCCAGATGATGCAAATCTACAAATTTCAGCACTCACCGACTGTCTGGGCATACTGGGAGTTGTAGTTTTGAAATATCTGAAGTGGCACAGTTTGGAGACGACTATATGTGGTCTCCAAACTTTAGCCCTCCAGATGTTGCAAAACTACAATTCCCAGCATGCCCAGACAGTCAGGGATGCTGGGCAGTGTAGTTCTGCAATATCTGGCCCTTCAGATGTTGCAGAACTACAACTCCCAGCATGCCATGACAGTCTGGGCATGCTTGGAGTTGCAGTTTTGCAACATCTGGAGAGCTACAATTTGGAGATCACTAGTTAGCAGTCTCCAAACTGTTCTTCCCAGTTGTTGCATAACTACAACTCCTAGCATGCCTTTTTGGCTGTGAGTGCATACTGGGAGTTGCAGTTCTGCAACAGCTGGAGGCATACAGGTTGGAATCACTGAGCTAGAGTCTGCTTCCTAACTCAGTGGTTCCCCAACAGTGTGCCTACAGCTATTGCAAAACTACAACTCCCAGCATGCACTGTCTGTCAGTGCTCTGGGAGTTGTAGTTTTGCAACAGCTGAAGGTTTGGGGCGCTCTCTTCCCCCCTCAACCATGTGGATATACAGGGTACATCCACACGGGCGGGGGTTTACAGTGAGTTTCCTTCTACAAGTTTGAGCTGCGCCAAATTTTCTGCCACAGCTCAAACTCCCAACAGAAAACTCACTGTGAACCGCCGCCTGTGTGAATGTACCCTAAAAACACTACTCTACACTACATTAACACAACATAAAAAGTAAGACACTACATCTACACCTCCTTACACGTTCCCCTCCCCCAATAAAAATGAAAAACGTCTCAATGGCAGTGTTTCCTAAACGGAGCCTCCAGCTGTTGCAAAACAACAACTCCCAGTATTGCCGGACAGCCATTGACTGTCCTGGCAGGCTGGCAGTTTTGCAACAGCTGGTGTTTGAGAAACACTGCCATAGGGTTTTGGTGGAGACAAGCGCCATCCTTGTATCCGGGTCTTCCCCTTTTGTAAATCCCTAATTTAGGCCACAAATAGGCATGGAGCTCTCACTTCGGAGCCCTGTCGCATTTCAAGGCAACAGTTTAGGGCCACATATGGGGTATTTCCGTACTCGGGAGAAATTGCGTTACAAATTTTGGGGGGATTTTTCTCCTTTTACCACCCTTATGGAAATGAAAAATTAGGGGCTACACCAGCATGTTAGTGTAAACATTTTTCAAATTTTACACTAACATGCTGGTGTTGACCCATACTTTTCATTTTCGCAAAATTTGTAACGCAATTTCTCTTGAGTATGGAAATACCCCATATGTGGGCATAAAATGCTCCGCGGGCACACAACAGGGCTCAGGATTGAGAGAGCGCCATGTACATTTGAGGCCTTAATTGGCGATTTGCACAGGGGTGGCTGCTGGTTACAGCAGTTCTGACATGAACGCAAAAAAAAAAAACATGAACATGTGACCCCATTTTGGAAACTACACCCCTCAAGGCCCCCTGATGAAGTGCACTAGCGCGAAACGTACATTGGGGTAAGTGCAAGTGGTGCATGGCTCTGCATTGGTAACCAATTTGTTTCCTATCCTAATGTTTTTTCAATTCTTGGAGCTACTCCCTGCAGGTTATATATACCTCTATCTTATGTCTGCTCTTGTTGATGTGGTTCATGTATGGATTTTTATATATACACACCAATATTTATGCCTGTACTGCTTGCTATCCATCCAATTATGTGCACTGTGCTCAATCCTTATTGTTTTTAATGTCTTATATTATGGATTTTCAATAAAGTTTTTTGTTCATTTTAATTACTTGTGTTGTTGCTGCAGTGTGTTTTCGGTGATATAGACCCCTCAAGGAACATAACAAGGGGTATAGTAAGCCTTAACACCCTACAGCTCTTTTCATTAAAGTTGGACGTGAAAATAAGAAAAAAAAAATTTCCCTGAAATGCTGGTGCTACCCCAATTTTTTCACTTCCACAAGGGGTAATAGGAAAAAAGCCACCCAAAATATGTAACACCATTTCTTCTGAGTATATAAATACCCCACATGTGGTCGCAAAGTGCTCTGTGCGCGAACTACAATGCTCAGAATAGAAGGAGCGCCATTGGGCTTTTGGGGAGAGAATTAGATTGGAATTGAAGGCCATGTGCATTTACAAGGCCATGTGCATTTTTTGTGCCAGAACAGTGGACCCCCCACATGTGACCCCATTTTGGAAACTACACCCCTCACGTAAAGTAATAAGGGGTACAGTCAGTGGCATACCAAGGGGGGGGGGGAGGGCGGGGGCAGCGGCCCGCCCCGGGTGCCACTCTCAAGGGGGGTGCCAGGGGCGGACTGACCCGCCGCAGCAACTACTGAGGATCTGGAACACTCGTCCCAGATCCCCGGCAGACAGCGCTGCATTCTCCTGTATGTGCGTGCATCTGCAGCTACACAGAGGGGACGTGACCTCCGCCCCCACGCAGCACGCAGTACAGGCGCCGGTGACGTCACTCATCGGCGCCTGTACTGTGGAGGGGAGAAGACGCGTCCCCTGCAGCTGAGGAGATCGCTGCGTGGGATATCAGGTGAGCATCCTTTTTTTTTATTAACCCTGCCTATACCTACAGGGAAGGGGGGTGCTCTGCATATACCTATGGGAAAGGGAGGGAGAGGGGGGTGCTCTGCATATACCTATGTGAAAGGGAGGGAGAGGGGGTGCTCTGCATATACCTATGGGAAAGGGAGGGGGGGGGGTGCTCTGCATATACCTATGAGAAAGGGAGGGAGAGGGGGGGTGCTCTGCATATACCTATGGGAAAGAGAGGGAGAGGGGGATGCTCTGCATATACCTATGGGAAAGAGAGGGAGAGGGGGTGCTCTTCATATACCTATGGGAAAGGGAGGGAGAGGGGGGGTGCTCTGCATATACCTATGGGAAAGGGAGGGAGAGGGTGCTCTGCATATACGTATGAGAAAGGGAGGGAGAGGGGAGGTGCTCTGCATATACCTATGGGAAAGGGAGGGAGAGGGAAGTGCTCTGCATATACCTATGGGAAAGGGAGGGAGAGGGGGGTGCTCTGCATATACCTATGGGAAAGGGAGGGAGATGGGGGGGTGCTCTGCATATACCTATGGGAAAGGGAGGGAGAGGGTGCTCTGCATATACCTATGAGAAAGGGAGGGAGAGGGGGGGTGCTCTGCATATACCTATGGGAAAGGGAGGGAGAGGGGGGGTGCTCTGCATATACCTATGGGAAAGGGAGGGAGAGGGAGGTGGAGAGGGGGGGGCTCTGCATATACCTATGGGAAAGGGAGGGTGCTCTGCGTATACCTATGGGAAAGGGAGGGAGAGGGGGGTGCTCTGCATATACCTATGGGGAAGGGAGGGAGAGGTGGGGTGCTCTGTATATACCTATTGGAAAGTGAGGGAGAGGGGGGGCGCTCTGCATATACCTATGGGAAAGCGAGGGAGAGGGGGGGTGCTCTGCATATACCTATGGCAAAGACAAGGGGGGTGCCAGGGGCGGACTGACCCGCCGCAGCAACTACTGAGGATCTGGAACACTCGTCCCAGATCCCCGGCAGACAGCGCTGCATTCTCCTGTATGTGCGTGCATCTGCAGCTACACAGAGGGGACGTGACCTCCGCCCCCACGCAGCACGCAGTACAGGCGCCGGTGACGTCACTCATCGGCGCCTGTACTGTGGAGGGGAGAAGACGCGGCCCCTGCAGCTGAGGAGATCGCTGCGTGGGATATCAGGTGAGCATCCTTTTTTTTATTAACCCTGCCTATACCTACAGGAAAGGGGGGTGCTCTGCATATACCTATGGGAAAGGGAGGGAGAGGGGGGTGCTCTGCATATACCTATGTGAAAGGGAGGGAGAGGGGGTGCTCTGCATATACCTATGGGAAAGGGGGGGTGCTCTGCATATACCTATGGGAAAGGGAGGGAGGGGGGGTGCTCTGCATATACCTATGAGAAAGGGAGGGAGAGGGGGGGTGCTCTGCATATACCTATGGGAAAGAGAGGGAGAGGGGGATGCTCTGCATATACCTATGGGAAAGAGAGGGAGAGGGGGTGCTCTTCATATACCTATGGGAAAGGGAGGGAGAGGGGGGTGCTCTGCATATACCTATGGGAAAGGGAGGGAGACGGTGCTCTGCATATACGTATGAGAAAGGGAGGGAGAGGGGAGGTGCTCTGCATATACCTATGGGAAAGGGAGGGAGAGGGAAGTGCTCTGCATATACCTATGGGAAAGGGAGGGAGAGGGGGGTGCTCTGCATATACCTATGGGAAAGGGAGGGAGATGGGGGGGTGCTCTGCATATACCTATGGGAAAGGGAGGGAGAGGGTGCTCTGCATATACCTATGAGAAAGGGAGGGAGAGGGGGGGTGCTCTGCATATACCTATGGGAAAGGGAGGGAGAGGGGGGGTGCTCTGCATATACCTATGGGAAAGGGAGGGAGAGGGAGGTGGAGAGGGGGGGGGGGCTCTGCATATACCTATGGGAAAGGGAGGGTGCTCTGCGTATACCTATGGGAAAGGGAGGGAGAGGGGGGTGCTCTGCATATACCAATGGGGAAGGGAGGGAGAGGTGGGGTGCTCTGCATATACCTATGGGAAAGGGAGGGAGAGGGGGGGTGCTCTGCATATACCTATGGGAAAGGGAGGGAGAGGGGGGGTGCTCTGCATATACCTATGGGAAAGGGAGGGAGAGGGAGGTGGAGAGGGGGGGGGGCTCTGCATATACCTATGGGAAAGGGAGGGTGCTCTGCGTATACCTATGGGAAAGGGAGGGAGAGGGGGGTGCTCTGCATATACCAATGGGGAAGGGAGGGAGAGGTGGGGTGCTCTGTATATACCTATTGGAAAGTGAGGGAGAGGGGGGGCGCTCTGCATATACCTATGGGAAAGCGAGGGAGAGGGGGGGTGCTCTGCATATACCTATGGCAAAGAGAGGGGGGGTGCTCTGCATATACCTATGGGAGAGGGGGGTGTAGCCCTGCATATACCTATGGGGAAGAGGGGGGTGTAGCTCTGCATATACCTATGGGAAAGAGGGTGGGGTGTAGCTCTGCATATACCTATGGGGAAGGGGGGGGTGTAGCTCTGCATATACCTATGGGGAAGGGGGGGTGTAGCTCTGCATATACCTATGGGGAAGGGGGGTGTAGCTCCGCATATACATATGGGAAAGAGGGGGGGGTGTAGCTCTGCATATACCTATGGGAAAGAGGGAGGGTAGCTCTGCATATACCTATGGGAAAGACGGGGGGGGGGGTAACCCTGCATATACCTATGGGAAAGATGGGGGTTGTAGCTCTGCATATACCTATGGGGAAGAGGGGGGGAGTGTAACTCAGCATATACCTATGGGAAAGAGGGGTGTAGCTCTGCATATACCTAGGGGAAAGAGGGGGGTGTAACTCTGCATATACCTATGGGAAAGAGGGGGGGTGTAACTCTGCATATACCTATGGGAAAGAGGGGGTTACCTGGCTACCTACCTACCTGCCCTTTTTCTGTGCAGGACACCAAGGAGGGTATTATTACAGTTTGTGGGCCTATAGATGGAAAGATTGTGTAGAGGAGGGGAGGGCACTGAAAAAATGCAGAGTCTGACATGTTTTTCCTGCAGATGTTAAGAGATCCACATGGTGGTCTCATCCGGACGGAGAAGAAAAGGTCAGAGGACGCCGCTGATCAGAAAAGACATAATTGTGAGTCCCAAAATGTAACTGTAATCACTTATATGGTATACACATCCTGTGTGCAGTTGATATCTACGGCCATATGGTCCTGTATATAATCACTTTTATTGTATACAGATTCTTTATAGTATACTGGTCTGTGTATACTGGTTTTATTCAGTACATTATGGCTGTATTATCCAGTTATTGTGTGGTGGTATATATTTGCTCTTTGTATACCAGTATTATTGGTCATGGAAATTTACCTACGTTAAAGTGTTTCTTACATATATAAATTTTAATTTACTGTGTGTGGGATTTGGGTGGAATAGGAGCGTGGCAGAAGATTGACGAGCTGCAGAACCTATCATGGGCCCTTGCCTTTTTTTTTGTTCCCGGGGCCCCGAGTGTTGTCAGTCCGCCCCTGGGGGAAGGGTAGGGAGGGGGTGTAATTAAGGGGGGGTGCGTGTGTTTTTGTGTGTGTGTGGGGGGGGGGGGGGTGCCAAACAAAGGGTCCGCCCCGGGTGCCAAATGCTCTAGGTACGCCCCTGGGTACAGTGAACATTTACACCCCACAGGTGTCTGACAGATTTTTTGAACAGTCGTCTGTGCAAATGAAAAATTAAATTTTTCATTTGCACAGCCCACTGTTCCTAAGATCTGTCAAATGCCGGTGGGGTGTAAATGCTCACTGTACCACTTATTACATTCTGTGAGGGGTGTAGTTTCCAAAATGGGGGTCACTTGGGGGGGGGGAGCCCACTGTTCTGGCTTTGTAAACGCACATGGCCCCCGACTCCCATTCCAACCAAATTCTCTCTCCAAAAGCCCAATGGCTCTCTTTCTCTTCTGAACAATGTAGTTCACCCACAGAGCACTTTATATCCACATATGAGGTATTTCCGTACTCAGAAGAAATGGTATTACAAATTTTTGGGGGCTTTTTTTTCCTATTACCCCTTAAATGTGACATGTCGCCAAAAACCATTTCAACAAAATTCACTCTCCAAAAGCACAATGTTGCTCCTTCCCTTCTGAGCCCTCTAGTGCACCCACAGAGCACTTTATATCCACATATGAAGTATTTCCTTACTCAAGAGAAATGGTGCTACACATTTTGGGGGACATTTTCTCATATTACTCCTTGTGAAAATGAAAAGTTTGGGGTAATACCAGCATATTAGTGCTAAAAATAAATTTTTTCATTTTTACATCCCAATTTAATGAAAGTTCGTCAAGTACCTGTGGAGTATAAAGACTCAATTTAGTCCTTGTTACTTTCCTTTGAGGGTTGTAGTTTACAAAATAGGGTGCCATGCATTTTTAGTTTTTTTTTCTACTGTTCTGGCATCATGGGGGCTTTCTAAATGCGACAGACCCCCCAAAAACCAATTCAGCAAAATTTGCTCTCCAAAATGCCATTGTCGCTCCTTCCCTTCTGAGCCCTCTAGTGCACAAACAGAGAACTTTACATCCATATATGAAGTATTTCCTTACTCGCGAGAAAATGAATTACAAGTTTTGGGGGGCCTTTTTACCTTTTACCCCTTGTAAAAATGAAAAAAATGGGGCTACAATAACATGTTAGTGTAAAAAATTTAGATTTTGATTCTCCATTTTGCTGCTATTCCTGTGAAACATCTAAACTTTTTGAATATCATTTTGAATACTTTGAGGGGTGCAGTTTTCATAATGGGGTCCATTATAGGGGATTTCTAACATAAAGAACCTTATATTTACTTCACTTTTTTGTGAAAAATTGGAAAATATCTGCTATACAGTACTTTGAAGCCTTCTTCAAAAAGTAAAAACATGCCAACTTTATGATGCAAACATAAAGAAGACATATTGTATATGTGAATCAATATGTAATTTATTTGACATGCTCCTTTTCCTTACAGAGTGCATCAAAATTTTTGAATTTTCAAGAAATGATGCAAGTATTGACGAACATTTACCACTAACATAAAGTAGAATATGTCACAAAAACTATCTCGGAATCAAATTTATAAGTAAAAGCATTCCAGAGTTATTAATGCATAAACTGACAGTAGTCAGATTTAAAAAAAAAAAATGTTCCTGTCCTTAGGGTCATAATGGGCTCCGTCTCCAAGGCGATAAAGGAGTAGTCTAATGCAGACTATTCCTCCTCCATTGTGCCCCAGAGCGCTGCTACAGCTGATTGGTTCTTTGGTCCTGTCTTTGGCCTTCTTCCTGTGCAAGGATCGTCACACAGCGTTCAGGCTATCAACAGCCGAGGCTGGACATCGCCGCAGGCGGTGATAGGCTGAGCACCGTGTGACGATCCATGCGCTGGAAGAAGACAGAAGATGGGACCGGAGGACCGATCAGCTGTAGCAGCGCTCCAGGGGAATGCAGGAAGGTGAGTGAAAGTTTGTTTTCTATTTTTTTACAGCCCGGGCACAGCTGAGAGGGAATAGTCCGCACTGGGCTACTCCTTTAACCCATCCAGGACACAGGTTGTACAGGTACGCCCTGGCATCCTGGCACTTAGGACCCAGGGTGTACCTGTATGCCCTGGATGTGTCCGTTCATCACCAGTAAACGGGTGGTGAACGGAACGGGATGCCTGTTGAAATCATTCAGCAGGCACCCCGTGCAGACCCCTGGGGTTTAAGTCCCCCCCCCCATGTTGGCGATCGACGCAAATTGCCGGTAAATTCAGACTGGCGATTTGCGGCATTTCCGGGTCAATGGGGTCCCCGGTGACCCAGAAAAAGGGGTGATAGGTGCTGTCCGAGACAGCACCTATCACCCGTCACTAGCAGGAATGAAGTGGCACTAGTGCCACCTCACGATCGTCCTGATTTGTCACCCGTTACTGACTGATGAATCAGGACTCCTGCTGGGGGTGTCACTAATGGCACCCATTCCACCCCTATTCCGGAGGGCGAGAGCTGGTGCCGGGCAGCTAGGGCCCCCAATCCCTGTGTGGTGGGATCGGGGCCCCAGGACCAGAGGCTGTTGCTGTTGTTGTTGCTGTTGCTTAACAACAACTCCCAGCATGCACAAAAGGGCATGTTGGGAGTTGTTGTTATGCAAAAGCAGAAAGCACACCACTAGAACTCCAAGCATGTCCTTTGGGTGTCTGTGCATGCTGGAAGTTGTAGTTATGCAACAGCTGGAGGCACACTTTTTCATAGAAAATGCTGGGAGTTGTTGTTCTGCCTCCAGCTGTTGCATAACTACAACTCCCATCATTCCCTTTGGATATGCATGCAACAGCTGGAGGCAAAACTACAACTCCGAGCATTCCCTTTGGCAGTTTATGCATGCTGGGAGTTGTAGTTATGCAACATCTGGAGGCACGTTTTTTTCTATGAAAAAGTGTGCCTCCGGCTGTTGCATAACTTCAACTCCCAGCATGCACAGACTGACAAAGGTCATGCTGGGAATTGTAGTCATGCCTCCAGCTGTTGCATAGTTACAACTCCCAGCATGCCCTTCAGTTGTCAGTGCATGCTGAGAGTTTTAGTTTTGCAACAGCTGAAGTCCCACTGGTTGCGAAATACTGGGTTGGGTTTGTAACCTTACTCAGTTTTGCAACCAGTGTGCCTCCAGCTGTTACAAAACTACAACTCCCAGCATGCACTGACAGACTGTGGATGCTGGGAGTTGCAGTTTTGCAACAGCTGGAGGTACACTGGCGCGAAAACACTGCGGTAGTCTGTTACCAAACTCAGTGTTTCCCAACCAGTGTGCCTCCAGCTGTTGCATAGCTACAACTCCCAGCATTCATGGTCTGTCAGTGCATGGTGGGAGGTGTAGTTTTGCAACAGCTGGAGGTCTGCCTCACCCCAGGTGAATGTACAGGGTACATTCACACGGGCGGGGGTTTACAACGAGTTTCCCGCTTTAAGTTTGAGCTATGGAAAATTTTCTGCAGCAGCTCAAACTCCCAGCAGGAAACTCGCTATCAACCCCAGCCCGTGTGAATGTCCCCTCTATACACTACACTACATAACACTACATATACACAAAATAAAGAGTAAAACACTACATTTATACCAACATGCTGGTGTTGCCCCATACTTTTCGTTTAAACAAGAGGTAAAAGAAAAAGCAGACCCAAAATTTGTAACACAATTTCTCCTGAGTACGGAAATATGTGGACGTAAAGTGCTCTGCGGGCACACAACAGGGCTGAGGATTGAGAGTGCACCATGTACATTTGAGGCCTAAATTGGTGATTGCACAGGGGTGGCTGATAGTTCTGACGCATAAAAAAAGAAAAAGAAAAAAAAAAACACACACTCCTCACAAAATGTAACCTTTTATTTTGGCAACCTTTTAGAACGTAATAATTTTTTATCCTTTCTTAATGTCAATGAATGGGGTCTTCACTTTACTCATAATATTTTTAACCCCTTAAGGACACAGGGCTAGTGGCTGGGGCCGGAAATGCGCAGGGCGTATCCATACGCCCTGTGTCCTTAAGGACTTGGAAACGGGTGCGTATGGATACGCCCTGCGCATTTCCGGCTCCAGCCACTAGCTGGAGCGGAGCCGGTGCCGGATGCCTGCTGAAATCGTACAGCAGGCATCCCGGCATATCGCCCAGGGGGGTCATTATGTCCCCCCATGTCGACGATGGCCGCAGATCGCTGGACAATACAGTCCAGCGATCTGCGGCTGATTCCGGGTCAATCGGGTCTCCAGTGACCCGGAATTACGGGCTGATCGGGGCCGTCAGAGACGGCCCCGAACAGCCATAGCCAGCAGGGGTGAGGTGGCACTGGTGCCACCTCACGATCGACTTGATTCGTCAGCCGGTTTCCCGGCCGACCAATCAGGGCGGCTGCTGCGGGTGTCACTCCTGCAACCCGCTCCGCCCCTCTTCCGGAGGACGTGAACGGACGCGGGAAGAAGACCCCGAGAGCTGGGGACCCCGATTCCCGGCGTCCCTGTTGGGATCGGGCCCCAGGAGCGATGGCGGCGGCGAGGGACTGACCTGCGCGGCGGCGTGGATCTGCAGTTGGAGGTGAGTGACAGCCTCCTGCTGTTGCTTAGCAACAGCTCCCAGCATGCAAAAAGGGCATGCTGGGAGCTGTAGTTATGCAACAGCAGGAGGCAGACCACCACAATTCAGTCCAGCGATCTGCGGCGGATTCCGGGTCAATCGGGTCTCCAGTGACCCGGTGACCCGGAATTACGGGCTGATCAGGGCCGTCAGAGACGGCCCCGAACAGCCATAGCCAGCAGGGGTGAGGTGGCACTGGTGCCACCTCACGATCGCCCTGATTCGTCAGCCGGTTTCCCAGCCGACCAATCAGGGCGGCTGCTGCGGGTGTCACTCCTGCAACCCGCTCCGCCCCTCTTCCGGAGGACGTGAGCGGGCGCGGGAAGAAGACCCCGGGAGCTGGGGACCCCGATCCCCGGCGTCCCTGTTGGGACAGCTGAAGGCACACTGAGTTAAGTAGCAAACCAGTGTGTCTCCAGCTGTTGCATAACTACAATCCCCAGCATCCCCAGCCAAAGTAGTATGCCTCCGGCTGTTGCATAACTACAAGACAATTTAGCCAAACAACAACACGGCAAACATTAAGCGCCGTATGTAGGTCCCGGAGGTACCAATTTATAGCCAAAAACAAAGAGACCCACAATACTAATAATATTTCAAAAAGTATGACAATCTTTATTAGACAAAATAAAACAAACAATTAAAAATGATTAAAAGGCAGAGGATAACCTTAGGCAGGAGACAACAAGTGCCAGTGAATCTGGTATGGGTAATGTAGGTATTCAGTCGAGAGCATATACAATATAAAACTGACATGGCTGCAAACTCATAATATCACACGCCCCCTGACGAAGCCCATACGCGAAACGTGCGTTGGGGTGTTGGTGCTTGGTGTTCCTGGCTTGTGGGTATATGACAGGTAGTCTCTTTAGGTATTACTAATTTTGGGTCCCTATTTCTGTTTGTCATACTGCATTGCTGCTCTCTGTTATACTGATGTATGTTAGATGTTATATCTATATTGTATTATATTATGAGTTTGCAGCCGTGTCAGTTTTATATTGTATATGCTCTCGACTGAATACCTACATTACTCATACCAGATTCACTGGCACTTGTTGTCTCCTGCCTAAGGTTATCCTCTGCCTTTTAATCATTTTTAATTGTTTGTTTTATTTTGTCTAATAAAGATTGTCATACTTTTTGAAATATTATTAGTATTGTGGGTCTCTTTGTTTTTGGCTATAGATATAACTACAAGACCCAGCATGCCCTTCCGCTGTCCGTACATGCTAGGGGTTGTAGCTTTTGCAACAGCTGAAGGCACACTGGTTGCAAAACACTGAGTTTGTTACCAAACTCGGTGTTTCACAATCAGTGTGCCTCCAGCTGTTGCAAAACTACAACTCCCAGCATGCACTGATAGACCGTACATGCTGGGAGTTGTAGTTTTGCAACAGCTGGATGTTTCTGCCCCCCCATTGTGAATGTACACCTACACAGCCCCCCTCCCCCCCCCCAATAAAAATGAAAAACGTCAGGTACGCCACTGTTTCCAAAACGGAGCCTCCAGCGGTTGCAAAACTACAACTCCCAGCATGCACTGATAGACCGTACATGCTGGGAGTTGTAGTTTTGCAACAGCTGGATGTTCCCCCCCCCCAATGTGAACGTACAGGGTACACTCACATGGGCGGAGGTTTACAGTAAGTATCCGGCTGCAAGTTTAAGCTGCGGCAAATTTTCTGCCGCAGCTCAAACTGCCAGCGAGAAACTACTGTGAACCCCCGCCCGTGTGACTGTACCCTAAAAACACTACACTACACTAACAAAAAATAAAATAAAAAGTCAAAAACACTACATATACACATACCCCTACACAGCCCCCCTCCCCTCCCCAATAAAAATGAAAAACGTCTGGTACGCCACCCTTTCCAAAATGGAGCCTCCAGCTGTTGCAAATCAACTACTCCCAGTATTGCCAGATAGCCACTGACTGTCCAGGCATGCTGGGAGTTTTACAACAGCTGGAGGCACCCTGTTTGGGAATCACCTGGAATCACCCTTTTTACGTTTCCCGAGGGGTCTAGTTTCCAAAATAGTATGCCATCTGTTTTTTTTTTTTTTTTTTTTTTTGCTGTTCTGGCCCACAGAGCAAAATTTGCTTTCAAAAAGCCAAATGTGACTCCTTCTCTTCTGAGACCTGTAGTGCGCCAGCAGAGCTATTTTCAACCCGATATGGGGTGTTTTCTGAATCGGGAGAAATTGGGCTTCAAATTTTAGGGGGTATTTTCTGCTATTACCCTTTTTAAAAATTACAAAATTTTGGGAAACCAAGCATTTTAGGTAAAAAATTTATTTTATTTTTTTACATAAGCAAAAGTCGTGAAACACCTGTAGGGTATTAAGGTTCACATTACCCCTTGTTACGTTCCCCGAGGGGTCTAGTTTCCAAAATGGTATGCCATGTGTTTTTTTTTGCTGTCCTGGCAGCATAGAGGCTTCCTAAAGGTGAAATGCCCACCAAAAACTATTTGTCGCTCCTTCCCTTCTGAGCCCTCTATTGCGCCCGC
Source organism: Hyla sarda (assembly GCF_029499605.1). Taxonomy (NCBI): domain Eukaryota; kingdom Metazoa; phylum Chordata; class Amphibia; order Anura; family Hylidae; genus Hyla; species Hyla sarda. The sequence goes on from NC_079197.1 coordinate 52,422,686, forward strand.
CGAACACTTTACATAGACATATGACATATGTCCTTACTCAAGAGAAATTGGGTTTCAAATACAAGTAAAAATTTTATCCTTTTTACCCCTTGCAAAAATTCAAAAAATGGGTCTACAAGAACATGCAAGTGTAAAAAATTAAGATTTTGAATTTTCTCTTTCACTTTGCTGCTATTCCTGTGAAACACCTAAAGGGTTAATACACTTACTGAATGTCATTTTGAATACTTTGGGGTGTAGTTTTTATAATGGGGTATTTCTAATATGAAGACCCTTCAAATCCACTTCAAAATTTAACTGGTCCCTGAAAAATAGTGAGTTTGAAAATTTTGTGAAAAATGTCAAAATTGCTGCTGAACTTTGAAGCCCTCTGGTGTCTTCCAAAAGTAAAAACTCATAAATTTTATGATGCAATCATAAAGTAGATATATTGTATATGTGAACCCAAAAAAAATGTATTTTGAATATCCATTTTCCTTACAAGCAGAGAGCTTCAAAGTTAGAAAAATGCTAAATTTTCATTTTTTTCATCAAATTTGGGGATTTTCACCAACAAAGGATGCAAGTTACTATAAAAGTTACCATAAAATTTTACCACTAAGTTAAAGTAGAATATGTCATGAAAAAACATTCTCGGAATCAGAATGATAACTAAAAGCATTCCAGAGTTATTAATGTTTAAAGTGACAGTGGTCAGATTTGCAAAAAAAGCTCTGGTCCTTAAGGTTTAAAATGGCCTGGTCCTTAAGGGGTTAAAAATCATGCAGAATTTCTGGACGTTATAGTTTATCATGACAACACAGACAAACTTTACACAAAAACATATTTTAAGAAGGTCGACAGTAACAGCTATTTGGAATTTTACAGTGCACTTTACACCAAATGGATTACTAACATTTCATATGGACAGTTTAAACGGGTGAGACGAAACTGTACAACTGAGAAAGATTTTTTCGAACAAAGCAAGATACTAACAGTTTCGTGCGAAACATTACTCTAAAAAGTTAATAGATTTTTCATTCCAAAAAGCAAGTAAACTTACCCAACAAGAATGTCTTAAACCTTGTAAGCGCACTACTTGATCTCGATCGAATGTGCCACTGACTAGTATACCTGATTCCCAATGGTCTACAAATTTCATCACCACATTCTGTAGATTGAGTAAGGCCATTAAGAAAATTCTTTCCAAACACTGGCATATTCTCCAACAGGACCCCCATCTTAACAAAATATTACCATCTGCGCCTGGGATTAGGTTCAGGAGAAACTGTAATATTCAGGAGAAACTTCGAAATATTTTGTCACCAAGTAAGCTAAAAACAAACTGTCAACACAGACCTTTTTGGATAGAAAGGATAGTTTTAAATGTGGTGCTCCTCAGTGCAAATGTTGCGCCCAGATCTGGTTACCTCTATGGTTACCAAAGAAGTGTTTCCCATCCAGTCCTTTTTGACATGTAGTTTCAAATATATCATTTATCTTCTCCAATGTCCTTGTGGGCTCCAATATATAGGACGGACTACCCAATGTTTAAGTGACAGGATTAATAAACATGGAAGTAATACAAATCTTGGTTTCTTACTACCTAGTGTGTAGATAGAGGTAGAGGGTACATAATTCTGACTTTAGAGCTATTTCATTGTTGCCTATTGAAAAAATAGCAAGAGAAACCTCCCAACGGTTCTCGGTCCTAAAAAGGCGTGAAAATTATTGGATCTTTAAGCTACGGACCCTAATGCCCTCCGGGCTTAATGAATTAATAGAAAGCTCTTTATGATCATGAGGATCCATACTCATATGGTATGCTCCAGTCGTCACATCACTGTTTGCCATTTGTCTATTACAGGTGTCACTGTCTGCTGATTATTTTAATAAGCATATCTACATAATTCTGCAATATATTGACCTGTAACGGTAACTTTTTTGTATTTATAATTTTTAATAATATCTTTCAACCGTCTATTTATGCTGCTATCTACAGATTGGCTGCTATTCATTTTTGTGCTGCAATCCATTTTTGCTAAATTATACTGCTACCTGTTATATTCTCTTGTTATGCTGCTTTGCGTATGTCCCTTTATGCTGCTATCTAGTATGTTTATTCATGTTGCCACCCATGAATTAATTTCATGCTGCTAAATGCTGCTATCTAATAATCTACTATATGCTGTCATCTATTGACCAGCTGCTATCATGTATGGGCTGCTAACTAATATTTAATATCTAATATTTATTCTTTTTTTTAATATTTAATATTTACTCCCTTATGCTGCTGTTATGCCATTTTAGTACATATGTGTCTTTTTATATTAATTTTTCTATATTCATTCCTTTTATCCCTATGCTTCTAATCTTAATGTAGTTTATATTATCATTATACTACTAACTATTTAGTATTTATAAATACCTTTCACATACTCTGTACACCTTAAAGGTTTTTTCCAACAAGAGACTTCATGGTTATACACATAAGAGTGCACTTAGACTTGTGCACTAGAAATTTTTTTGTTTTGTTTCGTTTTGGAAAAAAATTTCGGTTCGCCAATATTTTCGGTTTAGATTTTTCGGATGCATTCGGTATTCGGGTGTTCGGTTTGATTTTTTTTCGGATACATTCGGTATTGTGGTACATTCGGTAAATCTTTTTATTTTTTTTGGACTTTAGCGATCCTAAGAAATTATGGAGATACCTTTTTTATTGAAATTTTGTAGGGTACCATAAAAAATCAGAATAAAAAAGATACAGTAGTGATGGAAAAAATTGTATCTAACGAAATGTATCTTTTTTGTTATGAAATGTTTATTAATTTTTAAACAGGGATCAATTTATGTGAGCGGGTAAAGCACTAAAAATGTAGCCGACAATAATAAAAATTTATTGTGTGCGTGTTTTTCTCATTTTTTTTTTTTACATTTTTTACGTAGTACTACTACTCCCAGCATGGAACACTCTTCCATGATGGGAGTAGTAGTTACCTGTACTAATTGACAGATTGCTGGGATCCCTTGTGATCCTCTTGTATAATGTATAGATGCGGCGGGCGCTCTTCTATGGTCCCCTGCACTCACGCATATATACACATATTCATATTTCCCGCAGGGCTGTGATTGGCCAGATGGTTTCAGCCAATCACAGCTCTCTGTGAGAAATAGGAACATGTGTATATATATACAGCCGTGCAGGGGACCATAGGAGAGCGGCCGCCGCATCCATACATTATACAGGAGCATCATTGCGAGTGTCAGGAGTGATACCCACAGTGATCTTTCCTTTACTACAAGTACTACTACTCCCAACATGGAGTACACTCAGCTCCATGCTGGGAGCTATAGTACCTGCATTAATAGACAGATCGCAGCGGGTGTCAGAAGTTACACTCGCTGAGATATGTCTATTAATGCAGGTACTACAGCTCCCAGCATGAAGCAGAGTGTGCTCCATGTTGGGGGTATTAGTACCTGCAGTAAGGGACAGATCCCAGCGGATGTCACTTCTCCTGACACCCGCTGCGATGTCCTGATGTGAATGTCGGGATCAGCTGTTCTCAGGGATACAGAGCCGGGAGAACAGCTGACACTGAGCCGTAGGTATACATCGTATATCTACTGCCCAGCAAGAACTTACAGTGAGCCTGTAATGTGTAAACAGTATACACATTGCTGCCTCACTTAACCCCTTGCTGAGCTGTGTGCGCAAGCCCAGCAAGGAAAGAGATAACTTACACTGCTGGACAGTGTAGGTTAACCCTTTGGTCGGTATACACTATATACTGCTATCTATAGATAGCTGTATATAGTGTATACAGAAGACGAAGTCCGCTTACTTCCCTCGAGTACCGGGCAGGTCCAAGTAGCTCCGCCCCCTAGTGATGACGTCATTAGGGGCAGAGCTACAGAAGGGAACAAGGCTAGTTAATCTGAAGCTCTGTTCACATTGTCCGTTTTGTATAACGTGAACAGACCCTTCTGGCAGTGTCTACCCAGACAGGGAGACTCCAGCTGTTGCTAAACTACAACTCCCAGCATGCCCAGACAGCCAAAGGCTGTCTGGGCATGCTGGGAGTTGTAGTTTTACACCAATTGGTGGCTCCCTGTTTGGGTAGACATTGCATCATGGGTGCTCTCCCCAGTGGACAGCGCCAGAAATGTCATAACCAATTTTTTGTGTTTTTTTTCTTCTCGTTTCAGATCCATGTATGCAGAGGATTACTGCGCATTCGATGGATTACGGCGGATTATTTTTTTTCTTTTAATAAAATGGTTAACGAGGGCTGTGGGGGAGTGTTTTTTTAAATAAAATAATTTTTCCAATGTGTTGTGTTTTTTTTTTTATTGAATTTTCAGGGTTAGTAGTGGAAGCTGGTCTTATTGACAGAATCCATTACTAGGCCAGGGCTTAGTGCTAGCCCCCAAAACAGCTAGCGCTAACCCCCAATTATTACCCCGGTACCCACCGCCACAGGGGTGCCGGGAAGAGCCGGTACCAACAGGCCTGGAGCAGCAAAAATGGCGCTCCTGGGCCTAGGCGGTAACAGGTTGGCGTTATTTAGGCTGGGGAGGGCAAGTATAATGTACAATGGTCCTCACCCACCCTGGTAACGTCAGGCTGTTGCTGTTTGGTTGGTATTTTGCTGAGAATGAAAATGCGGGGAACCCTATACGTTTTTTTTATTTAAATAATTGAAAAAAAAACCCATAGGGTTCCCCCGTATTTTCATTCTCAGCACAATATCAACCAAACAACAACAGCCTGACGTTACCAGGGTGGGCGAGGACCATTGTTACTGGCCCTCCCCAGCCTAAATAACGCCAACCTGTTACCGCCTAGGCCCAGGAGCGCCATTTTTGATGCTCCGGGCCTGTTGGTACCGGCTCTTCCCGGCACCCCTGTGGCGGTGGGTACCGGGGTAATAATTGGGGGTTAGCGCTAGCTGTTTTTGGGGCTAGCACTAAGCCCTGGTTTAGTAATGGATTCAGTCAATAAGACCAGCTTCCACTACTAACCCTGAAAATTCAATAAAAAAAAAAAAAAAAACACAACACATTGGAAAAATTATTTTATTTAAAAAAACTCCCTCACAGCCCTCGTTAACCATTTTAATAAAAGAAAAAATCCGCCGTAATCCATCGAATGCGCAGTAATCCTCTGCATACACGGATCTGAAATGAGAAGAAAAAAAAACACAAAAAAATGGTTATGACATTTTTGGTGCTGTCCGCTGGGGAGAGCACCCATGATGCAATGTCTACCCAAACAGGGAGCCACCAATTGGTGTAAAACTACAACTCCCAGCATGCCCAGACAGCCTTTGGCTGTCTGGGCATGCTGGGAGTTGTAGTTTAGCAACAGCTGGAGTCTCCCTGTCTGGGTAGACACTGCCAGAAGGGTCTGTTCACATTATACAAAACGGACAATGTGAACAGAGCTTCAGATTAACTGGCCTTGTTCCCTTCTGTAGCTCCACCCCCTAATGACGTCATCACTAGGGGCGGAGCTACACGGACTTGCCCGGGACTCGAGGGAAGTAAGCTGGACTTCGTCTTTTGTATACACTGTATACAGCTCTCTATAGATAGCTGTATATAGTGTATACCGCCCAGAGGGTTAACCTACACTGTCCAGCAGTGGGTTAAGTGAGCCAGCAATGTGTATACTGTATACACATTGCAGGCTCACTGTAAGTTCTTGCTGGGCAGTAGATATACGATGTATACCTAGGGCTCAGCGTCAGCTGTTCTCCCGGCTCTGTAGACCTGAGAACAGCTGATCCCGACATTCACATCAGGAGGATCGCAGCAGGTGTCAGGAGAAGTGACATCCGCTGGGATCTGTCCCTTACAACAGGTACTAATACTCCCAACATGGAGCACACTCTGCTCCATGCTGGGAGCTGTAGTACCTGCATTAATAGACATATCGCAGTAAGTGTAACTTCTGACACCCGCTGCGATCTATTAATGCAGGTACTACAGCTCCCAGCATGGAGCAGAGTGTACTCCATGTTGGGAGTAGTAGTACTTGTAGTAAAGGAAAGATGACTGCGGGTATAACTCCTGACACCAGCAGTGATGCTCCTGTATAATGTATAGATGCGGCGGCCGCTCTCCTATGGTCCCCTGCACGGCCGTATATATACACATATTCCTATTTCTCACAGAGAGCTGTGATTGGCTGGAACCATCTGGCCAATCACAGCTCTGCGGGAAATATGAATATGTGTATATATACACGTGAGTGCAGGGGACCATAGAAGAGCGGCCGCCGCATCTATACATTATACAAGAGGATTGCAAGGGACCCCTGCGATCTGTCAATTAGTACAGGTAACTATTACTCCCATCATGGAAGAGTGTGTTCCATGCTGGGAGTAGTAGTACTACCAAAAATTTTTTTTTTTTTTAAGTGAAAAACACGCACACACTACATCTTTATTATTGTTGGCTACATTTTTAGTGCTTTACCCGCTCACATAAATTGATCCCTGTTTAAAAATGAATAAACATTTCATAATAAAAAAGATACATTTCGTTAGATACAATTTTTTCCATCACTACTGTATCTTTTTTATTATAATTTTTTTATGGTACACTACGAAATTTTAATAAAAAAGGTATCTCCAAAATTTTTTAGGATTGCTAAAGTCCAAAAAAGAATAAAAAGATTTACCGAATGTACCCGAAAAATCAAACTGTATCTGTATCCTTTTTATTATCTTTGTTATCAGAATGAATTATTTACGTTCGTTTACGGATAACGAATGCATTCGTTATTTACCGCATGTATTCGGGAAATAACGAATGCATTCGTTACTTTGCTATTCGTAATATCGTGGCTATTCGGGAATGTTCAAAATATGTTTTCGTGCATTCGGATCGGTCCGAATGCCCGAAAACGGTAAAATTCGGTAAATTAGACATTCGTGCCGAACCAAATTGCACATGTCTAAATACCACCTCCAGGCTGTCTCATTCTGCAACCATATGTTCTCCTCATTCTTCCACCACCTCCAAGCTGTGTCATTCAGCCACTATATGGTCTCCTTCTTCCGCCACCTCCAAGCTGTTTCATTCAGCCACTATATGGTCTCCTCTTGCTGTACCCAACTCCAGGCTGTGTCATTCTGCCAGATTATGGTCTCCTTATGCTGCTGCCACCTCCAGGTTGTGTCACTGTGCCACCATGTGGTCTCTTCATGCTGCTGGCACATTAAATAAAACTTTTTAGGTTCATCTATATGAATATTTAATTTAAATGGTAAACTATATCTTTAATCTTTTCAATTGTGAGGCCCTATGGTCTTGTCAGGCTTTTTCCACCTCCACTCTGGTTCATTTAGCCACTGTATGGTCTCCTTATGCTGCTGCCACCTCCACGCTGTGTCATTTAAATTTCAAAATTCATCTTTTAATCTTAGGGATAGTGAAGCCCTAGTGTCTACTCATGCTGCTGCCAGCTCCAGGATGTGTCATTCAGCCACTATACGGTCTCCTCATGCTTCTGCCTAATCCAAGCAGTGTCATTTGTCCACTATATGGTCTCCTCATGCTGCCAACACCTCCAAGCTGTGTCATTCATCCACTATATGGTCTCCTCATACTGATGCCACCTCCAGGCTCTGTCATTGTGCCGCTCTGTGGCAGTGATTCTAAAAGCGATGCCTGTAATCTGCATGTCATACTGAATAACAGTATTATTTCCCTACCCCAGCACACTCCATATGCGTGTTAGAACATAGCAAAGTGTTCTACACCCCTATTGAGGCTCTCTGTAGGCCAGAAATAGCTGTTTTTAATATAGATTCTCTGTGAATAAATTTGGATCAAACCAAATTTTTTCGAAAGATTCGGCGAATTGGCTGAATCGAATTTTTCAAAAGTTCGCTCATCTCTAGTCTCTTCCTTTTTCTGCTTTTACTGACAAGTCTATTGCAATTTTCTGTTGCCTTCAATAATCAATAATGGTCCCATTTCTCCTGGACTCCATGTAATCCGTTCCAGTCTGATTGTGAGGCCCTATGGTCTCGTCAGGCTTTTGCCACCTCCAGGCGGGGTCATTCAGCCACTGTATGGTCTCCTCATGCTGCTGCCACCTCCATGCTGTGTCATTCAGGCACTATTAGGTCTTCTCATGCTGCCGCCACCTCCTTGCTATGTCATTCAGCCAATATATGGTCTCCTCTTGCTTCCACCACCTCCAGGATGTGTCATGCAGCCACTATATGGTCTGCTCATGCGGACGCCACCTCCAGGCTGTGTCATTCTGCCGCCATATGGTCTCCTCATACTGATGCCACTTCCAGGCTCCTGGACTCCATGTAATCCGTTCCAGTCTGATTGTGAGGCCCTATGGTCTCGTCAGCCTTTTGCCACCTCCAGGGTGGGTCATTCAGCCACTGTATGGTCTCTTCATGCTGCTGCCACCTCCTTGCTGTGTCATTCAGCCAATATATGGTCTCCTCTTGCTTCCGCCACCTCCAGGCTGTGTCATTCTGCCGCCATATGGTCTCCTCATACTGATGCCACTTCCAGGCTCTGTCATTGTGCCGCTCTGCAAAAGTGATTCTAATAGTGACGCCTGTAATCTGCATGTCTTACTGAATGACAGTATTATTTCACTAACACAGCACACTCCCTATGAGTGTAACAACAAGGCAAAGTGTTCTTCACCCCTATTGAGGCTCTCTGTAGCCAAGAAATAGCCATTTTTAATAGCGATTCACCACAAATAAATTCGGACCGAACCAAATTTTTTCGGAAAAAAAACATTTGCTCATTTCTAGTTACGCCCCTGAATGATAATAAGATTAAAACTTAGGATAAGTCTTTAGCTTGCTAAAGAATAATGATTCATATGATTTTGAGTTATACAAAACTTTCTTTAGTCAGAAAAATTTATGAAATTTTGAATTCTGTTGTTTGTTTTTAACCAAAGTGTGCTGCATTGTGGGAACTCATTTAGCAATTAAACAGTAGGGTCCTGGTGGAATGGGACAGTTTTACATTAAACATTTTGGTTATTAAGTTATTAACTCTTTTCTAACTGTATAAATACTGACACCTTTGTCCATGTCAGGCACTGTCCACAGAAGGAGCAAATCCCCATAGCAATCCTATCCTGCTCTGGACAGTTCCTGATACGGACAGAGGTATCAGCAGAGAGCATTGTGGTCAGACAGAAAATAACTTAAAACATTTAAAAACTTCCTGTGTTGCATACAGCAGCTGATAATTCCTGGAAGGATTAAGTAATTTACAAATCGGTTTAACTTTCTGGCATCAGTTAATTAAAAAAAAATGTTTTCCACCAGAGTACCCGTTTAAATATAAAAGTGTTGGCCCTTAAAGAGTAATGAGGGAGAAATTGTAGACTAGGATGAGGAAAAGGTAAATATATTAAACACATTCTTCTCCACTGTAGTCAGAGTAAAATGAAATGCAAGGTAAAATACAGCAGCATGAGGTAAACTCTTCAGTACATGTCACCTATCACAGCACCACCTAAAAAAAAAATAGACAAATCACCAGGTCCAGATGGCATTTAGCCCTGTGTTCTAAGGGAGTTAAGTTATGTAATAGACAGACTCCTATATGTACCGTATTTATCAGGGTATACCACGCACCAGCCTATAACACGCACCCTCATTTTACCACAGATATTTGGGTAAAAAAAGTTTTTTTACCCAAATATCCGTGGTAAAATGAGGGTGCGTGTGTGCGCGTGTATACCCCGATACACCCCCAGGAAAGGCCGGGGGAGAGAGGCCGTCGCTGCCCGTTTCTCTCCCCCTGCCTTTCCTGGGGGTCTAGAGCGCTGCTGCCGGCCCTTCTCTCCCCCTGGTTATCAGCGCCGCTGCCCGTTCTGTCCCCCTGACTATCGGTACTGGCGCCCTACTGCCGGCGCCGATAGCCAGGGGGAGAGAAGCGGCGCCGACAGCCAGGGGGAGAGAAGGGGCAGCGGCACCCATTGCCGGCGCTGCTGCCCCGTTGCCTCCCCCCATCCCCGGTGGCATAATTACCTGAGTCGGGTCCGCGCTGCTGCAGGCCTCCGGCGTGCGTCCCCTGCGTAGTTGCTATGCACGGCGCGGCGCACTGACATCATGCGCCGCGCCGTGCAGCGCATAGCAACGACGAAGGGGACGCACGCCGGAGGCCTGCAGCAGCGCGGACCCGACTCAGGTAATTATGCCAGCGGGGATGGGGGGAGGCAATGGGGCAGCGGCGCCGGCAATGGGTGCCGCTGCCCCTTCTTGCGGGCAGCGACGGCCTCTCTCCCCCTGCCTTTCCTGGGGCGGTATCGGCGTATAACACGCACATAGACTTTAGGCTAAAAATTTTAGCCTAAAAAGTGCGTGTTATACGCCGATAAATACGGTAATATTCAAGGACTCTCTAGTGACAGGGTCTGTTCCCCAGGACTGGCACATAGCAAATGGTTTGCAAATATTCAAAAAGGGGTCAAAGAGTGACCCTGCTGCTGTCCCAGATGTGAACAAATATGATTGGGCTGCTCACCGCCACCATCTGACAGCATGGTCCTCCTATCATGCCTATAGCAGATGGATGGAACTAGAGAAGCTCTGATTGACCCGGTGCATCCCAACTCCCTTCTCTGGAGTCCTACCCCTGTTTCTGCCCCAGTAGGTCCCCTCTTAGGCCCTATGTCCTTCTCTCGTTATGTGTAGGGATACTGTTCTGAGAAATATCGACTCACTTCCTCTCCTCCCCCCTATGCAGTCCTTTCTATATTATCTTGACCACCCTGTTGGTTTGACCTTGGGTATGGTCCGGCAATAGGTCTCCAAGGGTTTATTTTGTTATGCTGATGTGGTTGACCCTCGTACCCTCTCCCTGCTGCCCTTTCACCAGTTAATTCTCAGGAATGGCCTTCCCTCCTCTGAATTGCTGCATCATCTGCAGCTCACTCATTTTATCTCTTCCAGGTTGGGCTCTGCGGTGGTTTCATTGCCCATGAGCTTTGGACTGTTATGTCGCCAGGGCCCGCAGACTAAGGGCTTGCTCTCTGACATTTATGCTGTTTTTAATAGGGCTGCTGTTTGGATGGCTCCGTCACATAAGTACATGCGCCGTTGGGAGGAGGTTCTGAATAACCAAATTTCCCTTCCACAGTGGAAGATAGTCTGGGTGAGGGCCTCTAAACCTCTATATGTACGGCTTGCAAAGAGACACAATATAAGCTCCTGATGGGCTGCTTTCACATTCTGGAGCTCCTACATGTATTATAAGCATCTATTCCTCTGTACTGTTGGCATTGTGTGTGTGTGGGGGGTGGGGGTGGGGGGGGGGGGGGTTTCAGCTTTCCATATTTTCTAGCCCTGCCCCCTCATCTTGGGTTACTGGAAAATGGTTGAGGGGTTGGTAAGGGATGTCTTTGCAGTTGATGTACCCCATGATCCTCTGGTCTACCTTTTACACCTGTCCCATAGAGCCCTCTTTTTTTAAAACAAAACATAGTTACATAGTTACATAGTTACATAGTTAGTACGGTCGAAAAAAGACATATGTCCATCAAGTTCAACCAGGGAATTAAGGGGTAGGGGTGTGGACAGTTCAAGCTCTGTATGCATATTGTCCTTGCCGCTAAAACACTGATTGCAAACTGTTTGAAGAAAGCTACTTCTCCTTTGAGCTCTGATTTGCTGGTTCGTGTTTGTGAGATTTGGTTCCTTGAGTCCCTTACTGCCTCTCTGAATCATACTGTGCCTTTGTTTGTATCTGTTTGGGATCCTTTGGAATGCTTTTCAGATCATAGCCGTCCTAGAACACTGTTCACACTGAACAGAAGACAGGAATAGCAATCCCTCCGAACACCTCCAGTAGACACGGAGTCCCCATGGAGCGGTAACAGGGATCTAACATAAGACACTGTTCACACTGGACACACAAACTGGACACTCCACTCCACTAAAGGAGTAGCCATAATAATAAATCCAAATAGACTACTGGCCAGCGACACACTCACCAATGTGGACAGGATGCTGGCCCAGTAGGAAAACAGAAATATAAAACACAGAACTTAATATAAACTGATACAAGAGAAAACACTGTGTGAACACACACATAACAAAAAGAACATACAAATCCTAAAACCGACTGTACAAACACAGATTAAAATCTACTATAAGCATGCCACCTAACCATGGCTTAAACCAGAAAATACAAAGTGCACGCTAAAGCAGAGATAGTAGATTAAAAGCTTAAACAAAGAGTGTTTCACCAAAAGCTCCATGCAGCATGTCCAGCATCTTAGCAAGTCAGGACATAATGAAGTATCACCAGCCCAGAGGCTAGACTGGGCTGACTTTAAATAGACACACCCTAGGAGCTATTGGCTAGCAAGAAAAAAGGCTATTAACTATTCCCTGACCAGAAAACATAAAACTGTTCACACACAACCAAACCAATAGCTGTGGGTCAACACAGGCCAATACAGACATAAAAATTGCTTGATGTGTATTGTGACACTTCTTACCTCTATAGGCCTACTGTTGGCTAGAAATTCTTTTTTCATGTCCTTACTACTTGTGTTTGAAAAATTATTTTCAGTAAATATACAGTTTAAAAAAAAAAAGTGACCTGTTAGTTTAACCTTTGTTGTATATAAATAGTTTAAGGGTTTTCTGAGAGATGCTATTTTTGAGTATCTTGATGAAAATAAATGTATGATTCCATCAGCATGGGTATATCAGAGATAGGTCCTGAGGAATTAACCTGATTAGCTTTTATGAGGAAGTGAGCTCAAGGCTGGATGACATAAAATGAGAATGCTTTTGCTGGGGGAAAATGTTTGTAAGTGGGTAAGTAACTGGCTTAGTGATAAGAAACAGAGGGTGGTTATTAATGGTACATACTCTAAGCAGGTGACTGTCACTAGGGTACCACATGGGTCAGGTCTGGGTTCTATTCTTTTTAAAATATTTATTAATGACCTTGTAGAGGGATTATATAGTAAAGTATCAATCTTTGCAGATGATACTAAGCTCTGCAAAGTGGTTAACACAATAGAGGACACTACACTGTAAAGTGAAAAATCCAGGTTCGGATTATGTATTAAATGGGAAAACTCTGGTGACGATTAACATGGAAAAGGACTTAGGAGTTTTAGTCAATAGTAATTTTAACTGTAGCAACCAGTGTCAGGCAGCTGCTGCCAAGGAAAATTAAATCATGGGATGCATCAAAAGGGGCATAGATGCCTACAACAAGGAAATAATGCTAACACTGTACAAATCACCAGTCTCACCACACATGGAATACTGTGTACAGTACTGGACCCAGTGTACAAGAAAGATAAAGTGGAGCTGGAGAGGGTTCAAAGATGGGCAACCAGAGTAATAATGGTAATGGGAAGCCTACAGTACCCAGAATGACTTAGGTTTATTTAGTTTAGAAAAAAATTGGTTTATTTAGAATTAGGTTTATTTAGTTTAAAAAAAAGACAACTTAAGAGCAACTTAAAAACTATGTATAAATATATCAGGGGACAGTACAGAGATCTCTCCCATAACCTATTTATACCCAGGACTGTATCTATAACAAGGGGGAATCCTCTACGTGTTTCTACACCAGCACATATGGGGAAGAGTCTGAGTGTAGGAGCAGTCAGACTATCAAACTTTCTGCCAGAGAATGTGGTCATTGGGAACTCAGTAAAAGAGTGTTTCTGGAGAGTAATAGTTTAACAGGTATTACAGGTTATAGATTCTAGTTTTATGGGGACAGAATGTTGATCCAGGGAATTCATCTGATTTCCATAATTTTTTCCCTTAGTATGGGGCAATTGGTATCATCATCATAAGGGTATTTTTGCCTTCCTCTGGATCTATCAACTAAAAATTATCCCTAGAGTATCCCCAGTGTTATTATTCACATTCACAAAAACCTTCATGGGCAAAAGCTCACAAGGGGACTAAATTCCTTCATTGCTTAGGGACCCCTCCTAATAAAACTTAGTATTTATTTAAATCCAATTAAAATATCATTTAAAATATCCCGTGTGTTTCAAATAAACAAAATAGTGCGCTAAAAACACAGTTTGTAGAGTACTGGACAAAAATATCCCAGTTCATCAGGTTGTAGTGGAACTTCTGGGAAATAGCTAATAGGGAATAAGTAAATAACAGTTATTTTCCTATCCCTAACTTATCCACTGTCTACAAACTGCTTTTAAAAGAAAGAAAAAAAACTCCTCCAAGGTTTTGATCGGACAAAACCAGCTTTGTCAAGGGTTGAGGTGCTTTGCTGATATCGGAAATCATTCATGGGCTTATATAAGGTCCAAATGTAGTGTCATTAGGGGGTGGCATATGACACTGAATCAAACCATAAGCTGCCACATTACTTTAATTATGATAGTTTAACACTCCCCCTCCACTCATTAGAAGAACTCAATGGGCATCACAGAAATTGGTGGTATGCACACTTTTGAAGAAGCAACCTATTATATTGATAATGTAGATGTATGGACATTGGGGGAGATTTATCAAAACCTGTGCAAAGGAAAATATGCCCAGTTGCCCATAGCAACCAATCAGATTTCTTATTTCATTTTGCTAAGGCCTTGTTAAAAATGAAAGAAGCGATCTGATTGGTTGCTATGGGCAACTGGCCAACTTTTCCTCTGCTCAGGTTTTGATAAATCTCCCCCATTGTTTTCTTTTAGACTTTGGTAGTTTGTATGACTGAAAAGTAATTGAGACATTATCTTTTATAGAGTGGTTGACTTTTTACCCATAAATAATTAATAACATATTTAGTTGTAATATTATAGGGGATAAGCATTTGGAAATAGTTTACTGACATTGCCAGAAAGAAATAATATGTAACAACCGTAGTAAACTCTGTATATGTTCCAGCAGTAAACCATGAAATATAGAGCAGTAGCCTGGTTGGAGATTCATGACAAAATTGCAAATAATTGAGAAACAATGCAGTAAAACATAAAGAAATAATACAATAAATATGTTAATCAGTGAGCTCTGTTCTATCCACAGACCATAGTGAGGCCACGCCACCTAGTTTTTCGACTATTTGTCATGTGAGCATATTGTTATGTAAAAGTAATTAATTTCCGAGATGTCATCTGAAGTCAAGAGTTAATGACAAAATTATTGAAGTTCAAAGAATGATATTTAAAGCAGCAAATAGAACATTTCATTTTCTTTTCAAATTGCCCTATAATTTTCACAAATTTTCTTTATTTGAAAACAGACTCAGTATGTCCTGCAGATGTTTTAGTCACAAGTTACTTTTAACAATTCCAATGTTAATGGTCTTATTAGTGTGTTTAGTTTTAACTCTTAGTGACCTGCCTATTTTGGCTGTTAGAATAAGATAGCATATCCTCAGGATAGGTCAACGATTATAGATTGGCAGGGTTTACTCATTGATGTCACATTGATGTCACATTTGCCTGAATGTGACATCACTGCAGTACCCTGCACTGCTACTGCTAATGGTTTTATTACTTTTGTACACTATAAATGCTGAAAAGTTTTTCTCTGATCCTGGCCACTAGAGATGAGCGAACTTACAGTAAATTCGATTCGTCACGAACTTCTCGGCTCGGCAGTTGATGACTTGTCCTGCGTAAATTAGTTCAGCCTTCAGGTGCTCCGGTGGGCTGGAAAAGGTGGATACATTCCTAGGAAAGAGTCTCCTAGGACTGTATCCACCTTTTCCAGCCCACCGGAGGACCTGAAAGCTGAACTAATTTACGCAGGAAAAGCCATCAACTACAGAGCCGAGAAGTTCGTGATGAATCGAATTTACTGTAAGTTCGCTCATCTCTACTGGCCACCAGAACAGAAGCTTAACCCCTTAAGGACCAGGCCATTTTACACCATAAGACCTGAGCATTTTTTGAACATCTGACCACGGTCACTTTAAACATTAATAACTCTGGAATGCTTTTAGTTATCATTCTGATTCTGAGATAGTTTTTTGTGACATATTCTACTTTAACATGGTGGTAAATTTTTGTGGTAACTTGCATCCTTTCTTGGTGAAAAATTCCAAAATTTGAATAAAAATCATATGTCTATGTAAAGTGTTCGGTGGGCGCAGTAGAGGGCTCAGAAGCAAAGGAGCAACAAGGGGATTTTGGAGAGTATGTTTTTACTGAAATGGTTTTTGGGGGGCATGTCGCATTTAGGAAGCCCCTATGGTGCCAGAACAGCAAAAAAAAAACACATGGCATACCCTTTTGGAAACTAGACCCCTTGAGGAACATAATAAGGAATTTAGTGAGCCTTAATACCCCACAGGTGTTTCACGACTTTTGCATATGTAAAAAAAACATATTTTTTTCACTAAAATGTGTGTTTCCCCCCAAATTTCAAATTTTGCAAGGGTTAATAACAGAAAGTACCCCCAAACTTTGTAATCCCATCTCTTCTGAGTATGGAGGTACCCCATAAGTTGACCTGAAGTGCACTACGGGCGAACTACAATGCTCAGAAGAGAAGGAGTCACATTTGGCTGTTACGCCGAGCGCTCCGGGTCCCCGCTCCTCCCCGGAGCGCTCGCAACATCCTCGCAATTGCAGCGCCCCGGTCAGATCTGCTGACCGGGTGCGCTGCGATACCTCTCCCAGCCGGGATGCGATTCGCGATGCCGGTGGCGCCCGCTCGCGATGCGCACCCCGGCTCCCGTATCTGACTCGCTCTCCGTCGGTCCTGTCCCGGCGCGCGCGGCCCCGCTCCTTAGGGCGCGCGCGCGCCGGGTCTCTGCAATTTAAAGGGCCACTGCGCCACTGATTGGCGCAGTTGGCTTAATTAGTGTGTTCACCTGTGCACTCCCTATTTATACCTCACTTCCCCTGCACTCCCTCGCCGGATCTTGTTGCCATTGTGCCAGTGAAAGCGTTTCCTTGTGTGTTCCTAGCCCGTGTTCCAGACCTCCTGCCGTTGCCCCTGACTACGATCCTTGCTGCCTGCCCCGACCTTCTGCTACGTCCGACCTTGCTCTTGTCTACTCCCTTGTACCGCGCCTATCTTCAGCAGTCAGAGAGGTTGAGCCATTGCTAGTGGATACGACCTGGTTGCTACCGCCGCTGCAAGACCATCCCGCTTTGCGGCGGGCTCTGGTGAATACCAGTAGCAACTTAGAACCGGTCCACTAGCACGGTCCATGCCAATCCCTCTCTGGCACAGAGGATCCACCTCCTGCCAGCCGAGTCGTGACAGTAGATCCGGCCATGGATCCCGCTGAAGTTCCACTGCCAGTTGTCGCCGACCTCACCACGGTGGTCGCCCAGCAGTCGCAACAAGGCCACCAGCTGTCTCAACTGACCGTGATGCTACAGCAGCTACTACCACAGCTTCAGCAATCATCTCCTCCGCCAGCTCCTGCACCTCCTCCGCAGCGAGTGGCCGCTTCCAGCCTACGACTATCCTTGCCGGATAAATTTGATGGGGACTCTAAGTTTTGCCGTGGCTTTCTTTCACAATGTTCCCTGCACTTGGAGATGATGTCGGACCAGTTTCCTACTGAAAGGTCTAAGGTGGCTTTCGTAGTCAGCCTTCTGTCTGGGAAAGCTCTGTCATGGGCCACACCGCTCTGGGACCGCAATGACCCCGTCACTGCCTCTGTACACTCCTTCTCGGAAATTCGAAGTGTCTTTGAGGAACCTGCCCGAGCCTCTTCTGCTGAGACTGCCCTGCTGAACCTGGTCCAGGGTAATTCTTCCGTTGGCGAGTACGCCATCCAATTCCGTACTCTTGCTTCCGAATTATCCTGGAATAATGAGGCCCTCTGCGCGACCTTTAAAAAAGGCCTATCCAGCAACATTAAAGATGTTCTGGCCGCACGAGAAATTCCTGCTAACCTGCATGAACTTATTCATCTAGCCACTCGCATTGACATGCGTTTTTCCGAAAGGCGTCAGGAGCTCCGCCAGGATATGGACTTTGTTCGCACGAGGCGTTTTTTCTCCCCGGCTCCTCTCTCCTCTGGTCCTCTGCAATCCGTTCCTGTGCCTCCCGCCGTGGAGGCTATGCAAGTTGACCGGTCTCGCTTGACACCTCAAGAGAGGACACGACGCCGCATGGAGAATCTGTGCCTGTACTGTGCCGGTACCGAACACTTCCTGAAGGATTGTCCTATCCGTCCTCCCCGCCTGGAAAGACGTACGCTGACTCCGCACAAAGGTGAGACAGTTCTTGATGTCAACTCTGCTTCTCCACGCCTTACTGTGCCTGTGCGGATATCTGCCTCTACCTTCTCCTTCTCTACTATGGCCTTCTTGGATTCCGGATCTGCAGGAAATTTTATTTTGGCCTCTCTCATCAACAGGTTCAACATCCCGGTGACCAGTCTCGCCAGACCCCTCTACATCAATTGTGTTAACAATGAAAGATTGGACTGTACCGTACGTTACCGCACGGAACCCCTCCTAATGTGCATCGGACCTCATCACGAAAAAATTGAGTTTTTGGTCCTCTCCAATTGCACTTCCGAAATTCTCCTTGGATTACCGTGGCTTCAACGCCACTCCCCAACCCTTGATTGGTCCACAGGAGAGATCAAGAGCTGGGGTACTTCTTGTTTCAAGGACTGTCTTAAACCGGTTCCCAGTACCCCCTGCCGTGACCCTGTGGTTCCCCCTGTAACCGGTCTCCCTAAGGCTTATATGGACTATGCTGACGTGTTTTGCAAAAAGCAAGCTGAGACTTTACCTCCTCACAGGCCTTATGACTGTCCTATTGACCTCCTCCCGGGCACTACTCCACCCCGGGGCAGAATTTATCCTCTGTCCGCTCCAGAGACTCTTGCTATGTCTGAATACATCCAGGAAAATTTAAAAAAGGGGTTTATCCGCAAATCCTTCTCTCCTGCCGGAGCTGGATTTTTTTTTGTGTCCAAAAAAGATGGCTCCCTACGTCCTTGCATTGATTACCGCGGACTTAATAAAATCACAGTAAAGAACCGTTACCCCCATCCCGTGGCAACACTGTTGTTTGGGTGGTCGTTGATCGATTTTCCAAGATGGCACATTTTATTCCTCTTCCTGGTCTTCCTTCAGCGCCTCAGTTGGCAAAACAATTTTTTGTACACATTTTTCGTCTTCACGGTTTGCCCACGCAGATCGTCTCGGATAGAGGCGTCCAATTCGTGTCTAAATTCTGGAGGGCCCTCTGTAAACAGCTCAAGATTAAATTAAACTTCTCTTCTTCTTATCATCCCCAATCCAATGGGCAAGTGGAAAGAATTAACCAGGTCCTGGGTGACTATTTACGGCATTTTGTTTCCTCCCGCCAGGATGACTGGGCAGATCTTCTACCATGGGCCGAATTCTCATACAACTTCAGAGTCTCTGAATCTTCTGCTAAGTCTCCATTTTTTGTGGTGTACGGCCGTCACCCTCTTCCCCCCCTCCCCACTCCCTTGTCCTCTGGTTTGCCCGCTGTGGATGAAGTGACTCGTGATCTTTCCACCATATGGAAAGAGACCCAAAATTCTCTTTTACAGGCTTCATCCCGCATGAAAAGGTTTGCTGATAAGAAAAGAAGAACTCCCCCCATTTTTGCTCCCGGAGACAAGGTATGGCTCTCCGCTAAATATGTCCGCTTTCGTGTCCCCAGTTACAAACTGGGACCACGCTATCTTGGTCCTTTCAAAGTCTTGTGCCAGATTAATCCTGTCTCTTACAAACTCCTTCTTCCTCCTTCTCTTCGTATTCCCAATGCCTTCCATGTCTCTCTCCTTAAACCACTCGTCATCAACCGTTTCTCTCCCAAACTTGTTTCTCCCACTCCTGTTTCCGATTCTTCTGACATCTTCTCCGTGAAGGAGATACTGGCCTCCAAGACGGTCAGAGGAAAAAGATTTTTCCTGGTAGATTGGGAGGGCTGTGGTCCAGAAGAGAGATCCTGGGAACCTGAGGACAACATCCTAGACAAAAGTCTGGTCCTCAGGTTCTCAGGCTCCAAGAAGAGGGGGAGACCCAAGGGGGGGGGGTACTGTTACACCGAGCGCTCCGGGTCCCCGCTCCTCCCCGGAGCGCTCGCAACATCCTCGCAATTGCAGCGCCCCGGTCAGATCTGCTGACCGGGGGCGCTGTGATACCTCTCCCAGCCGGGATGCGATTCGCGATGCCGGTGGCGCCCGCTCGCGATGCGCACCCCGGCTCCCGTACCTGACTCGCTCTCCGTCGGTCCTGTCCCGGCGCGCGCGGCCCCGCTCCTTAGGGCACGCGCGCGCCGGGTCTCTGCGATTTAAAGGGCCACTGCGCCACTGATTGGCGCAGTTGGCTTAATTAGTGTGTTCACCTGTGCACTCCCTATTTATACCTCACTTCCCCTGCACTCCCTCGCCGGATCTTGTTGCCATTGTGCCAGTGAAAGCGTTTCCTTGTGTGTTCCTAGCCCGTGTTCCAGACCTCCTGCCGTTGCCCCTGACTACGATCCTTGCTGCCTGCCCCGACCTTCTGCTACGTCCGACCTTGCTCTTGTCTACTCCCTTGTACCGCGCCTATCTTCAGCAGTCAGAGAGGTTGAGCCGTTGCTAGTGGATACGACCTGGTTGCTACCGCCGCTGCAAGACCATCCCGCTTTGCGGCGGGCTCTGGTGAATACCAGTAGCAACTTAGAACCGGTCCACTAGCACGGTCCACGCCAATCCCTCTCTGGCACAGAGGATCCACCTCCTGCCAGCCGAGTCGTGACATTGGCTTTTTGAGAGCAAATTTTGCTCGGAGGGCATGTCGCATTTAGGAAGCCCCTATGGTGCCAGAACAGAAAAAAACACATAGCATACCATTTTGGAAACTAAACCCCTTGAGGAACGTAACAAGGAATAAAGTGAGCCTTAATACCCCACATGGGTTTCACGACTTTTGCATATGTAAAAAGAAAAAAAATGTTTTCACTAAAATGTGTGTTTCCCCCCAAATTTCACATTTTGCAAGGGTTAATAGCAGAAAATACCCCCCAAAATTTGTAACCCCATCTCTTCTGAGTATGGAGTTACCCCATAAGTGGACCTAAAGTGCACTGCATTATCTGCATAATGCAGGCATTTCCGAATGGCCTCGAACCGCCTCCGTGTCATCGCCATACTGTAAAGCGGGGTCTGATAGAGGACGTCCCCGCTCCAGTAATGACGAGCACTTGGTTTTTTGACCAGGCCCATATGCAGCGAGAGGCCCCAAAATGTCCTCATTTCCGCTGTATCAATGGCATACCATTCATTGGGCCTGGCCAAAAGCGAATCGGGGTGGTGGGCAATGAACTGCTGGGCATACAAGTTTGTTTGCTCCACCATGTGATTGACCAGGCTGTCACTGAAAAAAAACTTAAAAAAGTCCAGATCAGTGAAGCCAGCATGGTCAATCCAGATTCCTGAGTCGCCAACAAACTCAGGAATCCGTGGCTGATAACCCTCTGGGGGGCTCCAGACAGGGTCATCGGAAGGGGGCTCCGGTACACTTGTCTGGGGGGCCGAACTCCTATTACGAGCGGCATTGCCACTCGTACTAGTGTCGGCCACTGGGTCACTCTCATGGGGGGTGCATGGCCTCGACTGGCGGCGTCTCCGCCACCGTACAGGGGACTCATCATCACTACTAGATAATGAGGAGGACGAGAAAGCACACAAAAATGTAGGATCTTCCTCGTCCTCACTGGCAGATTCGGAGTCGGAGGCTAAAAATGCGTAAGCCTCTGCTGCTGAAAATGCCCGGCGGGCCATCGCTTTTTTTTCTACAGTGGCAGGGGGGGGGGGGGGGAGGTTGTGCGGGGGGGGCAGGGAAGTATGTAGTGTGTGGTGCTTGGCACTTGTAAAAAGTGTACAACAGTAATAGAAAAAAAAAAAAGCTGCGGCCCAAAAAAAATGGGGTGGCGCACGCAGCTCCCTGAACCCCTAATAGGACCCGGGGTAAGGGATCAGACCCTAATAGGACCCTTGGGGACCTATTAGGGGGTCGAAGGGGACTTTTTTTTAAAACTATTTTAACTTTATTAACTCCCACCTGTCCCTGCAATCCGCTGTCCCTATTCTAAGGCTGGTGAGGGGGCTCCGGAGCTGGTGAGGGGGGATCCACGGTCTTCTCCCCACTGCTGCACCCGCTGACTGAACACATAGAGCGGGTGCAGCAGCGGGAAGGGACCGTTATCCCCTCCTTTGCCGCGCTATTATTGGTCAGACGATCGCCGGCCAAAAGTAGCGTTGCTGGGAAGGTGACAGTATTGTCACTTCTCCCCAGAAACGGTAGGTGATTGGCAGTGTATCGTACACCGCTGATCACCATCTAGTTCCGGGTCATCGGGTCACCACTCACCCGAATGACCGGAATCACCACAGATCGCCCGCACAATTTTGCGGACGATCTGCGGCCGACAAGTGGGGGTCCCTGGACCCCCCTCAGCGTTTGCCTCGGACGCCTGCTGAACGGTTTCAGCAGACGTCCGATTTCGCAACCCGCCCGGCGCGCACCAGGAGGCGAAATTCGCCAGGACGTATGAGTATGTGCCTGGTCCTTAAGACCCAGGGCGCAGGGACGTACTCATACGCGCCTGGTCCTTAAGGGGTTAAAGGGGTTATCCAGGAAAAAACTTTTATATATATATATATATATATATATATATATATATATCAACTGGCTCCAGAAAGTTAAACAGATTTGTAAATTACTTCTATTAAAAAATCTTAATCATTTCAGTACTTATGAGCTTCTGAAGTTAAGGTTGTTCTTTTCTGTTAAAGTGATCTCTGATGACACGTGTCTCGGAAACCGCCCAGTTTAGAAGCAAATCCCCATAGCTAACCTCTTCTAAACTGGGCGGTTCCCGAGACACATGTCATAAGAGAGCACTTAGACAGAAAAGAACAACCTTAACTTCAGAAGCTCATAAGTACTGAAGGGATTAAGATTTTTTTAATAGAAGTAATTTACAAACCTGTTTAACTTTCTGGAGCCAGTTGATATACATAAAAAAAAGTTTTTTCCTGGAGTACCCCTTTAACTGTTACTAGACACTTGAACACCCCCTACTCCCCGCTCAGTACACTCATACAGGTTTTATTCAGGAACATCATAAAATAAAAACCCAACCAATTATGTTAAATTTGTTCAATTGATCTAAAATAAAATTGTTAAAGCAACTTTGCAAATAAGTTTGTGTAAAAAGTTTTTAACTGTTTTGTGTAAACATTTCCCATACAGACCTGTTTATCTCTATGGTTATGGATAGAGATGAGTGAACTTTTGAAAAGTTCGGCTAGATAGGGCTTGCCAAACTTCTCCAAAATTGCCACTTCGGCTCAGCTCGGCTGATGCTAATGGACAATCTAATGAGCCTCTAAGAATGTTTATAACTCTGTCTAACATATCTAAAGCAAGGTAAAAAACAGCTAGGCATGTATTCAAGTAGTTTGAAAGTGTTTTAAGGCTCATTTATAGCAACATATACCATGGTAACTAACAGCCTCTTCAATGCGTGCATGGATTTTTTTTGCTTATCAACACAAAAATGATGTGGCATTAAGTATTCCTGTTTTTTGTTTAATGACTGCCCATGTTAAAATGATGCATTTTGGGAGAAGCAACAGGGCATGAGTCTGGCAAGTGAAGAAGATGGCATGGATTTTTCCAGATGTTCCAAAAATTCTCCTTTTTTGAGAGAAGCAACAGGTTCATAGTCTACCATGTAAATAAGACTCCATGGATTTTTCTAAGCATTACACAAATTAAAATGGAGCTTTAGGCTGTGTTTGACAATAATCTGGCGTGGAGCGAAATCGCTCTGTGCATACAAATAACCGGAGTGCCAGGCAGAAGATTGCGGGGGTCACAGTAGCCGTATCCCCTGTGATCAGTGATCAGACACTTATTCCCCATCCTTTGGATAAGGGATAAGATGTCTAGTACCGGAGTTTCCCTTTAATGTAATTAATTGAGCTAAATTAATTTCACAAAATAATCCCTGCATCCCCCTATGTATATACCAAATATAATGCTCTTTGCCAAACATCATCATTAAATACCCAATAACAAAGATTACAAGTTTTCTAGCAACCCTCCTGTCTTTTTATTCTAAAATAAAAAGAGCAGATAAGGACTAGGGTTACAGGTAATGGAGATCTGAGGTAAAACATGTAGAATGGTCCATATATTGGTCTATGATATAGAAAATCTGTCCATGCTATTTTTTTTTATTTTTACTGGAGCAAAATTATATGTTTCCTCTCAACATTTGTCTGTATGTAGATCATCAATAATTGTGATCTAACACCTGTTGCTCACAGAGGACATGAGTCATGGCCTCCAAATATACTCTTCCCAATGTCAGCATTAAAGGGGTACTCCGGTGGTCAACGTGTTTTTCCGTTTTTGACTTACCCTATCTGTTTTGTTTAATTCTATTCTTGTTGTTTAGCCTACTCTATTTCCGTTCTTTGTTGTATTTTTAACCCCCACTTTGTTTTCCTATCTTTGCTTCTATTTCCTGTTTCTTGCTGTGCTGAAAACTACAAATCCCAGCAGGCCACATGCCATGCTGGTTTGGGGCGGCTCCTTTTTTTTTTTTTGTTCCGCCCTTTACCCACCCTACTATTTTCCCGGGTCAGCCCCCTTATACACAGCACACTAATATAATCAGCCTTGGTTGGGATACACTGTCATACACACACAAAAGGGACTACAACTCTCAGCATGTGTCATTCAGGAGTCTTCAGTCTGTGGTATAACACTGGTATGCTGCCTCTGTAGTCTCCTGGGGGTTGTAGTTCCCCACACCTCTGTAGGGCATACACCAGTGTTTCCCAACCAGGGTGCCTCCAGGTGTTGCAAAACCACAACTCCCAGTATGCCCTGACAGCCTTTGGGCATGCTAGGAGTTGTAGTTTTGCAACAGCTGGAGGCACACTGGTTGGGAAACACTGCTGTAACATGATGTGTATGCTGAATAGGCTAGAACAGTGTTTTCCAACCAGAGTACCTCCAGCTGTTGCAAATCTACAACTCCCAGCATGCCCAAAGTCTGTCAGGGCATGCTGGGAGTTGTAGTTTTGCAACAGCTGGAGGCACACTGGTTTATAAACACTAGCATACACACACACAACAGGGACTACAACTCCCAGCATGTGTCATTCAGGAGTCCCCCCCCCCCCCCTCCCCCTTCACTTATAGGGGGAGATTTATCAAAGCCTGTGCAGAGGAAAACTTGCCCAGTTGCCCACAGCAACCAATCAGCTTGCTGCTTTCATTTTTATGAAGGCCTGTGAAAAATGAAAGAAGCAATCTGATTGGTTGCTATGGGCAACTGGGCAAGTTTTCCTCTGCACAGGTTTTGATAAATCTCCCCCATAGAGATCATTCCCAGTATGAGATTTATTCCCCTGCAGTCCATACATCCCCAGCCCGTGCACCTTCTCATCCTCCCCTTCAGATAACACTTATCTTCTCTGTGAGGTCCTTCTCCTGTGCAGACCTGTGTCCTTAGAATACAGAGCAGGGGGAAGGGGAGCAGCTGTGTACTCAGCTGGATGAGATGAGGGGCGTGGCTTATTTCTCTCATGCAGACAGAGAGAAGAAAAAAAAAAGCTGTGACATCTTGTCCACAACAGACTCAGAACTGTGGACAACAGTAAAAGAAAACCCTCTGAACTACAGAACTTCCTGCCCAACAAACAGGTAAGCAAAACACACACATGCTGCCAAAACATATAACACATGTATATTGCAAAAAAACTAAACTTACAAAGAAGATGCCATATAGTCCAAAAAATTTACCACCGGAGTACCCCTTTAAAGACCTAGGTTTCTATTAAATTGGTTTGAACACAGTAAGGTTCCTTCTTTCATTTGGGTATCATTGCTAAACAAAGCAATCATTTTAAAGTGTCCCTGTCATTTAAAACACTTTTGACATATCACAAATACATGTCAAAAGTTTTGATTGGTTGGGGTCTCAGTGTTGAGGTCCCCACCAATCTTTAGAACAAACCAGGAGAAATGTGTGGCTCTGCACCAGACATTGGCTTCCTGGCTTCTAGTTTGTAGAATTTAGATGGAAAACTGCTGAAATAATAGATTCTCACTATATTATATTAAATATGCTACAGTGTTTGGCACCTTTCTTTTTTAAATGGTTTTGTTCAGTGAAGCTGTTGGTACTGTTTACGTTCTTCCATATTTTGCATTGATTAAATTGAAGTGTACTCATTTTCTTTACAAAATCATACCAGATGTCCTTTCAAGCTAGGTTAGTCACACTTTGAATACTAATCCGTACACATTATAGAAGCTCACATCTTTTATCTGCATCTTATACTTGCAAACTAGTTCTTTGAATGGTTCACATAAACTTTTATGGCCTAAGTTTGCCTATGTAATAAGTGACTTACTAATGCAAAGTATATCCTGTTAATCCAATAAGAGGTTATATAATGTTCCCTACCAGCATCAAGTTTCAGAGGGCTACATTGCTTTTAAAAGTGCTCAAGTGTTCGAGAGCCAAATATATTCTTTAGCCGCTTTTGTACTGTATCTGAGTTGTGCACTGATCAGAACCTCCTTCACACCCAAACATAAGTCAGAATCATGCACAGAAACTTTTATTGCATAATTTAGCTCAGAGAGTCTTTGAGAGGAATGAATCTGCATTCCAGTCATGTCGACGAACATTAATGGACCAGTGGCATCAGTCCAAGTTGAAGAATGTTAGTCCAGTGTACTGACTAATTTAGGATTCCCAATCCTGTTGCTGTTTACATTTTACCTTATTGTGACAACTTCTAGCTAGGTGCAGACAATGGTTGCCATGTGAATCCTGAACACATTTCCTAGTACATGTGAGGTTTTGGCTAGTTCCTACTTATATTTTGGTTCCGAATAGAGCCAGTGCTTGTTACAGCAATCAGGTTTGTAGGTTTCCTATTTACATAGATTGTGCACTTTTTCCTAGGCTGGGAGATTAAAGTACAGAGTAAACTACTGTTGAATGCCGTTATGATAGTTTGACCTTGCCGAAAATTTCAGTTGAGTACCTTGAGAAATGTATTCCTTGGGCCAACCCTTACCTTTATACAATAGACATGTGGTAGTTTGGGGGTGTAGGCTATATAGGAGTGTAGCTGTGCGGTTACTAAAGGGTGCTTGCTTAACCCATTCTATTCGTGACACCAAGGTGAGGGCTATTCTCTGCATGCTTGTCCTACCACCACCCGTCCCAAGAGCGATAGGGAGATAGGAAATAATTGATCATCCACAACCAGAGAGTTTTGCTGAAACTTGTCGGAACTTTTACTGAAGATTTTATGCAATAATGAACAGGAACATTCCATATAACAAAGTCTATTAGAGCTCGACAAGTGGTTGGGACCTCGTGAGTCTATTGAGCTTAAGAAGGTAATTGTTGCGGTGGTCCACTGGATTTAGGGGTTAGATTCGGTCCAGTAATCACGCTAGCTTTAGCGGGCATTGAGATTTTAACTCACGGTTTAGTTTAGGCTGAGGCCGGCAGGTTTCTGGCCTAGCTTGTCTTTGAAAGTTGCGCAGATCCGTCCTGTTAGTCCAGCATCCACAAAAGCAGCAACCCAAGAGAGCGATCATTGGCTACAGCTCCCTTATATGGGCAGGGGCTGGACTTAAGCTCACTGGTCCATAACAACTGTCAATCTTCTGTACAAGGAGTTATGGGTAAACATGTAACCCAAGGACCTCCAAAGGTCCTCCAACATACCATAGAGAAATTAACATAATCACATGGCCGAAGGTCTTGCAACGCTACCAAGGTAAGTAATCTTATATACATTATATTAAATATGTACATTTAAACATTATAGAGTTAGAGAAGGAGGCGACTTGGGGCTGTCCCACCTGGGGGACCCTACCTAAACATAGTGACTCTGACTTTGGGGACCACCATACAAGGTACGGTATGCAATACGGTACCAGAACACCACAGACACATAATACAGCAACACCAGGACCACATAATACCACCAAATTGTATGTAAATAGTATTCTGTTGCCAATAATTACTGCCACACCATAACAATTTATTACTACCATACTCTACTACCACACTACCTTACTGAATAAAAACCACTATACAGGGATGAATGACCTGCCATGCTGAGATACTGGACTCCTCACCTATATGTGCCATGCATGGCTGCTTGCTTGAGGGGGAATTCTGCCTTTCTGTAGGCATCAAGCGATCCAGAATGTAACTTAGCCTTAGATGCTGCTTCTCGTTCACTCTCAATGCTTTTAAACACATGGTTATGTTAAAGGGGTATTCCAGGCAAAACCTTTTTTTATATATATCAACTGGCTCCGGAAAGTTAAACAGATTTGTAAATTACTTCTATTAAAAAATCTTAATCCTTCCAATAGTTATTAGCTTCTGAAGTTTTCTGTCTAACTGCTCAATGATGATGTCACATCCCGGTAGCTGTGCATGATGGGAGAATATCCCCATAGGTACTGCACAGCTCCCAGGACGTGAGTCATCAGAGAGCAGTTAGACAGATAACAACTCAACTTCAGAAGCTAATAACTATTGGAAGGATTAAGATTTTTTAATAGAAGTTATTTACAAATCTGTTTAACTTTCCGGAGCCAGTTGATATATATAAAAAAAGTTTTGGCCTGGAATACCCCTTTAAATGGGCACTGTCAAATATAAAAACGTTTTATTTGTTGTACATCTTGGCAAAACAATAGTTTTTCTAATATACTTCTTTTTTCACATTTTATTAAAGAAAACTGTCTTTATTGAAGAAAACAACTAGGGGTCCCCATAACTCCTAGGACACTCATGAGTTCCCCCAGCAGCATGAGGGGGTCCAAGGGTCATGGACACAAGATGGCTGATTGACAAGGCTGCAGGAGGAACACAGCCTGCAGCAACACTGCTGTAAAACAGTTTTACCAATCATGTGCCTTCAGCTGTTGCAAAACTAAAACACCAAGCATGCCTGGACCTATGTAAACTACAACTTCAAGCATGCCTGAAATTATGTCTGGGCATGCTGGGAGTTGTAGTTTTTCAAAAGCTGGAGGCACACTGCTGAAGGCAACAATGCTGTAAAAAAGAGTTATTCAAACACTGTACCTCCAAATATTCCAAAGTCCCAGCATTACAGAACTGCCAAAGGATGACACACATGAACGGCTTTGGAAGATGTAAGTTATACACTCACCATATTGTCTTAGGTGGTAGAGTACATGCAATCTCCAAAAATCATTGTGGTGTGTGTGTACAGCATGAAACCAGAGAGGAAAGGGTTACAGAGCGGGGTTGCCATGCTCCTCCAAGAGCAGTGAGTCAGCAGAGTGAGTGATGAGGAGAAATCATCACAGTGTAGGCAAGAGAAGGACACCCCCCTCCCTTTGGGACAATTGAAAAGATATTGAGCAGTTGTAAAATGCTATTTTTTGGGGAAATGTTGGTGATAGAGACATAAAAATTACATGTACATGATTAGGATGAGGTACTGAGTAACATATAACAGTTTTTTGTTGGATCTGACTGGTACCCTTTAACCCTTTAACGACGCAGGACGTATATTAACGTCCTGCGCCGGCTCCCGCGATATGACGCTCATCAACGGCCGGGACCCGCGGCTAATACCACACATCGCCGATCGCGGCAATGTGCTGTATTAACCCTTTAGAAGCGACGGTCAAAGCTGACCGCCGCTTCTAAAGCGAAAGTGAAAGTATCTCAGCTAGTCAGTCGGGCTGTTCGGGACCGCCACGGGGAAATTGTGGCGACCCGAACAGCTTGCAGGACACCGTGAGGGCCCTTACCTGCCTCCTCGGTGTCCGATCGACGAATGACTGCTCCGTGCCTGAGATCCAGGCAGGAGCAGTCAAGCGCCGATAACGCTGATCACAGGCGTGTTAATACACGCCAGTGATCAGCATAGGAGATCAGTGTGTGCAGTGTTATAGGTCCCTATGGGACCTATAACACTGCAAAAAGAAGTTTAAAAAAAAGTGTTAATAAAGGTCATTTAACCCCTTACTTAATAAAAGTTTGAATCACCCCCCTTTTCCCATAAAAAAATAAAACAGTGTAAATAAAAATAAACATATGTGGTATCGCCGCGTGCGTAAATTTCCGAACTATAAAAATATATTGTTAATTAAACCGCACAGTCAATGGCGTACGCGCAAAAAAATTCCAAAGTCCAAAAAAGCGTATTTTGGTCACTTTTTAAACCATTAAAAAATGAATAAAAAGTGATCAAAAAGTCCTATCAAAACAAAAATCATACTGATAAAAACTTCAGATCACAGCGCAAAAAAATAAGTCCTCATACCACCATGTACGTGGAAAAATAAAAAAGTTATAGGGGTCAGAAGAGAACATTTTTAAACGTATACATTTTCCTGCATGTGGTTATGATTTTTTTCCAGAAGTACGACAAAATCAAACCTATATAAGTAGGGTATCATTTTAACCATATGGACCTACAGAATAATGATAAGGTGTCATTTTTACCAAAATATGCACTGCATAGAAACGGAAGCCCCCAAAAGTTACAAAATGGCGTTTTTTCTTCGATTTTGTTGCACAATGATTTTTTTTTCCGTTTCTTTGTGAAATTTTGAGTAAAATGACTGATGTCACTGCAAAGTAGAATTGGTGACGCAAAAAATAAGCCATAATATGGATTTTTAGGTGGAAAATTGAAAGGGTTATGATTTTTAAAAGGTAAGGAGGAAAAAACCAAAGTGCAAAAAACGGAAAAACCCTGAGTCCTTAAGGGGTTAAAGGGGTACTCCAGTGGAAAACATTTCTTTTTAAATCAACTGGAAAACAGATTTATAAATTACTTCAATTAAAAAATCTTTACCCTTCCAGTACTTTTTAGCAGCTGTATGCTACAGAGGAAATTCTTTTATTTTTGAATATCTTTTTTGTCCTGTCCACAGTGCTCTCTGCTGACACCTGATGCCCGTATCAGGAACTGTCCAGAGCAGGAGAAAATCCCCATAGCAAACCTATGCTGCTCTGTACAGTTCCTGACATGAACAGTGGTGTCAGCAGAGAGCACTGTAGACAATACAAAAAATAAATTAAAAAAAGAAAATAATTTTGTCTATAGCATACAGCTGCTACAAAAGTACTGGAAGGGTAAATAATGTTTAATAGAAGTAATTTACAAATCTGTTTAGCTTTCTGGCATCAGTTCATAAAAAAAAAAAAAAAAAAGTTTTCCACCGAATTACCCCTTTAAATATAGATAGATATACTATATGTTCAACTAAACACAGGGAAAAATGTAACTTGGAGCTTTTACTTCACATTTATGTTAAAATACAGGTCAACCCACTGGTTTGCCCAGTTAGGTATTATAATGTGAAAGCTTATATTGGCTTGTTCACTCCTGACTGCTATTTGTAGTGAACCAACTTTACACAGCACTGCAGGTGACAGGAGGTCACTGTCTGAGGTCAGCCAACTGATTAAATTAGAAATCCAGAATATAAAAATTGTCCCCCATACTGTCGGCAGTAAAAAAAATAAAGATGTACATACCTTCCTTCGCTCCCCCAGGGCCTCCGGTAACTGGCTCCGGTCTCCGCCGCGATCCTCTTCCTGGTTGCCGGTGGTCGTCGAGTCATACTGTGCTCAGCCAATCACCGGCCGCAGCGAAGTCCCGTCTCAGCCGGTAATAGGCTAAGCGGCAGTGTGACGTTTTCGGCCCCGGCAGCAGGTGCCGGTGTTGTGAAGAATTTTGTGTCTTAAAGCATTCTCACACTGCCGTTCAGCCTATCGCCGGCCGAGTCGGGACTTCACTGTGGGCAGTGATTGGCTGAGCGCAGTATGACTCGCCGACCACCGGCAACCAGGAAGAGGATCGCGGCGGAGACCGGAGCCGGTTACCGGAGGCCCTGGGGGAGCGAAGGAAGGTATGTACATCTTAATTTTTTTTACTGCCGGGAATATGGGGGACAATTTTTATATTCTGGAGTTCTCCTTTAATGCTTTGCTCAAATTGCTTTGAAATTTTATAGGATTTGTGAAAGCTTTCTGTAAATCAGTAGTCCCTGCTCTCTCTCAGCTTTCTCTCTCCAACACGGCACCCACAATGCTTCCTCTTTTTATTTAGACACAAAAATACCATGGGTTTCTAATTCCTTCTGCTATTATTACAATTAGAAACTGGCAATGTTCATTTTACTGAATTCACTCTACAGCTCCTTATGATGAGAATGTAATTGCTTTATTTTACATTGTTATGGCAAATTGTCACACTGTTAAACTGAATTGATTGTGATTAATCTATACCTTTACATGGAACTGGAGTTTCCTTTAGTTGTCTTTTTTTATTTGGCTCAACTAATCCCTGCTTTCTGTACCCCAATTTTTCTTCATTTAATAAAGTTTTGGAATATAAAGAACAAACAAAGAATAACCCACGATAGACCAATATTCCCCCACCTTATACACAGTGACCACCTATGTGGTTGCATACCAGGTCTAAATAAATTCTTTGCACGTGATAATTGATGACAGTGCACACTGGCATAGTGGGGGCCCCTGAACAGTGCGGGGGTGGGGGGTGTCATGTAGTTAGTGGCCCCTATGCCTGCTGATATTAGTATATTAAAGATACCTGCTATGTACTGGATGGTATTTTTTATGTAGAATGCCACCAAAATTGTGTGCCACTGCTGCCCGTCTGGTGGTGCGGACACTTTAAATCAGTGAGCTGCGGTGGCTGCTGAGACTGACATTGCACTGAAGAGCCACACAGGTGGATACCAGTGACATCACTCATCAGTGTGGCCCAGTCTCAGACCCGCCGCCAAGATGCTGCATGCACCTAAGCCTGCTCGAGACACAGGCCAGGAGAGTAAAGGCACAGCACAGGATCAGGGGGGTTAATTGAAATCGTGCAGTGGGGGATTGAAATGACACATGGGCATCAAAGGGGGAATTG
Source organism: Hyla sarda (assembly GCF_029499605.1). Taxonomy (NCBI): domain Eukaryota; kingdom Metazoa; phylum Chordata; class Amphibia; order Anura; family Hylidae; genus Hyla; species Hyla sarda. The sequence goes on from NC_079197.1 coordinate 52,455,611, forward strand.
AATGCCCACAGGGTGGGATCAAAGGGGGGATTGAAATGGCACAGAGGAGATCAGAGGGGGAGAGGGAATGAAATGGCACAGGAGGGAGCAGCCTCATTTGTAATGTTGATCCTGATATTTAAGATATTATGGCCCACATTTATCAAACTGTGTGAGTGATTTTCCCACAGCAACCAATCACAGCTCAGCTTTCACTTTACCACAGCTTGTTAGCTGACCTGTGATTGGTTGATGTGGAAAAATCACTTCTTTTTTTCTCTCACACCGTTTGATAAATCTGGGCCTATATGTCTTCATTTGTGGCAATTTCTTACTACTGGTCCCTCCCCCAGGGCAACATAGGACACGCTATGTGACACGTGTAATTGCTGTACGCGAGGAGTGTGGAGAGGAGCACAGGGAGATGCACAAGCTGTTCATCCCATCAACCATTCACAGCTCATTGATAAGTAGTTATTGGTTCTAATTATTGAGCAAATTGTTTATGTGACTTAGAAGTTTTTTTTTATCTTATTTTTATTAAAGTTTTTAAATAGTTTTTATATAACAAACACATGTGCAACTTAGCCAATGATAGAGTAAAATCGGCAAGGTATATCATCAACAAAAGAGTAAAGCGGCAGGCAGGCCACGAAGTAATAACAGTGCCTGAGCTAAAGATAAACATATGACGAAGAGAAGAACTTAAGTTGAAACCAAGTATACACAAATTGTTTAGGGGGTGGGGGAGGGTGAAAGGGCAGGCAGAGGGAAAGGGTTAGATGACCAAAGCAATCTAAGTGGCGCAGACCTAGGCACTTTCCGTTTGTTAACAGTTTCAATAGTTGATAAAACTTCATACCAGTAGTGTTTTATTTTTTAGCAGATATCAGCATACCTGCCACGGAGCCACAGCGCCAAACGAGGTCATTGCTCAAAAGGTTAAGGTGAAAAAGCCATGCAGGAGTACGGTACCACCTACTTATAAGCTTGAAGGAGTTTTCTTGAATCCAAACACATCTTGAAAAGCCGTGAGAGCGGGCAAAGATTGGTTTCACCTCCTCATTAGAGAAGGTGATTCCCATCTCAGAACTCTAAGCTAGCAAATAACTAGGTGTTGGAGGGGTGGAGGCAGTGAGGAGTACTCCATACAGGTGTGAAATAATCCTGTCAGGAAGCTTGGGAATCAAAAAATATTTATCTAGCCAAGAAAAGGGGGTAAGGAAGGCAGATTTAGAAAATGTTCCCCACATATGCATCATATCTCTTATATCTCTTCCTGTGATATCTCTTCTTACATCTCTTCCTGTGTCACACATATATAATAAATTATGCAAATTAGCGCAGTCAATATTTTTTTCCAAGAAGGGCGGCAACACTACAGGTCAGCAATGGTGCAGCAGGGGGTCAGAGGGATGGGGTAATTAAAATGACACAGGGGACTAGAGGGGAAGCGTTAATGTATATGGCACAGGGGAATCAGAGGGGGGGGGATTGGGTACTGAAGTGGAAAAGGGGATTAGAGATGGGATTGAAATTGCATGGGGGGGGGGGGGGTCAGAGTCTGTCCCACTTCAATTCTTACTACCCTCCTCTGACTCCCCTGTGCCATTTCAGTTACCAATCCCTCTTTGATCCCTCTGTGCCATTTCAATTCCCAACCCCCCCTGATTCCCCCCCCATTTTAATTTAACCCCCCTCCAATGTATCCTCTAACTTTTCAATTAACCAAGCCAACACCCCCCCCCCCATGCTGATTCCGTGCTGCACCATTACTCACCTGGCCTGTGTCTTCAGCAGTCTCAGGTGCAGACAGCCTCTTGGCAGCAAGTCTAAGACTTGGTGACACTGACAAGTGACGTCACTGACATCCTCCTGCATGACTCTTCGGTGCAATGACAGTTGCGCCACTCGATAGTCCTGGCAGCCACTGCTGATTTAAAGTGGGTGCGGTGCATATTCAGCAGCTCGGGCTGCGCCATGGCCACTTTAGAACAGTGACCAGTGGGGGCCGCTTTCTGTAGGAGCAAACGAGCATCAGCGGCACACATTTGGATGTGACTTTCTATATTAAAAATACCAGTCATTGCATTGCTGTCATTTTTAATATACCTATACCGGCAGGCCTAGGGGGCCCCCAATGTTATTGTTACTCCACTGACAGTGCAGTTACATTTAGTGGTTTACAGATGGCCTTTTTGTAAGCCATGACTCATGTCTGCAGAATTAGCTTTTCAATTTGTCATCCATTTCTATACAATCCCTTATTCATAGTACATTAAAGGGTATTCTGGAGATTTCGTTTTCTATCTAGCTATGCTCTGGGTGCAGTTAGACGTTCTATACTTCTCCCCTCGCTTCCCCACCACTGTCTCTGTCATGTTATTGGTCCCCACTGCAAAGGAATTCCTGGTGACACAAGGTCGTCCTTCCTACTAAGATATGACTGCACCCACTGTATCGGCTTGTGGAAGCACGCGTGCTGCGCAAAACAGTGCTGTCCCGATACCCCTGCGATCCATGTCCATACCTGCCGAAGCTGTTAATTTTGCACCATCTATTTAAATAATGTCTTCAGAATGGTGAGTGCTGTCATCTTTATCTGCCCTTCTTTACACATTGATGACTGCACCCACTGATTAGCTGAGTGAAAAGGTAGGTGTGTTGGCACAGCAAGTGTTTCATAGCAGGGACCAACACCATGAACACTGTAGCCAGGCATTTATTGTGTCTCCACAATATAGTTTGGCCTCCCTTTTTGTCCCCACACTGTAGTTAGGCATTTATGTTCCTACACTGAACCAAGGCCCCTTTAGTGTCCTCAAATTGTAATTTGGTCCCCATTTGTTCCCCTACACTGTAGTTAGCCAATCCTTAATGCCCCTACCTGTAATTAGGCCACCTATTTGTGCCCTCACTTCATAGTTAGGCTTCCCTTTGACCAAATCTGTAGTGTGCTGTCCCGCTGCAGAACATACCAATCTTCATCAGGGCCAGTTTTAGGCTTAGCTTGGCCCTAGGCAAAATCAAAAGAGGGGCCACAAAATTCGTAATAGTGCACTAACCAGATTTGCACATTTTTGGTCACTTCAAATACCATAAAACATATCTAAAAAGCAATTGAAAAGTCCCATCAAAACAAAAATTGTACCGATAAAAACTACAAATCACAGTGCAAAAAATGACCCTCATATATCCCCATATACAGAAAAATAAAAGAGTTATAGGGATCAGAATAGTACAATTTTATATTTTTGAATAGTTCCCCCACATTAGGTTGGCAGTATAGTCCCCCCCACATTAGGTTGTCTATATAGTCCCCCCACATTAGGTTGGCAGAATAGTCCCCCCCACATTAGGTTGGCACTATAGTTCCCCCCACATTGGGTTGTAGTTCCCCCACATTAGGTTGGCAGTATAGTTCCCCCACATTAGGTTGGCAGTATAGTTCCCCCACATTAGGTAGGCCGTATAGTTCCCCCACATTAGGTAGGCAGTATAGTTCTCCCACATTAGGTAGGCAGAATAGTTCCCCCACATTAGGTAGGCAGTATAGTTACCCCACATTAGGTTGTAGTTCCCCCACATTAGGTTGGCAGTATAGTTCCCCCACATTAGGTGTGCAGTACAGTTCCCCCCATATTAGGTGCAGTACAGTTCCCCCACATTAGGCGCAGTACAGTTCCCCCACATTATGTGCAGTCTAGTTCCCCATATTAGGTGCAGTATAGTTCTCCACATTAGGTGCAGAATAGCTCCCCCCCATTAGGTGCAGTACAGTTCCCCCAAATTAGGTTCAGTACAGTTCCCCCACATTAGGTGCAGTATAGTTCTCCACATTAGGTGCAGTATAGCTCCCCACATTAGGTGCAGTATAGTTCCCCACATTAGGTGCAGTATAGTTCCCCCACATTAGGTGCAGTATAGTTCTCCACATTAGGTGCAGTATAGCTCCCCACATTAGCTGCAGTACAGTTCCCCACATTAGGTGCAGTATAGCTTCCCACATTAGGTGCAGTATAGTTCCCCACATTAGGGGCAGAATAGTTCCCCCACATTAGGTGCAGTATAGTTCTCCACATTAGGTGCAGTATAGCTCCCCCCATTAGGTGCAGTACAGTTCCCACACATTAGGTGCAGTATAGTTCTATAGATTAGGTGCAGTATAGTTCCCCTACATTAGGTGCAGTATAGTTCTCCACATTAGGTGCAGTTTAGTTCCCCCACATTAGGTGCAGTATAGTTCCCCACAATAGGTGCAGTATACTTCTCCACATTAGGTGCAGTATAGCTCTCCACATTAGGTGTAGTATAGCTCCCCACATTAGGTGCAGTATAGTTTCCCACATTAGGTGCAGTATAGTTCTCCAGATTAGGTGCAGTATAGCTCCCCTACATAAGGTGCAGTATAGCTCCCCACATTAGGTGCAGTATAGTTCCCCACATTAGGTGCAGAATAGTTCCCCCACATTAGGTGCAGTATAGTTCTCCACATTAGGTGCAGTATAGCTCCCCACATTAGGTGCAGTACAGTTCCCACACATTAGGTGCAGTATAGTTCTCCAGATTAGGTGCAGTATAGTTCCCCTACATTAGGTGCAGTATAGTTCTCCACATTAGGTGCAGTTTAGTTCCCCCACATTAGGTGCAGTATAGTTCCCCACAATAGGTGCAGTATACTTCTCCACATTAGGTGCAGTATAGCTCTCCGCATTAGGTGCAGTATAGCTCCCCACATTAGGTGTAGTATAGTTTCCCACATTAGGTGCTGTATAGTTCCCCCACATTAGGTGCAGTATAGTTCTCCACATTAGGTGCAGTATAGCTCCCCACATTAGGTGCAGTATAGTTCCCCCACATTAGGTGCACTATAGCTCCCCACATTAGGCGACTGCACCTAATGTGGGGAGCTATACTGCCCCTAATGTGGGGAGCTATACTGCACCATAGCTCCCCACATTACGTGCAGTATAGTTCCCCACATTAGGTGCAGTATAGTTCCCCACATTAGGTGCAGCATAGTTCTCCACATTAGGGGCAGTATAGCTCCCCACATTAGGTGCAGGATAGTTCCCCCACATGTGGTGCAGTATAGTTCTCCACATTAGGTGAAGTATAGCTCCCCACATTAGGTGCAGTATAGTTCCCCACATTAGGTGCAGTATGGTTCCCCCACATTAGGTGCAGTACAGTTCTCCACATTATGTGCAGTATAGCTCCCCACATTAGGTGCAGTACAGTTCCCCTACATTTGGTGCAGTACAGTTCCCCCACATTAGGTGAAGTACAGATGCCCACATTAGGTGCAGTACAGTTCCCCCACATCAGGTGCAGTATAGTTCCCCAAATTAGGTGCAGTATAGTTCCCCCACATTAGGTGCAGTATAGTTCTCCACATTAGGTGCAGAATAGCTCCCCCCATTAGGTGCAGTACAGTTCCCCCAAATTAGGTTCAGTACAGTTCCCCCACATTAGGTGCAGTATAGTTCTCCACATTAGGTGCAGTATAGCTCCCCACATTAGGTGCAGTATAGTTCTCCACATTAGGTGCAGTATAGCTCCCCATATTAAGTGCAGTATAGTTTCACATTAGGTGCAGTATAGTTCCCCCACATTAGGTGCAGTATAGCTCCACACATTAGGCGACTGCACCTAATGTGTGGAGCTATACTGCCCCTAATGTGGGGAACGATACTGTCCCTAATGTGGGGATCTATACTGCACCATAGCTCCCCACATTAGGTGCAGTATAGTTCCCCACATTAGGTGCAGTATAGTTCCCCACATTAGGTGCAGTATAGTTCTCCACATTAGGGGCAGTATAGCTCCCCACATTAGGTGCAGTATAGTTCCCCCACATTAGGTGCAGTATAGTTCTTCACATTAGGTGCAGAATAGCTCCCCCCATTAGGTGCAGTACAGTTCCCCCAAATTAGGTTCAGTACAGTTCCCCCACATTAGGTGCAGTATAGTTCTCCACATTAGGTGCAGTATAGCTCCCCACATTAGGTGCAGTATAGTTCTCCACATTAGGTGCAGTATAGCTCCCCATATTAGGTGCAGTATAGTTTCACATTAGGTGCAGTATAGTTCCCCCACATTAGGTGCAGTATAGCTCCACACATTAGGCGACTGCACCTAATGTGTGGAGCTATACTGCCCCTAATGTGGGGAACGATACTGTCCCTAATGTGGGATCTATACTGCACCATAGCTCCCCACATTAGGTGCAGTATAGTTCCCCACATTAGGTGCAGTATAGTTCCCCACATTAGGTGCAGTATAGTTCCCCACATTAGGTGCAGTATAGTTCTCCACATTAGGGGCAGTATAGCTCCCCACATTAGGTGCAGTATAGTTCCCCACATTAGGTGCAGTACAGTTCCCCCACATGTGGTGCAGTATAGTTCTCCACATTAGGTGAAGTATAGCTCCCCCACATTAGGTCCAGTATAGTTCCCCACATTAGGTGCAGTATAGTTTCCCCACATTAGGTGCAGTACAGTTCTCCACGTTAGGTGCAGTATAGCTCTCCACATTAGGTGAAGTACAGTTCCCCCACATTAGGTGCAGTACAGTTCCCCCACATTAGGTGCAGTATAGATCCCCACATTAGGTGCAGTACAGTTCCCCCACATTCGGTGCAGTATAGTTCCCCACATTAGGTGCAGTATAGTTCCCCCACATTAGGAGCAGTATAGTTCTCCACATTAGGTGCAGTATAGCTCCCCACATTAGGTCCAGTATACTTCTCCACATTAGGTGCAGTATAGCTCCCCACATTAGGTGCAGTATAGTTCCCCACATTAGGTGCAGTATAGTTCCCCCACATTAGGTGCAGTATAGGTCCCCACATTAGGTGCAGTATAGCTCCCCACATTAGGTGCAGTGTAGTTTCCCACATTAGGTGCAGTATAGTTCCCCCACAATAGGTGCAGTATTGTTCTCCACATTAGGTGCAGTATAGCTCCCCACATTAGGTGCAGTACAGTTCCCCCACATTAGGTGCCATATAGTTCCCCACATTAGGTGCAGTATAGTTCTCCACATTAGTTGCAGTATAGTTCCATATTAGGTGCAGTATAGTTCCCCCACATTGGGTGCACCTAATGTGGGGAGCTATACTGCCCCTAATGTAGGGAACTATTCTGCACTTAATGTGGGGAGCTATACTGCACCATAGCTCCCCACATTAGGTGCAGTATAGTTCCCCACATTAGGTGCAGTATAGTTCCCCACAGTAGGTGCAGTATATTTCCCCACATTAGGTGCAGTATAGTTCCCCACATTAGGTGCAGTATGTTCCCCCACATTAGGTGCAGTTTAGTTCCCCACATTAGGTGCAGTATATTTCTCCACATTAGGGGCAGTATAGCTCCCCACATTAGGTGCAGTATAGTTCCCCACATTAGGTGCAGTATACTTCACCACATTAGGTGCAGTATAGCTCCCCACATTAGGTGCAGTATGTTCCCCCACATTAGGTGCAGTATAGTTCCCCACATTAGGTGCAGTATCGCTCCCCACATTAGGTGCAGTATAGTTCCCCACATTAGGTGCAGTATGTCCCCCAACATTAGGTGCAGTATAGTTCCCCACATTAGGTGCAGTATGTTCCCCCACATTAGGTGCAGTTTAGTTCCCCACATTAGGTGCAGTATGTTCCCCCACATTAGGTGCAGTATGTTCCCCCACATTAGGTGCAGTATACTTCCCCCACATTAGGTGCAGTTTAGTTCCCCACATTAGGTGCAGTATGTCCCCCCACATTAGGTGCAGTATGTTCCCCCACATTAGGTGCAGTTTAGTTCCCCACATTAGGTGCAGTATATTTCTCCACATTAGGGGCAGTATAGCTCCCCACATTAGGTGCAGTATAGTTCCCCACATTAGGTGCAGTATACTTCACCACATTAGGTGCAGTATAGCTCCCCACATTAGGTGCAGTATGTTCCCCCACATTAGGTTCAGTATCGTTCCCCACATTAGGTGCAGTATAGTTCCCCCATATTAGGTGCAGTACAGTTCTCCACGTTAGGTGCAATATAACTCCCCACATTAGGTGCAGTACAGTTCCCCCACATTAGGTGCCATATAGTTCCCCACATTAGGTGCAGTATAGTTCTCCACATTAGGTGCAGTATGGCTCCCCACATTAGGTGCAGTATAGTTCCACATTAGGTGCAGTATAGTTTCCCCACATTAGGTGCAGTATAGCTCCCCACATTAGGTGCAGTATGTTCCCCCACATTAGGTGCAGTATCGCTCCCCACATTAGGTGCAGTATAGTTCCCCACATTAGGTGCAGTATAGTTCCCCACATTAGGTGCAGTATGTCCCCCCACATTAGGTGCAGTATACTTCCCCCACATTAGGTGCAGTATAGCTCCCCACATTAGGTGCAGTATAGTTCCCCACATTAGGTGCAGTATAGCTCCCCACATTAGGTGCAGTATGTTCCCCCACATTAGGTGCAGTATAGTTCCCCACATTGGGTGCAGTATAGTTCCCCACATTAGGTGCAGTATGTTCCCCCACATTAGGTGCAGTTTAGTTCCCCACATTAGGTGCAGTATATTTCTCCACATTAGGGGCAGTATAGCTCCCCACATTAGGTGCAGCATGTTCCCCCACATTAGGTGCAGTATAGTTCCCCACATTAGGTGCAGTATCGCTCCCCACATTAGGTGCAGTTTAGTTCCCCACATTAGGTGCAGTATGTTCCCCCACATTAGGTGCAGTTTAGTTCCCCACATTAGGTGCAGTATATTTCTCCACATTAGGGGCAGTATAGCTCCCCACATTAGGTGCAGTATAGTTCCCCACATTAGGTGCAGTATACTTCACCACATTACGTGCAGTATAGCTCCCCACATTAGGTGCAGTATGTTCCCCCACATTAGGTGCAGTATAGTTCCCCACATTAGGTGCAGTATAGTTCACCACATTAGGTGCAGTATGTCTCCCCACATTAGGTGCAGTTTAGTTCCCCACATTAGGTGCAGTATGTTCCCCCACATTAGGTGCAGTTTAGTTCCCCACATTAGGTGCAGTATATTTCTCCACATTAGCGGCAGTATAGCTACCCACATTAGGTGCAGTATAGTTCCCCACATTAGGTGCAGTATACTTCACCACATTAGGTGCAGTATAGCTCCCCACATTAGGTGCAGTATGTTCCCCCACATTAGGTCCAGTATCGTTCCCCACATTAGGTGCAGTATAGTTCCCCCACATTAGGTGCAGTATATTTCTCCACATTAGGGGCAGTATAGCTCCCCTCATTAGGTGCAGTATAGTTCCCCACATTAGGTGCAGTATACTTCACCACATTACGTGCAGTATAGCTCCCCACATTAGGTGCAGTATGTTCCCCCACATTAGGTGCAGTATAGTTCCCCACATTAGGTGCAGTTCAGTTCCCCACATTAGGTGCAGTATGTCCCCCCACATTAGGTGCAGTATGTTCCCCCACATTAAGTGCAGTTTAGTTCCCCACATTAGATGCAGTATATTTCTCCACATTCGGGGCAGTATAGCTCCCCAAATTAGGTGCAGTATAGTTCCCCACATTAGGTGCAGTATACTTCACCACATTAGGTGCAGTATAGCTCCCCACATTAGGTGCAGTATGTCCCCCCACATTAGGTCCAGTATAGCTCCCCACATTAGGTGCAGTATAGTTCCCCCACATTAGGTCCAGTATCGTTCCCCACATTAGGTGCAGTATAGTTCCCCCACATTAGGTGCAGTACAGTTCCCCACATTAGGTGCAGTATAGTTCTCCACATTAGGTGCAGTATGCTCCCCACATTTGGTGCAGTATAGTTCCACATTAGGTGCAGTATAGTTCCCCCACATTAGGTGCAGTATAGCTCCCCACATTAGGTGCAGTATATTCCCCCCACATTAGGTGCAGTATCGCTCCCCACATTAGGTGCAGTATAGTTCCCCACATTAGGTGCAGTATAGTTCCCTACATTAGGTGCAGTATGTCCCCCCACATTAGGTGCAGTATACTTCCCCCACATTAGGTGCAGTATAGCTCCCCACATTAGGTGCAGTATAGCTCCCCACATTAGGTGCAGTATGTTCCCCCACATTAGGTGCAGTATAGTTCCCCACATTAGGTGCAGTATAGTTCCCCACATTAGGTGCAGTATGTTCCCCCACATTAGGTGCAGTTTAGTTCCCCACATTAGGTGCAGTATATTTCTCCACATTAGGGGCAGTATAGCTCCCCACATTAGGTGCAGCATGTTCCCCCACATTAGGTGCAGTTTAGTTCCCCACATTAGGTGCAGTATATTTCTCCACATTAGCGGCAGTATAGCTCCCCACATTAGGTGCAGTATAGTTCCCCACATTAGGTGCAGTATACTTCACCACATTAGGTGCAGTATAGCTGCCCACATGAGGTGCAGTATGTTCCCCCACATTAGGTCCACTATCGTTCCCCACATTAGGTGCAGTATAGTTCCCCCACATTAGGTGCAGTATATTTCTCCACATTAGGGGCAGTATAGCTCCCCTCATTAGGTGCAGTATAGTTCCCCACATTAGGTGCAGTATACTTCACCACATTACGTGCAGTATAGCTCCCCACATTAGGTGCAGTATGTTCCCCCACATTAGGTGCAGTATAGTTCCCCACATTAGGTGCAGTATAGTTCACCACATTAGGTGCAGTATGTCTCCCCACATTAGGTGCAGTATACTTCCCCCACATTAGGTGCAGTTTAGTTCCCCACATTAGGTGCAGTATGTCCCCCCACATTAGGTGCAGTATGTTCCCCCACATTAAGTGCAGTTTAGTTCCCCACATTAGGTGCAGTATATTTCTCCACATTCGGGGCAGTATAGCTCCCCAAATTAGGTGCAGTATAGTTCCCCACATTAGGTGCAGTATACTTCACCACATTAGGTGCAGTATAGCTCCCCACATTAGGTGCAGTATGTTCCCCCACATTAGGTCCAGTATCGTTCCCCACATTAGGTGCAGTATAGTTCCCCCACATTAGGTGCAGTACAGTTCCCCACATTAGGTGCAGTATAGTTCTCCACATTAGGTGCAGTATGCTCCCCACATTTGGTGCAGTATAGTTCCACATTAGGTGCAGTATAGTTCCCCCACATTAGGTGCAGTATAGCTCCCCACATTAGGTGCAGTATGTTCCCCCACATTAGGTGCAGTATCGCTCCCCACATTAGGTGCAGTATCGCTCCCCACATTAGGTGCAGTATAGTTCCCCACATTAGGTGCAGTATAGTTCCCTACATTAGGTGCAGTATGTCCCCCCACATTAGGTGCAGTATACTTCCCCCACATTTGGTGCAGTATAGCTCCCCACATTAGGTGCAGTATAGTTCCCCACATTAGGTGCAGTATAGCTCCCCACCTTAGGTGCAGTATGTCCCCCCACATTAGGTGCAGTATAGTTCCCCCCCCACATTAGGTGCAGTATAGTTCCGCCCCACATTAGGTACAGTATAGTTCCCCCACATTAGGTGCAGTATAGTTCCCCCATATTAGGTGCAGTATAGTCCCCCCCCCACATTAGGTGCAGTATAGTTGCCCCCACATTAGATACAGTATAGTTTTCCCACATTAGGTGCAATATAGTTTCCCCACGTTAGGTGCAGTATGTTCCCCCACAATTGGTGCAGTATATTTTCCCCACATTAGGTGCAGTATGTTCCTCCACAGACATACAGCCTTCAGCCATATACAGTGTATGGTTGGAGGCTGGATGTTTGTGTACTGCCCCACTGCAGTGTTCCGACCACCACTCTTCGATGATCGGAGGAGCGGTGGTCGGAGCACCGAAGATGACGTGCTATCAGCTGGTGCTGGTGACTTACCATTCCGGCCGGCGCGCGTTCTCCTCACTGCTCCGCTCCGTTGATCGGTTGCTATGGGCGCACGCACGGGAAGTCAGTGACGTCCCTGCGTGCGCTAGCTCCCAGGGGCCCCTGCATTTTTAAAGTTAACGCGGGGGCCGCCGGGGTAACAGGGACATCCTTGTGTCCGAATAGATCTTTTGGGACACAGGGATGTCCAGAATGTGACAGGGGCCTGCGGGCTGCTCAGTGGCGGCCGCGGATTCCACCCCCCCCCACCCTGGGCTTGATGCGCACGCCTATGCTGAGCAACCTGGTTTGCCCCGCCCTAACACCGGCCCTGATCTTCATGACCTGTCAGGTGAATGTCACTTAACATGTCTGCTCCGGGCCCACTGCTCAGGTTTATATGTGTGATGTTTTATAATTTGTTTTTGCTGTAATATTGATTGTTAAATGCACTTGAATTCTCTCATTGTGTTCTCAAGAGTTAACTTGTCTGTGCAGGAGGATGCTTAAGGGATTATATGACTGCTTTAGCCAGTGCCTAGAAGCAACTGTGATTCCTTCAGTGAACATTGCATTAAGAGTTGAACTGTTCCTGTTTATCCTGCTAGTTTCTGAAAGTGAACTTAAAGTGGTTACCATAACTTGGCATTTGATGTGTTTTATTGCCTAGCACCTGGCACAGTCAAATGATTATTCTTGGTAGTTTGGTGGTTAAAGGAGAAGTATCATGTACAAAAATGTATCCTGGGGATAGGGGATAAGTTTTAGATTGCGCGGTGCTCGACCGCTGGGACGACCCCGTGATCAAATGTACGGGGCCCCAGCTCTTCCTGGGAACAGAGCTTGTCGACCCCGCACACCTCTCCATACATCCCTATGGGAGAGCCGCTGAGACCCCTCGTACCACTGGGACGCACCACAGTCTGGTTTATGAGGCCCCGGCTCTCTTTGGCACAATGCAGCATCCAAAACGTCCTCCAATATATCTCTATGGGAGAGCTAAGCTCACTGTCTCCTTCTCTCCCCCCAGTTCAATATTTACTCTCCTCTTAAGTCTACTTAAGGGAACAGACAAACTATTAAAGGGGTACTCCAGTGCTAAACATCTTATCCCCAAAAGGACAGGGGATAAGATGTCAGATCGCAAGGATCCCGCCTCTGGGGACCCCCACGATCTCTCCTGCAGCATTCCTGTTTTTCAGCTGCACAGAGTAAGGATCGCTCTGTGGCTGATTACGTGTGGTGAAGAGGACGGAGTATCGTGACTTCACAGCGCCACCCCCTCAGTGCAAGTCGTGATGTTTTCACTGAAAAACAGGAGTGCTGCAGGAGAGATGGTGGGGGTCCCCAGCGGCAGGAACCCGCGATCTAACATCTTATCCCCTTTCCTTTTGATAGGGGATAAGATGTTTAGCGCCATATTACCCCTTTAAAGGGGTATTCCAGGCAAAAACTTTTTTTTATATATCAACTGGCTCCGGAAAGTTAAACAGATTTGTAAATTACTTCTATTAAAAAATCTTAATCCTTCCAATAGTTATTAGCTTCTGAAGTTTTTTTTCTAACTGCTCAATGATGATGTCACGCCCGGGAGCTGTGCATGATGGGAGAATATCCCCATAGGAGCTGGACAGCTCCCGGAATGTGAGTCATCGGAAAGCAGTTAGACAGAAAACAGCAACTCAACTTCAGAAGCTAATTACTATTGGAAGGATTAAGATGTTTTAATAGAAGTAATTTACAAATCTGTTGAACTTTTTGGAGCCAGTTGATATTTAAAAAAAAAGTTTTGGCCTGGAATACCCCTTTAACTCTTCCCATATAAGTAAAAGTAGGAAGAGTTAGCTGCAGGTTGAGATATGGACAGAAAGACATACTGTACAGGCAAAGGCTGTCCCTTGTAATGAGTGCGTGTGCAGTGCATGGAAGTCACCTGAGCAGCTTAGTCATCACCCAATTGCTCAGGGACATCTGAAAATTAAAAGCAAAGCTGACATGGAAAAACACCATATCTAAGCTATATAATGGCCAAAAATAGTGCTACTCCTCATGTCCACACAACATATTTTGAAAAGTCACCTAAAAATGCAGTTACTCTTTTAACACTTTAAAGGGGCACTCCGCCCCTAGACATTTTATCCCCTATCCAAAAGATAGGAGATAAGATGTCTGATCGCTGTGATCTCGTGATGAGGGGACGTGTCCATGATGTCATGAGCCTCCAGCACCTCAGTCGGCATTCTAAATAAACTGGGACCCCATTAGGAATAGGGGATAAGATGTCTGATTGCGGGGGTCCTGCTGCTGGGGCCCTCCATGATCTGCTACAGCACCTGGCGTTCTAAACAAATGACCATGCCCCCTTGTGATGTCAAGCCATGGCCCCACAGTCATGTCTATTTGAGGGGGCGTTTCAGCCTAGACATGTAGGGGTTGTAACCATGACATCACGAGGGGCGTGGTCATGACATCACTCCAAGATGAGCACCGGTGTACCCCTTTAAGGACAAGGACAATTTTCATATTTGCATTTTTGCTTTTCCTCCTCTCCTTTTAAAATCCATAACTACAGGTCCCTATAAGGGCTTGTTTTTTGTGCAACCAATTGTACGTTGAAATGACATTTTTCATTTTACCATAAGATGTACCATGAAACCAAAAAATTTATATTTGTGGGTGGAAATTGATAATAAAACAGCAATTTAGCAAATTTTGGGGGGTTTGGTTTTTACACAGTGTACTTTATGGTAAAAATAATACATTATCTTTATCCTGTTGGTCAATGCGACTAAAACCATGCCAAATTTTAGATAGTTTTTTTTATTTTTTATTACTGTACTAAACGGGGATCAGGAAAAAGCAAATATATTAAACAAATTCTTCTCCACTGTATTCACTGAGGAAAATGAAATGCCAGGTGAAATACAGTGTGATAAGGTAAACTCCCCAGTACATGTCACCTGTCTAACCCAGGAAGAAGTACAGTGCCACCTACAAAAAATCAAAATAGACAAATCACCAGGTCCAGACGGCATTCACCCCCGTGTTCTAAAGGAATTAAGTAATGTAATAGACAGACCTCTATTTTTAATATTCAATGACTCTATAGTGACAGAGAATGTTCCCCAGGACTGGCGCATGGCAAATGTGGTGCCAATATTTAAGAAGGGGTCAAAGGGTGACCCCGGGAATTATAGACCTGTTAGTTTAACCTCGGTTGTATGTAAATTGTTTGAGGGTTTCCTAAGAGATGCTATTTTGGAATATCTTGATAAAAATAAATGTATGTGTTACGCCGAGCGCTCCGGGTCCCCGCTCCTCCCCGGAGCACTCACAGCGTTCTCCTATTCGCAGCGCCCCGGTCAGACCTGCCGACCGGGTGCGCTGCGATAATGTTCCCAGCTAGGATGCGATTCGCGATGCCGGACGCGCCCGCTCGCGATGCGCATCCCGACTCGCATCCCGACTCGCTTACCAGACCCGTTCCCCGTCTGTGCTGTCCCGGCACGCGCGGCCCCGCTCCTTAGGGCGCCGGGTCTTTGCGATTTAAAGGGCCAGTGCGCCACTGATTGGCGCATGAGGTTTAATCAGTACCTTCACCTGTGCACTTCCCTACTTATACCTCACTTCCCCTGCACTCCCTTGCCGGATCTTGTTGCCATTGTGCCAGTGAAAGCGTTTCCTTGTGTGTTCCTAGCCTGTGTTCCAGACCTCCTGCCGTTGCCCCTGACTACGATCCTTGCTGCCTGCCCTGACCTTCTGCTACGTCCGACCTTGCTCTTGTCTACTCTCTTGTACCGCGCTTATCTCAGCAGTCAGAGAGGTTGAGCCGTTGCCGGTGGATACGACCTGGTTGCTACCGCCGCTGCAAGACCATCCCGCTTTGCGGCGGGCTCTGGTGAATACCAGTAGCAACTTTGAACCGGTCCACCCGGAGCGGGGCCGCGCGCGCCGGGACAGCACAGACGGGGAACGGGTCTGGTGAGCGAGTCGGGATGCGAGTCGGGATGCGAGTCGGGATGCGAGTCGGGATGCGCATCGCGAGCGGGGCGCGTCCGGCATCGCGAATCGCATCCCAGCTGGGAACATTATCGCAGCGCACCCGGTCGGCAGGTCTGACCGGGGCGCTGCGAATAGGAGAACGCTGTGAGTGCTCCGGGGAGGAGCGGGGACCCGGAGCGCTCGGCGTAACACATACATTTATTTTTATCAAGATATTCCAAAATAGCATCTCTTAGGAAACCCTCAAACAATTTACATACAACCGAGGTTAAACTAACAGGTCTATAATTCCCGGGGTCACCCTTTGACCCCTTCTTTGAATATTCCACGCCAATCCCTCTCTGGCACAGAGGATCCACCTCCAGCCAGCCGAATCGTGACAGTAGATCCGGCCATGGATCCCGCTGAGGTCCCGCTGCCAGTTGTCGCTGACCTCACCACGGTGGTCGCCCAGCAGTCGCAACAGATAGCGCAACAAGGCCACCAGCTGTCTCAACTGACCGTGATGCTACAGCAGTTACGACCACAGCTTCAACAATCATCTCCTCCGCCAGCTCCTGCACCTCCTCCGCAGCGAGTGGCCACATCCAGCCTCCGTTTATCTTTGCCGGACAAATTTTATGGGGACTCTAAATTTTGCCGTGGTTTTCTTTCACAATGTTCCCTGCATTTGGAGATGATGTCGGACCAGTTTCCAACTGAAAGGTCAAAGGTGGCATTCGTAGTCAGCCTTCTGTCTGGGAAAGCCCTGTCATGGGCCACACCGCTCTGGGACCGCAATGATCCTGTCACTGCCTCTGTACACTCTTTCTTCACGGAGATTCGAAGTGTTTTCGAGGAAACTGCCCGAGCCTCTTCTGCCGAGACTGCCCTGTTGAACCTGGTCCAGGGTAACTCTTCTGTTGGCGAGTACGCCATCCAATTCCGTACTCTCGCCTCCGAATTGTCCTGGAATAACGAGGCCCTCTGCGCGACCTTTAAAAAAGGCCTATCCAGTAACATCAAAGATGTGCTGGACGCACGAGAAATCCCTGCTAACCTGCATGAACTTATTCATCTTGCCACCCGCATTGACATGCGTTTTTCCGAAAGGCGTCAGGAGCTCCGCCAGGATATGGACATTGTTCGCACGAGGCGGTTTCTCTCCCCGGCTCCTCTCTCCTCTGGTCCACTGCAATCCGTTCCTGTGCCTTCCGCCGTGGAGACTATGCAAGTTGACCGGTCTCGCTTGACATCTCAAGAGAGGACACGATGCCGCATGGAGAACCTTTGCCTGTACTGTGCCAGTACCGAACATTTCTTGAAGGATTGTCCTATCCGACCTCCACGTCAGGAAAGACGCACGCTGACTCCGCACAAAGGTGAGACAGCTCTTGATGTGAACTCTGCGTCTCCACGTCTTACTGTGCCTGTGCGGATTTCTTCTTCTACCTTCTCCTTCTCAGCTATGGCCTTCTTCGATTCCGGATCTGCAGGAAATTTTATTTTGGCCTCTTTCATCAACAGGTTCAACATCCCGGTGACCAGTCTCGCCAGACCCCTCTACATCGCCTCTGTTAATAATGAAAGATTGGACTGTACTGTGCTTTACCGCACGGAAGCCCTCTTAATGTGCATCGGACCCCATCACGAAAAAATTTAATTTTTGGTCCTCTCTAATTGCACTTCGGAAATTCTTCTTGGATTACCGTGGCTTCAACGCCATTCCCCAACCCTCGATTGGACCACCGGGGAAATCAAGAACTGGGGTACTTCTTGCCACAAGGACTGTCTTAAGCCTGCTCCCTGTACTGCCAGTCAAAACCCTGTGGTTCCTCCGATATCTGGTCTCCCCAAGGCCTATCTGGATTTTGCTGATGTTTTTTGCAAAAAACAAGCAGAGACTTTGCCTCCTCACAGGCCTTATGACTGTCCTATTGATCTCCTCCCTGGTACTACTCCACCCCGGGGCAGAATCTATCCTCTGTCGGCCCCGGAAACACAAGCCATGTCGGAGTACATCCAAGAGAATTTAAAAAAGGGGTTTATCCGCAAATCTTCCTCCCCTGCCGGAGCTGGATTTTTTTTCATTTCCAAAAAAGACAGCTCCTTACGCCCTTGCATCGATTACCGCGGACTTAATAAAATCACTGTAAAGAAACGCTATCCCCTACCTCTTATCTCAGAACTCTTTGATCGCCTACGAGGCACCCACATCTTTACCAAGCTGGACTTAAGAGGTGCTTATAATCTAATCCGCATCAGGGAGGGGGAAGAATGGAAGACCGCATTTAACACCAGAGATGGACACTTTGAATATCCGGTTATGCCCTTTGGGCTTTGCAATGCCCCTGCCGTCTTCCAAGACTTTGTAAATGAAATTTTTCGTGATCTTCTTTATACCTGTGTTGTGGTTTACCTAGACGATATTCTGATTTTTTCTGCCAACCTAGAAGAACACCGCCAGCATTTCCGCATGGTTCTTCAGAGACTTCGGGACAATCAATTATATGCCAAAATGGAAAAATGTCTCTTTGAATGTCAATCTCTCCCCTTCCTAGGATACTTAGTCTCTGGCCAGGGACTACAAATGGACCCAGATAAACTATCAGCCGTATTGGATTGGCCACGCCCCTCCGGACTCCGTGCTATCCAACGTTTTTTGGGGTTTGCCAATTATTACAGACAATTTATTCCGCATTTTTCTACTATTGTGGCTCCTATCGTGGCTCTAACCAAGAAAAACGCCAACCCTAAGTCCTGGTCTCCTCAAGCAGAAGACGCATTCAATCATCTCAAGACTGCCTTTTCTTCTGCCCCCGTACTCTCCAGACCCGATCAATCTAAGCCCTTCTCGCTGGAGGTAGACGCCTCCTCGGTGGGAGCTGGAGCAGTACTCCTACAAAAAAATTCTTCCGGTCATGCTGTTACTTGTGGTTTCTTTTCTAGGACCTTCTCTCCGGCGGAGAAAAACTACTCCATTGGTGATCGAGAACTACTGGCCATAAAATTGTCGCTTGAGGAATGGAGGCACCTGCTGGAGGGATCCAAATAACCAGTTATTATATACACTGATCACAAGAATCTCTCTTATCTTCAGTCTGCCCAACGGCTGAACCCTCGCCAGGCTAGGTGGTCTTTGTTCTTTGCCCTTTTTAACTTTGAAATTCATTTTCGTCCTGCTGACAAGAACATTAGGGCTGATGCCCTCTCTCGTTCATCGGATGCCTCTGAAGTGGAAGCTTCCCCGCAACACATTATTCCGCCGGACTGTCTGATCTCCACTTCTCCAGCTTCCATCAGACAAACTCCTCCAGGGAAGACCTTCGTCTCTCCACGCCAGCGCCTCAGGATTCTCAAGTGGGGACACTCTTCACACCTTGCAGGCCATGCTGGCATCAAAAAATCCATCCAGCTCATCTCTCGATTTTATTGGTGGTCTACCCTGGAAGCGGATGTTGTTGATTTTGTGCGGGCTTGTACAGTCTGTGCCCGGGACAAGACTCTTCGCCAGAAGCCTGCTGGTCTCCTCCATCCTCTGCCTGTTCCTGAACGACCATGGTCTCAGATTGGCATGGACTTTATTACTGACTTACCTTTATCTCATGGCAACACAGTTATTTGGGTGGTCGTTGATCGATTCTCCAAGATGGCACATTTTATCCCTCTTCCAGGTCTTCCTTCTGGACCTCAGTTGGCGAAACAATTTTTTATACACATTTTTCGCCTTCACGGGCTGCCCACGCATATCGTCTCAGATAGAGGCGTTCAATTTGTGTCTAAATTCTGGAGGGCCCTTTGTAATCAGCTCAAAATCAAATTAAACTTCTCGTCTTCTTATCATCCCCAATCCAATGGGCAAGTAGAAAGAATTAATCAGGTTCTGGGTGACTATTTGCGACATTTTGTTTCCTCCCGCCAGGATGACTGGGCAGATCTTCTACCATGGGCCGAATTCTCGTACAATTTCAGAGTCTCTGAATCTTCCGCTAAATCCCCATTCTTCGTGGTGTACGGCCGTCACCCTCTTCCCCCCCTTCCCACTTCATGCCCTCTGGTTTGCCCGCTGTTGATGAGGTGATTCGGAACTTCTCCACCATATGGAAAGAGACTCAAAATTCTCTCTTACAGGCTTCATCCCGGATGAAAAAACATTCAGATAGGAAAAGAAGAATTCCCCCCATTTTTTCTCCTGGAGACAAAGTATGGCTCTCCGCCAAGTATGTCCGCTTTTGTGTCCCCAGTTATAAACTGGGACCACGTTATCTTGGTCCTTTCAAAATCAAGTGCCAAATCAACCCTGTCTCTTACAAACTTCTTCTTCCTCCTTCTCTCCGTATTCCCAATGCTTTCCATGTCTCTCTCCTTAAACCACTCATCCTTCTCTCCCAAAGTTGTTTCTCCCACTCCAGTTTCCGGGTCCTCTGACGTTTTTTCGGTGAAAGAAATTCTGGCAGAGGTCTTGGTCAGAGGTAAAAAAAATTTTTGGGTTGATTGGGAGAATTGCGGCCCAGAGGAGAGATCATGGGAACCTGAGGACAACATCCTGGACAAAGATCTTATCCTCAAATTCTCAGGTTCCAAAAAGAGGGGGAGACACAAGGGAGGGGGGGGGGGGTACTGTTACGCCGAGCGCTCCGGGTCCCCGCTATTCCCCGGAGCGCTCACAGCGTTCTCCTATTCGCAGCGCCCCGGTCAGACCTGCCGACCGGGTGCGCTGCGATAATGTTCCCAGCTGGGATGTGATTCGCGATGCAGGACGCGCCCGCTCGCGATGCGCATCCCGACTCGCTTACCAGACCCGTTCCCCGTCTGTGCTGTCCCGGCGCGCGTGGCCCCGCTCCTTAGGGCGCGCGCCGGGTCTTTGCAATTTAAAGGGCCAGTGCGCCACTGATTGGCGCATGAGGTTTAATCAGTACCTTCACCTGTGCACTTCCCTACTTATACCTCACTTCCCCTGCACTCCCTTGCCGGATCTTGTTGCCATTGTGCCAGTGAAAGCGTTTCCTTGCGTGTTCCTAGCCTGTGTTCCAGACCTCCTGCCGTTGCCCCTGACTATGATCCTTGCTGCCTGCCCTGACCTTATGCTACGTCCGACCTTGCTCTTGTCTACTCCCTTGCACCGCGCTTATCTCAGCAGTCAGAGAGGTTGAGCCGTTGCCGGTGGATACGACCTGGTTGCTACCGCCGCTGCAAGACCATCCCGCTTTGCGGCGGGCTCTGGTGAATACCAGTAGCAACTTTGAACCGGTCCACCGACACGGTCCACGCCAATCCCTCTCTGGCACAGAGGATTCACCTCCAGCCAGCCGAATCGTGACAGTATGACCCCATATCAGCATGGATTTATGAGGGATCGATCCTGTCAAACTAACCTGATCAGCTTTTATGAGGAGGTGAGCTCCAGACTGGACCAGGGGCAATCGCTGGATGTCGTATATCTGGATTTTTCCAAAGCATTTGATACGGTTCCACATAAAAGGTTGGTGCATAAAATGAGAAGGTTTGGGCTGGAGGAGAATGTGTGCAAGTGGATAAGTAACTGGCTCAATGATAGGAAACAGAGGGGGGCTATTAATGGTACTTATTCTGATTGGGTGACTGTTACTAGTGGGGTACCACAGGGGTCCATCTTGGGTCCTGTCCTATTTAATATGTTCATTAATGACCTTGCAGAGGGGTTGAATAGTAAAGTAGCAATCTTTGCAGATGACACTAAACTCTGTAAAGCGGTAAACACAATAGAGGACAGTGCACTGTTACAAATGGATCTGGATAGGTTGGAGGTTTGGGCTGGGAAGTGGCAGATGAGGTTCAACACTGATAAATGTAAGGTAATGCACATGGAGAAGAAAAATCCGGGCTGGGATTATGTATTAAATGGGAGAACACTTGGGATGACTGACATGGAAAAGGACTTAGGAGTCTTAGTTAACAGTAAATTTAGCTGTAGTGACCAGTGTCGGGCAGCTGCTGCCAAGGCTAATAAAATCATGGGGTGCATCAATAGGGGCATAGATGCCCACGACAAGGAAATAATTATACCGCTATACAAATCACTAGTCAGACCACACATAGAATACTGTGTACAGTACTGGGCACCAGTGTACAAGAAAGATATAGTGGAGCTGGAGAGGAATCAAAGATGGGCAACCAGAGTAATACGGGGAATGGGAGGACTACAGTACCCAGAAAGATGATCAGAATTAGGGTTATTTAGTTTAGAAAAAAGAAGGCTTAGGGGAGACCTAATAACTAAGTATAAATATATCAGGGGACAGTACAGAGATCTCTCCCATGATCTATTTATACCCAGGACTGTATCTATAACAAGGGGGCATCCTCTACGTCTAGAGGAAAGAAGGTTTCTACAATAGCACAGATGGGGTTCTTTACTGTAAGAGCAGTGAGACTGTGGAATTCTCTCCGGAGGAGGTGGTCATGGTGAACTCTGTAATAGAGTTAAAAAAGGGGCTGGATGGCCTTTTTGGAGAGTAATAACATTACTGGTTATGTATATTAGATTTATAGGGACAGAATGTTGATCCAGGGATTTATTCTGACTGCCATATTTGGAGTCGGGAAGGAATTTTTACCTCTAGTATGAGGGTTTTTTGCCTTCCTCTGGATCAACTCAACTCAATAGGGACTTATTAGGGTTATAGGTTGAACTTGACATATGAGGGCACATTTTTTTGAGCCGTGATCTGTAGTTTTTTGGGGTATCATTTTTGCTTTGATCGTTTTTTTTTCCGCTTTTTATATATATTTTTTCCTGATATGATGTCATCAAAAATCTGTATTTTTGATATTTTTTTTACATTTATGCAGTTTACCATGTGGTATCATAAACATTGTATTTTAATAGTTTGGATGATTGCGCATGTGGTGATACCAAATATGTAAATTTTTTTCTTTTTCTTTTTTCTCTTTTTGTACAATGGGAAAATAAGAGTGATTTTATAATTTTAGAAACTTTTTAAAATTAATTTTTTACACTTTTTATGTCCACAAAGGGACCTTTGATACACAATCATTAAATTGCATTTACTGTATAATGCTATGCCTATGGCATTGCATTATACAGTGTGCTCGGCTATCCACTGATCTAGCCTGGCTAAGCCAGGCTACATCACTTAGATCAGCGATCAGCGGCAGAAGGCAGGTAAGGGGACTCTCCTCTGCCATTTTAGCTCATGAATCTGTGAGCACTCCTGAGTTAAGGATGATCTTTTCTTTCACTTTAGATGCCGTGATTGATATTGATCACAGCGTCTAAAGGGTTAATGACCTGCAGCGGCGGAATTGTCGCTGTCTGTCATTAACAGCGAGTGTCTGGCTACTCTAAGTACACCCTTGGTCCTTAAATGGGTACTCCGCTCCTAGACATCTCATCCCTTATCCAAAGGATAAGATGTCTGACCTCGGGGGTCCTGCAGCTGGGACCTCCACGATCTGTATGTAGCACCCAGGGTTCGTTTAGAATGCTGGGTGCAGGCAGGGGGGGGGGGTTGTTATGTCACACATGACATCATGTCACTCCCCCTTTAATGCAAGTCTATGGGAGGGGACCTCGCCGCCCGCTTTAAGCGTGCAGAACAAAATGTTCCAAATGCTGGGGCAGCAGAGTACCCCTTTAAGTACTAGGATGCAAGAGTGTACCTACACACCCTTGGTCCTTAACAGGTTAATGTCCCATCTTAATCTAAATGTTAAACATTAACTGCACAGAGTGTGATATCACGATACTCCGGCCCCGTGATCGTGATTCTTCAGACCCGGAGCGATGTTCGCTCCGGAGGCTGGTGATAGTGGGGTGCTGCATGAAAGATTGCGGGGGTCCCCAGCGGCAGGACCCCCACGATCAGGCATCTTATCCCTTATCCTTTGGATAGGGGATAATATGTCTTAGGGCCGAAGTACCCCTTTAAGAAGTGTGGTAGAAATGTGTACAGGAGGTGGTGCTGATGGTGGTTGTAGCCTTGCTGACAATTTCACTTGCCATGACTCCAAATGAAGTGGTCATTTGTATCAAAGCCACAGGAGAGAATCCTCAATAGTCATGATTTTGAATAATCATTTTAAACATTACATAAGTAGTGCAGGTTCACAGAATACCACTAGGGTCTCCATGGGGACAGTCCGTGGGAACTTTAAAGGTCTCTCTCCCTCACCTACGTTTCCCCAGGTGTACCCATTATACCACTGGCTTGAGGGCATCTGGCACAGCAGCCGTTAGTCTGTTATGGGGATAGATACTGCCCTGAGAATTGCCTGTACCTTGATCCAGTTACTATAGGGCCCGTCAGACTTGCTCTTGTCCCTAAACGCCGCTTGGGCTGTGGCGCAACCTTGTAGCGGGGTCCATCAGCTATGTTTGGAACTAGATGCTATTTCTTGGGGCCTACCCTCATTGAAGGTATGAGGGCAGGAGATTGAAAAACAGCTACTCACTAAAGGTGTGGGGAACCACAGGTGTGTCCAAGACCTCCGGCAAAAGTCTCACGAACTAAAAAAGTCCCAGGAGACTAGGGTGAAGGCAAGAATGACTTTCCCTGATTGGCTTCAGGTAGACAGTTAACCCTTGCATAGCAGTAGGCAAAAAACACAGAAAAAATGAATACATTTTTTTTTTTTTTACTTGGACACAATCAGACTTGAACTTTGATCAGAGCCAGACACCTTAGGGTAAAAAAAAAACGCCCAGACAGAGTTTAAATAACAAAGATGTTCCTGCACTGAGACACCACATCTATTCTGGAAAAGCTAACCTTTCAGTGACAGATGGCTAACAAATAAGTGTCCTTTTTAACTACAGCTGTCCATTGTATGTCAGTAACATGCAAAAAGTACTCTTTGTTATGCCATCCTGCAGATTAGTTTAGACAGCCCAGTAAGCATTAGAGATGTCGTGAATTGTTCGCCGGCGAACAGTTCCCGGCGAACTTAGCATGTTTGCTTTCGCATCGCCGGGAAGCTCGATTCGCCCCCTATACTTTAACATTGCGGTAAACTTTGACCCTGTGAGTCAGAGTCAGCAGACACATTACAGCCAATCAGCAGCAGTCCCTCCCTTCCAGATCCTCCTACCTCCTGCACGGACGCCATTTTACCTTCATTCGGCATGCTGCAGGCTTAGAAAGTGGAGGGACAGAGAAGCTGCTCCTGCTGTAATAGGGAAAGCGATAGCTAGGTTGCTGCTAGGTGGTGTATTCAGGGTCCACTTTACTCCTAAAGCACTAGTCTAACATCTGCTTTAAGGACAGCACCCAAAAAAGCCCTTTTTATGGCTCAATTATCAGTCCGTGTGTCTTGCAACAGCTGGAGGCACCCTGGTTGGGAGCGAACCGCTGGTTAAAAGTGGTACTCCAGTGTAAAACTTCATTTCCTTCAAGCAACTAACTACAGTATTAAAAGGGCTATAAGTTCAGTCTGTGTGTCTTGCAACAGCTGGAGGCACCCTGGTTGGGAGGGGACTCTGGTTAAAAAGGGTGCTCCGGTGTAAAACTTAATTTCTTTCAAGCACCTAACTACAGTATTGAAAGGGCTATAAGTTCAGTCCGTGTGTCTTGAAACAGCTGGAGGCACACTGGTTAGGAGGGAACCGCTGGTTAAAAGGGGTACTCCGGTGTAAAACTTCATTTCCTTCAAGCAACTAACTACAGTATTAAAAGGGCTATAAGTTCAGTCCGTGTGTCTTGCAATAGCTGGAGGCCCCCTGGTTGGGGACCTCTGCTTAAAAGGGTAACTCCGCTGGCAGCCTTTTTTGCTCATTGTCACACTAGTGCAAATCACATTTGGTGTGACAGTTGTTCAAATAAAAAAAATAATAATACATTTTTTGGCTGTGAAATAAAACCAGTGCTGCCTAAAGGGGGGCTCTAACTATGTGCTGCCTAATATGGGGGAATCTATGTGCTGCCTAAAGGGGGGATCTAAATATGTGCTGCCTAAAGGGGCCTCTATGTGCTGCCTAAAGGGAGGCTCTAACTATGTGCTGCCTAATATGGGGGAATCTATGTGCTGCCTAAAGGGGGCTCTATGTGCTGCCTAAAGGGGGGCTCTAACTATGTGCTGCCTAACATGGGGGAATCTATGTGCTGCCTAAAGGGGGATCTAATTATGTGATGCCTAAAGGGGGGATCTAACTATGTGCTTCCTAAAGGGGGGCTCTAACTATGTGCTGCCTAATATGGGGGAATCTATGTGCTGCCGAAAGGGGGATCTAACTATGTGATGCCTAAAGGGGGGCTCTATGTGCTGCCAAAAGGGGGCTAAAGCACGTTATTCCAAAGAATTTAGGAATAATAGGTGATGTATGCCCTTTATGTATTAAAACCAGACTCTGCATCAACTATATAATTTTCCATGGGAGTTTTGCCATGGACCCCCCTCCAGCACGCCACAATCCAGGTATTAGTCCCCTTGAAACAACTTTTAAATCACTATTGTGGCCAGAAAGAGTCCCTGTGGATTTTAAAATTCACCTGCCCATTGAAGTCAAGTTCGACGGTTCGCGAACATTTGCAAAAGTTCGCATTCGCCGTTCGCGAACCGAAAATTTTATGTTCGCGACATCACTAGTAAGCATGTATTGCTGAAACACATTGTGTAAAGAAGTAAATATATGAATTAGCTTAGCTTAGCTTTGCATACTACTGGTGACTGTTGATAATTGTAAAATACCATCCTGCAGAGTCCTTTAACAAATGTTATGTTAAACATATATTTCCAATT
This sequence comes from Hyla sarda, assembly GCF_029499605.1. Taxonomy (NCBI): domain Eukaryota; kingdom Metazoa; phylum Chordata; class Amphibia; order Anura; family Hylidae; genus Hyla; species Hyla sarda. The sequence continues at coordinate 52,482,158 of NC_079197.1, forward strand.
TGTAAAAGAAAAGTTAGCAAAAAAAAAAAAAAGGGAGAGAGGTTGCACTGTGGGCCATTACCTTTGATCAAATCAGTGACCTCAGGAACTGAGAATGGTACGTTCACCTGGCTGGGTCATGCTTTGAGTGTGACACCATGGGGCGCCTATTAGTGATCTGGAATGCTGAGATTGGGCCAATATTTCTAGACAGAACCCAGTAAAGTCCAATGGAGAAAGGGACCAAAGTCTTAAGAAAAACAATATTCAGAATGCAAACCTTCTGCAATTATCCAGAGAAGGCAAAAGAAGATTATGGTGAAAAGGGGAGCATACCCCTAAAAACATGATGTCCATTTATTACAATAAAGTTTGTATGTTGTATCAGCATATATTTCAATATTTCAATATTGGTTTTTTATACATATGTGAGCCATAGGACATTGCAGAAGGTTTGTGCTCCAATCACTTTTTTTTTTTTTTTAGCTTCAATCCCTTTGTCCATTGCGCATATATATATATATATATATATATATATATATATATATATATACACCGTATATACTCGAGTATAAGCCGACCCGAGTTTAAGCCGAGACCCCTAATTTCAACCCAAAATCCCAGGAAAAGTTATTTACTCGAGTATAAGCCTAGGGTGGGAAATACATCATACCCCCTGTCATTATCCAGACCCGTCATTAACATCCTCATCATCATCACCGCCTGTCATCATCCAGACCCTCATCATCATCCCCTTGTCATCATCCCACACATCCCCCCTTCATCATCCCCTTGTCATCATCCCCACCCCCCTTCATCATCCCCTTGTCATCATCCCCACCCCCCTTCATCATCCCCTTGTAATCATCCCCCCCCCTTCATCATCCCCTTGTCATCATCCCCACCCCCTTCATCATCCCACACCCCCCCTTCATCATCCTCTTGTCATCATCCCACACCCCCCTTCATCATCCTCTTCTCATCATCCGCCCTCAGTGGTCTTCAACCTGCAGACCTCCAGAGGTTTCAAAACTACAACTCCCAGCAAGCCCGGGCAGCCATCGGCTGTCCGGGCTTGCTGGGAGTTGTAGTTTTGAAACCTCCGGAGGTCCGCAGGTTGAAGACCACTGCGGACTTCGACATCACCCAGCCCCCTCTCACCCCCCTTTAGTTCTGTACAGTACTGACCTCCGCTCGGCGCTGGTCCGGTGCTGCAGGACTGTCCGGAGAGGAGGTGGTCCGGTGGCATAGTGGTTCCGGGCTGCTATCTTCACCGGGGGCGCCTCTTCTCCGCGCTTCCGGCCCGGAATAGAGGCGTTGCCTTGACAATGACGCAGAAGTACGTTGGCAATGAACGTACCTCTGCGTCGTTGTCAAGGCAACGTGACTATTCTGGGGCCGGGCCCGAAGCGCTTAGAAGAGGCCTCCCCGGTGAAGATAGCAGCCCGGAACCACTATCCCACCAGACCACCTCCTCTCCGGACAGTCCTGCAGCACCGGACCAGCGCCGAGCGAAGGTGAGTACTGTACAGAACAAAAGGGGGGTGAGAGGGGGCTGGATGATGTCAAAGGCCGCAGTGGTCTTCAACCTGCGGACCTCCGGAGGTTTCAAAACTACAACTCCCAGCAAGCCCGGACAGCCGATGGCTGTTGAAGACCACTGCGGGTCGAGAGTTCACTCGAGTATAAGCCGAGGGGGGTGTTTTCAGCACGAAAAATCGTGCTGAAAAACTCGGCTTATACTCGAGTATATACGGTATATATATATATATATATATATATATATATATATATATATATATATATATATATATATATATATTAACATGCTAGCCTATGATTGATACCACTGTATAGCATCCATTACAGGCATTCATTAACTATATTTGTCATGAGAGATTTAATAGTTTTTCATAACATATCTGTTAGGTGGATGCCATGACAGCATTTGGGTGATGGATGCATTATGCCTGATGCCTAACAGTGGCATTCATCACTTACAAGCTATAATAGCATCAATATAACAATTACTTCATGACATTTCTCCCACTGTATCTGTTAAGCAATATGATACCACTGTAAGATTACAGCCATACCTAATTTATGTTGTTTAGGTTTTACTTCTTTAAACAAAATCTACTTTTTTTTTAAACTATTTTTTGCATTCACTGTGCAGGATGTGCAGTAATGGTTCTGATGTTTTTGACTATGTGAGATTATTATTATTATTATTATTATTATGAAAAATGGAAAAAAAGAGGCAATTAGATTTTTTTTTATAAATTCTGCCTATTATTGTCAGCCATAGAGGCCTTCAAAAGGCCCCTAGCAGCCTTGATAACTGATCATCACCCCACAATTGCATCCTAGAGGGGTAATGAAGTTGAACATATGCCAGATGCATTTACCACACAGCTTCTGACTGCCTAGATGGCACGGTCACCAATGGCCCTGGAATGCAGTTAGTTAACAGACCTGGAGCTAACTTTTTAGTTGGTCACTGACTGAGGCTGTCCGGTATTGAGCAGGCACCATACATTCATAAAGAGTACCTGTAATTAAAACTTCTTTAAACAAATCACCCCTGTAGGCATCTATCTACTTTTCAACACCCCCCACCCCCGCCTTCAGAATAGTTTTTTCTAGCTTGTTCAGTCATCATTACTCGCCATAATGGCTGCTCACTGTCTCTTTGCTCGGTGGAGAGGGAGTGGGCATTACCCAGCAGGTGTGATGTCCTCTGAGGCCGTGCTGGGGATCTCTTCCGCCCTCATTCATCTCTGAAGCGCTCTGTCTGGGGAGATAGCAGAGATGAAGCAGCCTATGGCATGGCAGGCTGCTGGAATACCCTCCTCTCTGTTTATAACTACACCTGCCATATAGAGAGGAGGTACAAGACAAGGCTTCAGTATAGGGTGCAGGAGTACATCGGCGCTGAACGGACCCAGGACACAGCAGGTAAGAAAGTAAAATCCAATTTATTTGATGCAACGCGTTTCCCTGCGCAAGCACAGATTCATCAGGCATGGAGAGGATAGAGAGGAGGAGGATCACAGTGAACATCAGCCCTTCCATGCTGCCGACACTGGAATCACAATGGTGGATTTACACAAATAAATATTTTTCATAAATATGTCAAAATCATGCTGAATATATTGCAGAGTTTGTGATTACTTTGTGTACTTACAGCAAGGAAGACCAGAGTGGGCTGCTAGCTTGTAAACAGAAATGCTGCTGATGCTGTTTTCACTATGAAGCCCTGTGCAAACCCTGACAAACAGCGCGTGTGTCTGGAGAGGGGCAGGGACATGCAACCTGGCTGTGCAGAGAGCTCGCTCTCCCTGTCTCATACACAGGCAGAGAGCAAATGCTATTCACTGCCTATAGCCAGACTGCACTTCCTGAGTTTTGGCCAGTCCAGCAGGAGACCAATGTCTTTGCTTTTGAGCAGACGGAATGTGGTCTGGACCAGAAGGGAGACCCCTAGTGGCCAGATTTATGAGGCCATGAAAGTGACATAAAAAGGCTTTTTTTTTTTTTTTACAGGAATTAAATTACAAATCTTATTTATTTTACCTTCTCTATCATAAGCAAAATAATAATAATAATTTTAATGATAATGCCAATCAACCCCTGAAGGACAATGCCCATTTGGACCTTAAGGACGCAGACAATTTTATTTTTACATTTTCCTTTTTTCCTCCTCGCCTTCAAAAAATCATAACTCTTTTATATTTTCATCCACAGACTAGTATGAGGGCTTGTTTTTTGCACGACCAGTTTTCCGTTGTAATGCCATGACTCACTTAACCATAAAATGCATGGCACAACCAAAAAAAATACTATTTGTGTGGGGAAATTAAAAAGAAAATCGCAATTTAGCAAATTTTGGAAGGCTTAGTTTTCACGCCGTACAATTTACGGTAAAAATGACATGTGTTCTTTATTCTTTGGGTCAATACGATTAAAATGATACCCATGATAACATACTTTTCTATTACTGTTGCGCCTAAAAAAATCGCAAACTGTTTAACCAAATTAGTACATTTAAAATCCCCCTATTTTGAAGACCTAGCTTGTAAACAGAAATGCTGCTTATGCTGTTTTCACTATGAAGCCCTGTGCAAACCCTGACAAACAGCGCGTGTGTCTGGAGAGGGGCAGGGACATGCAAATGAACCTGGCTGTGCAGAGAGCTCGCTCTCCCTGTCTCATACACAGGCAGAGAGCAAATGCTATTCACTGCCAATAGCCAGACTGCACTTCCTGAGTTTTGGCCAGTCCAGCAGGAGACCAATGTCTTTGCTTTTGAGCAGACGGAATGTGGTCTGGACCAGAAGGGAGACCCCTAGTGGCCAGATTTATGAGGCCATGAAAGTGACATAAAAAGGCATTTTTTTTTCACAGGGAGTAAATTACAAATCTTATTTATTTTACCTTCTCTATCATAAGCAAAATAATAATAGTAATTTTTATGATAATGCCAATCAACCCCTGAAGGACAAAGCCCATTTGGACCTTAAGGACGCAGACAATTTTATTTTTACATTTTCCTTTTTTCCTCCTCGCTGTCACGATTCGGCAGGCTGGAATGTGGATCCTCTGTGCCAGAGAGGGATTGGCGTGGACCGTGTCGGTGGACTGGTTCTAAGTTGCTACTGGTTTTCACCAGAGCCCGCCGCAAAGCGGGATGGTCTTGCAGCGGCGGTAGCAACCAGGTCGTATCCACTGGCAACGGCTCAACCTCTCTGACTGCTGATAGGCGCAGTACATGGGAGTAGACAAGAGCAGGGTCGGACGTAGCAGAAGGTCAGGGCAGGCAGCAAGGATCGTAGTCAGGGGCAACGGCAGGAGGTCTGGAACACAGGCTAGGAACACACAAGGAAACACTTTCACTGGCACAATGGCAACAAGATCCGGCAAGGAAGTGCAGGGGAAGTGAGATAAAAATAGGGAAGTGCACAGGTGAAGGTACTGATAAAACCCATGCGCCAATCAGTGGTGCACCGGCCCTTTAAATCGCAAAGACCCGGCGCGTGCGCGCCCTAGGGAGCGGGGCCGCGCGCCCCGGGACAGCACAGACGGGGAACGAGTCTGGTAAGCGGGTCGGGATGCGCATCGCGAACGGGCGCGTCCGCATAGCGAATCGCATTCCGGCTGGGGACATTATCGCAGCGCACCCGATCAGCAGGTCTGACCGGGGCGCTGCGAACAGGAGAACGCTGTGAGCGCTCCGGGGAGAAGCGGGGACCCGGAGCGCTCGGCGTAACACTCGCCTTCAAAAAATCATAACTCTTTTATATTTTCATCCACAGACTAGTATGAGGGCTTGTTTTTTGCACGACCAGTTTTCCATTGTAATGCCACGACTCACTTAACCATAAAATGCATGGCACAACCAAAAAAATACTATTTGTCTGGGGAAATCAAAAAGAAAATCGCAATTTAGCAAATTTTGGAAGGTTTAGTTTTCACGCCGTACAATTTACGGTAAAAATGACATGTGTTCTTTATTCTTTGGGTCAATATGATTAAAATGATACCCGTGATAACATACTTTTCTATTACTGTTGCGCTTAAAAAAAATCGCAAACTGTTTAACCAAATTAGTACATTTAAAATCCCCCTATTTTGAAGACCTAGCTTGTAAACAGAGATGCTGCTTATGTTGTTTTCACTATGAAGCCCTGTGCAAACCCTGACAAACAGCGCGTGTGTCTGGAGAGGGGCAGGGACATGCAAATGAACCTGGCTGTGCAGAGAGCTTGCTCTCCCTGTCTCATACACAGGCAGAGAGCAAATGCTATTCACTGCCTATAGCCAGACTGCACTTCCTGAGTTTTGGCCAGTCCAGCAGGAGACCAATGTCTTTGCTTTTGAGCAGACGGAATGTGGTCTGGACCAGAAGGGAGACCCCTAGTGGCCAGATTTATGAGGCCATGAAAGTGACATAAAAAGGCATTTTTTTTTTTTTACAGGGAGTAAATTACAAATCTTATTTTACCTTCTCTATCATAAGCAAAATAATAATAGTAATTTTAATGATAATGGCAATCAACCCCTGAAGGACGAAGCCCATTTGGACCTTAAGGACACAGACAATTTTATTTTTACATTTTCCTTTTTTCCTCCTCGCCTTCAAAAAATCATAACTCTTTTATATTTTTATCCACAGACTAGTATGAGGGCTTGTTTTTTGCACGACCAGTTTTCCGTTGTAATGCCATGACTCACTTAACCATAAAATGCATGGCACAACCAAAAATATACTATTTGTGTGGGGAAATTAAAAAGAAAATAGCAATTTAGCAATTTTTGGAAGGTTTAGTTTTCACGCCGTACAATTTACGGTAAAAATGACATGTGTTCTTTATTCTTTGGGTCAATACGATTAAAATGATACCCATGACAATATACTTTTCCATTACTGTTGCGCTTAAAAAAAATCGCAAACTGTTTAACCAAAGTTTAGTACATTTAAAATCCCCCTATTTTGAAGACCTATAACCTTTTCATTTTTCCGTGTAAGTGGCGGTATTAGGGCTAATTTTTTGCGCGTGATCTGTACTTTTTATTGATACCATATTTGCTTATATAAAACTTTTAATACTTTTTTTTATAAAAATTTTTGGGAATAAAATGTTATAAAAAAAGCAGCTATTTTCGACTTTTTTTTTCTACGTTCACGCCGTTCACCGTACGGTATCATTAACATTTTATTTTAATAGTTGGGATAAATACACACGTGACGATACCAAATATGTATATAAAATATTTTTTTTACACTTTTTGGGGGTGAAATTGGGACAATTTACGTTTTTATTGGGGGTGGGGTTTTTTCAAATGTTTTTACTTTTATTTTTTACTTTTTTTACTTTTATTTTAACACTTTAATAGTCCCCATAGGGGACTATCTATAGCAATCATTCGATTGCTAATACTGTTCAGTGCTATGTATAGGACACAGCACTGATCAGCATTATCGGTCATCTTCTGCTCTGGTCCGCTTGATCGCAGACCAGAGCAGAAGACCCCGGGAGCCAGCCGGAGCCAGGTGAGGGGACCTCTGGCCACCATGCTGGATGATCGGATCGCTGCGGTAGCGCTGTGGGCTATCCGATCATCCATTCAAAGTACCGCGATGCTGCAGATGCCGTGATCTGTATTGATCACGGCATCTGAGGGGTTAATGGCAGACATCCGCACGATCGCGGATGTCCGCCATTACGGGCGGGTCCCTGGCTGCTAACAGCAGCCGGGACTTGCCGCACATGACATCGGAGCGATGCTCGCCGTTATGCAGAGGACGTAAATGTATGTCCTGGTGCGTTAAGCACCACCTCACCAGGACGTAAATTTACGTCCTTCGTCGTTAAGGGGTTAAACACTGACTCATTTACAGTATTAGTCATGGGACATTAGATTGGGCTTACACCATCTTTAGCTTCTCTTACCTGCTCCCGGCCATCTGCAGCAATGTTCTTCTCTGGTCTGCCTTCTAGCAGACCAGAGAAGTCGACGCCGATAACACTGATCTGTGTTGTGCCTATGCGTAGCACTGATCAGTATTTTCAATCTAAAGATTGGAAAAATAGTCCCCTGTGGGGACTAAAAAAGTGTAACAAAAAAAAGTTTAATAAAAGTGAATAAGCCCCTTTCCCAAATGAAAATAAAATGTCCCTCTTTTACAATTTTTACAAAAAGAAATGTAAAAAAATAATAATAATAAATCAACACATTTGGTATCGTCATATGTGGAAATGATCACAATTGGTGAACAGCGTAAACCTAAAAAAATACCAAATCCAAATTTGCGCATATTTGGGCACATCACATCCCAGAAAAAAAGAGTAAAAACTAATCAAAAAGTCACATATGTGCAAAAGTGATACTGATAAAACTACAGATCACAGTGCAAAAAATTAGCCCTCATATAGCCTTAGTATTTTCTACATACTAATTTCGTTAAAATGTTTTTTTTTTTTTAAGTAGTACAATAATAGAAAAGCATGTAAAAATGGGTATAATTTGAATCATATTAAGCACAGAATAAAGAAAACATGTCAGTTTTACTGTAAAGTGCACTCCATAATAAAAAATAAAAAAAACACAAAGTTGCAAAAATGCAGTTTTCTTTTCAATTTCCCACCATAAATATTTTTTTTTTGGTTGTGCCGTACATTTTACGGTAAAATGAAAAGTGTCCTTACAAAGTAAAATTACCGTATTTATCGGCATATAACACACACTTTTTAGGCTAAAATTTTTAGCCTAAAGTCTACCTGCGTGTTATACACCGATAAGCCGCTGCAGTTCAATGATTTAAAGCGGGCGCTTTAAATCGATGAACTGCAGCAGCTTTGCAGGTGCAGAGACCGCCACCACTGCCGGCTTCTCTGCCCCTGCCTGTCCTGGGGTCTAGAGCTCTGCTGCCGGCCCTTCTCTCCCCCTGGCTATTGGTGCCGCTGCCCGTTCTCTCCCCCATTCAGGGGGAGAGAAGTGGCGCCTGCAATGGGGCAGCAGCGCCGATAGACAGAGGGAGAGAAGGGGCAGCGGCACCCATTGCCGGCGCCGCTGCCCCGTTGCCTCCCCCAAGCCCGGTTGTATAATTACCTGTTGCCGGGGTCGGGTCCACACTGCTTCAGGCCTCCCCTGCGTCATTGCTATGCGCTGCGAGACGCAATGATGTCACTCGTCATTGCGCCGCGCCGTGCAGTGCATAGCAACGACGCATGGGACGCACACCGGAGGCCTGAAGCAGCGCGGACCGTCCCTGGCAACAGGTAATTATACAACCGGGGATGGGGGATGCAACGGGGCAGCGGCGCTGGCAATGGGTGCCACTGCCCCTTCTCTCCCCCTGGCTATCGGCACCGATAATCAGGGGGAGAGAACGGGCAGCGGCGCAGATAGCCAGGGGGAGAGAAGGGCCGGCAGCAGTGCTCTAGACTCCAGAAAAGGCAGGGGGAGAGAAGCGGGCAGCGATGGCCCCTCTCCTCCTGCCTTTCCTGGGGGTGTATCGGGGTATACGCAAGCACACACACGCACCCTCATTTTACCAAGGATATTTGGGTAAAAAACTTTTTTTACCCAAATATCCTAGGTAAAATGAGGGTGCGTGTTATAGGCCGGTGCGTGGTATACCCTGATAAATATGGTAGTTGCGCAAAAAAACAAGCCCTCATATGTGTCTGTGGATAAAAAAAACTAAAGGTGAGGAGGAAAAAAGAAAATCCCCCCCAAAAAACATTTCCTGTGCCCTTAATGTCAAAATGGGCTGTGTGTTTGAGAGGTTAATGGGCCTAACCTTTTTCTGGACAAAATATGCATGCTGCACTGTTTTGTCTGGCATGAGGAAACCTGCAATGGAGGCACCTGATGGAGTCTCAAACATAAGGATGAACCCGGCCGAGGTCTACAGATCCTCTTCATATCTATAGTATTTAAAGGGTCAAAGGGTTAATGATACAAACTAAGAGAAAAGCCAGATGCTTCTCTCATGTAGACTTTGAGATGATCTGAACACGAAGGACAGGATTATTTCAGTCAGTGCCTGGATTCACAAAGTGTTACAGCAGCGCTGTCAATCATTTCATGGAAACATATTCTTATAATAACGCTGCATTCACTAGAGGGTGATGAGCTGTTGCAAAATCCCATCTTACAAACAGACTGCCTGTTCTCTGCCTTTAAGGCTCTGACTTTAAATAAGTAAAATGAGAATATTCTGTGGATAATTTATAAAGAGAATAAATGCACAGATATTGTGGCCTTCTTGCAAGCCTCAGAGAAATATAGATTTTATACCACTTCACTACAGGGACTACAATGAGTTCAATAATTTGGACACATGTAATAAAAAGTGACAAAACATTATGAAGAAGTTTTTAAAATAATCCTATCATTTTTAGTGGATGTAAAGTGATGCATGAATTTACACTTGTTTGTATTAGTTAATACAAGCTAGGAATGAGCTGTTACCACTACAATGTGAGCGGGCTCAGCAACATCAATTAGAAGAGGGGTGCTGCTATACGTATCAAATGTAATACAGTATCCAGAAAGAAAAAGAAACACGCAAAACAGCGCACACCCATAAATATCAAAATGTACTCTTTATTAATACATGAATCAAAAAAAGACAGACAAGATTCTTAAAAACATTTAAAACAGGCCTAAAGCAGCCAAAGCACAAAACAGGGTGAGCCCCCTCAACAAGGGAACCCCACCCAGGGCACCTGCCTATTACAGTACATCAATATCGTCACTATGTCATACAAATAAGCTACCGCATAACACTATGTTCATCACAACAGCCCATATACAACCTGTATTCTCATGTAGCAGGTAATGATGAAGTGACACAGGACGGTTAGTGGAGGTGTTACCAGGCAAGTGCCCCCTTAAAGACCCCACGCGTTCCGTTGCCCGTCGGCAACTACCTCAGGGAAGTAATAGGCAGGTGCCCTGGGTGGGGTTCCCTTGTTGAGGGGGCTCACCCTGTTTTGTGCTTTGGCTGCTTTAGGCCTGTTTTAAATGTTTTTAAGAATCTTGTCTGTCTTTTTTTGATTCATGTATTAATAAAGAGTACATTTTGATATTTATGGGTGTGCGCTGTTTTGCGTGTTTCTTTTTCTTTCTGGATACAGGAATGAGCTGTTATCTTCTTTGAGGTCTAGAAGTACCACAGGGTCCCTAAAATAGTTAAATTGACAAAGTAATATGAAGTTATCTAATATCAGTTGATCATATTTACATTTGAGCATTTTCCCTTACAGGGGTAAACACTGGAAAAATCAACTGGTGCCAGAAAGTTAAACAGATTTGTAAATTACTTCTATTAAAAAAAATCTTAATAATTTCAGTACTTATCAGCTGCTGTTATGATCCACAGGAAGTTCTTTTCTTTTTGAATTTCCTTTCTGCCTGACCATAGTGCTCTCTGCTGACACCTCTGTCCATGTCAGGAACTGTCTGGAGCAGCATAGGTTTGCTATGGGGATTTGCTCCTGCTCTGGACAGTTCCTGATATGGACAGAGGTGTCAGCAGAGAGCACTGTGGTCAGACAGAAAGGAAATTCAAAAAGAAAAGAACTTCCTGTAGATCATAACAGCAGCTGATATGTACTGTAAGGATTACGATTTTTTTATAGAAGTAATTTACAAATCTATTTAACTTTCTGGCACCAGTTTATTTAAAAAAATGTTTTCCAGTGGAGTACTCCTTTAAGGTTTCTGTTGATTTTCAAAGGTCAGAAAAGCATCATATTCTTGGTACTCAATCAGGTAATAAAAGTAGAAATAGAAACATCCATACAGGTCAACAGGTTGAAAAATTAAGCACAATATTATATACAAGAGGCAGTTTAAAGGGGTACTCAGGTGGAAAAAAAAATTTCCAAATCCACTGGTACTGGAAAGTTAAACCGATTTGTAAAATACTTCTATTAAAAAATCTTACGCCTTTGTGTACTTATCAGCTGCTGTATGCTACGATACGCTAAGATTTGAGACCATAATTGTCTGTGTTTAACATCAGGGCAAAAAAATGGTATTTTCTACTAAACTAGATGTTAAAGGGTTACTCCGCTGTAAACATCTTATCACCTATCCAAAGGATACGGTGGGAGCTTCCACGTTTGTGACGTCACACCCCAACCATTCATGTCTATGACAGGGGGTGTGATTACAAGTACATAGCCGTCACACCTCCTCCCATAGACATGAATGGAGGGGGTGTGGCGACAGGCATTTCAGTCAACAAGCACGGAGCGGAGTTTGCTCCACGCACTCAATGACAAAGGTGCCAAAACGGAGATTGCGAGGGTCCCCGGCCACAGGACCCCCGTGATCTAACCTTGTATCCCCTATCCTTTGCATAAGAGATGAGATGTTTACAGTGGAGTACACCTTTAAGGGATTTTCTATAATTTCTTAGCCTTCGTAATATCCCTTAGCTCATTCTGTAGTTTGCCTTTAGTAGCATCCTATTTATACAGTATAAAGAATGACTGTGTTGCCAAGAGCAGCATAAGAGAGTCTAAAGAGCAATGTATAAAAATATTCAATGAAAAATTATTGCATAACTATATGGTTTAACACACTGAAAATCTGTCTGAAAACATAAGGCCATAGGCTAGTTTCTAAAAGGTCACAATCATCAGAGATGTTGAAAGTAAACATATACTGTTTCAAGCAAACTTGAATAGTCTTAGTAGATCAGAGGTCATTCCTATGTGGCTATGTACTGTGCCCTTTATAAACTCAGGCAGTAATTTGTAAATAAAGTTTTGTGAGGTTACAAAGCACAATGGCCCCATATTGTGGTAATGCTCAGCGCTTGTTATTGTAGATATTGTATACTAATGATTTAAATATTGTACACTTGTAGTTCTTAAACCATGTTAGCATACAAAACTTTCCAATTCTTTAGAAATAATGAGGAACCATTATCCTGGGGGAAGTTGGTGGTATAAATTACATTTCATAAAGTGATGACGTATGGGCGCCTGACCTCTGGGGCCCTGCTGTAGTGCGCATTGTTTTTTTTGTGCTGCTGTGTAGAGGATGCATTACAGCTGCATGACCTTGATTTTCTCCAGTTGAAGGAGGTACCAGAGGTCAGATCTCCACTGATCATAAAGTAATGGCATATCCTTGTTATATGTCATCAATTTTAGGAGATGGGAATACCCTTTTTAGAGGGCTCTTATACAATAATGACTCCTGTCCCTATGCTGTATCTGGACACACGGAACTCATAGGGGGGAGGGGGGGGGGTATTTATCAATTTTGCCTGTTGACAGTTTCTTTTTACTCTTTTTTTTCACTTTGGTTTTCGTGGACAAATTTATCATTTGGCGCAACTTGTTATTAATTTTGGCTGAAAGGTTGAAATCAACTGTTCACAGCACCTTTTCCACAGAACTTACCACCACAGCGGACAGCGTATTTTACCCTGTAGAGCAGTCATTTCGGAGTCCCTCCTGCAGTATATCAGCAAGTGACGTGAGTTATTTTCTCTTGTGGGGTTTATAGCCACCATGTGAAATGGATTTCATTTTCAACTTGAGTAGTTTTTTTTTTTTTGGTTACTTTAGTGCTTAACTTTCCTGAACCTGTGTGGCCATGTCCAATGCTGGCTCAACAGAGAGTGAAGGTCCCTCAGAGACAACTATGTCACAGGATAGCATTGGGCAGCCCCGGAGGCGTCGCTGCTTTCACAAAAAAATGTTTTAATGTATTTTGATGCCTTTACATTTTCTGACATTGCTAAGTGTGTTTTCCATGTGCAAAATTTCTTGGCGGTGAATTATGCCAAAATAACCACTAAAGGCGCAAAATTGCGCCAAAGATCGATTGGCGCAAATTATGAATTACTGACTTAAGTTAAAATCACACACAGGAACGTGTGACTTTGAGAAAGTTGTAAAAATGACAGGGGAGAGAATGCGCCAAACTTTGGTGCAAAAATACACTGTGCCAAAGCATTGCGCCAAAGTTACATTAAAAAACACATAAATCCTTTGATAAATACCCCCCATAGAGTTATGCATGTGTTAAAATATTAGCCTGGGTACATTACAAGGCTAGGCTGTGGTAACTGAAGCGTAAGAGGTTGATCACATTTGTGGTCCAATAGAAAAGGTATTGAAGATTCTGCAACATTCTATGATTTTGATTCTTCATCACTGGACTAATATGGCTATTCTAAACTACACCCTGCATGTTCGAAATGATTATGCAAATTCTATTTAAGTGTCACAAAGATTAAATATTTTGTTTTTCAGTTTAACTCATGGCATTGTGTCTTAGGGCTCTTTTGATCACTGAAAACAATCTCGGACACCTGTGATAATTAGATTACCAGGTGAGCCCAATTTAAGGAAAAACTACTAAAGGTGGGTGTTCCACATTATTAAGCAAAGCACCATTTTCCAGCAATATGGGGAAGAAAAAGGATATCTCTGCTGCCCAAAAGAGTGAAATAGTTCAGTGCCTTGGATGAGTTATGAAAACATTCATCCATTTATTTCATGAAAATGTAAGCGTGATCATCGCACTATTAAGAGTTTTGTGGGCGATTCAGAGCATAGACGGGTTTGTATAGATAAAGGCACATTGAGAAAGATTATTACCAGATCCATGCATCGGATCAAGATAGCAGCTACTAACACACCATAACATAGCAGCAAACAGATATTTGAAGCAGCTGGTGCCTCTGGTGTCTAACAGACATCAAGGTGTAGAGTCCTCCAGAGTCTTGCAACTTTGTATAAACCTTCTATTTGGTCACCACTAACCAATGCTCACAAGCAGAAATGGCTGCATTGGGCAGAAAAGTACATGAAGATTAATTTTCAAACAGTCCTGTTCACTGATGAGTGCCGTGCAACCCTGGATGTCCCAGATGGATGGAGTAGTGGAGGGTTGGTGGACAACCACCCTGTTCCAACAAGGCTGCAACATCAGCAAGGCGGTGGTGGAGTCATGTTTTGGGCCGTAATCATGGGAAGAGAGCTGGTCGGCTCCTTTAGGGTCCCCGAAGGTATAAAGATGACCTCTGCAAAGTATGTGGAGTTTCTGACTGACCACTTTCTTCCCTGGTACAGAAGGAAGAACTACGCTTTCCATAATAAAATAATCTTCATGCATGACAATGCACCATCTCATGTTACAAAGAATACCTCTGCATCAATGGCTTCTATGGGGATAAAAGGAGAGAAAGTCATGGTGTGGCCTCCATCCTCCCCTGACCTCAATCCTATTGAGAACCTTTGGAGCCTCCTCGAGCAAAAGATCTATGAGGGTATGAGGTAGTTTACATCCAAACAGCAGCTCTGGGAGACTATTCTGACATCTTGCAAACCAATTCAAGCAGAGACTGTTCAAAAACTCACAAGTTGAATGGATGCAAGACTTGTGAGGCTGCTATCAAATAAGGGGCCCTATGTTAAAATGTAACCTGTTAAAATGTTTAAAAAGTTAAAATGTTGTTAAAAGTTTGATTGGAATAGCTTTTGATTTCAGTAAATATGCTGCAAACAAAACAAATGACAATTTTTCTTTACAACCTATAAAGTGTTTTGAAACTTACTCCAGGACATTTATCATTGTTTGCTTTGGTAAGCAAGTTCTGTAGGCATTTTTTTCTTGCTTTTGGTTTTGCTTATGTGTGACATATTTATTATACTATCACAGTGGGTGGATAAATTTGGCTTACATAAGCAACAACCAATAAATCACTTTTGAATACAATTTTTTAGCACACATAAGCAAAAACCAATAAATAACTCCCGAACACCACTTTGTAATCCCACCTCCTCTCCTCAGTAAAAATGTGATATATATATATATATATATATATATATATATATATATATGTATATATATATATATATATATATATATATATATATATATGTGTATATATATATATATATATATATATATATATATATATATATATATCCACCTTACATTTAACCCCTTAAGGACCCAGCCAATTTTCACTGTAGGACCCGGCCATTTTTTGAACATCTGACCACTTTCACTTTAAGCATTAATAACTCTGGGATGCTTTTACCTTTCATTCTGATTCCAAGAAAGTTTTTTCGTGACATATTCTACTTTATGTTAGTGGTAAAATGTTGTCGATTCTTGCATCGTTTCTTGGTGAAAAATTCCAAAATTTGATGAAAAAATTGAAAATTTTGCATTTTTTTTTTAACTTTGAAGCTCTCTGCTTATAAGGAAAATGAATATTCCAAATAAATTATATATAGATTCACATATACAACATGTCTACTTTATGATTGCATCATAAAGTTGAAATGTTTTTACTTTTGGAAGACACCAGAGGGCTTCAAATTATAGCAGCAATTTTCCAATTTTTCACAAAATTTTAAAAATCGAAATTTTTCAGGGACCAGTTCTGTTTTGAAATGGATTTGAAGGGCCTTCTTATTAGAAATACCCCACAAATGACCCCATTATAAAAACTGCACCCCTCAAAGTATTCAAAATGACATTCAAATGGTTTGTTAACCCTTTGGGTGTTTCACAGGAATAGCAGCAAATTGAAGGAGAAAATTCAAAATCTTCATTTTTTACACTCGCATGTTCTAGTAGACCCTGTTTTAGAATTTTTACAAGGGGTAAAAGGAGAGAAATCTTCCTAAAATGTGTAACCCAATTTCTATCGAGTAAGGAAATACCTCATATGTGTATGTCAAGTGTTTGGTGGGTGCACTAGAGGGCTCAGAAGGGAAGGAGTGACAGTGGGATTTTGGAGAGTGAGTTTTTCTGAAATGGTTTTTGGGGGGCATGTCGCATTTAGGAAGCCCCTATGGTGCCAGGACAGCAAAAAAAAAAAAAAAACACATGGCATACTATTTTGGAAACTACACCCCTCAAGGAACGTAACAAGGGGTAAAGTGAGCCTTAGCACCCCACAGGTGTTTGACGACTTTTCGTTAAAAGTTGGATGTGTAAATTATTTTTTCTTTTTTTTCACTAAAATGATAGTTTTCCCCCAAATTTTCAATTTTTGCAAGGGGTAATAGGAGAAAATGCCCCCCAAAATTTGTAACCCCATCTCTTCTGAGTATGGAAACACCCCATATGTGGACGTCAAGTGCACTGCGGGCGCACTACAATGCTCAGAAGAGAAGAAGTGACATCTGGCTTTTGCAAAGCAATTTTTCCTGAAATTGTTTTTGGGGCGCATGTCCCATTTAGGAAGCCCCTATAGTGCCATTACAGCAAAAAAAAAAAAAAAAAAAAACACATGGCATACTATTTTGGAAACTACACCCCTCAAGGAAAGTAACAAGGGGTACAGTGAGCCTTAACACCCCACAGGTGTTTGACGTTTGTGTTAAAAGTTGGATGTGAAAATTATTAGGTGTTTGATAAATGTTCATTAAGTGGGATGTGAAAAGGAAAAATTTGATTTTTTTTACACTAAAATGCTGGGGTTACCCCAAGTTTTTCATTTTCACAAGTGGTAAAAGGAGAAAATGTCATTGTAAATTTGTAAGTTTGTAAGTACAATTTTTTGGAGTAAGGACATACCTCATGTCTGGGCGTAAACAGCATGCACAGCGGTCTCAGAGGTGCCGGAGATCAGTCAGGGTCCTTGAGCTGTGTATTTCTCCTATGGAGCCAGAACAGTGGGACCCCCCCTCAAGGGGCATTACATGGGGTAAATAACTGGGGTACACTAAATAACTAAAATGGGGTAAATGGGACATAAAATTATAAAACAGGTTATGTTCCCAGAATGATGATCCAGAGCATAGCCAAAACTAAAAAATATGCCCACCCCAAACCCTATGCTCTGAGTCATCATTCTGGGAATGTGATGTGTGTGGCCGTCCCTAACCTGTTGCCTCAAATGCGCACCCCGTTCAGGTGGAGAGAGCACTGCGCATTTGAGGCAACGTAAAAAGTCCCCAATGATAGTGACTCAGTGACCCATGACCCATTCATTTTTTTATAAAAAAAATACCCCCAGAGGTCTTATCATTTTTATTTTATTTTTTTTGATTAAACATTTTTTTGGGGCAATTTAGTGGTTTTATTGGGTTAAAACTTGGAATGTACTCTGGACTTGGTACACTGGGGTCAAATTGTGGAAAATTAAAATGAAGAGGGAAAATGTAGTACTCCATGGAAGTGTGATACTCCCTGAAACAATCCTTAGTGCAGAGGCCCGGCTGATCGGGGCAAGTGTCACATTGAGTGATGGTGTCCTTCCGAATCCCCCTTTTGTAACACACATCTTTTCTGGGCTCGTCCCTTCTTTCCAGTGTGGGGGACCTCACCTGGAAGGTGTTGGCCTGGGACGATCCTGGCACTTATATTTCCAGTTCCTTGGGAAGTCCGGCCTGCTCTTTTCCGGTCACCAAAGATCAGGACCTTTAGGACTTCTTCTTGGAACTGGAGGAATGTCCCTGTGTTGCCAGCATACTGGGACAGTACAAAAGAGTTGTACATGGCAACCTGTACCATGTAGACCGCAACTTTCTTTTACCATACCCGTGTTTTCCGCATGGCGTTATATGGCTTGAGGACTTGATCAGAAAGATCAACTCCCCCCATATACCGATTGTAGTCCAGAATACAATCGGGCTTGAGGACCGTTGTTGTGGTACCTCGCACAGGGACAGGTGAGCTGCCGTTACCATGAATAGTGGTCAGCATAAGGACATCCCTCTTATGCTTATACTTGACCAGCAACAGGTTTTCATGGGTAAGGGCACGGGACTCACCCTTGGGAATAGGTGTCTTAACAAAATTTAGAGGGAGGCCTCTCTAGTTTTTCCGCACGGTCCCACAAGCGGACGTCGATCTGGTGGCAAGGGATGTAAAGAGAGGGATGCTGATATAAAAGTTGTCCACGTACACATGGTAACCCTTATCCAGCAATGGGTGCACAAGCTCCCAAACAATTTTCCCGCTAACACCCAGAGTGGGGGAACAATCTGGGGGTTCAATACGGGAATCTCGTCCCTCATACACTCTAAACTTGAGAGTGTACCTGGAGGTACTCTCACAAAGTTTATAGAGCTTCACGCCATATCGTGCCCGCTTCGAGGGAATATACTGGCGGAAGATGAGTCTCCCCTTAAAACTGATAAGAGACTCATCAACCGAGAGCTCCCTGAGCGGTACGTAGGCCTCCAAAAATTTTGGGGTGAACATGCCGCATTATCTGCATAATACAGGCATTTCCAAATGGCCTCAAACCGCTTCCGTGTCATGACCATACTGTAAAGCGGGGTCTGGTATAGGACGTCCCTGCTCCAGTACTTTCTGACACTTGGTGTTTTGACCAGGCCCATATGCAGCAAGAGGCCCCAAAATGTCCTCATTTATGCTGCACTGACGGCGTACCATTCATTGGACCTGGCCAAAAAAAGAATCCGGGTGGTGAGTGATGAACTGCCTGGCGTACAGATTCGTCTGGGGGGTCGGACTCCTAGTACGAGCGGCATCACCACTCGCACTAGTGCCGGCCACTGGGCCACTATCATGGGGGGAGCGTGGCCTCGCCTGGCGGTGTCTCCGCCGCCGTGCATGGGGCTCATCATCAGTGCTAGATGATGAGGAGGACGATGAAGAAAACAGGAATGTTGGATCTTCATCGTCCTCACTGGCAGATTCGGAGTCGGAGGCAAGAAAAGCATATGCCTCCGCTACCGAAAATGCCTGGCGAGCCATCGCCTTTTTTATACGGTGGCGGGGGGGGGCGGGGGCGGTCGGTGACGGGGGGAGGTATGTACTGTGTGTGTGCTTGGTGTAACTATGTATAACGGTGTGTGATTAGAAATCACACACCATTATATGGGGGGGGGAAATGCTGCAGCCAACAAAAAAAAAATGGGGGGGTAATGCAGCGCCCTGAACCCCTAATAGGGCCCGGGTCACACTGAAAAACTGCAGAAGACCCTTGGGGACCTATTTTTACCCTACCTTTCCCTGGATTGTATTCTTTCCCTGATCTATGGGGGGCTTCTTTTCTTCTGTGGGGGCTCCGATCTCGGCAGAGGGGGGGTCCCGGTCTTCCTCCAGCAGCTCTGACCGCTGACTGAACTCATCCAGCGGCGGGAGCTGCGGGAAGATGCTGTTAACCCCTCCCCTGCCGGCTGCTATTGGCTGGACGATCGTCCAGCCAATAGCAGCTATCCTGGGGGGTGACGAAATCGCCACCTCCCCATAGATACAGTCACCCGATCACCTTGTATCTCCGGGTCAGCGGGTCACACGTGACCCGCATCGTCAGAATAGCCGCAAATTACATGTGTGAATTCACATGCGATTTGCGGCGATTGCCGACATGGGGGGTCTGATGACCCCCCTGGGCATTTGCACGGGATGCCTGTTGAACGATTTCAGCAGGCATCCCGACCCGATCTCTGCCCGGCGCACGGCAGGGACAGGAACTGCCCATGACGTAACTCTACGTCATGGGTCCTTAAGACCCAGGGTGTCGGGACGTAACGTTACGTCATGGGTCCTGAACGGGTTAAAGGGGTATTCCAGGAAAAAATTTTACTTTATGACATCAATAATTTCACCACAAGATCTATGGCGAAACAGAAAAAAAAATATATAATAAAAAAAGAAAAAAATATATATATATATATATATATATATATATATATATATATTTGTGGGACAGAAATGGAGGGAAAAAAAAACATTTTGTAACTTTTAGGACCTTCCATTTCTACCTAGTGTACTTTTTTGGAAAAAATTACACATTCTATGTATTCTGTAGGTCCGTACAGTTGAAATGATATCAAACTTAGGCTTCTTTCACACTGTCCTTGTGACACAACAGAGTGACGTCTGTGGGGGAACCTGGGGAGAATAGCAGGAGGAATAATACATCATGCAATGTTTTTTTCCTCCCGCTACGCCTGTCAAAAAACAACAGCGCCCTACAGACCCCATAATAGTGAATGGCATCTGTTTGGGCCCGTTGTTTCCCATTGTGCCCCGTCAAAAATAATGTCTGTTGAAGCACAAAAAAAAAGGGGCTGACGGACTTTTGCGGCAGTGTGAAAAGGTAGAAAGGTTTGATTTGAAAAAATATATAAATATTTATATGAAAATTATCACGTTTAAAATTGTCCTCTTCTGACCCCTCTAACTTTTTTATTTTTCCGTATATGGGGATGTGTGAGGGCTCATTTTTTCATCACGGGAGTTGTAGTTTAGAAACAGCGAGACTCTAGCTGTTGCTAATTTACAACTTATAGCTTTCCTAGACAGCCAAAGGCTGTCTGGAAATGATGGGGGTCATAGTTTAGCAACAGCTGGAGGCTCCTTATTTGGAAATGCTGGTTTATGGGCATTTTCCCTAAGGGATGGAACCATAAATGTACTAACCAATTTTCCTTATTTTTTTTCTTATAATTTCCGATCAGTGTCTGCTGAGGACTACATGGAAGATCAGCTTTATATATATATATATATATATATATATATATATATATATATATATATATTTTAAAAAATGGTTAACGAAGGCTGGTGGGGGAGTGTTTTTTAGAATAAAAGTTTTTAAAAAGTGTTGTGTTTTTTTTTTGTTTATTTACTTTACAGGCTTAGTATTAGAAGCTGTCTGATAGACGGAATCCATTACTAAGCCAGGGCTTAGCATTAGCCCCCAAAACAGCTAGCACTAATCCCCAATGACTACCCCGGTACCCACCACTACAGGGGTGCAGGGAAGAGTCGGTACCAAAAGGTCTGAAGCATTACAAATGGCGCTCCTGGGCCTAGTCGGTAACAGATTTGCGTTACTTAGGCTGAAGAGGGCCAGTAACAAAGGTCTTCGTCCACCCTGGTAACGTCAGGCTGTGGCTGCTTGGTTGGTATCTGGCTGAGAATGAAAATATGGGGAACCCCCACACATGTTTTGCATAAATAATTTTAAAAAAGCATAGGGTTCCTTCTATTTTTATTCTCAGCCAAATACCAGCCAAGCAGCAACAGCCTGAAGTTACAAGGGTGGGCGAGGACCATTGTTATTGACACTCCAAAGCCTAAATAACGACAGATTGTTACTGCCTAGGCCCAGGAGCACCTTTTTTCACACTCCCGGCCTGTTGTTACCAGCTCTACCTGGATAATTATTGGGAGTTATAGTCTGGAATAATGTGAACCAAAAGCCTGGGACACATAAAAGGAGGACTGGGTTCCGGGCGCTTCCCCTCCTAGTAGAGTACTGAATCTTAGGCAGGCAGATCCATAGAATAAAAAGGGAGTTTATTCGCAACAATAGTTTCGAGTCTTGTGCCAGACTCTTCTTCAGGCATATGACAAGGGGTTCAAACACATACACTTAAAATACCCGGGACCCAAAATGGTTCCGGGTGAAAGGTCACAATGACATTACTCTTAAATTACAAAATATAACATGCAACATAAAAGGTGATAAAAGCATAAGAATATATACATATATAAAAGTTAATATTAGATGGAGTTTGGTATAAAATTTATATGTTTGCCCATTTGGCAGCGCTGGAGACTCCCGATCAGCGGAGGTTAATCACGGCATCAGAAAGAGGCTGATGCGTGACGCTCGCCATAGCGAGTGATGGGGGTGGATAAAATGTAGCGCATAGTAAGCAAAAAGGAGCAAGATGACATAACCTTTGTGAATGAAGGAAATCAAAACAAGGCTATTCACCGGGGACCTGCAGGGAAAAGCAGGGCTTGCTGACAATCCACTATTCCATATTAGGAACGTAATCCTGATGCACGGGAACACTCTAAGTATACCAATCTCAGTATAGGGTGTGCCCCTGAAGACAATAGGAGAGTATAAAAAGAAGACATTACCCTGATGGTAGTGAAGGTGTTTATCCAAGGTGCTGTTGTGGGAGTAAGAGCATCTGATCCTGTATGGGCTCCGCTGTATAGGGTCATGACTAAAAAAGTCTCAATGAGTAAAAAGGGGGGACTTGAACATGGTGGCAATTGATGAATATTGTCTGTAATAGCAACCAGTCCCACAGTGCAGGTTATATATATGTAAAATATAATAACCAATTGTCACGCTACAGGGAACCGTATGCACCAGTCCACAGTGGACTAATAAGTGATAGTAAACAGGGCAACTGTCCTGGAAGTTGGAGATAATGACGATATGGGAAAATGTTGTTATAATAAAGAAAATATATATAAAGGAATATAAATATACCGGTATAGATACAGAGATGGAAATGACTAAATTGGACGGCCGCCGGGGTTTGGATGACAGAGGTGAATGATCGACATCCGAAATTATAGGACTGTTTCAACTATCTCATTTAACCCCTTGGGTGCAACCGTTGACAATTTGTACATCCAATAGATTTCTTTTTTCTTTAAAGTCTCAAAACGCTTAGCACATTCCACTGGAATGTGGTCAATTGGAGTGACCGTGTAAACGTCCTGTTCATCTGGGTGAGTCAGGGCACAGTGTCTTGAGACCCCATGGAGCAGAAACTTTTTCTTGACGTTCTGTCTATGTTTGTTGAAACGGTTTCTGAGAGGTTGTATAGTCCGACCCACATATTGCAAATGGCACTTACATTCCAGGAGATATATAACATAAGAGGAATCACATGTAAGTCTGTATTTGATGTTAAATCTTTCTTGAGTGGTATTGGATACAATTGCCACCATGTTCAAGTCCCCCCTTTTTACTCATTGAGACTTTTTTAGTAATGACCCTATACAGCGGAGCCCATACAGGATCAGATGCTCTTACTCCCACAACAGCACCTTGGATAAACACCTTCACTACCATCAGGGTAATGTCTTCTTTTTATACACTCCTATTGTCTTCAGGGGCACACCCTATACTGAGATCGGTATACTTAGAGTGTTCCCGTGCATCAGGATTACGTTCCTAATATGGAATAGTGGATTGTCAGCAAGCCCTGCTTTTCCCTGCAGGTCCCCGGTGAATAACCTTGTTTTGATTTCCTTCATTCACAAAGGTTATGTCATCTTGCTCCTTTTTGCTTACTATGCGCTACATTGTATCCACCCCCACCACTCAGCCTCATTTTGATTTTCTTCATTCACAAAAGTTTTTGTCTACTATGCGCTACATTTTATCCACCCCCATCACTCGCTATGGCGAGTGTCACGCATCAGCCTCTTTCTGATGCCGTGATTAACCTCCGCTGATCGGGAGTCTCCAGCGCTGCCAAATGGGCAAACATATAAATTTTATACCAAACTCCATCTAATATTAACTTTTATATATGTATATATTCTTATGCTTTTATCACCTTTTATGTTGCATGTTATATTTTGTAATTTAAGAGTAATGTCATTGTGATCTTTCACCCGGAACCATTTTGGGTCCCGGGTATTTTAAGTGTATGTGTTTGAACCCCTTGTCATATGCCTGAAGAAGAGTCTGGCACAAGACTCGAAACTATTGTTGCGAATAAACTCCCTTTTTATTCTATGGATCTGCCTGCCTAAGATTCAGTACTCTACTAGGAGGGGAAGCGCCCGGAACCCAATCCTCCTTTTATGTGTCCCAGGCCTTTGGTTCACATTATTCCAGACTGTATCAGAAATGCTGAGTGACTAGCTCACTCAGAGAGGACTTCAGGAGCTGCTGACCTCATCTTCACCGAGCGATACTACATGCAGATATAGGTGTTGTGCCCTGAGCATGACCACTTCTGGTAAGCCTACCTAATTATCCTAAGGGGCTCACCTGTCTGAACCATCCGCACTAGGAGCGCACCTCTCTTTTTGTCTTTTTCTCTACAATTATTGGGGGTTAGCGCTAGCTCTTTTTGCGGCTAACGCTAAGCCCGCCTTAATAAAGAACTGTGTCTATTGGCACCAATGACAAGGTGAGAGGTAGGTGGAGTGTCAAAGTGACAAAGTAACAGGTAGGTGGAGTGTCTTTAAAAATGATTTCAGGGACTTGGGTCGCAAGCTTAAGGCAAGGACTTCCAAGGTAAAATTTTCTGAAATATTACCTGTACCTTGAGCCACACCAGAGAGGCAACGGGAGATTAGGGAGGTAAACAGGGGGCTCAGAAGCTGGTGTAAGAAGGAGGGGTTTGGGTTCTTGGAGAACTGGGCAGACTTCGCTGTCAGATAAAGGCTCTACAGTAGGGATGGGCTGCACCTCAATGGGGAGGGTGCAGCTGTGCTTGGGGAGAAGATGGCTAGAAGGGTGGAGGAGTGTTTAAACTAGGGACTGGGGGGGAGGGAACCTACAACATAGAGGGGGGAAGATAGTGTAGATAGAGAGGGGGGACTTATTAATGTACCTGGGGGTAGAGCGGAGGGAGGGGTTAGAATAGTTAATAGGGATAGGCTTCATAAGGGGAAAAAACATACACATTAGGCTTCATAGGGGAAAAAACATACATAATTGAATTGCATATTGACTAATAACAGATGTCTGTCCAATAAAACTGACGAACTGGAGTTGATAATGTCTGAGGAGAATTATGACATAGTGGGTATAACAGAGACTTGGTTGGATGATAGCTGTGACTGGGCGGTCAACATACAGGGTTATAGTCTATTCAGGAAGGATGGGACAAAATGAAAAGGGGGAGGGGTTTGTCTTTATGTAAAGTCCAGTCTGAAGGCCGCACTGCGGGTGGATATACAAGAGGGAAACAATAATGTCAATATGAGGTATAAATATATGGAGTATAAATATATGGAGATAAAAAATAAAAAAATTCTAATAGGGGTTTGCTATAAGCCACCAAACATAATGGAAGAGACAGAAGATCAATTACTGAGGCAAATAAACAAGGCAGCAAATCAGAATGATGTGATAATAATGGGGGAGTTAAACTATGCTGATATAAACTTGGAGACTGAGACCTGTGAATCTCATAAAGGAAACAGGTTTCTGACTGTAGCTAAAGACAATTATCTGTCCCAAATGGTGCAGGGCCCGACCAGAGGGGGCGTCCTATTAGAATTAATATTAACCAACAGACCTGAAAGAGTAACTAATGTGCAAGTAGAAGGACGCCTAGGGAATAGTGATCATAATATAATACATTATAACTTGTTCTTCAATAAGAAAATCCCGTGAGGGGCCACAAATACAATGAACTTTAGGAAGGCAAAGTTTGATCAACCCAGAGAAGCCCTTAACAATATAAATAGGATAATGTCCTCAAAAACAAGAATGCTGACACTAAATGGGAGACTTTTAAGAATATTTTAAATTCTCATTGTAAGAGGTTATATACCTTATGGGGGAGATTTATCAAAAACTGTGCAGAGGAAAAGTTGCCAAGTTGCCCTTAGCAACCAATCCGAAGCGCAACCAATCCGCTCGCTTCTTTCATTTTTAACAAGGCCTCTGCAAAACGAAAGAAGCAATTGGATTGGTTGAAATGGGCAACTGGGCAACTTTTCCTCTGCACAGGTTTTGATAAATCTCCCCCTATGGGAATAAAAGGGTCAGGAATAAAATAAAACCAATATGGATGATTAAATATGTTAAAGGGGTACTCCGGTGAAAAACTTTTTTTTTTTTTTAAATCAACTGTTGCCAGAAAGTTAAACAGATTTGTAAATTACTTCTATTAAAAAATCTTAATCCTTCCTGTACTTATTAGCTGCTGAATACTACAGCGGAAATTCTTTTCTTTTTGAAACACAGAACTGTCTGCTGACATCACGAGCACAGTTCTCTCTGCTGACATCTCTGTCCATTTTATGAACTGTCCAGAACAGCAATATGTTTGCTATTGGGATTTCCTTTTACCCTGGACAGTTCCTAAAATGGACATAGATGTCAGCAGAGAGCACTGTGCTCGTGATGTCATCAGACAGCTCTGTGTTTCAAACGGAAAATAATTTCCACTGTAGTATTCAGCAGCTAATAAGCACAGGAAGGATTAAGATTTTTT
Organism: Hyla sarda; assembly: GCF_029499605.1. Lineage (NCBI taxonomy): Eukaryota > Metazoa > Chordata > Amphibia > Anura > Hylidae > Hyla > Hyla sarda. Next base: position 52,508,560 of record NC_079197.1, read on the forward strand.
AATAGAAGTAATTTACAAATCTGTTTAACTTTCTGGCACCAGTTGATTAAAAAAAAAAAGTTTTCACCGGAGTACGCCTTTAAGGGGGAAATAAATAACAAAAATAAAGCATTTAAACTACTAAAACAGGATGGCAGTGAAGAAGCATTAAAAAGCTATAGAGAAAAATGTTAAATATGTAAAAAAACAGATAAAAGCGGCAAGAATAGAGACAAAAGACTCATTGCCAAAGAGAGTAAAAATAAACCCAAATGTTCTTTAACTATACAAAAAGCAAAAAGGTATAAAATGATGAGGATGAAATTATAGACGGGGATCAGGAAAAAGCTAAAATATTAAACAAATTCTTAAAATGAAAATGAAATGCCAGGTGAAATACAGCGAGATAAGGTAAACTCCCCAGTACAGGTCACCTGTCTAACCCAGGAAGATGTACAGTGCCGCCTACAAAAAATCAAAATAGACAAATCACCAGGTTCAGATGGCATTCACCCCCGTGTTCTAAAGGAATTAAGTAATGTAATAGACAGACCCCTATTTTCAATATTCAGGGACTCTATAGTAACAGGGACTGTTCCCCAGGACTGGCGCAGGGCAAATGTGGTGCCAATATTTAAAAAGGGCTCTACAAGAAAGATATAGTGGAGCTGTAGAGGGTTCAAAGATAGGCAACCAGGGTAAATGGGAGGACTAGAGTACCCAGAAAAATTGTCACAATTAGGGTTATTTCTGTATGTAAATTGTTTGAGGGTTGCTATTTTGCTATTTTGAAGTATCTTGATAAAAATAAATGTATGACTCCATATCAGCATGGCTTTATGAGGGATTAGTCCTGTCAAACTAACCTGATCAGCTTATATGAGGAGGTGAGCTCCAGACTGGGCCAGGGGGAATCGCTAGATGTCATATATCTGAATTTTTCCAAAGTATTTGATACGGTGCTATGTAAAAGATTGGTGCATAAAACGAGAAGGGTTGGGCTAGGGGAGAATGTGTGTAAGTGGGTAAGTAGCTGGCTCAGTGATGGGAAACAGAGGGTGGTTATTAATGGTACTTATTCTGATTGGGTGACAGTTATTAGTGGGGTACCGCAGGGGTCCGTCTTGGGTTATATTCTATTTAATATATTTATTAGTGACCTTGTAGAGGGGTTGAATAGTAACGTAGCAATCTTTGCAGATACTAAACTCTATATAGTGGTAAACACTATAGAGAACAATGAACTATGATAAATGGATCTGGTTTGGTTGGAGGTTTGGGCTGGGAAGTGGCAGTTGAGGTTCAACACTGATAAAGGTTATGCACATGGGGAAGAATAATCCAGGCTGGGATTATGTATTAAAATGGGAGAACACTTGGGACAACTGATGTGGTAAAGGACTAAGGAGTCATAGTTAAAGGGGTATTCCAGGTCCCTACCTGCCTCCTCGCTGTCCGATCGCCGAATGACTGCTCAGTGCGTGAGATCCAGGCATGAGCAGTCAATCGGCAGAATCATCGATCACTGGTTTCCTATGAGAAACCAGTGATCAATGATAAAGATCAGTGTGTGCAGTGTTATAGGTCCCTATGGGAGCTATAACACTGCAAAAAAAAAGTGGAAAAAAAAAGTGAATAAAGATAATTTAACCCCTCCTCTATTATAAGTTTGAATCACCCCCCTTTTGCCATAAAAAAAAACCACAGTGTAAATAAAAATAAAAATATATGGTATCGCCGCGTGCGGAAATGTCCAAATTATAAAAATATATAATTAATTAAACCGCTCGGTCAATGGCGTACGTGCCAAAAAATTCCAAAGTCCCAAATAGTGCATTTTTGGTCACTTTTTATATCATTTAAAATGAATAAAAAGCGATCAATAAGTCCTATCAATTCATGGCACCATTAAAAACTTCAGATCACGGCGCAAAAAATTAGCCCTCATACCGCCCCATACACGGAAAAATAAATAAGTTATAGGGGTCAAAAGATGACAATATTAAACGTATAAATTTTCCTGCATGTAGTTATGATTTTTTCCAGAAGTACGACAAAATCAAACCTACATAAGTAGGGTATCATTTTAATCGTATGGACCTACAGAATAAAGATAAGGTGTCATTTTTACCGAAAAATGTACTACGTAGAAACGGAAGCCCCCAAAAGTTACAAAACAGCGTTTTTTTTTTCAATTTTGTCGCACAATTATTTTTTTTTCCGTTTCACCGTAGATTTTTGGGCAAAATGACTGACGTCATTACAAAGTAGAATTGGTGGCGCAAAAAATAAGCAATCATATGGATTTTTAGGTGCAAACTTGAAAGAATTATGGTTTTTTAAAGGCAAGGAGCAAAAAACGAAAATGCAAAAACGGAAAAGACCCCGTTCCTTAACCCCTTAAGGACTCAGGGTTTTTCCGTTTTTGCACTTTCGTTCCTTACCTTTTAAAAATCATAACCCTTTATTTTTTCCACCTAAAAATCCATATTATGGCTTATTTTTTGCAAATAATTCTACTTTGCAGTGAAATTAGTCATTTTACCCAAAAATGCACGGTGAAACGGAAAAAAAAATCATTGTGCGACAAAATCGGAAAAAAAAACGCCATTTTGTAACTTTTGGGGGCTTCCGTTTCTACGCAGTGCATATTTCGGTAAAAATTACACCTTATCCTTATTCTGTAGGTCCATCCGGTTAAAATGATACCCTACTTATATAGGTTTGATTTTGTCGTACTTCTGGAAAAAATCATAACTACATGCAGGAAAATTTATACGTTTAAAAATGTCATCTTCTGACCCCTATAACTTTTTAATTTTTCAATGTACGGGGCGGTATGAGGACTCATTTTTTGCGCTGTGATCTGAAGTTTTTATCGGTATGATTTTTGTTTTGATCTGACTTTTTGATCACTTTTTATTCATTTTTTAATGGTATAAAAAGTGACCAAAATACACTTTTTTGGACTTTGGATTTTTTTGCGCGTACGCCATTGACCGTACGGCTTAATTAATTATATATTTTTATAGTTCGGACATTTACGCACGCGGCGATACCACATATGTTTATTTTTTATTTTTTTTACACTGTTTTATTTTTTTTATGGGAAAAGGGGGGTGATTCAAACTTTTATTAGGGAAGGGGTTAAGGAGAAAGGAGAAAATGGTAAAAGGTAAAAGGAGAAAATGTATACTAATATTTGTAGCCCAATTTCTCTCGAGTAAGCACATACCTCATATGTCCATGTAAAGTGTTCGGCGGGCGCAGTAGAGGGCTCAGAAGCAAAGGAGCGACAAGGGGATTTTGGAGAGTACGTTTTTCTGAAATGATTTTTGGGGGGCATGTTGCATTTAGGAAGCCCCTGTGGGGCCAGAACAGCAAAAAAAAACACATGGCATACCCTTTTGGAAACTAGACCCCTTGAGGAACATAACAAGGAATAAAGTGAGCCTTAATACCCCATAGGTGTTTCACGACTTTAGCATATGTAAAAAAATAAAAATAAAATGTGTTTCCCCCCAAATTTCACATTTTTGCATAGGTTAATAGCCAAAAATACCCCCCAAAATTTGTAACCTCATCTCTTCTGAGTATGGAGGTACCTCATAAGTTGACCTGAAGTGCACTACGGGCGAACTACAATGCTCAGAAGAGAAGGAGTCATATTTGGCTTTTTGGGAGCAAATTTTGCTCGGGGGCATGTCGCATTTAGGAAGCCCCTATGGTGCCAGGACAGCAAAAAAAAAAAAAACACATGACGTACCATTTTGGAAGCTAGACCCCTTGAGGAACGTAACAAGAAATAAAGTGAGCCTTAATACCCCACAGGGGTTTCACGACTTTTGCATATGTAAAAAAAATTCTCACTAAAATGTGTGTTTCCCCCCCAAATTTCACATTTTTGCAAGGGTTAATAGCCGAAAATACCCCCCAAAATTTGTAACTACATCTCTTCTGAGTATGGAGGTACCTCATAAGTTGACCTGAAGTGCGCTACGGGCGAACTACAATGCTCAGAAGAGAAGGAGTCATATTTAGCTTTTTGAGAGCAAATTTTGCTTAGGGGGCTTGTCCCATTTAGGAAGCCCCTATGGTGCCAGGACAGCAAAATAACCCCCACATGGCATACCATTTTGGAAACTAGACCCCTTGAGGAACGTAACAAGGTGTAAAGTGAGCATTTACCCCCCACTGGTGTCTGTCAGATCTTTGGAACAGTGGGCTGTACAAATTTTTTTATTTGCACAGCCCACTGTTCCAAAGATCTGTCAGACACCAGTGGGGTGTAAATTCTCACTACACCCCTCATTACATTCCATGAGGGGTGTAGTTTCCGAAATGGGGTCACATGTGGGGTTTTGTTTTTTTTGCGTTTGTCAAAACCGCTGTAACAATCAGCCACCCCTGTGCAAATCACCTCTCCCTTCTGGGCCTTGTTGTGCACCTCCAGAGCACTTTGCGCCCACATATGGAGTATCTCCGTAGTCGGGAGAAATTGCATTACAAATTTTTTTTTTTTTTCCCTTTTACCTCTTGTCAAAATGAAAAGTATAGGGCAACACCAGCATGTTAGTGTAAAAATTTTATTTTTTTACACTAACATGCTGGTGTAGACCCCAACTTCACCTTTTCATAAGGGGTGAAAGGAGAAAAAGACCCCCAAAATTTGTTAAGCAATTTCTCCCGAGTACGGCGATACCCCATAAGTGGCTCTAAACTGTTGCCTTGAAATACGACAGGGCTCCGAAATGAGAGAGCGCCATGCACATTTGAGGCCTGAATTCCCAAACAGGGTGTCTCCAGCTGTTGCAAAACCCCCAGCATGCTTGGACAGTCAATGGCTGTCCGGCAATACTGGGAGTTGTTTTGCAACAGCTGGAGGCTCCATTTTGGAAAGAGTGGCTTACCAGACGTTTTTCATTTTTATTGGGGAGGGGGGCTGTGTAGGGGTATGTGTATATGTAGTGTTTTTTACTTTTTATTTTGTGGTAGTGTAGTGTTTTTAGGGTACAGTCACACGGGCAGGGGATTACAGCGAGTTTCCCGCTGCGAGTTTGAGCTGCCGCGCAAAATTTGCTGCATCGCTTACTTGCAGCCTGATACTCACCGTAAGCCCCCTGCCCATGTGAATGCACCCTATACATTCACAGGGGGGGGGGACCTCCAGCTATTGCAAAACTACAACTCCCAGCATACACAGTCTATCAGTGCATGCTGGTAGTTATAGTTTTGCAATATCTGGAGGCACACGGGTTGGGAAACACTGAGTTAGGAAACAGACAATGTTTTCCAACCAGTGTGCCTCCAGTTGTTGCAAAACCACAACTCCCAAACATTTTCAGGCATGCTGGAAGTAGTAGTTCGGCAACATCTTTAGAGCCAGATGTTGCCGAACTACAACTCCCAGCATGCTTGGAGTTGTAGTTTTGCAACATCTGGAGGACTACAGTTTGCAGACCACTAATACAGTGGTTTCCAATGTGCCCTTCCAGATGTTGCAAAACTACAACTCCCAGTATGCCAAAACTGTCCAGGCATGCTGGGAGTTGTAGTTCTGCAACATCTGAAGGGCCAGATGCTACAGAACTACAACTCCCAGCATGCCTGGACAGCAAGGGCATGCTGACGATGTGTAGCTTTGCAACATCTGGAAGGGCACAGTGGTCTCCAAACTTTGGACCTCCAGATGTTGCAAAACTGCAACTCCCAGCATGCCCAGACGCCAAGGTCTGTCTGGGTATGCTGGGAGTTGTAGTATACAGGGTCCCAATACAGCAATGCATGTCGCTTTACGGCGACGTGCATTGTTGTAAAGGGCCCGACCGCGGCTGAAGACGAACTCACCTGTCGCCGCCGCCGTCTTCATCGCCGGGATCCGGGTCTTCAGGGACGAGGTAAGTACCGGGGCCAGGCCCAAGCACTCCCCCGTCCCCCGCTGCATCCTCCGGTCTTCCTCCCGTCCTCTCCGGACTTCCAGGGGTCGAGCAGGGCGGGAGGAAGTAACTGCCCCCCCCCTGCGATTGGTCGGTTAGCTAACCGACGGATCCCAGGGGATAGGAGGAGGTGGCAGGCTTGCCACCTCGCTCCTATACTTTAGCATGGTCCTGGCTGTCCGTGACAACCGGGATCATGCAAAATTAACGGGTGGTCGGGTCCCAGAGACCCGATCAGCCTGGTATCACCACAGATCGCAAGGGCGATTTCCCTCGTGATTTGCGGCGATCGCCGACATGGGGGGCCTACATGGCCCCCCTCGGCGTTTGCCCTGGCTGCCTGCTGAAGTATTTCAGCAGGCATCCGCTTCCGATCTCTGCCCGGCGCGCGGCAGGGACCGGAAAACGCCAGGACATACGGGGACGTCCTGGGTCCTTAAAGCCCAGGGTGTGGGGACGTCCCCGTATGTCCTGGGTCCTTAAGAGGTTAATAGTAAATTAAGCTGTAGTGACCAGTGTCGGGCAGCTGCTGCCAAGGCAAATAAAATCATGGGGTGCATCAATAGATGCCCACGCCAAGGAAATAATTCTACCACTGTACAAATCACTAGTCAGACCACACATAGAATACTGTGTACAGTACTGGGCACCAGTGTACAAGAAAGATATAGTGGAGCTGGAGAGGGTTCAAAGACGGGCAACCAGAGTAATATGGGGAATGGGAGGTCTACAGTACCCAGAAAGATTTTCAGGATTAGGGTTATTTAGTTTAGAAAAAAGAAGGCTTAGGGGAGACCTAATACCTATGTATAAATATATCAGGGGACAGTACAGAGATCTCTCCCATGATCTATTTATACCCAGGACTGTAACCATAACAAGGGAGCATCCTCTACGTCTTGAGGAAAGAAGGTTTCTACACCAGCATAGACGGGTTCTTTACTGTAGGAGCGTGAGACTATGGAACTCTCTCCCAGAGGAGGTGGTCATGGTGAACTCTGTAATAGAGTTCAAAAGGGGCCTGGATGCATTTTTTGAGAATAATAACATAGCGGGTTATTTATACTAGATTTATAGTGACAGAATGTTTATCCAGGGATTTATTCTGTCTGCCATATTTGGAGTCGGGAAGGAATTTTTACCTCTAGTATGAGGGTTTTTGACTTCCTCTGGATCAACTCAGTAGTGACTCATTAGGGTTATAGGTTGAACTTGATGGACTCTAGTCTTTTTTCAACCTTATGAACTATGTTACTATGTATACTAACTATGTCTATCAGACAGCTTCCACTACTAAGCCTGTAAAGTAAAGAAAAGAAAAAAAAAAACACTTTGCAAAAAACACTCCCACACAAGCCCTTGTTAACTATTTTATAAATTTTAAACAAAGAAAAATGCTGGTCATTGACATAGTCCACCGATTCTGAATAAGTCCTCTGCATGCACGGATCTGAAATGAGAAGGGAAAAAAACACAGAAAATTGGTTAGTACATTTATGGTGCCCTCCATTAGGGATAATGCCCATACACCAGCTTCTCCAAACAGTGAACCTCTGGCTGTCTGGGAAAGATATAACTTGTAATTTAGCAATAGCTGGAGTCTAAATAGCTGTTTCTAAACTACAGGGTGGGCCATTTATATGGATACTCCTTAATAAAATGGGAATGGTTGGAGAAATTTGTGGCACATGTATATGTGATGAGGGAAAGTTTTTAAGATGGGTGGTGACCATGGCGGCCATTTTGAAGTCGGCCATTTTGAATCCAACTTTTGTTTTTTCAATAGGAAGAGGGTCATGTGATACATCAAACTTATTGTGAATTTCACAAGAAAAACAATGATGTGCTTGGTTTTAATGTAACTTTATTCTTTTATGAGTTATTTACAAGTTTCTGAACACTTATAAAATGTGTTCAATATGCTGCCCATTGTGTTGGATTGTCAATGCAACCCTCTTCTCCCACTCTTCACACACTGATAGCAACACCGCAGGAGAAATGCTAGCACAGGCTTCCAGTATCCGTAGTTTCAGGTGCTGCACATCTCGTATCTTCACAGCATAGACAATTGCCTTCAGATGACCCCAAAGATAAAAGTCTAAGGGGGTCAGATCAGGAGACCTTGGGGGCATTCAACTGGCGCCCCCAATCCACTTTCCAGGAAACTGTTCATCTAGGAATGCTTGGACCTGGCACATTCCCTGAGTTTTTCCAGCAAGATGGTGCACCACCACATTATGGGTGTCAGGTCCGAGCATTCCTAGATGAACAGTTTCCTGGAAAGTGGATTGGTTGTCGTGGGCCAGATGAATAGCCCCCAAGGTCTCCCGATCTGACCCCCTTAGACTTTTATCTTTGGGGTCATCTGAAGGCAAATTTCTATGCTGTGAAGAGACGAGATGTGCAGCACCTGAAACTACGGATACTGGAAGCCTGTACTAGCATTTCTCCTGCGGTGTTGCTATCAGTGTATGAAGAGTGGGAGAAGAGGGTTGCATTGACAATCTAACACAATGGGCAGCACATTGAACACATTTTATAAGTGGTCAGAAACTTGTAAATAACTCATGAAAGAATAAAGTTATGTTAAAACCAAGCACATCATTGTTTTTCTTGTGAAATTCCCAATAAGTTTGATGTGTCACATGACCCTCTTGATATTGAAAAAACTAAAGTTGGATTCAAAATGGCCGACTTCAAAATGGCCACCATAGTCACCACCCATCTTGAAAAGTTTCCCCCCTCACATATACTAATGTGTCACAAACAGGAAGTTAATATCACCAACCATTCCCATTTTGTTAAGGTGTATCCATAAAAATGGCCCAACCTGTAGTTTAGCAACAGCTGGAGGCACTCTGTTCCTAAACTACAACTCCCGTCATGGGAGTTGTAGTTTAGCAACAGTTGGAGGCACCCCATTTCTAAACTACAACTTCTACAACCCGCCCGCTAGCTGTTGCAAAACTACAACTCCCAGCATGCCCTAACAGTGAGGGGTATTGTAGTCGCAATGGCTAGCGGGCCGGTGGAAGTGGCAGGCGGGTGGCCGGGTTGCGGAGCCGGCAGGTTCCCAGGAATGTGAATCTACACTGTCATTTCATATGTCCTGGGCGGTGCGTGATTGGCCGATTGGCCTCGGCCAATTACGGCACTGCCCGGGAAATATGAAATTACAGTGTAGTTTAGAATTTCTGGGAGCCGGTTGTCTCAGCTGCCCCGGCCCCTCATCTCCACCCTCCACTCATGTCCCCCCCCTCTCCGCTAATGTCCCTCGCCGCTCCCCCCTTCGCTCATGTCCCCCGCTGCTCTCCCCCCCTCTCCCCCTCAGCTCATGTCTCTCTCCGCTCTCCACATCTACCACCTGCCAGCTACCTGAGCTGTTACAGGACTTCAACTCCCAGCATGCCTTTTCAGTGAGGACATGCTGAGAGTTGTAGTTGCAACAGCTGCTAGTTGCGGGCGGGTGGCCGAGGAGTGGAGCCAGGTGTCTCCCCGATATATGAAACTACACTGCAATTTCATATTTCCCAGCATGAGCTGTGATTGGCTGGTCGTCTCGGCCAATCACAGCCCAGGCCGGGAAATATGAAATTACAGTGTAGTTTCATATATCTGGGAGCCTGTCAGCTCTGCTGCCCCAGCCGCTCATCTGTCCCCTGCCGCCTCTGCTCATCTGTCCCCCGCCGCTCATCTGTCCCCCGTCGCTCATCTGTCCCTCGCCACCACCACTCATCTGTCCCCCGCCGGTGCCACGCATCTGTCCCACACCGCCGTCCCTCATTTCCCCCCGCCGTCGCCCATCTGTCCCCCGTCACCGCATCTCAACTGTCCCCCACCGCCGCTCATCTTCCCCGCACCGCCGCTCATCTTCCCCCACCGCTGCTCATCTCTCCTACGCCGCCGCCACCCATCTCTCCCCCGCCGCCCATCTATCCCCCGCCGCCGCTCATCTCTCTCTTGCCGCCGCGGCTTATCGCTCCCCTGCCGCTACCGCTCATCTTCCCTCCGCCGCCGCCGCCCATCTCCCCCCTGCCGCTGCTCATCTCTCCCCGCTGTAGCTCATCTCTCTCACCGCGGGGAGAGATGTGCGGTGGCAGAGGAGAGATCAGCGGTGGCGGCGACGGGGGAGAGATGGGTGGAGGAAAGATGAGTGTGGGGGGGGGGAGATGAGTGGTGGCGACTTTTTTGCTCATGTACAGCAATTTTTTACTCCAGGTCAGACCTGGAGCAGACTTGCGACTTTTTGAAGGGGGTTTGCAACTTTTTTTTTGCCTACGTAAATACCTGACCACTGCAAAAGGGAAAACTGAAATTTCCTTAGGTAAGGCTGTTTGTAACTTTTTGCTTACCCACAGAAGGTTGATTTGTAAAAAAAAAAAAAAAAAGGCTCTAAATACCTTGATAAATGTTATGCCGAGCGCTCCGGGTCCCTGCTCCTCCCCGGAGCGCTCACGGCGTCTCTCTCCATGCAGCGCCCCGGTCAGACCCGCTGACCGGGAGCGCTGCACTAACATTGCCGGCGGGAATGCGATTCGCGAATCGCATCCCAAGTCACTTACCCGTCCCGGTCCCCGGCTGTCATGTGCTGGCGCGCGCTGCTCCGCTCTCTAGGGCCAGCTCTCTGAGGCTTAAAGGGCCAGTGCACCAATGATTGGTGCCTGGCCCAATTAGCCTGATTAGCTTCCACCTGCTCCCTGGCTATATCACCTCACTTCCCATGCACTCCCTTGCCGGATCTTGTTGCCTTGTGCCAGTGAAAGTGTTTAGTGTTGTCCAAGCCTGTGTTACCTGATCTCCTGCTATCCATATTGACTACGAACCTTGCCGCCTGCCCCGACCTTCTGCTACGTCTGACCTTGCCTCTGCCTAGTCCTTCTGTCCCACGCCTTCTCAGCAGTCAGCGAGGTTGAGCCGTTACTAGTGGATACGACCTGGTTGCTACCGCCGCAGCAAGACCATCCCGCTTTGCGGCGGGCTCTGGTGAACACCAGTAGCCACTTAGAACCGGTCTACCGGCACGGTCCATGCCAATCCCTCGCTGACACAGTGGATCCACAACCTGTAAGCCGAATCGTGACAGTAGATCCGGCCATGGATCCCGCTGAGGTGCCGCTGCCAAGTCTCGCTGACCTTACCACGGTGGTCGCTCAGCAATCGCAGCAAATTGCCCAACAAGGACAGCAGCTGTCACAGTTGACCGCCACGTTACAGCAACTTCTGCCACTGCTACAGCAGCAACCATCTCCTCCGCCAGCTCCTGCACCACCTCCGCAGCGAGTGGCCGCTCCTAGCCTCCGCTTGTCCCTGCCGGACAAATTTGATGTGGACTCTAGACTCTGCCGTGGATTTTTGTCTCAATGTTCCCTGCATATGGAGATGTTGTCGGACCTATCTCCTACAGAACGGTCTAAGGTGGCGTTCGTAGTGAGCCTTCTTTCTGGAAAGGCCTTGTCTTGGGCCACACTGCTCTGGGACCGCAATGATCCTGCCACAGCCACAGTCCAGTCCTTCTTCGCTGAAGTCCGTAGTGTCTTCGAGGAACCGGCCCGAGCTTCTTCTGCCGAGACTGCCCTGCTGAACCTGGTCCAGGGTAATTCTTCAGTAGGCGAGTACGCCATCCAATTTCGTACTCTCGCTTCTGAATTATCTTGGAATAACGAGGCTCTCTGCGCGACCTTTAAAAAAGGCCTATCCAGTAACATCAAGGATGTGCTGGCCGCACGAGAGATTCCTGCCAACCTGCAAGAACTTATCCATTTGGCCACCAGCATTGACATGCATTTTTCTGAGAGACACCAGGAGCTCCGCCAGGAAAAAGACCTAGATCTCTGGGCACCTCTACCACAGTATCCTTTGCAATCTACGCCTGGGCCTCCCGCCGAGGAGGCCATGCAAGTGGATCGGTCTCGCCTGACCCAGGAAGAGAGGAATCGCCGTAGGGAAGAAAATCTTTGTCTGTACTGTGCCAGTACTGAACATTTCTTGGTGGATTGCCCTATTCGCCCTCCACGTCTAGGAAACGCACGCACGCACCCAGCTCACGTGGGTGTGGCGTCTCTTGGTTCGAAGTCTGCTTCTCCACGTCTCACGGTGCTCGTGCGGATTTCTCCTTCTGCCAACTCCTCCCTCTCAGCCGTGGCCTGCTTGGACTCTGGTGCCTCTGGGAATTTTATTCTGGATTCTTTGGTGAATAAGTTCTGCATCCCGGTGACCCGTCTCGTCAAGCCGTTCTACATTTCCGCGGTCAACGGAGTTAGATTGGATTGCACCGTGCGTTACCGCACAAAACCCCTCTTAATGTGCATTGGACCCCATCACGAAATGATTGAATTTTTCGTCCTTCCCAACTGCACCTCTGAGGTCCTCCTCGGTCTGCCATGGCTCCAGCTTCATTCTCCCACCCTTGACTGGACCACCGGGGAGATCAAGAACTGGGACTCTGCTTGCCACAAGAAATGCCTCTCCCCCCCTCCCAGTCCCGTCAGACAAGCCTCAGTGCCTCGTCCTACACCTGGTCCCCCCAAGGCTTATCAGGTCTGTGCCTTGCCTCCTCATGGCCCCCTGCCCCGTGCCAAGCTTCACCCTCAGCCCTCCCTCCCCATTCCCACTCCTGCTGTACTGCCTGCCTTTGAGGAAACCCTACAATCACTCCCGGTGTCCTCATCCCATGTGAAGCAGTTGCCGGACAAAGAAAGGGGGAGACCTAAGGGGGGGGTACTGTTACACCGAGTGCTCCGGGTCCCTGCTCCTCCCCGGAGCGCTCACGGCATCTCTCTCCCTGCAGTGCCCCGGTCAGACCCGCTGACCGGGAGCGCTGCACTAACATTGCCGGCAGGGATGCGATTCGCATAGCGGGACGCGCCCGCTCGCGAACCGCATCCCAAGCTACTTACCCGTCCCGGTCCCCGGCTGTCATGTGCTGGCGCGCGCGGCTCCGCTCTCTAAGGCGGGCGCGCGCCAGCTCTCTGAGACTTAAAGGGCCAGTGCACCAATGATTGGTGCCTGGCTCAATTAGCCTGATTAGCTTCCACCTGCTCCCTGGCTATATCACCTCACTTCCCATGCACTCCCTTGCCGGACCTTGTTGCCTTGTGCCAGTGAAAGCATTTAGTGTTGTCCAAGCCTGTGTTACCTGATCTCCTGCTATCCATATTGACTACGAACCTTGCTGCCTGCCCCGACCTTCTGCTACGTCTGACCTTGCCTCTGCCTAGTCCTTCTGTCCCACGCCTTCTCAGCAGTCAGCGAGGTTGAGCCGTTACTAGTGGATACGACCTGGTTGCTACCACCGCAGCAAGACAATCCCACTTTGCGGCGGGCTCTGGTGAACACCAGTAGCCACTTAGAACCGGTCCACCGGCACGGTCCACGCCAATCCCTCGCTGACACAGTGGATCCACAACCTGTAAGCCGAATCGTGACAATAAATGTCCTTTACTGTGCTAAATTATTTGAAACAGTGCATTGTAAGCTTTTTATGTTTAAAAAAAACATACTGTTCAATAAAATTTGAATTGTACTCTTAATTATTGATAACATGAGAATTATGCTGACTGTTATTTACATTAATGATTTAGGTAAATGAGAAAAATATCATTTGCATAATAATTTAGATCAGGGTGTACTATTTATATGTATTAATTGATTTATTTCTTAAGAATTTATAATGGAATCAACTCATACCACATAAGTAGATGCTTATTCATTTCATTTTCCTGTGCTTGATTGACCTGAAATGAACAGAAATAACGCAATAATAGGAAATTTTATTATGAAACAAACTTGAAGAGTCTTACATCAGAGATCATTCCTGCATGGCTGTGTACTACGCCCTTTGAACTCATTTGTTCATAAACTTTAGTAATGTCAGAAAACATTCAGACCCTATTCTTCTTTAACCCCTTAAGGACGCAGGGTTTTTCCTAAATATCATAACGCTTTTGCACATAAAATTGCATATGATGGCTTATTGTTTGCGCCACCAATGCTACTTTGCAGTGACATTAGTTATTTTACCAAAAAATCCATGGTGAAACAGAAAAAAAAATTCATTGTGCGACAAAATTGAAGAAATTTTTTGGGGGCTTCCGTTTCTACGCAGTGCATTTTTAGGTAAAAATAACACCTTATCTTTGTTCTGTAGGTCCATACAGTTAAAATGATACCCTACTTATATAGGTTGGATATTGTCGTACTTTGTAAAAAAAATCATAACTACATGCAGGAACATTTATATGTTAAAAATTCTCATCTTCTAACCCCTATAACTTTTTTATTTTTCTGCGTACAGGCCGGTCTGAGGACTCATTTTTTGCGCCGTGTTCTGAAGTTTTTATCAGTATCATTTTTGTATTGATCGGACTTTTTTATCACTTTTTATTTATTTTTTCATGATATAAAAAGTGACCAAAAATAAGCCTTTTTGAACTTTGACAGTGCAATTTAATTAACAATATATTTTTATAGTTCGGACATTTCAGCACATGGCGATACCACATTTGTTTATTTTTATTTACAGAGTTTTTTTAATGGGAAAAGGGGGGTGATTTAAACTTTTATTAGGGAAGGGGTTAACTTTTTTTTGTCAGTGCTATAGCTCCCATAGGGAGCTATAGCACTGCACACACTGATCTCTTATGCTGATCCCTGCAAAGCCATAGCTTTGCATGGATCAGCGAGATAGGGGCTCGTTTGCTCAAGCCTGTAGCTCAGGCTTGGAGCAATCAAACCCCGATCGGACGACGCGGATACAGTTAAGGGGACCTCCGCTCGCGTCCTAGCTGATCGGGACATCCCGATTTTATCGCGATGTCCCGATCAGCCCGACTGAGCTGCCGGGAAGCGTTTACTTTCACTTTTAGACGCGGCGGTCAACTTTGAACGCCACGTCTGAAGGGATAATAGCGCTTGTCACAACGATCGGTGCCGCGCTGTTAGCCCAGGGTCCCGACTATGAATAGCAGCTTGGACCGACCCGGTGTGATGCAGGGTCACGACGTGACCCCGTTTTAAACACTGGGACTGGGCGTAGGGTGCACAGGTACACTCTATGTCCTTAAGAGGTTAATATCAAATAATTTTTAATGTTTATGCCTTAAGGGAGTTCAGTGCATCTGAGCTCAACAAGGCTGTCCTGTCTCACACTGACAAATTCTGTTCTTATGTAATGTTTGGGCATATGAACATCATAGAGAATCCACAGGTGATACGCGGTAACCCATGGCAACTAGCTTGTGTGAAAAAACAGATATGCATGAAGTATCACTTTTTGTTGGCAGGTGGTTGGGAATAGCAACAGATTTTGCAAGTGAAGAAGCAATGGATTTTTCCAAGCATTCCACATATTCACCCTTATGGGAGTTGCAACATGATAGTGTCTCAAAATAGTGGGGAAGAAATTGTTTTCTAATGAAAAGGCAAAAAAAAACAACAAAAACCCAAACATGTTGGTTTGTGTATGTATCAGCCTGGCTAGTAGTAGCAGCAGCAAGGGTGATGGACTGGTAGTATTTGTAACCAGCACACAACAGGCTGTAGTGGACTGGTTGTAGTTGTAGCAGTCCGCAGATTGTACATTAGGTATTAATGGACTAGTTATAGTTGTAGTAGTCAGCAGACAGCAGGCAGTGGTGGACTGGTGGAAGTTGCAGTAACCAACAGACAGCAGGCAGTAATGGACTGTTTGGAGTTGTAGCCAGTAAATAGCAGGAGTAGTGGTAGTACTGTCTAATCCGTGACATCTGGCACAGAAGTTCCTCACCATGCCTTGTTCATTTTAACCTGTTCAGGATGTAGGGCATATGCATACGCCCTGTATCCCGAGTCCTTAAGGACGTAGGGCTTATGGACACGTCCGTTGAAATTCCGGTCCCCGCTGCTAGGCGGTTTGGGACCGGACCGGGATTCCTGCTGAAATCATTCAGCAGACATCCCGACACATCGCCAAGGGGGATCCTGAGACCCCCCCCCCCCCTCATGTCGGCGATTGGAGAAAATCGCATGTCAATTCAGACATGCGATTTTCTCCTATTCCGGGCTGATCGGGTCTCTGGTGATCCGATCACCACGAAAATAGGGATGATCGGAGCTGTCATTGACAGCCCTGATCATCCTGAGAGATCGGAGCGAGGTTGCAGCGCTGCAATTTCCTCCTATCCCCTGCAATTAGTCAGAAATGAGTTCTGACCAATAGCAGTGCACGACAGGGGGTTGTCATGGAAACCCCCTGCTCTGCCAACCCCTGGATGTTGTACAGAACAGGGGGAGAAGATGGTGGCCGGTACCTGGAAAGAAGATGCCGTGGGGACCGCCGATCATCGGTGGAGACAGCGGAGATCAGTGGCGCAGGTGGGGAAGGACGGTGGGGGGGGATAAGAAAGGTGGCAGTAAAGCGATCTTTACTGCTGCCCTTCTAGTGGTTGCCAAACTGCAACTCCCAGCATGCCTAGACAGCCAAAGGCTGCCTGGGCATGCTGTGAGTTGTAGTTTTGCAACATCTGGAGGGTCACAGTTTCACTATTACAGTGGGGCCCAAACGGTAGCCCTCCAGATGTTGCCAAACTACAACTCTCTGCATGCCTAAACTGCCCAGGCATGCTGGGAGTTGTAGTTTTGTAACATCTGTCCCTCCAGATTTTGCAATTTTCATGAAAATTTTGAAAATTGCTGCTATTCTTTGAAGCCCTCTAATTTTTTCAAAAAGTACAAATATGTTCATTTTATTATGCCAACATAAAGTAGACAGATTGTATTTGTGAATGAATATAAAATGTATTTGGAATATCAATTTTCCTTACAAGCAGAGAGCTTCAAAGTTGGAAAACTGCAACATTTTCATGAAAGAAAGGATGCAAGTAACGACAAGAATTTACCACTAACATAAAGTAGAATATGTCACGAAAAAACTATCTCAGAATCAGAATAATCGGTAAAAGCATCCCAGAGTTATTAATGCATAAAGTGACAGTGGTCAGAATTGCAAAAAAGGGCTGCGTCCTTAAAGTGAAAATGATCTGCGTCCTTAAGGGGTTAACAAATGTAAGTTTTTCTATGTTACAATCTTGTTCCATTAGGGATGATGCCGTCGCCAGCTTTGCTATCAGCTAAAAACTCTCTCTAATGCTACACTGGAGGGTGGACAAGACAGAAAACCCATGGCAAACTGGGCAAGTTCTGGCCAATGGTCTAGTCTGGTGACCCAGAAGACCAAGGAATCTGGGCTCGTAAGGTCTTTCAGAGAAACAGCATAGCTTACGTATGCATTAACCTGGTTGTTCAGGTGGTGGTGATGATGATTCCTGTCAGGGTGGCTGTGTAGCTTCTCTGTATAAAAATCCAATTTGTCCATCTCAAAAAGCAAAAAAATAAATAAAACAAAATCTCGCATATTCAGGATCTAAGGGAATGGCTATCCAGTACTCATCTCAATCATCATCACTGTCATCTTGTGTCGGTTCCTTGTCCACTATACCTTTAACAGATTTAATTTCTAAAGAGGTCACACTTCCTCATTCTCCTCATCCAACTCATCCATTCAAGAATAACATCAATACTACTGCTTGCAAAATGTGAACTTTAATCCATCTCTCTGCTCAATCATGACCCTGTTTAAAAGGAATATTAGCAGAATAACATTGCTAGAGTGAGCGAACTTTTAAAAAGTTTGATTTTCCAGCCTTTCGCAAAATGTTCTATTCTGGCCAAACAAGTTTGTCGCAAATCAGCAGTGAAATAAGCCCCTAAACACATGTATTATACTGCCTAAGAGCTCTAAAGCCCTGTATATCACTGCTAGGAATGTATTCAACTAGTTTTAAAGTGGTTTGAAGTTGTTGTTTAATGCGCTTGCAGATTTTTTGGGCTTATTAACACTAAAATAAAGCCACATAAAGTATTCCTGGTTGTTCGCAGATGCCTGCCAGTGTAACAATGCAGACATCGGTGGATGCAATGGCTTTTTCCAAGCATCGCAAACATTATCACTTTTTGGGAGTAGCAAGGGTCAGGCTTGTTGGTTCTCCATTTCGTACTGCCAATGTTGATCATCATCATCCTCATCGTCATTCCTTATCATCATCACTGTCACCTTGTGTAGGCTCATTGGGGGAGATTTATCAAAGGATTTAGACTGGTTTTCTTGTCTAAATTTGTCGCACAGAAAGTCGCAGTCTAAATCTGTGCGACTTTTCTGCGACTTTTGCTCTAGAGGATTTTTAGAACATGATGCATGCAAGTCTATTTTAGACTGAAATGCATTGAAAAATGCATTGGTGCTGAATTTATCAAAAGCGACTTTTCAGCGACAAGTCGCATAGGCTGAAAGTACGCCGAAATGTCAGACCATGTTGGAGCAGGTTTAAATATAGACTAAAGCATAGATCATGCAGTCTGTGCACAGAATTTATCAAGAGCAGTGCGCCATTTGATAAATTAGGTGCACAATAGATCAGACTAACCCTCTGTAGTTTGGTCTATATTGATGCGGGACGTAGACAACTTTGATAAATATCCCCCATTGTCTGCAATCCCTTCAACAGATTCCATCTCCAAATCCTCCTCCTCAGTTCTCACTTCCTTATCCACCGACATGATTTAGCTCGTGTACCATACAGGGAGAGTGTCTCATGTCTCCTAGAAGCAGTGCTTTCACAATGTTTGTGCCATTATCAACGACCACATTTCCCAATTTCAGATCACAAGCAGAGAGCTAGTGTGTAAGTTCAGACGGGGCAGCAGCTTCTCCGCTGTGTGGTTTTTCTCACCATGTCTTAGCAGATGTAAAACAGCATGGCAGCACTTGATTTTGCACTGATGAAAGAAGGGGGAGGGGGGAGGGAAAAGTGTAAGGTAAGCCCTTCCCTGTGGGGGGATGCTAGTTGTTCATGGAGGACGACCTGTATGAAGAGGTGTATAGGCAGCTTGTGTCAGAAGTTAAACTGGATCAGCGCAACCTTGGAGGTGTCACAACAAATTCATGGCGTTGTTGCGGCAGAGCATCATTCTGTAGGATGTTGATGTTGAACCATCATTTAGACATGTATTTTCCCTGGCCTTAGCTATTATCTGTGGCATGCACTGTGCTGCACACCGACAACTGCATGGAGTGTCCCATCCTCTCCACCACATGATTGTGTAAAGCAGGGGCATTATTTTCTTCGGAAAATAATGGTGAATAGGTATGCGCCACCTGGGCTGGGCATACCCCATTAGTTGCCTAACAGCCGGTATGGGAGCACCTGCGCCATTTACAACTTAGCGAGGTGCGAATTAAGGCATACTACAACAGGGTGACTAGGTGAATACTGTAGTCTGTAGAATATAGATTCCTCAATAGATAACTGATGGGATTGAGGTGGAGGACACGACACTGATGAGGACAACACAGAGAATCCAAGGCCTGTGGATGAAGCCTGGCTGCTAGACAGTTGAGAGGGATCTGGAGGAACAACAGCAAGGTTTCTTCACATTGTGGGCCATCTCGACTATCACACGTGGCCTTGTAATGCTGCTCCATGTGCCTGCGTAGTGACCTAGTTCCTGTATTCATACCCTGCCCATGGCTTACTTTCTGTTTGCAGAGACCGCACAGTGCCACGTTTTCTGCATGTGGTAGCAAAACACCTAACCTATACACGAAAAGAGACAAAGAGAAATAAAACAGGAAAGAGAAACAAAATACACCTTTTAGTTGCCTGCATTTTCTGGGTTTAATAAAAATTTGTTTACGAATGAACTTTAGCAGTTCCTCCCCTGTGTGACTCCGTTCTCCAAGGCAAACCATGTGAAGAACAGCTTGACACCGCCGTGCCCTACACACATGGTACGATGAAGGGCCACCGAGATTTGGACGTGCAGTGGGGGCCGAGGACACGGTGGAGGATGAGGAGGCGGCGTCGCACACTGTAACAGGACCAACTGCCTGGGAGCGAGAGCGTGGAGGAGGAAGCGGTGTGACCTGTCCAAGTTGCTGTTGTGGCTGTGCAGGAACCACATTTACCCAGTGGGCCATAACAGACAGGTATTGTCCCTGCCCGTAGTTACAGCTCCAAACGTCGGCGCTGCCGTGCACTTTTGAACACACCGACAGGCTCAAGGACTGGCCCACCTTCTCTTGTACAAACTTATGCAGGGCTGGTACTGCCTTCTTCGCAAAGAAATGACGGCTAGGGACCCTCCACCTCGGCTCGGCACAAGCCATCAATTCTCTGAAAGGTGCAGAGTCCACTACATGAAAAGAGAGGGACTGCAACACCAGCAACGTGGACAGGAGCACATTCAACTTCTGTGCCATTGGATGAGTGGGTGCATACTGTTGTCACTTGGACATGGCTTCACTCCTGCTGCCACTCGCCCCAAGTTTGCTGCCAACTCTGCCTGAAGTATTTAGGCCTCTGCCACTCATCTGTGCTTGTCCTAGCACTTCTCTGCCTGACATACTTAGTGCGGTTATGAGGGTATTACAATACGCTACACTACTCTTTAAACAGTATTTGGCTAGAACAGCAGCAGGTGATTACTTACGGCTGTCCTTTCACAGTATGTACTATTGTTTGGACTTTGACAGTATGGAGCACCTTGACAGATTAACAGGTACTAAATGGTACAATACTTGGATGCACCTATGCAGTATGCACAGATGAGGGAAGTAATATGTGCAACTATATGCAGAAAAGACTCTGTATTTTTTTAAAACACCAGCCGGTGAATACTATTGTTTTTTCTTTGACAGTATGGAGCACCTGGACAGATTAATAGGTACTAAATGGTACAATACTTGGATGTACCTATGCGGTATGCATTGTTGAGGGCAGTAATATGCGCAACTATAGGCAGAAAAAGCTCTGTATTTTTTTAAAACACCAGCCGGTGAATACTATTGTTTGGACTTTGACAATATAGAGCACCTTGACAGATTAACAGGTACTAAATGGTACAATACTTGGAGGTACCTATGCGGTATGCACAGATGAGGGCAATAATATGCGCAACTATACGCAGAAAAAATAAGTATTTTTTAAAAACACCAGCAGGGGATTACTTTTGCCAGAAGTCAGGACTTTCCCTGTATCTAGACTTGTTACAGATACAGAATAGTAGACTGCTTTGATGTAGGCATGTGTTATGCACGTATGAGGGCAGACAAATGCACTACATACCGCTGAAAAAGATCGTATTTGTGAACAGCAGCAGGACCCAACAGTGCAGCACCACAATAAAAAAAAAATACAGGGATTAAACCCTACATTGCACTCTGTCACACAATTCTGAGCAGCAGATGATTTCTGGAGCAAAAAAAAAAATACTGAATTGCGCTGAAAAATGAGGTGGTAAGATGGTTGATAAAGTTCAGGCAGCTTGTTGATCTGTATGAGGCAGCTGGCAGCTATCTGCCCCTCTCTGCTGCAATGCTCAATAACGTGAATAGGAGGTTTAGCTATCAATGATCCTTCTCAGTTTGAACAGCAAAGCACTCTGCACTCCTGTCTTTCCCCAATGCTGATGTGACTAGCAGTTGCAGTGTAATGCTGTGGTATAAGCTAGTCAGACACACGCAGTCCCGTTCTCTCTATCTCTGAGTGCATAGACGAAATGAAGAGAGGAAAGATGGCTGCCGATTATATAGGGCTTTGATATCACAGGGGTCAATGAATGCTGATAGGCTGCATCTCACATGTGATTCAGGGTCATCCCGCCTACCTTCATTCCCGCTGCTGTTTCCCACCCTCCTATAATCCCCTGCCCCATGTACTCACACGTGAATCCACCATTTTCCAATAGCCTGGTACGCTGTAAAATTAAGTTTAATGAAGCGATTTGCGCGATCGAATCGCTGCAATATTCGCATTCGTTGCAAATCAAATTTTTAATGAAATTTGTAACGAATTCGGGTTCGTCAACTTCGATTAGCTCATCTCTAGTTATTATCCCCCTTATCATCATCCCCCTCGTCATCATCCCCCTCGTCATCATGCCCCCTTCATCATCACCGTCTTTCAATCCCTTCGTCATCATCCAGACCCCCTTTTGTTTTCTACTCACCTCCGCAGTTGTTGCTTTCTCGGGGGGAAGGAAGGATGAGCTGTCCATCTTCACCGGGAGGCCCTCTTTTCCGCTCTGGGCCGGCCACGGACTAGTGATGCTGCATTGAAGACGTGCAGGGAGATCCGTGCGCAGCAGACGTCCGTGACATCCGGGGTATCCCTGCGCAAGAACATCCCTGCGCACTGGTGTCAATGTAGCATCACTAGTTCAGGGCCAGCTCGGAGAAGAAGGCATCCCAGTGAAGAGGGACAGCTCGGAACGACTAACCCTCCCCACTGGATGGTCCCTGCAGCATAGATGGCCGAAGATGGATGGCCTGACCCATCCCCTCACAGCTATGTTAGAAGCTTTTTTTCATTTGTTTTTGTTCACTCGAGTATTAGCCAAGGGGGGTGTTTTCACCATGAAAAATTGTGCTGAAAAACTCGGCTTATACGTATATACGGTAGGTTGCTTTATGTTTGTTTCCATTACTATAGGGCACATCCCAGCGCACTATGTACACAAAAAGGTAAGCACGCATGGTAAGCATGACCTGGCTCATGTGTTTCGCAATTACCCATGAATGCATCAATCTTCGCTCAGCAATGAATGAACCTCAGGTGGTCTTTCAGTTATTGAAAACTGAGGTAGATAGAGGATACATGATTGGGCCATTTGGGGAGCCGCCTTTTGACATGTGGAGAGTGAGTCCACTGGGTTTGGTGATGGGAAAATTCAACAATAAAAACGATTGATATACGACTTGTCCTCGCCCTATTGTTCCACCATTCCCAGCATAAACTCATTGATCCCTTCAGAGGAATTTATGATGACTTATGTATCGGTTGACCAGGCCATGCAAATCATAATACATCTAGGGCCCAACACGTGGTTGGCCAAAGCCGATGTTACGGAAGCATTCAAGTTGTTGCCATTAAAACAAGAGTTATGGAAGTGGCTTGGGTTAAGGTGGTGTGAGGTTTATTGTTTTGCGGTTAAATTAACATTCTGGTGTAAGAGCAGCCCGTGGCTCTTTGATCAGCGTGCCTTACATTTGGTGTTGGAAAATGAACTAGGTTGTGATTACATTTTACACTATTTGGACGACTTCTTGATATTGGAGCCTCTGGCGGGGATTCCATGAAAATTATCAGCTTTGGTAGACTTGCTTGATCATCTGGGAGTCCCAGTCTCTCCAGCTAAGACGGAGGGACCGACTACCCAGCTGACTTTCCTTGGTATCACTTTGTATTCAGTCAATATGCAAGCCAGTCTACCGCCCGACAAACTTAAGAGGATCAGAGAAGTGATACATAAGTTCAATGTTGCGCCTGTGGCCACTAAGTCAGAGTTACAAAGCTTATTGGGTATGTTGGCATTTGCATGTAGAATCATCCCTCAGGGTAGATATTTTGTTTCCAGGCTGTTGGCACTTCTATCTGAGGCTCCTTTTCAAGATTCTCTCATTTGTTTAGACACAAGGGCTTACTTGAACATGTGGGACAATTACATTGGCCACTGGAATGGGGTGTCTTTGTTTCTCCCTACAGCATCAGAACACACACCAAGGGTTTACAAGGATGCTTCATCATCTCATGGTTATGAAGTAATTTTTGGCACACATTGGCTTGCTGGTCCTTGGCCACAAGAAGTCCAAGCGGTCCCTGGGTTCACAAGTTGTTCAGCTCTCTTCATGGTTTTTCCCCTGGTAGCTGCAGCATTAGTTTGGGGGCAGGAATTCATTTGTGACAATGTGGGCACAGTTGACATAGTAAATAAGGGTAAATCCAAGAGTTACAGGGGATGCAGTATCTCAGAAAATTAGTCTGGTTGTCATTGCAACACAATTTCAATTTTATGTGCACTCATATTGAAGGAAACTGTAACACAGCGGCAGATGCCCTATCCAGTGCTAACTTTAGTGTATTCTTTCAGGTGTTGCCAGACGCAGATGCGTTGGTTTTTCCAGTACCATCACATCAATTGCTTACGATGGATTGAATTATTTTTCGGCAGTAGCGGCTAACCTCATTAGGGATTCTCTTTCTCCAAGCACTTTGAGTGCTTACACCATGTCTTGGCACGCTTTTCTATCTTTTTTGCACATTCCTTTTTCTCTGAACAGCTCCACTATACTGATGTTATTGGGTTTTGTCACTCTATTCTTCACTTATGACATAATTCAATAAAATTACATTTAGCAGGTATTCATCATCACAATTCTTTACCCTGATAGGCCATCTATATTTTTGGTTAAAGCTGCGTTAAAAAGGGTTATGGTCAATGACGCACACTCACGCGTCACACGGTTGCCGGTAACGGGGGACATGTTCAAAGCTATGTCCTCCCGCCTGGATTCTTACCTGTTTGGTCTGGTTGACAGCCTGGTAGTCAAGGCTGCCATTTATCTGGCCTTTCATGGCTTCCTCTGACTGTGGGAGTTCACGTGTAGGTCTTTGTCTGCTCCTTTCTGCTCCAAACAGCAACTACAATTAGTCAGTGGGGTTTTTGAGCTGTCTCTATCTTCTACAAATATATCAAGAGGTGGGGTGGTGGTCACTTACTTTCAGACTGATGATCAGTGGTGTCCGGTGCTAGTTTTCTAGCAGTTGTTGGCAGCCCTGGCCGACAAACCAGCTTCGAGTCCGTTACTCCTGGTGGCTGGTCACCCGTTGACTACGGCGAAGTTTGTACAATTTGTCCGTACTTTGTTGATGGTGCTAGGACACGATGCTTGCTGTATTTAAGGTCACTCTTTCCGTATTGGGGCAGCGCCTGCCGCATCTAAGCACAATGTTCCGACACAAGTAATCAAGAACTTGGGTAGGTGGCAGTCTTCATGTTACCAATTGTACATACCTGACCCATGTGCTGAAATGGCTAATGTGTTTAAATACTTGGTGTTGTAATAGATATTAATAAATTGTTTGGCCCTCTATAGGCTTGCCCTCGTTCGCTGTTTTGGGCACATTTCTAAGTGCTCTATAAATATGGTAATGTTATTACCTTCATTTTCTAAGGAAGGTAAGTTATGCAGGCGGGTCCTAGTCAGAGGACAATCAGTGGTTGTATTGGTAAGTAGGGAATCTTATGGGGGCGGCATTTGTGTATCAAACCTTAAGATATTTGCAGTCACGACCACAAGTGGAAGCCTAATTAGGCTGAGTTTGTAGGAGGGGCGAGAGGGCATTTAACACCCCTGGCCCTGACATCAGGGCATATAGTGTGTTTGGCGAAACCCTCCCAACCCCCCCTTTTTATTTTCTTACTTATTCATATGGGTTGGCCCTCTATAGGCTTGCCCTCATTCGCGGTTTTGGGCACATTTTTAACCGCTGTGTAAATATGGTAATGTTATTATCTTAATTTCCTAGGGAAGGTGGGTCCTAGTCGGAGGACAATCAGAGGGTGTATTGGTAAGTATGGAATCTTATGGGAGCGCGGGGGGGGGGGCATTTGTGTATCAAACCTTATCATGTTTGCAGCCACGACCACAAATATAGTTGTAGACCCCATCTCTGCCCCAATATAGTTATAGGCCCCCTGTTCCCCAATATATTTATAGGTCCCCTGTGCCCCCAATATAGTTATAGGTCCCCTGTGCCCAAAACATAGTTATGGGCCCCCTGTGCCCCAATATAGTTATAGGTCTCCTGTATCTCCAATATAGTTATAGGCCCCCTGTTCCCCCAATATAGTTATAGGTCCCCTGTGCCCATATATAGTTATAGGCCCATTGTGCCCCCAATATAGTTATATGCCCCCTGTGCCCCCATATACAGTATAAGGCTGAAGGCAGTATGTATGTGTACTGCCCCGCTTTGGTGTTCTGATCACTGTTGCTCCGGTCTGGGGCCTATAGCAGTAGGTCCATGGACCAGCGGAGCAGTAGTCAGAGCACAGAAGGCGACGTGCTGTGCGGTACTGTGCCTGCTTAATTACCTCCCTGCTGGCCGCACATTGTGTTACTCCACTTCACTTTTCTGCTCCGCTCCTCTGCTCCTTCCATCTGGGCGCACGTGGGCACGTCCCCTGCCTCCCAGCAGCCTACATATATTTAAAATGGCAGGGGGCCCACGGCAGACTGAAAGGGACATACCTGTGTCCTGAAAGATCTTTTCAGAACACAATGATGTCCCTGTCAGTCTGCTGCGGGCCTGGTTATATTCACTGCTTAACGGTATTGGACTGCATACACACCAGTTCACTCAGGAGTGCCAAGTGTTTTCCTATTGTGCAAACTTCTGACATAAAAAAAACCTGCATCTATCACAGGAAAAAATGTAAGCCATAAATTATCTTAGCTGTAAGACCTGTCTAAGTGAGCCAAAAAGTGACAGACAGCAGCAAACTAAGTTATGCATTTTTTGACTGGTTAAAGAATGTGCCTGCTGCTATGGGAAGATTTTGGAAACTGCAAGGTAAACCACACTGTATTCTGAATTTTGCAGCTTCTACTAAGCCAGAATTGCTCTTCATTGATCCTGAATTAGTGTTGTAGGGCACCATACCTGTGCTATCTATCAAACTTATATATGTACTTGGCACCACAGGTTCAGCTTCATGGTTATCTCAGATACATCATAGCAATTTCAGTTCTATGTCACAGAAGGAAACAATAAAGCAATGACACCAATGTTTTTCCTATAATTATATGAGCTAAATTTGCCTTCCTTTTTTTTTTTATAATGCCTTGTCTCCAGTGTGTTTAAACCTTCAGAGATAAAGTACAGGCAAGTTGTTTGCTTGTCAAAGAAATCTCTGAACACCCCCAAGGAGCAGATCTCAAAGAAGTACTACATCTGATGAAAAATGTTTCTATTGGTGTTTTTATCAATGTTGTAACATAGTAACATAGGGGAAGATTCATCAAGACTTATGTAGAGGAAAAGTTTACCAGTTGCCCATATCAACCAATCAGATTGCTTCTTTTATTTTTCAGAGGCCTTTTTAAAAATGAAAGAAGCGATCTGATTGGTTGCTATGGGCAACTGGTGGACTTTTCCTCAGCACAAGTTTTAATGAATCTCCCTTATAGTTCATAAAGTTAAAAAAAGATAAGAGTCCATGAAGTTCAACCTATATCCCTACTGTGGATAGTAGATACATGGAACCTGAGCACAGCTGGTATGTACAGTATAATGAATGAATCCCTCAGTATCAGTCCTAGCTTGTCAGGGTGGTGCAAGCATGCAGTCAAGACTTCACCTATGCACATATACAATTAGAGTAAGAAAAAAATGCCGGCTGCGAATCACCCATATAACGTGTAGTTTTCTTTATTCTGTGGCTTGAATACAACGCTTCTTAATACACACTTGACACAAACCGGACATAAGATGCTGGGAGGGGGATCGTGACAGCAGGGGGAGATCACATAGATTGCTGTCACGATCCCCCTCCCAGCGTCTTATGTCTGGTTCGTAACTACATGTTATATGAGTGAGTCGCAGCCTGCATTTCTTCTTACTCTACTTCTATATCCCTACTGTGTTTATCCAGATGAAGACAATATCCTGATATGAGGCTCCTTCCCGACTGCAATATGGCAATCAGAATAAATCCCTGGATCAATGTTTTGTCCTTAACCCCTTAAGGACCACGGACGTATAAGTACGTCCCTGCGCCCTGGGTCTTAAGCACCAGGGACATACTCATACGTCCCAGCGAATTTCGCATCCCGCCGCGCGCCGGGTGGATTGCGAAACCGGACGCCTGCTGAAATCAGGAAAACGCCGAGGGCGGTCCCGGGACCCCCACATGTCGACGATTGTCGCAAATCGCAAGTGAATTCACACTTGCGATTTGCGCGATTCCGGGTCATTGCGGGTCTATGGTGACCCGGAATATAAGGGGGATCTAAGACACCCACAATCCCCCTGAAGAGATAGGAGTGAGGTGGCAGGGGTGCCACCCCTCCTATCCCTGCTATTGGTGGTCTAGAAGCGACCATCAATAGCAGATCGGGGGCGGGGGGGTTAACTTTCGTTTTCCCCATTCTGCCCACCCACAATAGGCGAGGACTGGCGTCGGAGTCCACTTACCGATCTGCGGAGGCTGCGGGCGACGATCGGCGTCGGAGATCGGCGGCGGCGATGTCGTGCAGCAAGCTCCATGGATCCGACGGAAGTTGCCTAGCAACATCTGGAGGGTTGCAGTCCAAGACCACTATATAGTGGTCTCTATACTGTAGCACTCCAGATGTTGCAAAACTACAACTCCCAGCATGCCCAGACAGCTGTTTGGGCATGCTGGGAGTTGTAGTTTTGCAACAGCTGGAGGGCTACAGTTTGAGACCACTTTATGGTAGTCTCGGAACTATAGCCCTCCAGATCTTGCAAAACTACAACTCCTAGCATGCCCACACAGCTGTTTGCTGTCTGGGAATTCTGTGATTTGTAGTTTTGCAGCATCTGGAGGGCCACAGTTTGCAGTGGTCTCTATACTGTAGCTCTCCAGACGTTGCAAAACTGCAAATCCCAGCATGCTTCGAGTTGTAGTTGCGATCCCTCCAGCTGTTGCATAACTACATCTCCCAGCATGCCCTTCGGTGATCAGTACATGCTGGGAGTTGTAGTTTTGCAACAGTTGGAGGCACACTGGTTGGAAAATATTGAGTTAGATAACAGAACCTAACTGAAGGTTTTCCTACCAGTGTGCCTCCAGCTGTTGCACAACTACAACTACCAGCATGCACGGTCTGTCAGTACATGCTGGGAGTTGTAGTTTTGAAACAGCTAGAGGTTTGCCCCCCATTTGAACGTACAGGGTACATTCACACGGGCAGGCTTACAGTAAGTTTTCTGCTTCAAGTATGAGCTGCGGCAAATTTTTTGCAGCAGCGCAAACTCCTAGCAGGGAACTCACTGTAAACCTCCGCCAGTGCGAATGTACCCTAAAAACACTAAACTACACTACACTACACTAACACATAATAAAGGGTAAAACACAACATATACACCCCTTACGCTGTCCCCCCCCAATAAAAATTAAAAACGTATTGTACGGCAGTGTTTCCAAAACGGAGCCTCCAGCTGTTGCAAAACAAAAACTCCCAGCATTTCTGGACAGCCACTGACTGTCCAGGCATGCTGGGAGTTTAGCAACAGCTGGAGGCACCCTTTTTGGGAATCACTGGCGTAGAATACCCCTATGTCCACCCCTATGCAATCCCTAATTTAGTCCTCAAATGCGCATGGCGCTCTCTCACTTCGGAGCCCTGTCGTATTTCAAGGAAACAGTTTAGGGCCACATATGGGGTATCTCCGTACTCGGGAGAAATTACACTACAAATTTTGGGGGGCTTTTTCTCCTTTTACCCCTTATAAAAGGAAAAGTTGGGGTCTACACCAGCACCAATTTACACTAACATGCTGGTGTTGCCCTTTACTTTTTATTTTTACAAGAGGTAAAAGGAAAAAAAGACCCCCAAAATTTGTAACGCAATACCCCATATGTGGGCGTAAAATGCTCTGCGGACGCACTATGTACATTTGAAGTCTAAATTGGTGATTTGCACAGGGGTGGCTAATTTTACAGCGGTTCTGACATAAACGCAAAAAAATAAATAAATGTGACCCCATTTTGGAAACTACACCCCTCACGGAATGTAACAAGGGGTATAGTGAGCATTAACACCCCACAGGTGTTTGACACATTTTCGTTAAAGTTGGATGGGAAAATGGAAAAAAGATTTTTTTTTCACTAAAATGCAGGTGTTACCATACATTTTTCATTTTCACAAGGGAAAATAGGAAAAAAGCCCCCAAAATTTGTAACCCCATTTCTTCTGAGTAATAAAATACCCCAAATGTGGATGTAAAGTGCTCGGCGGGCGAACTACAATGCTCAGAACAGAAGGAGCACCATTGGGATTTTGAAGAGAAAATGTGTCCGGAATTGAAGGCCACGTGTGTTTACAAAGCCCCCATAGTGCCAGAACAATGGACCCCCCAACATGTGACCCCATTTTGGAAACTACACGTAATGTAATAAGGGGTGCAGTGAGCATTTACGCCCCACAGGTGTCTGACAGATTTTTGGAACATTTGCTCAGCCCACTATTCCAAAGATCTGTCAAATGCCAGTGGGGTGTGAATACTCACTGCACCCCTTATTAAATTCTGTGAGGGGTGTAGTTTCCAAAAAGGGGTCACATGTGGTGGGGGGTCCACTGTTGTGGCACCACAGGGGGCTTTGTAAACGCACATGGCCCCTGACTACCATTCCAAACAAATTCACTCTTCAAAAGCTCAATGGCGCTCCTCCTCTTCTGAGCATTGTAGTTCGACTGCAGGGCGAAATTTTACAAATTTTGGGGGGTATTTTCTGCTATTAACCCTTGCAAAAATGTGAAATTTGAGGGGAAACACACATTTTAGTGAAAAAAAATTTTTTTACATATGCAAAAGTTGTGAAACCCCTGTGGGGTATTAAGGCTCACTTTATTCCTTGTTAAGTTACTCAAGGGGTCTAGTTTCCAAAATGGTATGCCATGTGTTTTTTGTTTTTGCTGTTTTGGCACCATAGGGCTTCCTAAATGCGACATGACCCCCGACCAAAATTTGCTCTCAAAAAGTCAAATATGACTCCTTCTCTTCTGAGCATTGTAGTTCGCCTGTAGTGCACTTCAGGTCAACTTATGGGGTACCTCCATACTCAGAAGAGATGGGGTTACAAATTTTGGGGGGTATTTTCTGCTATTAACCCTTGCAAAAATTTGAAATTTGTGGGGTAAACACACATTTTAGTGAAATGTTTTTTTTTTTTTTTTACATGTGCAAAAGTCTTGAAACACCGGTGGGGTTGTAAGGCTCACTTAATTCCTTGTTACGTTCCTCAAGGGGTCTAGTTTCCAAAATGGTATGCCATGTGTTGTTTTTTTTTTGCTGTTCTGGCACCATAGGGGCTTCCTAAATGAAAAAAACATTTCTGAAAAACGTACTCTCCAAAATCCCCTTGTCGCTCCTTCGCTTCTGAGCCCTCTACTGCGCCCGCCGAACACTTTACATAGACATATGAGGTATGTGCTTACTCGAGAGAAATTGGGCTACAAATACAAGTATACATTTTCTCCTTTTACCCCTTGTAAAAATTCAAAAATTGGGTCTACAAGAACATGCAAGTGTAAAAAATTAAGATTGTGAATTTTCTCCTTCACTTTGCTGCTATTCCTGTGAAACACCTAAAGGGTTAAAACGCTGACTGAATGTCATTTTGAATACTTTGGGGGTGCAGTTTTTATAATGGGGTCTTTTATGGGGTATTTCTAATATGAAGACCCTTCAAATCCACTTCAAACCTGAACTGGTCCCTGAAAAATAGTGAGTTTGAAAATTTTGTGAAAAATTGGAAAATTGCTGCTGAACTTTGAAGCCCTCTGATGTCTTCCAAAAGTAGAAACTTGTCAATTTTATGATGCAAACATAAAGTAGACATTGTATATGTGAATAAAAAAAATTATTTGGAATATCCATTTTCCTTACAAGCAGAGAGCTTCAAAGTTAGAAAAATGCAAAATTTTCAATTTTTTCACCAAATTTTGGGATTTTTCACAAAGAAAGGATGCAAGTTACCACAAAAATTTTCCACCATGTTAAAGTAGAATATGTCACGAAAAAACAGTCTCGGAATCAGAATGATAACTAAAAGCATTCCAGAGTTATTGATGTTTAAAGTGACAGTGGTAAGATGTTCAAAAAACGCTCTGGTCCTAGGTGTAAAATGGCCTGGTCCTTAAGGGGTTAAAGGGGTTCTCCATTGCCCTGTCTTCCGGAGCTCTGCACGCAGCATCCGGAAGTTCATTACTCCGGACGCTGTGTGCGGGCTTCCGTGTTCGAGGCGGCCCCCTCGTGACGTCATGCCCACCCCCTTGTGACTTCACACCCGCCCCCTCAACAAAAGTCTATGGGAAGGGGGCGCGACCGCTGAGGGGGCGGGCGTGACGTCGCGAGGGGGCGGGCGTGACGGCCTGGAACACGGAAGCCTACACACAGCGTCCGGAGTAATAAACTTCGGGACGCTGTGAGCGGAGCTCCGGAAGACAGGGCAGTGGAGAACCCCTTTAAAGAGATAATATCCCTAACTTGTAATATGATTACCATACAAAAAAGCTCCCCTCCCCCCCCCTCCAATCATGTCTGCTAAGAGAGACCACTGATATATAAAAAAAAAGTCTGGTATTACTGCTCATTAGATTTTAACACATCAGGAAGCTTTTTCAGATAAGACAGCAGTGAGCCTGTTCTGAGGGAAACTATTGTGACTGAAAAAACTTCCTGCTGTCTTAAAATCCGATTAGCAGTAATATGAGCTCCCCTTTTCATATCAATGGTATCTCTCTCTGAGCAGACAGGAGGGGGCAGAGTAGACTGCATTCAGAGAGTGTGACAGGACATCACAGCTACAAGAGAGACAGCTCAGCTGATATGGAGAGATTGTTGCACTAAAGATAATAACATTATAATAATAAATTGCTTTATTAGACTTTTTAACACCATACTTAGGTTGTTTCTTTTGCCGGACAACTCCTTCAAATTTTCTGTCTACTACAAATCTTAAGTTCTTTCTCATGTCAGTTGTCCCGAGTATTTTCCCAGCCTGATTTTTTCCCCTTGTGTATAACCCTACATTTATCAGTCTTGAAACTCATCTTCCACTTCTCAGCCCAAGCCTCCAACCTATCCAGATCCATTGGCAACAGTGCACGGTCTTCTATTGTGTAATCTGCTTCACACAATTAAGTATCATCCACAAAGATTGATACTTTATATTCTCTCTACAAGGTTGGTAATAGATAAATTAAAAAATAATAGAATCCAAAACTGACCCCTGTGGTACCCAACTAGTAAGGCTATTAAGGCTAGTAAGAGAGAAATGTGTAGTTCTTTCCAGTCTGACCA
Source organism: Hyla sarda (assembly GCF_029499605.1). Taxonomy (NCBI): domain Eukaryota; kingdom Metazoa; phylum Chordata; class Amphibia; order Anura; family Hylidae; genus Hyla; species Hyla sarda. The sequence continues at coordinate 52,541,402 of NC_079197.1, forward strand.
CAGTTCTCTCTGCTGCCACCACTTTTTTCCCCTCCGGAGTACCCCTTTAACCCCTTAAAGACCAAGCCCATTTTCACCTTAAGGACCAGGCCAATTTTATTTTTGCATTTTTGTTTTTTCCTCCTTGCCTTAAAAATCGTAACTCTTTTATATTTTCATCCACAGACTAGTATGTGAGCTTTAATATTTAAAAAAAGAAAAAGGTAAGTGCAGCTCACAATTAATACACTAGTCCGAGGTTAGATTGGGTGAGCGCCTATACCCTAGGTGTATAAAGAAAGAATTCAGTAGCAAAAATATTTATCCAAAACCTCAAGGAGAGTGCATGAATTTATGATAATTAATAGAACAGACCGTGCTTCAATTAACAGTTGTATTTATTACAATATCACATTAATAATCAAAATAGTAGCAATATTAAGAAGATCCCCTCACAGGGCCCTATGGGGGGATCTGAATGTGCAATAAAACATTTGATAAAATAATTACTGATGCCACTAATGTGCGTTCACTTGGTAGATATAGATATATCTGACAATGAATGGTTCACTATAGAATGATACAAATAACAGGTGGTATATAGTAATGTATAGTGTTGAGCGGCATAGGCCATATTCGAATTCGCGAATATTCGCGAATATATGGACGAATATTCGTCATATATTCGCGAATATTCGCATATTCGTAATATTCTCGCTTTATTTTCGCGTATACGAAAATTTGCGTATGCGAAAATTAACAGAAACGGAAATTCGCATATGCCGGTCTCACACAGTAGTATTAGAGCCTTCTTTACACCACTCAAGCTGAAAGCAGAGAGGGATGATCACTGTGATGTGTACTGTGAAAAAACAAAACAAAAAGCGAATATTCTTATTACGAATATATAGCGCTATATTCGCGAATATTCGCGAATTCGCGAATATGCGATATTCGCGAATAAAATTCGCATTGCGAATATTCGCGAGCAACACTAGCAATGTATCAAGATTATTTCTCAATAAGAATCAATGGCAGTTAATAAGAAACAATGTTACAATATTGTCCTCTAGTATAAGAAGTGTGGCAGAGTTGCGGTATCCTCTGAACAAAGCAATATTAATAGTTCCAGCAGAGTAAATGAAAGTCTATAGGGTGTGAGCGCTAATAGTTGTCTGCGCTGGCAAGCGCTGACTAAAGATATGGAGAATGGATGTTGCCGGTGGTGATGGCAGCTGGTCCGAACGGCAACGGACCTATTGTATATGCTGCCTGTCTGTATGCACAGGAGTTATAACAGCGCTTTCGGCGTAAAGGTTATGCGCTCACCGGTAATCTGATGTCGATCAGTCCACGTTCATGCCCGGTCTGATGGAAAGCTGTTTGCCGGTTCTCCAATACACTGCAGCGTCTCAGCCTCGTGGAATCAGCGTGTGACGTCACTGGATACTCTGTTGTAACAGCGGCTTCACTGGAATAAAGATGGAGCAGGAGCTGTAAATGATAGCCGCATATGGATCATCTGAGAGGTAACTGCAACTGCCAGATTAGGTGTTGGAACGATAAAACCGCACATATAGGTGGCATCAATCACCTAGACGCGTTTCAGGGTACTTGAATGTCGGCCCTTTCTTCAGTAGGAATATATGTCTCTAAAAGTCAACTGCCTTTTTATTTAGCATGGTGTCAAATTGGTGAAGAAACTTGGAAAACATGTTATGGATTAGATTAAGTCTGGCAAAATAGGAAAATGTTCACACTCAATAGGACTAGAACACTGACTATTGGCTCACATGGTTACAGAGAATGCATATGTTAAACATAGGAAAAATAAATATCAGTACAATAGATAGATAGAAAATGCAAATAAATAGTATATACACCAAATGAATAGAAATAAATAAATAAAAATGAAAATATAAATATGAAGCAGAAGTAAAATAAAATGATGATGAAAAACAAGATAATGCAACATAACAGAACAATGATGTCACCTATATGTGCAGCTTTATCGTTCCAACACCTAATCTGGCAGTTGCAGTTACCTCTCAGATGATCCATATGCAGCTATCATTTACGGCTCCTGCTCCATCGTTATTCCAGTGAAGCTGCTGTTACAACAGAGTATCCAGTGACGTCACACGCTGATTCCATGAGGCTGAGACACTGCAGTGTATTGGAGAACTGGCAAACAGCTTTCCATCAGACCAAGCATGAACGTGGACTGATCAACATCAGATTACCGGTGAGCGCATAACCTTTACACCGAAAACGCTGTTATAACTCCTGTGCATACAGACGGGCAGCATATACAATAGGTCCGTTGCCGTTCGGACCAGCTGCCATCACCACCGGCAACATCCAATCTCCATATCTTTAGTCAGCGCTTGCCAGCGCAGACAACTATTAGCGCTCACACCCTATAGACTTTCATTTACTCTGCTGGAACTATTAATATTGCTTTGTTCAGAGGATACCGCAACTCTGCCACACTTCTTATACTAGAGGACAATATTGTAACATTGCTTCTTATTAACTGCCATTGATTCTTATTGAGAAATAATCTTGATACATTACTATATACCACCTGTTATTTGTATCATTCTATAGTGAACCATTCATTGTCAGATATATCTATATCTACCAAGTGAACGCACATTAGTGGCATCAGTAATTATTTTATCAAATGTTTTATTGCACATTCAGATCCCCCCATAGGGCCCTGTAAGGGGATCTTCTTAATATTGCTACTATTTTGATTATTAATGTGATATTGTAATAAATACAACTGTTAATTGAAGCACGGTCTGTTCTATTAATTATCATAAATTCATACACTCTCCTTGAGGTTTTGGGTAAATATTTTTGCTATAGTATGTGAGCTTGTTTTTTGTGCGACCAGTTGTCCTTTGTAATGACATTACTCATTTTACCATAAAATGTATGGCGCAACCCAAAAAAATACTATTTGTGTGGGGAAATTAAAAAGAAAACCGCAAATTTTGGAAGGTTTCGTTTTCACTCCGTACAATTTACGGTAAAAAGGACATGTGTTCTTTATTCTGTGAGTCAATACAATTAAAATAAGTCCACAATAGAAAGTTGAACTAGCACTCCTCGTCTCATACTCAGTCAGTCACTTCCAGTTACTCCCTGCCAACAGGGCAGTACAGGCAGTACTGCCGTCAGGGGCCCAGACCAGAAGCACTGTGTAGAGGGGCCTGCAGCTGCTGATGCTTTCACACTCCTCTCGCACTGCATGTCAGTTAAAAGTCCAAGTCTCCTGAAGTCCCAGAAGTGATGGACTGCCTGTCTTCCCTCTACTTGTCATTGAGTATGGAAGCTGTGCCCTCTCCCTGCAACCACCCTTCACACTAAGGCTGGGTTCACATTACTTTTTGATGATCCGGTCACCGGACCCTGCCCATATCTAATTCATTGAATGAGCCAACCAGAGTCATATAGTGACTCTGGTCGGCTCATTTTTGCCTTGTATCCAGTTTTCTGACGAGACCTAAAACTGTGGTATACAGTTATTTTTTGGACTATTGCTTGCGTGTGTGTGTGTGTGGGGGGGGGGGGGACACTATGACTTTATGGGGCCCCGAAATTCCTGATGGTGGCCCTGTCCATGTAATATATAGAAAGACGAGGAAAATAGAAAAGGCTGCCCTCAACACATTACTTCATCTGTGCTTTATTGTGGTACAAAATGGGGGACACACATAGTGCGGGGGGGGGGGGGGGGGGAACGACTTGTTTCACACACTCATTGCATCGTCTTGCTTATACAGTTTATCCTGCAACATCACAACCTTAAATAACACTCTACAATATACTCACCTATCCGGTAATTGCGGTTCCGGGCGTGCTTCCATCCACTGCTCCATGCTGCCTCCCCATCAAACACCGATGACGCCATCGCACGGCACTGAGTCCATCGCGTCATGTGATCCGGCTTATATGATGCATCCGTGACTGCGCGCTGTGGCTGTGATGGGGAGCGGAGAGCTGTATCCGGGTGCATGTGCCGCAGCAGGCGAATCGGCACGCACCCACGCCATTTGGCAGATGTATATAATGGAGCTTAATATGGACTTAGATAGTGTCCCTTGAGAAAGTCCTGGCTGACGAAACGTAAGTTGGGGCGGTAGTGGCAGGTTTCCATTATGGGTAAGTGAGAGGCAGCTTTGTTTAGTGCAGTACATTGTTATCCACTTGTGGTGTCTATTCCAGCGGTCGATGGTAGGCGGCAGGATATTACTTTTATTAGAGGCCATATACCCCTCTTTCAGTCCTAGTGAGACTACTGCTAGGCATCCACTATTGCTGCTGCAGCTCTCATTAGTTTATACATTATGCATTAGCATCAGTCACCGTATTGTACCTGTTCCACCTTCTTCTTTTCGGATTTTTCCATCTGTTTACACTCATTGATTTTGGATTTTATGCCCTAGTCACAGTTGTGATTTTAAGCTATATCAATAAAATTACTCTTTTTATCAGTAGCTATGGCTCAATCTTTTTTCTTTAAGTTCCCACTTGTTTTTTTTTTTCTGGCAGTTTTTGGAAAACTGCCACTGCGATTTTTGAGCCAAAGCCAGAAGTGTATTCAAAAGGAACAGGACATATAAAGGAAGGACTTACACTTCTCCTCCCTTATGGATCCATTTCTGACTTTTGCTCAAAAACTGCAGTGGCAGTTTTCCAAAAACTTCCAGAAAAAAAAAAACAACAAGTGGAAACTTAGCCTTATTGTTGTGCTTAAAAAATCACAAACTTTTTAACCAAATTAGTACTTTTAAAATTCCTCAATTTTGACGACCTATAACTTTTTCATTTTTCTGTATAAGCGGCAGTATGAGGGCTCATTTTTTGCACCGTGATCTGTACATTTTATTGATACCACAGGTGAGGGGAACTCCGTCCGGCATGTTAGCTGATCTGATCACTGCGGCCGTGCCGTGGGCGATCAGACCAGCATAAAATGTAGCTGCACTGCCGCAGATGCCGTGATCTGTATTAATCACGGCATCTGAGGGGTTAATAGGGGACATCCGCACGATCGCGGATGTCGACCATTACCGGCAGGTCCCAGGTTGCTATCAGCAGCCGGGATTTGCCGCACATGACCCAAGCATCACTCCGATGCTCGCAGTCATGTACAGGATGTAAATGTACAGTCATGGCCGTTAATGTTGGCATCCCTGAAATTTTTCAAGAGAATTTAATATTTCTCACTGAAAAGGATTGCAGTAAAGGCTGGGTTCACACTACGATTTGAACTACGGCTCCCGTATATGGCTGGGAGGAGGGGTGGGCGGGGCTTAATCGCGGCACCCGCACTCAGCCGTATGCGGGAACCGTAGTTAATGTATGTCTATGAGCCGACCGGAGTGAACCGCAGCATCCGGTCGGCTGCTTTTTCGGCCGTATGCTGTTTCCCGACCGCAGGCAAAAACGTGGTCGACCCCTCCTGCCCACCCCTCCTCCCAGCCGTACACGGGAGCCGTAGTTCAAATCGTAGTGTGAACCCAGCCTAACACATGTTTTGCTATACACATGTTTATTCCCTTTGTGTGTATTTGAACTAAACCAAAAAGGGGAGAAAATAAAAAAAAGCTAATTGGACATAATGTCACACCAAACTCATAAACTGGGCTGGACAAAATTATTGGCACCCTTTCAAAATTGTGTAAAAATAAGATTGTTTCAAGCATGTGATGCTCCTTTAAACTCACCTGGTGCAAGTAACAGGTGTAGGCAAAATAATAATCAAATCTGAAAGCAGATAAAAAAGGAGAGAAGTTCACTTAGTCTTTGCATTGTGTGTCTGTGTGTGCCACACTAAGCATGGACAATAGAAAGATGAGAAGAGAACTGTCTGAGGACTTGAGAACCAAAATTTTGGAAAAATATCAACAATCTCAAGGTTACAAGTCCATCTCCAGACATCTAGATTTGCCTTTGTCCATAGTGCGCAACATTATCAAGAAGTTTGTAACACATGGCACTGTAGCTAATCTCCCTGGCTGTGAATGGAAGAGAAAAATTGATGAAAGGTGTCAACGCAGGATAGTCCGGATGGGGGTTAAGCAGCCCCAAACAAGTTCCACAGATATTCCTGATGACTCAGGGAGCATCAGTGTCAGCGCGAACTATCCATCGACATTTAAATGAAATGAAAGGCTATGGCAGGAGACCCAGGAGGACCCCACTGCTGACACAGAGACATAAAAAAGCAAGACTACATTTTGCCAAAATGAACTTGAGTAAGCCAAAATCCTTCTGGGAAACTGTCTTGTGGACAGATGAGACCAATATAGAGCTTTTTGGTAAAGCACATCATTCTACTGTTTACTGAAAACGGAATAAGGTCTACAAAGAAAAGAGCACCGTACCTACAGTGAAATATGGTGGAGGTTTAATGATGTTTTGGGGTTGTTTTGCTGCCTCTGGCACTGGGTGCCTTGAATGTGTGCAAGGCATCATGAAATCTGAGGATTACCAATGGATTTTGGGTCTCACTGTACAGCCCAGTGTCAGAAAGCTGGGTTTGCGTCAAAGATCTTGGGTCTTCCAGCAGGACAATGACCCCAAACGTTCATCAAAAAGCACCCAGAAATGGAATGCAATAAAGCTCTGGAGAGTTCTGAAGTGGCCAGCAATGAGCTCCGATTTAATACCTGTGGAGAGATCAGTTTGCAAAGGAAGAGTGGTCCAACATTCCGGCTGAGAGGTGTAAGAAGCTTATTGATGGTTATAGGGAGCGACTGATGTCAGTTATTTTTTCTAAAGGGTGTGCACCCAAACATTAAGTTAAGGGTGCCAAGAATTTTGTCCTGCCCTTTTTGGAGTTTGGTGGGACATTATGTCCAATTTGCTTTTTTTCTCCCTTTTTTGGTTTAGTTCCAACACACTCAAAGGGAATAAACATGTGTATATGTATACGTCCTTGGTAGTTAAGGGGTTAATTAGTTATTATGTGTCTGCATAGTTCGGTATTGTTTAAATGTTTGTCCATCTCAAAGAATAAGTCCTCCAGATAAGGATCATGACCAGATTAATATATACATAAGTATGCATATAAAACATCGTTCATATCCTACAACATTTTTTTAGGAATTCTTTAAATATAACTTACAGCAGATACATTTCCCATTAAAATAGATACATAAGGCAGTAGGCAAACACATTAATGGGAAGAATTACAGTAGCAATGGAAAAGCTGCTTGAAGCCACATGTGATCTAATTCATTACTAGAAATATTCTGTGGGGGTGAAGAACATTAGCAGTGTAAGAAATATTACTGACACAATATCACATTACTGGTTATGTCTCTTACGTATTTGCCACTTGAGGGAATCTATGTAATGTCACACATCTGACCTATACTGATGAAATTTATAAAGCTTGGGTTTAAATGGAATGATTCCTAGAATTGAAGGTGCTATAGTAAAGTGTTTTCTGGACCTTTATAGCTGTAGGTAAAATAGAAGGGTAATAAATATACTTAAAGTTGGCTGTTTGTCCTCGTGACTTGTAACTTCATTATTTATCATCTCCTTTCCGCTGAAGCCCCTTAACTGGTGGAGACTAAATGGAAATTATATATTCCTATTATTCAGCTTGATGATTGGAATAAAATTTGGAGTCACATCAACACTGTTTTATTTATTTTTTAATGCAAACTGCACTTACTCCGTTCATTTCAAAGATATAGGAATTTTCATGTTTTATTGTCTATCTCACAGTTCTCTAAATAGTCAGTTGGTGTTTGTTCATACTTTACCATGACAACTTGCTTCCAGAGTTATTAATTTCCGGAGTGCTAAAGACGTGTATAGGTTGCTGCAACCAAACAATAGGGACAGTAGTAGTGATACTACCAGATGAGTACTAATGTGAGAAAAAAGTTGTGTATCCCATACAACCTGCAAACATGTGTATAATGGGGGTACACTTTCCTCAAGTCTGGGCTTATATGTAACCAATGTAATGGGTATATGTTGTGTATAATATAATAACATATATATAAAAAAAAATATAATAATGTATGTCCAGTGAATTGAATTAAAACAATTTATTTACACAACAATATGATGATGCTTGTGGTGTCCTTTGTAGGGCCCTTACATCGGTCTCACCACAATAAAAATAGTATGTATATAGTACAGTGGTCCCTCAAAATACGATGGTAATCCGTTCCAAATGAACCATCCTTGGTTGAAACCATCGTATGTTGAGGGATCCGCTCTATGTTAAATATAGGACATTGTACTCAATTGTCCCCGCCGTCACCGCTGCCCTGGAAGTCGTTGTGCATCGCTGTTGCTGCGTCCCTGTGGTGTCCCTGCCGCTTCAGAACGTCTCTGTTGCCTGGGATCGTCGTTCCTCATCGCTGCCATCATGTCACTACGCACACCGCTACTATTGGATGACGGGACGGCGTGCGCGGCGACATGATGACGACAATGGAGAGCGCCTGCGATGCAGGTAAGTGACCATCACCGGAGCTTACGGGGCTCCGTAAATGGCTATCCTGTTGCAGCTGAAGCAGTCTGTGCTGCCGGATAGCCGTTTATGTGATGGTCCCGACATACAAAAGAATCATATGTTGATGCTGCCTTCAACATGCGATGGCCTCTGAGAGGTCATCGCAAGTTGAAATTATCGTACGTCAGGGCCATCGTAGGTCGGGGGTATTCATACAATAAAATCTGCATAAAATATACAAAGTTATAAAATACCGGTATCCCAATTTGGCAAATAGTATTTAGCGCTATAGGTGCATGCACGGAGATCGTGCTTGTTAGAATATAATGTCTCGCAATTTGAGCAACGACGTCTCTGTATGGAACGTATCTGATATGGATACTGCGTACGGCAGTATGCCAGTAAGTAGAAATTAGAGCTGTGTCTGTGAATTCATAGAAACATAGAATGTGTCGGCAGATTAAAACCATTTGGCCCATCTAGTCTGCCCAATGATCTAAATCCTATCAATAGTCCCTGGCCCTATCTTATATGAAGGATAGCCTTATGCTTATTTAAACTCCTTCACTGTATTTGCAGCAACCATTTCTGAAGGAAGGCTATTCCATGCATCCACTGCCTTCGCAGTAAGGTAATACTTCCTGGTATTACTTTTAAACCTTTCCCCCTCTCGTGATTAAAACTATGTCCTCTTGTGGTAGTTTTTCTTCTTTAAATATGCTCTCCTCCTTTACCGTGTTGATTTCCTTTATGTATTTAAAAGTTTTTATCACCTCTGCCTCCTCTTTCTTCCAAGCTATACATGTTAAAGGGGTATTCCAGGATTTTTTTAATTTGATTATGCTACAGGGGCTGTAAAGTTAGTGTAGTTCATAATATAGTGTCTTTACCTGTGTGTGATGGTTTTCTCACAATTCTTATGTGATATTCATCCCAATATTTATTTTTAACAGCATACAAAATGACTGCTATCTCAGATTTTTCCCAGCTTGCAATGCGGTCGAGACCTGACTCACTAGTCAGCTGATGACAGGGAGCCTGTCTGCTTCAATTGGTGGAGAGAGCAATATGCAACTAATGCAACAGCTGGAGACACACTGATTGAAAACCACTGGTCTGCAGATCATTTATGTTTTAATGGGTGGGGTAACTGGGGTGTGGGAAGGAGGAAAATGGTATCATGGGATTTGTAGGCAAACAAGAAAACTGAAAACAGGAAATACAAGTTCACAGAAAGCTAGCCACAGTGTTCTGGTAATCTCACAGCATAGCCATTTAGCCCAAGACAAGTGCAGATTCTTCCTAAGCATGTCCATTACTGTCTGCCAGGTACATACTAAAATCCCCTTATGCTGGATAACCCCTTTAACCTTACCTGGTAAGTTTTATCCTGCAATCTATGTACTAGTTTAGTAGCTCTTCTCTGAACTCTCTCTAGAGTATCTATATCCTTTTGGAGATACGGCCTCCAGTACTACGCACAATACTCCAAGTGAGGTCTTACCAGTGTTCTGTGCAACAGCATGAGCACTTCTCTCTTTCTACTGCTTATACCTCTCCCTATACATCCTAGCATTCTGCTAGCGTTTCCTGCTGCTCTATTACATTGTCTTCCTACCTTTAAAGGGGTATTCTGGGCAAAAACATCTTATCCCCTATCGAAAGGATAGGGGATAAGATGTCTGATCGTGGGGGGCCCGCTGCTGGGATCCCCTGCGATCTGCAGCCTGCATTCTATGGGTACCTGCCTCTGCAGTTTTGGAAACCGCCGGGCTTCCGAGACGGAGATGTGACATCACGCCACGCCCCTCCATTCATTTCTATGGGGGGGGGGGGGTAACAGCCGAAACGCCCCCTCCCATAGACATGAATGGAGGGGGCGTGGTGTGATGTCACGTCCTCATCTCTAAATCCCTCTCCTCAGATACTGAGGTCAGGACTGTGTCAAATATTCTATATTCTTCCCAAGGGTTTTTTTTACGCCCCAGGAGCATTATCTTGCACTTGTCCACATTAAATTTCAGTTGAAAGAGTTCTGACCATTCTTGTAGTTTTCCTAAATTCTTTTTCATTTGGCATATCCCTCTAGGAACATCAACCCTGTTACATATCTTTGTGTCATCAGCAAAAAGACATACCTTACCATCGAGACCTTTTACAATATCACTAATAAAGATATTAAACAATATTGGTTCCAGTACAGATCCTTGAGGTACCCCACTGATAACAAGACCTTGCTCTGAAAAAACTCCATTGACTACAACCCTCTGTTGTCTGTCATTCAGCCACTGTCTAATCCACTCAACAATATGGAAGTCCAAGCTCAGTGACTGTAGTTTATTGATAAATCTTCTATGTGGGACAGTGTCAAAAGCCTTACTAAAATCTAGATATGCGATGTCTACTTCCCCTCTGCCATCTATTATTTTAGTCACCCAGTCAAAAAAATCAATAAGATTTGTTTGACATGATCTTCCTGAAGTAAACTCATGTTTATTTCATTTCATCTTGCAATCCATGGGATTTTAGATGTGCCACAATCCTATCCTTTAGTAGGGTTTCCATTCCTATCCTTTAGTAGGGATTCCACTATTGATGTCAGACTTACTGGCCTATAGTTGCTTGATTCCTCCCTACTACCTTTCTTGTGAATGAGTACAACATTTGCTCATTTCCAATCTTCCGGGACAACTCCTTTTACCAGTAATTGGTTAAATAAATCTGTTAACGGTTTTGCTAGCTCACCACTAAGCTCTTTTAATAATTTTGGTATATCCCATCAGGCCCCTGTGACTTATTTGTCTTCACTTTAGATAGCAAACGTAGAACCTCTTCTTCTGTAAAGACACATGCATCAAACAATTCATTAGTCTTCCTCCCTAATTGAGGACCTTTTCCTTCTTTTTCTTCCGTAAAAACTGAACAGAAGTATTCATTAAGGCAGTTGGCTAGTCCTTTACTCTCTTCTACATATCTTCCTTCCTTTGTTTTTAATTTAGTTATACTTTGTTTTAATTTCCTTTTTTCATTTATATATCTGAAGAATGTCTTATGCCCTTTTTTCATAGACTGAGCAAAGTACCACAGTGGTCTCTTTCTTTTCTTGCTTTTACTGACAAGTTTAATGCAGTTTTCTGTTGCCTTCAATTCGGTGCGCTCTGCGGGGCTGGAGACTCCTCGTCTGTTTACCACTCTACCCTGATGGCGCAGGGATAGAGATTGGTGAGTGGGATATGGATAGTCTCTTAATTATAATCCTGTGGATGTATGTGGCTGCGCTCTGCAGCGCTGGAGACCCCTCAAATGTGGACCACTCTACCCCAGTGGCACAGGGAAAGTCACTGCAAGTTTTTGAGTGGTTTTAGGAGTTTGGCACACTGTGCCTCTTACCAGCAATGTCCTAGAGTGTGGTTGCTGGACATAGGTTTTCACCGGGGGACGTCCGCTGACAGGCTTGATACGTGCAATCCCAGGAGCGTACTCTGGTATGGTCCTTACCGTCCGGTGAATGGTGGTGATGGTCATTGGGGTTGCCAATACTGGGGTACAGGTGGTTGTCAGGCATAGGCTAGACACGTTTTGAGGTACTCATCTACCTCTTTTTCAATAGCAAGGGCTGGCTGCTTGTGGACAGGTAGTATGTATACCTGTAGCAGCCTTGTAATTGGATAGTAATTGGAGGAGTGCAATGACATCAATTGAGGCCAAAAGAAGTGCGTCATTATGCATGAAATGGTCGAAACCTCTGAGCGCCCTGTTTGTGTCTGTCCACACTGTCAGGATCCGGATACTGTGAGGATACTGGTGGTGGATCCTCTGTGTCAGTGGGGTGATGACGTGGGCCGTACCAGAGGAACAAAGTCTAAGGGGTTACTGGTTTTCATCAGAGCCCGCCGCAAAGCGGGATGGACTTGCAGCGGCGGGTAACCCCCAGGTCGTTCCACCCGATAGCGACTCAACCCCAACTGACGGCTGAGACAGGCGCGGTACAAGGGATTAGGCAAGAGCAAGGTCGGACGTAGCAGAAGGTCAGGGCAGGCAGCAAGGATCGTAGTCAGGGGCAACGGCAGAGGGTCTGGAACACTGGCTTGGGACATACACGGGAACGCTTTCACTGGCACTGAGGCAACAAGATCCGGCAATGCTGGGAAGGGAAAGTGAGGTTTTATCGAGAGGGCACAGGTGTGAGCACTGATTGAGCCAGGCGCCAATCAGTGGCACACTGGTCCTTTAAACCGCAGAGAGCCGGCGCGCGCGCGCCGGGACTGAGCCGTCGAGGAACAGGACGGGTGAGGTGACCGAGATGCGAGCCGCGAGCGGGCGCGTCCCGCTACGCGGGTCGCATCCCCGCCGGTAACATTAATGCAGCGCTCCCGGTCAGCGGGTCTGACCGGGGCGCTGCAAGAAGGTGAACGCCGTGAGCGCTCCGGGGAGGAGCAGGGACCCGGAGCGCTCAGCGTAACAGTACCCCCCTTGGGTCTCCCCCTCTTTTTGGAACCCAAAAACTTGCGAATGAGCTCCTTGTCGAGGATATTATCCTCGGGTTCCCAGGACCTCTCTTCGGGGCCACAATTCTCCCAATCTACGAGAATTTATTTTTTACCTCTGACCTTTTTGGACGCGAGGATTTCCTTAACAGCGAAGACATCGGAGGAGCCAGAGACAGGAGCTGGAGCGACAATCTTGGGAGAGAAGCGGTTAAGAACAAGAGGTTTGAGAAGAGAAACATGAAAGGAGTTAGGAATACGGAGTGAAGGGGGAAGAAGAAGTTTGTAGGAGACAGGATTGATTTGACTCTTGATTTTAAAAGGTCCAAGATAACGTGGTCCCAGCTTATAGCTGGGAACACGGAAGCGGATATACTTGGCAGAGAACCACACTTTGTCCCCAGGAGCGAAGACAGGAGGAGTTCTTCTCTTCTTATCGGCATGTCTCTTCATACAAGACGAGGCCGGTAGGAGCGACTTTTGAGTTTCCTACCAGATGACAGAGAAGTCCCGGGTAACTTCATCAATGGCAGGCAATCCAGAAGAAGTGGGAATGATTTTTAATTGATTACAGAGAGCTCTTCAAAATTTCGATACAAATTGGACGCCTCTAGCCCGTGAAGGTGAAAAATATGCATAAAAAATTGCTTCGCCAACTGTGGCGCAGAAGGAAGACCTGGAAGCGGAATTAAATGTGCCATTTTGGAGAAACGATCAACGACCACCCAGATGACGGAGTTGCCATGGGATACAGGAAGATCCGTAATAAAATCCATGGCAATTTGAGACCATGGCTGCTCAGGAACAGGTAAAGGATGGAGGAGTCCAGCAGGCTTCTGACGGGGGGTCTTGTCCCGGGCACAAACTGTACAGGCCCAAATGAAATCAGCGACATCACCCTCCAACGTAGGCCACCAATATAAACGAGAAATAAGTTGGATGGACTTCTTGACGCCAGCGTGGCCAGCGAGGTGAGAGGAATGTCCCCACTTGAGGATCTTGAGGCGCTGGCGTAGAGGGACAAAGGTCTTTCCAGGAGGAGTTTGTCTAATAGAAGCTGGAGCAGAGGATACCAGACACTCAGGAGGTACTATGTGTTGTAGAGGGGTTTCAGATTTGGTAGCATCAGAGGAACGTGAAAGGGTGTCAGCCCTGACGTTTTTGTCAGCAGGACGAAAGTGAATCTCGAAGTTAAAGCGGGCAGAAAACAACGACCACCTAGCCTGGCGAGGGTTCAAACGTTGGGCAGACTGGAGATACAAGAGATTCTTGTGGTCAGTGTAGATGACAATGGGGTGTTTGGAACCCTCCAGTAGATGCCTCCATTCTTCGAGAGCTAACTTGATGGCCACAAGTTCACGATCACCAATGGAGTAATTTTTTTCCACCGGAGAGGTTTTAGAAAAGAAACCACAAGTAATATTATGTCCGGTAAAGTTTTTTGGAGGAGTACGGCTCCGGCTCCGACTGAGGAGGCGTCCACTTCCAGCAAGAAGGGTTTCAATGGATCAGGTCTGGACAGCACTGGAGCAGAAGCGAAGGCAGTTTTGAGGCGATTGAAGGCCTCATCCGCTTGAGGAGGCCAGGATTTAAGGTTGGCATTCTTCCTGGTTAGGGCCACAATAGGAGCCACAATGGTGGAAAAATGGGGAATAAACTGTCGGTAGTAGTTGGCAAATCCCAAGAAGCGTTGGATAGCACGGAGTCCAGTAGGGCGTGGCCAATCTAAAACCGCTGACAGTTTGTCTGGGTCCATTTGAAGTCCCTGGCCAGAGACTAGGTAACCTAGGAAGGGAAGAGATTGGCATTCAAAGAGACATTTCTCCATTTTGGCATACAGTTGATTTTCGCGGAGTCTCTGGAGCACTAGGTGGACATGACGACAGTGTTTCTCTAGACTACAGGAGAAAATCAAGATGTCGTCCAGGTAAACCACAACACAGGTATATAACAAGTCCCGAAATATTTCATTAACGAAGTCCTGGAAGACTGCAGGGGCGTTGCAGAGCCCAAAGGGCATAACAAGATATTCGAAATGTCCGTCTCTGGTATTGAATGCGGTTTTCCACTCATCCCCTTTCCTGATGCGTATGAGATTATATGCGCCTCTTAAGTCCAATTTAGTGAAGATGTTGGCGCCACGAAGGTGGTCAAAGAGTTCCGAGATTAGAGGCAGGGGATAGTGGTTTTTTATGGTGATTTTATTTAAACCGCGGTAGTCAATACATGGCCGTAGGGTACCGTCTTTTTTTGAAACAAAGAAGAACCCTGCTCCAGCAGGGGATGAGGACTTGCGAATGAATCCCCTATTTAAATTTTCCTGGATGTAGTCAGACATGGCTTGAGTCTCAGGGGCGGACAGAGGGTAGATCCTGCCCCGGGGTGGAGTAGTATCAGGAAGGAGGTCAATAGGGCAGTCATAAGGCCTATGAGGTGGCAAAGTCTCTGCTTGTTTTTTACAGAAAACATCGGCAAAGTCCTGGTAGGCCTTGGGAAGACATGGTATAGGTGGAGCCTCAGGGGTTTGACTGACGGGGGAAGACGTGAGGCATTGTTTGAGACAAGAAGAACCCCAGCTCTTGATCTCCCCAGTGGTCCAGTCAAGGGTAGGAGAATGACGTTGGAGCCATGGCAAGCCGAGGAGAATTTCTGAGGTGCAGTTGGGTAGGACAAGAAATTCAATTTTTTCGTGATGCAGTCCAATGCACATTAGCAGGGGTTCTGTGCGGTAACGCACAGTGCAGTTCAATTTTTCTCCATTGACTGAAGAGATGTAGAGTGGTCTGGCGAGACTGGTCACTGGGATGTTGAACCTATTAACGAGAGAGGCCAAAATAAAATTTCCTGCAGAACCGGAATCCAAGAAGGCCACAGCTGAGAAGGAGGAGTTAGCAGAAGGAGAAATCCGCACAGGCACATTAAGGCGTGGAGAAGCAGAATTCACACCTAGAGCTGTCTCACCTTTGTGAGGAATCGGAGTGCGTTTTTCCTGATGCGGAGGGCGGATAGGACAGTCTTTTAGGAAGTGTTCGGTACTAGCACAGTACAGGCATAGATTCTCGTTACGGCGGCGAGTCCTCTCTTGTAGGGTTAGGCGGGACCGGTCCACTTGCATGGCCTCCTCGGCAGAAGGCACAGGAACAGATTGCAGTGGACTTGAGAAAAGAGGAGCCGGGTAGAGAAATCGCCTGGTGCGAACAAAGTCCTTCTCCTGTCGGAGCTCCTGGTGTCTTTCAGAAAAACGCATGTCAATGCGGGTGGCCAAATGGATAAGTTCAGACAGGTTAGCAGGAATTTCTCGTGCAGCCAGTACATCCTTGATGTTGCTGGATAGGCCTTTCTTCAAGGTCGCGCAGAGGGCCTCATTGTTCCAGGATAATTCAGAGGCGAGAGTACGAAATTGGATGGCGCATTCGCCCACAGAAGAACTTCCTTGGACTAGGTTCAGCAAAGCAGTCTTGGCAGAAGAGGCTCGGGCTGGTTCCTCGAAGACACTACGAACCTGGACTGGACTGGACAGGACTGGACAGTGGCAGTGACAGGATCATTGCGGTCCCAGAGTGGTGTGGCCCATGACAAGGCCTTTCCAGACAGGAGACTAACCACGAAAGCCACCTTAGACCGTTCTGTGGGAAATTGGTCCGACATCATCTCCAAGTGTAGGGAACATTGAGACAGGAAACCACGGCATAGTTTAGAGTCCCCATCAAGTTTGTCCGGCAGAGATAGGCAGAGGCTGGGAGCGGCCACTCGCTGCGGAGGAGGTGCAGGAGCTGGCGGAGGAGATGGTTGCTGAAGCTGTGGCAGGAGTTGTTGCAGCATGACAGTCAGTTGGGTCAGCTGTTGAGATTGCTGGGCAACCACCGTGGTAAGGTCAGCGACAACTGGCAGAGGGACCTCAGCTGGATCCATGGCCGGATCTACTGTCAGGATCCGGATACTGTGAGGATACTGGTGGTGGATCCTCTGTCAGTGGGGTGATGACGGCAGGTAACCCCCAGGTCGTTCCACCCGATAGCGACTCAACCCCAACTGACGGCTGAGACAGGCGCGGTACAAGGAATTAGGCAAGAGCAAGGTCGGATGTAGCAGAAAGTCAGGGCAGGCAGCAAGGATCGTAGTCAGGGGCAATGGCAAAGGGTCTGGAACACTGGCTTGGGACATACACGGGAACGCTTTCACTGGCACTGAGGCAACAAGATCCGGCAATGCTGGGAAGGGGAAGTGAGGTTTTATAGAGAGGGTACAGGTGTGAGCACCGATTGAGCCAGGCGCCAATCAGTGGCGCAATGGCCCTTTAAATCGCAGAGAGCCAGCGCGCGCACGCGCCCTAGGGAGCGGGGCCGCGAGCGCTGGGACTGAGCCTCCGGGGAACAGGACGGGTGAGGTGACCGAGATGCGAGCCGCGAGCGGGTGCGTCCCGCTACGCGGGTCGCATCCCCGCCAGTAACATTAATGCAGCGCTCCCGGTCAACGGGTCTGACCGGGGCGCTGCAAGAAGTTGAACGCCGTGAGCGCTTCGGGGAGGAGCAGGGACCCGGAGAGCTCGGCGTAACACACACAACCCTGCAATTCCAAATACCAGGATGAAGATATTGAAGACATACAATATAGATAGTGCCCTTCCTTTCTCAGTTTTATTGGCTGTATACTGATCTTTGTTTCGCTTTATGAATGGAGCACTCATAATGTCTTACTGAGAATCCTGTCTGCTCCTGCTGCTTCTGCAACACTTTGCATAAATCAATATGGAGTGCTTGCTATTATTTGCCTACATTTGTCTGTGCTCTCCTCCCTTATCCTTTTGTGGTGGCCCAGTACAGAAGTGGCCCTTCTGTACACTGTTTGGTCCTTTCAAGTGGCCCCCTGGCCCCACACTCCTCAGGACTCTCATCACACTATGGTTCATAAAAGGGTTAATGTGTTGGTTGTATTCAAGTGAATATGTCTTTAAGTCCTGTTGTTAAGTCATGAACCAGGTAGGTTTCAGTGACCAGGTGACTTGCGTGTGAACTATGGGAGTCCTCCAAATTGCTCCCTTATATAGCAGGGAGGAGCTAGCTAGTTCAGTTCTGAGTTGTTGCTGAGGAACAGTACAGTCAAGACCTGAGAATGTCTAGTGTCCTAAGGGAGACCTAGGCCTAACCACGCAGCCACGCTTCCATCAACCGTGTACCCCTTCAGGTGAAAGTCAAAACCTGGTAAGAAACCATAGGGGAGAAGTCTAGTCAATCATAGTCAGGTCTAAAGTTAGCGTATGACTGCATAATTGATTTCAAGTCCACTACAAGTCCCAGTGAGCCCGCAAGTCTCCTAAAGTCACTGGTCATCTCCTTATAATCCAATTAAGGACCCATATATGGAGGTTTTTTTTAAACCAATTAACCAAAAGATCACCAAAAGAGGTGATCCACTAATCCCCTATTTTTCCCATATATTAAAACACTATAATCTTTATTAGTACAAAAACACCAAAAGAATTAATGTTTTAAAAGTATCAGTGTATCTCTCTTCCTGTAGTAATAGTCATTTTAGTGCTACACTCTGGCATCACTGTTTCTCAATCTGTCCGTGTGCGCCTGCAGTATGCACACTGTAAGGGAAGAGCGTATTCTGTATATTAAAACCTACTTGCGGTCCCCCTCGACATGTTTTGCCATTATACACGGCTTTGTCAAGAGGTTTTAGGGCACTAAGCGAGGAACGCCATTTCAGGGGTTTAAATAACCTCCTATAGTCACAATAGGAGGTTATTTAAACCCCTGAATTGTCGTTCCTCGCTTAGTGCGCTAAAACCTCTTGACAAAGCCGTGTATAACTGCGAAACATGTCGAGGGGGGCTGCAAGTAGGTTTTAATATACAGTGTACGCTCTTCCCTTACAGTGTGCATACTGCAGGTGCACACGGACAGATTGAGAAACAGTGATGCCAGAGTGGCACTAAAATGACTATTACTACGGGAGGAGAGATACACTGATACTTTTAACCAATTAATTATTTTGGTGTTTTTGTACTAATAAAGATTATAGTGTTTTAATATATGGGAAATATAGGGGATTCGTGGATCACCTCTTTTGGTGATCTTTTGGTTAATTGGTCATCTCCTTGGGCCTAACTGAGCTGTAAATACTATACCATCTGTCTGCCTCAGTAAAGCTGCCGTTGTTCCGTAACCTTGCATCGGAGTGATTATTTACCCCACGTCTGGCCCAGGAACCAGCGGCCATACCTCGGGTGGTGTAGAGGATAACCACGCCCTGGCTTCAACACAAGTGGTTAATGCCATCTGCCCCTAGGGTAATAACATCTGCCCTTTCATCGCACCCTCACCACAACTTTTGGCATCCTACGAACAGGAAACTGGTGTGCGCCTTATGCGAAAAGTACCCCCCCCCCCTCTCAGTCTGAACTGTGTCTGTACTGCTGAAAATTTGCACGCTAATGCGAAAAGAAATTGCGCCAGAAATTGTACGGAACTTTGTCAGTAAAACAAATATGTTGAGAGGCATTTGTGAAATAGAGGGGGAGGTGAAGAAACATTTATTGTCTGCCATTGTGAACAGTAAGGAAGTTGTGCAGCCCTGTGAAAAGTCCGTACCTGTAAGGGTTAATCTGTTCCAGCGATTCTCACGAGCGGCCACATCAGTCCCCAGCGGTGACACCTCCTCAACTCAGCTAGAAGGAACCAAAAGGACCTTCCTGTGTTGCACAGGGGAAGACTTTCCTGACCGGACCCAAGCATGAAGTTCCCTGGGTGCAGCCATCTTGAAAGTTCCTGCTGCTGTGTTCACTTCGGGTGTTACTTACAAAGTCAGTGCTGCACCACAATTCCTGAAAGCATCACCGATCATCAACATAGTGTCTCTGGTACCCAAGTCTGTTACTATTATCCCGGTATTGTCCGCAAGTCTGGTTATTAAGTCTCCTGTCACCGAGTACCTGCAAAACAGAGGGGGAGTTTCTGCTGTTGTTACCCCATCCTTCAAACCGATGCCGCTGCAGAACCTCATCAGCTCTCTTAAAGGGGAACACACCTCATCTTTCTTAAAGAGACAGTGCACACAAAATTCCACAAGATGTCTAAACCCAGCACAACAGATCAACCGGGTGTCACCGTCTCCATCGGCTAGCCCGGCACCTGGTCAAGCAGGTAGTGTCCTGACTCCTGCAAGCATCAACAACCCTGGTGTTCCAGAGTCCGCACCGGTATTCATGGGGAATCCTGTCTTTCCTACATTCTCCACCCAATTGATATTCGGGGACTCAGAGACCTTTTTGCACCTATTGTAACAAGCCCGGCCATTGGAAAATACAGTGCTGGGATTTAAATGGATTCACTCTGAGGTCAAGGACCGGCCCTCAGGAAAACAGTCATCAGGTCCAACCTCCGAACGACCTAAATCACGACTCTCACTTTATCTTGCCTCCTGCCCCCTTGGAACAGTTATTATAGAAGGTGTACCTTTAAAGGCGTTAATAGATACAGGGTTACAAGTGTATAATATATGTAAACGTGTTTTCTATCAGCATTGGGATGCTAGCTTATTGTGTGAGCCTGATGATGTTAATTTTAGAGTAGTTGCAGGTAATGGGCAACCAGTCCCCAGACATGACTACTGGGAGCCAACCATCCAATTGGGTGAACATGTACTTCCAGGGCAGGGAGTGATTGTAACTAATGTGACAGATAAGGGGTTTGTTGAATTCATATTGGGGATGAACATTGTGAGAAATTGCTTTACTGAAATTCTAGATTCCTTGTAAGCCTTTCTTCCCCATATGCCCCCTTCAGATCAGCACACTGTGCAGAACCACCAGGAAGTCCTACAAGCGGAACAGAAGTTTGACAACAAGGAATGCGAGATCTGCAGAGTACGAGTTCAAGATTAGTGTTGAGCGGCATAGGCCATATTCGAATTCGCGAATATTCACGAATATATGGACGAATATTCGTCATATATTCGCGAATATTCGCATATTCGTAATATTCTCGTTTTATTTTCGCATATGCAAATATTCGCGCATACGAAAAGTAACATAAGAGAAAATTCGCACATGCGAAAATTATCATATGCAAATTTTCGCATATGCGAAAATTCGCACCCCAGTCTCACACAGTAGTATTAGAGCCTTCTTTACACCACACAAGCTGGAAGCAGAGAGGGATGATCACTGTGATGTGTACTGTGAAAAAAAAAAAAAAAATATGTGATATTCGCGAATAAAATTCGCATTGCGAATATTCGCGAGCAACACTATTCAAGATATCAGGTCGGTGACCTTGCAACCCAATACTGAAACCATCATATGGTGTTGTGCATGCCTCGGAGTTAAGAATCGGGATTATCAGGCCCTGCTGGAACCCATGCAGCTAGAAGATCATCCATTAGTCCGAGCTGCGAGAAGTCTCATCACCATCTCAAACGGAAGAGTCCCAGTACGGTTAGTGAACCTGTCTGATTATGCTACTGTTTTTCCTAAATACACTCCAGTGGCTCAGTTATACCTCCTAGAGTCAAAAGACATCATGACTAAACAGCTAGATGCCCAACAGCGTGCGGCTAAAGTCACTGATCCAGTGCTAACTCCCCAGAACCCAGGTGGGCGCAGCTCCAGGTTGAGGGCGCTACTAATCCACGGGATCAGGTCAATGGAGTCGTCAACATTGCCAAGAGGTATCACAAAGCTTTCAGTAAGCGTCCGAAAGACTTCAGAAAAACTTTAATGATCCAGCATTGTATCCTCACAGCGACAGCCTGCCCATCAAAGAGAGGCATCGTCCGGTCGCACCTGGCATGTATTAGACTGTCAAGAAAATGCTAGCCCACATGAAGGAGGCGGACGTGATTCAAGAAAGTCAGAGTCGCTGGCCAGCACCACTCATCCTAGTCAAGAAGAAAGATGGAACTATCCGTTTCTGTTTCAACTACAGGAAGCTGAACAATGTCACACATAAGGACGCTTATCCTCTGCCAAGAATTGAGGAGTCACTCACTGCTCTCAGGTCTGCTGCATACTTCTCCACCCTGGACTTAACCAGCGGATACTGGCAAGTGCCCATGGCCTCAGAGGATCGGGAGAAAACCACCTTTGTGACACCCATATGGGGTTGTTTGAATTCAAAAGTTTACCGTTTGGGCTGTGCAATGCCCCTGCCACGTTCCAGCGTCTGAGGGAAAGATGCCTGGGACATCTGAATTTCCAAAGGGTCTTATTGTACCTGGATGATGTCATTGTGTATTCCAAGTCCTACCAGGAACATCTCGGTCATCTGTCAGATGTCTTTCAAGTTTTGATCAAACATCACATTGTCACTTGCTCAAAACTCAAGTCCATTACCTGTGCCATGTTGTCAGCGCAGAGAGAGTTCAGCCAAATCCTGAGAAGGTGGATGCTGTCAAGAACTGGCCTACACCGCGCATAGTGAAGGATGTCAGAGGCTTCCTGGGATTCGCCGGCTACTACTGACGTTTTATCCCACACTTTGCCCAAATTGCAGAACCTCTCACAGCTCTCCTGCGGGGGACGTCGAGGGAAAATTACAGTGAAAGACTACCTATTGGTTGGTCCGAAGAGCAAGAGACAATGTTTTAAGCTCTCAAGCGTCTTCTAACAGAGCCACCCATCTTGGCGTATCTGGACTACAGTCAGCCATTCCTGCAATATACCAATGCCAGTTTTGAAGGTCTAGGAGCTGTTCTGTCCCAAGTTCAAAATGGACAAGAGTGAGTGATTGCCTACCCCAGTCGTAATCTGCGAGGGGCAGAGAAGAATGATGCCAATTACAGTTCATTCTCGCCCTAGTATGGGCCGTGACAAAAAAATTCAAAGATTTTTTGGCTGCCACGCCATTTACTGTCTACACAGATAAAAATCAGTTGGCCCACCTGATTGATCACTGCCAAATTGGGTGCCCTAGAAAAGCGATGGGCTTCAAGATTAGCTAATTACAGCTTCACTATTGATACGCCGAGCGCTCCGGGTCCCTGCTCCTCCCCGGAGCGCTCACGGCGTCTCTCTCCCTGCAGCGCCCCGGTCAGACCCGCTGATCGGGAGCGCTGCACTGACATTGCCGGCGGGGATGCGATTCGCATAGCGGGACGCGTCCACTCGCGAATCGCATCCCAAGTCACTTACCCGTCCCGGTCCCCGGCTGTCATGTGCTGGCGCGCGCGGCTCCGCTCTCTAGGGCGCGCGCGCGCCAGCTCTCTGAGACTTAAAGGGCCAGTGCACCAATGATTGGTGCCTGGCCCAATTAGCCTAATAAGCTTCCACCTGCTCCCTGGCTATATCACCTCACTTCCCCTGCACTTCCTTGCCGGATCTTGTTGCCTTGTGCCAGTGAAAGCGTTTAGTGTTGTCCAAAGCCCGTGTTACCAGATCTCCTGCTTTCCATATTGACTACGAACCTTGCCTCCTGCCCCGACCTTCTGCTACGTCTGACCTTGCCTCTGCCTAGTCCTTCTGTCCCACACCTTCTCAGCAGTCAGCGAGGTTGAGCCGTTGCTAGTGGATACGACCTGGTTGCTACTGCCGTAGCAAGACCATCCCGCTTTGCGGCGGGCTCTGGTGAACACCAGTAGCCTCTTAGAACCGGTCCACCGGCACGGTCCACGCCAATCCCTCGTTGACACAGTGGATCCACAACCAGCTAGCCGAATTGTGACAGTAGATCCGGCCATGGATCCCGCTGAGGTGCCGCTGCCAAGTCTCGCTGACCTTACCACGGTGGTCGCTCAGCAATCGCAGCAAATTGCCCAACAAGGACAGCAGCTGTCGCAGTTGACCGCCACATTACAGCAACTTCTGCCTCTGCTACAGCAGCAACCATCTCCTCCGCCTGCTCCTGCACCTCCTCCGCAGCGAGTGGCCGCTCCTTGCCTCCGCTTGTCCCTGCCGGACAAATTTGATGGGGACTCTAGACTCTGCCGTCGATTTTTGTCTCAATGTTCCCTGCATATGGAGATGTTGTCGGACCTATTTCCTACAGAACGGTCTAAGGTGGCGTTCGTAGTGAGCCTTCTTTCTGGAAAGGCCTTGTCTTGGGCCACACCGCTCTGGGACCGCAATGATCCTGCCACAGCCACAGTCCAGTCCTTCTTCGCTGAAGTCGGTAGTGTCTTCGAGGAACCAGCCCTAGCTTCTTCTGCCGAGACTGCCCTGCTGAACCTGGTCCAGGGTAATTCTTCAGTAGGCGAGTACGCCATCCAATTTCGTACTCTCGCTTCCGAATTATCTTGGAATAACGAGGCTCTCTGCGCGACCTTTAAAAAAGGCCTATCCAGTAACATCAAGGATGTGCTGGCCGCACGAGAGATTCCTGCCAACCTGCAAGAACTTATCCATTTGGCCACCCGCATTGACATGCGCTTTTCTGAGAGACACCAGGAGCTCCGTCAGGAAAAAGACCTAGATCTCTGGGCACCTCTCCCACAGTATCCTTTGCAATCTACGCCTGTGCCTCCCGCCGAGGAGGCCATGCAAGTGGATCGGTCTCGCCTGACCCAGGAAGAGAGGAATCGCCGTAGGGAAGAAAATCTTTGTCTGTACTGTGCCAGTACCGAACATTTCTTGGTGGATTGCCCTATTCGTCCTCCACGTCTAGGAAACGCAAGCACGCACCCAGCTCACGTGGGTGTGGCGTCTCTTGCTTCGAAGTCTGCTTCTCCACGTCTCACGGTGCCCGTGCGGATTTCTCCTTCTGCCAACTCCTCCCTCTCAGCCGTGGCCTGCTTGGACTCTGGTTCCTCCGGGAATTTTATTCTGGATTCTTTGGTGAATAAGTTCTGCATCCCGGTGACCCGTCTCGTCAAGCCGCTCTACATTTCCGCGGTCAACGGAGTTAGATTGGATTGCACCGTGCGTTACCGCACAAAACCCCTCTTAATGTGCATTGGACCCCATCACGAAAAAATTGAATTTTTCGTCCTTCCCAACTGCACCTCCGTAGTCCTCCTCGGTCTGCCATGGCTCCAGCTTCATTCTCCCACCCTTGACTGGACCACCGGGGAGATCAAGAATTGGGGCTCTGCTTGCCACAAATGCCTCTCCTCTCCTCCCAGTCCCGTCAGGCAAGCCTCAGTGCCTCCTCCTACACCTGGTCCCCCCAAGGCTTATTAGGACTGTGCCTTGCCTCCTCATAGCCCCCGTCCTGGTGACACCCTGCCCCGTGCCAAGCTTCACCCTCTGCCCTCCCTCCCCATTCCCACTCCTGCTGTACTGCCTACCTTTGAGGAAACCCTACAATCACTCCCGGTGTCCTCATCCCATGTGAAGCAGTTGCCGGACAAAGAAAGGGGGAGACCTAAGGGGGGGGGTACTGTTACGCCGATCGCTCCGGGTCCCTGCCCCTCCCCGGAGCGCTCACGGCGTCTCTCTCCCTGCAGCGCCCCGGTCAGACCCGCTGATCGTAGCGCTGCACTGACATTGCCGGCGGGGATGCGATTCGCATAGCGGGACGCGCCCGCTCCCGAATCGCATCCCAAGTCACTTACCCGTCCCGGTCCCCGGCTGTCATGTGCTGGCGCGAGCGGCTCCGCTCTCTAGGGCGCGCGCCAGCTCTCTGAGACTTAAAGGGCCAGTGCACCAATGATTGGTGCCTGGCCCAATTAGCCTAATTAGCTTCCACCTGCTCCCTGGCTATATCACCTCACTTCCCCTGCACTTCCTTGCCGGATCTTGTTGCCTTGTGCCAGTGAAAGTGTTTAATGTTGTCCAAAGCCTGTGTTACCAGATCTCCTGCTTTCCATATTGACTACGAACCTTGCCGCCTGCCCCGACCTTCTGCTACGTCTGACCTTGCCTCTGCCTAGTCCTTCTTTCCCACGCCTTCTCAGCAGTCAGCGAGGTTGAGCCGTTGCTAGTAGATACGACCTGGTTGCTACTGCCGCAGCAAGACCATCCCGCTTTGCGGCGGGCTCTGGTGAACACCAGTAGCTTCTTAGAACCGGTCCACCGGCACGGTCCACGCCAATCCCTCGTTGACACAGTGGATCCACAACCAGCTAGCCGAATCGTGACAACTATCAAGTACCGAAGAGGCAAGTCAAATGTCTATGCCAAAGTACTGTCTCGGATGACCCCCAGCGAAGAGCCCCCTGTCGAAGATGAGTGGGAAGATGTGGAGATGCCCCCATTTTCCTAATGGTTTGTGAACCAGAATGTTGTTACCGCCCTCAGGGACGGTGAAACCAGGTCCGAAAAGGTTAAAGAAGACCTGGAAGACCCTCCAAGATGATAGTCGAGTTATGAGGGATCTGTTGGACTAACTTTTTGGTGAAAAAGGTACCAACCTGTCTACGCAGGGCCCATTGTGATTATGAATTGAAGCGTCTGTGGCGATAGAGGAAGCGAATGTGCACAAAGGACTGTTGTAGCAAAATTCTTTAGATCCGGTCTCTAGTGATCAACTTCATCAGATTCTAGTTCCCCGTGTCGGCAATGGTCCTAAACTCATATCCTGACCAGTCGCGACCCTTTGGAGTCCACAAGACCAAAGCCACTGTCCGGCTTCTACAGGATTGGAATGCGGAGTGACATTGAGAAATAATGGAGTGAATGCTCTGTCTGTAATGTCACCAAGAATGTGCATAGGGATGCAAGAGTACACCTTCACTCCCTCCAAAGTGACAGACCCCAACCAATTGGATTGTGCTAGACCATGTGAAACTATCTCCTACCTGGTCTGAGTATACTTATGCTCTCACCATGATGGATCACTTCTCTAAGTAGGTTGTTATTGTCCCCGTCAAGGATCTCACAGCAAAGACGACGGCAAAGATGTTCTACTCTAAGTGGGTGCAAACCCTTGGATGTCCTGAGTCTGCCTTAACTGACCGTGGAACGGCCTTTGAGTTCCAACTATTTCAATTCCACAACTGCAAGAAACTCAGCACCACCGCATATCACTCTCAAGGGAATGGGCTCTGTGAACGGGTCAATATGTTGCGAGCGACCTCGGTGTCAAGACAAGAAGAATGGCCCTGGTTACTACCAGAGTTGCTGGAGAGTTATAACAATACTGTGCACTGTTCTACTGGGTATACTCCTTTCTACTTGATGATGGGTCGACATGGGCAACTAACTTAAGATCAGACATTAGGGTTGCAAGCCCAGATCAACAATTCTCCTCAAGCATCTCATGAGTGGATTTCCAATCATCAGCGGCGGATTCAAGAGGCCAAAGAGATTGTCAGTAAAAAAATGTCAATATCACTGCTGAGTAGCGTACATGCCGATGGGCCCCATTAGCACAGGCATCAGGGTAGAGAATATCAGGCAGCCCAATCCATACTAACTATAATCAAGCAGTTGAAAAGTCAGAAAAACCTCATATAAAATTGTTGTTGATTTCACCCTAGTTCAAATACCCCATTGTTTGAGTATGTATGGATGTTTTTCAAAATGCTACATGAACTCTTTTCTTCAGTTCACCAGCCCTGTGCAGGACATTCACTAAAAATTCCCCAGTAACTGTTTCCTCTTGATTTGGGCCAGTGGCCTAGTCCCTCACCCATCTTAAAGGACTTTACGCTGAGGACAGCTTTATATAAGAGGGGCAGTTTGTGGTGGCCCAGTACAGAAGTGGCCCTTCTGTACACTGTTTGGTCTTTTCAGGTGGACTCAGTCCCAGTCCGCTGGCCCCACACTCCTCAGGACTCTCATCACACTATGGTTCATATAAAGGTTTAATGTGTTGTATTCAAGTGAATATGTCTTTGTAACGGAGCTGGATGTGGATCCTCAAACCTGTGTGGCTGATGACTCGGACCATATAGGGGGGCGGAGTCTATGGTGCCACTGGTGTTTACCAGAACCCGCCGCAAGGCAGGATGGGCTTGCTGCGGCAGGCAACACCCAGTTCACTACCCCCGAGACGGCTCAACCACACAGGTGGGCTAGGCGAGGTACCGAAGGATAAGGCCGTAGCATTGTCAAACGTAGCAGAAGGTCAAGGCAGGAGGCAAAGATGCGGAGTCTAATAATATAGCGGAAGGTCTGGATACATGGGTAAGGCTGACAGGCTATAAAGGTCACTTAATCTCAGGCTAGGGGCACTGAAGATCCAGCAAGGAAGCGTGGGAGGTGGAGGGACTTTATAATGTAGTGTCAGGTGCAACAACTAATTAAGGGCGTACTGGCCCTTTAAATTTCAGAGCTTTGGTGCAGGCGCACCCTAGGAGACGGGGACGCGCACACCGGAGCTGAGACACAGAGGAAGAGGCGACATCGGAGCATGGTGAGTGACAGGCTGGGATTCGCATGCGGGTGCGTCCTGCGAAGCAAATCCCAGCCCTGCCGGCAGTCGGGGATTCAGGGACCATGTGCTCACGGCCAATGCTTGCGGCTGGAGCGCAGTGTGTGACCGTACCCCCCCTTTAGTCTCCCCCTCTTTTTTGAGGACAAGAACTTGTGGATAAGGTCACGGTCTAGAATGTTGTCCTGCGGCTCCCAAGACCGTTCCTCCTGGCAAAATACTTCCCAATCCACAAGGAAAAAAGTTTTCCTCAAAGTTGGAAATCCAGAATTTCTTTGACGATATAGACATAGGGGTACCAGAAAATGGAGTAGGAGTGATGTCTTTTTTGAAAAGCAGTTATGGATAACAGGTTTTAAGAGAAATACGTGATAATAATTCTGGATCCAGAGAGAGGAAGGCAGATGGAGAGAATAAGCCACAGGGTTTAACCCCTTAAGGACAATGGACGTACTCCTACGCCCCCGTTTCCGAGTCCTTAAGGACCGAGGACATAGGAGTACGTCCTGTCCATTCGTTCAGCAGGCATCGCGGCATATCGCCCAGGGGGGTCATTATGCCCCCCCATGTCGGCGATGGCCGCAGATCGCTGGACAATTCAGTCCAGCGATCTGCGGCGATTCCGAGTCAATCGGGTCTCCAGTGACGGCCTCGAACAGCCAGAGCCAGCAGGGGTGAGGTGGCACTGGTGCCACCTCACGATCGCCCTGATTCGTCGGCCGGATTCCCGGCCGACCAATCAGGGCGCCTGCTGCGGGTGTCACTCCCGCACCCGCTCTGCCCCTCTTCCGGAGGACGTGAGCTGGTGCGGGACGTGCACCCCGGGTGCTGGTGACCCCGATCCCCGGCGTTAATGTTGGGATCGGGGCCCCAGGAGCGACGGCGGCGGCGGGACTGACCTGTGCGGCGTCGATCAGCAACAGCAGGAGGTGAGTGACAGACTCCTGCTGTTGCTTAGCAACAGCTCCCAGCATGCAAAAAGGGCATGCTGGGAGCTGTAGTTATCCAAATGGAGGAGGCAGATCACCACAACTCCCAGCATTCCCTTATGGGCATGCTGGGACTTATGGTTTTGCAACAGCTGGAGGCACATTCTTTCTATGGAAAAGTGTACCTTCAGCTGTTGTATAACTACAACTCCCAGCTTGCACAATCAGCTAAAGTGCATGCTGGGAGTTGTAGTGGTGCATCTGGTGGTTGCATAACTACAACTCCCAGCATGCCCGTTGGCTGTCGGTGACTGCTGAGAGTTGTAGTTTTGCAACAGCTAAAGGCACACTGAGTTAAGTAGCAAACCAGTGTGTCTCCAGCTGTTGCATAACTACAATCCCCAGCATCCCCAGCCAAAGTAGTATGCCTCCCGCTGTTGCATAACTACAACACCCAGCATGCCCTTCCGCTGTCCGCACATGCTGGGAGTTGTAGCTTTTGCAACAGCTGAAGGCACACTGGTTGCAAAACACTGAGTTTGTTACCAAACTCGGTGTTTCACAACCAGTGTGCCTCCAGTTGTTGCAAAACGACAACTCCCAGCATGCACTGATAGACCGTACATGCTGGGAGTTGTAGTTTTGCAACAGCTGGATGTTTCTCCCCCCCCCCCCCCCCCCCCCAATGTGAACGTACAGGGTACACTCACATGGGCAGAGGATTACAGTAAGTATCCGGCTGCAAGTTTGAGCTGCGGCAAATTTTCTGCTGAAGCTCAAACTGCCAGCGAGAAACTACTGTGAACCCCCCGCCCGTGCGACTGTACCCTAAAAACACTACACTACCACAAAATAAAATAAAAAGTAAAAAACACTACATATACACATACCCCTACACAGCCCCCCTCCCCAATAAAAATGAAAAACGTCTGGTACGCCACTGTTTCCAAAACGGAGCCTCCAGCTGTTGCAAAACAACTATTCCCAGTATTACCAGACAGCCATTGACTGTCCAGGCATGCTGGGAGTTTTACAACAGCTGGAGGCACCCTGTTTGGGAATCACTGGCGTAGAATACCCCTATGTCCACCCCTATGTAAGTCCCTAATTTAGGCCTCAAATGCGCATGGCGCTCTCACTTTGGAGCCCTGTCGTATTTCAAGCCAACAGTTTAGGGCCACATATGGGGTATCGCCGTACTCGGGAGAAATTGTGTTACAAATTTTGGGGGGTATTTTCTGCTATTACCCTTTTTAAAAATGTAACATTTTTTTTTTTTTTTACATATGCAAAAGTTGTGAATCACCTGTGGGGTATTAAGGTTCACATTACCCCTTGTTACGTTCCCCGAGGGGTCTAGTTTCCAAAATGGTATGCCATGTGTTTTTTTTTTTGCTGTCCTGGCACCATAGGGGCTCCCTAAATGCGGCATGCCCCCAGAGCAAAATTTGCTTTCAAAAAGCCAAATGTGACTCCTTCTCTTCTGAGACCTGTAGTGCGCCAGCAGAGCACTTCTCACCCCCATATGGGGTGTTTTCTGAATTGGGAGAAATTGGGCTTCAAATTTTGGGGGGTATTTTCTGCTATTACTCTTTTAAAAAATGTAAAAATTTAGGGAAACCAAGCATTTTAGGTAAAAAAAAAAGTTTTTTTTTTACATATGCAAAATTCGTGAAACACCTGTAGGGTATTAAGGTTCACATTACCCCTTGTTACGTTCCCCAATGGGTCTAGTTTCCAAAATGGTATGCCATGTTTTTTTGTTTTTGCTGTTCTGGCTTCCTAAATGCGGCAGGCCCCCAGAGCAAAATTTGCTTTCAAAAAGCCAAATGTGACTCCTTCTCTTCTGAGACCTGTAGTGCGCCAGCAGAGCACTTTTCATCCCCATATGGGGTGTTTTCTGAATCGGGAGAAATTGAGCTTCAAATTTTGGGGGGTATTTTCTGCTATTACACTTTTTAAAAATGTAAAAATTTGGGGAAACCAAGCATTTTAGGTAAAAAAAAATGTTTTTTTTTACATATGCAAAATTCGTGAAACACCTGTAGGGTATTAAGGTTCACTTTACCCCTTGTTACGTTCCCCGAGGGGTCTAGTTTCCAAAATGGTATGCCATGTGTTTTTTTTTGCTGTTCTGGCACCATATGGGCTTCCTAAATGCGGCATGCCCCCAGAGCAAAATTTGCTTTCAAAAAGCCAAATGTGACTCCTTCTCTTCTGAGACCTGTAGTGTGCCAGCAGAGCACTTTTCACCCCCATATGGGGTGTTTTCTGAATCGGGAGAAATTGGGCTTCACATTTTGTGGGATATTTTATGCTATTATCCTTTTTAAAAATGTAAAATTTTTGGGAAACCAAGCATTTTAGGTAAAACATTTTTTTTTTTTTTTACATATGCAAAAATCGTGAATCACCTGTGGGGTATTAAGGTTCACTTTACCCCTTGTTACATTCCCCGAGGGGTCTAGCTTCCAAAATGGTATGCCATGTGTTTTTTTTTGCTGTCCTGGCACCATAGGGGCTTCCTAAAGGTGACATGCCCCCCAAAAACCATTTGTCGCTCCTTCCCTTCTGAGCCCTCTACTGCGCCCGCCGAACAATTTACATAGACATATGAGGTATGTGCTTACTCGAGAGAAATTGGGTTTCAAATACAAGTAAAATTTTTCTCCTTTCTACCAATTGCAAAAATTCAAAAATTGGGTCTACAAGAACATGCGAGTGTAAAAAATGAAGATTGTGAATTTTCTCCTTCACTTTGCTGCTATTCCTGTGAAACACCTAAAGGGTTAATACACTTATTGAATGTCATTTTGAATACTTTGGGGGTGTAGTTTTTATAATGGGGTCATTTATGGGGTATTTCTAATATGAAGACCCTTCAAATACACTTCAAACCTGAACTGGTCCATGAAAAATAGCGAGTTTGAAAATTTTGTGAAAAATGTCCAAATTGCTGTTGAACTTTGAAGCCCTCTGGTGTCTTCCAAAAGTAAAAACTCATAAATTTTATGATTCAAACATAAAGTAGACATATTGTATATGTGAATCCAAAAATGTTTTATTTTGAATATCCATTTTCCTTACAAGCAGAGAGCTTCAAAGTTAGTAAAATGCAAAATTTTCATTTTTTTCATAAAATTTTGGGATTTTTCACCAAGAAAAGAATCAAGTTACCATAAAATTTTACCACTAAGTTAAAGTAGAATATGTCACGAAAAAACAATATCAGAATGATAACTAAAAGCATTCCAGAGTTATTAATGTTTAAAGTGAAAGTGGTCAGAATTGCAAAAAACGCTCTGGTCCTTAAGGTGTAAAATGGCCTGGTCCTTAAGGGGTTAAACATTTTGTTTACCTTGTAAGGACCCAAATAGCGAGGATCCAGCTTATAACATGGTACCTTTAAGCGGAAGAACTTGAAAGACAACCACACTTTGTCCCCTGAAGAGAATTTGGAAGGAGGGCATCTTTTCTTGTCCGCTTGCAATTTCATACGAGTGGCGCCATGCAAAAGAGAGCAAAGAGTCTTTTGCCAGATGGAGACTAAATTCTTCACTTGTTCATCGGCCATGGGAACTCCACAGGAAGTAGATGAGGGTAAAGGAGGACGATGATGAAGTCCATAGACCACAAAGAAGGGTGAAGACCCAGAGGATTCAGAATCCTTATGGTTGTACGAAAATTCGGCCCAGGGTAGCCGATCGGCCCAGTCGTCTTGGAGAGAGGAAACAAAATGGCGGAGATAGTCGTCCAAGACCTAGTTCACCCTTTCGAACTGTCCATTGGATTGAGGGTAGTATCCCGAAGAAAGATCTAATTTAACTTGAAGGCATGAAGAGAGAGCCCTCCAAAATTTAGAGACAAACTGGACTCCTCGGTTGGAGACAATTTGGGAGGGCAATCCATGCAGGCGAAAGATATGGCAGAGGAACAACTTCACAAGCTGTGGTGCAGAGAGTATTCCCGGTAGTGGCACAAAATGAGCCATTTTAGAGAATCGGTCCACAACAACCCAAATGACTGTATTTCTGCCAGAAGAGGAAGGTCAGTAATAAAGTCCATTGCAATATCGGTCCTGGGCTGCTCTGGAACTGGCAAAGGATGAAATAGACCAGCAGGCTTGGAATGTGGGGGTCTTGTCCTGGGCACAAACTAAACAAGATCGGACAAAATCAACAACATCCTGTGTTAGAGTGGACCACTAATACTGTTGGGCGATGAGCTATATGGACTTACGAATTCAAGCATGACTGGCCAATAGAGAGGAATGACTCCATTTCAGGACTCGGAGTCTTAAACGGGGAGGTAAATTAGTCTTCTTTGGTGGCAAGTGCTGAAGACACGCTGGCGCTGCTGAGATGAGACGATCAGGGGAAATAATATGTTCAGAATGGGATTCCAGGCCTTTTACATTGGAAGATGTGGAGACCGGGATTGGGGGTTGAGACGATGGGCAGGCTAGAGATAGAGCAAGTTCTTGTGGTCGGAATAGATAGTAAGCGGGTGTACAGAGCCTTCCAAGAGGTGACGCCAAATTAATGGCCAAGAGCTCACGATCTCCAATGGTATAATTTCTCTCCGCATGGCAGAAGGTTTTAGAGAAAACTCTGCAGGTTAAAGTTCTACCCTTAGAAGACTTTTGCAGTAACACTGCACCTGCTCCAACTGACAAAGCATCCACTTCCAAGATGAATAGCTTGCTAGGATAGAGTCTAGATAGAACAGAAGCCAATGCGAAGGGGGACTTTAACTGTTTGAAAGCTTTTTCAGCCTCAGGAGTCCAAACTCTTGGGTTAGCAGTCTTCTTCGTAAGCGAGACGATGGGGGCTACGTGAGTGGAGTAATGAGGAATAAATTGCCAATAGTAATTGGCAAAGCCGAGGAAGCGCTGAATTGCTTTCAAGCCCAAAGTTTGAGGCCAGTCCAGTACTGTGGACAGCTTGTTGGAATCCATTTGTAGACCTTGACTGGTAATAATATACCTCAGAAGTGGAAGGCTGTTCTTTTCAAAAGTACATTTCTCTAATTTAGCGTAGAGAGGATTTTCAAGGAGACTCTTGGCGGAGGTGAGAGCGATGAGACTGGATATTGGGCGAGTATAGAAGATCACGAAAAATATCATTGACAACCTCCTGGAAGACTGCTGGAGCATTGAAGAGTCCGAATGGCATCACTAGATACTCAAAATGTCCGTCACGAGTAATAAATGTGGTCATCCATTTATTAGTGTTGCTCACGAATATTCGCAATTCGAATATTATTCGCGAATATCGCATATTCGCGAATTCGCGAATTTCGCGAATATAGCGCTATATATTCGTAATTACGAATATTCGTTTTTTTTTTTTTTTTTTCACAGTACACATCACAGTGATCATCCCTCTCTGCTTCCAGCTTGTGTGGTGTAAAGAAGGCTCTAATACTACTGTGTGAGACTGGCGCGCGAAAATTCGCATATGCGAAAATTAGCATATGCGAAAATTAGCACATGCGAATTTTCACATATGCGAATTTTCGCGTATGTTAATTTTGTATATGCTAATATGCACATATGATAGTTTTCGCATACGCGAATGTTCGCATATGCGAAAATAAAACGGGAATATAACGAATATGCGAATATTCGCGAATATATGACGAATATTCGTCCATATATTCGCGAATATTCGCGAATTCGAATATGGCCTATGCCGCTCAACACTACCATTTATCCCCTTCTCGTGTGCGAATCAAATTATAGGCCCCACAAAGATATAATTTAGAAAATATTTTGGCACCTCGCAGACGATCAAACAACTCCGTGATTAAAGGAAGTGAGTAGGTTCTTTACTGTAATTTTATTCAGGCCTCGGTTTTCGATGCAAAATCGCTGATGTTTTTCTTCCACGAAGAAGAAACTGGCTATGGCAGGGGAAGAGGACTTCCTGATAAAGCCCTTCTGAAGGTTCTCCTGGACGTTATTAGACATGGCCAGAGTTTCAGGTACAGACAAAGGATAGATTCTGCCCCTGGGAGGTGTGGTGCCAAGTAGCAAGTCAATGGGACAATCGTAGGGACAATGCGATGGTAACACTTCGGCTTGCTTTTAACTGAAGACATCAGCATAGTCCTAAAGAAACAAAGGCAAACCAGGCAGTGGACAAGATGATGGTTCCAATTTAAACATACATATATGAATACAGTGGTTGTTGCAATGTGGACCCCAGTGAAGAACTTCTCCAGCCTTCCAATCCAGCTGCGGAGCATAGAGTTGCAACAAAGGTAGGCCAAGCAAGAGAGGAGAAGTACAGGGTGGGCCATTTATATGGATACATCTTGATAAAATGGGAATGGTTGGTGATATTAACTTCCTGTTTGTGGCACATTAGAATATGTGAGGGGGAAAATTTTCAAGATGGGTGTTGATCATGGTGGCCATTTTGAAGTCGGCCATTTTGAATCCAACTTTTGTTTTTTCAATAGGAAGAGAGTCATGTGACATCAAACTTATTGGGAATTTCACAAGAAAAACAATGATGTGCTTGGTTTTAACGTAACTTTATTCTTTCATAAGTTATTTACAAGTTTCTAACCACTTATAAAATGTGTTCAATGTGCTGCCCATTGTGTTGGATTGTCAATGCAACCCTCTTCTCCCACTTTTCACACACTGATAGCAACACCGTAGGAGAAATGCAAGCACTGGTTTCCAGTATCCATAGTTTCAGGTGCTGAACATCTCGTATCTTCACAGCATAGACAATTGCCTTCAGATAACCCCAAAGATAAAATTCTAAGGGGGTCAGATCGGGAGACCTTGGGGGCCATTCATCTGGCCCACGACGACCAATCCACTTTCCAGGAAACTGTTCACCTAGGAATGCTCGGACCTGTTCATAAAAGGGACACTGCGGAGTTGGAAAGGGTGCGGAGACGCGCGACTAAACTAATATGGGGCATGGAACATCTTAGCTATGAGGAGCGATTAAAGGAGTTACAATTGTTTAGTCTTGAGAAGAGACGTTTAAGGGGGAATATGATAAACGTATATAAGTATATAAATGGCCCATACAAAAAATATGGAGAAAAACTGTTCCAGGTTAAACCCCCCCAAGGACGAGGGGGCACTCCCTCCGTCTGGAGAAGAAAAGGTTTAGTCTAAAGGGGCGACACGCCTTCTATACCGTGAGGACTGTGAATTTATGGTACGGTCTACCTCAGGAACTGGTCACAGCAGGAACAATTAACAGCTTTAAAACAGGGTTAGATACATTCCTGAAACAAAATAACATTAATGCTTATGCAGAATTCTAAAACTACATCCCTTTCCCTTATCCCCTTACACCCTTCCCTTCAATTCTCTGGTTGGACTTGATGGACGTATGTCTTTTTTCAACCATACTAACTATGTAACTATGTAACTATGAGACCCATAATGTGGTGGTACACCATCTTGCTGGAAAAACTCAGGGAACGTGCCATCTTCAGTGCATAAAGAGGGAAACATCATCATGTAGCAATTTTGCATATCCAGTGGCCTTGAGGTTTCCATTGATGAAGAATGGCCCCACTATCTTTGTACCCCATATACCACACCATACCATCAATTTTTGTGTTCCAACAGTCTTGGAGGGATCTATCCAATGTGGGTTAGTGTCAGCAGTGGTTTTGTTTGTTAACTTCACCATTCACATAAAAGTTTGCCTCATCACTAAACAAAATTTTCTGCGTAAACTGAGAGTCTTGTTCCAATTTTTGTTTTGCCCATTCAGCAGCACCTGAAACTACAGATACTGGAAGCCCGTGCTAGCATTTCTTCTGCAGTGTTGTTATCAGTGTGTGAAGAGTGGGAGAAGAGGGTTGCATTGACAATCAAACACAATGGGCAGCACATTGAACACATTTTATAAGTGGTCAGAAACTTGTAAATAACTCATGAAAGAATAAAGTTACGTTAAAATCAAACACATCATTGTTTTTGTTGTGAAATTCCCAATAAGTTTGATGTGTCACATGACCCTCTTCCGATTGAAAAACAAAAGCTGGATTCAAAATGGCAGACTTCAAAATGGCCACCATGGTCACCACCCATCTTGAAAAGTTTCCCCCCTGACATATACTAATGTGCCACAAACAGGAAGTTAATATCACCAACCATTCCCATTTTATTAAGGTGTATCCATATAAATTGCCCACCCTGTACAATGAGGGAGAACATAGAAGGACAAGTTCTCCTTATGCAAAACTCCGACCTGCATAGACAATGGTTCTGTACGATATTGCTCAGAACAGTACAGTCTTTCACCATTGACCGTAGAGATATACAAAGGCTTTAACAGAAGATGCCTATGTACTAGGGAACAGAAAGTAGAATGTCCAGCGTTGACTCTTGAACAAAGGAATTTCTTTATTAGTTAAAATTCATGGTTGCCATGGGATACAACAAAAGATTCTTGCAGTGTGACGCGTTTCGGCCAGTGTGACTAAGGCCCTGCTGGCCGAAACTCGTCACACTGCAAGAATCTTTTGTTGTATCCCATGGCAACTATGAATTTTAACTAATAAAGAAGTTCCTTTGTTCAAGAGTCAGCGCTGGACATTCTACTTTCTGTGTGCTATTCAAGTGGATTAGTCCAAATCCAGTCCGGGGGCTTACAGGAGTGAGCTGGTATCTGTGCTTTTTGGTATGTACTAGGGAAGCATCAATAAAATTTCCTGTGGTGCCAGAGTCCAGAAAGGCAAGAACGCAGATGATCTCTTTGGAGGGTAGGAAAAGCTGGACTGTCAAATTTAAGCATGGAGAGGTGATATTCACACAAAGGGAGGCCTCTCCCACAAACCCTAGGTGCGAGTGTTTCCTAGAGGACAATCTTTGAGGAAGGGATCTGCACTGGTGCAGTATAGGGATAGATTCTTTGTTCGTCTGTGAATTCTTTCCTGCAGGGTCAGGCGAGACCGATCCACCTGCATAGCCTACACTGTGGGAGGCAAGGGAGAAGGTTGTGGTTGTTGCTGATGAGACCAGGAAAGTGCCGAGGTCATGCAGACTGCCTTTCATGGCGTAGTTCCTCACGTCGCTCTGATAAATGGATATCAATCCGGGATGCCAACTGTATAAGCTCATTCAGATTAGATGGCAATTCCCACGCAACGAGGACATCCTTGATTTGACTTGATAATCCTCTCTTGAAGGTGGCGCAAAGAGCTTCATCATTCCATGATAACTCCAAAGCCAGGGTACGGAATCGAATGGCATACTCGCCCACAGAGGAGTTACCCTGAGAAAGACTCAGCAATGCCGTCTCAGCGGAGGAAGGTTCTTCAAAGACACCCCAAAATTCTGTCAGAAACACCTGGAGATTGGTTGTGAGAGCAT
Organism: Hyla sarda; assembly: GCF_029499605.1. Taxonomy (NCBI): domain Eukaryota; kingdom Metazoa; phylum Chordata; class Amphibia; order Anura; family Hylidae; genus Hyla; species Hyla sarda. Next base: position 52,579,909 of record NC_079197.1, read on the forward strand.
CACTGCGATCCCAAAGCGGAGTTCCCCAGGCCAAAGCCCTTCCAGTTAAAAGACTGAGAATAAAGGCCACCTTTGCTCGTTCTGTAGGGAACTGATCCGCCATGAGTTCAATGTGCATGGAGCACTGAGTCACAAAATCATGACAGGACTTGGGATCCACTACATATTTCTCGGGAAGAGAAAGGCGGAGTTTTGATCCGGAGATGACTGCAGGAGCGGGAGGCGACACCCGAGAGGGAGGAGGCTGTGGCGGTTGTTGCTGAGCAGTTAGCAACTGCTGCATCATGGCAGATAACTGTCTCAACTGCTGTGCCTGCTGGGCCAACTGCTGTGACTGGAGCTCCACAATGGAAGCGAGAACCAGACTATCAGGCAGAAGAACCCCAGCGGGATCCATGGCCGGATCTTGTTGTAACGGAGCTCAATGTGGATCCTCTAACCTGTGTGGCTGATGACTCAGACGATATTGGGGAGCAGAGTCTAAGTTGCCACTGGTCTTCACCAGAACCCGCCACAAGGCAGGATGGGCTTGCTGTGGCAGGTGACACCCAGGTCACTACCCCAACACGGCTCGACCACACAGGTTGCTGGGCTTGGCGAGGTACTGAAGGATAAGGCAGTAGCGTAGTCAAAAGTAACAGAAGGTGAAGGCAGGCGGCAAAGGTGTGGAGTCTAATAACGTTGTGGAAGGTTTGGATATATGGGTAAGGCTAACAGGCTATAAGGGTTGCTTAATCTCAGTCTAGGGGCACTGAAGATCTGGCAGGGAAGTATGGGAGGTGCAGGGACTTTATAATGTAGTGTAAGGTGCAACAACTAATTATGGGCATACTGGCCCTTTTAAATTTCAGAGCTCCGGCACCTGTGCGCCCTAGGAGACGGGGACGCGTGCGCCGAAGCTGAGACACAGAGAAGGATGCGGCAGCGGAGCATGGTGAATGACGGGCTGGGATTTGCATGGGGGCGCATCCCATGAAGCGAATCCCAGCCACATCGACAGTCTGGGATTCAGGGACCATGCGCTCACGGCCGGTGCTTGCAACAGGAGCACAGTGTGTGACAGTCTTTGAGTCCTGTTGTTAAGTCATGCAACCAGGGAAGGTGTCAGTGACAAGGTGATTTAGTAAAATAGTAACATAATTTATATGGTTGAAAAAAGACCAGAGTCCATCAAGTTCAACCTATATCCCTAATGAGTCCCTACTGAGTTGATCCACAGGAAGGCAAAAAACCCTCCAAATATGGCAGTCAGAATAAATCCCTGTCCTGTCACTATAAATCTAGTATACATAACCAGCAATGCTATTACTCTCCAAAAAAATCATCCAGACCCCTTTTGAACTCTTTTACAGAGTTCCCCATGACCACCTCCTCTGGAAAAGAGTTCCATAGTCTCACTGCTCTTACAGTAAAGAACCCCCGTCTGTGCTGGTGTAGAAACCTTCTTTAAATGTAGAGGATGCCCCCTTCTTATAGATACAGTCATGGGTATAAATAGATCATGGGAGAGATCTCTGTACTGTTCCCTGATATATTAATACATAGTTATTAGGTCTCCCCTAAGCCTTCTTTTTTTTAAACTAAATAACCCTAATTCTGATCATCTTTCTGGGTACTGTCATCCTCCAATTCCCCATATTACTCTGGTTGCCCGTCTTTGAACCCTCTCCATCTCCACTACATCTTTCTTGTACACTGGTGCCCAGTACTGTATACAGTATTTTATGTGTGGTCTAGTGATTTGTACATTGGTAGAATTATTTCCTTTTTGTGGGAATCTATGCCTCTATTGATGCACCCCATGATTTTATTTGCCTTGGCAGCAGCTGCCCGACACTAGTCACTACAGCTAAATTTACTGTTAACCTTTTCCATGTCAGTCATCCCAAGTGAGTGTTCTCCCATTTAATACATAATCCCAGCCTGGATTTTTCCCCATGTGCATTATTTTACATTTATCAGTGTTGAAACTCATCTGCCACTTTTCAGCCCAAACCTCCAACCTATCCAGATCCATTTGTAACAGTGCACTGTCCTCTATAGTGTTTACCACTTTACAGAGTTTAGTATCATCTGCAAAGATTGCTACTTTACTATTCAACCCTCTACAAAGTCATTAATCATTATATTAAATAGAACAGGACACAAGACTGACTCCTGTGGTACCCCACTAGTAACAGTCACCCAATCAGAATAAGTACCATTAATAACCACCCTCTGTTTCCTATCACTGAGCCAGTTACTTACCCACTTAAACACATTCTCCCCCAGCCAATCCTTCTCATTTCATGCACCAATCTTTTATGTGGCACTGTATCAAATGCTTTGGAAATATCTAGATATACAAAATCCAGTGAATCCCGCTGGTCCAGTCTGGAGCTCACCTCCTCATAAAAGCTGATCAGGTTAGTTTCACAGGACCGATCCCTCATAAAGCCATGCTGATATGGAGTAATACATTTATTTTTATCAAGATACTCCAAAATAGCATCTCTTAGAAAACTCTCAAACAATTTACATACAATGGAGGTTAAACTAACAGGTTTATAATTCCCGGGGTCACCTTATAATTTGCGGGGTCACCTTATGAGACTTGTGGGTGACCTATGGGAGTTCTCCAAATTGTTCCCTTATATAGCAGGGAGGAGCTGGCTAGTTCAGTTCTGAGTTGTTGCTGAGGAACAGTACAGTCAAGACCTGAGAGTGTCTGCTGTCCTGAGGGAGACCAAGGCCTAACCGCACAGCCGCGCTTCCACCAAACGTGTACCCCTTCAGTTGAAAGTCAAAACCTGGTAAGCACAATGGAGAAGTTTTGCCAATCATAGTCAATAGTGTTGGGCACGAATATTCGCAATGCGAATATTTATCTCGAATATCGCATATTTGCGAATTCACGAATATTGCAAATATATCGCTCAATATTCGCAATTACGAATATTTACATTTTTTTTCACAGTACACTTCACAGTGATCATCCCTCTCTGCTTCCAGCTTGTGGTGTAAACAAGGCTCCAAAACTAGTTACTGTGTCAGACTGGCGAGCGCCCGGAAATTTGCATATGCAAATTTTCGTGCATATTGATCCCTCCCTTCTTTTAGCTCTTTTATCATGCGATATTGCACATGCGCATGCAAATTTTATTGTGAATGCGCATGCAAATTTTATGACGCCTAGTAAAAAAAGGCAGCGAATATTGAGAATATGCAAATTTTGTGAATATATATATGACGAATATTTGTCCATATAATTTATGCTGCGATCCTCTGGTCCGGGCAGCATGCCAAGAGTTAATTTGCTTCCAGAAAAGGGCGCGAAAAAGTCCTGCGCTGCGCCATGACCCGCCCCTGGGCGTGGCTGCCAAGTTGCTGTATCGCAACAAAGGGGAACTTAAATGTACAGTAGTTGTTCCTGGGGGGACCGGAAGTTGGGGCTGCACCGATGACGTCCTTCCTGCCGGCTGCCATTTTGGGGAAGCCCAGTATAAAGGAAACTCTGCACAGCGACCTCTTCAGTCTGCACAGAGAGCCGGAGAGTACAGACATGGAGCAGAGCAGCGTTCCACATGGCGAATGCACCAAGATGGCACCGGAGCAACGGAAAGTTGTGGCGGTCGCAGCCTAACTCTTCCAAAACTTAGCCGACCATCTGCAGCAGTCATTGTTAGATGAAGAGGGGGCCTGCAATCTTCCCCCACTGCCTGACGATGACTGGCCAGATACACCCCGCTGGGACACCAGGAGGTGCATCACCGGTAAGATTGTCCCCTCACCATAGGAACTGGGGCTCATGGGCCGAGATCCCGTCGGAGGAGTCATCAGTGAGTACCCCGCCAGAGGCGGCTTTTACTTCCTCCTCCATCCCTGAACCTGAGATACCCTTGTCCAGTTTGCAGAGTTCACGACCGCGCTCACCAAGACTACCTCAGTGGGTGTTTGGGGATGAGCCGGAGCTGATTGAATACATGCATGCGGTACTCCAGCCCATACCTGGGAAGCCACTACCACCAGTCCCCACTGCAGCAAGAGAAAGGGCCCGTCAGGAGGCTGAAATGGCTGACTTAATGCCAAATATAAAGGCCTGACACAGAGAACTGTATGCACCAAAACATGTTCATCTGCCCTATGAGGAGCAAGTGCGCTACCAAGAAAATACAAAGGAAATGGAGGCGCATTACATCAAGAAATGGGACTACCCCCGGGAAGGGGAGAAGCCTTTAGAAAGACACAGAGCAACTGTAACAAAGTTTGACAAGGTCAGAGGGTTCGGGACACTTATGGATTGCCACACAGGGCAAACCCTCCTCGTAAACCGGCGAGCTGTACAGAGGCACTATCTGGAGAAGAGGTTTCACTCCTTGGAGGTGGGTGAGATTGTTGAATATACCCCTGTCCGAGGTGTTCGTGGAGAATGGGCTGCGGCAGTGACCAGACCTGCAGCTCCAACTCAAATACCCTTCAAATACCCTTCAACTGATTGGGAGTCTGATCCCTTCGACTAGAGATCAACATGGTCTGCTCCTCCTGCCTACGCGGAAGCTACTGCAGCGAGAGATCTACTACAGAAGCAGCCACCTCTTCCTGACTACAGTCAAGTGCCCAGGACTGCTCAAGAGAAAGAAATGAGGCCTAACCTTCGGGCGCCAAATGACAGTACCTAGGCCCTCTCCTGGCGAGGAGATTTGGCTTTCTTCTCAGGTACCATCTAAAGTGCTGCGGCCCGCTCCTGACATGGAGTTGGGGCTGAACCAACCAGCACCAACCTTGAAACCAGTAACCAAGGCGACCAGTAATCCCCTGGTCAGTTTGAATCCTTCAGTGTCTCACTCTACTCTCACCAATGTGGTGTGGGAGAGTTATGTTAACTCCCAGCCAGCCCCTGATGTTGGAAGGGCTAGGGTGTCCAGAAGAGGAGTTGGAAGAATTCGGAGGAATGTCTTCTGAGGGACTGATATTTGCTAACCCTTGTTTTTCCTTGCTAACTTTTTTTTTAGTTTTTTCAGAAACAACCAAGTTCAAGAAAATGTACCTAGCAGGACTGTGCTAAGACTGTTCCAAGTTTTGCAACTTAACCATCAAGCTTGTGCCTGACCCTTAGGTCAAGAGACTCCTAGCCAAGAGGAGATTCATAAGATTTATGCCCGGCTGCCGTGAAATATGGACTCCTAGTGTAGGTGGACTGTAGATCCTTAAACGCCAGGTTTGTGTATCTACCTCATACCTCCATAGTAACGTAAGGACTTCTTGCTAAAAATTGCACTTATCAGGTGTATGCGCCTGAACCTCGTTGGAGTGTCCTAATAAATATTTCTGCTAGTATAAGAAAATGTAAATGGTTATTGTACACAGAAAAGTAGCCCTGTGTCTGTGTATATAAGAATGTAAGTAGTTATTGTACACAGAAAAATGTCTGCTCAAATGCACATGTACACATAAGGTAAAGTGTAAATAATTCTTGTACACATGTACATACACTAGGAACATTTAGAAGGTGTTTTAGTAGTTACTAAAAGGGTGACTCTCCCGGCTCCTCCGAGAGTAGCATTACCATCACCAATCGCTAGCACCTGTCACAGAATAAACTACCCTTAAGATACCAAGACTAATCTTCGAAATAGTATTTGTACACATAGTACACCAAATAAATCATTTAAAATGTACTTACTTCATTCTAACTTAGTACACCAAAATAAGATATACCTCAAATTAAGGAAAAAAAACATTTTCGGAATTGTAGCCAAGCTATTTAGCCAATTCCTGCCACTGTTAGGTACACTAATTTATTTTCTTTTATGTGTGGGAAATGCTCTACCTGGCCTGTAGATGCTCTTGCAAGCTAAAAATTGATGCACGTATTTACTAAAGGTAACCTAAGTAAGGTTATACTGTTGTGTTCTAGGGGTAAGAAGCGTGTAGCCAATAGACCCTAGTAGCTAACTTATTGGTAGATAGCCTCAGGCAAGCCAATATACCCTTCTGTGTACTAACAGGTAAACTTAAATGGCGAAAGGTAAAATGTTTTAGTGAGATATATGTCTAGACAGCTTGAGAATAAATGTTTAGAGAGCTGTATAAAAGTCTAGGAAGCTTGAGAATAAATGTTTAGAGAGCTTCTTAAGTGTTTAGAGAGCTTTAGATATGTCTAGAGAACTTTAGAAAAATGTATAGACATTTCTAAATGTCTAGTGAAATGATGCTAGTCATAAGAATGTGTCAGGATGTATATATGTGTAATAATTTCCTCCTTAGCCTTCATCCTAGTTCATCTGCCTTAGGGGACAGGCGTCGGGGTCGACTTGTTTTAAGTAAGGGGGTTTGTGGTGTCCCGGGACCGTATTACATACAGTATCTTGGTAGGGGTCCCTAAAGTCAGAGTTCCTAGGAACTGTGGGGTCCTCAGATCTAGTCTTCCCCTAGTCACCCCTTAAATGATTAATTTATGACTCAAGTAACTGTAAATAAATGTATATAGAAAGTGTACTTATCTTGCGCTTGCGTTGCAGGACCATGGGTCGCGGGTCACGTGACGAGGCTCTAGTCTCTATGGTAGTTGAAAAGGACCTTTGGAGGTTCATAGGACATGTGATACCCACCATGCTTTGTGAAGCTGATTGACAGATGGCGTGCACCAATCCTAAAACGGCCAGCCCCTGCCAATATAAGGGAGCTGTGGCCATTATTCTCTCTCTTGTTCCTGTGCTGCAAAGCAAGCAGCATCTCTTGGGTTGCTGTCACTGAATGAGGTAGGACCTCCGCAACTTTCAACGACAATTACTAGGCCAAAGCCTTGCGGCCTTGGCTGAATTACACAGTGAGTTCTTCTAAATTCCCAGCAATTATTGGCAAGGACCCTGGACCTAAACGTAACCCAAAATCCAGCGGATCTGCGCATACTAAATTCCTACAAGCTAAAGAACTTACTAAAAGTCTCAACCAACCGTCAATCTAAGCTAAGCTGTTCATAGACTCTGTTACAAAGACTGTTTGTATGTTCGCATGTTACAGAAAATCTTCAGTAAAGTTTACACACGTTTTTAGCTAAGCCCTGGTTGTGGACAATACTTTATTCTGCAAACACCTATCGTCCTTGGGCAGGGTGGTGATAGGCCAAGTCATACAGCATTTAACCCTCACCCTGGCGTCACGACTGACAAGGGTTAACAGCACTCTTTATAACCTGCACAGCAACATCCCGATCACCATTCACACCCACAAGGCATCACACATATATTTGCGAAATATCGCAAATTCGAATATGGTCTATGCCGCTCAACACTAATAGTCAAGTCTAAAGTCAGCGTGGGACTGCATAGTTGATTTAAAGTCCACTACAAGTCCCAGCGAGCCCGCAAGTCTCCTGAAGTCACTGGTCATCTCCTTGGGCCTAACTGAGTTGTAAAGACTATACCATCTGTCTGCCTCAGTAAAGCTGCCGTTGTTCCATAACCTTGCATCGGAGGGATTATTTGCCCTGCACCTGGAGAGGAACCAGCGGCCATACCTCGAGTGGTGTAGAGGATAACCACGCCCTGGCATCACGAACACAAGGGGTTAATGCCATCTGCCCCTAGGGTAATAACATTTGCTATTTTAGGTAGTTGGTGGGAACTTTATTTCATAATGTGTGTCTTCATAAGGTGTGACTTCTAAGATGGTTGAAGGGGGCTGATTTAACCCTCAACCTCATATTCACAGCTTCTGATCTGGAATTTCTTCCCCTCAGCCTCATATTCATGTGAGTATGTTATGAGCAGGACATGATGAATAGAAAGCATCATGCTACTGGTGATTTAAGAGCATTTCTCCAGAGCATCTGTCTTGATTTCAAGCACTATTTATAGTTTCCCATTGTTGTGTGACTTGTAGATAAGCAACAAAGGATACCAATGTTGTCACACTGCCTGTGGAAGCTGCTGACCCCTCTTTATAGAGGGGAACATGTCTACAATCATGAGCACTGTCAGAAATTGTTATAACTAATAAAGTAAATACAATACTTAAAGGAAAACTGTCAGCCTGTTCACCCACATTAAACTCAATATGGCTTATAGTGTGAGTGAACATGAGTCCAACAAGGGGTCACTTACTTAAATATGTCCAATAGATCCTGAGATATGTCCCCCAGAAGATCCTGTGCTGAATTCAGTGAATTGCATGCAGGAGGTGGGCTCTGTCAGCTCAATATACATATTCATTATCTGCAACTCCACTTCACTAGGATGAGGAATCACAGATAATATGTATACTGAGCCGGCAAAGCACCACCTCCTGTGCGTGATCCACTGAGTTCAGCAGAGGATTTTCTGGGGACATATCTTAAGACCTACTAGACATATTTAAGTAAGTGACCCCTCATTGTACTCCTGTTCACCCACACTGTAATCTATTGTACTGGTTTAATGTGGCTGAACAGGCTGACAGTTTTCTTGTAAATGACCCCGCTACTTACTGATAAAGTTAGATATTTTTTTTAAATGTGTTGTAATCTGAGAGACAGCTTATCCCACATATCTGTTCTCTTTTTGAAGTGTACCTGTCTTTTTTGGTGACTTTTCATGATAAGCTGCTCTTTGTGTGTACATTAGGAACAGCAGTATTTATGACCATTATATAACTTCAGAAGAAAGAGAATGTCCAGCGCGGCAGCTCGTATGCAACAGATTTATTCGGCACAGCAAACTCACAGGTACAAGACGATAGTGACGCGTTTCGATCACCTAGGTGATCTTAATCATACTACAAGCTGCTACGCTGGACATTCTCTTTCTTCTGAATTTGATATATAGCGTGGTCCATGCTGAGTCTATTTAGGGTGAGCTGGAAGTGCTCTTTCTATATGTACCATTATATAACTTGTATATGGTATTTATAGAAGATTTGCACTCCGGGCTTCATCTATAATTTTCAGTCTTCCCGGAGCTAGTGGGTGCAGACTAACATCTATGGTGTCTCCGATATACTGCACCCAAACAGCAGCGAAAGCCTGGAAAGAAGAAAAATACAGTAGTGAGGAGTCTAAACTCTGTACAAAGTCCTAGGGTGGGATCTCTTGCTAACGGACTCTTACAAGCGGTGAATGTACAATAGTGAGTGGAGATGCATACAGTTCCAATGTAGTAAGATGTCCATTCAGTACTGTATGCATTGCTGCTCAGCTCACAACTGCCAGGACAGCTTACTGGAATTCTGTTTTAACTCGATGTCGTGCCCCCACAATAACATCTATATATGACATGTAATCACAATCTATGTAATACAGATGCAAAAAATACAGTCAGGCTGCCAAGTTTGCTTTTACATTGTAATGTCCCAGTACAGGATATAACAGTACTTAGGCCTTGTCAGGTTGAGTCCCTCATTATCCTAGGGGCTCTCCTGCCGTTTCTCCCCCAGCATTGAAGCTAGTGTTACTGTGTATAGCCAGTATTATGTTATGTTCTATGTGTATAAAGTATAAAGGACCTTTGGAGGTATCACATGTTATGTTCACATGATGTGTTAGGTTACCCGGAGAGCACCAATTGACCACCTGACCTGCAACTTGACCTGTGGGCTTCTTGCTCAGCCCCCCTTTATAAGAGGGGGAGCCATTACAATCTCTCTCATCACAGATCCTGTGTCCAGTACACCTGGAGACCATAAAGCCTGCACACCAGCCACATTGTCAGTAAGTCAACTCATCTATGTCTGCTGTCTCTACCAAAGTCAAGTCACTAATCAAGTCAATTATAGTCAGAGTGACTGTATTGAAGTCTGACCGAAAAATACTGCAACTCCCAGCAAGTTGCATGGCCCTGTCCATGTTACAGGTCGACTCTCTGGGATTCTGGCCTAGCTGTAAAGACTTTAACAACGGTCTAACCTCAGTAAAGTTACTGTTAACCCTTACCTAGTCTTGGACTATTATTGCCCTGCCTAACCTTGGAATACCGCTACCGTTCGGGTGGATACCGGAAAAAACACTATGGCGTCGCGAACATTATGGGTTGATAACACCTTGCCCCTGGGCTATACCTTCTGCCCCATCAACCTACACCCTTCACACCCCGTGGTCACACCACAACTTTGGCGTCACCACAACATTTATCTTAAAGAGGTACTCCAGAATCAGGGTTCCCTACCATGACCTCTTGCTACTTCCAGGTAAGCAGTTGCAAATCTGGTTGCAAAATTTTAATACACAGCAGACTATTGCATTGCAGTCAGTAAATTTGTGCACCTGCTGCATACATTCCCTGTCTGCGCCTCTGTCTGTGTCATTGTTCAACACTGAACAGCATGCTGTAAACATGCCTCATTCTTCCATAAAATTCCCAAAAGAAGATGTGATGTGATGTAGATAGTGATGTAGACTGTAGGGACTGGTCAGATGTGGTTACATCACTCATGGAGCTGGGCTTGAGCTCTGGGACAAGATTCAGCCATGCTTCTTGAGGCAGAAGGCAATTATCATTGTCTTGGGAGAGAGTCAGGAGCCAGGGAGCTGGAGACAACACCCCATTGAGAATGAAAAGCCTACACAACTTCCTGTCAGGGATATTTCAAGCAAAAGCATGCTGATATCAGTACAATTTGTTATAGCACTATATTAGTAAGCTATATATCTTGGGGTGATATTTTTATTCAAATATAATTTTCTAATATTTTGCACACATTTGATTTGTATGATTTTAAACTGCAGATTTTATGCTGCAGAGTTCAATGTTAAATAAATGACTTCAAATCTGCATCTTCAAATATGGTGCATCAAGTATGCACAGGATACTGTGCGTGTGAATACACCCTTAACAATCTATATATGTAAAACTCAATGTGTGTGTATGTGTGTATGTATGTGTGTATGTTCCAGCATCACGTCCAAACCGTTGAAGATATTAACATGAAACTTGGCACACATGTTACTTATATGTCAACAACAAACATAGGATAGGTAATTTAACCCTTACTTACCCCCATTTGCCAGGGTCAGGGTTTTTGTTTAAAGTTCCATACAAGTCTATGGGAAATATATGTTACTGCATAACTTCCAAACGGCTGGAGATATTTCGATAATACTTGGTCACATATGAGGAGGACGGGATGGGACGTCGGGATAGGAGGTCGGGATAGGCGATTGAGATATGAGGACGGGAAAGTAGGACGGGATAGGAGGTCGAGATAGGAGGTCGAGATAGGAGGATGGGATAGGAGGACGGGATAGGAGGACGGGATAGGAGGATGGGATATTAGAACGATATAGGAGGACAGGATAGGAGGTCATGATAGGAGGTCGAGATAGGAGGTCGAGATAGGAGGACGGAATAGGAAGACGGGATAGGAGGACGGGATAGGAGGTCAGGATAGGAGGTCGGGATAGGAGGTCGGGATAGGAGGATGGGATTGGAGGTCGGGATAGGAGGATGGGGTAAGAGGTCGTGATAGGAAGTCGAGATAGGAGGTCAAGATATGAATGACGGGATAGAACGTCGAGATAGGAGGTTGAGATAGGAGGTCGAGATAGGAGGATGGGATAGGAGGACGGGATAGGAGGACTCGATAGTAGGATGGTATAGGAGGACAGGATAGGACGTCATGATAGGAGGTCGAGATAGGAGGACGAGATAGGAGGACAGGATAGGAGGTTGGGATAGGAGGTCAAGATAGGAAGTCGAGATATGAGAATGGGAAAGGAGGACGGGATAGGAGGTCAAGATAGGAGGTCGAGATAGGAGGACGGGATAGGAGGACGGGATAGGAGGATGGGATAGGATGTCGGGAAAGGAGGTCAGGATAGGAGGTCGGGATAGGAGGTCGGGATAGGAGGATGGGATAGGAGGTTGAGATAGGAGGACAGTATGTGAGGATGGGATGTGAGGACGGGATGTGAGAACGGGATAGGAGGACGGGATAGGAGGACGAGATGTGAGGATGGGATAGGAGGACAGGATAGGAGGATGGGATAGGAGGTCAGGATAGGAGGTGGGGATAGGAGGTTGGATACGAGGACGGGATATGGGGTTGGGATATGACAACAATATATGAGGACGGGATATGAAGTCAAAAGCTTCCTCTGTTGATTTTCCTCCCCAACATGGATTAGGAAGGAAAAACCGGGCAACGCCGGGTACTCAGCTAGTTATAGATAAAAGAATAGTTTTATAAACAGCTAAGCACTGATATGATACCCCAGACCAGAACTCTAAATTATCAAACCCCCAGACCAGATCCATAAAATCATTCATAACCCAGACCAGACACCTATTTTATCAGACACCATCATTTTCAATTGTTGCCAGTATATTATTCTACCTGAGATATTTGCTGTTATCCTGATTTTTTATTTATGTAATTGTATTTTGTTTTTATAAAAAAAAGCTATAAAAAATGTTTGAAATATAAAAGATATGTTGCAGACTACCACACGAATATCACTGGCAACATTTAGAAGCATGGTTCTATTTGCTGAATTAATGTAGCCCATCTTTGAGAACTTTTTCTCAGAATATGTAAGAAACATCATGTTTCACCCCTTAAGGACAAAGCCCACTTAGACCTTAAGGACCAGGCGATTTTTGTTTTTGCATTTTAGTTTTTTCCTCCTCCCCTTCTAAAAATCGTAACACTTTAAATTTTGCACCTACAGACACCACCAATTGTACTTTTTATTGACTTTACTTATTTCATACCAAAATCTGTGGCAAAAAAAAAAAAACATTAGTGGGATAAAATAAAAACAAGCTCCATTTTGTAATTTTTGGGTGCTTTCATTTCTATGTAGTACACTTTTTGGTAAAATTTCTGTATCTTTAATCTGTAGGTCCATACGGTTACAAGGATACCCAATTTTATTTTATTTTACTACTTACATTTTTTTTTTACTACATGCACCAACATTTGTATGTCATCTTCTTACCCCTATAACTTTTTTTTATTTTTCTGCATATTTTTTACGCCGTGATCTGTACCATTTTTGTTTTGATGGGACTTTTTGATTGTTTGTTATACATTTTTTTATGGTATATGAAGTGACCTAAAATTCGCAATTTTGGACTTTGGTGTTTTTCATGTGTACACCATTGATTACATTATTATTTTTGATTACATTATTTTATTTAAAAAAATGGGATGATTCAAACTTTTATTAGGGGAGAGGCTTATTCATATTAATTAACTTCTTTTTTTACACTTTTTACTTTTTTTTCTTTTAGCACCCATAGGGGGCTATACCATGCAATCTTGCGATTGCATACATTGTTCAATGCTATGTCATAGAATAGGATTGATCAGTGTTATCGGTGCTTTGCTGCTCCAGGCTGTGGAGGCTGGGGGCAGCAGAGGATCACTGATCGGATGGCGATGAGGCAGTTAAGGGCCCTCCCAGCGTTCTCTCAGCTGATTGGGACATCACAATGGTCCCGATCAGCTCTGCTGAGCTGCCGGGATCGTTTTGATCGCAGCGTCTAAAGAGTTAATGCCGGGCATCGGCCTGATAGGTGATGCTTGTCTGATAGCAGTCGGGACCCACCGGGTTTGAAGCATGATCAGCCCGTGAGCATGCTTTAGACACCAGTAATGGGACCAGAGGTACAGGTACACCACTGGTCCTTAAGTACTGTACCAGGATACAAGGGGATACCTATACGCCCTTCCTCCTCAAGAGGTTAAATGGACACTGTCAGATTCAAAAGTTTTTACATGTTGTACATCTTGGCAAAACATTAATCTTTCTAATATACTTCATAAGAATATTTTATTTCCTTTTTATAGAAATAATGGCTTATAAAATCATGACTTTGTCCAAGCTGAAGCAAAGGCATGGACAAAGTCCAGTAAGTGATGGTGGGCTAGCACTCCTCTGTGCTCTCTCCTGTCTAATAGTACTCCTCTGTGCTCTCTCCTGTCTGATCGTACTTCTTTGTGCTCACTCCTGTCTGATAGTACTCCTCTGTGCTCTCCTGTCTAATAGTACTCCTCTGTGCTCACTCGTGTCTGATAGGACTTCTCTGTGCTCTCTCCTGTCTGATAGCACTCCTCTGTGCACTCTCCTGTCTGATAGTACTCCTCTGTGCTCTCTCCTGTATTATAGTACTCATCTGTGCTCTCTCCTGTGTTATAGTACTCCTCTGTGCTCTCTCCTGTCTGATAGTACTCCTCTCTGCTCTTTCCTGTCTGATAGTACTCCTCTGTGCTCTCTCCTGTCTGACAGGACTCCTCTGTGCTCACTTCTGTCTGATAGTACTCCTCTGTGCTCTCTCCTGTCCTATCAGACACAGAGGAGTGCTATCCCACCCTCACTCACTGCACTTTGTCCATGTCTGTGCTTCAGCTTGGACAAAGACATGATTTTATAAGCCATGACTTCTATAAAAAGGAAATAAAATTTTCTTGTGAAGTATATTAGAAAGGTTAATGTTTTGCAAAGATGTACAATATATAAAAAGTGCCCATTTGAAGACAGACTTGACTAAATCCAGCTGCAGAAATAATTATTGTGAAATGACTAAAACATTTAATGAGACTGAATGTTGTTCATTTGCTCTGGGCTATATTTAAGCTGCCTTAGGCACTAATGCTTATTTGAGTCATAGTATCAGTTGTGCTTTTTTTTAAATGTGGGTTCACACTGCATTTCTGTTTCCTTTTTTACATATATGTTTTATACTCTTGAAAAGGAAACAAAAGTGTTTGTTTACAGATACTAAAGCACATGCTGCTGTGTTTACGTATGTATTTTCAGTGATGTTTATTTGTACATCTGGATGTTAACAGTCAATGAATGGAAAAACATTTAACCCCTTAACGGGGTACTCCAGTGGACAACATTTTTTCAAATCAACTGGTGCCAGAAAGTGAAACAGATTTGTATATTAATTTTTATTTAAAAATCTTAATGCTTCCAGTACTTATCAGCTGCTCTGTGCACCAGAGGAAGTTGTGGGAGCCCACAGAGGACGTCCATATGTTGGAAAGGGTTAATAACTTGGATAATTACATATGTGACAATGTTAAGTATGCTCAATAGAGGTGTAGAACACTTTGCCTTGTCCTAACACGCATTGGGAGTGTGCTATGTTAGTGAAATAATACTGTTATTCAGTATAAAATGCAGATTACAGGCATTGCTATTAGAATCACTGCCACAGAGCGTCTGGATGTGGCAGATTTTTTATTCAATTTTTATATAATTTAATTTGAATCTATTTAAATCTTTTGATTATCCATTCTGGTGGGCATCGAGCTGGCGGTCCGCCACAAGGAGCACATTCAGCTTCTTTGTCATTGGATAAGGGGGGCACATAAAGCTAGAAGTGGCTGCAATGAAAAAGCTTGTACTTTTATCTTAAAATTGAGCTGGCGGTCCTCCGCTAGGTGAGATACCACCTGTTCCAGCCACTGCCTCTCAGCACCCCCCTTACTGTAAATGTGCGAATGTTTAATTTAATCAGTTATGGTTCATTGTTACAACTCTATCAAATTTTTGAAATTGTAATTGAAATTTTAATTTAAGATTTAATAATAAAATGTCTGGTTAAAAAAGACCAAATCTAACAAGGAGTTACATGTCGCATGGCGACACAATGACAGAGCCTAGAGGTGGCAGCAGTATGAGGAGACCAAAATCTGACAGAATGACACAGCCTGGAATTGGTGGCAGCAAGAGGAGACAATATAGTGGCTGAATGACACAGCCTGGAGTTGGAGGCAGCATGAGGAGACCATAGGGCTTCACAATCCCTAAGATTAAAAGATGAATTGTAAAATTTAAATTGAAGATTTGTGGTAGCTAGTGCTACCATTAAATTTTCTAAGGTTATGTCTCAGGCTCAGCAGCATCAGTAAATCATATAGTGGCTGAATGACACAGCTTGGTGCTCACAGCAGCATAAGGAGACAAGAGTGCTACCATAAATAGTTTTTAGGTAATATCTTAGGCCCAGCAGCATCAGTAAACCATATAGTGGCTGAATTGCCCAGCCTGGAGTTGGCGGCAGCATGAGTAGAACATATAGTGGCTGAATGGCATAGCCTGGAATTGGCAGCAGATGAGGAGACCATATAGTGGCTGAATGGCACAGCTTGGAGGTGGCGGCAGCATGAGGAGAACATATGGTGGCAGAATGAGACAGCCTGGAACTGGCAGCATCAGCATCAGGAGTCCTGAAAGTGACCCAGTGAAAGAGTGGTGCGGTGGGGGGCAATATCCGGTACCCGGTGACGAAGGTGGGTGAAAAAAGGTCTGATGTGGAGGAATGTTTGTAATTGGGGAGCAGCGCCTTAAATTTGTTTGGCACTATCCATATTTGTGAAGTGTTGGTGCGGCACCATGGTCAATCTACTCTGATGCATCAGGCATTGGTGGGTGGAAATCCTGGCTGATCCATGCCTGATTCATCTTCACAAAGGTCAGTCTCTCCACATTTTTCGTGGACAGACGAGTTCTCGTTGGGGTGACTATGGGACACGGTGGAGGATGAGAAGGCGGAGTCAAACACTGTCGCAGCACCAAGGGCCTGAGGGCATGGAGGTGGAAGCGGCGTGACCTGTCCCAGTTGCTGTTGTGGCTGTTCAGGAACCACATTCACCCAGTGGGCCGTAAAGTACATGTATTGTTCCTGACCATAGTTACAGCACCACATGTTGGTGCTGCCGGGCACTTTGGTACACTTTGGTAGAGTGGGGTGGTTGGTGTTAATATCAGTACCCGGTGACGAAGGTGGTTGAAAGAAGGAGAACTTGGCATCAGGTGTGTAGCATTAGGTGGGTAGCAGGATCAGAATAGTAGCTGAGACAGGTAAGCAGATGAAAACGGCCTTTTTGTCAAAGTGTTCGTGTGCACAAGTAAGTATTGAGGATATTCTTAAAATAAAATATATGGACCCAAAAGTTTTTTTGAAATCTAACAAAAGGAAAGGCGTGCAAAAAAAACCCATGTGCCACCTACACCACCAAGTATTGATTTGATGCAAAGACCTCTAAAAGGTGGAAGGGAACAACGTATGGTCCATTGTAACAGGTGCAGGTAAAAACTTCCCCTTTAAGGCCCTACTTTTGCACTATTAATTCCCTTCTTAGCAAGTGATACTCATCCTAAATAGGGCAGCCCCAAACAGGAACCTCTCCTATTTTCACCTAAAAACACTGCCATTTCCCAGGGATTTTATTTGGAAATAGGGAGAGGTTCCTGTGTGGGCTGCCCTTTTCTAGGAAGAGTAACACTTGTCAAGAAGGGAATCAATAGTGCAAGAGTAGGGCCTTACAGGGGAATTTTTTACTCTCACCTGTTACAATGGACCATACTTTGTTCCCTTCCAGCTTTTAAATGTCTTGGCATCGCATCAATACTTGGTGGTGTAGGTGGCACATGGTGTTTTTTGCACAACATTCCTTTTGTTAGATTTAAAAAAAACTTTGGTCCATTCATTTTATCCTAAGAAGAGTTAAGTTTTAGCTAATGCATATCCTCAATACTTACTTGTGGTCTAATGCAGAAGAATTTCTGTAACTGGGGACCAGCACCTTAATTATGTTTTGCAGTATCCGTGGCAGCACAATGAGAGAGCCTGGAGGTGGTAGCATCAGCATGAAGAGACCATAAAGCAACACAATGAGAGAGCCTGGAGGTGGCAGCATCAGCATGAGAAGACCACATGGCGGCACAATGAGAGAGCCTAGAGGTGTCAGCATATGCATGAGGAGACTATATGGCGGTACAATGAAAGAGCCTGGAGTTGGTAGCATCAGCATGAGGAGACCATAGAGCAGCACGATGAGAGAGCCTGGAGGTGGCAGCATCAGCATGAGGAGAACATAGAGCAGCACAATGAGAGAGCCTAGAGATGTCAGCATATGCATGAGGAGACTATATGGCGGTACAATGAAAGAGCCTGGAGTTGGTAGCATCAGCATGAGGAGACCATAGAGCAGCACGATGAGAGAGCCTGGAGGTGGCAGCATCAGCATGAGGAGATCATAAAGCAGCACAATGAGAGAGCCTGGAGGTGGCAGCATCATCATGAGGAGACCATATGGTGGCACAATAACAGTGCCTGGGGGTGGTAGCAACAGCTTGAGGGCCATGACAACTGAGGGATGAGTCTGAGGACCGCTTCGACTGTTGACTGGGGGTGTCGGAAGTCACTTGGGATGAAGTGGATGACAGAGTGAACCAATCAATCATGGCTGCTGGGTTGCTGGTCGAGACACGACTGCTAGCTGACACCGGGAGCTCAGACCTCTAGCTGCGACTCCTGCTGCCACACGCCCTTACTCTGCTGCAACCTCTGCCTGCGTCTGATGAATTTAGTCCTCTGCTGCAATCTCTGTCTGCACCTGATGAATGTAGGCCTCTGTTGCAACCTCTGGCTGCGCCTCATGAATTTAGGCCTCTGCCACTTCTCTGTGCACATCCAGGCATTTCTCTGCCTAACATACTTAGAGCGTATAATATGAGGGGAGTACAGTACGCTCCACTACGCTTAAAACAGTATTCGTCTAGAACAGCAGCAGGTGTGTACTTTTGGCTGTTCTTTTACAGTAAATAGGCCCTTAAGATTTTATCAGGAACAAAATAGTACACCACTTAGATGTAGGTATATGGTATGCTCTTATGAGGGCAGAAAATGCGCTACAGTACGCTTAAAAAATATATCGGAGTAAAACACCAGCCGGTGATTACTTTTTCCTGGTCTTTCACAGTATCTAGGCCCTTGACAGATTAACAGGTACAAAATAGTACACTACTTAGATATAGGTATGTGGTATGCACTTATGAGGGCAGAAAAATGCGCTACAGTACGCCTAAAAAATGTATTGGATTAACCCCTTAAGGACCGGGGGGGTTTTTCCGTTCTTGCATTTTCGTTTTTTGCTCCTTGCCTTTAAAAAATCATAACTCTTTCAATTTTGCACCTAAAAATCCATATGATGGCTTATTTTTTGCGCCACCAATTCTACTTTGTAATGACGTCAGTCATTTTGCCCAAAAATCTACGGTGAAACAGAAAAAAAATCATTGTGCGACAAAATTGAAAAAAAAAACGCCGTTTTGTAACTTTTGGGGGCTTCCGTTTCTACGTAGTACATTTTTCGGTAAAAATGACACCTTATCTTTATTCTGTAGGTCCATACGATTAAAATGATACCCAACTTATATAGGTTTGATTTTGTAGGATTTCTGGAAAAAATCATAACTACATGCAGGAAAATTAATACGTTTAAAATTGTCATCTTCTGACCCCTATAACTTTTTTATTTTTCTGTGTATGGGGCGGTATGAGGGCTCATTTTTTGCGCCGTGATCTGAAGTTTTTAACGGTACCATTTTTGCATTGATAGGACTTACTGATTGCACTATTTTGGACTTTGGAATTTTTTTGCGCGCACGCCATTGACCGAGCGGTTTAATTAATTATATATTTTTATAATTCGGACATTTCCGCACGCGGTGATACCACATGTTTATTTTTATTTTTATTTACACTGTGTTTTTTTTTTATTGGAAAAGGGGGGTGATTGAAACTTTTAATAGGGAGGAGTTAAATGATCTTTATTCACTTTTTTTTTTCACTTTTTTTTTGCAGTGTTATAAGTCCCATAGGGACCTATAACACTGCACACACTGATCTTCATCATTGATCACTGGTTTCTCATAAGAAACCAGTGATCGACGATTCTGCCGCATGACTGCTCATGCCTGGATCTCAGACACTGAGCAGTCATTCGGCGATCGGACAGCGAGAAGGCAGGTAGGGGCCCTCCCGCTGTCCTGTAAGCTGTTCGGGATGCCGCGATTAGCCGCAGCTATCCCGAACAGCCCTACTGAGCTAGCCGGCAACTTTAACTTTCACTTTTAGCTGCGCGGCTAAGCTCTGAGTGCGCGGCTAAAGGGTTAATAGCGCGCGGCGCCACGATCGGCGCTGTGCGCTATTAGAGGCGGGTCCTGGCTTCACTATGACGCTGGGCCCGCCGTGATATGACGCGGGGTTACTGTGTAACCCCGCGTTATATCAGCAGAGCAGGACCAAGGACGTACCGGTACGTCCTTGGTCCTTAAGGGGTTAAAACACCAGCTGGTGATTACTTTTGCCTGGCCTTTACAGTATCTAGACCCTTGACAGATTAAAGGGGTACGTTTTTTTTTAAATCAACTAGGGCCAGAAAGATAAACAAATTTGTAAATGACTGCTATTAAAAAATCTGAATTCTTCCAGTACTGCTGAATACTACAGAGGAAATTATTTTCTTTTTGGAACACAGAGCTCTCTGCTGACATCATGAGCACAGTGCTCTCTGCTGACATCTCTGTCCATTTATTAGAACTGTCCAGAGGAGGAGAAAATCTCCATAGCAAACATATGCTGCTCTGGTCAGTTCCTAAAATGGACAGATATGTCAGCAGAGAGCACTGTGCTCATGATTCCTTTGTAGTATTCAGCAGCTAATAAGTACTGGAAGGATTAAGATTTTTTAATAGAAGTAATTTACAAATCTAATAAAACAAATAAATGTATCAACCGCGCTGGAGGGCACTGTGGGCTATAGTCCCTGCTGCGTTACTCCGGTGCGCTTCCCTGTAAGACGCACAATAGATGAATAATAAAATATAAATAAAATAGGAGTACGCGCTGGGTAAAATAGCAAGAGAACAATGAATGAAAAAGAAAGAAATAGTGGCCTACCTTCCACCTAGTAGTGCTTCAGTAATAGCAGTGATATTCTGAAATATGAGTATAATATATTAAAAATAGTCGCAAATAGCTACTGAATAGATAAGGTAATATATTACATATGGAGATACCTGATCTAAAAATGCCATATAAAATGAACAATCGGTTGAGTGGTTTATCTAGCAGCAATAAGATGAATCATTCCTTTGATGTAGTGGGCCCATTTTAGGGGTGCTCCAGCACTGCAATTGTGTTAAACAACCAGCTTATTAAAGTCTAGGATATGCAGGGATACATCGCTACCCTGGTGAAAAAGGGTACCTGATGTCTCCTGAAGATCGGGATGTTCTCCCTCCAAGGTGGTGATCTTCGAACAGGGTAGCGGGAGAACGCTCCGGCCGGTAGCGTCTCGACCAGCTAGCGTCCTCGTTGCAAGTGGCTCGATGGTATGAACGTATGATAGTGACATCACTATAGTTGCATAGAGAATCCACAAAGCTATCAACGCGTTTTGGAAACACAGTGGACCCACTATGTGGGTGTGTGGCCAGTACTTGTATGGGAACCCGAGCTGGGAATTAACCCTATGTTCGTTCATCTGGGTGAGTGACCATTACGATCTATATGTGATTCATCGATATAGAATTGGTGATGCAATACTTTTAGAGCAAGAAGCCAAATAGTTCCATCTCCTCGTTAAGTCCAAAGGGGGCCATTGAGGTCAGATTGAAGATCCATTTGCTTTCCGATCGGGACAGTTGTGCAATAAAATTACCCCCTCGCTAGTGTGGAGCAATTTTTTCCAAGCCAAAAATCGAGATCCTATAGCTGTTTGGTGGTGAAATCTTTTGTAATGCGCTGATAGGTTGTGTCCCTCAAAACCTCGCTGTATATTATATAGATGTTCTTTTATTCTGATTCCTAACTGCCTCTTTGTTCTACCTACATATGTTTTATTACAGAGGCAGATAATGGCATAAATAACCCCTATAGATTTGCAATGAATGTGATTACGAATTTTATAAATGGTTTTGTCACTCTTGCTTTCCACCTCAAATGTTGGATTGGTGTTTTTTGTGGTTTTGCAAGCACTACATGTTTTGAATAAAACATTTTTTGATTGATAGAAAATTATTAAGGTTTTGATATTTTTGATTGTTTTAATGGTAGGGGCTATTTTGTTTCCAACAGTGGATGCCTTTTAATTTACAAAGGGAGGGGCTTAAGGGAGGAGGTCCCCCAATATTTTATTGCTGCAAAGGATGCTCCAATAGCGCTTCACTATTTTTTGAAAAGCAAAGCTCTCTTTGCTAAATTGTGTTATGATTTATTTAGATTTTCTGCTTCATATTGGTATGCTCCTCTAGCTCTCCACTTGGTCGTTCTGTTTTAGATATTAATTGTGTTCTATCTATTTCTCGTATCTGTGCTTGTGTTGTTTCCAAAGGGGCTTTTTTTATATCCTTTTACTGCAAATTTATCCCTTAGGATGTCTGCTTCTATATCATATTAAGCTATATCTGTGCAGTTCCTGTGTAATCTCAGGAATTGGCTTTTAGGTATATTAGTAAGCCACACAGGAAGGTGGCAACTGTCCATTCTGATAAAGCTATTACTATCAGTCGGTTTTTGGTAAGTGGAAGTGGAAATTTGATAATCTGAAGTAGAAATAGTAAGATCAAGGACGTGTACGGCTGTCTGGCTCTATGTGGAGGTAAAATAAAAAAAATAAGCATTTTTATTAATATTGCTTAAAAAGTTATCAAGACTGTCTACACCCCCCTTCCAAATAAAAATGATGTTGTCAATGAACCTTCGCCATAGGATGAGGTTCACACCAAGGTGGCCCTCCGGGAAGATAGCAGACTCCTCCCAGAGACCCATATAAAGATTAGAATAGCATGGTGCGAACCTCGTCCCCATCGCCGTGCCCATATCTGGTTATAAAACATGTCCTCATATTTAAAATAATTATGATTTAAAATAAAATTACTACAATCTCCAATATAGTGGATTTGACCATCTGGCATGTTTCCTTGTTTTTTTTAAAGAAATATTCTGATGCCGCTCGTCCTTTTGAATGTCTAATGACTGTGTAAAGTGATGTAATATCGAGCGTGCCAATAATATAATCTTTATTCAAAAAAATGTCTTTTAAATAAGCTCGGAGTTTTTCCACACATGGCTGTAAATGTGTGTCAATATACTTTGACAAATTGGAGGTAAGACAACCCACTCCGGAGACGATGGGTCTCCCCGGGGGGTTTTGGGCATCCTTATGGATTTTAGGGATCTGATAAAAGACTGGAATAATAGGGCCATGAGTCATAATAAAATCCCTTTCTTTTTTTAATAGAATTCCTGCTTGGGTGCCTTCCTTCAAGAACTGCCAGTTGTTCTTTAAGTTTTAATGTTGGATCCCCTTTTAGTTTTTCATAGTTTTTTTGATCATTTAACAGGCGCATACATTCCTTGTGATATGAGTACTGATTAAGGATAACAATGCTACCCCCCTTGTCTGCTGGGCGGATTATAATTTCATGGTTAATTTGCAATGATATAATAGCTTTTTGTTCTTTCATAGTTAAATTGTGTTTATGATATTTATGATTTATTTTTAATTTTCTTAAATCTGTTGTTACCATGTTTTCAAATGAGTACATGGCTTGGGAGTACTCTTGTTGAGGAAAGAAGGTAGATTTTTTTCTTTAAATCTGTATGAATATGCGTAGCTTTATTTATAGTCTCTGGAGAGATGGTAGGATTATTTATAGAAAACATTTTTAAAGTCAAGTTTCTCATAAACTTTTTTAGGCCAATATATGTGTCACATTTATTTAAATGGCACGTAGGTGCAAATTTGAAGCCCTTTTGGATGAGTTCTGTTTCTCCTATACTAAGTGTATGGCTACTAAGATTATACATTTTTTGTTGTGGTTGTTGTGATAATTCATTTGTTGGTTTGGTTATTTTATTTTTGGTGAGTTTTCTCTCTCTCTTCCATGGATTTTGTATTGTTTTTTGTACTATTGATATTCAAAGGTGGGTACATTTTTTTTGTTGTTTTGGTCTTGAGTCACCTGTTTCATCTGTCTGATGTACTGTTGTATTGGTAGATTTATATTTATTATGTGTGTTTGGTTCATGTTGTAATGGGGAAAATCTATTTCTCAAAGGTAGACCTTGATAGGGGGATCCTAAAGTGGTGGCTCCTTCCTTACTTGCATTCCTTTCTAATGTTAGTGAATGCAATGTCGTTGTATGTATGGGGTTATATTCTTCCTGTGAGGCCTCTTCTTCTTCTCTTCCTATGGGAGAAGGTTGAGGTGTATTGTCAGTTTGGGAAAGGGCCGGGTCATGAGTGGTAAATATAGATAAATTTAAATCTTCAAAATTCCCTCGATTTACAAATCTGTTTATCTTTCTGGCAGCAGTTGATAAAAAAAAAAAAAGTTTTCCAACGGAGTAACCCTTTAACAGGCACAAAATAGTACACTACTTAGGTGTACGTATGTGGTATGTACTTATGAGGGCAACAAAATGCGCTACAGTACGCTTAGAAAACATATATTTGTACAACAGCAGAAGTACACAACAGTGCTGTAACACACAATCGCTGTGTACTAAACCCAAAATTGCTCTCTCTAAAAGACTAACCCCACACCTCCTCTGTTACAGGAAATGACGTATACAGGTAAAAAAGGTAAAAAACACACCTACATGATCTTATCTTTTTAGTTTTAACCTCTTAAGGACTCAGGGCGTACCTGTACGCCCTGAGCCTGGTCCCGTTGTTTAAAACCCCGCATCACACCTGGTTGGTCCCGGCTGCTATTTCTAGCCGGGACCCTGGGCTAACAGCGTGCGGCACCGATCGTTGTGTCGCGCACTATTAACCCTTCAGACGTGGCGATCAAAGTTGACCGCCGCATCTGAAAGTGAAAGTAAACACTTCCCGGCAGCTCAGTCGGGCTGATCGTGACATCGCGATAAAATTGAGATGTTCCGATAAGCTAGGACGCAAGCGGAGGTCTCCTTACCTGTCTCCGCGGCATCTGATCGGGGTTTGATTGCTCCAAGCCTGAGCTACAGGCTTGAGCAATTGAGCCCCTATCTCGCTGATCAATGCAAACCTATGGCTTTGCAGGGATCAGCATAAGAGATCAGTGTGTGCAGTGCTCTAGGTCCCTATGGGAGCTGTAGCACTGCAAAAAAAGTGAAAAAAAAGTTAACAAATGTAATTTAACCCCTTCCCTAATAAAAGTTTGAATCACCCCCCTTTTCCCATTAAAAAAATAAAAACAGTGTAAATAAAAATAAACATTTGTGGTATCGCTGCGTGCAGAAATGTCCGAACTATAAAAATATATTGTTAATTAAATCACACGGTCAATGGCGTACGCGCAAAAAATTCCAAAGTCCAAAAAAGCATATTTTTGGTCACATTTTATATCATGAAAAAATGAATAAAAAGCGATCAAAAAGTCAGATCAATACAAAAAACTTCAGAACACGGCGCAAAAATGAGCCCTCATACCGGCCCGTATGCGGAAAAATAAAAAAGTTATAGGGGTTAGAAGATGAGAATTTTTAACATATATATTTTACCTGCATGTAGTGATGATTCTTTTCCGAAGTATGACAATCTCTGTCCATTTTAAGAACTGTCCAGAGTAGGAGAAAATCCCCATAGCAAATATATGCTGCTCTGGACAGTTCCTAAAATGGACAGAGATGTCAGCAGAGAGCACTGTGGTCATGATGTCAGCAGAGAGCTCTGTGTTCCAAAAAGAAAACCATTTCCTCTGTAGTATTCAGCAGCTAATAAGTACTGAAAGGATTAAGATTTTTTGATAGAAGTAATTTACAAATCAGTTTAACTTTCTGGCACCAGTTTAAAAAAAAAAAAAAAAAAAGTTTTCCACCGGAGTACTCCTTTAAATCTATCTTATATAATTTTTGCCTGTTTTTCATAATGTATTTGTTCCGAACAATTTCTTTTAATTCTGGCTAATTGTCCAAAAGGAACATTTATTTTCCAGTTTTTTAAATGGTCACCAACATAGTGTAGATATCCATTCGCATCTACTGTTTTAAAATGAGTTTTTGAATGTAGTAGGTTCTGTTTAACATAAATCTCCAGATCTAAAAAGGTGATTCTCTCTTTTTTGATATTTTCTGTAAACTGTTGTTGTGGTTCGTGGCTCTGGGGCCGAATTGGATTTGGCTCCAAAGGTTAGCATTATTACTGGAGACCAAATGCATTCATAGCACCCGACAGACCAACCTATTTGTTAGGAATTTTGGAAGAGTTATATCCTAATATCCAATGCACAAATTAACACTACACACCCAAATACTGGCAGAAATAAAGATGTTTAATATACAACTAACTAAATACACTCTAACTATGAGAGGAAAAAGAGAAAAAGATAATACTAAATAGCTAGAAACTTAAATCTGCAGTGTAAGGAAACATGTACAACAAACATGTACAACAATTATAGCAGAAGACACTATCTGTTGGCTATCTGGGTGGATTTTCCTTCATCTGTACAACTATTATATATAAAACACACAAAGAATATAATACTGAAATACTTAGCTTCGGAAAACCTTTACAGCAAGTATGATACAATACAGGAATATGGGTGCACTACTGTGGTAGATGTATACAATGACATTGGCTATCCCTCAACACTGATGTTAAAATTGAGACATTCGCCAGTGTATCCTTATATGAAGGGCATACCAACGCCAAGGTTTCTCAAAATGGTGCGGGACCTACACTAATCCGACCTGTGTGTGATAAGCAAAACAGGGGCCAGTGAGCAATTACGGCAGCATTCGGTCGACTCACAACCTCCTCCCAGATACCCTCCAGCATGACTGAGCACACATGCAATGGGAGGAGGGAGGCAAGTTGCAAGCCCCACCTGAGTTGGCTAATATGGGTGCATGGCCTCACAGGTGCTACCTTAATGCTGCCTTGAAGATATTCAAGGCGCATTAATTATGGAGTTTACACACCTCCAAGTATAAAATTTAAACAAACAACAAAAAACGTGGTCTCAAATGGCTGGAGGTGCTCAACCCCAAATGCAGTTGTGCATTTATACTGGGGGAGCAGAACCTGCCCTTGTAGTCATTTGCTAAGGGCAATCCCCAGTGTATCCTTATATGAAGACACACCAAAGCCCACACACCAACGCCAAGGTTTCTCAAAATGGCGCAGGACCTACGCTAATCCTACCTGTGTGTGATAAGCAAAACAGGGGCCAGTGGGCAATTACGGCAGCATTCGGTCGACTCACAACCTCCTCCCAGATACCCTCCAGCGTGACTGAGCACACATACAATGGGAGGAGGGAGGCAAGTTGCAAGCCCCACCTGAGTTGGCTAATATGGGTGAATGACCTCACAGGTGCTACCTTAATGCTGCCTTGAAGATATTCAAGGTGCATTAATTATGGATTATGGATCGCCCTTAGCAACGGACTACAAGTGCAGGATCTGCTCCCCCAGTATAAATGC
Source organism: Hyla sarda (assembly GCF_029499605.1). NCBI lineage: Eukaryota > Metazoa > Chordata > Amphibia > Anura > Hylidae > Hyla > Hyla sarda. The sequence goes on from NC_079197.1 coordinate 52,607,085, forward strand.
ACAACCACATTTGGGGTTGAGCACCTCCAGCCATTTGAGACCACGTTTTTTGTTGTTTGTTTAAATTTTATACTTGGAGGTGTGTAAACTCCATAATTAATGCGCCTTGAATATCTTCAAGGCAGCATTAAGGTAGCACCTGTGAGGTCATGCACCCATATGGCTGGGCAGGAGGTATACATTGAATATATTCTGCACAGCAAGGAACATACAATATAGCACCAATCTCTATAGATCACTGTTTTACTATAAACCCTTGCTGAGCTGAGCACTCTATGCCAATCCATCAGGGAAAGGGATAAATAGCACTGCTGATCAGCACTAGTAAACTGCTTAGGGGCTGCTTATTGTATAGAAGGCTATATAATGTATACAATGAGCATGGCCTTCTACTTACCCCCTCATTCCTGGTCCAGTCTGTTCCAGTGTAGACCCACCTCTAGTAATGGTGTCACTAGAGGCAGGACTACACAGGAAAAGGACAGACATAAATGGGGGTGATGAGTCAGTTTCACATTGTGAGTTTTTAGCATATTTTTTGTTTAAAAAGGGCTTGTTAAAAACTTCACTTGTGAACAGACCCTTTATGGCAGTGTTTCTCAAAAAAAAGGAGCATGAAGCTTCAAGCTGGGAATGCTAAAGGCTGTAGTTTAGCAATAGCTGTAGACTCCCTTTTTGAACAAACATTATGTACTTTATGGATGCTTTTTATGTACTAATCCATTTCTTGCATCTTTCTTTTCTTCATGTTTAAGACATGTGAATGGGGGTCAATGCAGTGTGAGTGTGTGCTTTTTTTCTTTTTACCACCATAGACATAAAAGTATGTCCTGGTGCGGAGGTACTTCGCGCACCAGGACGTACATTTATGTCCTGTACATGTCCGCGAGCATTGGAGCGATGCTCGCGTCATGCACTGCAGGTCCGTGCTGCTATCAGCAGCCGGGGACGTGCCGGTAATGACAGACATCAGCAATCACACTGATCTCCGCCATTAACCCCTCAGATGGAGTGATCAATACAGATGAAGGCATCTGCGGCAATGCGCATGTTTAAATGGACGATCGATCATTCGCGGCTCTGCTGCGGTGATCTGATCATCTAAAATGGTGGACGGAGGTCCCCTCACCTGCCTCTGTCAGCCTCCTGGGGTCTTCTGCTCTGGTCTGAGATCGAGCAGACCAGAGCAGAAGATCGCAGATAATACTGATCAGTGCTATGCCCTATGCATAGCACTGAACAGTATTAGCAATCTAATGGACATAAAAAGTGTAAAAAAAAAGGTTAAAAAATGTAAAATAAGAAAGTAAAAAAATTTGAAAAATCACGTCCCCCAATAAAAATGTAAATCGTCCCTTTTTCCCAGTTTACCCCCAAAAAGTGTAAAAAAAAATGAATTAATAAACATATTTGGTATTGCCACGTTGGTAAATGTCCAAATTATCAAAATATAATGTTGATGATCCTGTATGGTGAATGGCGTAAACATAAAAAAAAATCCAAAATTGCTTTGTCACATCATATGCCCCAAAAAATTTATAAAAAATGTATTAAAAGTTTTATATATGCAAATGTGGTATCAATAAAAAGTACAGATCACGGCTCAAAAAATTGGCCATCATACTACTGCTTATATGGAAAAATGAAAAAGTTATAGGCCGTCAAAATAGAGGGATTTTAAACATACTCATTTAGTTTAAAAGTTTGAGATTTTTTAAAGTGGTACAATAATAGAAAAGTATGTAATCATGGGCATAATTTTAATCCTATTGACCCACATAATAAAAAAAACCATGACATTTTACCATAAAGTGTACAGTGTAAAAACTAAACCCTCCAAAATGTGAACATTTTTTGTTTTAAATTTAAATTTACTAACTAAAAAATTCTTTTGGGGGGTTTGCTGTACATTTTATGGTAAAATTAGAGGTGTCATTACTAAGTAAAATTGGTCACGCAAAAACCAAGCTGCAGTCCCCTGCTTAGTGTACCATCGTACAGTGTGTGCTTGAACGACACCAACTGCACAAGGATGCCGCTGCCGGGAGCACTTGTATTTCATTCACAACCTGGACTCATGTCCACTGAGCCGGACGCCGCTTCATGATATCCAGAAATCAGACCCTTCTCACCCGGCAGATAGGCAAGTTCCACCACCTCCAACAGCAATCATTTGTGCACCACTCCAGGATTGCAAGTACTTTTCATCCAGCAGGCCGGGCGCATACCCGTGCCACTCTGCATATAGACTGCAATTACAATTTCTTCTGCATTCCATTTTCTCTTGCATTTCTACAATACTAGAATCTGACATTTCAGTCACATCATAACCCTGCAGCACCGCTGCCAAAGCTCTGAACATTGTACAAAAAGAGATTAGCAACTTAAGTGGCAGAATTCTCATGCATTTCATCAGAATGTATATTTATAACATTTTATATTTATTTTAATTTATTTAATTTATAAGTCTCTGACCCTGTAGCAAGGGCCCTGCTCAGGGTACAGCGTTTTATTGTACGTTATTGAATAAAACTATATTGTAATAATAGCGGCATCTCCACCCTTATATTATATAATATATTATATCTTATCTTATTGTAAATTACCCTAAAATCATATCATCATCCCACTAACTGTTCCTTGAGGTCTGGATACCCATTTTTATTCTGTTTACTAATTATTGGCACTACGGGTACAGTGCATTCAGAACCTCAGTACAGTTTGGACATCTATTATCTTAGTGTGCAACCACCCACCTTTTCTCTTCTCCAAATGGTTAATTAATTATGCAAAAAAATTACAAGATATTATGGAAAAAATTCCAAAGGATTTAAACTCATGCGTACAATCCACTCAATTCCTTTAGTGATTTGGGTGTGCAAGCCTTTTAAGGGGCATAGTCCGCTAGTTAAAACATATAAAGGACTCAAGGCTATACAGTGGAAAGGTACCTTGGAGATAAGGAAATTTTTGAACAGAATTCTTAAACTTGCTTAAGGGGGTATTCCAGGATTTTTATTTATTTAACTATGTTACAGGGGCTGTAAAGTTAGTGTAGTTCATAATATAGTGTCTGTACCTGTGTGTGACGGTGATCTCGCAATTCTTTTGTGATTATTGCCCCAATATTTATTTTCAACAGCATACCAAATTACTCATGTCTCAAATTTCCCAGGTTGCAGTGCATCGAGACCTGACATCACTATTCAGGAGATCAGAGGAAGCCTGTCCTGCTTCAATTTAGCAAAACACTGTGTTTCAATGGGTGGGTGGCTGATGTGTGGGAGGAAGGAAAGTGATCTGAAACTTTCAAGCATGGAACTGTCAGATGTGTAGTTTAGAAAACAAAATTCAACAGGAAATACCCAGTTCTGGCAGGTAAGTACTAAAATCACCTTATGGTAGATAACCCCTTTAATGCATGCAAGGGAGCTTCCCCAGGGCTAAAGCTGAATAACTATTGTACTTGTTTGTTTGCTGATTATAATGTGCTGTTTGTGTGTTTGTATATGCTACTTAATTTCTCTTCTGCTATTCTTTGCATTCATGCAGATATTATTTTGACACATAACATCTAACTCACCATTGATAAAGATCATGTATATCCCTTCTTGCTATTTGCCTTCCCTCTATGTGTCTATTTAGCACAGCTACTATGAAACGGTCTCATAGCTGTTTCATTGCTTTTGGTTAGCTAATCTTGACTGCCAGCCCTTGGTTGTTTAGAGTTAGTGGAGTTCCCATTGTTAGCCTCTTGTTTTTAAAAACAAATCCCTGGCTTGTTCAGTTGTGTGCCCATTATAGAGTAAACACTATTTGTCTGAACCTCATATTTATTGTGTCTTTCTAGTACCTTGTTCTAGTCAAGTCCCTAGTTGTTCCATTTGTTCTTGTTTTTTTCTTTTGCAATCCTAGTGTTGGATTTCATGTTGCAAAGTTCTGTATTTAGTTTTCTGCTCCAATTCTTTTTGCTTTTCCCAGTGCCTTCTTATTGTTTCTTCTAGGGAGAGTTAGTACATGGTTTCCATGCTGACAATGCAGGGTTAGTGTGTCTGGTGTTAAATGGGCACTGTCACTTTTATATTAAAGCAATTGCATAAAGAAAGCTATATATTTTAGCCTGCAAGGGGCCCAATTTCCCGGTATTAATTAGCAACTGAATCAGCCATCGATGGCGGGGGGGGGTGGATTTTTTGACCCCTCTCCAAACTGATGGAGGGAAAAACCTTTTAAAACATAACCTTTAATTGGTTTATACTAAAATACACCAAACCCAGTGACAAAAGTGCTATAATACCCAGCACCAACTCAAAAAAGGTCACACAAAGCAGTTACCACAGTTGTATGTGGATTTTACAGATTTAGTTTAACTATTGCTTGGAATATCACCCAACGCGTTTCTGCCACTACATGGCTTCCTCAGGGGAATATTTATATTCAATGTGCAATAGAGGTATTTACTGCTATACAACAAAGTGTCACAGTATAAAATATTGTAAATTTAAAGAAAACGGTGTAAATTATTAATGATGGGGGAGACACCCGATACCTAGTGTCTAGTCCCCTCTTATTACATGTGTGGCACTTTATACAGGAGGTAGAGTCATCCCTGTAGAGAACCTGGAAATAAAACACAAGAACAAGGGAAAAAGAAATTCAATAACTATTCACATTCACTTCTTGCTAAATGTTGGTTTCTCTGTATAGATACCTAAAGGAAAGACAACCAATCTCAGTGTCCCAAGGTATTCCAGGATGCCTGTAATAAATGCAGAGGCCCAATCAATATGGGAATTCCGGTTCCTAAGAGGCAAACGGTGCGCATCGCACCAGCAAATCTACTCACACTCCCATGGCCACACATCCGGTTCTCCGCTCTCAAGTGGACGCGCTATTACCCGCATTGGCGGGGAGCCGTCTAGTTCTGACGGCTACTCAGCGCTCACTGAGAACACGCCGGTGTCTGTCGTCATATCTTGCTTCCGACGGAGCCACGTCATAGCGCTCGGCCCTCTATGATGACTATCAAGGGCGGAGCGATGTTTGACAGTGGCGTCCGTAGTAATGGAGGCGGCTGGAAAACTAAAAGGCAATTTGCTTAGAACAACTAGAAGTAATGTATTAGAACCTGTCTGAATATTAATGGGCTGTACAGAATTTTTAGAGATAAGTATGAATAGAATTTGGTCATGAATGGTGATGTATTAACTGTATGTATGGGTGTCAATGGATATGTGTAGATGTTGGATATACGGGGGAGAGAGAGGGCTCAGCATAGGGTACCCATTGTAATATTAGACAGATACTGGGCCCCTGGATCTCAGGTATGCTGGATCTCTCTCATCCCTTCCCATAAGGAATATAACCTAGATAAAGACACACTCATAAATACATAGATGAGAATAGTTGGATGACATCATGGGTGATCAAGACCCAAGGAGGATGTACTACGTATTGCTCAATGGTTGAGGCTATGGTATTTAATGTATATACCTAAGTTCTGAGATTATGAATATAAATCTAAGATGTAAAATCTACAGAAGAAGGAGTATATAATGAATCTCATTGCCTACGGGAATTGTGATGCGTTGCTGCCAAATGAAAGGAGCTTAATCCTTGTAGTTGAGGGTAGGACTATTTAGACAGGGAGGGAGTATATTGGGGCCCTAGGGTACCTTAAATCACCCTACACTAACTCAATCCCTAACCCTAGGCAGAATTGACGCCCTGATAAGGGCGGTCCCGCTCACGTACCTCCTACTTGGCCTGTTCTTAACCCTTATATTAAAGTCTTGGTGATACTAACTTGGGAGACCCACTTGGGCCTCCTCTAACTACCTATAATCAACAAAAAGGAAAAGTCCTTTCATAGGAAGCACGCATAATTGAGTTGATCATTAAGTCCCTCCGGGGCAATGGTTCTCAGCTCATATATCCATCGACACTCCTTACGTAACAGAATCTGATCAAAATGGCCTCCTCTTGCTCCGGTGATCCCACTGTTGTATATAAAAAAGAGCTCCAGTCTATTGTGGCTCAAGCCAGGTTGAGAAAACTTATTAGTGACCAAGAATGTGAATTTCTGCTCCCTAAAAATCCTATCATTCCCACCTTCTATGCCCTGCCCAAAGTCCAATAGTTGCAGGGATAGGAGGTGTGGTCCAAAACGTTGGAATTTACATTGACCGAATTTTGAAAGAATTTGTACAGGCTCTTCCTTCATATACAAGGGACTCTACCGATCTTCTTCAAAAGTTGGATGGAATAACAGTTGAGCCCGATACCCTTTTAACAAGTATTGATGTGGAGGCACTGTATTCCTCTATACCACACGAGATAGGATTAGGAGCAGTGGCCTACTTTTTGGCATTCAGGGGCAATCAATTTAAAGCACATAATGACCTCATTCTCGAACTGCTGCACTTCACACTTACACATAATTATTTTTTATTTAATGGGAAATTCTTCCACCAGCTAAGAGGGACCGCTATGGGGAGCCCCTGTGCCCCTAGCTATGCAAACCTCACTCTGGGCCACCCAAGTTTTTGTTGATTTCAGGAAACCATTCACTGAGCGAGCCCTACTTTGGGCTCGTTTCATCGATGACATTTTTATACTTTGGCAGAGTGATGTGCAGCAGTTCGAAGATTTCTTGAAATCCCTGAATGACAATTCGATAGGTCTGACATTCACTCACGAACACAATCTAATGTCTCTGCCATTTCTTGACATCTTGATCCATAAAAACAATGATGGGAGTCTACGTACTACAGTATACAGTAAATCCACTGCCACAAACTCACTCCTGAGGTGGGAGAGCTGCCACCCGGGACCCCTTAAAAGGGGTATCCTGAGGGGGCAGTATCTCCGCCTCAGGAGGAATTGCTCTGAGAAGGGTGACTTCATTCGGGAGGCACAAGACCTAAGGAGGCGATTCACAAATAGAGGCTATCCACAACATGCTTTATGTTCAGCATACCAGCATGCCTTACAAACCCCCAGAGAGTCACTTTTAACACCAAGAAATCGTGACAATATAACATTAACAACACGAGTAATAGCCACGTTTGATAATGGATCACAACAAATGCGTGAGGTTCTCAAAAAATATTGGGGAATCCTTCAGATGGACCCAGACCTGAGAGATGTTATTTCACAGTCTCCTCAAATTACTTTCAGAAGGGGTTAGAATATAGGAGAAATGATAACTCATAGTCATCTTACTATCGCGGCATTGTAACATACGACGTGGCTTGACAGAATCCCTAAACCTACAGGCAATCATCCTTGTGGACATTGCAAAGCCTGCCCACACAATATATTATCCGTGACTTCATTAATTGTAGTACTAGGGGAATTATATATATGGCCATCTGCCCATGTTCCAAGAAATATATAGGGAAGACATTTCGAGAATTTAAAAAAGGCATTCTCGAGCACATGGGAGACGTTAGACATGACCGTGACACCTCCATAGCTCGTCATATGAACCAATGCCACAGGGACTCTTTATACAACATAACATTTTTCGGACTTGAAAAAGTAAAACCCCCTGCAAGAGGAGGCCATTTTGATCAGATTTTGTTATGTAAGGAGTGTCGATGGATATATGAGCTGAGAACCATTGCCCCGGAGGGACTTAATGATCAACTCAATTATGCGTGCTTCCTATGAAAGGACTTTTCCTTTTTGGTGATTATAGGTAGTTAGAGGAGGCCCTAGTGGGTCTCCCAAGTTAGTATCACCAAGACTTTAATATAAGGGTTAAGAACAGGCCAAGTAGGAGGTATGTGAGCGGGACCGCCCTTATCAGGGCGTCAATTCTGCCTAGGGTTAGGGATTGAGTTAGTGTAGGGTGATTCAAGGTACCTTAGGGCCCCAATATACTCCCTCCCTGTCTAAATAGTCCTACCCTCAACTACAAGGATTAAGCTCCTTTCATTTGGCAGCAACGCATCACAATCCCCGTAGGCAATGAGATTCATTATATACTCCTTCTTTGTTAGATTTTACATCTTAGATTTATATTCATAATCTCAGAACTTAGGTATATACATTAAATACCATAGCCTAAACCATTGAGCAATACGTAGTACATCCTCCTTGGGTCTTGATCACCCATGATGTCATCCAACTATTCTCATCTATGTATTTATGAGTGTGTCTTTATCTAGGTTATATTCCTTGTAGGCGGGGATGATAGAGGTCCAGCATACCTGAGATCCAGGGACCCAGTATCTGTCTAATATTACAATGGGTACCCTATGCTGAGCCCTCTCTCTCTCTCCCATATATCCAACATCTACACATATCCATTGACACCCATACATACAGTTAATACATCATCATTCATGACCAAATTCTATTCATACTTATCTCTAAAAATTCTGTACAGCACATTAATATTCAGACAGGTTCTAATACATTACTTCTAGTTGTTCTAAGCAAATTGCCTTTTAGTTTTCCAGCTTCCTCCGTTACTACGGACGCCACTGTCAAACATCGCTCCGCCCTTGATAGTCGTCATAGAGGGCGGAGCGCTATGATGTGGCTCCGTCGGAAGCAGGATATGACGACAGACGCCGGCGTGTTCTCAGTGAGCGCTGAGTAGCCGTCAGAACTAGACGGCTCCCCGCCAATGCGGGTAATAGCACGTCCACTTGAGAGCGGAGAACCGGACGTGTGGCCATGGGAGTGTGAGTAGATTTGCTGGTGCGATGCACACCGCTTGCCTCTTAGGAACCGGAATTTCCCATATTGATTGGGACTCATTTTTATTTGGGACTCATTTTTATTACAGGCATCCTGAAATACCTTGGGACATTGAGATTGGTTGTCTTTCCTTTAGGTATCTATACAGAGAAACCAACATTTAGCAAGAAGTGAATGTGAATAGTTATTGAATTTCTTTTTCCCTTGTTCTTGTGTTTTATTTCCAGGTTCTCTACAGAGATGACTCTACCTCCTGTATAAAGTGCCACACATGTAATAAGAGGGGACTAGACACTAGGTATCGGGTGTCTCCCCCATCAAGAATAATTTACACCGTTCTCTTTAAATTTACAATATTTTATACTCTGACACTTTGTTGTATAGCAGTAAATACCTCTATTGCATATTGAATATAAATATACCCCTGAGGAAGCCACGTAGTGGCAGAAACGCGTCGGGTGATATTCCAAGCAATAGTTAAACTAAATCTGTAAAATCCACATACAATTGTGGTAACTGCTTTGTTTGACCTTTTTTGAGTTGGTGCTGGGTATTATAGCACTTTTGTCACTGGGTTTGGTGTATTTTAGTATAAACCAATTAAAGGTTATGTTTTCAAAGGTTTTTCCCTCCATTAGTTTTTTGAGGGGTCAAAAAATCCCCCCCGCCCCCCCATTCATGGCTGATTCAGTTACACTGTCACTTTTAAAAACTTTCGACATGTCATAGGGAAATGTCAAAAGTTTTGATCGTTTGGGATCTCAGTGCTAAGATCCCTACTGATCAAGAGAACTAGCTGAGATCAGAGTGCTTCCCAATAGATTTATAATGGAGCAGTGAAACAAAGATGGTTGAGATTTAGGGAGTAAACCATGCTGAAGTGCTCATACCCCTACTCTTTCTCTTAGTCATCAAATTCTTCTTCACTCGTGTCTATCATCATCATCACTTGATTGTGACATCATTCAATCCATCATCTCAGTTTCTGATGTCTATTCCAGAATTGTAATTCTTGTTCTTGATATCTGAACCCCAGTCAAGCACAGTTCTACCATTTAAAGGAGTACTCTGGTGGAAAACAAATGTTTTGAAATTTGTTTTCTACTGGAATACCCCTTTAATGACTTATTACACATGAAAACTTCCACCCTGTTAAATTATCAAAAATGGTTTGAGGAACATGGCAAAGTGTTCAATGAATTGAATATGTCTCCAAATCTGATTAAGAATCTGTATAATGTGCTGGAAAAACAAGTATGATCCACGGAGAACTGACCTTACAATTTAATGGTTGTTTTGATGATCCTATAGTGTATATGCCATATTAAACCATATTTATTCTGTGAGCAAATAAAGGCTGATCTCCCACTGATATCTCAGTGATGTTTATGTATTTTATCTCAGCATATGTGTGTAAATCCCTTCAAACTAGGATATATGGTTCTCTGTAATAACCTTCTAACTGGTATTTTTTACATTGAACACCTGTTAAGCAAGGATCTGTGTAATCTGACCTGCAGCCACCAGCTACGATTGTTAATACTATCAAGGTAAAGACTAAAAACTGTAATCTTTGCCAAGGACAACTTTATGGTAAATCAAGTTGTTACTACCAACAGGCAACACAAAGCAATTACTTTATTATTTTGATGCTTTTTCTACATTACTTTTATTGATTTATTTATTATTTTATTTTACAATTTTTGGAGATTAAAGGGAACCTGCCATTAAGAAAAATTTTATTAAACCAATGGTAACACATACAGTAATACCTCTTATAAATGACATACATGACTGACAAATTAGAGAGCATCCTACATTATTCACTGCCTTTCCCTAAGGCTCTGAGCAATGTGCAGTGCATGACATCAACCCCTCTGGCTTGTCAGTTACACAAAAAAGCAGACCTTAATGCACATATTGTATAAAAAAAAAATGTAATCGATGTTAAAATAATAAGCACATCAAATAGGGACTAATAATCAAAATAATAACATCTCACTCTAGGATAGCAAAAAATGCCAGTAGAAATGTGAAATAACCTGCAGAAATTTCAACAGCTTGCTTGTTTGGTAAAAGCTGTATTTTTCACACAGCTGACATATCAGAGCAAAAACCAAGCCATGAGTAGGAAGAACTACCTGTAAAGCTCGGTGATGGGATTTTTTGGAAGCACATGGGGAGATTGGGGAGATTTATCAATACATGCACAAAGGGAAAATTGGCCAGTTGCCAACAGCAACCAATCAATATGGTTCTTTTATTTTTCAGAGGTCTTTTTAAAAGTTAAAGAAGCAATCTGGTTGCTTTAGGCAACTGGTCAACTTTGCCTGTGTGTGGGTTTTGATAAATCTCCCTAGGGCTATGTTCACACGGGCAATGTTCACACAGAAAATTTTTGCCAGCACTAGGACTGCTCGGAAATGTGCTGTCTGATAGATGGCAATGCATTTTTGTATATACAAAAAACAAAACAAAATTTCACCAGCTCACCATTTAGGCAGAAGTTCATGGCAGATTTTTGATTGTGGGGAACACAGGAGGAAATGCTGAGCCACATTCTTGGTTTGAGACCAACACCAGTGTAAACGAGTACTCCAGCTCCACAAGACTATTAAAAGTTCAATACTTTACTTTGGTTTATTTAAAACATCATATACACAAAAAATTGTGCTCAAGTGAGGTTAAAAAAGACCATCAGTAACACCAATGCTTTTCAAGCCATAAGGTTTTTTATTCTTGGCAACATTTTTTGGATTTCCGCAGCAGAAACATGTGCAGAAGAAGTTCCGCTATGTGCACAGTGCAGCAGAATCCCATTGAAATGCTGCGGTGTCTCTGAGCTGAATTCTAATGCAGAATTCTGCACGAAAATTCTATCATGTAAATATACCCTAACAGATCTGGAAATAGATACTAAAAATTTCTGCTGCACTAAAAGTTCCCAAAAGCACAGTGAACTCCATGGAAGAAGTATGGAACAAGAAGACTTTTCCTAGAGCTGGCTGCCCCACTAAATTAAGTAATCGGAGCGTTGTTAGAGAAGTGACCAGCAACCCAATGGTCACTCTAGCAGAGCGACAAAGATGGGAGTAACTTCTAGAAGGTCAGTCATCACTGCATCACTCCACCAATATGTTCTTTATGTGGCCAGTAAAAATAATCTCCTTAATAATAGACACATAAAGGCACACTTGGAGTAAGCAAAAAAGCACCTGCAGGACTCTCAGACTGTGAGAAACGAGATTATCTGTTCTGATGAAACCAAGATTGTACATTTTGGCCTTAAAGGGGTATTCCAGGAAAAACTTTTTTTTATATATCAACTGGCTCCAGAAAGTTAAACAGATTTGTAAATTACTTCTATTAAAAAATCTTAATCCTTTCAGTACTTATGAGCTTCTGAAGTTAAGGTTGTTCTTTTCTGTCTAAGTCCTCTCTGATGATATGTGTCTCGGGAAATGCCCAGTTTAGAAGCAAATCCCCATAGCAAACCTCTTCTAAACTGGGCGTTTCCCGAGACACGTGTCATCAGGGTGCACTTAGACAGAAAAGAACAACCTTAACTTCAGAAGCTCATAAGTACTGAAAGGATTAAGATTTTTTAATAGAAGTAATCTACAAATCTGTATAACTTTCTGGAGCCAGTTGATGTATTGATATATATATATATATATATATATATATATATATATATATATATATATATAAATATATATATAAAGTTTTTTCCTCGAATACCCCTTTCATTTCAAGTGTCATGCTTGGAAGAAATCAGACACTGCTTATTTACCTGCCCAATACCTTCTATACAGAGAAATATGCTACATCATGCTGTGGGAGTGTTTTTTCAGTGGCTAGAACAGGGAAACTGGCCAAAGTGTGAGAGAAAGCTGAATAGAGCAAAGTACAGAGATATTCCTAATGAAGACCTGATCCAGAAAACTCCTGACCTCAGACTGGGCCAAAGATTAACTTTCTTACAAGACAATGACTTAACGCACACAGCCAAGACAACAAAGTAGTGGCTCAGGGGAAACTCTGCAAATGTCCTTGAGTGACTCATCCAGAGTCCTGATTTGAACCCATTAGAACATCTCTGTAGAGACCTGAGAATGGCTATCCATCAATGTTCCCCATCTAACCGGACAGAGCTTAAGAGGGTTTGCAGAAAATGACAGGACATCCCCAAATCCAAGTCTGCAAACCTTGTGCCATCAGAAATCTAAAAGTGGCCAATTACTAAGTAAAAGTTCTGAATATTTATGTAAATGCAATTTTTAAGTTTTTTCTTTTTAATAAATTAAAACATTGAAACATTCATTTTTTTTCACTGTCATTATGGAATATTGAGTGCAGAATGATTGAGGGAACTGTTGATTGGGGAAAACTTTCTTTTTAGGCATATAACATAAAATGTGATCAAAGTGAAAGAGTCTGAAGAATTTATGAATGCACTGTGATAAAACGTTTTCAAATGAAAAGTTCCCTCTATACTTTTCTTCTGGATATTGTGTGGCACTGTCAAGGTGCTGCTGAAGCTGGTATGTATGGGGACTCCAAACCTGCATGAACATATAGGAGTGTAACTATATTCTCTTTATTTCTATTTAGTTCTTTTTCTTTTCCTTCATATCTAAGTCATCTTTAAAGTTATTACACCTGCATTTACTCTTCTATAGACATTTATTATGGAAACATGTCTTTATGTGTGTTTTTTTCACATTCATTTACCATTTGAGCACTAATATTTAAACACAATTCATTCTGTAGGCATAATGTTATAGAGCCAGAGTAGCTGAGCAGATTAAGATACATATTTGTGGGAGAAGATTTTGTACAACTAATACATTTTTCCTCTACCCCTTATACAGTAAGGCTAGGTTTCCACACAGGATTTTTCTGGTGTTTTGGAAAGCTGCCACTGCAGTTTTTGAGCCAAAGTCAGAAGTGGATCCTTCTCTTATATTTCTCATTCCCTTTGAACACAAACCTAAAGGGAAACATTATTTGATCCCCTGCTGATTATGTACAATTTGCCAATTGACAGAGAAATAATTACTCTATATTTTAATGGTAGGTTTATTTGAACAATGAGAGACAGAATGACATACAAAAGAAAATTTCAGAAAAACACAATTAAAAAAGTTATTAATTGATTTGCAGTTTACTTAGTGAAATATGTATCTGATACAAGCTAAGATTAGGAGCACTCTCTCAAAGGGAGTTCTCCTAACCTCAGCTTGTTATCTGTACAAATAACATCTGTCCACAGAAGCAATCAAGCAATCCTATTCCGAGCCCTGGGCCTAAAACAAAGAGCTGTCCAAAGATTTCAGGGACACGATTATAGACCTAAACAAGGCTTTAATGGGCTACAAGACCATTGCCAAGCAGTTTGGAGAGAATAGTACAATAGTTTACAATAGTTGTTGCAATTATTGACTAATGGAAGAAACAGAAAAGAAGTGTCAGTCTTCCTCGATCAGGGGCTCCATGCAAGATCTCGGATTGTGTTCATGAGAATGGTGAGGAATCAGCCCAGAGCTTCACAGGAGGATCTTGTCAATGATCTCAAGGCAGTTATGACCATAGTCATAAAAAAATAAAATAAAAACCCCAATTGGTAACACACTACGCAGTGAGGGACTGAAATCCTCCAGTGCTTGAAAGTTCCCATGCTCAAGAAAACCCCTGTACAGGCCTGAACTCTGGGTCCCAGCGACAGGACCCCCTGCGATCAGGCATCTTATCCCCTATGCTATGGATAGGGGATAAGATGTCTAGCAATTGAGAACCCCTTTAAGTTTTCTAACATACATCTGAGCCAGAAATCTTGCTGATTGATACCGGATTAAATATTTATTACACTGTGGAAAATGCAAATCAATTTATAAATGCGTTTTTTTCCCATTATCGTGATTCTTACTAATAAAATAAACCTACAATTATAGACTGATCATTTCTTTGTCATCAGGCAAACATACAAAATCAGCAGGGGAGTAAATAATTCCCTGTATGATTAGAAGTCCAGTGGGCTGTCCTAATCAGCCTTCACTGTGTGTGTGTACAAACTAAGATTATTGTCTCTTACTGATTACGACCACCGACTGGAATCCTAAGCATAGAACAGGCAGGGGTTTACAATACTTTACTGTTGGTCTGTGTATACAGTAGTTGTAGTTGCTGCATGCCATTTTTATTTGTGTTTTTCATGTTTAAAGGATGGATTACATTTTATGTATTTTGTAATTTAGTGTTAGCAAACTGTACTTGACTTATGTGGATGTGCTACATTACTTTTGTATGCCTCATATGACTTTTGTCTTGGCGATAACACAGTCACCTGGACATGAAACTGCTGGGACAATAGACTTTCTGATAACTAAACATTTTTATTTTCATTTGTAAAGATGTTTTTGAAGGGATTCTTAATTTTTATTTGTAAAGATGTTTTTGAAGGGATTCTTAAGGGGTACTCCACCCTTAGACATCTTATCCCTTATCCAAAGGATATGGGATAAGATGTCTGATCACGGGGGTCCCGCCGCTGGGGACCCCCGCAATATAGCACGCAGCACTTACCTATTACTGCTCCAGAAGCGCTGGAGGGTCTGGCTCCCGACCAAGGGGACGGAAGATCGTGACGTCATGACCCCGCCCCCTCCCATAGACTTGCATTGAGGGGGCGGGACGTGATGTCACACGTGGGCGGAGTCGTGACATCACGATTGTCCGTCCCCCTGGTCGGGAGCCAGACCCTCCAGTGCTTCCGGAGCAGTAACAGGTGGGTACTGCGTGGTATATTGCGGGGGTCCCCAGCAGTGGGACCCCAGTGATCAGACATCTTATCCCCTATCCTTTGGATAGGTGATAAGATGTCTAGGGGTGGAGTACCCCTTTAATAAGACAACCCCTTTAAGCATGCTCAACAATCTGCTATCTAGAAAATCAACCTGGAAAAAATATTTATATATGATAAGGCCTCATAAATGCCAATTGCATAATTATACAGTTATGATTCCGTTAATTGCAATGACTATGTTATTATTATCACTAGGGATGATGAATGCAAATATCACCCCAATTCGCTTCACTAAAACTCCATTTAGTGCGGGTCAGGATCCAGGGAGCATCTAAAATGGCGGATCCACATGTGAGGACATGGGGAAAGGAATCCTGGGATGACCATGAATCACATGCAGCCTATCAGCAGCCAGCCACCCCTGTGATATCACAGCCCTATATAATCGGCAGCCATGTTGCGGCCAGTCCCATCAGTGTTCTATTACAGAGAGAGAGGGACAGACAGCAATGTGTTGCACAGAAAAGCTTTTTTACAGCAGCGATCCCTCTTAAGCCCAAATCCAGCCTAGAAGCACTGATAGGGAAGGTAGTGAGATTGAGAGAGAGAGAGTGCAATTTTGGGTGTAGTACACAGTGACTGTGTGCTGCAGCACTGGTGAGTACATCAACTGAAAAGCTAATATTAGCCAGCCAGTTAGGGTGAGCAGAGCAGTAAAAGCCTATTTTCCTCTATTAAGTGTAACCGGTGCGTACATCTAAGTGGTGTACCATTTAGTTCATGTTAAAGTCTTAAGGGCCTAGATACTGTGAAAGGCCAGCCAAAGTACACTCCTGCTGGTGTTATAGACAAATACTGTTTTAAGCATAGTGGAGTGTATTGTACTCCCCTCATATATACACTAGGTATGTCAGGCAGAGAAGTGCCAGGACATGCACAGAAGAATTCATCAGGCGCAGGCAGAGGTCACAGCAGACTAGGGGCGAGTGGCATCAGGAGTCGCAGCGAGAGGCCTGAGCTCCCGGTATCAGCTAGCGGTCGTGTCTCGACCAGCAACCCATCTGCTGTCATTGACTGGGTAACTCGGTCATCCACTTCAACTGGGTAACTCGATCATCCACTTCATTACAAGTGACATCCGACACCTCCAGTCAACAGTCGGTGGGTTCCTCAGACACAACCATCAGTTGGCATGGCCCTTGGATCAGTCCCTGTCCTCTAATTGCCTCTGTCCTATGCTGTTCCCTCCCCCATAGAGGTATCCTATGCTGTGGGTCCAGCTCCTCTATTTAGTCAGGACGATCTACTAGGGGACAGTCAGAAGCTACTGCTTAGCCAAGAAGTGGAGGATCCCCCGCTTCCTTCGCTAGGTGGGCAAGTAGTGATGAGGATGGCGTGGTAGGTGGTGTTGGGAGCATTCAGGCTCCTGAAGCAGACACTGTTGAAGAACCGTGATGAGGACATCGGTGACTTGCTGACACAACTTGATGATGATGAGGCCGAACTTGGGAGCCGGTTGCAGAAGGGGCTTCATCATCATCATTAGGAAAAGAGGGTGGCAGGTTGCCCATGAGACAGCAGTTGAGCCAGCAAGGTGGTAGCATGGTTGGGAGTCAGCATGCTGGCAGCAGTGGGAAGTCTGGAGCAAAACGTGCCCGGGGGAGACCACCTGCTTCACGGCAGCCTACCTTCCCAGGCAGTAGCAGTCAGTCAGTGCGGACTGTTGGGGGGAAAATCAGCTACTCTGCGGTGTGGTCGTTTTTCCTCAAGTATCCGGAGAATGTTACCATGGCCACATGCAATTAAAAGAAATATCTTTAATCTTTTCAACTGTGAGACCCTTTGGTCTGGTCATGCTGCCACCACCTCCAGGCTGTGCCATTCTGTCACCATATGGTCTCCTCTTGCTGCTGCCACCTCCAGGCTTGGTCATTCTGCCACCATGTTGTCTCCTCATGCCACTGGGACATTGCCTAAAAAATGTTATGGTAATCTACAGTATTTAAAATCTTCAATTTAAATTTGAAAGTATATCTTTATTATTTTCATTTGTGAGGCCCTATGGGCTCCTCTTGCTGCTGCCACCTCCAGGCTTGGTCATTCTGCCACTATATGGTCTCCTTATGTTCCTGCAACCTCCAGGCTGTGTCATTGTGCCGCCATATGGCCTCATCATGCTGCTGGCACATTACATAAAAAAATGTAAATCATTTTAATTAATTTTAATAAATAAATTTTAATTGTGATTAATAATTTTAGTAAAAATGCCCCTCCAGCAAACCATGTGAGCAAGGCACGGTAGTGTCACGCTGTTCTTCACATGGTTTGCCTTGATGAATGGAGTCACACAGGGGAGGAACTGTTAAAAGTCATTCATCAAGAAATCGAATAATGGCTTACTTCACGAAAACTGGAAATGGGAACCATTGTGACCAACAAGGGGAAAAACATCTTGTCTGTGCTACTGCAAGGAAGCCTGTGTCATGCGCGAATTTTAAAACCCACTGGGACTCTTTCTGGCCACAATAGTGATTTAAAAGTTGTTTCAAGGGGACTAACACCTGGACTGTGGCGTGCCGGAGTGGGATCCATGGCAAAACTCCCATGGAAATTTACATAGTTGATGCAGAGTTTGGTTTTAATCCATAAAGGGCATAAATCACCTATTATTCCTAAATGGTTTGGAATAACGTGCTTTAGCCATCACATAGTTAGATTCCCCCCTTTAGACAGCACATAGTTTCCCCCATATTAGGCAGCACATAGTTAGAGCCTCCCTTTAGCCTCCCCCATGTTAGGATGCACATAGTTAGAACTCACCTTTAGGCAGCACATAAGATTCCCCCATATTAGGCAGCACATAGTTAGAGCCCCCCTTGAGGCAGCACATATTGGCAAGGCACCAGTGCTAACCTCAGAGCCAACATGCTACCCTTAGCATGCATTTAATATCCACGGTTGCTAAAATGGACAGAGATGTCAACAGAGAGTACCAGAAAAATTAGGCATGTACACATGCCTGAAAAATTTGGTATTGTAGCAGCCGCTTCTGTAGCAGCGGTCAGAAAAATTGCAGCACCATAATAAGTGCAGCAGCAGAGGCCAGAAAAATTAGGCTTGTACACATGGATGAAAAATTTGGTATTGTCGCAGCCGCATCTGTAGCAACAGCCAGAAAAATTGCAGCACCAGAAAAAGTGCAGCAGCAGAGCCCAGAAAAATTAGGCATGTACACCTGGCTGGAAAATGTATTGTAGCAGCGAACATAAAAATTGCAGCACCATTACAAGTGCAGCAGCAGAGGCCAGAAAAATTAGGCATGTACACATGGATGAAAAATTTGGTATTGTCGCAGCCGCAGCTGTAGCAGCGGCCCAAAAAATTGCAGCACCTTAACAAGTGCAGCATCAGCAGAGTCCCGAAAAATTAGGCATGTACTCCTGGCTGGAAAATTTGGTATTGTCGCAGCCGCTGCTGCCTGATCCAGCACTCTTCGCAGGGCACGCTCCAGGAAGAAAACAAACGGTATGATGTCGCTGATGGTGCCTTCGGTGCGAGGCACTTCCTCAGGTTTGTCACTTCCTCAGAAGGACACATGAGCCTACAGGCATTGCGCATGAGCCTCCAGTAATGTGGCAAAAAAATTCCCAGCTCCGCAGATGATGTCTTAACATACAAATATTCGTTGATGGCTTTTTCTTGTTGGAGCAGGCGGTCGAACATTAGGAGTGTTGAATTCCAACGTGTCGGCCTGTCGCAATTCAAGCATCTCACTGGCATGTTATTTCGCCGCTGGATATCTGACAAGTGCGCCATGGCCGTGTAGGAATGCCTGAAATGGCCAGACACCTTCCTGGACTGCTTCAGGACATCCTGTAAGCCTGGGTACTTGAGCACAAAGCGTTGTACAATCAGGTTGCGCATCACTCATGTCTTCAAACTGATGTGTAAATAACTCCTCTGATGGATCAAGTAAAGCTGCTGTGGTGCTAGTGTTGGTGGTGGCGGCAGGCGGGCAAGTGGTAGCATGAGAGGTGCCCGAAGCTAAGCTAGAGGAGAAGGATGCTGCATCAAGGTTCCGAGCGGAAGCTATAGTAGATTGGGTGTCTTATGATAGCCAGTCAACTAAGTCCTCAGAACTTTGGGGTTCAGGGTACGTGGCCTCTGAACACTGGCTATTCTAGGGCCAAAGGGATCCCAGCACCATGACGGCCCCTGCGGGGTGGTCTTCCTCTGCCTGTCATTTTTTTGGTTAAATTTGCACAAGTGTCACACCAAATGTGATTTGCACTAGGGTGACACAATTTGTCCTGCAAGCAAAAAAACTGGCAACTGTGACGTGAACTGACTGTGATGACTGCTTTTATTTAACAGCCAAAAAAGTTTTTTTTTTTTTTTTTTATTTGCACAACTATCACACTTAATGTGATTTGCACTAAGGTGACACAATTTGCCCTGCAGGCAAAAAAAATGGCAACTGTGACATGAACTGACAGTGATGACTGATTTTATTTAACAGCCAAAAAAGGTATTTTTTTTTTAATTTGCACAAATGTCACACCTAATGTGATTTGCACTAGGGTGACACAATTTGCCCTGCAGGCAAAAAAAATGGCAACTGTGACGTGAACTGACAGTGATGACTGATTTTATTTAACAGCCAAAAAAGGTGTTTTTTTTTTTTTAATTTGCACAACTGTCACATCTAATGAGATTTGCACTAGGGTGACACAATTTGCCCTGCAGGCAAAAAAAAAAACTGGCAACTGTGTCGTGAACTGACAGTGACAACTGATTTTATTTAACAGCCAAAAAAGGTATTTTTTTTTAATTTGCACAACTGTCACACCAAATGTCATTTGCACTAGTGTGACAATTATCAAAAAAGCTTGCCAGCGGAGTTCCCCTTTTAAGCAGTGGTCCCCAACCAGGGTGCCTCCAGCTGTTGCAAAACACACGGACTGATATATTTCAGCCCTTTGAATACTGTAGTAGTTAGTTGCTTTAAAGAAAAAAAGCTTGCCAGCGGAGTTCCCCTTTTTTGCAGTGGTCCCCAACCAGGGTGCCTCCAGCTATTGCAAAACACACAGACTGATATATTTCAGCCCTTTGAATACTGTAGTAGTTAGTTGCTTGAAGGAACTTAAGTTTTATACTGGAGTACCCCTTTTAACCAGCGGTTCCCTCACAACCAGGGTGCCTCCAGCTGTTGCAAGACACACGGACTGATATCTTTCAGCCCTTTGAATACTGTAGTAGTTAGTTGTTTGAAGGAACTTAAGTTTGATTCTTGAGTACCCCTTTTAACCAGCAGTTCCATCCCAACCAGGGTGCCTCAGGCTGTTGCAAGACACACGGACTGATATCTTTCAGCCCTTTGAATACTGTAGTAGTTAGTTGCTTGAAGGAACTTAAGTTTGATTCTGGAGTACCCCTTTTAACCAGCGGTTCCTTCCCAACCAGGACTGATATCTTTCAGCCCTAAAAGGGCTTTTTTGGGTGCTGTCCTTAAAGCAGATGTTACACTAGTGCTTTAGAAGTAAATTGGACCCCGAATACACCACCTAGCAGCAACCTAGCTATTGCTTTCCCTATACAGCAGGAGCAGCTTCTCTGACCCTCCACTTCCTAAGCCTGCAGCATGCTGAATGAGGGTAAAATGGCGTCCGTGCAAGAGGTAGGAGGGTCTGGAAGGGAGGGACTGCTGCTGATTGTCTGTAATGTGTCTGCTGACTCTGACTCACAGGGTCAAAGTTTACTGCAATGTTAAAGTATAGGGGGCGGATCGAACTTCACATAGGTTCGCCCTTCGATGCGAACGCGAACATGTTAAATTTGCCGGGAACTGTTCGCCGACGAACAATTTGCGACATCTCTAATGGTCTCCTCTTGCTGCCACCAATTCTAGGCTGTGCCATTCTGCCAGATTATGGTCTTCTCATGCTGCTGCCACCTCCAGGCTTTGTCATTGTGCCACCATATGGTCTCCGTCTGCAGTTTGCACCTTAAATTAAACTTTTAAAAATGTAATATATCTAAAATATTCAATAACAATTTTCAAAAATATATTTAATCTTTTCTATTGTGAGGCCATATGATCTCGTCGGGCTGCTGCCACCTCTTGGCTCTGTCATTGTGCTGCCATGTGACTCCTTGTTATATTTGGTTTTGTGATCATACAGTATTAGTTCAAAGTAAACGCTTTGAGCACCTGGGACATTAACCCCTTCATGACCCAGGGTTTTTCCGTTTTTGCACTTTCGTTTTTTCCTCCTTACCTTTAAAAAACCATAACTCTTTCAATTTTGCACCTAAAATCCATATGATGGCTTATTTTTTGCGCCACCAATTCTACTTTGTAATGACATCAGTCATTTTACCCCAAAATCTACATAGAAACGGAAAAAAAATTCATTGTGCGACAAAATTGAAGAAAAAACACAATTTTGTAAATTTTGGGGGCTTCTGTTTCTACGCAGTACATTTTTCGGTAAAAATTACAATTTCTCTTTATTCTGTAGGTCCATACGGTTAAAATGATCCCCTACTTATATAGGTTTGTTTTTATTGTACTTCTGGAAAAAATCATAACTACATGCAGGAAAATGTATGTGTTTAAAATTGTCATCTTCTAACCCCTATAGCTTTTTTATTTTTCTGCGTATGGGACGGTATGAGGGCAAATTTTTTGCGTCATGATCTGAAGTTTTTAGCGGTACCATTTTTGTAATGATTGGACTTTTTATCGCTTTTTATTTATTTTTTCATGATATAAAAAGTGACCAAAAATACGCTTTTTGGGAATTTGGAATTTTTTTGCGCGTACGCCATTGACTGTACGGTTTAATTAATTATATATTTTTATAATTCGGACATTTCCGCACGCGAAGATACCACATATGTTTACTTTTATTTTTATTTACACAGTTTTTTTTTTTAAATAGGAAAAAGGGGGTGATTCAAACTTTTATTAGAGAAGGGGATAAATAATCTTTATTCACTTTTTTTTCACTTATTTTTTTGCAATGTTATAGCTCCCATAGGGACCTATAACACTGCACACACTGATCTTTAACCGTATATACTCGAGTATAAGCCGAGTTTTTCAGCACGATTTTTCGTGCTGAAAACACCCCCCTCGGCTTATACTCGAGTGAACTCTCCGCCCTCAGTGGTCTTCAACCTGCGGACCTCCAGAGGTTTCAAAACTACAACTCCCAGCAAGCCCGGGCAGCCATCGGCTGTTTGAACGCCGCGTCTAAAGGGTTAATAGCGTGCGGCACCGTGATCACTGCCGCGCGCTATTAGCCACGGGTCCTGGCCGTTGCTAGGTGCCGGGCCTGACCCGCTATGACGAGGGACCACGCCGTGGCCCCACGTTATAGAATGGGAGCCGACCCATGACATACATGTATGCCATTGGTCGGAAAGGGGTTAAACTTGTAAATGTAATCAAAATCTTAAATTTAAAAAAATCTATGTAATCTTTTCAAGACTGAGGCCATATGGTCGTCAACATCAAATATTACCTGTGGAATTACCACAAGAATCCAATCAAACAGGTTGGAGTGATAACAATGAACTATAACTGATTAAATGAAACATTTGCACTTTCACAATTGGGGGGGGGGGGGGGGGCACTGAGAGGCAGGGGCTGGAACAGGTGGTAGCTCACCTGGCAGAGGACCTCCAGCTCGATTTTAAGATACAAGTATGAGCTTTTTCACTGTAGCCACTTCTAGCTTTATGTGCCCACTTATCCAATGACACAGAAGCAGAATGTGTTCCTGTCCAAGTTGCTGGAGCTGCAGTCCCTCCCTTTTGAAGTGTACAGTCAGTCATGAGCATGGGGGTGCACTGAGAGGCAGGGGCATGGAAAGGCATTAGATGGCCTCGCGGCAGACCGCCAGCTCGATTTTAAAATACAAGTATGAGCTTTTTCACTGCAGCAACTTATACACTGGAGCTAATTTTACACTATTGCAGATGGAATTACCGTGGCTGCTGACACCAGCCTTGCCCTCCAATGGTTCATCAATAGAGATAAGCGAAATAAATTGGACAAATTCCTCTCTAGTCCTCGCCATATATTACCTCTGGAATTACCACAAGAATCCAATGAAACAGGTTGGAGTGATAACAATGAACCATAACTGATTAAATGAAACTTTTGCAGTTCCACACAAAGTAAGACAGTAGGGGGGGGGGATGCTGAGAGGCAGGGGCTGGAACAGGCGGTAGCTCACCTCGCTGCGGACCTCCAGCTCGACGCTCACCAGAATGGGTACTCAAAAAGTTAAAATAGATTCAAATAAAATAAAATAAAAACTACATCTTTAATCTCTTCAATTTTGACGCAATATGGTCCCCATGCTGCCACATCCAGATGCTCTGCGGCAGTGATTCTAATATGCCTGTAATCTGCATGTCATACTGACTAACAGTATTATTTCACTAACACAGCACACTCCCTATGCGTGTTACGACAAGGCAAAGTGTTCTACACGCCTATTGAGGTTCTCTGTAGCCCAGAAATAGCCGTTTTTAATAACTTACCACGAATACATTCGGACTAAAACACATTTTTTAGAAAATTTGGCTGAATTGAATTTTTCTAAAATGTGCACATCTCTAATTATCACTACTGCTATCCTGCTGTTGATTTTGTGGGTACAGCAGTACATTGCATTGTGGGTAGGGGTTAAATAAGGTAAGTATCTCTCTGCAGCACCATTACTTCATTTTAGAGTTCAGCCTTGAATAAGCTTGTGACATTAATTAAAATTTTTCTTTCGTCAAGATTCAGCGCACAAAACTAACTGTAGTAGCCAGACAATGCTGACTGCCTCTTTCATGAATGCAGCAGGCTGTTCTCTGCTGACTTTCTTAAAATATCTGTCTCCTGACTTATGTCACACTGGCCACAGAGACTAGGTCAGCATGCTGCCAGCTGTCAACATGGAATACATTTTATAAGCTGTGGTATTGTATCTCAGGCTTAGATGTTTCACACATCAGTATTATAGTACAGTCAGCTCCTTCTTCTAACAGTGTTAGGTCCTGCACAGAAAAATTCTCACAGAACACATAAACTGAATGGCCATTTTCTTAGAGACATGCATCTCGTGGCCTTTAGAACTGTAGAAGTTTGTTGTGGCATAGATTACACTAGGTGTTGAAATGTTTTCAGTCATTTTGG
Organism: Hyla sarda; assembly: GCF_029499605.1. Classification (NCBI taxonomy): domain Eukaryota; kingdom Metazoa; phylum Chordata; class Amphibia; order Anura; family Hylidae; genus Hyla; species Hyla sarda. The sequence continues at coordinate 52,631,801 of NC_079197.1, forward strand.
CCCACATGAACAGGATAGCCTCTTGCAATTGGATTGAGATACTGACATGCTCTGCTCTAGCCTGACCTACTTAATTTGAGAGACGATCTATAGCAGTGTTTGCCAATTTTTTTTAGCTGAGTACCCCTTGGCAGCCTATTTAAAACATTGTACCCTTCTATATTAGCAATGTGTTTGTAATTATTATAGTTGCTGTTGTTTCAAATTTATATACTTTTTTTTTTTTACTCGATATACCCTCCCTAGGCCCCCTGACTTGCAGGTAATGTCTTCACTGATTAGAATAATTAATTTTCCCTTTTTTCACTATCAGGCTTAGCCTGCCCTTAGGACTTCCTTCTTCCGGCTGAGAATTGTCTTCAAGGAACCTGCCAAACATGTTAGGCTCCAGCATAATGCCTACCTTTTTACAAACTCTCGATGTGTATTGCCCCACACAGCAATAGTGCCCCCTCTGGACCACATATAGTTGTAGGCCCCCATACGCTAGCAGGCTGCCCCATACAGTAGTAGGCCCCCTTTGTGCCCATATAGTTTTAGGTCCCCAGTACTTAGTACCAGCAAACAATGCTCACTTCTCTTAAAGTGGCCATGGTGCCTTCTGACACTTTAAGATCAGGCAGTATGGGCCATGGTCACTTTAGAAGTAGTGAACAGTGGCTGTGGCTACCATTACAATTTTTTTCGCAAACCCCCAGGAGAACTGCTAAGTACACCTGGAGTACCTGTCTCCCATATTGGGAACTGCTGCTTTATAGGATTAAAGGTTATTACAGGGAGCAAAAATATTAACCAATCATTTTTAAAATTGACTAACTGTGCAGAAGTTTCATTCTTTTACTTTTCTTAATGGCTGTCAACCCTGCACTCCTGCAGAGTCAACTCATTCCCCTCCCTTTAAGTAAATGGAAAGCAGAATTTTATTCTGCTCCGGGCATTGTCTTGATGACATCATCAAGCCAACCCCCATAGCAGAGAAAAAAAGGTGCAACCTGTGTACCCGATTGGAGGGGGAGTAAGTAGACTCTGCAGTCATAAAGAAAAAAAAGGCCATAAAGAAAAGTAAAATAATGGAACTTTCAGACAGGTAGTAAGTAAACTGATTGAGAAAGGCCTTACTCACAAATAAATATAAGTGCATTAATAAAGTGCTAAGCTATACCCAATAGATTAAAAAATATTTTTGGTTGTTGGGAAGCAGCCACCAAGCAACAGCCCTCCCGAACTCTTTTGGAATGAAAAGTGACCAATACTGTCTGTGTCTGGTTCTGCGGGGCACGTAAGAGAGTGAGAAAACGTAAGAGAGCGAGAGGTGCGACTGCAGGCCTTGAGATACGGTCTGGCTTTAGCAAGAGTAACCCTCATTTGAGGGAAAAATACACAGCCCACACAGCTTCTTTAATAATGTAATGTCCCAGTACAGAACATAGTCCTGTACTACACTTAGGCCCTGTCAGGTTTAGTCCCTCAATGTCCTGGGGGCTCTCCTGCAGTGTCTCCCCCATAATTAAGTTAGTGCTACTATGTCTAGTTAGTGCAAGGTTATGTATTATGTGTATATAAAGTACCTATAAAGGACCTCTGAAGTTATCATATGTTATATTATCACATGTTACCCAGGGAGCAACAGTTAAACACATGAGCTGCAGCTTGACCTACAGGCGTCTTGCCCCCTTTATAAGAGGGGGAGCCATTACAATCTCTCTCTTTCACCACAACTCCTTCTGAGGAACAGCTAAGCACAGTCAAGACCAGATGTCTCAGTGATTGTGTCCAGCTACCTGGAAGGCCCCAAATCTACCGTCACTTCCAGTAAGTCAAGTCTTTGTCTGCTGTCAATACCATTACAAGTATAATTGGTCCCAGCAAGCTTTGAGGTCCTTCTGTGTTCCTGGCATCCTCTCTTGGATTCTGGCTGAGCTGTAGAAACTATAACAACTGTCTGACCTCAGTAAAGGCTCCATTAAACCATAACCTGGTAATGGACTCTCATTTCACTGCCTAGCCAATGGGTTGGCGGAGATATCGTTTGGATGGTTCCCAATACCCAAAAACCACTTTGGCATCACGAACATTAGGAGTTAATAACACCTTGTCCTGGGGTTAATACCATCTGCCCCATCCACCTACACCGCTACACCCTGTGGTCCCACCATTCACCGTTGCTCACCACAATAATATGTATAAAAAAGGAACCTCTTATCTGAGTTCTGCTTGATTTAGCAATTGTTCTGCAAGCACCATACAAGAAGCATTAGCTTCACCAAATTCATCCCCTTATGAAGGTAGGTTAAGAATCTGAAACCATAACAAGGTCGAATGCCTTGTCTGAGAGGTGCCGGAATAGTAAATAACAAATGACCAGCTTGAGGTTGGCGGGCAAGACACCACCCAACAAGCTCTGCTCATAGAGATAGGCGATAGCGGACCTCTCAGATGTGAAGAATTTTCTCTATTGGCATTACGAACATCCCTAATTTAAGAGGATAATTTGGTACTACTTAATTATATTGGTATACCTGGCATGCAAGCACTCATAGCACCCAAGATAGATCCTGCCTTGTCGTCTATCACAGGCACCTCCATGACCAATGATACTACTAATGGTACAATGAGGAATATCCGATTTAAGATTGCAGACGTGGCAAGTCCCCTATTGTTTATGCTCATGAAGGCAGAGCAGGAATAGAAAAAAGCCAGTAAAGATGCCCAAGTCTTTCTAGCTTTAAAGATGGCATTACTAAAAGCTGAAAGCAGAGCTGTATTTATTTTTAGACAGACATTGAATTAGGTTACAGCACAAGGGGAGCTTGTTGGTTAACTGCTGAGGGTATGTCTAACTTAGCCCCTAAATGCTACAAGTTCCCAAATATGGAAACATCTAATTTATTTAGGCGTAAAATATACAAGAGGTTGAGGGGAATAATAGAGTCCATAGGTTTTTTCAAAACACACTGTCAAGGGACCAGATCCACTCCCAAAGGTGGATTCTCCAGAAATGCTTCTGCTAAGAGACGACCCACAGGTTAGCTTAGATATTTTTGTCCTTTACAAAACATCCTTAAAGGGGTACTCCAGTGAAAACCTTTTTTCTTTTAAATCAACTGGTGGCAGAAAGTTAAACATATTTGTAAATTACTTATATTAAAAAATCTTCATCCTTCCTGTACTTATTAGCTGCTGAATACTACAGAGGAAATTCTTTTTGGAATGCTCTCTGATGACATCACAAGCACAGTTCTCTCTGCTGACGTTATTATAATAATAATGCTTTATTTATTGTTGGCCTTAGTGGGATTTGAACCCAAGTCTCCAGCACTGCAAGGCAGTAGTGCTAACCACTGTGCCACCATGCTGCCCTTAGCATACATCTGCTCTGCATGGTTGCTAATATGGACAGAGATGTCAGCAGAGAGCACTGTGCTCGTGATGTCATCAGTGTTCCAAAAAGAAAGGAATTTCCTCTGTAGCATTCAGCAGCTAATAAGTACTGGAAGGATTAAGATTTTTTAATAGAAGTAATTTACAAATATGTTTAACTTTCTGCCACCAGTTGATTTAATTTTGAGAGACTATAACCTCATACCGTTGGGTCTTAAATGTTTTTAAAAGTTGCCTGTCCCTCCCTCTACAGAATTCTAACGCAAGCACTTTTAGTAGGAAAGATTTTGTTAGTAGATCCACACCAAAAAGGTTGGATTAGCCATCAGTTTCCAGTTCTAAAGCTGTATTTGTCTGCATGACCAGTCCTAAATGTAAAACCTCTCAACAGGTTCTTCAGGTAAAAAAGATTTAGACTAGAGAGTATGTCAGAATTAAAGGGGTACTCTGCCCCTAGGCATATTAATCCCTATGCAAAGCATAGGGGATAACATGTCTGATTGCGGGGGGTCTGGCCGCTGGAAACACCCACGATCTCAGGGTCGGCACTGCTGCGTTACGGTCATGGAAGCCTGGGGTTTCTGTGATGGTGAAGTCACGACCCCTTCATTCATGTCTATGGGAGGGGGCGTGACGGCTAGTACATAGGCATCACGCTTCCTCCTATAGACATGAATGGAGGTTGTGTGGCAGCTGTGAATGCCAGTCATCTGGTACGGAGCACATTCCATGCACCGGAATGACTGGGGTGCCGTGGCAGAGCTCAAACAGGACTTAGGATCAGACATGTTATCCTCTATCCTTTGCATAGGGAATAACATGCCTAGGGACGGAGTACTTTCTCTTAGAAATATTTTTTTTTCTTTCAAAATAAATAAAAAAACTCAAAAGGCCTTTCATGCTATATCATTAGCATTAGCACCAAAACACAGACATTTACTTCAGTTCCAATGGAGAGACCAATTGTATTACATTGTAATGATATTTGGCAAGGCTTGCAGGATTTAAAGGGGTATTCCAGGGAAAACTGGCTCCAGAAAGTTAAACAGATATGTAAAAATCTTAATCTTAATCCTTTCCATAATTATCAGCTGCTGAAGTTGAGTTGTTTTCTGTCTGGCAAAAGTGCACTCTACTGACAGATATGCTTGTCTTGGGAACTGCACAGAGTAGAAGAGGTTTGCTATGGGGATTTGCTTCTAAACTGGGTGGTTCCAAAGACACGTGTCATCAGAGAGCACTTAGACAGAAAATAACATCTCAACTGCAGCAGCTGATAATTATTGAAAGGATTAAGATTTTTTTATAGAAATAATTTACAAATCTGTTTAACTTTCTGGAGCCAGTTGATATATATAAAAAAGTTTTTTCCTGGAATACCTCTTTAAATCCTGGAAGCCTTGCCAAATACCATTACAATGTAATACAAATGGTCTCTCCATTGGAACTGAAGTAGATGTCTGTGTTTTGGTTCTAATGTACTATTTACCATACCAATTCCCCTTTTTTCCAAATATATTCCTAAAATATATTCCTAAATCTACATTCCTATCCCTTCTTCCCCAATATTTAACAATTTCCCTTCAAATTCACATTTCTCACATTATCCCATTTCTCGTAATAATTTTCTTTTAGCCTAACATGATAGTATCCCTTCAATACACATATGCTCCAATTCTCTCACATGTTTCACAGGTTATCACATTTTTTTTCCCCCCCATATTCTCTATACTCTTACATTTGTATATTTTTTTTAATACATTCCTATCTACTTATATATGTGTCTAGTCAATAGATTCAAAAAAAGATTTTTATCAAGATCTATTATTTGCCCACTTTTCATTTGATTATTTATTCATTCAACGTTACATTTTATCCCATACTTGTTAACACAAAATCTTGCTTATACGTCTACATTATGAGACAGATTTTCAATATACAAACTCAGACACCCCCTACAAAAAATTACTGTATCTAGATACATTTTTACCCTTATTTATATACCCACATTTTAATACAGTTCTCTATTATACAAAGGCACTCATTGTATAAAGATAAATATGATTTTAAACTGTCTAAGTAACTATATACCATGTTTTAGTCTTATATAAAGATGGATTCCCACCAAGTTTTCTATGTTATATAACAAACATGTTTTAGTCTTATATAAAGATGGATTCCCACCACGTTTTCTATGTTATATAACAAACATGTTTTAGTCTTATATAACGATGGATTCCCACCACATTTTCTATGTTATATAACAAACATGTTTTAGTCTTATATAAAGATAGATTCCCACCACGTTTTCCACAGAATCCCAACTTACTATTTTTTCTAAGTGGTTGTGATATCCTCCCATAAAGGGAGGAGCTATACATATACAAACCCCACTAAAGGACTTTGGGAACTCACTTTTACCTTTAGCTGCTGAGGAAAAGTCCTACGGAGGACTTGAAACGCGTCCAGCTTTCCCTTCTAAGTGCCACTCCATACAGCCAATATCTCAGAGGTAGAACCTTTCAATTTTCAGCGCATCAAACCTATGCGCAACACTCCAGCCATGAGGATACGCCACACCGGGCTAATTATCAGAGCCGTTACAAGGATCGGATCCTCTACAATTTGCTGTATCTTTTGAGACAAGCCGTGTCTCTAACAGCCCACCATCATCTGTACCAAGCCGGGACCACCAGCGCCACATCAGGTACTATGTAAACAGCTATGTTGTACTTTTGAAGTGCTGCAGTCCCCTGTTTATTTGCCCACCAAAATCCACTGCATATTTTGAGACCGCAAAATCTCTAGCAGCAGATGTTTAATTCAAGAGAACTAAACCCTTTACACAATTGTATGCATACATAGTATCACTTGTCTAGCAACATTGTATCCTCCCTATAAGCTCACTTCAGACATCGCTGCAAATCGTTGAGACTGCCCAGTCTCTAGCAGCGGGCTCTTTGCACAAAGAGCCAGAACTTATACATCGGATTACAAACGATTCACATACAAGGGGATTCATTTGAACAAAACTGCTAAGAGATTAATATGCACTTTATTTTCATGGTACCGACCATCTGAACTATTAGATCAATTTCTCAAGAATATCTCTATTTTTTTGGCTGGCTTATCAGACACTGTGGATAATTTTGACTGATTTATTGGACACTGTGGATAATTTTGTCTGGCTTATACATTTTTTACACTTTTATGAATTTTACTAATTACCTGTTGATATTAGTTACAATTGCCATATTATATTTGTATATCTATTATGAATTTTTATTGTGTATTTGCCGACCCACAAGGACCCTGTGAGGTTCGGCACACACTTTAACTATCATGTATATTTTATTATAATAAACATATCATCATCCAATATTCATTGACCCTGAGCCTCAATTTCCGTCTTTTATTTATTGAATTTTTTATACCATGGGTATAGGTGTTATTTGAGTAGCTCGGGTCCCAGGAAACTAGTTGATAAGAGCCTCTCCTACTCTTTATACATTTTAATTTACAAATCTGTTTAACTTTCTGGAGCCAGTTGATATATATATATATAAAAAAAAAAAAAACTTTAACCCCTACAGGACCCATGACGTACCGGTACGTCATGAGTCTGCTCCTGTTCTATAACGCGGGGCCACGGCTCTAACAATGTCCGGGACCCGTGGCTAATAGCGCCCGGCACTGATCACGGTGCCGTGCTCTATTAACCCTTTAGAAGTGGCGTTCAAAGATGAACGCTGCGTCTAAAGTGAAAGTAAATCCTTGGCGGTTAGCTTAGGGGGCTGTTCGGGATGTCCGCGGCGAAATTGCTGCATCCCAAACAGCTGTGACACAGCAGGAGGGTGCCTTACCTTGCTTCCTGGTGATGACTGCTCAGTGCCTGAGATCCAGACATGAGCAGTCAAGCAACAGAATCATCAATCAATGGTTTCCAATGAGAAACCACTGATCAATGTAAAAGATCAATGTGTGCAGTGTTATAGCCCCCTATGGGAGCTATAACATTGCAAAAAAAAAAAAAAGAAAAAAGAAAAAAGTGAATAAAGATCATTTAACCCCTTCCCTAATAAAAGTTTGAATCACTCCGCTTTTCCCATAAAAAAAGAAAAAAAAAAACTGTGTAAATAAAAACAAAAATACACATATGTGGTATCGCGGTGTGCGGTAATGTCCGAATTATAAAAATATAATCGTTAAGTAAACCGCCCGGTCAATGGCGTATGCGCAAAAAAAATCTTTTGGTCACTTTTTGTATCATGAAAAAATGAAAAAAAAAAGTGATCAATAAGTCCTATGAATACAAAATTGGTAAGGCTAGGCTAAAAACAGATCATGGCACAAAAAATGAGCCCTCATACCGCCCCATACGTGGAAAAATAAAAAAGTTATAGGAGTGTTACGCCGAGCGCTCCGGGTCCCCACTCCTCCCCGGAGCGCTCGCTACACTTCCCTCACTGCAGCGCCCCGGTCGGTTCCACGGACCCGGGGCGCTGCGTTACTACCTCCGGCCGGGATGCGATTCGCGATGCGGGTAGCGCCCGCTCGCGATGCGCACCCCGGCTCCCGTACCTTACTCGCTCCCCGTCAGTTCTGTCCCGGCGCGCGCGGCCCCGCTCCCTAGGGCGCGCGCGCGCCGGGTCTTTGCGATTTAAAGGGCCACTGCACCGCTGATTGGTGCAGTGGTTCCAATTAGTGTTTACACCTGTGCACTTCCCTATATCACCTCACTTCCCCTTCACTCCCTCGCCGGATCTTGTTGCCCTAGTGCCAGTGAAAGCGTTCCTTGTGTGTTCCTTGCCTGTGATTCCAGACCTTCTGCCGTTGCCCCTGACTACGATCCTTGCTGCCTGCCCCGACCTTCTGCTACGTCCGACCTTGCTTCTGTCTACTCCCTTGTACCGCGCCTATCTTCAGCAGCCAGAGAGGTTGAGCCGTTGCTAGGGGATACGACCTGGTCACTACCGCCGCAGCAAGACCATCCCGCTTTGCGGCGGGCTCTGGTGAAAACCAGTAGTGACTTAGAACCGATCCTCTAGCACGGTCCACGCCAATCCCTCTCTGGCACAGAGGATCCACTACCTGCCAGCCGGCATCGTGACAGTAGATCCGGCCATGGATCCCGCTGAAGTTCCTCTGCCAGTTGTCGCTGACCTCACCACGGTGGTCGCCCAGCAGTCACAACAGATTGCGCAACAAGGCCAACAGCTGTCTCAACTGACTGTTATGCTACAACAGTTACTACCACAGCTCCAGCAATCATCTCCTCCGCCAGCTCCTGTACCTCCTCCGCAGCGAGTGGCCGCTTCTGGAATACGACTATCCTTGCCGGATAAATTTGATGGGGACTCTAAGTTTTGCCGTGGCTTTCTTTCCCAATGTTCATTACACTTGGAGATGATGTCGGACCAGTTCCCCACTGAAAGGTCTAAGGTGGCTTTCGTAGTCAGCCTGCTGTCTGGAAAAGCCCTGGCTTGGGCCACACCGCTCTGGGACCGCAATGACCCCGTCACTGCCTCTGTACACTCCTTCTTCTCGGAAATTCGAAGTGTCTTTGAGGAACCTGCCCGAGCCTCTTCTGCTGAGACTGCCCTGTTGAACCTGGTCCAGGGTAATTCTTCCGTTGGCGAGTATGCCGTACAGTTCCGTACCCTTGCTTCAGAATTATCCTGGAATAATGAGGCACTCTGCGCGACCTTTAAAAAAGGCCTATCCAGCAACATTAAAGATGTTCTGGCCGCACGAGAAATCCCTGCTAACCTACATGAACTCATCCATCTTGCCACTCGCATTGACATGCGTTTTTCCGAACGGCGTCAGGAGCTCCGCCAGGATATGGACTCTGTTCGCACGAGGCGTTTCTTCTCCCCGGCTCCTCTCTCCTCTGGTCCCCTGCAATCTGTTCCTGTGCCTCCCGCCGTGGAGGCTATGCAGGTCGACCGGTCTCGCCTGACACCCCAAGAGAGGACACGACGCCGCATGGAGAATCTCTGCCTGTACTGTGCTAGTACCGAACACTTCCTGAAGGATTGTCCTATCCGTCCTCCCCGCCTGGAAAGACGTCCGCTGACTCCGCACAAAGGTGAGACAGTCCTTGATGTCTACTCTGCTTCTCCACGTCTTACTGTGCCTGTGCGGATGTCTGCCTCTGCCTTCTCCTTCTCTGCTGTGGCCTTCTTGGACTCTGGATCTGCAGGAAATTTCATCTTAGCCTCCCTCGTCAACAGGTTCAACATCCCGGTGACCAGTCTCGCCAGACCCCTCTACATCAATTGTGTAAACAATGAAAGATTGGACTGTACTATACGTTTCCGCACGGAGCCCCTTCTAATGTGCATCGGATCTCATCACGAGAGGATTGAACTGTTGGTTCTCCCCAATTGCACTTCTGAAATCCTTCTTGGACTTCCCTGGCTTCAACTCCATTCCCCAATCCTGGATTGGTCCACTGGGGAGATCAAGAGTTGGGGGCCCTCTTGTTCCAAGGACTGCTTAAAACCGGTTCCCAGTAAACCTTGCCGTGTCCCTGTGCTTCCTCATGTAACCGGTCTCCCTAAGGCCTATATGGACTTTGCGGACGTTTTTTGCAAAAAACAAGCTGAGACTCTACCTCCTCACAGGCCTTATGATTGTCCCATTGACCTCCTCCCGGGCACTACTCCACCCCGGGGCAGAATCTATCCTCTGTCCGTCCCAGAGACTCTTGCCATGTCTGAATACGTCCAAGAAAATTTAAAAAAGGGCTTTATCCGTAAATCCTCCTCTCCTGCCGGAGCCGGATTTTTCTTTGTGTCCAAAAAAGATGGCTCTCTACGTCCTTGCATTGACTACCGCGGTCTTAATAAAATCACGGTTAAGAACCGCTACCCCCTACCCCTCATCTCTGAACTCTTTGATCGTCTCCAAGGTGCCCATATTTTTACCAAACTGGACTTAAGAGGTGCTTATAATCTCATCCGCATCAGAGAGGGGGATGAATGGAAAACGGCATTTAACACCAGAGATGGACACTTTGAGTATCTGGTCATGCCCTTTGGTCTATGCAACGCCCCTGCCGTCTTCCAAGACTTTGTTAATGAAATTTTTCGTGATCTACTATACTCCTGTGTTGTTGTATATCTGGACGATATCCTGATTTTTTCTGCCAATCTTGAAGAACACCGCCAGCATGTCCGTATGGTTCTTCAGAGACTTCGTGATAATCAACTCTATGCCAAAATAGAGAAATGTCTGTTTGAATGCCAATCTCTTCCTTTTCTAGGATACTTGGTCTCTGGCCAGGGACTACAAATGGACCCAGATAAACTCTCTGCCGTCTTAGATTGGCCACGCCCCTCCGGACTCCGTGCCATCCAACGTTTTTTGGGGTTCGCCAATTATTACAGGCAATTTATTCCACATTTTTCTACCATTGTGGCTCCTATTGTGGCTTTAACAAAAAAAAATGCCGATCCCAAGTCTTGGCCTCCTCAAGCGGAAGACGCCTTTAAACGACTCAAGTCTGCCTTTTCTTCGGCTCCCGTGCTCTCCAGACCTGACCCATCTAAACCCTTCCTATTGGAGGTTGATGCCTCCTCAGTGGGAGCTGGAGCTGTCCTTCTACAAAAAAACTCTTCCGGGCATGCTGTTACTTGTGGTTTTTTTTCCAGGACCTTCTCTCCGGCGGAGAGGAACTACTCCATCGGGGATCGAGAGCTTCTAGCCATTAAATTAGCACTTGAGGAATGGAGGCATCTGCTGGAGGGATCAAGATTTCCAGTTATTATTTACACCGATCACAAGAACCTCTCCTACCTCCAGTCTGCCCAACGGCTGAATCCTCGTCAGGCCAGGTGGTCTCTGTTCTTTGCCCGATTTAATTTTGAAATTCACTTTCGGCCTGCTGATAAAAACATTAGGGCCGATGCTCTCTCTCGTTCCTCAGATGCCTCTGAAATTGAACTCTCTCCTCAACACATCATTCCTCCTGACTGCCTGATTTCCACTTCTCCAGCCTCCATCAGGCAAACTCCTCCAGGAAAGACCTTTGTTTCTCCACGCCAACGCCTTGGGATCCTCAAATGGGGTCACTCCTCCCATCTCGCAGGTCATGCGGGCATCAAGAAATCTGTGCAACTCATCTCTCGCTTCTATTGGTGGCCGACTCTAGAGACTGATGTGGTGGACTTTGTGCGAGCCTGCACTATCTGTGCCCGGGATAAGACTCCTCGCCAGAAGCCCGCTGGTTTTCTTCATCCTCTACCTGTCCCCGAACAACCTTGGTCTCTGATTGGTATGGATTTTATTACTGACTTACCCCCATCCCATGGCAACACTGTTATTTGGGTGGTCGTTGATCGATTCTCCAAAATGGCACATTTCATCCCTCTTCCTGGTCTTCCTTCAGCGCCTCAGTTGGCTAAACAATTTTTTGTACACATTTTTCGTCTTCACGGGTTGCCTACACAGATCGTCTCGGATAGAGGCGTCCAATTTGTGTCTAAATTCTGGAGGGCTCTCTGTAAACAACTCAAGATTAAATTAAATTTTTCTTCTGCATACCATCCTCAATCCAATGGACAAGTAGAGAGAATTAACCAGATCTTGGGTGACTATTTACGACATTTTGTTTCCTCCCGCCAGGATGACTGGGCAGATCTTCTACCTTGGGCCGAATTCTCGTATAATTTCAGAATCTCTGAATCTTCCTCCAAATCTCCGTTTTTCGTGGTGTACGGCCGTCACCCTCTTCCCCCCCTCCCTACCCCCTTGCCCTCTGGTCTGCCCGCTGTGGATGAAATTTCTCGTGATCTTTCCACCATATGGAAAGAGACCCAAAATTCTCTCTTACAGGCTTCTTCTCGCATGAAGAGATTCGCAGATAAGAAAAGAAGAGCTCCTCCCATTTTTTCCCCTGGAGACAAGGTATGGCTCTCCGCTAAATATGTCCGTTTCCGTGTCCCGAGCTATAAGTTGGGACCACGCTATCTTGGTCCTTTTAAAGTTTTGTGTCAAATTAATCCTGTCTCTTACAAACTTCTTCTTCCTCCTTCTCTTCGTATCCCTAATGCCTTTCACGTCTCTCTTCTTAAACCTCTCATCCTCAACCGTTTTTCTCCTAAATCTGTTCCTCCCACTCCTGTTTCCGGCTCCTCGGACATCTTCTCTGTCAAAGAGATTTTGGCCTCTAAAAAGGTCAGGGGAAGAACTTTTTTTTTAGTGGATTGGGAGGGTTGTGGTCCAGAAGAGAGGTCCTGGGAACCTGAGGACAATATCCTGGACAAAAGTCTGATCCTCAGGTTCTCAGGCCCCAAGAAGAGGGGGAGACCCAAGGGGGGGGGTACTGTTACGCCGAGCGCTCCGGGTCCCCACTCCTCCCCGGAGCGCTCGCTACACTTCCCTCACTGCAGCGCCCCGGTCGGTTCCACGGACCCGGGGCGCTGCGTTACTACCTCCGGCCGGGATGCGATTCGCGATGCGGGTAGCGCCCGCTCGCGATGCGCACCCCGGCTCCCGTACCTTACTCGCTCCCCGTCAGTTCTGTCCCGGCGCGCGCGGCCCCGCTCCCTAGGGCGCGCGCGCGCCGGGTCTTTGCGATTTAAAGGGCCACTGCACCGCTGATTGGTGCAGTGGTTCCAATTAGTGTTTACACCTGTGCACTTCCCTATATCACCTCACTTCCCCTTCACTCCCTCGCCGGATCTTGTTGCCCTAGTGCCAGTGAAAGCGTTCCTTGTGTGTTCCTTGCCTGTGATTCCAGACCTTCTGCCGTTGCCCCTGACTACGATCCTTGCTGCCTGCCCCGACCTTCTGCTACGTCCGACCTTGCTTCTGTCTACTCCCTTGTACCGCGCCTATCTTCAGCAGCCAGAGAGGTTGAGCCGTTGCTAGGGGATACGACCTGGTCACTACCGCCGCAGCAAGACCATCCCGCTTTGCGGCGGGCTCTGGTGAAAACCAGTAGTGACTTAGAACCGATCCTCTAGCACGGTCCACGCCAATCCCTCTCTGGCACAGAGGATCCACTACCTGCCAGCCGGCATCGTGACAAGGAGTCAGAAGATGACAATTTTAAACGTATACATTTTCCTGCATGTAGTTATGATTTTTTCCAGAAGTACAACAAAATCAAAACTGTTTAAGTAGGGTATCAGTTTAATTGTATGGACCTACAGAATAAAGATAAGGTGTTATTTTTACCGAAAAAGGTACTGTGTAGAAATGGAAGCCCCCAAAATTTACAAAATGGCGTTTTTTTTTTTCTCAATTTTGTCTCACAATGATTTTTTTTCTGTTTTGCCGTAGATATTTGGGTAAAATGACTGGTGTCCTTAAAAAGTAGAATTGGTGGCGGAAAAAATAAGCCATCATATGGATTTTTTGGTGCAAAATTGAAAGAGTTATGATTTTTTAAAGGTAAGGAGGAAAAAACTAAAATGCAAAAATGGAAAAACCCCGGGGTTAAGTAGAGGTTAAGTAGAGGTACCCTTTGCGTGAAGCAAGGTTCCTTCATTAGCAAATTCCACTTACTTGATCAGAGAAAAAATCTAAAGGTATGTGACTTTTTGATCATTTTTACCACAATTGTATTGATAAATACCCACTAATGTGTCTAGTGTCTCAGAAAAACATGTCAATTCACCGGAATAGAGTACAACTATACACTCAAAGAGAGATTATTCTATTCTTTCAGAGTATATGTTTTATTCTAAATGTAGAAAAATCAGTTTTACAGTCCACAAAAACAGTGGGATTTTGTTTTTTTTATAAAGACAGATTCTTTTCAACTCAGTCTACCTTTAGGAGAGTGGGAGGAATTAATGGCTATAGAAAAAGACACTACAATGTTAAAGAGAGCAACCCTGTGGTAATCAGCAAGGCTAAAAGGCAAGATTATTACCATGCAAGCAAGATTCAGATCAGCTACCACACTTTGCAGAAGAATGCCGATGTGGCTTGGGAGTCTATTAAGACTGGACTATCTAATGAACAAGATATTGAACCTCCCATTAGTATTATAACAAGAAATTTAGCACATCCTATCATTAAATTGCCCTCCTCAATGTCTTATTTGTGATTTACCTCCAGAACATGTGGTGACAGAGGCATCTATTATGGGTTACCTCAACCCATAATTGATGCCTCTGTTATCACATGTTCTGGGCTTTGTCAGAGACTTGGCAATCAGGGGTACCTGGTCAAAACAAGAGACATATCTACACATAAACTTGCTGGAACTTTGTGCAGCAAAATTAGCATGTCCGCATATTAGCATGTCAATAATTAATCAGGAGGCTAGAGTCCCAGCAATTGTGCTGATACAGATGGACAAAAAGAATGGGATTGCATATGTTAACAAGATGGGAGGCAAAAGGCCAAAGAATATATGCCTCAAGGCATTAGACTTCTGGACATTTGCTCTAGACCACAAAACTCACGCAGTATCCCAGGTCACATGAAAAATATTGCAGATGCCCTGTCCTGACAGAAATTATTACTGGTGACACTGACCCTCACAGCCCAACACTTCTTGAGAATCTCTCAGGTATTCGGATCTAGAGAGAAAGATTTGTTTGTGTCAAATTACATCTTAGACTCGGAGATTTCAGTCCTAGTGATCCAGTTCCTAGTGATTCAGGAACTTATGTTCTTGGTTGGTGGTTTGGTGGGACTACTCAAGGACATCATACAAAGTTTGAAATCAAGGACATAATTTGCTCAGGAGAATGGAAAGACCCTAATCAACCCCTAATCCGCGCTATAAACCATCATATCCAGTCCTACCAAATATGTGTAGCAATCGCAAATCCCACCTTTGTAGACACCATGCCATAGAAACAGGTTACTCAGATATTAAAGGGTACCTCTCATCAAATAAACTTTTGATATATTTTAGATTAATGAATGTTGAATAACTTTCCAATAGCATGTTAATGAAAAATATGCTTCTTTCTATTGTATTTTTCCCGATCAGTCCTGTCAGCAAGCATTTCTGACTCATGCTGGAGTCCTAAACACTCAGAGCTGCCAGCCTGCTTTGTTCACAGCCAAACAGGCTGTGAACAAAGCAGACTGGCAGCTCGTAGTGTTTAGGACTCCAGCATGAGTCTGAAATGCTTGCTGCCAGGACTGGTAGGGAGACCCCTACCTGGTCATTTCTTCAAAGTGGAAAATTAAATAGAAAGAAGCATATTTTTTAATAACATGCAATTGTAAAGTTATTCTGCATACATTAATCTATAATATATCAAAAGTTTTTTTGATGAGAGGTACCCTTTAATCTCTGGCTCGAGTGGATGAGGTATACCACAGGGAAAGGCAATAAAACCAACTGTTATGTTTGTGGTAGTGCTAGACCTCATCTAGGTTCAGTCCCATTAAATATTCCAGAGCGAATAGAGGACTGCTTCCTCAGCCTATACACCAATAGCTCCACTGATCACACAGATTGTGAACGGTGCAAGAAAGAATATCCTATAACCACTAGCTAAACCTCCTATTCACGTTATTGAACATTGCAGCAGAGAGGGGCAGATAACTGTTAGCTAGCTGATACAGATCAACAACCTGCCTGAACTTTATCAACCATCTTATCTCCTAATTTTTCAGCGCAATTCAGTGTTTTTTTGCTCCACAAATCATCTGCTGCTCAGAATTGTGTGACAGAGTGCAATTTAGGGTTTAATCCATGTATTTTTTTTGTGGTGCTGCACTGTTGGGTCCTGCTGCTGTTCACAAATACGTTATTTTTCAGCGGACTGTAGTGCATTTGTCTGCCCTCATACGTGCATAACACATGCCTACATCAAAGTAGTATACTATTCTGTATCAGGAACAAGTCTAGATACAGGCAAAGTCCTGACTCCTGGCAAAATGTATCCCCTGCTGGTGTTTTTAAAAAATACTTATTTTTTCTGCGCAGTGTTTCGCATATTACTGCCCTCATCAGTGCATACCGCATAGGTACATGCAAGTATTGTACCATTTTGTAACTGTTAATATGTCAAGGAGCTACATACTGTTAAAGTCCAAACACTAGTATTCACCGTCTGGTGTTTTACAAAAATACAGATTTTTTTCTGCGTATAGTTGCACATATTACTGCCCTCATCAGTGCATACCGCATACGTACATCCAAGTATTCTACCATTTTGTACCTGTTAAACTGTCAAGGGGCTAAATACTGTCAAAGTCTAAACAATAGTATTCAACGGCTGGTGTTTTAAAAAACTAAAAAAAAAAACTGAGTTTTTCCTGTGCATAGTTGCGCATATTACTGCCCTCATCAGCGCATACCGCATATGTACATCCAAGTATTGTACCATTTTGTACCTGTTAATCTGTCAAGGGGCTACATACTGTCAAAGTCCAAACCATAGTACTCACCGGCTGGTGTTTAACAAAAATACAGAGTTTTTTCTGCATATAGTTGTACATATTTCTGCCCTCATCAGTGCATACTGCATACGTACATCCAAGTAGTGTACCACCTTGTACCTGTTAATCTGTCAAGGGCCTACATACTGTGAAAGGACAGCCATAAGTAATCACCTGCTGCTGTTCTAGACAAATACTGTTTAAAGAGTAGTGTAGCATATTGTAATACCCTCATATACGTACTAAGTATATCAGGCAGAGAAGTGCCAGGACGTGCAAAGAGGAGTGCCAGAGGCCTAAATACTTCAGGCAGGAGTGGCGAGTGGCAGCAGGAGGCCTGAGCTTCCGTTATCAGCCAGCGGTCGTGTCTCGACCTGCAACCCATCTGCCGTCGTCGATTGTTTAACACGCTCATCCACTTCATCACAAGTGACATCTGACACCCCCAGTCAACAGTCGGTAGGTTCCTCAGACACAACCCTCAGTTGACATGGTCTGGGAGCAGTCCCTGTCCTCCCATTGCCTTTCCCTCTCCTAGAGAAGTATCTTATGCTGTGGTTTTCAGCTCCACTATTTACTGAGGACGATCTAATAGAGGACAGTCAGCAGCTACTACCCAGCCAAGAAGGGGAGGAGACATGCGCCGCTTGCTCCGCTAGGCGGCCAAGTAGTGATGCGGAAAGTGACGTGGGAGGCAGTGTTGCAAGGGTTCAGGGTCCTGAAGCAGACACTGTTGGGGAACCTGAGGAGGACATCAGTGATGTGCACACATCTGTTGATGATGAAGCCGATTGCAATTGGGAGCCGGGTGCAGAAGGGGCTTCATCATCATCAGGAGAAGAGAGTTGCAGGTTGCCCTTGAGGCAGCAAGGCGGTAGCATGGTTGGTAGTCAGCGTGGTGGCAGGAGTGGAAATTCAGGAGCCAAATGTGCCCAGGGGAGACCACCTGCTTCGCGGCAGCCTACCTTTCCGGGAGGTAGTGGAACAAGGGTTCCTGGAGACAGCGCCAGTAGCAGTCAATTAGTGCGGAGTGTAGGTGGGAAAATCAGCTACTCGGCGGTGTGGAAGTTTTTTCATCAGGGATCCGGGGGAGGTTCACCTAGCCACATGCAAGATCTGTCGGCAGAAGGTGAAGCGTGGCCAGGGTCCCAATGTCAGCACCACGGCCCTGCATCAACACATGCTTCGCCACCATAAAGCGGCCTGGGAGAAATGTGGCTCCGATGTAGTGGTCCAGCCTGCTGCATCACCCAGTGGCCATCCGCTCCCTCCTTCATCCAGCCAAGGTTCCACCACCTCAGCCGAAGGAAGCTGTGTGTAAAACCCTCCTTCTGTCGCTCCAGATTCTCCTGCTTTTAGTCAGCCATTCCACCAACATTCCATCGGCGAAGCCATGTCCAAGAGATAACAGTATACGCCCACTCACCCAAAGGCGCAGAAGTTGAATGTGCTCCTGTCCAAGTTGCTGGTGCTGCAGTCCCTCCCTTTTCAAGTGGTGGACTCTGCACCTTTCAGAGAATTGATGGCTTGTGCCGAGCCGAGGTGGAGAGTCCCAAGCCATAATTTCTTTGAGAAGAAGGCAGTACCAGCCCTGCATAAGTTTGTACAAGGGAAGGTGGGCTAGTCCTTGAGTCTGTGGGTGTGTTTAAAAGGGCACGGCAGTGGAGCTGTAACTACGGGCAGGGACAATACTTGTCTTTTACAGCTCACTGGGTAAATGTGGTTCCTGCACAGCCACAACAACAACTTGGACAGGTCACACCGCTTCCTCCTCCACACTCTTGCTCTTAGGCAGTTGGTCCTATTACGGTGTGCAACGCCGCCTCCTCCACCGTGTCCTCGGCCTCCACTGGACGTCCAAATCTCGGTGGCCCTTCATTGTACCATGTGTGTAGGGCACGGCGGTGTCAAGCTGTTCTTCACATGGTTTGTCTTGGCGAACGGAGTCACACAGGGGAGTAACTGCTAAAATTAATTCATAAAGAAATCCGAGTATGGCTTACTCCACAAAATCTGGAAATGGGAACCATGGTGACCGACAACGGGAAGAACATTGTGTCCGCGCTGCGACAAGGAAGTGTGAAACATGCGCCCTGCATGGCACACGTGTTGAATCTGGTTGTCAATCACTTCCTCAAGTCTTCACCCCATTTGCAAAACATCCTGAAAATGGCAAGGAAACTGCATGCACTTCAGCTACTCGTACACCGCCAAGCACACCTTCCTTGAGCTGCAGCGTCAGAACAGTATCCCACAGCATAGTCTTATTTGTCAGGGGTGAGAAAACAGCAGGCGGCACTCCAGGCTATTGTGCAAATAAAACCGCTTCTTTCTTGCTTAGTAGCAGGTCACAGCAGAGAGAAACACACCAACAGTTTCACGTTAACCAGAACGCTTTCTCAAGGCAATGTGGGTAAAGGGGAACTCCCTATTTAACCATCCAGCACCAGGTAGTCACACCCATTAAATGCACATTCGTTAATTACAACCAATAACAATACAATGCTATATCCCACAGAATATACAAGAAACACAGAAATATACACAAAATACAAAAGACCCCACAATACTAATATACTAATTATTTTAAAATGTAAGCTTACCATACATAAATTGTTATTATAGGAAAGAGGACAAGTAATTTCTGTCATCCAACCCTGCTGAACCTTTAGCATTTGTGCGTATAATCCAGACAGCTTCTGCTTGGAGCAGTCTGGTATGTCTATCCAGACCACTTTCAGTATGTTGGATATGTTGTAATCCTACGAATCTTATATTCTTAACCCCTTAAGGACCAAGCCCATTTTGGCCTTAAGGACCAGAGCGTTTTTTGCACATCTGACCACTGTCACTTTAAACATTAATAACTCTGGGATGCTTTTAGTTATCATTCTGATTCCAAGATTGTTTTTTCGTGACATATTCTACTTTAACATAGTGGTAACTTTTTGTGGTAACTTGCATCCTTTCTTGGTGAAAAATCCCAACATTTGATGAAAAATTAGAAAATTTTGCATTTTTCTAACTTTGAAGCTTTCTGCTTGTAAGGAAAATGTATATTACAAATAAATTTTTCTTTATTCACATATACAATATGTCTACTTTACGTTGGCTTCATAAAGTTGACATGTTTTTACTTTTGGAAGACATCAGAGGGCTTCAAAGTTCAGCAGCAATTTTCCAATTTTTCACAAAATTTTCAAACTCACAATTTTTCAGGGACCAGTTCAGGTTTGAAGTTGATTTGAAGGGTCTTCATATTAGAAATACCACACAAATGACCCCATTATTAAAACTGCACCCCTCAAAGTATTCAAAATGACATTCAGTCAGCATTTTAACCCTTTAGGTGTTTCACAGGAATAGCAGCAAAGTGAAGGAGAAAATTCACGATCTTCATTTCTTACACTTGCATGTTCTTGTAGACCCAATTTTTGAATTTTTACAAGGGGTAAAGGGAAAAATATTATACTAATATTTGTAGCCCAATTTCTCTCGAGTAAGCACATACCTCATACGTCTATGTAAATTGTTCGGCGGGCGCAGTAGAGGGCTCAGAAGCGAAGGAGCGACAAGGGGATTTTGGAGAGTTTGGAGTTTTTCTGAAATGTTTTTTGGGGGGCATGTTGCATTTAGGAAGCCCCTATGATGTCAGAACAGCAAAAAAAACACCACATGGCATAACATTTTGGAAACTAGACCCCTTGAGGAACGTAACAAGGAATAAAGTGAGCCTTAATACCCCACAGGTGTTTCACGACTTTGCATATGTAAAAAAAAAAAAAAAATTTTTACAAAAATGTGTCTTTCCCCCCAAATTTCACATTTTTTCAAGGGTTAATAGCAGAAAATACCCCCCAAATTTGTAACCCCATCTCATCTGAGTATGGAGGTACCCCATAATTTGACCTGAAGTGCACTATGGGCGAACTACAATGCTCAGAAGAGGAGTCCTAATTGGCTTTTTGAGAGCAATTTTGCTTGGGGGGCATGTCGCATTTAGGAAGCCCCTATGGTGCCAGGACAGCAAAAAAAAAAAAACATATGCCATACCATTTTGGAAACTAGACCCATTGAGGAACTTAACAAGGAATTAAGTGAGCCTTAATACCCCACAGGGGTTTCACGACTTTTGCATATGTAAAAAAAAATTATGGTGCCAGGACAGCAAAAAAAAAAAAAAAAAAAACCATACCATTTTGGAAACTAGACCCCTTGAGGAATGAAACAAGGGGTACAGTGAACATTTACCCCCCACTGGTGTCTGACAGATCTTTGGAACAGTGGGCTGTACAAAATTTTTCATTTTCACGGACCACTGTTCCAAAGCTCTGTCAGACACCTGTGCAGGGTAAATTCTCACTGCACCCCTCATTACATTCCGTGAGGGGTGTAGTTTCCAAAAATGGGGTCACTTGTGTTTTTTTTTTTTTTGCATTTGTCAAAACCGCTGTAACAATCAGCCACCCCTGTGCAAATCACCTCAAATATACATGGTGCACTCTCCCTTCTGGGCCTTCTTGTGCTCCCCCAAAGCACTTTGTGCCCACATATGGGGTATCTCCGTACTCAGGAGAAATTGTGTTACATATTTTGGGGGGCTTTTTTCCCTTTTACCTCATGTGAAAATGTAAAATATGGGGTAACACCAGCATGTTAATGTAAAAAATTTAAATTTTTTACACTAACATTCTGGTGTAGACCCCCAACATTTCCTTTTCATAAAGGGTTAAAGGAGAAATAGCCCCCCTAACCTTGAAACGCAATTTCTCCCGAGTACGGCGATGCCCCATATGTGGCCCTAAACTGTTGACTTGAAATACGACAGGGCTCCAAAGTGAGAGCGCCATGCGCATTTGAGGCCTATATTAGGGATTTGCATAAGGGTGGACATAGGGGTATTCTACGCCAGTGATTCCCAAACAGGCTGTTTCTAAACTCCCGGCATGCGTGGACAGTCAATGGCTGTCCGGCAATACTGGGAGTTGCTGTTTTGCAACAGCTGGAGGCTCCACTTTGGAAACAGTGGCGTACCGGATGTTCTTATTGGGGGGGGGGGGGGGGGTACTGTGTAGGGGTATGTGTATATGTAGTGTTTTTAACTTTTTATTTTATTTTGTGGTAGTGTAGTGTAGTGTTTTTAGGGTACAGTCACACGGACGGGGGATTACAGCGAGTTTCCCAGCGCAAAATTTGCTGCATCTCAAACTTGCAGCGAGAAACCCACTGTAAAACCCTCTCCCGTGTGAATGTACCCTGTGCATTCATAGTGGGTGGGGGGGGGGGGGCACCAGCTGTTGCAAAACCACAACTCCCAGCATGCATGGTCTGTTAGTGCATGCTGGGAGTTATAGTTTTGCAACAGCTGGAGGCACACAGGTTAGGAAACACTGAGTTAGAAACAGACAATGTTTCCCAACCAGTGTGTCTCCAGTTGTTGCAAAACTACAACTCCCAGCATGCCCAGACAGCTGAAGGGCATGCTGGGAGTTGTAGTTTTGCAACATCTGGAGGGCCCCAGTTTGGAGACCATTGTATAATTGTCTCCAATCTGTGCTCTTCCAGCTGTTGCAAAACTACAACTCTCAACATGCACTGACTGTCCAGGCATGCTGGGAGTTGTAGTTAGGCAACTTCTGAAGGGCACGGGGGGAGAATGCTGCTTCCGGGTGTACGGAACGCGGCGCATGCGCCGCCCTCCCCACGTGACCTAGAAAAAGGAGTTAGACTACGATGATAAGTTCATGAATATTCATGAGCCGGGCGGCCGCTCTGCCCAGCTAGAATGACGTATAGCCCCCCCACTGAGTCCAAAGCAAGGGAATAACAGAAAACTAAAGATAAAGATTTCTGAAGAACCGCTGAACCATTTTTAACCAGGTATGAATCGTTTTAATCAGGATCACCCACACTACAAGCCTGTGTTTTTTACTGATCCTTAAAGGGGATACCCAGGTTTTAAAAACAGAAAACCACCACTAACCTGTCCAATCCCGCTCTGATCCCCATATAGATTCCAGTGTGCACCCTGGTTTTCCTTTTGAAGCGAATATCACATGCAGAGGCGGCTCTAGACTTTTTGAGGCCTTAGGCAAAAATATATCTGAGGCCCCCCAAGCGTGATAAAAAAGAAGAAAAAAAATAAGGTAAAAAAAAAATATTTAAAACATTTTTTTTAACGTGGGGCTCCCCTACCGAGGTTGAAGAGCAAAAAAAAAAAAAGGATAAAATGGTAAAAAAAATAAAAAACGCAATGCGCTATATCTATTTATTAGTGGGTATGTAGTTTAATATGCTGCTTTATACAGCAACTCACCAATGACGTCTTCTCCATTTGATCCGGGCCATCATGACAATTTCTTCCACAATTCTTCACCATTAAACCTGCAAAACAAACCTATTAGGCTCCGCATGGGTTACAGAGGGGTGTACAGAGGGGTGTAGAAGAGTGTACATGGGTGACAGAGGGGTGTACAGAGGGGTGTAGAGGAGTGTACATGGGTGACAGAGGGGTGTAGAGGAGTGTACATGGGTGACAGAGGGGTGTAGAGGAGTGTACATGGGTGACAGAGGGGTGTAGAGGAGTGTACATCGGTGACAGAGGGGTGTAGAGGAGTGTACATGGGTGACAGAGGGGTGTAGAGGAGTTTACATAGGTGACAGAGAGGTGTGGAGGAGTGTACATGGGTGACAGAGGGGTGTAGAGGAGTGTACATGGGTGACAGAGGGGTGTAGAGGAGTGTACATGGGTGACAGAGGGGTGTACATGTGTGATAGAGGGTGTAGAGGAGTGTACAATGGTGACAGAGGGGTGTAGAGGAGTGTACATGGGTGAAAGAGGGGTGTACATGGGTGATAGAGGGTGTAGAGGAGTGTATATGGGCGACAGAGGGGTGTACAGAGGGGTATAGAGGAGTGTACATGGGTGACAGATGGGTGTAGAGGAGTATACATGGGGGACAGAGGGGTGTACAGAGGGGTATAGAGGAGTGTACATGGGTGACAGAGGGGTGTAGAGGAGTGTACATGGGTGACAGAGGGGTGTAGAGGAGTGTACATGGGTGACAGAGGGGTGTAGAGGAGTTTACATAGGTGACAGAGAGGTGTGGAGGAGTGTACATGGGTGACAGAGGGGTGTAGAGGAGTGTACATGGGTGACAGAGGGGTGTAGAGGAGTGTACATGGGTGAAAGAGGGGTGTACATGGGTGATAGAGGGTGTAGAGGAGTGTATATGGGCGACAGAGGGGTGTACAGAGGGGTATAGAGGAGTGTACATGGGTGACAGATGGGTGTAGAGGAGTATACATGGGGGACAGAGGGGTGTACAGAGGGGTATAGAGGAGTGTACATGGGTGACAGAGGGGTGTAGAGGAGTGTACATGGGTGACAGAGGGGTGTAGAGGAGTGTACATGGGTGACAGAGGGGTGTAGAGAAGTCTACATGGGTGACAGAGGGGTGTAGAGGAGTGTACATGGGTGACAGAGGGGTGTACATGGGTGATAGAGGGTGTAGAGGAGTGTACATAGGTGACAGAGGGGTGTAGAGGAGTGTACATGGGTGACAGAGGGGTGTACAGAGGGGTGTAGAGGAGTGTACATGAGTGACAGAGGAGTGTAGAGGAGTGTACATGGGTGACAGAGGGGTGTAGAGGAGTGTACATGGGTGACAGAGGGGAGTAGAGGAGTGTACATGGGTGACCGAGGGGTGTAGAAGAGTGAACATGGGTGACGGAGGCATAGGGGGGGACAGAGAGGTGGACAGGAGTGACAAGGTGGTAACAGAGGGGTGGACAGGGGTGACAGAGGGGTGAATAGGGGGTGGACATGGGTGACAAGGATGTGGTCAGGGGGGTGGACAATGGAGGGTGAACATGAGTGACAGGGATGGACAGGGGTGACAGAGGGCTTGATGGGGGGGGACATGGATGACAGGAGGGTGGACATGGGAGACAGGGGGTCAGAGGGGGTGACAAGGGGGTAAAAGAGGGACAGAAGTGACAGAGAGGGGTGGACTGGGGTAACAAAGGGACAGATGGGTGAACCGGAGGGTGGACATGGGTGACAGGGTAGACTACGGGGGTAGAACATGGGTGGCAGGGATGGACAGCGGAGTGGACAAGGCGGACATGGATGACAGGAGGGTGGACATGAGTGACGGGATGATAGGAGGGTGGACATGAATGACGGGATGATAGGAGGGTGGACATAGGTGAGAGGGGGTGGACAGGGGTGACAGGGGTGGACATGGGTGACAGGGGGGTGGACAGGGTGACAGGGGGTGGACAGGGGGGACAGGAGGGTGGACATGGGTGACAGGAGGGTGGACATGGGTGGCAGGAGGGTGAATAGGGGTGACAGGGGGGTGGACAGGGGTGACAGGGGGGTGGACATGGGTGACAGGAGGGTGGACATGGGTGACAGGAGGGTGGACATGGGTGACAGGGGGGAGGGCATGGGTGACAGGGGGGTGAACAGGGGTGACAGGGGGTGGACAGGGGAGACAGGGGGTGAACATGGGAGACAGGAGGGTGAACATGGGTGACAGGCGGGTAGACATGGGTGACAGGGGGGTGAACAGGGGTGAGGACATGGGTGACAGGAGGGTGGACATTGGTGACAGGAGGGTGAACAGGGGTGACAGGGGGGTGAACAGGGGTGACAGGGGGTGAACAGGGGTGACAGGGGGGAGGACATGGGTGACAGGAGGGTGGACATGGGTGACAGGAGGGTGGACATGGGTGAAAGGGGGTGAACAGGGGTGACGGGGGGAGGACATGGGTGACAGGAGGGTGGACATGGGTGACAGGAGGGTGGACATGGGTGACAGGAGGGTGGACATGGGTGACAGGGGGGTGAACAGGGGTGACAGGGGGTGAACAGGGGTGGCAGGGGGTGAACAGGGGTGACGGGGTGGACAGGGGTGACAGGGGGGTGAACAGAGGTGACAGGGGGGTGAACAGGGGTGTGGACATGGGTGACAGGGGGGTGGACATGGGTGACAGGGGGGTGGACATGGGTGACAGGGGGGTGAACAGGGGTGACAGGGGGGTGGACATGTTTTATAATATTATTATGGACAGTGTACACACCTGACATCCTAACTGGCCATGGTGTGGGATGAGTATGGATGGGATCAGTGTTTCCCAACTAGGGTGCCTCCAGCTGTTGCAAAACTACAACTCCCAGCATGCCTGGACAGACTTAGGCTGTCCGGGCATGCTGGGAGTTGCAGTTTTGCAACAGCTGGAGGCACCCTGGTTGGGAAACACTGGACTGGCTGGGGTTTGAGGGGGGCTAGACATGGGTGACAGGGGGCGGTAGACATGAGTGACAGGGATGGACAGGGAGGTAGACAAGGCGGACATGGATGACAGGGGGGGGGACATGTGTGATGGGGGGGGCAGTGGGTGGACCTGGTTGACGGTGGGGGGGTTTGGACAGGGTTGAGAAGGGTAACAGGGGGTGCCTTAAGCAAGCCGGCCCGTGCAGCTTGCAGTTCCACGGCAGTCCGGTGCAAATTCAGCTCGCTCCGCCGTCGGGCACCATTTTCAGCTCACTGCGTGTTCCTCCTGCAGCCTTGTCAATCGGCCATCTGATGTCCATGACCCTTGGACACGCTCATGCTGCTGTGGGACTCATCATTGTCCCAGGAGGTATGGGGACCCCTAGTGGTGGGATTTTTCTTTCAACTATTAAAGGGGTACTCCGCCCCTAGACATCTTATCCCCTATCCAAAGGATAGGGGATAAGATGTCAGATCGCCGGGGTCCCGCTGATGGGGACCCCGGGGATTGCTGCTGCAGCACCCCGCTATCATTACTGCGCAGAGCGAGTTCGCTCTGCACGTAATGACGGGCAATACAGGGGCCGGAGCATCGTTATGTCACGGCTCCGCCCCTCGTGATGTCACGGCTCGCCCCCGTCTATGCAAGTCTATGGGAGGGGGCGTGGCAGTCATCACACCCCCTGCCATAGACTTGCATTAAGGGGACGGGCCGTGATGTCATGAGGGGCGGAGCCATGATGTCACGCGGCTCCGGCCCCTGTATCGCCCATCATTACGCACAGAGCGAACTCGCTCTGTGCAGTAATGATGGCGGGATGCCGCAGCAGCGATCCCCGGGGTCCCCAGCAGCGGGACCACGGCGATCTAACATCTTATCCCCTATCCTTTGGATAGGGGATAAGATGTCTGGAGGCGGAGTGCCCCTTTAAGAACCAAGCCCATTTTGGCTTTAACCCCTTAAGGACCCAGCCCATTTTCACCTTAAGGACCCGGCCATTTTTGGCACATCTGACCACTGTCACTTTAAGCATTAATAACTCTGGGATGCTTTTACCTTTCATTCTGATTCCGAGAATGTTTTTGCGTGACATTTTCTACTTTATTTTAGTGGAAAAATGTCATCGATACTTGCATGATTTCTTGGTGATAAATTACAAAATTTTATGAAAAAATTGAAAATTGTGCATTTTTTATTTTTTTTACTTTGAAGCTCTCTGCTTACAAGCAAAATGGATATTCAATTAATATATACAACATTTCTACTTTATGTTTGCATTATAAATTTGACATGTTTTTACCTTTGGAAGACATCAGAGGGCTTCAAAGTTCAGCAGCAATTTTCAATTTTTTCACAAAATTTTCAAAATCGAAATTTTTCAGGGACCAGTTCAGTTTTGAAGTGGATTTGAAGGGCCTTCATATTAGAAATACCCCACAAATGACCCCATTATAAAAACTGCACCACTCAAAGTATTCAAAATGAAATTCAAAAAGTTTCACAGGAATAGCAGCAAATTGAAGGAGAAAATTCAAAATCTTTACTTTTTTACACTCGCATGTTCTTGTAGACCCAGTTTTTGAATTTGTACAAGGGGTAAAAGGAGAAAAATCTCCCTAAAATGTGTAACCCAATTTCTCTCGAGTAAGTATGTATGTGTATGTAATGTGTTCGGCGGGCACAGTAGAGGGCTCAGAAGGGAAGGAGCGACAGTGAGATTTTGGAAAGTGAACTGTTTTTTTTTCTGAACTGATTTTTGGGGGGGATGTCACATTTTGGAAGCGTCTACGGTGACAGAAGAGCAAAAAAAAACACATGGCATACTATATAGGAAACTACACGCCTCAAGGAACGTAACAAGGGGTCCAGTGAGCCTTAACACCCCACAGGTGTTTGACGATTTTTCGTTAAATTTGGATGCGTAAATTAGTTTTTTTTCCCACTAAAATGCTAGCTTTCCCCCAAATTTTACATTTTTTCAAGGGGTAATAGGAGAAAATGCCCCCCAAAATTTGTAACCCCATCTCTTCTGAGTATGGAAATACCCCATGTGTGGACCTCGAGTGCACTACGGGCGCACTACAATGCTCAGAAGAGAAGGAGTCACATTTGTCCTTTGGAAAGCAAATTTAGCTGAAATGGTTTTCATGGGGGCATGTCCCACTTAGGAAGCCCCTATGGTGCCAGGACAGCAAAAAAAAAAAAAAAAAACCTACATGGCATACTATTTTGGAAACTACACCCCTCAAGGAACGTAACAAGGGGTACAGTGAGCCTTAACACCCAACAGGTGTTTGACGACTTTTCGTTAAAGTTGGATGTGTAAATGATTTATTTATTTTTTTCACAAAAATGTTGGTTTTCCCCCAAATTTTACATTTTACAAGGGGTAATAGGAGAAAATGCCCCCCAAAATGTGTAACCCCATCTCTTCTGAGTATGGAAATACTCCATGTGTGGACGTCAAGTGCTCTGCTGGCACACTACAATGCTCAGAAGAGAATGAGTCACATTTGGCTTTTGGAAAGCAAATTTTGCCGAAATATTTTTTTTTTTTTGGGGGGGGGGGGGGAAGGGGCATGTCCCATTTAGGAAGCCCCTATGGTGCCAGAACAGCAAAACACACCCCACATGGCATACTATTTTGGAAACTACACCCCTCAAGAAATGTAACAAGGGTTAGAGTGAGCCTTCACACCCCACAGGTGTATTACGACTTTTAGTTAAAGGTGGATGTGTAAATGATTTTTTTTTCACTAAAATGCTGGTTTTAACCCAAATTTTACATTTTTACAAGGTGTAATAGGAGAAAATGCCCCCAAAATGTGTAACCCCATCTCTTCTGAGTATGGAAATACCCTATGTGTGGACGTCAAGTGCACTGCGGGTGCACTACAATGCTCAGAAGAGAAGGAGTCACATTTGCAAATTTAGCTGAAATGGGGGGGGAGTCCCAATGGTGCCAGAACAGCAAAAAAAAAAAAAAAACACATGGCATACTATTTTGGAAACTACAACCCTCAAGGCACGTAACACGGGGTACAGTGAGCCTTAACACCCTACAGGTGTTTGATGAATGTTCATTAAAGTGGGATGTGAAAAGGAAAAATTTGATTTTTTTACACTAACATGCTGGGTTTACCCCAAATTTTTCATTTTCATAAGTGGTAATAGGAGAAAATGTCACCATAAATTTGTAAGTACATTTCTTTGGAGTAAGGACATACCTCATATCTGGATGTTAGCAGCTCTGCGGGTGCACACCATTGTCTGAGGTGCAGGAGCGCAGTCTGGGCCTTGAGCTTCTGTAATGCTTCCTATGGAGCCAGAACAGTGGGACCCCCTCAAGGAGAATTACATGGGGTAAATAACTGGGGTACACTAAGTAACTAAGTGGGATACAGTGGGACATAAAATGATAAAACAGGCTATTTTCCCGGAATGATGACCCAGAGCATAGCCAAAACTAAAATATATGCCCACCCTAAACCCTATGCTCTGAATCATCACTATGTGAAATATGTGGCCGTCCCTAACCTGTTGCCTCAAATGCGCACCCCGCTCAGGTGGAGAGAAAGCGATGCGCATTTGAGGCAACAGAAAAAGTCCCCAACGATTGTGAGCCATGACCCATTTTTGGAAAAAAAATACCCCCAGAGGTATTATCAGTTATTTTTTTTTTTTGTCATGAAAAATTTTTGGGGACAATTTAGGGGTTTATGGGGTTAAAACTTGGAATATACTCTGGACTTGGTACATTGGGGTCAAATTATGGAAAATTAAAATGAAAAGGGAAAATTTAGTACTGCATAGAAGTGTGATACTCCCTGAAGCAGTTTTTAATGCAGAGGCCCGGTTGATCGGGGCAAGTGTCACATTGAGTGGTGGTGTCCTTCCGTATCCCCCTCTAGTGACACACTGCATTTTTTCTGGGATCGTCCCTTCTTTCCAGTGTGGGGGTCTTCACCTGGAAAATGTTGGCCTTGGACGATCCTGGCACCTATAACTTAAGTTCCTTGGAAACTCCGGCCTGTTCTTTCCTAATCAGCAAAGATGAGGACCTTTAGGACTTCTTCTTGGAACTGAAGGTATGTCCCTGTGTTGCCAGCGTGCTGGGACTGTACAAAAGAGTTGTACATGGCAACCTGTACAAAGTAGAGCGCAACTTTTTTGTATCATACCCGTGTGTGTGGGGGGGAGTATGCAGCGTGTACTTGGTGTGACTGTATTATATAACGGTGTGTCACCGTTATATGGGGTTTAAAAAAAAAAACGCTGCGACCAAAAAAAAATAGGGGGCAAATGGCAGCACCCTGAACCCCTAATAGGGCCCGGGTCACACTGAAAAAACTGCAGAGGACCCTTGAGGACCTATTAGGGGGTCGGGGGGAAGACATTTTTTTTTTACTTTTTCTAACTTAAACTTTTTTTTAACTCCTACCTTTCCCTTTTCTGTAATCTGTCTCTGCTCTAAGGGGGATCTTCTGTCCTGAGGGGCTCCGATGTTGCAGAGGGGGGTGTCTCTGGCTCCTTCTTGCAGCTCTGACTGCTGACTGAACTCAATTAGACGGCAGAGTGGCAAGAAGAGGTCATTAACCCCTCCCACGCCGGCTGCTATTCTGGCCAATAGCAGCGATCCTGGGGGGTGACAAAATCGCCACCTCCCCATAGATACAGTGGGTGATAGGGGGTGTATCCTACACCCCCGATCACCATGTATCTCAGGGTCAATGGGTCACACTTGACCCGCATCACCGGAATCGCCGCAAATCGCAAGTGTGAATTCACTTGCAATTTGCGGCGATGACCCCCCTGGGCATTTCCACGGGGTGCCTGCTGAATGATATCAGCAGTCACCTCGGTCCGGTCCCAGCCCAGAGTGCTGCGGGGACCAAAATTCCCATGGGCGTACAGGTACGCCCTCAGTCCTTAAGTACCAGGGAGCTAAGGCATACCTGTACGCCCTGGGTCCCTATGTGGTTAAGGACCAGGCCAATTTTATTTTAGCATTTTCAGTTTTTTTCCTCCTTGCCTTCTAAAAATCATAACTCTTTTACATTTTCATCCACAGACCCATAAGAGGGCTTGTTTTTTGCGTGACCAATTTTACTTTGTAATGCCATCACTCATTATACCATAAAATGTATGGCGTAACCCAAAATTTTTTTTAGAAGGTTTTGTTTTCACACTGTACACTTTATGATAAAAATTACATATGTTCTTTATTCTGTGGATCAATACAATTAAAATGATACCCATGATTAAATACTTTTCTATTACTGTACCACTTAAAAAAAAATTAGTGCATTTAAAATCCCTGTCTATATCTTTTAAATTTTTTCGTATAAGCGGCGGTATGAGGGCTAATTTTTTGCACCGTGATCTGTACTTTTTATTGATACCACATTTGCATACATGAAACTTTTAACTAGGTTTTTTTTTTATTATGTGACAAAAAAAATGCAATTTTGGACGTCGTTCACCATATGGTATCAATAACATAGAATTTTGATAGTTCAGACATTTACACATGCGGCGATACCAAATATGTTTATTACCGTATTTTTCACTTTTTCTTCCCCAAAACTGGGGGGGAAAAGTTGGTGCGTCTTATACGGCAAATACACATTAAAACCTGTCCTATCGCGGCGGTCCCTGCGGCCATCAACGGCCGGGACCCGCGGCTAATACAGAACATCACCGATCGCGGTGATGCCCTGTATTAACCCTTCAGATGCGGCGATCAAAACTGACCGCTGCGTCGTAAGCAAAAGTGATACTAACCCGGCTGCTCAGTCGGGCTGTTCGGGACCGCGGCGGTGAAATCGCGGTGTCCCGAACAGCTTACAGGTCCCTGGGAGGGACCTTACCCACCTCCTCGGTGTCTGCTCCGTGCCGGGATTCCCTGCATGGCCGGCGCTCTCCATCGTTGTCATCAAGTCGTCGCGCACGCCGTCCCGTCATCCAATAGGTGCGGCGTGCGTAGCGGTGTGCGTAGCGACGAGATGGCGGCGACAGAGAGCGAGGATACCCGGCAGCAGAGACATTCCGGAGTGACGGGGACACCCCGGGGATGCGGCGACAGTGATGGAGGGCGACATCCAGGACAGCGGTGACGGGTCCGGAGCGGCGGGGACACGTGAGTATTACCTCCTCCAGTGGTCTTCAACCTGCGGACCTCCAGATATTGCAAAACTACAACTCCTGGCATGCCCGGAAAGCCAACGGCAACATCTGGAGGTCCACAGGTTGAAGATTCAGAATCTTTTTTTTTAGATTTTCACCCTTTAAAATTGGGTGCGTCTTATATGCCAGTGTGTCTTATATGGCGAAAAACACAGCAATATATTTTTTACACTTTCTTGGGGTAAAATGGTAAAAAGGGATGATGCATTTTTTTACTTTTTTTTTACACTTTAATAGTCCCCATAGGGGACTATTTATAGCAATCATTTGATTGCTAAGAATGTTCAGTGCTATGCATAGGGCATAGCACTGATCAGTATTATCGGCTATCTCCTGCTCTGGTCTGCTTCATCTCAGACCAGAGCAGAAGACCCGAGGAATGCGGCGGAGGCAGGTTTTCTGGATGATCGGATCCCTGCGACAGCGCTGCAGTCAATCCGATAATCCAATGTTAGTGCCGCGCTGCCACAGACACCGTGATCTGTATTGATCACAGCATCTGTGTGGTTAATGGCACACATCAGTGCGATCGCTGGTGTGCGCCATTACCGGTGGTTCCCTGGCTGCTGCCGTGCAGATGCTCGCGGTCATGTCCATGATGTAAATGTATGTCATGGTTGTTACAATCTGCGCTCCGGCTGCTTGCACTGGCCATTAGCGCACTGCCCTGCTCTCTCCTCCAGCCGCCGGGGCTGGGATTCGCATTGCGGGACGCACCCGCATGCGAATCTCAGACCGTCACTCACCTCAGTCCTCTGCTGTCTCCTCCCCTGCATCTCAGCTCCGGCACATGTGTCCCCGTCTCCTAGGGCTCGCGCGCGCCGGAGCTATAAGATTCAAAGGGCCAATATGCCCATAATTAGTTTTACACCTGTGCTTCACTTATAAATTCCTGCTCCTCCCATACATTCCTGCCAGATCTTTGTTGCCTTGTGCCATTGAGAAAGCGTTACTGAGTCTTGCCTTACCATGTTTCTGACCCCTTGTTTTGTGACCTGACCTTGCTCCTATGCCGCCTGCCTACTGACCTCCTGCTAAGTTCCTGACTACGCATCTGTGCTGCTTGCCTTGACCTTCTGCTATCCTGACTATGAGTTGCTGTATTCCTCCTAAGCCTCAAATCTCCTCAGCCGCCTGTGTGGTTGAGTCGTGCCAGGGGTAGCGCCCTGGGTGCTGCCTGCCGCAGTAAGACCATCCCACTTTGCGGCGGGCTCTGGTGAAAACCAGCGGCACCTTAGACTCCGCTCCCTGGTACGGCCTCCGTCATCTGCTACATACCCACTACCTCCAGTGTTCCTGTCTTCTAACCATGAGTGTTACAATGATGCTGGAAGTCCCACTGTATCATGACGGACATTTGCATCAATTGTCATTAAGGGGTTAATAAAATGTGATAATTTTTTTTTATTTTTATAAAAGTATGTTTGAAAAACAAGAATTTTGTTCCAGGGATTTATTTTCATCACCAAATTGGGGTTGGGAAGGAGCTTTTCCTCTGTCATGGGGTAATTGGCATCAGCCTCATGGGGGGGGGGGGGGACGCCTTCCTCTGGATCAACACATTAGGGTTTAAGGTTAAAATCAATGGACTCTTTTTTTCACCTTACAAACTATGTAAGTATGTTACTGTGCTTCATCCACTGCATGCGCTTAGTAAGTAGCCATTTACTGTTTTTTTTTTCTTCTATTGTTTATTTATAGTGATAAACAAAAAAAAAACTGTTATTTCCTTTAGGGTCTATTCACATGAACAGTATCCTGCGCAGATTTACTGTGTGGAATTTGATGCGCAGGATTTGAAGCTGTATTCAGTCATTTTAGTTTACCTTGAAATCTGCAGCAGAAAATCCTGTGCATCAAATCTGCACAGAATAATGTTTGTGTGACTACACCATTAAGGCCCAAAATACCTGTGTCCTAAAGGTTTAACCCTAGCATATATGTCTTGTACCAATTCCTGAGTGCAAACTACTTGTTCTTTATTACATTTCCTAGACAGAGGCATATAAACTTGTCTGTCACACAAAAGACATGTAACATTTTTTTGTACAACAGCACAACCACAATAATTGTCTTGTGGTTACTCATCACAAGACGTGGTTGTGTTTTCCAACACAGACCCCTCAATGGTACTCTGCTCCAGGGTTAAGTATTATAGTCAGCAGTCCCCTCCTGGCCATTATTAGGGAATGTTAGCTTCCAGTTTACAGTTTACCGTATACAGTTCTTTACAGGGAAACCACCTTTTGCATAACTCAGCACATGGTCTTTTACTCACACACAAGTCATGATTCCTACTCCACTAATGGTGCTTTTGGCTAGTGGTCTCAGCATACCAAATGCTCCAAGGGGGATCATCTCTCTTTACATTGCCAGACAACATTTTTGAGATACTGTAGATAGTGCTACCAGGACAACCAACTTCCACAACAAAAAAGGTTTACTAAATGAATATGGGCAAACGGTGCAGTACTGCCACTGCCATTTCAATACAGGGGGCAAATAGCACCAGACCTGGTGATCCACTGTGGTCAAATATTTATCCTCTATTTAGTAGATAGGTGATACATGTTATGGGGTAGACAATTTCTTTCATAAAAAAGAGTAAAATTATATTGTTTTACATCCTCAGATTAGCAAATTTCTTTGTGTGAAAGTGAAATTCTGAATAAAGCTTTACAAACAGGTCATCCCATTTGAGACTGTCAAGATAGGCCTATGGATCAATTTGGATTTGTGTACAAAAAATTCTCACTAGTATTGCTTGAAGTAAAGTAATGCAGAATGAAGTAAAGAAGAAATGCATCGCTTGAACACAATCAATGTAGTCTCACAATGCTGATTACCAATTACTGTTTACCTCATCTTTGTGTGTAGACATCTGGCATGCACAGTTAAGCTGTCACCCTAGTTAGATATGAATGATATGTTGAAGGGTCTGAAAAAAAATTTCATACATATTTTTCATTATTTTTCATTATTTCATACATATTTCTTAAGGGTAAAACGTTTACCTTGCCAATTGTCAATAATAGAGATGGGCGAATCAAAGCTGACAAAGTCGAATTTGTTCTGAATTTCATGAAAAAATTTGATCCTGAACGAATCTGAATTTCCTTGTGCTTCGTGGTAATGAATTGCTTCATTCACTACATTTTGTGTGGGCCTGGGGGCTGAAATGGTGGCAACAAGTGTGAGGACATGGGGCATGGAAGTCTGGGAAGGTGGGTAGGAGGGAGCACTTTGAATCACATGGCGGCATGCAGCATATCAACAGCCAGCCCTGTGATGTCATAGCCCTATATATTCGGCAGCCATTGCCGAAGATGGACAATTTCCTTTTTGCTGAGAGAGAGCAGAGACTGTGTGCGCGCACTATTCACAGTTTCTCTCAATACAGATCTTTACAGCGGCGAATCCCTTCACCTCAAGCCCGCATTCGATCTGGCTAGAGAGAGAGGGCACTGTGTGGTCACTAATCAGTATTATTGACAATACAGATGAGCACAGGGGAAATCCATTTACCTAAAGCCTGCATCACTACGGGCAGGCAGGGAAAGTTTAGAACTCATTTCATAGTCTGCCAATTGAGATCATTGCAGGAAGCACTCCCCATTCAAAGACTGCAAGCAAACATTGTGACATTATATGGTCTCCTGACCCTTCTACCACATCCAGACTCTGTCATTGTGCCGCTCTGCAGTGATGCCTGTAATCTGCATGTCATACTGAACAACAGTATTATTTCACTACTCTAGCACACTTCCTATGCGTGTTACGGCAAGACAATGGCCCTTATATACTATTGCAAACCCAACATGTTTTGTCGGGTTGTGTGCCAGATTCTGTCGCATTGCGCTAAAAATTCTGTCTACGCCAGATTCTGCGCCAGAATTTGTGCCAGAAATGAAAGAACCCTGACTAACTCTCCATTTTGCTAAGAAAACCAGAAAAGGGGCGTGGCCGCTGGGAAAAGTGTACGTGGTCTCTGAAAAGGGGTGTATTCCCTACATTTTCACAAAAACCTAACATATTTACTAAGGTTTCCACATGAAATGTGGTGGATTTGAGCTGAGAAAAACCAGACAGATCAGAGCATGTGTAAAAAAAAAAAAAGCAAACTGTAGGGAAAGTGGAAAATGTAGGGAAACCTTAATAAAAACCGTGGAAAATAAATTGTAGGGAATTAAAACCCACAAAGAAACCTACACAACACTTTTAGTAAATAAGGGCCAATGTGTTCTACACTCCTATTGAGGCTCTCTGTAGCCTGGAAATAGCTGTTTTTAATAGCGATTTGCCACAAATGTATTCTGATTGAACCACATTTTTTCGGAAAAATCAAATTTTTGAAAAAAAATTGCCCATCTCTAGTCAATAAAATAATACATTTTTTACTTTAGCTTGTTAAGCGATAGGTGCAGTTCAACAGTTTTGCAAATATGTGGTTTCAACCAATAAAATGTAACACATGAATTCCACGGAAGTGCTCAGTGTTCTCTGCTACTTGCACTGACATTCTTATAATACAGACATATTTAAAGTGGTACTCCGGGATTCTACTTTTTTGTAAAGCCTACCCAGAATTCTGGCATTTAAAAAAAAAATAATGGACTTACCCCCCCCCCCCCCCACCGCTCCCCTGGCGCCTTTGGTATCCTGCTCCCAGCCTCCCCTCTGAACCTCTCTCTGGTGCCTGGTTTTTGTGTCCTGTCCTGACTAAGATGGGTCATCACTGCAGTCAGCAATTATCTGAACTGTATACTGACATGTCGACCCCTTCAAACAGAAATCGGATCACAGTGGAGGTTGGGAGTAGGATACTAGAGGCACCGGGGTTGGGTTTGGGGGAGCATTGAGAGGTAAGTCTATTTTTTTTTTTTTTTAAATGCTGGCTTTAAAAAAAAAAATTCAATCCTGGAGTACCCCTTTAATTATGTTTGTAGAACAAATACAAATTAATCTTGTGACTCCTTTTTGCTCCAATGGGTTGTTATTGATGCTATATAAAAAAAAAAATGGAAGTACAGTGTTAACCCCTGAAATTGAACATGGACGTCGGTTGAAAAAAATTCGATTCAGCCGATTCGCCGAATTTTCACGAAAAGTTTGTTTCGATCCGAATTAGTTTGCGGCGAATCGATATTAAAAAAGGCTATTTCTAGCCTACATACAGTATAGAACACTTTGATGTGTCCTAAAACGCATATTGAGTGTGCTGGGGTAGTGAAATAATACTGTTATTCAGAATAGCATGCAGATTACCGGCATCGCTCTTAGAATCACTGCCGCACAACAGCACAATGACAGAGCCTGGTGGTGGCATCAGTGTCAGGAGACCATATAGTGACTGAATGACATAGTGTGGAGGTGTTGGCAGCATTAGGACACCATATAGTGGATGAATGGTACAGCGTGGAGGTGTTGGCAGCATTAGGACACCATATAGTGGCTGAATGGCACAGCGTGGAGGTGTTGGCAGCATGAGGACACCATATAGTGGCTGAATGGCACAGCGTGGAGGTGTTGGCAGCATGAGAACACCATATAGTGGCTGAATGGCACAGCGTGGAGGTGTTGGCAGCATGAGGACACCATATAGTGGCTGAATGGCACAGCGTGGAGGTGTTGGCAGCATGAGGATACCATATAGTGGCTGAATGGCACAGCGTGGAGTTGGCTGATGCACTAGTACACTACACACCAGGGCTTCACAATCCCCCCCAAAAAAACAACACAGTATATGACATTTTTGACAAAGATTTCTCATAGGTAGCACCCGCTATTCAAAAATTAGAAATTTCCAGACCCAGGTCCCACCTCTGCGGCATCATGAACTCATATATTGCCTGAAGGACACAGCCTGGAGTTGGCTGATGCACCAGTACACACACGGGCTTCACAATCCCCTCCAAAAAACAACATCTTAGAAATGTTTTAAAGAAATACCTTTGTGTAAGAACAAGCGCATATCCAACAGTTCACAAGACTCTATAATACAGGACGGTGGACCACCCAAAGAAATTCTTCTCAAAAATAATAAACCACACAATGTTTGAATTTTTTTTACAAAAACTAATTCAATATGTGTGTAAGCGCATCTGTCTCCAAAAGATCAGATCACCAAAGGACTTTTTTCGCCCAAAATGATGAAGCAGAGTTAATCACTGTCCGTATTTTTTTTTCTTTTTTTTTTTTCTTTTCATTAAAAAATCACACGCAACAAGCGTTATGTTGTGTAATGATTAGCATTCTGGAAAATTCAATTTTATTACCGATAAAATTATCAGTGAATAAAAAAAAAAAAACACTACCCAAGAGTGTTTAATTACCCCATACATTACACCAGGAGCAGTCAGGAGTAGGCCTCAGCAGTACCCAAGTTGCTTTAATAACCCCTTACCTTTGCACGATCAATTGCGAGTTTGAGCAATACCAGGTGTGTTATGCCCTCAGATTTCCGGGGCCGCAGCCGTGCTCTACTGAACGGATTAGCGTGTCTCTATCTTTCAAGGACAGGTGCGTGTTGCACGCTGAAACCAGTTTGTGATAGGGATCTGGGATTGCAATTATTTAACCTTAAAATGAGGAATTACCAGTAAGTGAGGGTCATAAGCTGGCGTGGATTAAGTCCCTGCCCTTTGTACACACCGCCCAATCGCCCGTAGCGATTGGATTAGTTAGTGAGTTGGTTAGTGAGGTCCTCGGATCGGTCCAGGCGGGGTAGGAGAAGGCCCTGGCAGAGTGCCGAGAATTTAACGATCATTGTTGAAATTTGCATTAAGCATGTATTTAGCTACTGCTAAACATCCAAAAATGTAAGGCCCAAGGCCAGAGGCACTAGGGTGGCAAGTAGTTCCTGAAAGAAACAGAATGAGCTGGATCATGCATTTGCAGTACCCAAGAGGTTTACATAACCCCTTACATTTAAAGATCAATGTTTACATTTGCATTAAGCATGTATTTAGCTACTGCTAAACTTTTAAAAATTATAGGCCCAAGGCCTGAGGCACCAGGGAGGCAAGTAGTTTGTGAAAGACAGAGAATGAGTCTGGAGTAGGGCCTATAAAAAATTATAGGCCCAAGGCCAGAAGCATCAGTTTTCTCCATATTAGGAGCATAGTTGTCCCCCAGATTAGGCAGCAGAGATGTCACCCAGATTAGGCAGCATACATGTCCCCCAGAGCATAGATGTCCACCAGATTAGGAGCATAGTTGTCCCCCAGATTAGGAGCACAGTTGTCCCCCAGATAAGGAGCATAGTTGTCCCCCAGATAAGGAGCATAGATGTCATCCAGATTAGGCAGCATAGATGTCCCCCAGATTAGGCAGCATAGATGTCACCCAGATTAGGCAGCATAGATGTCCCCCAGATTATTAGCATACTTGTCCCCCAGAGTAGGCAGCAGAGATATCCCCCAGATTAGGTGCATTCATGTCCCCCAGATTAGGCAGCATATATGTCACCCAGATTAGGAGTTTAGTTGTCCCCCAAATTAGGAGCATAGTTGTCCCCCAGATAAGGAGCATAGTTGTCCCCCAGATTAGGCAGCATAGATGTCCCCCAGATAAGGCAGCATAGATGTCCCCCAGATTAGGAGCATAGTTGTCCCCCAGATTAGGCAGCATAGTTGTCCCCCAATCAGCGCGGGCCGGTCAGAGCCAATCAAAGGGCCGTATGTGGCAAGCGGGCGGTACAATGCCCAGGTCTGCCCCAGAGGGTTTCATAAACAACCACAATAGAGAAAATTTTGTTGTAGGAGCATGGTCAATCTACTCAGACCCATCTGTCATTGGTGGCTGGAAATCCTGGCTGATCCATCCCTGATTCATCTTGACAAACGTCAGTTTCTCCACATTTTTAGTGGACAGACGAGTATGCCTTGGGGTGACTATGGCCCCGGCCGCACTAAACACCCACTCTGATGGCACACTACTGGCCGGGCAGGACAGCTTTTCCAGGCCAAACTCTGCTAGTTGCGGCCATAAATCGAGTTTGGCTGCCCAGAAGTCCAGCGGATCTTCAACGGTTGTTGGCAGGGTCATGTCGAGGTAAGCCACCACCTGCTGGTTCAGGTCCTGCTCCATGTCCACCTGCTGCTGATGAGTAGCTTCACTATGTGGCTTAAGGAAGCTACTCATCAGCGACTGTAGACCCAGGCTGCTGCTGATTGAGCCGGTACTGCTCCTGCCACCCTCCCCTCCCCAGCAGCCATGGCAGTGGAAGGTGAGCGCAGAGGGCCCCCCGAGTCAGACCTGCGAGTGGATGGACCATGTGGCCAATAGGCATCGGCCAACCAACTACGTAGAAGCTCCCTGAAGTAGGTCAGTTTGTCCTCCCTCTCAGTGGGTGTAAAAAAGGCCCCCATTCTGGGCCGGTAGCGAGGGTCTAATAAGGTGGAGATCCAGAAGTCATCGCGCTGACGAATTTTGACAATTCGGGGGTCACTACGCAAGCAACTCAGCATGCATCGTGCCATTTGTGACAGTGACTCACTGGGACTACCTGCCTCCATCTCCACTGCATACTGCCACGGTGTGTCTGGGTCCTCTGTCTCGCCTCCCTCGTAATATCCCTCCAGCTCCTCTGGCTGCTCCTGCTCCTCCTCTCCTGTCCAATGACCAGAAACACCGGCATTCTCATCCCCCGTAAACTGTGCTCCGCTCTGCCTCTTATAATCCTCCTCCAGTTCATCCCCCACAGGACTCATGTAGCCTTCTGATGTAGGCGCAACATCTCCATTGGCGTGACCAGCCATGTTTTCAATCATTTTTTGGAGTAAATGTAGGAGTGGAATTACGTCGTTCATGGCATAATTCGAGCAACTAACAAAAAATGTGGCTTCCTCAAAGGGCCTCAGCAAACGGCAGGTGTCACGTATGAGCTGCCACTCGTTCACATTGAAGTTACACAGGGGAGTATTCCTATCTGCTTGTATCATCAAAAAATCCATGATGGCTTTTCTTTGTTCGTATAGTCAGTCCAACATATGGAGGGTGGAATTCCAATGTGTGGCAACGTCACAAATGAGACTATGTTGTGGGATACTGTTCTGAGGCTGCAGCTCAAGCAAAGTGTGCTTGGCGGTGTACGAGTGGCTGAAGTGCATGCACAGTTTCCTTGCCATTGTCAGGACGTCTTGCAAATGGGGTGAAGACTTGATGAACTTCTTGACAACCAGATTCAACACGTGTGCCATGCAGGGCGAATGGTTCACATTTCCTTGTCGCAGAGCGGCCACAATGTTCATGGTTCTCATTTCCAGATTTGGTGGAGTAAGCCATACTCTGCTTTCTTCCCTAATGAACTTTAGCAGTTCCTCCCCTGTGTGACTCCGTTCGCAAAGGCAAACCATGTGAAGGACGGCTTGACACCGCTGTGCCCTACACACATGGTACGATGAAGGGCCACCGAGATTTGGACGTGCAGTGGAGGTCGAGGACACGGGGGAGGAGGGAGAGGAGGCGCACACTGTAAAAGGACCAACTGCCTGGGAGCGAGAGCGTGGAGGAGGAAGCGGTGTGACCTGTCCAAGTTGCTGTTGTGGCTGTGCAGGAACAACATTTACCCAGTGGGCCGTAAAAGACATGTATTGTCCCTGCCCATAGTTACAGCTCCACACGTCGGCGCTGCAGTGCACTTTTGAACACACCGACAGGCTCAAGGACTGGCCTACCTTTTCTTGTACAAACTTATGCAGGGCTGGTACTGCCTTCTTCGCAAAGAAATGACTGCTTGGGACTCTCCACCTCGGCTCGGCACTAGCCATCAATTCCCTGAAGCTGCAGAGTCCACCAGTTGGAAAGGGAGGGACTGCAACACCAGCAACTTGGACAGGAGCACATTCAACTTCTGCGCCGTTGGATGAGTGGGCGCATACTGTTGTCTCTTGGACATGGCTTTGCCGACCGATTGTTGGCGGAATGGCTGACAAAAAGCGGAAGAAGCAGGAGCGCCAGAAGGAGGGTTTGACACAATGCTGCCTTCGGCTGAGGTGGTGGAGCCTTGGCTGGATGACGGAGGGAGCGGATGGCCACTGGGTAATGCAGCAGGCTGGACCACTACATCGGAGCCACGGTTATCCCAGGCCGCTTTATGGTCGCGAATCATGTGTTGACGTAGGGCCATGGTGCCGAGATTGGGACCCTGGCCACGCTTCACTTTCTACCCACAGATTTTGCATGTGACTACGCTAAGGTCCTCCGGATTCTTTATGAAGAACAACCACACCGCAGGGTAGCTGATTTCCCCACTTGCAGTCCGCACTATTTCACTGCTATTGGCACCGTCTCCAGGAACCCCTGTTCCACTAACTCCCTGAATGGTAGCTTGCCGCGAAGCAGGTGGTCTCCCCCTGGCACGTTTGGCTCCTGAATTTCCACTACTGCCACCACCACGATGATTGCCAACCTTGCTACCGCCTTGCTGCCTCATAGACAAAGAGCAAATCTCTTCTCCTGATGATGATGAAGCCCTGGCTTCTGCACCCAGCTCCCAATTGCGATCGGCTTCATCATCATTAAAAGATGTGTGCACGTCACTGATGTCCTCCTCGTGTTCCACAACAGTGTCTTCCTCAGGACCCTGAACAATTGAAACACCGCCTCCCATGTCACTCTCCGCATGACTACTTGCCCATCTTGCGGAGCATGCGTCGCATGTCTCCTCCCATTTTTGGCTGCCCATTAGCTGCTGACTGTCCTCTATTACATTGTCCTCACTAAATAGTGGAGCTGAACCCAAAGCATGAGATACTTCTTTGGGAGAGGGAACAGCATAGGACAAAGGCAATGGGATTACGGGGACTGCTCCCGGGCAAGCCAACTGAGGGTTGTGTCTGAGGAACCCACCGACTCTTGACTGGGGTTGGCAGATGTCGCTTGTGATGATGGGGATGAGTGTGCAAACCAATTAACGAGGAGAGATGGGTCGACGAAACAACCGCTGGGTGTTAACGGGAGCTCAGGCGTATTGCTGCGACTCCTGCTGCCACCCGCCCCAAGTCTGCTGCCAACTCTGCCTGACATATGTAGGCCTCTGCCCCTTCTCTGTGCACGTCCTGGCACTTGCCTGCCTGACATACTTAGTGTGTTTATGAGGGTATGGACAGCAGCAGGCGATTACTTACGGCTGTCCTTTCAAAGTATATATGCCCTAGACAGAATAACAGTTACTAAATAGTACACTCCTTTGTTGTATGTATGCCCTTTGCAATGACGAGTGCACTGGTATGAGTATTTCTACGCAGAAAAAACACAGCAGGTGTATACTAATGTGTGGAATTGCACTGAATTTAGCACAGAGACAGAATAACAGGTAGTAAATAGTACACTGTTACACAATTCTGAGCAGCAGAAGATTTGTGGAGCAAATAAAAATAATCTCAATTGGGCTGAAAAATGAGGAGATAAGATGCTTCTGAAAGTTCAGGCAGCTTGGAGATCAGTATGAGGCAGCTGACAGCTATCTGCCCCTCTCTGCTGCAATGCTCAATAACGTGAATGTCACGATGCCGGCTGGCAGGAGGTGGATCCTCTGTGCCAGAGAGGGATGGCGAGGACCGTGCTAGTGGACCGGTTCTAAGACACTACTGGTTTTCACCAGAGCCCGCCGCAAAGCGGGATGGTCTTGCTGCGGCGGTAGTGACCAGGTCGTATCCACTAGCAACGGCACCTCTCTGGCTGCTGAAGATAGGCGAGGTACAAGGGAGTAGGCAGAAGCAAAGTCGGACGTAGCAGAAGGTCGGGGGCAGGCGGCAAGGTTCGTAGTCAGGGGAGATAGCAATAGTTCTGGTACACAGGGTATAAACACACAAGAACGCTTTCACTGGCACTAAGGCAACAAGATCCGGCAAGGGAGTGCAAGGGAGGAGACTAGATATAAGCAGGGAACAGGTGGGAACCAATTAAGCTAATTGGGCCAGGCACCAATCATTGGTGCACTGGCCCTTTAAGTCTCAGGGAGCTGGCGCGCGCGCGCCCTAGAGAGCGGAGCCGCGCGCGCCAGCACATGACCGCAGGAGACGGGAACGGGTAAGTGACCTGGGATGCGACTCGCAAGCGGGCGCGTCCCGCTGTGCGAATCGCATCCCCAACGGCCATGGCAGAGCAGCGCTCCCGGTCAGCGCTGACCGGGGAGCTGCAGGGAGAAGGACGCCGTGAGCGCTCCGGGGAGGAGCGGGGACCCGGAGCGCTAGGCGTAACAGTACCCCCCCCCTTAGGTCTCCCCTTCTCTTTATCGGGTAACTGCCTCCCCTGGGATGAGGACACCGGGAAAGGATGGAGGGATTCCTCAACGGCAGGCAGAACCG
Organism: Hyla sarda; assembly: GCF_029499605.1. Classification (NCBI taxonomy): domain Eukaryota; kingdom Metazoa; phylum Chordata; class Amphibia; order Anura; family Hylidae; genus Hyla; species Hyla sarda. Next base: position 52,676,329 of record NC_079197.1, read on the forward strand.
CAGGAGTAGGAATGGGGAGAGAGGACAGAGGGCGGGACCTGGCACGGGGCAGTGTGACACCAGGACGAGGGCCATGAGGGGACACAGAAGCTTGCCTGATGGAACTGGGAGGGGGGGAGGGGCATTTCCTGTGGCAGGCAGAGTCCTTAATGACCTTAGGGGGACCAGATACAGGAGGAACCACAGAGTTACGGCAAGGGTTACTGGGAACCGGTTTTAGACAGTTCTTGGAACAAGAGGACCCCCAACTCTTGATCTCCCCAGTGGACCAATCCAGGGTTGGGGAATGAAGTTGAAGCCAGGGAAGTCCAAGGAGAATTTCCGAGGTGCAATTGGGGAGGACCAAAAGTTCAATCCTCTCGTGGTGAGATCCGATGCTCATAAGAAGGGGCTCCGTGCGGAAACGTATGGTACAGTCCACTCTGGCTCCGTTGACCGCGGAAATGTGGAGTGGCTTGACAAGACGGGTCACCGGAATCCGGAATTTATTCACAAAGGAGTCCCGAATAAAATTCCCAGAAGCTCCAGAGTCCAGGCAGGCCACGGCTGAGAGGGGAGAGCTGGCTGAAGTGGAAATCCGAACAGGTACCGTGAGACGTGGAGAAGCCGACTTGGCATCAAGAGACGCCACACCCACGAGAGCTGAGTGCGAGCGTGCGTTTCCCAGACGTGGAGGACGGATTGGGCAATCCACCAGAAAATGTTCAGTACTGGCACAGTACAAACAAAGATTCTCTTCCTTACGGCGATTCCTCTCTTCCAGGGTCAGGCGAGACCGATCCACTTGCATGGCCTCCTCGGCGGGAGGCCTAGGCGCAGATTGCAGTGGAGACTGTGGGAGGGGTGTCCAGAGATCTAAGTCCTTTTCCTGGCGGAGCTCTTGATGCCTCTCAGAAAAACGCATGTCAATGCGAGTGGCTAGATGAATGAGTTCATGCAGGTTAGCAGGAGTCTCTCGTGCGGCCAGAACATCCTTAATGTTGCTGGATAGGCCTTTTTTAAAGGTCGCGCAGAGAGCCTCATTATTCCAGGATAGTTCAGAAGCAAGAGTACGGAATTGTATGGCGTACTCGCCAACGGAGGAATTACCCTGGACCAGGTTCAGCAGGGCAGTCTCAGCAGAAGAGGCTCGGGCAGGTTCCTCAAAGACACTTCGAATTTCCGAGAAGAAGGAGTGTACAGAGGCAGTGACAGGGTCATCGCGGTCCCAGAGCGGTGTGGCCCATGACAGGGCTTTTCCAGACAGAAGGCTGACTACGAAAGCCACCTTAGACCTTTCAGTAGGAAACTGATCCGACATCATCTCCAGATGCAGGGAACATTGGGAAAGGAAGCCACGGCAAAACTTAGAGTCCCCATTAAATTTGTCCGGCAAAGACAGGCGGAGGCTAGGAGTGGCCACTCGCTGCGGAAGAGGTGCAGGAGCTGGCGGAGGAGATGGTTGCTGCTGCTGTAGCTGAGACTGAATCTGCTGTAGCTGCGACTGGAGTTGCTGAGTCATGGTGGTCAAGTACGACAGCTGGTGATCTTGTTGGGCAATCTGTCGGGCTTGCTGGGCGACCAGTGTGGGGAGGTCGGCGACAACAGGCAGAGGAACTTCAGCGGGATCCATGGCCGGATCTACTGTCACGATGCCGGCTGGCAGGAGGTGGATCCTCTGTGCCAGAGAGGGATGGCGAGGACCGTGCTAGTGGACCGGTTCTAAGACACTACTGGTTTTCACCAGAGCCCGCCGCAAAGCGGGATGGTCTTGCTGCGGCGGTAGTGACCAGGTCGTATCCACTAGCAACGGCACCTCTCTGGCTGCTGAAGATAGGCGAGGTACAAGGGAGTAGGCAGAAGCAAAGTCGGACGTAGCAGAAGGTCGGGGGCAGGCGGCAAGGTTCGTAGTCAGGGGAGATAGCAATAGTTCTGGTACACAGGGTATAAACACACAAGAACGCTTTCACTGGCACTAAGGCAACAAGATCCGGCAAGGGAGTGCAAGGGAGGAGACTAGATATAAGCAGGGAACAGGTGGGAACCAATTAAGCTAATTGGGCCAGGCACCAATCATTGGTGCACTGGCCCTTTAAGTCTCAGGGAGCTGGCGCGCGCGCGCCCTAGAGAGCGGAGCCGCGCGCGCCAGCACATGACCGCAGGAGACGGGAACGGGTAAGTGACCTGGGATGCGACTCGCAAGCGGGCGCGTCCCGCTGTGCGAATCGCATCCCCAACGGCCATGGCAGAGCAGCGCTCCCGGTCAGCGCTGACCGGGGAGCTGCAGGGAGAAGGACGCCGTGAGCGCTACGGGGAGGAGCGGGGACCCGGAGCGCTAGGCGTAACAGTGAATAGGAGGTTTAGCTATCAATGATCCGTCTCAGTGTAACAGCACAGCACTCTGCACTCCTGTCTTTCCCTAATGCTGATGTGACTAGCAGTTGCAGTGTAACGCTGTGGTATGAGCTATTCACACACACGCAGTCCCGTCCTCTCCATCTGAGTGCATAGATGAAATGAAGAGAGGAAAGATGGCCGCCGATTATATAGGGGCTGTGACATCACAGGGGTCAGTGAACACTGATAGGCTGCATCTCACATGTGATTCAGGGTCAGTCCGTCTACCTTCATTCCCGCCGCTGTTTCCCGCCCTCCCATAATCCCCTGCCCCATGTACTCACATGTGGATCCACCATCTTAGGTCTCCAATAGCCTGGAACACTGTAAAATGGAGTTTAATGAAGCGATTTGCACGATAGAATCGCGGCGATATTCGTATTCATTGCAAATCGAATTTTTCATGAAATTCGTAACGAATTCGGGTTCGTCAACTTCGATTCGCTCTTCTCTAGTCGGTATGATAAATGTAATGACGCTGACAATGGTGTGTGGTGTTCGAGTACAGATGCACAAATCTGTCATCATTTTGCCAGTAAGAGCATGTAACTTTATGGAGCTAGATTTTCCTCATATAAAGCTTTAGAGGCAGATACTATAGAAATCTAAGAAAACAAAAGTTGTCTGGTTTGCACAGAGCAACCAATCACAGCTTAGGTTTAACATCCTAACAAGCTTTGGTAAAATGAAAATTGAGACAGTTTTTGTTTTCACAGTTTTATTTATTTTCCCCAGTATCTGTGTTAAAATATTTAATTCCTACTCCAGGATTTACAGGTCTGTAATGGGGAATCTGACAATCTGTAAAACACCAGCAAAGCTAATTTATCTAAATTTGATCTTTTCTCTTTACTTATATACTGTAATGGATATCACAATTAAAGTCAACTTCCTCCACAATTTGTGTGACAGTGTCAAATGTGCCCAAAATATATGTTCTTATATTCTCATCGTTTAACATCATTTTATTTTTTACCATAAATGTGTATAAAATGATGCAATTTGAAAAATATCTTTAGAATGGCCAGAGTTCTATTTTCATTGTTATAGCAGGTGCTGTTAACCAGAAGAATGCCCTAAGACCAGGTTTAAACGGTTGAAGTCTCTTGGTTATGTTGGTAGGAGTAGACAAGTTTTAAAGATGGAACTATATTGAACATTTTGTGTACAGCTCAGTGTGTACACAATGGGGGAGATTTATCATTAGGTGTCTATTGCAGACACAGATCTACCCCTTTACACTGCTTGTCTAATTTACACTCTTGCTCAAGATTTACAAAAGTTGTGCACTCCTTTGGTGAATTTTGTGTAAATATAGAAATGCCCATGCTCACATAGCTAGAAGTGCTGGAGCAGCAGTGTGCGCCAAACAAAACTCTGCACAATAGTAAAATCATAAATCTTTATAAAGTAAACAGAGGGGGAGATTTTCAAAGAATTTTGCGGCAAAAAAAAAAAAAAGTATCGACCACATTTTCAAAGAGCTTTGTGCCACGGTTTACACTGTTCACCTCAGTTTTGTAAACGTGAGCATGTCCACATAATGTATATTGTCTGCTTTACATGATATTTTCAAAGGGGTGAGAGTCCAGTTTACATAAAAAAAATTCACACCAGCTTTTTGATAGCGTAGAAATCACAGAAATGGTTGTAGTTTTATTGTTTTTGTTTTCTTCTCATTTTAGATATGTGAATGCGAAGGACTACATCAGATTCGGTGGATTGTGATGATGAACAGCGTTTTTTAAAAATGTCAATAAAAGGGTTAACGAGGGCTGTGGGGGAGTGTTTTTTTAAATACATTTTTTTTAAACGTATTGTGGTTTTTATAATTGAATTTTCAGGCTTAGTAGAGGACGCCGTTTTGTAGACAGAATCCATTACTAAGCCGGGGCTTAGCGTTAGCCCCAAAATCAGTTAGCGCTAACCCCCAATTATTACTCCCCCAGTCATAGGGGTCCTGGGAAGAGCTGATAACAACAGGCCCGGAGCATCAAAAATGGCACTCCTGGGCCTAGACAATAACAGGCTGGCTTTATTTAGGCCGTGGAGGGCCAGTAACAATGGTCTTCACCCTGGTAACGTCAGACTGTTGCTGCTTGGTTGGTATCTGGCTGATAATGAAAAAATGGGGGAACCACACACTCTTTTTTATTTATTTATTTAACAAAAAAATTCATAGGGTTCTCCCTATTTTTAGTATCAGCCAGATACCAACCAAGCAGCAACAGCCTGACGTTACCAAGGTAGGCGAGGAGCATTGTTACTGGCCCTCCCTAGCCTAAATAAGGCCAGCCTGTTACCGCCCATTTTTGATTCTCCGGGCCTGTTGGCACTGGCTCTTCCCGGCACACCTGTGGCAGTGGGTACCGTGGTAATAATTGGAGGTTAGTGTTAGCTGATTTTGAGAACAGAGTCAGGCTTGTCCCTCTGCTCTTGGACTACTACTCCCATCATGGGACAGAGTCTGTCCCATGATGGAGTAGTTGTAGTACCGCAGCGCTGAGGGATGGCACTTGCACATCCTTTGCTGAGGGACTTTTAGGACTACTACTCCCATCATGGACAGATTCCGTCCATCATGGGAGTTATAGTCCAGGGGCTGAGGTGCAGATCGCAGCAGGTCATTCTGCTGAGACCCGCTGCAATCTGCATTTATTAAGTTAACAAACCGGCGGCACATGCGGCTACACTGTGCTGCGCGCAGGCTCCAGTATGCATCTCTCACATTTCATAATTGCCGCCGGGAGACCGGAACTCTGATTGGTGAATAGCTATTCACTAATCAAAGCTCCCCTCTCCCGGTGGCGATTGTGAAATTATGACAGTGTATAAAGTATTCCCCGCCTGGAGTGCAATGTAGCCGCATGTGCAGCCGGCTTGTTAACTTGAGGGGCACATTGCACCAGGTCATTCTCCAGAGTCCCACTGCGATCGGCATTTATTAACTGTAAAAGCCGGCGGCACATCCGGCTACACTGCGCTGCCCGCCGGCTCCTATATACACGGCTCCTAATTCATAATCCCTGCCCGGAAGATGGGAGCTCTGATTGATGAATAGCTATTCACCAATCAGAGCTCCTGTCTCCCGGCGGCGGCGATTATGAATTATGAGCCGTGTATACAGGAGCCGGCGGGCAGCGCAGTATGGTTGCATGTGCCGCCGGCCTGTTAACTTAATAAATGCGGATCGCAGTGGGTCTCAGTAGAATGACCTGCTGTAATCTGCACCTCAGCCCCTGGACTGTAACTCCTATGATGGACAGAGTATGTCCCATGATGGGAGTAGTTGTAGCACTGCAGTGCTGAGGGATGCACTTGTACATCCCCTGGCTGCGGGACTTTTAGGACTACTACTCCCATCATTGACAGACTCCGCCCATGATGAGAGTTATAGTCCAGGGGCTGAGGTGCAGATCGCAGCAGGTCATTCTGCTGAGACCCACTACGATCCGTATTTATTAAGTTAACAAGCCGGCAGCATATGTGGCTACACTGCGCTATTCACCAATCAGAGCTCCCATCTCCCAGGCGGGGATTATGAAATGTGACAGCTGTATTCAGGAGCCGACGGGCAGCGAGGTGTAGCCACATGTACCACCGGCTTTTGCAGTTAATAAATGCGGATCGCAGCAGGTCTCTGGAGAATGACCCTGTGCGATCTGGAATATAACTCCCATCATGGACCCTGGACTATAACTCCCATCATGTGCAGAGTCTGTCCAGGATAGGAGTAGTAGTCCTAACTGTCCCAAAATAGTCCCACAGCCCAGGGGGATGTGCTAGTGCAGTCTCTCAGCGCTGCAGTACTACAACTACTCCCATCATGGGACAGACTCTGTCCCATGATGGGAGTAGTTGTAGTTTAGTAGTAGTGTCATCCCCTCGCTGTCTCAGTAGAACACTTCCCTACGTGTCCTTTTTGATGGTTTATTTTTGCCTTAATAAAAACTTATTTGTGCAAAACAATACGTCTAAAAAAAAAAAACACACATCACAAATTAGTATCCACTGTAGAATGCAATTCACAATACACAAATAAATAAGGTACTTGCTTTTTGCTCTATCAAAAAAGACACACAAAAAGATGCAATGAAAGTCACTGCACAAATTGTTGCGCAATAAAATATACAAGAAAAAGGTGTAAACTCAATGATAAATCTCCCCCAATGTGTACACATAGATATATAGGTATTCCCTTGGCTGAGGTTATTGTATGATCTCCCAACAAACTTAATAACTGAAAAACAGTCCTAGGCCCGGGTAAAAAGCTACACAACAGAAAAATAAAATAAGAACGTGTCATAATAAGCAGAATAAGCTAAATAAAATGTAGGAATTCTAACAGCACATCTGCAATATATTTAGAAACATTAGAACTATGTAATCTAAAATGTATTTAGAAATGTTTAATGGAATATATGAAGAAAAATGCAAATAGAGATACAATTCCAGAGGCCTCAGAATTTTATATTATAGACTAAAATTCAGTAATTGATATTTCATCAAACCATTAGATACCTGTACTAGGACACTGCAAGAGTTTAGATCAAGTGCCAGAAAGTGAAGTACATGCTTCTTGTCTTAAAAACATCTTTCTTAAAAACCTTATTCTTTACATGAAGGGCATATTGGATCTTACATCTGTCCTTGCTGTCTGAGGTCATCAGGGCCTACTATTCAGCAGCAGCACAGAAGCAGGTCTATACATGGTCCTGGACTATGGGGAGGGAACTTGTTTATGCACAGTGCCCCCTATCCATTTTAATTAAAGGTTACAATATATTATAGAGCATAGCTTCAGACTTATGTGGATAAAATTACAATTATACATTTACAAGTCACATTACATTCTGATGATCAGAATCGAACTAAACATGATTAACTTTTACCTGTCATAATACTGCTAGAGCTATATGTACAACTTTAAGACATTTAAACGTCATTAAAATAATTGACTTTAGATACCAAGGTTCTATTAATTATACAGAGGTAAGAAAAAGAAACACATATCTTACCAAAAACATTTAGAACGGGGTCCAGATTTCCCCACTGAGCACTCTAGCCCCCACGTACTAGTCTCGGCAGTGACAGCCTGCAAAGCCAAAAAAAAAAAAATATATACATATATATATATATATATATGTTAGATAATATGATGAAGGAGCACCGTGACAAGGCTTCAAGCCTGTAAGGTATCAATGCGGGTGCTCAGCGTCGACCACAGGTATATGAACAACAGAAAATCCAATTGGAAGCAAACAGCGGCACTCCAGCAGTTTCAAGAAGAAGAAATTCCTTTATTCACCCATATGGTGCTACGTTTCACCCACTCAATGGAGTCTTCATCAAGCACACAGTGAAGGTGAACATGTGTCATATATATATGGTTCACAATTGTACAGATCTGCCCACAGGGGCGTGATAACAATGACATCACTGGTCAAAACAATATAAGTATATGTGCTAAATACAGCAATCTATACAATAAAGGTCTAAATCATGTACATAATAATAAAGTGCAATACAGTGCAATTACAATACAATGTCTGACATGTCCTCAATTCACTACACATGTCTTCTGAATCAAAATAAACATTAATAAGTGGGTGTTACCTCCATCTCCGGACAGCCTACTTACACTGCACGGCGTGTCTCCACCACTGTTTGTAAACAGAGGCAGTGCGCAGGTCCAGAACACATCGCATCACGTGATCAATCACATGATGCGATCGCGTCATCGGAAGAAGATGTGTATTGTGGCTGCGCGCCGCTCACTCTCTCACTGGCCAACAAATGCGAGGGTGTTAATGTTGTACAAACGCCATATTAGATATGGGAAATAGTGTGGGCATAAAGCGAGGTAAGTATATTTAGAGAAGGTAAATCAGGCAGCAAACTTATAAATTCAGGGGATAAATTCAGGGGATAAATGGTCAATATATGGAGCATACTGCCTAAAAGTGATAGGCTAGCATGTCCCTCACACATTCTCCGCAAATCGCAGTGAAATAAATGTGGTGGGACAACGGACCACTTGGGGTCAGTGTCTAATGGGTGTATATTACACCTCCATAGCCCACCTGTCACTCCTGTGTTCCTCTCTATGCCAATCACTGTAAAATCAAAGGTCCAGCTCCAAATTAACCTTGAATACCCCTAAGTTTCAGCTACCGTATTAATCATTTTGACCACAGAATTGTTGCATATATAACATTTTATTGTGAATACACATCAAGGGCGTGGTTTGGAGGAAAGGGGGAAGTGAGACCACAAGGTCCAAATACCAGTGAAATTACAATAAAAACCTTAGGTTTATCTAACAAAAGTGAGTTCCTTCCCATTAATAATTCACATGCCATTGATACCTATATCTCTTTAGTAGAACAGGATATTTCTAAATAGCAATTTAAACATAAGGGAATTGCCCATTGGGGACATAACAATATGTCTGCACATGAACGTAGAATATTAGATGAGTTGGTCCATAACGACGATCTCGTGATAAAACCTGCCGATAAGGAAGGCGCGATCGTCGTTATGGACCGACAAATGTGTTTAGAAGAAATTTACCGCCAATTAAATAATGAAGAAGTCTATTGTTGTGTACCCCTAGACCCTACAGCCTCCATCAGGACAAGACTTAAAAGACTATTTGATAATGCTTTTGCCTGTGACATTATTGATGCCGACACACAAAATTTTTGGTACCACTACATCCTCGTATACCTGTTATATATATTTTACCAAAGATCCATAAAGACTTAAAGTGCCCCCCGGGCCGCCCGATAGTGTCGGGCTGTGAATCGATCCTTAGTCCAGCATCAATCTTTGTAGATAGACTGTTACGTAATCATGCCACCAGTGCTTTATCGTACATTCAGGACACCTCTGATTTTTTTATTAAAATCTCTGACCTCCGGATACCAGATGGAGTATATCTGGTGTCTTTTGACGTCATTAGTCTATACACGTGTATCAACCATGAAAGAGGTGTCCTGGGTGTGACCAAGGCACTCAGAAATACTGAATATACTGAGGAATGTAAGGAATTTATTGTGGGTTTGATTGAAATCATACTTACATGCAATTATTTCTTGTTTGAGGACAAGTTTTATGTCCAAAAGAAGGGGACCGCTATTGGGTTAAATATGGCCCCAACTTATGCAAACATTGTTATGGCGGACCTGGAAGAATCCAAAATCTATATATCCCACCACTTCAGCAGTGTGCTGAAGTGGTGGAGATATATAGATGACATTTTTTTGATTTGGTGTGGTAACAGGGAGGAATTACAGTCATTTTTTGATTTTTTGAATGGTATTGACTCAGACATTAAGTTTACAATGACATGCTCTGACACTGGTGTCCAGTTTTTGGACACTTGGGTTTATAAGGAAGGTGACAAACTTAAAACTGATTTGTTTGTAAAACCAACGGATAGAAATAATTTATTACAATATGAGAGCCAACATCCGAAGAATATGATTAAATCCCTCCCACGTAGTCAGCTCATGAGAGTCAAAAGAATTGTTGAAGATCCTAAAAAACTAGATAAGAGGTTGATTGAGATGGGCAATAAATTTAAGAAGCGAGGATACTCTAATAAACTCATAAAAATCGAAATAATAAGGTTAAGGAAATACCTAGAGAACAACTTATGCAACCAAAATTAAAGGAGGAAAGTGAAGTGAGACGAATGCCTTTTATCTCTATATATAGTGGATTAAGTAATGAAATTGCATCTTCAGTCCGTAAACATTGGAAAATTCTCACATATAGCTTTCCACAAATACCTGAATTTAATGTACCACCTCTTTTCTCATATAAAAGACCTAAACATTTACGTGACATATTAGTCAGGGCAGACGTGGGTAAAGAACAGATTGATCTTGCCTCCAGATTAAAACCCGGCTGTTTCCCATGTGGGAATTGTAAAAATTGCCCTCTTATGTTAAAGGTTGACTGTTTCGTTCATCCAATGACTAAAAGATCATATACTATTAAGCGACATCTGATGTGTAGAAGTAATTACGTTATTTATATTTTAATGTGTCCCTGTAAATATCTTTATGTTGGCGAGACAATCACTGAATGTAGATTCCGACTGAATAATCATAAATCATCTAATCACCCGTAAAACTGATTTACCAATACCACGTCATTTTATAGAGCATAATCATAATATTGAGGATCTTAGATTTGCGATCATTGACTCTGCCCCGCGGTCCAGGAGAGGTGGAGATAGGGAGAGACTTTTAAAACAGAGAGAAGCCATGTGGATTCAAAAACTTGGCACTTTAAAACCCCATGGCTTGAACATTGATTTTTCCCTTAAAGTTTTTCTATAGATTTTGGGCCACTTATGACTATACATTATGTATGTTATATCTTATATAAAGTATTTTTTTGGTCATGAGTAACTATGTTTTATCCTTTTTTATATATAGGGTAGCACTAAATGCACTTTTTCACTTGTAATAATTTTAAGGGAGACAGTCCTCATAATGTAAAAAAATTCTGATATTTTTTATTTTTCTTTATTCTAGGGTGTTGCCTATGTACTGGACATCCTCCGGCGTAGATCTCCACCATCTAGAATGTCGCAGGATGGAATGTTTCAGGACGGAGCACATTATTTGCATTGTTATTTTCTTTCATGGGTGTCTTTAACATCATAATGGGGAGTTGATGTGTATTCACAATAAAATGTTATATATGCAACAATTCTGTGGTCAAAATGATTAATACGGTAGCTGAAACTTAAGGGTATTCAAAGTTAATTTGGAGCTGGACCTTTTATTTTACAGTGAATGGCATAGAGAGGAACACAGGAGTGACAGGTGGGCTATGGAGGTGTAATATACACCCATTAGACACTGACCCCGAGTGGTCCGTTGTCCCATCACATTTATTTCACCGCGATCTGCGGAGAATGTGTGAGGGACATGCTAGCCTATCACTTTTAGGCAGTATGCTCCATATATTGACCATTTATCCCCTGAATTTATAAGTTTGCTGCCTGATTCACCTTCTCTAAATATACTTACCTCGCTTTATGCCCACACTATTTCCCATATCTAATATGGCGTTTGTACAATATTGACACCCTCGCATTTGTTGGCCAGTGAGAGAGTGAGCGGCGCGCAGCCGCAATATACATCTTCTCCCGATGACGCGATCGCATCATGTGATTGATCATGTGATGCGATGTGTTCCGGACCTGCGCACTGCCTCTGTTTACAAACAGTGGTGGAGACATGCGGGGAAAGTAGGCTGCCCGGAGACAGAGGTAACACCCACTTATTAATGTTTATTTTGATTCAGAAGACATGGGTAGTGTATTGAGGACATGTCAGACATTGTATTGTAATTGCACTGTATTGCACTTTATTATTATGTATGTGATTTAGACATTTATTGTATAGATCGCTGTATTTAGCACATATACTTATATTGTTTTGACCAGTGATGTCGTTGTTATCACGCCCCTGTGGGCAGATTTGTACAATTGTGAACCATATATATATGACACATGTTCACCTTCACTGCATGCTTGATAAAGACTCCATTGAGTGGGTCGAAACGTAGCACCATATGGGTGAATAAAGGAATTTCTTCTTCTTCTTGAAACTGCTGGAGTGCCGCTGTTTGCTTCCTATTGGATTTTATATATATATATATATATATATATATATATATATATATATATATAGATAGATATAATTTTACTATAGGTATGCCAGTTCTGTGATCCCTTATATATATAATGGGAACTGTGTTGTAATTAGTCAGGGAGTAAAAGGGCATTGGGACATATACTCTGTGACATTAACTGCAGGATTTGAAGGAATCACCCACACATTTCTCTTTTTTTCTTTATTTTCTACTTCCAAAGAACACTAAAAACGACTTTATCATTACAATGTAAAAGTAGCATGCAAAATTTTAGGCAAGCTGTTTTTATTATTTTTTTAATTATTTTTTTAACACAAAGTGGGGGTTTGCACAAAATCTTGTCTAAAAATGAAGCTTGTGCTTAGCAAGCCATTCTTGATCATAAACTTTTGGCAACCATTTATTGACATTATAGAAGATATGGTTGGCATCTTCGCTAGTAAAAGAACTTCTAAACAGGCAAAACTACACCACAGCATCCTAGGAAAGAAATCATTCTAAATAGTAACATAGGTTGAAAAAGAACAAGTTCAACCAGAAATCCTACCGTGTTGATCCAGATAAGCCAAATAAAGGGGTATTCCGGTGAAAAACTATTTTTTTCATCTTAACTGGCTCCAGAAAGTTATACAGATTTGTAAATTACTTGTATTAAAACATCTTAATCCTACCAGTCTGACAACAGTGCTCTCTGCTGATATTTCTGTCTGTTTAAAGAACTGTCCAGAGTAGGAGAAAATCCCCATAGCAAACCTCTCCACTAGACACAGGGCCTACTAAGGACGCAGGGCCTACTTGTATGCCCTGATCCCGTTAACGGGGTTTAAACAGTTCTCACCAGCAGAGAACGGGTTAAACCCTGTGGGTCCCGATTGCTACCGGCAGCCAGGACCCACGGCTAATGCCGGGCACTGCCGATCAGGCAGAAGCCCGGCATTAACCCCTTATACACCACGATCAGAGTTGATCGCGGCATCAAAAACTAAACTAAAGCTGTCTCGGCAGCTCAGCGGAGTTGATCGGGACTATCTCGACAAAATCGCGATGTCCCGATCAGTTTACTGGACAAAGAGAGGGTCCTCACCTGCCTCTCCATCATCCGATCGGAGATCTACTGCTCCATGCCTGCTCCGCAGGCAGGAACAGCAGTACGCTGAGAACACTGATCAATGCATTGATCAGTATATGCAATCAGAAGATTGCATGTTTTAGCCCCCTATGGTGGCTAAAAATAAAAAAATAAAGTTAATAAATGTTCATTAACCCCTTCCCTATTAAACGTTTAAATTACCCCCCTTTTCCCATTTTTTTTTAAATAAAATAATGTAAGAAAGAATAAACATAATCATATGTGGTATTGCTGCATGTGGTAATGTCCGAACTATTAAAATGTAAGGTTAGCTAAACAGCACAGTCAATGGCGCACACGTAAAAAAAATTCCAACGTCCATAATTGTGCATTTTTGGTCACTTCATATACTATTAAAGTATTAATAATGATCTAAAAGTCCCATAAAAAATGGTACCGATAAAAACTAGAGATGATGGCACAAAAAATTTGCCCTCCTATAGCCCCATATACATAGTTACATAGTTACATAGTTACATAGTTAGTACGGTCGAAAAAAGACATATGTCCATCAAGTTCAACCAGGGAATTAAGGGGTAGGGGTGTGGCGCGATATTGGGGAAGGGATGGGATTTTATATTTCTTCATAAGCATTAATGTTATTTTGTTCCATGAATGTATCTAATCCTGTTTTAAAGCTGTTAATTGTTCCTGCTGTGACCAGTTCCTGAGGTAGACCGTTCCATAAATTCACAGTCCTCACGGTAAAGAAGGCTTGTCTCCCCTTGAGACTAAACTTTTTCTTCTCCAGACGGAGGGAGTGCCCCCTTGTCCTTTGGGATGGTTTAACCTGGAACAGTTTTTCTCCATATTTTTTGTATGGGCCATTAATATACTTATATACGTTTATCATATCCCCCCTTAAACGTCTCTTCTTAAGACTAAACAATTGTAACTCCTTTAATCGCTCCTCATAGCTAAGATGTTCCATGCCCCATATTAGTTTAGTCGCGCGTCTCTGCACCCTTTCCAGCTCCACAGTGTCCCTTTTATGGACAGGCGCCCAAAACTGAACAGCATATTCCAGGTGAGGCCGTACCAATGCTTTATAAAGGGGGAGTATTATGTCCCTGTCCCTTGAGTCCATGCCTCTTTTGATACATGACAATATCCTGCCGGCTTTGGAAGCAGCAGCCTGACATTGCATGCTATTCTGTAGTCTGTGATCTACAAGTACACCCAGATCCTTCTCTACCAGTGACTCTGACAGTTTAATCCCCCCTAAGACATACGATGCATGCAGGTTATTAGTACCCAGATGAATAACTTTACATTTATCCACATTGAACCTCATTTGCCAAGTGGATGCCCAGACACTTAGTCTATCCAAGTCATCTTGCAACTTATGCACATTCTCTATAGACTGTACCGTGCTACAAAGCTTGGTGTCATCTGCAAAGATAGAAACAGAGCTGTTAATACCATCCTCTATATCATTGATAAATAAATTAAACAGCAGCGGGCCCAGTACTGAACCTTGGGGTACACCACTAATACGTAAACATAAAAAAGTTATAGGGGTCAGAAGAAGCAAATTTTAACCCCTTAACGCAAAATGACGGGTATACCCGTCGGCTGCTGAAGTGCGTTCGCGCAGAACGATGGGTATACCCCTCGTTCACACATTTGCAGCTGCTGCTGCATCCCGGGGGGCAGAACTTTTCACCTCCGGTTGTTTCCGGCAGGTGAGAAGTTCGGCTTCACCTCTTCGCGCAGAACAACGCATTTATACGGCGGATAAAGCGATAACTTAGCGCATTCCACCGTATAAAGGCGGCGTTCATTAAGTGCGTGCTCCCACGGCGCTGATCGGGTAAATTAGCTAAAGTCCCGGGGTGTCCGCGGGAGACCACTCCCCCCCGACACCCCGGGATCCCGTTTGATTAACCCGATCAGCCATCGGGTGTGCAGGGGCGGCGGGGGGGTGTGTGGCGGGTGCGCGGCGATCCGGAGGTCCGACAGCGGCGATGGCGGGTGCGTGGCGATGGCGGGGGTAAGTGCCCCTGCTATCGCCACGCACCCGCCGTCGCCGCTGCCGGACCTCCGCCCACGTGTGGAAGTCCGGGAGAGCGGGGTGAGAGAGAAGGGAAAGTCGTAGCTTACCTGGTGGCGGCTCCGGATGAGTGGGGATCCGGCAGGCTGCGGAGGGATCTGACTGGCCGGTGAGTGGTCAACGGTGGACCTCAAGACAATGCAAAACTGCAACTCCCAGCATGTCCAGACAGTCTGGGCATGCTGGGAGTTGTAGTTTTGCAACATCTGGAGGACCACTGTATGGAGACCACTGTGTAGTGGTCGCCAAACTGTGATCTTCCAGCTGTTGCAAAACTACAACTCCCAGCATGCTCAGACAGCCAATTGCTGTCTGGGAATGCTAGGATTTGTAGTCTTGCAACATCTGGAGGATCACAGTTTGGAGACCACTACACAGTGGTCCCCAAACAGTGGTCCTGCAGATGTTGCAAAACTACAACTCACAGCATGCGTGTCTGCAAATGGCTGTCTGGGCATGCTGGGAGTTGTAGTTGTGTGCCTCCAGCTGTTGCAAAACTACAACTCCCAGCATACCCAGACAGCCAATAGCTGTCTGGGCATGCTGGGATTTGTAGTTTTGCATCATCTGGAGGGCCACAGTTTGGAAATCACTGTGTACTGGTCTCTAAACTGTAGCCCTCCAGATGTTGCAAAACTGCAAATCCCAGCATGCCCAAACAGCTGTCTCAGCATGCTGGGAGTTGTAGTTGCGTACCTCCAGCTGTTGCATAACTACATGCCCTTCGGCGATCAGTACATGCTGGGAGTTGTAGTTTTGCAACAGCTGGAGGCATCCTGGTTGGAAAATACTGAATTGGGTAACAGAAGCTAACTAAAGGTTTTCCAACCAGTGTGCCTCCAGCTGTTGCAAAAGTGCAAGTCCCCGCATGCACGGTCTGTCAGTACATGCTGGGAGTTGTAGTTTTGCAACAGCTGGAGGTTTGCCCCCCCCCATGTGAACGTACAGGGTACATTCACACGGGCCAGTTTACAGTTTACAAATTTTCTGCAGCAGCGCAAACTCCTAGCAGGAAACTCACCGTAACACGCCAGTGCGAATGTACCCTGAAAACACTACACTACACTAACACATAATAAAAGGTAAAACACTACATAAACACCCCTTACACTGCCCCCCCCCAATAAAAGAAAAAAAACGTATCGTACGGTAGTGTTTCCAAAACGGAGCCTCCAGCTGTTGCAAAACAACAACTCCCAGCATTTCCAGACAGCCACTGACTGTCCATGCAAGCTGGGAGTTTAGCAACAGCTGGAGGCACCCTGTTTGGGAATCACTGTCGTAGAATACCCCTATGTCCACCTCTATGCAATCCCTAATTTAGTCATCAAATGCGCATGGAGCTCTCTCACTTCGGAGCCATGTCGTATTTCAAGGTTTAGGGCCACATATGGGGTATTTCCGTACTCAGGAAAAATTGTGTTACAAATTTTGGGGGGCTTTTTCTCCTTTTACCCCTTATGAAAAGGAAAAGTTGGGGTCTACATCAGCCGGTTAGTGTAAACATTGTTTTTTTACACTAACATGCTGGTGTTGCCCCATACTTTTTATTTTTACGAGAGGTAAAAGGAAAAAAAGACCCCCAACATTTGTAACACAATTTCTCCTGAGTATGGAAATACCCCATATGTGGGTGTAAAATGCTTTGCGGACGCACAACAAGGCTCAGGAGTGAAAGTGCACCATGTACATTTGAGGTCTAAATTGGTGATTTGCACAGAGGTGGCTGATTTTACAGCGATTCTGACATAAACACAAAAAAATAGATACCCATGTGACCCCATTTTGGAAACTACACCCCTCACAGAACGTAAAAAGGGGTAAAGTGAGCCTCAGCACCCCACAGGTGTTTGACGAATTTTTGTTAAAGTTGGATGGGAACATTAAGAAAAACATTTTTTTTTCACTAAAATTCTGGTGTTACCATACATTTTTCATTTTCACAAGGGAAAATAGGAAAAAAGCCCCCCAAAATTTGTAACCCCATTTCTTCTGAGAAAGAAAATACCCCATATGTGGATGTAAGTGCTCTGCGGGCGAACTACAATGCTCAGAAGAGAAGGAGCGCCGTTGGGATTTTGGAGAGAAATTTTGTCCGGAATTGAAGGCCACATGTATTTACAAAGCCCCCATAGTGCCAGAACAATGGACCCCACCCCCACATGTGACCCCATTTTGGAAACTACACCCCTCATGTAATGTAATAAGGGGTGCAGTGAGCATTTATGCCCCACAGGTGTCTGACAGATTTTTGGAACAGTGGTCCGTGAAAATGAAAAATTTAATTTTTCATTTGCACAGCCCACTGTTCCAAGGATCTGTCAAACACCAGTGGAGTTTAAATGCTCACTGCACCCCTTATAAAATTCTGTGGGGGATGTAGTTTATAAAAATGGGGTCACATGTGGGGGGTTGACTGTTCTGGCTCCACGGGGGGCTTTGTAAACGCACATGGCCCCTGACTTCTATTTCAACCAAATTCTCTCTCCATAAGCTCAATGGCGCTCCTTCCCTTTTGAGCATTGTAGTGCGCCAGCAGAGCACTTGACGTCCACACCTGGGGTATTTCCATACTCAGCAGAAATGGGGTTACAAATTTTGGGGGGCATTTTCTCCTATTACCCCTTGTAGAAATGTAAAATTTGGGGAAAAACCAGCATTCTAGTGAGAAAAAAATAAAAAATTCATTTACACATCCAACTTTAACTAAAAGTCATCAAACACCTGTGGGGTGTTAAGGCTCACTGGACCCCTTGTTACGTTCCTTGATGGGTATAGTTTCCAAAATAGTATGCCATGTGGGGGTTCACTTGCTGTTCTGGCACATAGGGGCTTCTTAAATGTGACATGCCCCCAAAAACCATTTCAGAAAAACTCACTCTCCAAAATCCTATTGTCGCTCCTTCCCTTCTGAGCCCTCTAGTACACCCGCCGAAAACTTCACATATACATATGAGGTATTTCCTTACTCGAGAGAAATTAGGTTGTAAAAATTCAAAAACTGGGTCTACAAGAACATGCGAGTGTAAAAAATTTAGATTTTGAATTTTCTCCTTCACTTTGCTGCTATTCCTGTGTAACACCTAAAGGGTTGACACACTTACTGAATATCATTTTGAATACTTTGAGGGGTGCAGTTTTTATAATGGGGTCATTTGTGGGGTATTTCTAATATGAAAGCCCCTCAAATCCACTTCAAAACTAAACTGGTCCATGAAAAATTCAGATTTTGAAAATGTTGTGAAAAATTGGAAAATTGCTGCTGAACTTTGAAGTCCTCTGATGTCTTCCAAAAGTAAAAACATGTGAACTTTATGATGCAATCATAAAGTAGACATATTGTATATGTGAATCAATAGATAATTTATTTGGGATATCCATTTTCCTTATAAGCAGAGAGTTTCAAAGTTAAAATAAAGCAACATTTTCAAATGTTTCATCAAATTATGGAATTGACAAAATTTTACCACTAACATAAAGTAGTATGTGTCACGAAAAAACAATCTGAATCAGAATGAAAGGTAAAAGCATCCCAGAGTTATTAATGCTTAAAGTGACAGGGGTCAGATTTGCAAAAAAGGCCTGCGTCCTTAAGGTGAAAATGAGCTGCGTCCTTAAGGGGTTAAACATACAAATTTTGGTGCATGTAGTTTATCATTTTTTTAAAGTATTAAAATAAAATAAAACCCATATAAATTGGGTATCCTTGTAACCATATGGATCTACAGAATAAAGATAATGTATCATTTTTACCCAAAATTAGAAAGGGAAGCCCCCAAAAGCTACAAAATGGTGTGTTTTTTTTATTTCACCCCACAAATAATTCCAGATAATATTATAAAATAAGTGATGTCATTACAAAGTACAATTGATGATGCAAAAAACAAGACCTTATATGGGTCTGTAGGTGCAAAATTGAAAGCTGTCACACCCCCTCCCATAGGCTTGCATTGAGGGGGCGGAGCGTGACATCACACGGGGCGGATCCTTGACGTTACAGTAATCAGTCCCGGAGCGAACACGCTTCGGGGACTGATTTTAAATGGGATGCGGCGTTCAAGATCACGGGGGTCCCCAGTGGCAGGACCCCCGCGATCAGGCATCTTATCCTTTGGATAGGGAATAAGATGTCTAAGCGCCGGAGTACCCCTTTCAGGCAATTCAACTTCAACATTCCAAAGATTATCCAAAAACTAATTTTAAGTGAGAAAGAGGGCTGAACTGTGAAATGAGGGCTGCCTCGCCCGGTCAGTCAGCTCATGCTGACCGCATCTCTCTTCAGCTTGTTTTAATGATTTTCCAATAAAGAAGACATTTTAACTTCACTAGTGGGTGAGTGCAATCAACTTTTTTTCTACTTGCATATTGTCATTTTAAGTGAAGACCCATCACGACCTTATGATATTTTTATTTTTATTTTATACCAAACTAGTCTGTTGTTCACAATATCTCATGCATGAGCTGATGGGTTCCTGTGGCCCAAATATTATTCCTGCAAGTTTTTTTCACTACTTTTAGAGCTTCCCAAAGTATATTAATGAATATGTTGAATTGAAAACATTGAACAGCAGCTATATTCATGTGTTACTTTTTTTTTTTTTTACCTCATCTTCGGCAGATATCTACATATAATAGCACTAACTTGTTGGGTAGACTATGGTAATTTTTTTTTTTTATGTGGACCACATGGGGTACCGCAGAGACTATCCTATACCAATCCTCACACTCAATTCTTTCAGTTTTACTTTCAGTGTCCCCTTCATTGACCCCCACTTATTAATGGATTTCCAGAAACAAATGTCATTATAATAAAATAAGTAAATAAAAACATCATGCACTGTCAGAAGAAGTGGTACCAGTAAGGCTGGTTGTGATTGCTAATAGAATTGCATTTGTATTTGTACACTATTAAAGGGAATCTGTCCTTTAAAAAATTACCTATTTTTAAATCAGGTTTTAATGTTTAACATATTTAAGAATTTAGGATGATTTTTTTTTTCTAACTTTCCATTTTAGTATCCATATTTAAAAATAATCTTGAAATCTTGCAGTTTTTATTCTGGCCACTAGCCCTAAAACTAAACTTCCTGTTCTGTCCCTGACCTATTGTGGTTCTGTCTCGTCCTCCTATCAAATACTTTGTGTGACCACATCTGTCCAACTGGCTATTTAGGACTTCACTGGCTAGTGCACCTTGCTAATGAAAGGAGTAATTTCTGTAGCTAGCATTTTATATTATATTCTGCTATCTGGTATTCTGACTTTGGCTGTGCTTCCTGGATTAACCCCTTGCTTTCTGATTCGACATCTCTCTGGCTCTCTCGGTTCTGATTTCAGCTTGTTGAATCTGATTTATCAGTTGGTTTGTTTGTCTTGTATTGTTAGTGTGCATTTACTTTTTACATTCCTGACAATTCCCTGAACTGTGACTAAGTATTTTGTAGTTAGTTATTTTGACTTGCTGTCCCAGCACGTAGATAGGAAGGGGCAGTCTTTGTGGTTGTGGATCTGTCAGTTAGGGTGGATACGCAATAGGAAGGGGCAGGGGCTGTGGCAGAGTACAAGACTTCACCTTTTCCCTGCCCATACATGACAGGTAAACAACAAAAAGGACCAATGGGTGGAGGGTTAATTTTCTCAATGCTATTTACAATTGATCACAAAGTGATCACTAGAACCCTAAATTTACCACCCACTAAATTAATTGTAAACCTAAAATATAACTTTTGTTGCCAGCTCATTTAAAATTATCAGTGTATATGTCTCCAGTTGATTGCTGCAATATCATATCTGACTGAATGTAACCACATGCTAGTGTTTAATATGATTCCATTGCTTCAGCTGCAGTCCGACTGGCAACTCAGACTAGGAGCACACTGTAGTTAAAAAATGGTCACACCTAACCCTCCCCGACGTTTCCCCACAAGCAGTGGCTTTATCAAGGACTAAAGGGTCAATGGCATGTGGTCGAGCTCTGTTTGGGGTTTTATACCCTCCTATTTAGTGATGTCACCCACAGGAAATGATTACACAGTTCATTTACCCATCTGATTGGTTTACTGATTTTGATTGACAGAAGTTCATCCAATTAGAAGTCCTCTATTGGATTCACAAGTAGCTAAGTTACGCCTCTAAACACCCCATCCAATTGCTACACACTGCACATTCATGGTCTATCTGATTGGACAGGAATGCATCCACGTATGTGCATTGATGGAGCTGCGCTAAAACTTATATTCTACAGCGCTCAATTGTTTATATGCGCAAGCGCCACTTGTATTAACGTACTATGACGTACTGTATCCTGAATGGATGTCCCTGATGTGATGTAGCTGCGCCGATGATCCTGCGCCGGCACTTACACTCCTGGATGACTCTAGAGTGCCTGTGCGCACGCGTTGGTTTGTTTACATAGCCGCTGATTGGTTGCGGTCTATGTGACATGTTCCGCTTTAATTGGATGGAGTGCGCGTGACATAGATGCGCAGACTGAGCTGCGCAAGGTAATAGAATATTTTCAACGTGCGCAGACCGGGCTGCGCGAGCTGTTAGTCTATAAGAGGTAATGGAATATTTATCAAGGTGCGCAGACTAGGCTACGCGAGCTCTTAGTCTCTAGACTACTAGTTGTCAAATAGCCAGACTGCACAGGCATACTTAGGATCACCAGGTTACTTAGTGCAATAGGAGATCAGAGGTAAGTATAGTTGAATAACTCTGCTCAGGTACGTCTTTGAATAACTAACTGGGTGCATTAACATAGTTTCAAAAAATTGTGTAATGGCAGGCTTTCTTTCCAATATACCCAATTTGGAAACCGCTAGAGCAGAGGCGTTACAAGTGTTTTCCCTACAGACTCTCCCAATTAGTCAGACTGATATAGGCGCGGCATTCCGTGACCTACAAAAAACATATAAACAGTATTATAGATCCTGGTGGGAAATAACCAGTTTGGATACATATCTTCAACAAAAGATTGTATATAGAGGACTTTGTATCAATATCACCCCAAACTCACACCAGGACGATCCGGAATTTCTTGCCGGCTGGCAAAATCTACTTACTGAGAATTCGCTACGTATGCACCAATACCTGTTGGACTACGAAAAGAAAGCATTTAATAAAATCAGTGAACAATTACAAACTCAAATAAACAAAATACAAGTATTTCGTAATAACTCTGAGTTCACGCAAGCTGAACAAAAACTTAAAAAACATCTAGATAGTTTCCAGACAGATATTAAGGAGCGAAAACACAGAAAGTATATTCGCGACAAACGCGATTTTGATACAGGACGTATATACTTAAAACCTAGACAACAAGATCAGTCTTATAACAAATATACAGACATTTCAGATTCGGACGTGTCAGGTGCTGAAGATAGGGGAGGATCATATTTCAAAAAAACGTACAATTGACAGAGATCTAATGAGAGAGCCAACGTAGACCACAAAATACCAAGAGGGGACAAAATACTACACCATCTCAGACAGCAACAAATACTAATTCTCAACAACAGCCATGTATGCCCAATACATCTCATGCGGATACTTCATCATTTGGGCACTCATCCTCAGCCAGAGTAGAACTAACCCCAATACTTTCATACCCAACAACATCTGTAGCCACACCAATAACAATGCAGGGTGCTACAGCAATGGGGACACAGCAGCCACCTACCCCAGCTATGCATTTTTTAGAAGCAGGGATACAACTGAGAGATCAGGACAAATGGGCATACAATTTTCAGCCCAAGGGGTATTGAGATCAGAAACAGATGCGCTACAGATTTGCAATCTCTCCTCTTTTGAACTTATACCTCAACATGTGAGGGCCTTACAGGTGGGATTGTCCTTTACACCCACTCCGAGATGTGATATCTTTGAGTGGGTGAAGGATATTAACCTTTTCGCCAGAAAGCTGGCATTACATAAATACCACAAAAACTTGGAAAGTGATCCAAGTTATAATCAGAGGAGAGATGCAATAGTAGTGAACACTCTACAGAATCTATTGGAAGAAAATGAGACTGGGAGGATTGAACTAGAGCCCCCTTATTCAAGCCTTAAACCCAAATCAAGGTTTACACCTCCATTATCCCAATATCTGGTAATCAACACATTTGTGAGGATGGTGTCGGATGAACTATCCAAATTGAAAGCGTACAATCATAAGATTAGTTCCAATTTAAGCTTAGAAGAACAACGAGCTCTAAAGCAAGTTGAGGAAAATGACCGACTAATATGTAAACCATCTGATAAAGGTGGCAACATAGTTTTGATGGATGCTGATTATTATAAGGAGATGGTCATACGCCTCCTTAACGATACAAATAATTACAAAAATTTGGATGCAAACCCCTTGCCAAAGTTCATGAAAGAGTTAAAAGAATTATTATTTAAAGCTGAAAGTGAACAATTAATCACTCAGGATGAATATAATTTTTATTCAATCAAACCCCAGACCATCGCTACATTTTATGTGCTGCCAAAGCTGCATAAACAGAGCCGCCCTATACCAGGAAGACCGATAGTGTCGGGTTGTGACAACCTGACACAAAATGTCAGTATGTACGTGGATGAGTTTCTAGCCCCGCATGTTTGTACACTTCCATCATATATAAAGGACACGAAAGATGCAGTGTTGAAACTGCAGGAGATCTCATTTCCTCCTGGAATGTTTATTGCCAATTTGGATGTTGAATCCTTATACACTAATATACATCACGATTTAGGTTTGACAGCAGTAGAACACTTTTTAAAAACAAAGGGAACACAATTCACGGCACATAACCAATTTGTTTTGTCCCTACTTCAATTTATTTTAACACACAATTTTTTCCTTTTTGATCACAAATTTTATTTTCAAATAAAAGACACAGCAATGGGCACTCCATGTGCACCGAATTATTTTAATTTATTTTTAGGGTGGTGGGAAGACACTATTGTTTTCTCTGACACAAACACTCAGTTCACTTCGCACATTTTATTTTGGGGACAATTTATCGATGATATTTAGATTTTTTGGGATGGCACTGAACAACAATTCAATTCTTTTGTCCAGACACTCAACACTAATCACATAGGTATGCACTTCACTTCGGAAATTCACAATACTCACTTGCACTTTTTAGATCTCACTATTTCTTTAGACAACTCAGGATCAGTACACACCAAAATATATCGCAAACCCACATCAACAAATAATTTTCTAAACTGGCAGAGTTATCCTCCTCAACCCCTGAAAAAGGGAATACCCATTGGCCAATATTTAAGGGTCAAAAGAAATTGCTCAGATCCCATTGCTTTCCAGGAGGAATGTGATCTCCTATACCGCAGATTCATATCACGGGGATATCCAAAAAAAGTTCTACATAAGGCATATGCTAGAGCAAAAGCTACCCCACGAGAGACATTACTACAGGATAAACCAAAACAGACAGAGGATAAGATAATGAGGTGCATTGGCACATTTGATCAGAATAACTCAAAATACTAGGTATCCTGAGGAGGTTTTGGACAATCCTTACGTCTGACACCGATATAAAACAAGTGATCACACCTAGACTGTCGGTGACTTACCGGAGAGGGCGTAATATACAGGAACAGTTGGTGAAAAGTTTGTATCAGGAGCGGTCTGGTCAAACATGGCTTCAGTCATCCATGAAAGTATGTAGGAAAAACAGTACAAGAACTACGCAGACGTGAGCAAGATTAATACTAGAGCGAATACCCCAATTTCTAGACACATGAGGGATGTTCATCCCCAAAATCTGTTAGATCTCAAATTCTGGGGGGTATCACATTGTAAATTAGGACCAAGACGAGGTAATTTAAACACCAAATTACTACGTGAAGAAGCACGTTGGGTATACCGCCTGAAAACGAAAAGTCCTAGCGGTTTAATTGAAGGATTTACTTTCAGTGCATTTTTATAGTGCAAATTATTTACAGTATTGATGCCTGCATTCTAATTATTTTTTATGGTTCTAAATTGCCAAATGTGAGCTTTTAGTGGTGTCTAATATAAGCTAATATAGATAGTTTCTAATCCCTACAGATCACATAGGATTCAGTTTATTCCCATCATGTGCTAGGTGAGCTCTGATGCACCATAAAGTGTGTCAGAGATGAGTTGGATTCAATACGGATTATTATTAATAATAAGAACGTATATGACATGTTTTTTGAAACTATGTTAATGCACCCAGTTAGTTATTCAAAGACGTACCTGAGGAGAGTTATTCAACTATACTTACCTCTGATCTCCTATTGCAAGTAACCTGGTGATCCTAAGTATGCCTGTGCAGACTGGCTATTTGACAACTAGTAGTCTAGAGACTAAGAGCTCGTGCAGCCTAGTATGAGCACCTTGATAAATATTCCATTACCTCTTATAGACTAACAGCTCGCGCAGCCTGGTCTGCGAACGTTGAAAATATTCTATTACCTCGTGCAGCTCAGTCTGTGCATCTACGTCACATAACTTAGCTACTTGTGGATCCAATAGAGGACTTCTAATTGGGTGAACTAAAAAGTTACATTTTAGGCTTTACAATTAATTTAGTGGGTGGTAAATTTAGGGTTCTAGTGATCACTTTGTGATCAATTGTAAATAGCATACATGACAGGTGACACCAGTTTATAGATAACAAATGTACAGTGACCCCCCCCCCCCTGACCTACGATGGCCCCAACATACGATCATTTCAACATGCGATGGCCTCTCAGAGGCCATCGCATGTTGAAGGCAGCATCAACATACAATGCTTTTGTATGTCGGGGCCATCGCATTAACGGCTATGCGGCAGCGCAGACTGCTTCAGCTGCCACCGGATAGCCCTTTACGGTGCCCCGTAAGCTCTGGTGATGGTCACTCACCTGTCCGCGGCGCTCCAGGACGTCATCTTCGGGATCCCCTGCATCGCCGGCGCTCCCCATCATCATCATCACCTCGCCGTGCACGCCGTGCCGTCATCCAATAGGAGCGGCATGCGTAGTGAAGTGATGGCAGCGGTGAGAAATGACGATCCCAGGCAACAGAGACGTTCCGGAGCTGCGGGGACACCACAGGGACGTGGCGACAGCGATGGAAGGCGACATCCAGGGCTGCGGTGACAGCGGGGACAGGTGAGTACAACGTCCTATATTTAACATTGCACGGATCCCTCAACATACGATGGTTTCAACAAATGATGGTTCATTTTTAACGGATTACCATCGTATGTTGAGGGACCACTGTACATGCAATAGCTGTAGCTCACAGATCAGCCTCCCTTCCATGTAGGATAACCTTTGCAAAGGTCACCAAGCATGCCCAGACACCTTTTTAATGCATATGAATGTGACAGCTTTAGTCTACTGTCACCTACTGTATGTCCATATAAATGCTGTTAAAAACAGCTCAGGCCAGATGAGTAAAAATTAAAATATAGGTGGTACATGCTCTTCAAAAAATTGGAGTATATAACAGACAGTAAATTGTTATGCTCCTATCCATTTCATTCTGGAGCTACTGTATTTTTTTTCTGAAGGAATGGTTTCAAGCTGGATACAGTGTCACAAAGTGTGCCAAATAAGTTGACTTAATACCACAAGCATACGCTGTAAGTAAGGGAGAATGCTGAAAGCCCAGTGTTGTGCACAGATTGGATTCTCTAATGGTCTAGATTATGTTTGCTACTCGCTGTATCTTCTTTCGTTAGACCGTAGGGTTGCATACATTTCTGTCAACACTTCTAACATTGAGGTCAGGAACCCAGAGTAGATTCAAAGAGTGTGATCCAACTTGTGGATATGAGATGCCAAAGGAATGTATTGACTTTTACTGCACAGAAGATGATTTCCGAATAAACAAATGTGCAGGTTTTCTAGTAGTGTATATAAGGATTTTATGTAGATTGACACATATTATGTAACCTTGACTCAAAGTTGCTTTTCTAATTAGATAGACAGCAAGGTTCTGTGTAGTAGATTCCATGTTGATTTACTGGATGCAAAATGAACATATTGTGACATAAAAGTGATAAGATTTAATCATGCCTGATGCATCATCATCTGAGAACAACTTATTATACTGTATCTATAATGATTGGCTACCTGATAAAATGTGTTGTTCTCTCTTTTGAAAGCAGCTAAACATATCACTAAACTGGGAGGATTTCTTCAGATTTCAAGTACAGTATACAGTGTCAGCAGGGAGCAATTTCCCTTGGGTCACCTAAGGTTAATTCAGCACTTACTACTTGAACGCTGCACTTAGCCCCATCATATGACATAACACTAAGTCAACAAGTACTTCTACTTGGCACTCAATGATTTGGGGTGGGTTTCATTAGCTAAATGCAACAGGGACAGTGAAATCATTCGACCTGGGCTTTGGTGTTTGACACATAAAAAGACCTCAATATTATAAATGGCTTGTGGGTTTTATAGAATGGGCTCAGGAAGTGTGTTATAAAGTGCACACCTATCTACAATAGCAGGGAACAGTGATAACTCTGAACCTGGCAGTTTAACCTGTAACATTCCATGGTTGATAACAACCAGTGGCACTTTAGCCATTAGAAAGGGTAGTCACCTTATTGGCCCCTCTCTAATGCCATAATTGCAGCCAAGGGCCTAGGCCAGCCATCTAAGTTCCTTTTATTAAACCCAGACAACATAGAGGTGGCAGTAAAGTCAAACACTAGCATTACAGTGTATTAAGCAAAAAGTCAAGGGGAAAAATAAATAACAAATATTTTCCCCCATGTCCCCCAATTTTCTCATTCCTCTTATAAAAAATATAATAAACATGTAAATGTATTAGCACAACCATATCTGCATATCTGTATACATCTTAATTATTAAAATATTGCATTATTTATATCAAGTGATAAGCATCTAAAAATAAAAAAATACATATAAAATTATAGAATTGCTGTTTTTAGTTACCTCACCCTCCCAAAATTATGAAATAAAGGGTCAAAGTGTAGGCACCCCATAATATTTTTTTTTTTAAGAAGAATTTCAGTTAACTGCACAAAAAAACAAGCCCTCCCACAAGTTTATCGGTGAACAAAAAAAAAAAAAAATAACATATTAAATTAATACTTTTGTTTGGGTTTGGCTGTAGTAAGAACAGTCTGTCATAACCAAATGTGTAGAGTTGTTCAACCTTTTGATCCTTTCAATTCTGATTGTGGTGACACTGAATGTTTTGTGCTGATCAATGAATGATGTTGAAGTTACTTGAGTTTTCCAAGCAATACAGTATATTTTAGTAATATTTTATAATACAGTATAGTCACTTTAAAATGTAGCCCAACCAGCTAGCTCTTTAGTGTTTAGCACACACGGGCTTAGGAATATAGAGGGAGATTTATCAAAACCTGTGTAGAGGAAGAGTGGTGCAGTTGCCCATAGCAACCAATCAGATTGCTTCTTTCATTTTCCACAGGCCTCTTTAGAGGCCTGTGGAAAATGAAAGAAGCGATCTGATTGGTTGCTATGGGCAACTGCACCACTCTTCCTCTACACAGGTTTTGATAAATCTCCCCCATAGTTTTTTTTTTTGTAATGAAAATTAAAACCATGTTAACCTGACAGTTAATTGAGAAACAAAAGAGAGATGATAGAGGTAGACTGAGACAAATGAAAGGCAAAGAGTAGTCACCTGCAAGCATTGTCAAGGCATACCCAAGGACCTGTAGGACCAAGAGAAAAACACTTTGAGTACCAGCCTTGCCCTGACCTGGGGGGAAAATCTTCTGTGGCCTTTGAGACGAAGTCCAGCATCACTTCTTCTACTAGCCTGAGGGGGTAACACTTAATCAAGTACCTCTTAGCCAGGGATCAAGTCCTGGCAAAAAAGTGTGAGAACCCAAGATTTCAACTCAATGGCTGGTCCTGCAGGACTCCTGCCAAAAGTGCAGAAACTCAGTTCCCATGCATTCATACAGGACTTGAGCCCTGTTCTTAGCATCCAAAACCTTGGTGGACCTCTGTTCAGGTTGAAACATTTCTACACCATTAAGAGCCAACTAGTGAAATGTTGTCTCCTCAGATATCACAAACATCTCAGGTACTAACCATCCACTGCTATTTTATTTCTGAAAAACTGTTAGAGAACTGTACCTCATCTAACAGTATGTGTATAATTTATTAATGTTTAGTACCGGTTGAATTGCACTACTGTCTGGACTGTCTCTTCTATTTTCTCATTGACCTGGAAAATCCAGCTCTAATTAAACATTAAGGGCACTACCAGGGATGGGCACTGTATGTACTGCCCCAGGGGACTAAAATGTCATTACTACTTTGCAGCCCCTCTCCTTTTCTTTTTGTTGTAATGCAGCCCCTTGCCTGTTCTCCACTCTTGCTACCATGACAAAAGCTTCCTGTGAGTTGTGAAATCCACATGTATCCGCTGGCCATCATTACTACACCTGCACTTTTCCGCCCAGGGTCATGTCACAACACTGCTGCCTCCATTTCCATGCTGAAGTCCCAACCTGGCAGCCCAAAATGTGATTTATGATTAGTGTTGCTCGCGAATATTCGCAATTCGAATATTATTCGCGAATATCGCATATTCGCGAATTCGCGAATTTCGCGAATATAGCGCTATATATTCGTAATTACGAATATTCGTTTTTTTTTTTTTTTTTTTTTTTTTTTTTCTTCACAGTACACATCACAGTGATCACCCCTCTCTACTTCCAGCTTGTGTGGTGTAAAGAAGGCTCTAATACTACTGTGTGAGACTGGCGTGCGAAAATTCGCATATGCGAAAATTAGCATATGCGAATTTTCGAATATGCGAATTTTACCTTATGCTACTTTTGTGTATGCTAATTTTCACATCTGCAAATTTTCGCATACGCGAATTTTCGCATATGCGAAAATAAAACGAGGATATAACGAATATGCGAATATTCGCGAATATATGACGAATATTCGTCCATATATTCGCGAATATTCGCGAATTCGAATATGGCCTATGCCGCTCAACACTATTTATGATTGAGAAGTACTATTTAGTTAGGGAGTAAGGAGGAAGGGGGTAACATAGGATATTATGTAACTCAATGGAGAGATATTCAAAAACTACTGTAATTTCTGTTCCAGCAATATCAAGCACCTTTTTTTCTCCTCACACTTCCAAAGGTCTCTTTTGCTGGCTTAAAATTGTGAAAATATGTGAGAGTTCATTTTCATGCCACTTTTGTTCCCCCCCCCCCCCCAACAAAAAAAAAAAAAAGACAATTTTTGATGTAAAATGGACTCTCACCCTTTTAAAAATATAATTTAAAACATGACATTTGCAAAACTACATCCACTTTTGAAAAACTGGATTGACTAGTGTCAATCCAGTAAAACACTTTGAATATCTGACGGAAACCTTTTTTGCACGAAACACAAAATTATTGATGTGAAGAGTTTTGAATATGACCCCCAATGTGTGTGTGTGTGTGTTCCAGCATCACTTCCAAAAGGCTAAAGATATTAACATGAAACTTGGCACACATGTTACTAATATCTCAACTATAGCCATAGGATAGGTAAATTAACCCCTACCCCCCCCCCCCCTTTTTTGTCAGGGTCGGGATCTTCGTTTAAAGTCCTAGGCAAATCTATTGGAACTGTATGTTCCAGCATATTTTCGGTACAGCTGAAGATATTTTGATAATACTTGGTCACATATTACTCATATGTCAAATAAAAATATATGACAGTTAAAATAACCCCTAACCTATCCCCATATGTAAAGGATGGGGTTTTTTGTTTCAAGTCAAATACAAGTACATGGGACTTCTGTTTCATTACTCCACAAGCTCCGCTCTTCCTCTCCTGGTGAATGCATCAGTCCAGCTTCCAAGCCACACAAAGACATGCCCTCCTTTAAGCCACATTCCTTTTCTTTTCTACCCTTTTTGTGCATCGGTCTGGCTTGCAAATCACACCCACTCTCACAAAGCCACACCCCTTTTATTTTCGGCTTACATTATCTTCATCACAACTCAGTCCCACATGAGGAGAGGATATGAGGATGAGATATGAGGACAAGATATGATGACAGGATATGAGGACAGGATATGAGGACAGGATATGGAAACAATATATGAGGATGAGAAATGAGGTCAAAAGCTTCCTCCTTTGTTGTTTTTCCTCTGCAACAAGGATTAGGAAGGAAAGACCGGGCAATGCCAGGTACTCAGCTAGTATTATATAAAGTAAAATGAGGAAACTGTAATATTTTACCATTCTGCCACACCCCTTTACTAATCCGTACATTATTTTATATTTAATTCTGTTACCAGGGATACATATAGTGTGACACTTACTTTTCTATCCTGCCCAGCAAAGTTACTTCATAAAGCACCAATATTGACCCCTACTGTATAATCTAGTGGGTAATGACATAAAGTAAGTCTGTTAAGTAGTCTCATCGACATTACCTTATGGCGTAATCTTGATGCACCACGTAGCATCATCCTGTGGGAACCAGCTGCAAGAGGAGCACATTGCACTTTTATTAAGGGGCCAAAGTGAGTTGCTGATGGACAGTGATGTGTTAAAGGAGTATTCCAGCGCAAAATAACTTATCCCCTATCCAAAGGATAGGGGATAAGTTATAGATTGCGGGGGTCCGAGCGCTGGGGCCCCCGGGATCTCTTGGACGGGGCCACGGCAGTCTGAAGATAGTGAAGTTTCATAAACAGCAGAAAGCCGCGGCAGACATGCCCCCTCCATGTACCTCTATGGGGTACATGGAGGGGGCATGTCGGCCGCTGCATCATGCGGGGACGGAACGCCCCCTTTGCAGCATACTGCTGTGTCCAGGAGATCCTGGGGGCCCCAGCGCTCGGACCCCCAGTGATCTATAACTTATCACCCATCCAAGGATATATTGTACTACAGGTGTCCTTTAAGCTTTACATCAGGAGTGCTCTCTCGATGTTAGTGTCAGGACCTTCTGTGAAAAGATAAGCATTTGTGAAAAGATGAGCACTCAGCTATGTAATCACTCCTTTTTAGGCCGGTTATTAATTTCTTCATCTGCATATTTACCCACATCTGGATTGGATATGCTTTGCCCATAGCAACCAATCACATTTCAGCTTTCATTGTACTAAAGTTTAAGATGTGCAACAATGGGAAATCGTAATAGCTGAACTCCGTACTGTTTTGTTATTCCTTTTGAAGAAATATATTGATTTTCATTTTGCATTATGTTTTATTAAACCTTACATTTAATTCAAAAATTCATTTATAATAAGAATATAATTATATTTAATCATTTTAATGATTCCCGCATGTTCTACATTCTTTGTGTAAAAGATTTTAAATCTTCCAGTAAATATCAATTAAGCATTTATTATAGCAAGCACAAGGTAACATAATAGGTCAAAGTGAGTATCTAAAAGTTTCTAATAAGTGTGAGACAGTGACAGGAATGGTTGTCGGGGATCGCTTTATTTCC
This sequence comes from Hyla sarda, assembly GCF_029499605.1. NCBI lineage: Eukaryota > Metazoa > Chordata > Amphibia > Anura > Hylidae > Hyla > Hyla sarda. The sequence goes on from NC_079197.1 coordinate 52,709,032, forward strand.
CCAAGGTACCTGTCCTATGTGGCTACCAGGTTTCAGAAAGCACATATCTTATGCAGAGAAAGCTGGGTGAGATATGGGGAATCCAGGTAATAGTTAAAATCCATGGCAAGACTTAGCTTGCTAGAGATTATGGTAAGTTTTGCTGTCGGGCCTGGATTTCTACGAAATGAAAGGCAGGACTGGTAGCTGGAAAGGGGGATATAATAAATGGAGAAATAGGCATTTTCTATAATAAGATATGTTTCCTATATTTATTAGTACTAATTAGAGATGAGCAAATCGAAGTTGACGAACCCGAATTCGTTACGAATTTTATGAAAAATTCGATTTGCAACGAATACGATTATCACCGCGATTCTATCGCACGAATCGCTTCATTAAACTCAATTTTACAGTGTTCCAGGCTATTGGAGGCCTAAGATGGCGGATCCACATGTGAGTACATGGGGCAGGGGATTATGGGAGGGCGGGAAACAGCGGCGGGAATGAAGGTAGGCGGGCTGACCCTGAATCACATGTGAGATGCAGCCTATCAGTGTTCACTGACCCCTGTGATGTCACAGCTCCTATATAATCGGCGGCCATCTTGTCTCTCTTCATTTCATCTATGCACTCAGATGAAGAGGACGGGACTGCGTGTGAATAGCTCATACCACAGCGTTACACTGCAACTGCTAGTCACATCAGCATTAGGGAAAGGCAGGAGTGCAGAGTACTTAGTTGTAACACTGAGAAGGATCATTGATAGCTAAAACTCCTATTCACGTTATTGAGCATTGCAGCAGAGAGGGGCAGAAAGCTGTCAGCTGCCTCATACAGATCTCCAAGCTGCCTGAACTTTCTGAAGCATCTTATCTCCTCATTTTTCAGCCCAATTGAGTTTATTTTTTCTCCACAAATTTTCTGCTGCTCAGAATTGTGTGACAGTGCAATTTAGGGTTTAATCCCTGGATTTTTTTTTTTTTGTGGTGCTGCACTGTTGGGTCCTGCTGCTGTTCAGAAATAAGTCATATTAGTGTGGACTTTAGTGCCTTTTTACAATTTTTCACCTGTTACTCTGTCTCTGTGCTAAATTCAGTGGCTTTTTCAGTGGCCTTATCATTGCAAAGGGCCTAAATACAAGTAAATAGTGTACCATATACCACCTTTTTTTCTGTCTCTGTGCTAAATTCAGTGTTGTACCACACGTTATACACCTGCCGGTGTATTAAAGAAATTTTTTTTTTCCCTGAGTACAATTACGCTTAACAGTGGCCTTATCATTGCAAAGGGCCTAAACACAAGCAAATAGCGTACCATATACTACCTTTTTTTCTGTCTCTGTGCTAAATTAAGTGTTATACCACACGATATACACCTGCCGGTGTATTAAAGAAAAAAAAGTTTTTCCTGAATACAAATACACTTAACAGTGGCCTTATCATTGCAAAGGGCCTACATACAAGCAAATAGCGTACCATATACCACCTTTTTTCTGTCTCTGTGCTAAATTCTGTGTTATACCACACGTTATATACCTGCCGTTGTATTAAAGAAAAATGTTTTTTTCCTGAGTACAAATACGCTTAACAGTGGCCTTATCATTGCAAGGGGCCTACATAGAAGCAAATAGCGTACCATATACCACCTTTTTTTCTGTCTCTGTGCTAAATTCAGTATTATACCACACGTTATACACCTGCCATTGTATTAAAGAAAGATGTTTTTTTTCCTGAGTACAAATACGCTTAACAGTGGCCGTATCATTGCAAGGGGCCTACATAGAAGCAAATAGCGTACCATATACCACCTTTTTTTCTGTCTCTGTGCTAAATTCAGTATTATACCACACGTTATATACCTGCCGTTGTATTAAAGAAAAATGTTTTTTTCCTGAGTACAAATACGCTTAACAGTGGCCTTATCATTGCAAAGGGCCTAAATACAAGCAAATAGCATACCATATACTACTACCTTTTTTTCTGTCTCTATGCTAAATTCAGTGTTATACCACACGTTATACACCTGCCGGTGTATTAAAGAAAAAGTTTTTCCTGCGTACAAATACGCTTAACAGTGCGCTCATCATTGCAGAGGGCATACATACAACCAAGTAGTGTACTATTTAGTACCTGTATTTCTTTCTCGGTGCTAAATTCAGTGCTATTCCCCACATTAGTATACACCTGCTGGTGTAATTTAAAAAAAAAAGTGTTTTTTCTGCGTATAAATACGCATACCAGTGCGCTCATCATTGCAAAGGGCATACATACAACAAAGGGGTGTACTATTTAGTAACTGTTATTCTGTCTAGGGCCTATATACTTTGAAAGGACAGCCGTAAGTAATCGCCTGCTGCTGTTCTATACCCTCATAAACGCATTAAGTATGTCAGGCAGGGAAGTGCCAGGACGTGCACAGAGAAGGGGCAGAGGCCTAGATACGTCAGGCAGAGTTGGCAGCAGACTTGGGGCGAGTGGCAGCAGGAGTCGCAGCAATAGGCCTGAGCTCCCGTTAACACCCAGCGGTCGTATCATCGACTCATCTCTCCTCGTCAATTGGTTTGCACACTCATCCCCATCATCACAAGCAACATCTGACAACCCCAGTCAAGAGTCGGTGGGTTCCTCAGACACAACCCTCAGTTGGCATGGCCCGGGAGCAGTCCCCGTAATCCCATTGCCTTTGTCCTATGCTGTTCCCTCTCCCAAAGAAGTATCTGTCACGATTCGGCTTACGGGTTGTGGATCCGCTGTGTCAGCGAGGGATTGGCGTGGACCGTGCTAGTGGACCGGTTCTAAGAGGCTACTGGTTTTCACCAGAGCCCGCCGCAAAGCGGGATGGTCTTGCTGCCGCAGTAGCAACCAGGTCGTATCCACTAGCAACGGCTCAACCTCGCTGACTGCTGAGAAGGCGTGGGACAGAAGGACTAGGCAGAGGCAAGGTCAGACGTAGCAGAAGGTCGGGGGCAGGCGGCAAGGTTCGTAGTCAGGATGGATAGCAGAAGTTCAGGTACACAGGCTTTGGACACACTAAACGCTTTCACTGGCACAAGGCAACAAGATCCGGCAAGGGAGTGCAAGGGAGGAGATCAGATATAGCCAGGGAGCAGATGGAAGCCAATTAAGCTAATTGGGCCAGGCACCAATCATTGGTGCACTGGCCCTTTAAGTCTCAGAGAGCTGGCGCGCGCGCGCCCTAGAGAGCGGAGCCGCGCGCGCCAGCACAAGACAGCAGGGGACCGGGACGGGTAAGTGACCTGGGATGCGATTCGCGAGCGGGCGCGTCCCGCTGTGCGAATCGCATCCCCGACGGCCATGACAGTGCAGCGCTCCCGGTCAGCGGGACTGACCGGGGCGCTGCAGGGAGAAAGACGCCGTGAGCGCTCCGGGGAGGAGCGGGGACCCGGAGCGCTAGGCGTAACAGTACCCCCCCCCTTAGGTCTCCCCTTTTTTTTGTCCGGTAACTGCCTCCCCTGGGATGAGGACACCGGGAAAGAATGGAGGGTTTCCTCAACGGCAGGCAGTGCAGCAGGAGTTGGAATGGGGAGGGAGGGCAGAGGGTGAAGCTTGGCACGGGGCAGGGTGACACAAGGACGGGAGCCATGAGGAGGCACAGAGGCTTGCCTGACGGGACTGGGAGGGGGGGAGAGGCACTTCCTAAGGCAGGCAGAGTCCCAGTTCTTGATCTCCCCGGTGGTCCAATCAAGAGTGCGAGAATGAAGCCGGAGCCACGGCAGACCGTGGAGGACCTCAGAGGTACAGTTGGGGAGAACGAAGAGCTCAATCCTTTCGTGGTGGGGTCCAATACACATCAGGAGGGGTTCTGTGCGGTAACGCACGGTGCAATCCAGTCTGACTCCATTGACCGCGGAAATGTAGAGCGGCTTGACGAGACGGGTCACCGGGATGCGGAATTTATTAACAAACGACTCCAAAATAAAATTTCCAGAGGCACCGGAGTCCAAGCAGGCCACGGCTGAGAGGGAGGAGTTGGCTGAAGGAGAAATCCGCACGGGCACCGTGAGACGTGGAGAAGCAGACTTGGAACCAAGAGACGCCACACCCACGTGAGCTGGGTGCGTGCGTGCGTTTCCCAGACGTGGAGGACGGATAGGGCAATCCACCAAGAAATGCTCGGTACTGGCACAGTAAAGACAGAGATTTTCTTCCCTACGGCGATTCCTCTCTTCCTGGGTCAGGCGAGACCGATCCACTTGCATGGCCTCCTCGGCGGGAGGCCCAGGCGTAGACTGCAAAGGATGCTGTGGGAGAGGTGCCCAGAGATCTAAGTCTTTTTCCTGGCGGAGCTCTTGGTGTCGCTCAGAAAAACGCATGTCAATGCGGGTAGCCAAATGGATGAGTTCTTGGAGGTTGGCAGGAATCTCTCGTGCGGCCAGCACATCCTTGATGCGACTGGATAGGCCTTTTTTAAAGGTCGCGCAGAGAGCCTCGTTATTCCATGATAACTCGGAAGCAAGAGTACGAAATTGGATGGCGTACTCGCCCACTGAAGAATTACCCTGGACCAGGTTCAACAGGGCAGTCTCGGCAGAAAAAGCTCGGGCAGGCTCCTCGAAGACACTCCGGACTTCAGCGAAGAAGGCCTGGACTGTGGCTGTGGCAGGATCATTGCGGTCCCAGAGCGGTGTGGCCCAAGACAAGGCCTTTCCTGAAAGAAGGCTTACTACAAACGCCACCTTAGACCGTTCTGTAGGAAACAAGTCCGACAACATCTCCATATGCAGGGAACACTGAGATAAAAATCCACGGCAGAGTTTAGAGTCCCCATCAAATTTGTCCGGCAGGGACAAGCGGAGGCTAGGAGCGGCCACTCGCTGCGGAGGAGGTGCAGGAGCTGGCGGAGGAGATGGTTGCTGCTGTAGCAGAGGCAGAAGTTGCTGTAACGTGGCGGTCAACTGCGACAGCTGCTGTCCTTGTTGGGCAATTTGCTGTGATTGCTGAGCGACCACCGTGGTAAGGTCAGCGAGACTTGGCAGCGGCACCTCAGCGGGATCCATGGCCGGATCTACTGTCACGATTCGGCTTACGGGTTGTGGATCCGCTGTGTCAGCGAGGGATTGGCGTGGACCGTGCTAGTGGACCGGTTCTAAGAGGCTACTGGTTTTCACCAGAGCCCGCCGCAAAGCGGGATGGTCTTGCTGCCGCAGTAGCAACCAGGTCGTATCCACTAGCAACGGCTCAACCTCGCTGACTGCTGAGAAGGCGTGGGACAGAAGGACTAGGCAGAGGCAAGGTCAGACGTAGCAGAAGGTCGGGGGCAGGCGGCAAGGTTCGTAGTCAGGATGGATAGCAGAAGTTCAGGTACACAGGCTTTGGACACACTAAACGCTTTCACTGGCACAAGGCAACAAGATCCGGCAAGGGAGTGCAAGGGAGGAGATCAGATATAGCCAGGGAGCAGATGGAAGCCAATTAAGCTAATTGGGCCAGGCACCAATCATTGGTGCACTGGCCCTTTAAGTCTCAGAGAGCTGGCGCGCGCGCGCCCTAGAGAGCGGAGCCGCGCGCGCCAGCACAAGACAGCAGGGGACCGGGACGGGTAAGTGACCTGGGATGTGATTCGCGAGCAGGCGCGTCCCGCTGTGCGAATCGCATCCCCGACGGCCATGACAGTGCAGCGCTCCCGGTCAGCGGGACTGACCGGGGCGCTGCAGGGAGAAAGACGCCGTGAGCGCTCCGGGGAGGAGCGGGGACCCGGAGCGCTAGGCGTAACAGTATCTCATGCTTTGGGTTCAGCTCCACTATTTAGTGAGGACGATGTAATAGAGGACAGTTAGCATCTAATGGGCAGCCAAGAATTTGAGGAGACATGCGTCCCTTGCTCCGCAAGGCGGGCAAGTATTCATGCGGAGAGTGACGTGGGAGGCGGTGTTTCAATTGTTCAGGGTCCTGAGGCAGACACAGTTGTGGAACACGAGGAGGACATCAGTGACGTGCACACATCTTTTGATGATGATGAAGCCGATCGCAATTGGGAGCCGGGTGCAGAAGCGTGGTGGCAGTAGTGGAAATTCAGGAGCCAAACGTGCCAGGGGGAGACCACCTGCTTCGCGGCAAGCTACCATTCAGGGAGGTAGTGGAACAGGGGTTCCTGGAGACTGTGCCAATAGCAGTGAAATAGTGTGAACTGCGGGTGGGAAAATCAGCTACTTTGCGGTGTGGTTGTTCTTCATAAAGAATCCGGAGGACCTTAGCGTAGTCACATGCAAAATCTGTCGGCAGAAAGTGAAGCGTGGCCAGGGTCCCGATCTCGGCACCACGGCCCTGCATCAACACATGATTCGCCACCATAAAGCGGCCTGGGATAACCGTGGCTCTGAGGTAGTGGTCCAGCCTGCCGCACCACCCAGTGGCCATCCGCTCCCTCCATCATCCAGCCAAGGCTCCACCACCTCAGCCAAAGGGAGCATTGTGTCAAACGCTCCTTCTTGCGCTCCTGCTTCTTCCGCTCGTAGTCAGCCATTCCGCCAACAATCGATCGGCGAAGCCATGTCCAAGAGACAACAGTATGCGCCCACTCATCCAACGGCACAGAAGTTGAATGCGCTCCTTTCCAAGTTGCTGGTGTTGCAGTCCCTCCCTTTCCAACTGGTGGACTCTGCAGGTTTCAGGGAATTGATGGCTTGTGCCGAGCCTAGGTAGAGAGTCCCAAGCCGTCATTTCTTTGCGAAGAAGGCAGTACCAGCCATGCATAAGTTTGTACAAGAGAAGGTGGGCCAGTCCTTGAGCCTGTCGGTGTGTTTAAAAGTGCATGGCAGCGCCGACGTGTGGAGCTGTAACTACGGGCAGGGACAATACATGTCTCTTACAGCCAATTGTGTAAATCTTGTTCCTGCACAGCCACAACAGCAACTTGGACAGGTTACACCGCTTCCTCCTCCACACTCTGGCTCCCAGGCAGTTGGTCCTTTTACAGTGTGCGCCTCCTCCTCCTCCCCCGTGTCCACGGCCTCCACTGCACGTCCAAATCTCGGTGGCCCTTCATCGTATCACATGTGTAGGGCACAGCGGTGTCAAGTTGTCCTTCACATGGTGTATGGCTTACTCCACGAAATCTGGAAATGGGAACCATGGTGACCGACAATGGGAAGAACATTGTGGCGGCGCTGCGACAAGGAAGTGTGAACCATTCGCCCTGCATGGCACACGTGTTGAATCTGGTTGTCAAGAAGTTCATCAAGTCTTCACCCCATTTGCAAGACGTCCTGACAATGGCAAGGAAACTGTGCATGCACTTCAGCCACTCGTACACCGCCAAGCACACTTTGCTTGAGCTGCAGCGTTAGAAAGGTGTCCCACAACATAGTCTCATATTTTACGTTGCCACACGTTGGAATTCCACCCTCCATATGTTGGACAGACTATACGAATAAAGAAAAGCCATCACGGATTTTTTGATGATACAAGCATATAGGAGTAATCCCCTGTGTAACTTCAATGTGAACGAGTGGCAGCTCATACATGACACCTGCCGTTTGCTGAGGCCCTTTAAGGAAGCCACATTTTTCGTTAGTCGCTCGAATTACGCCATGAACGACGTAATTCCACTCCTACATTTACTCCAAAAAATTATTGAAAACATGGCTGGTCACGGCAATGGAGACGTTGCGCCTACATCAGATGGCTACATGAGTCCTGTGGGGGATGAACTGGAGGAGGATGATGAGGGGCAGAGTGGAGCACAGTTTATGGTGGATGAGATGGCCGGTGTTTCTGGTCATTGGACAGGAGAGGAGGAGCAGGAGCAGCCAGAGGAGCTGGAGGGTTATTACGAGGGAGGCGAAACAGAGGACCCAGACACACCGTGGCAGTATGCAGTGGAGATGGAGGCAGGTAGTCCCAGCGAGTCACTTTCACAAATGGCACGATGCATGCTGAGTTGCTTGCGTAGTGACCCCCGAATTGTCAAAATTCGTCACAGCGATGACTTCTGGATCTCCACCTTATTAGACCCTTGAATGGGGGCCTTTTTTACACCCAATGAGAGGGAGGACAAACTGACCTACTTCAGGGAGCGTCTACGTAGTCGGTTGGCCGATGCCTATCGGCCATATGGTCCATCCACTCGCAGGTCTGACTCGGGGGGCCCTCTGCGCTCACCTTCCACTGCCACGGCTGCTGGGGAGGGTGGCAGGAGCAGTACCGGCTCAATCAGCAGCAGCCTGAGTCTACAGTCGCTGATGAGTAGCTTCCTTCAGCCGCATAGTGAAGCTACTCATCAGCAGCAGGTGGACATGGAGAAGGACCTGAACCAGCAGGTGGTGGCTTACCTCGACATGACCCTGCCAACAACCGTTGAAGATCCGCTGGACTTCTGGGCAGCCAAACTCGATTTATGGCCGCAACTAGCTGAGTTTTCCCTGAAAAGACTGTCCTGCCCGGCCAGTAGTGTGCCATCAGAGCGGGTGTTTAGTGCGGCCGGGGCCATAGTCACCCCAAGGCGAACTCGTCTGTCCACTAAAAATGTGGAGAGACTGACGTTTGTCAAGATGAATCAGGGATGGATCAGCTAGGATTTCTAGCCACCAATGACACATGGGTCTGAGTAGATTGACCATGCTCCTACAACTAAATTTTCTCTATTGTGGTTGGTTATGAAACCCTCTGGGGCAGACCTGGGCATTGTACGGCCCGCTTGCCACACACGGCCCTTTTATTGGCTCTGACCGGCCCGCGCTGATTGGGGGACTACTATGCTGCCTAATCTGGGGGACAACTATGCTCCTAATCTTGGGGACATCTATGCTGCCTAATCTGGGGGACATCTATGCTGTCTAATCTGGGTGACATCTATGCTGCCTAATCTGGGGGACAACTATGCTCCTTATCTGGGGGACAACTATGCTCCTAATCTGGGGGACAACTATGCTCCTAATCTGGTGGACATCTATGATGCCTAATCTGAGGGACAAGTATGCTCCTAATCTGGGTGACATTTATTCTGCCTAATCTGGGGACAACTATGCTCCTAATCTGGGGGACATCTATGCTGCCTAATCTGGGTGACATCTATGCTGCCTAATCTGGGGGACAACTATGCTCCTAATCTGGGGGACATCTTTGCTGCCTAATCTGGGTGACATCTATGCTGCCTAATCTGGGGGACAACTATGGTCCTAATCTGGGGGACATCTATGCTGCCTAATCTGGGGGCAAGTATTCTCCTAATCTGGGGGACATCTATGCTGCCTACTCTGGGGGACAGTATGCTCCTAATCTGGGGGACATCTTTGCTGCCTAATCTGGGGGACAACTATGCTCGTAATCTGGGGGACAACTATGCTGCCTAATCTGGGGGACAACTATGCTCCTAATCTGGTGGACATCTATGCTGCCTAATCTGGGGGACAAGTATGCTCCTAATCTGGGGGACATCTATGCTGCCTAATCTGGGTGACATCTATGCTGCCTACTCTGGGGGACAAGTATGCTCCTAATCTGGGGGACATCTATGCTGCCTAATCTGGGTGACATCTATGCTGCCTAACCTGGGTGACATCTATGCTGCCTAATCTGGGGGACAACTATGCTCCTAAACTGGGGTACATCTATGCTGTCTAATCTGGGTGACATCTATGCTGCCTAATTTGGGGGACAATTATGCTCCTAATCTGGGGGACATCTATGCTACCTAATCTGGGGTACAAGTATGCCCCTAATCTGGGGGACATCTATGCTGCCTAATCTGGGTGACATCTATTTTGCCTACTCTGGGGGACAAGGATGCTCCTAATCTGGGGGACATCTATGCTGCCTAATCTGGGGGACAACTATGCTCCTAATCTGGGGGACATCTATGCTGCCTAATCAGGGGGACAAGTATGCTCCTAATCTGGGGGACATCTATGCTGCCTACTCTGGGGACAACTATGCTCCTAATCTGGGGGGACATCTATGCTGCTTAATCTGGGGGACAACTATGCTCCTAATCTGGGGGACATCTATGCTGCCTAATCTAGGGGACAAGTATGCTCCTAATCTGGGGGACATCTATGCTGCCTACTCTGGAGGACAACTATGCTCCTAATCTGGGGGACATCTATGCTGCCTACTCTGGGGGACAATTATGCTCCTAATATGGGGAAAACTGATGCTTCTGGCCTTGGGCCTATAATTTTTTGAAGTTTAGCAGTAGCTAAATATATGCTTAATGCAAATGTCAACATTGATCTTTACATGTAAGGGGTTATGAAACCCTCTTGGGTACTGTGAATGACTGCTCCAGACTCATTCTGTGTCTTTCACAAACTACTTGCCTCCCTGGTGCCTCTGGCTTTGGGCCTTAAATTTTTGGATGTTTAGAAGTAGCTAAATACATGCTTAATGCAAATTTCAACAATGATTGTTAAATTCTCGGCGCTCTGCCATGGCCTTCTCCTACCCCGCCTGGGCCAATCCGAGGACCTCACTAACCAACTCACTAACTTATCCAATCGCTTATAGTGACGGGCGGTGTGTACAAAGGGCAGGGACTTAATCAACGCCAGTTTATGACCCTCACTTACTGGTAATTCCTCATTTTAAGGTAAAATAATTGCAATCCCAGATCCCTATCATGAACTGGTTTCAGCGTGCAACACGCACCTGTCCTTGAAAGATAGAGACACGCTAATCCATTTAGTGTAGCGCGCCTGCGGCCCAGGACATCTGAGGGCATAACACACCTGTTATTGCTCGATCTCGCAATTGATCAGGCAAGGTAAGGGGTTATTAAAGCCTCTTGGGTACTGCTGAGGCCTACTCCTGACTGCTCCTGGTGCAATGTATGGGGTAATTAAACACTCTTGTGTAGTGTTATTGTAAAATTTACTGGTAATTTTATCAGTAATGAAATAGAATTTTGCAGAATGCTAACCGTTACACAACGGAACGCTTGTTGCGTGTGATTTTTTAATGAAAAAAATTAAATGGAGAGGGATTAACTCTGCTTAATCATTTTTGGCGATTAGAATCCTTTTGTCATCTGATTTTTTGGAGACAGATGCGCTTACACACATGTAATAATTTTTTTAACCAAATTTCAAACATTGTGTGGTTTATTATTTTTGAGAAGAATGTCTTTTGGTGGTCCACCATCCTGCATTATAGAGTCTTCTGAACTGCTGTATATGCGCTTGTTTTTTTTAAAAAAAAAGGTATTTTGTCAGACAATTTCAATAAAATGTTGCGTTTTTTTTGTGGTGGATTGTGTAGCCCGGGTGACGGGTGTGTAATGTGTACTCGTGCATCAGTCAACTCCAGTCTGTGTCCGTTAGGCAATATATGGGTTACTGATGCAGCAGAGGTGGGGCCTTGGTCTTGGAATTAATTTTTTTTTACAAACTTGAACATATTGTGTGGTTTATTATTTTTGAGAAGAATGTCTATTGGTGGTCCACCGTCCTGCATTATAGATTCTTCTGAAATGCTGTATATGCGCTTGTTTTTTAAAAACAGGTATTTCGTCAGACAATTTCAATAAAATTTGGCGTTTTGTTGTGGTGCATTGTGAAGCCCGGGTGTGTACTCGTGCATCAGCCAACTCCAGGCTGTTTCTTTCAGGCAATCTATGGCTTCCTGATGCCGCAGAGGAGGGGCCTGGGTCTGGGAATTAAACATTTTTGGAATGCGGCTGCTACCAAAAAAGATGGACACACCCTAATCCGTTCAGTGGAGCGCGCCTGCGGCCCCGGACATCTGAGGGCATAACACACCTGTTATTGCTCGATCTCAGGAGAAGGGGGGTTCATCATCGGGAGAAGAGAGTTGCAGGTTGCCCTTGAGTCAGCAAGGCGGTAGCACGGTTTGCAGTCAGCGTGGTGTGGCAGTAGTGGAAATTCTGGAGCCAAACGTGCCCGGGGGAGACCACATGCTTCGCGGCAGCTTACCTTCCCAGGAGTAAGCGGGTTATCAGCACCGGTCTATGAAAGATAGAGACATGCTAATCCGTTCAGTGGAGCGCGCCTGCGGCCCCGGAAATCTGAGGGCATAATACACCTGTTATTGCTCGATCTCGCAATTGATCGTGCAAAGGTAGGGGGTTATTAAAGCCTCTTGGGTACTGCTGAGGCCTACTCCTGACTGCTCCTGGTGTAATGTATGGGGTAATTAAACACTCTTGGGTAGTGTTTTTTTTTTTTTTATTTACTGATAATTTTATCAGTAATAAAATTGAATTTTCCAGAATGCTAATCGTTACACAACGGAACGCTTGTTGCATGTGATTTTTTAATGAAAAAAAAAACGGACAGGGATTAACTCTGCTTCATCATTTTGTGCGAAAAAAGTCCTTTGGTGATCTGATCTTTTGGAGACAGATGCGCTTACACACATATTGAATTAGTTTTTGTAAAAAAATTCAAACATTGTGTGGTTTATTATTTTTGAGAAGAATGTCTTTGGGTGGTCCACTGTCCTGCATTATAGAGTCTTGTGAACTGTTAGATATGCGCTTGTTCTTACACAAAGGTATTTCTTTAAAACATTTCTAAAATGTTGTTGTTGTTTGGAGGGGATTATGAAGCCCGGGTGTGTACTGGTGCATCAGCCAACTCCAGGCTGTGTCCTTCAGGCAATATATGGGTTCCTGGTGCCGCAGAGGTGGGGCCTGGGTCTGGAAATTTCTAATTTTTGGATAGAGGGTGCTACCTATGAGAAATCTTTGTCAAAAATGTCATATATTGTGTTGTTTTTTTTGGGGGGGGGGGGATTGTGAAGCCCTGGTGTGTACTCTTGCATCAGCCAACTCCAGGCTGTGTCATGCAGGCAATATATGGGTTACTGATGCCGCAGGGGTGGGGCCTGGTTCTGGAAATTTCAAATTTTTGGATAGCGGGTGCTACCAATGAGAAATCTTTGACAAAATGTTTCATTGTGTGGTTTTTGGAGGGGGGATTGTGAAGCCCTGGTGTGTACTGATGCATCAGCCAACTCCAGGCTGTGTCCTTTAGGCAATATATGGATTACGGATGCCACAGAGGTGGGGCCTGGGTCTGTTAATTTCAAATTTTTGGATAGCGGGTGCTACCAATGAGAAATCTTTGTCAAAAATTTCATATATTGTGTTGTTTTTTTGGGGGGAGGATTGTGAAGCCCTGGTGTGTAGTGTACTAGTGCATCAGCCAACTCCACGCTGTGCCATTCATCCACTAAATGGTCTCCTCTTGCGGCCAACATGTCCACGCTATGTCATTCAGTCACTGTATGGTCTCCTGACACTGATGCCACCACTAGACTCTGTCATTGTGCTGCTGTGCGGCAGTGATTCTAAGAGCGATGCCGGTAATCTGCATGCTATTCTGAATAACAGTATTATTTCACTACCCCAGCACACTCCATATGCGTTTTAGGACACAACAAAGTGTTCTATACACCTATAGAGGCTGTATGTAGGCTAGAAATAGCCTTTTTTAATATCGATTCGCTGCCAACAAATTCAGATCGAAACAAACTTTTCGGAAAAATTTGGTGAATCGGCCAAATCAAATTTTTGTAAAGTTCGCTCATCTCTAGTACTAATCACTGACCTCTGTAAATAATTAAATTTAAAAAAGAGGATTGAGAAAATGGCTATAGCTGTTACGCCGTGCGCTCCGGGTCCCTGCTCCTTCCCGGAGCGCTCGCGGCGTTCCTCTCTCTGCACCTCCCCGGTCAGACCCGCTGACCGGGAGCGCTGCACTGACATTGCCGGCGGGGATGCGATTCGCATAGCGGGACGCGCCCGCTCGCTAATCGCATCCCAAGTCACTCACCTGTCCCGGTCCCCGGCTGTCACGTCCTGGCGTGCGCCGCTCCGCTCCTTAGGGCGCGCGTGCGCCAGCTCTCTAAGATTTAAAGGGCCAGTGCACCAATGATTGGTGCCTGGCCCAATCAGCCTAATTAGCTTCCACCTGCTCCCTGTCCATATTACCTCACTTCCCCTGCACTTCCTTGCCGGATCTTGTTGCCTTGTGCCAGTGAAAGCGTTTAGTGTTGTCCAAAGCCTGTTTTCCAGATCTCCTGCTATCCTCATTGACTACGAACCTTGCCGCCTGCCCCGACCTTCTGCTACGTCTGACCTTGCCTCTGCCTAGTCCTTCTGTCCCACGCCTTCTCAGCAGTCAGCGAGGTTGAGCCGTTGCCGGTGGATACGACCTGGTTGCTACCGCCGCAGCAAGACCATCCCCCTTTGCGGCGGGCTCTGGTGAAAACCAGTAGCAACCCTAGAACCGGTCCACCGACACGGACCACGCCAATCCCTCGCTGACACAGAGGATCCACATCCAGCTAGCCGAATCATAACAGTAGATCCGGCCATGGATCCCGCTGAGGTGCCGCTGCCAAGTCTCGCTGACCTACGCACAGTGGTCGCTCAGCAATCGCAGCAAATTGCCCAACAAGGACAGCAGCTGTTGCAGTTGACCGCCACGTTACAGCAACTTCTGCCTCTGATACAGCAGCAACCATCTCCTCCACCAGCTCCTGCACCTCCTCCGCAGCGAGTGGCCGCTCCTAGCCTCCGCTTGTCCCTGCCGGACAAATTTGATGGGGACTCTAGAATCTGCCGTTGCTTCTTGTCTCAATGTTCCCTACATATGGAGATGTTGTCGGACCAATTTCCTACAGAACGGTCTAAGGTGGCGTTCGTAGTGAGTCTTCTGTCTGGAAAGGCCTTGTCTTGGGCCACACCGCTCTGGGAACGCAATGATCCTGCCACAGCCACAGTCCAGTCCTTCTTCGCTGAAGTCCGTAGTGTCTTCGAGGAACCAGCCCGAGCTTCTTCTGCTGAGACTGCCCTGCTGAACCTGGTCCAGGGTAATTCTTCAGTAGGCGAGTACGCCATCCAATTTCGTACTCTCGCTTCCGAATTATCTTGGAATAACGAGGCTCTCTGCCTTTAAAAAAGGCCTATCCAGTAACATCAAGGATGTGCTGGCCGCACGAGAGATTCCTGCCAACCTGCAAGAACTTATCCATTTGGCCACCCGCATTGACATGCGTTTTTCTGAAAGACACCAGGAGCTCCGCCAGGAAAAAGACCTTGATCTCTGGGCACCTCTCTCACAGTATCCTTTGCAATCTACCCCTGTGCCTCCTGCCGAAGAGGCTATGCAAGTGGATCGGTCTCGCCTGACCCATGAAGAGAGGACTCGCAGTAGGGATAAAAATCTATGTCTGTACTGCGCTAGTACCGAACACTTCTTGGTGGAGTGCCCTATTCGCCCTCCACGTCTGGGAAACGCACGCACGCACCCAGCTCACGTGGGTGTGGCGTCTCTTGGTACGAAGTCTGCTTCTCCATGTCTCACTGTGCCCGTGCGGATTTCTCCTTCTGCCAACTCCTCCTTCTCAGCCAAGGCCTTCTTGGACTCTGGTTCTTCTGGAAATTTTATTCTGGCCTCTTTGGTAAATAAGCTCTGCATCCCGGTGACCCGTCTCGTCAAGCCGCCCTACATTTCTTCGGTCAACGGAGTTAAATTGAACTGCACCTTGCGTTATCGCACAAAACCCCTGCTCATGAGCATTGGACGGCATCACGAAAAAATTTAACTTTTTGTTTTGCCCAACTGCACCTCTGAAGTCTTCCTTGGTCTGCCATGGCTCCAACGCCACTCTCCTACCCTTGATTGGACCACCGGGGAGATCAAGAGCTGGGGTGCTTCTTGCCATAAAAAATGCCTCACGTCTGCTCCCAGTCCCGTCAGTCAAACCTCAGTGTCTCCTCCTTTACCTGGTCTCCCCAAGGCCTATCAGGACTATGCTGTGTCTCTTCCTCATAGCCCCCGTCCTGGTAACACCTTGCCCCGTGCCAAGCTTCACCCTCTTCCCCCCCTCCCCACTCCCACGCCTTCTGGTTTGCCCGCTGTTGATGAGGTTTCCCGGGACTTCTCCACCATCTGGAAAGAGACTCAAAAATCCCTCATACAGGACTCATCCCGGATGAAGAAACATTCCGACAAAAAGAGGGGGAGACCTAAGGGGGGGGGTACTGTGTGACCGGGAGCGCTGCACTGACATTGCCGGCGGGGATGCGATTCTCATAGCGGGACGCGCCCGCTCGCGAATCGCATTCCAAGTCTCTCACCTGTCCCGGTCCCCGGCTGTCACGTCCTGGCGCGCGCGGCTCCGCTCCTTAGGGCGCGCGCCAGCTCTCTTGGATTTAAACGGCCAGTGCACCAATGATTGGTGCCTAGCCCAATCAGCCTAATTAGCTTCCACCTGCTCCCTGTCCATATTACCTCACTTCCCCTGCACTTCCTTGCCGGATCTTGTTGCCTTGTGCCAGTGAAAGCGTTTAGTGTTGTCCAAAGCCTGTGTTCCAAATCTCCTGCTATCCTCATTGACTACGAACCTTGCCGCCTGCCCCGACCTTCTGCTACGTCTGACCTTGCCTCTGCCTAGTCCTTCTGTCCCCCGCCTTCTCAGCAGTCAGCGAGGTTGAGTCGTTGCCGGTGGATACGACCTGGTTGCTACCGCCGCAGCAAGACCATCCCGCTTTGGGCTCTGGTGAAAACCAGTAGCAACCCTAGAACCGGTCCACCGACACGGTCCACGCCAATCCCTCGCTGACACAGAGGATCCACATCCAGCTAGCCGAATCATAACAATAGCTTTAGCTTTAGATTAAAAATCAAGTCTAACCATGCTTAAGTGTTTCTGGCAGAAGTATTAGATAAGTTGACAATTGTTGCAGCAGGATGAAGGTAAGTCTTACAGTATTATTGTGAGCTGATCCCTCACTTCTGCTACATTATTTAAAGCATGCTTTACTTACTTGGTATTTAATGTTATAGGCATGATCTTTTGCTGGCAGTAGAGCTAGTATGTGAATAGTGGATGAGGCTCTGTTTGAAGAACGCCATTCTGAGAACTAGCTAAATGAAAGTATATACAGTAAATGAGACCGTGAATGTTTTATAGGACCTATGTCAATACATATGTGTTTGACCTCTTGATTTGATGCTTTTAGAAAGGTGTTCAGTTTATTTTGTTGTGTTTTATGAAGTAACGGAATGGAGATTTGCAGCAACTTCCTCCTGTTCTCTTGACACATTGGAAATTCCCATTCAGCCAATCCCTGGCCAAGGTGGATCACTGTTACGGCCAGTGATTGACTGAGTGTGCATTTTGTATGTGTTAAGAGGAAAGCAGGAAATGCTTGGCAATGGGGATCACCACTTTTGGAATGGCAATAGGTAAATACAGTTTTTTTTTTTTTATTGTTTTCTGCATCGTCCACTCATTTTTTTTGCAATGGAATTTGCCAAAGCACACAGAACACAGAATGAATTTGCTAAAGAACACCACAAAATGGCTGCCAAGTAACAAATGAGTGGAGAAAGGGCATTTTATGGGCTGATAGAAACTCCAGTGGGCTGTTTTATTAAATTCTTGCCCTGAAATTCCAGACTGAATTTCTCCAAACTCTCTCCTTTCCAGTCCATCCTTAATGCCACAGCCAGACTCATCTTCCTCTCCATCCGCTACACCGACACCTCCTCCCTGTGCCAGTCACTACACTGGTTACCAATTCAGTCCAGAATACAGTACAAAATCCTCAGTCTCACACACAAAGCTCTCCACAATGCTGCACCTCCCTACATCTCCTCTCTCATATCCGTCTACCATCCTACACGTTCTCTCCGATCTGCTAATGATCTCACACTAACATCTTCTATAATCTGAACTTCTCACTCCCATCTCCAAGACTTCACTCGTGCTGCACCGGTTCTCTGGAATGCTATACCTCAATCCCTCAGACTCAACAACAACATCCATAGTTTCAAATGTGGCCTGAAAACACATCTCTTCAGACAGGCCTATAGCATTCTTTAATTGGCCTCAACATATCCTCAACATATCCCCACACCTCTTGTTTGAATAGTTATTGTGTAATATTATGTCTGATACTTGTCTTTGTTTGTACCCCATAATTGTAAGCGCTGCGGAATCTGTAGGCACTATATAAATAAAATTATTATTATTATTCCATCACCATGAATCTGTTACATAGTGCAGCGGAGTGGGTGAGAGACAGATAGGTGTATGGGAAGGGGTGGGGGGGGGGGGATTTACCTGGCGACGGTCCATTTCATGCTTTCTTAGTGCTTCATCAGGCCCATACTATATCATCACGTCCAGAGGAACAGATCACCATGGCTACAGTACACAAAACATGTTACTTGTTTCAAGTTAGAATGTTGCAGCTGTAATCTTTTACATTGGTAATACAAAAATACCTTTGTTCCATCGGGTTTGTGAGGACCTCTTCTCTCTTTGGACAGTGATCGGCGCTACTCGCTTCATTACTCACATGAACAAAGTACATGCAGGCGATTTATATCCCTGAACAGAGAAGAAGTGCCATGAAACAAAGTAGATGGGTATCAACAATTGCTGATTATAAAAGCTAGATCTATCATAGACTTTGGAACCACTGGTACTAAATTATCAGAAGCATATAAATGTTTTCTTTAAACGTCATTAATTTGCTGCTCCAGTGTTGTTGTTTTTTTTTTTTTTTTATGTGTACTGTAGCCATGGTGATTAGTTCCCACCAATTTATATAAAAGTTACTCTGGACATGATGACCTAGTATGGGCCAAACGATGCGCTAAGATATTAGATAGCTTGAAATGGACCATCGCACAGGTAATGGTCAGGAAGGTCATTGTGTAACCAAAACACATGTAGGGGCTGATGCTATTGTGGTCTCTTGGTGAACGTGATTTTCATGGCATACACTGCATTTTAATATACTGTTTGCACTATGCATTTGTTTTCCTAAAATTTTAAATTTTGTGCCATCACAATTCAAGTACTTCCTAACTACCATGTATTGCGTGTATATAATGTAGCCTTCCAAAGACATCTGTGTTATACATTGTTTAATATCTATATGTGGTTATATTACCCGGGGAATACCAAATGCGCCCCCATTTCAGTCACTGTGTTCATCTTTTTAATGAATTTGTTTGTTTTATAATGCTAAGAGATGTCAGATAACCTGGAATAAAGACAAAAAAAATTCAAAAAAATTTCATTTTAACTCTTTTAATGTGAGGTGTGTAGAACAACAGGTACCATAACATAACCCTCAGTAGGCCACTTACTGGGCATGTATTTAGTCCTCTGCCCTTTTACTACAACAGTTATATTTTGTTTATGAGGCAGTTAGCTAATGCTATAGTCATGATTTTGGAGTAAGACCTAAACTTTGTCATGACGACAGATTTATTGTCTTGGAAAGGAACATGATGTTTAGTGTGGCACTTGGGGAATCTTAGTGGGAAACTTGATGAGACATTATTTATAGCCCCAGCGGGATTTTGTGCTGTTCTCATATTTTCCCCAGGACAGACATCACCCTATCAATACCACGCATTAAGTATTGGCCATGAGTATTGCTTGAAAGTAACTTATCTAATTCCTGCTGAAAATATCATTATGTCTTAATAGCCACTCCTCCACAGATCACGTAGCACTACACTTGCACATAACTTAGCCTCTTGCTCTAAAGATTTATTGTCTTGTTGAATGTTTATTGTACTCAGTCTCAAGAAAACTTTTCACTTATTGATAAATAACTTTTACTGTCCCAATGTTTCTGCTGAAAAAAGAGAGCTGCTAAAAGAAGACCAGCAATATTCCAACCTAAATGCAAAATCTCTGGAAAAATAACTGATAGATGGCTGTACTGTCCTGATTTAAGATTTAGAGAAACAAATAAGCAGCTGAAGACTAGATACTGTGATGGTCTTACTACTTGTCTTGTATTTGTTGATATTTATATGGAAAATTATGCAAAAATGTATTTATTCATAATAATAATGTTATTAACTGCTACACACATTGGCTTATTTATCATCAAGTTACAAACAACTGCTTGGCCTTAAGGACACCACAAGCTTCAGTTTTGCATTTTCGTTTTTTCCTCCTCACCTTCTAAGAGCCATAACTCTTATTTATCTACAGAACCAAATGAGAGCTTGTTTGTTGTGTGACCATTTGTACTTTCTGATGACTCCTTTCACCACATTTAACCGTAAAATGTATGGTGGAACCCAAAAAAATATTATTTTGTGGGGAGACTAAAAAGAAAATCACAATTTTGCAACTTTTGGAGGTTTTAATTTCTACACTGTGCACCGTGCACCTTATGGTAAAAGAGACATATTCTCTTTATTCTGTGGGTCAATACGATTAAAATGATACCCATGTTTAAAATTGGCCTATTCTGACCCCTAAAACTTTCTTATTTTTCCATATATGGGGGTGTATGAGGGCTACTTTTTTTGCTCCCTGATCTGTTGTTTTTCTCATCATTTATTTTATTTTTCTGAGATGTGACCAAAAAGCAGCAATTTTGGACTTTTTTATGTTTATGCAGTTCGGGATTCATTTGTACGGGATTAATTTGTATTTGGGGGAGGGGCTTAGTCAATTTTTTATTGCTAAATTTAAATTTCTTATGTCCCCATAGGGGACAACCTTAAGCAATCACTAAATTGCTATTATTTTTCAGTGCCATGCATAGCACTGGAACAACAAGTGACTTCAGTATAGAACAGGAATCAACGAATCACGGGAGAAACCAGGTGACATGTAAAATCTTTACTAGAGAACCATGCAATGCGTTTCTTAGGCATGTCAGAGAGGTAAAGCCCTCCCAGTCTTATACCGGAGGGTTTTCACCCTTTCCATTCAATATTCCACAATAATAAACACAATGTAAAACCATAAAAATACATACATGTTACAACTTAAATGTAAAAACCATAAGAAGTAAATAGTATACATTTTAAAAATGCAAAAATATATATCAACATACATATGTATACACCTTCACATACCTACACAAAAAAGGGAAAAAGGAAAGAGGTCTAGCACAGATAGAGACATTGACATGATATTACTTAAATAGCTACCCTAGGATAAGACATTAAATCAACAAATATTTTCGATAGTCTCATTTTGACCATAAGGAGTTAACATGGCCAACTTATGGATCCAAAAAGATTCACGATGAATTAAACATTGGAATCTGTTTAGGATATCTTCAGAAATGTTCAATATGACCAAATTCAGTGATTTCAGATTTTTATGGTGTACATTTGTAAAATGCCTCGATAGGCCATGGAGCATGAATCCATGCACAATGTTCCATCTATGCTTGTTTAACCTGGCATAGACCGTCTGTACGGTCTGGTCAACATATTGCAAATTACAGCTGCATGATAATAAATACACAGCAAAAGAAGTATTATAATTTAGTATATCTTTTACCTCAAATTCCTTCCCAGTATGCGCAGATTTTAAATTCAACAAGGACTACAATTAAATTCAACCTGAATCGGGAAATCTCCAATGTTTTGCTATCTACTTGGCGCAATCAAGTTGCATAAATTTTGTGGACACCTAAAAGTGATTCCTGGCTGCTCAGGAACAAGATCGCCTAAAATAGGGTCACTGCGAATAATCGGCCAATTTTTTGTAAAATCTTTTTAATTTGCGGGGCTCCACTATTAAAATTGGTAATAAAATTATATTTAAATCTCTGATCCATTCTTTCTCCACTCTTCTCAATCTTTTGCTTTTTGGGTATAACTAACTCAGTTTGCTTCCTATCTCTTACTTTTTTATATACCTTAATCAAAAGAGACTTGAGATACCCCTTTTCACAAAACTGCGCCCTAAGGACAGCAGCCTGTCCGTACAGCATCTCCCTCAACCAACTTGGGTACTGGGCACTATCATAATGTAAAAAACTATTAACGTCCACTGATTTAAAGAAAGTTCTGGTTGCTATCTGACCAATGTCTGTCTTAAAAATTTCAAAATTCAAAAATTGAATCAAACAAGTAAAGAAGTGCATAGTAAACTGAAGACCATATTTATTTTGCTTCAATTCCTTCACAAACTCCTCAGCTTCCTTCTTTGTACCCACCCAGATCATAAACAAATCAACAACAAAAAATAACAAACCGAACATAAAATGGGGACTGTGCAATGACTTGGGACTCAAATCGCCCCATAAACAGATTTGCAGAACTAGGGGCAAAACGAGTCCCCCTGGCACAGCCCCTAGTCTGCCTATAAATAGCATGGTAGAAGAAAAAAACAGTCAGCTGCTGGGCTCAGCTAATCAGGCGCTGATCACTGTTACCAGTGATGAACTGAGCCCTATGTTGGATGTGGACTATAAAACCATGACTGATTTGTTTTACGAGTATGAAAAATGTTGCAAATCTGAACTGCACCATAGCATTGATGTGTTACTTTTGCTTAGATATATGTCTGATAACTTTACACCTTGAGGGTTGAGGTTGCCATTTGAATCTTCCTTTCCAGATGATTTATTATTCACTAAGGAGTGGAGCTCTAGAGGGTTAATCACTTGTTTAATAGACAAGAGGAGAGCTGTAGCTGACACATGCAGACTTAAAGCATCTGCAGTGAGAAATTCACTGAATGTCTTTAGTAGATATTCGGGATACTACAAAACAGATTTTTAATAGACTGCATAAAATGGAGACTGAAATTATTCATAAGAAGGTTCACAAATACCATTGTGATAAAAATTATTATAGATGTGGCCAAATTCATAAATGGCCTATGTACAATGCCCATGATAATAAGAACAATAGTGAATCCAGAACTAATCATGTGAGTAACTCTGCAATCCAATTCAACATCTTGAATTGAAACAGGAGATTCAGTAAAACCAAAAAACATCAATAGCAACCCTAGAGGAGGAAGTACTCAAGTTAATCCACCACGTAGAATTGAGTATAGTCTTACTATCCCTAATTCCACTTATAATAAACATGCACAATCACCGAACTTAAAAAGCAACTTTAATGCAAACACTCAGCAAAAGAAAAATGATAATTTGTCAACTCATCACTCGACACCTAGAACTATGACAAATATGTCTGTTGCCAGCAGGGGGGATTTTGGGGGGAGTTCCACTTGTGGTGCCCCTGATAGGGTCCGTCCGGCTGGTGAACTAAGTATCAGCTCGCTATCTTCTCTTTCTTTTTTAGACTTCTGTCCCCTCCCCACCCATGACAACATTGGGAACTGCAGGTGCCCACCATCTCCGGATCACTCATTATTTTTCAATTGTGGAGCCACTCCTGTCTAGGAAACCAGGGAAACGAAAAGAAAATCCAGAGGTTACAGAGGAGGGAGAAAATCCAAAAATACCAAAAAAGATATTACAGCAACGAAAAATTCCGGAATTGAAACAGAAAAAGTAATTCAAATATTTAATTCATCGGAATACTGTACACACTAGCAGAAAATTAAATAAGTTTATCGTCAAAAGTTTAGCATTTTGTCCAACTGCGCATCCCAATGACTTTCAACTTTTTTTTTCTAGATCGAAATCAATTTATTAAAGTGGTACTCCGTGGAAAACTTTTTTTTTTTAAATGAACTGGTGCCAGAAAGTTAAACAGATTTGTAAATGACTTCTATTAAAAAAATCTTAATCCTTTTAGTACTTTTAGCAGCTGTATTCTACAGAGGAAATTCTTAATTTTTGAATTTCTTTTTTGTATTGTCCACAGTGCTCTCTGCTGACACCTCTGTCCGTGTCAGCAACTGTCCAGAGCAGCATTGGTTTGCAATGGGAATATTCTGCTGCATACAGCTGCAAAAAAGTACTGATAATATTAAGATTTTTTAATAGATGTAATTTACAAATCTGTTTAACTTACTGGCACCAGTTCATAAAAAAAAAAAAAAAAAATAAAGTTTTCCCCCTGAGTACCCCTTTAACAAGGCATTTCTATATTATCGAGAGGATGAAATCACATCTTCCTTCAGAGGATGTGGAAAATATCGATCTCTATACGAGTACTGTTGTGGATGGGATTACTGTCCCTCATGTGGACGTGAAACCCTCCTCTTCTTTTTATTTAATTCACCACCGAGGGGGACGCCCTATTATTTCCAGAATTGGATCACAGCTAACCTTTCTCATTACATAGATTTATTTTTACAGCCATATGTACTAAAACTGTCATCATATCTCAGAGTCGCTGCCAGCTATTACTTAACAGCTTTATCATACTTGGTTATTGTTTCCTACTGTTTATATCCCCTGATGAACCCCGTATTGCTCCACTCTGTTTTGGAGGGGGGACACTTCGGGATTGATTACTTCTCCTTAGTGTTTAATTGCACAGGTTGCATTGTGTAGGATAACACTGTTGTGATAGGTGATAGTTAGTTATAAAAAAGCAGAATATTGGGAACTGTGGAGAGAGAATGGATCAGAGATATAATATAATTTTATCATCAATATAATTTTATCATCAAATATAATTTTGTCATCAATTTTAATAGTGGTGCTCCGCATGTTAAAAAGATTTTACAAAAAAAATTGGCCGAATTATTCACAGCAACCCTATTTTAAGAGATGTTGTTCCTGAGCAACCAGGGATCACTTTTAGGCGTCCACAAAATTTACACAACTTGGTATATTGAAAAACATAGGAGGAGATGTCCCGATTCAGGTTGATTTTAATTGTAGTTCTTGTAGAAAAAGTTGGTGCCGATGTTGTGAGCTAATTAAAGGAGACATCGGGAATTTTAAATCTGCATATACTGGAAAGGAATTTGAGGTAAAGGGTATACTAAATTGGGATACTTCTTTTGCTGTGTATTTATTATTAATGCAGCTGTAATTTGCAATATGTTGGCCGGACCGTACAGATGGTCCGTGCCAGGCTAAACAAGAATAGATGGAACATTGTGCACGGATTCTTGTTCCATGGCCTATTGAGGCATTTTACTAATGTACACCATAAAAATCTGGAATCACTGAATTTGGTCATATTGGAGTCTATTTCTAAAGATACCCTAAAAAGATTCCAATGTTTAATTAATCGTGAATCTTTTTGGATCCATAAGTTGGCCATGTTAACTCCTTATGGTCTAAATGAGACTATCGAAAATATTTGTTGATTTAATGCCTTATCCTAGGGTAGCTATTTAAGTAATATCCGTGTCAATGTCCCCTCTTTCCTTTTCCCTTCTATTATGTAGGTATGTGAAGGTGTATACATAAATATGTTTATATATATTTTTGCATTTTTTTATATGTATACTAAGTTTTAACATGTATGAATTTTTATTGTTTTACATTGTGTTTATTGTTGTGGAATATTGTATTAGAATGGAAAGGGTTAAAACTGTCGGGTATAAGACTGGGAGGGTTTTCCCTATCTGACATGGAAGCTGCGCTTCGCAGTGAAACACGTTGCATGGTTCTCTAGTAAAGATTTTACACGTCACTTGGTGTCTCCCATGATTGAAGTCCTGCACAGCGCCGCTGATTCCTGTTCTACACTGAAGTCGCTTGCTGTTCCATATCTCTACATAGGAAGGCTGCAGTAACATTTACCCTCATCCACACGCTTACCATTGTTGTGTATTTGGGTACACAACCTACTCCGGTCAGCTGTTTATCTCCTCCCCCCTTTGCCCATACTTTGTAGCCATCCTGCACCATGGAGCGCCTCTCCTTTCTCTTTTATGCATAGCACTGATCAGTAATATCGGTGGTCTACTTCTCTGGGCTGCTAGAAGGCACACCAGAGGAGAACATCTCTGGAGCTGCTGAAAGGCAGTTGAGGGGACGTTTGGCGTTCATCTTCACCCAACACCCCCTGCGATTACTCTGCTGGTGGTGTGATGATGATTCCCCCTGAGCCCCAATAATGTTGTAGATGCCAGGAACCGCTGTGCATGAAGCTATCACAGCTCCTGTGTTCACTTCATGTATGAGGGAGGGACTTTACTGGTTGGTAATTCTGTTAAGAAAGGTATACTATACAGTCAAAATCCCCCAAAGACTGTGTCTGCTAGCTGTGTACAAACGCTTATGTCAATAAATATGTCAGGCAGGAGTGCATCCCTGAAAAAGGAAATGAGAGTTAATTCTTTATTTAAATATATTACAATGATAAGACCCTCTGAAATCTATAGTGGGAAAGTCCTCCCTCATATTTGCCCGGGAATATTTGCTTTTTATGTGAGACCTAAAAAATACTAGAAAATTTAGCTAAACTGAAACACACCTTTATCTGTACTTAACTGTTTAATTCTTAGGATATGAACATTGTGGACCCACAGGTTACAGTGGCCTCAGGTTGCAATATTTTAAACATACAGTGGTCTTTTCTGGACTTGAAACCAGACTTAGGCTAGAATTCCACTGAGGTTTTTCATGCAAAAACGCTGATTAAAACGCCCATTTTGCCACACAGCGTTTTTTCTTTGAAAAAATATGGCGGCCAGATGTTAGCTGCAAGTCAAAAGTGAACTGCAAAATGCCAGATCCACTTGGCTTTTTTTTTTTTATACTTTGGACATTTTTTTTTTTTAGCTCTTTTGGGCTCAGAGGCTGGTTTTCAAAACGCCAAGAAAAACGCTATGTGGGTTTTAACTTTGGCCTTTTTTAAGTCGGTTTTCATTCTTTTTTTGATGGAGATAGCTTTTTTTTTTGTCAAATTTCATTGGGTACCATAAAAAAATAAAATAAAAGATCCAGCAGTGATGGAAAAAATTGTATTTAATGAAATTAATATTTTTTAGAACAACATCTTTATAAATTTTTAATCAGGGGTCAATTTATGTGGGTGGGCAGAGAACTAAAAATCTAGCCGGCAATATAAAAAATGTAGGGGCCATTTCATTATAAAAATAATACATTTTTTTATAATTAAATTTTGTAAAACTTTTTATTAGTAATGTATTTTAATTGTGTGTTTAATAAAATGTGTGTTTTTTTACTTTAAAAAAAAAAGATTTTTTAGGTAGTACTACTACTCCCAGCATGGAACATACTGTTCCATGATGGAAGTAGTAGCACCTGTACTAATAGACAGATCGCAGCGGGTGTCAGAAGTGGTAAAAGCTATAGAAGCAGGCTAGTCCCCTGCCCGGCACTATACTCCGCTGTAATGTGACGTTCATTTCACAGATTCTTATTTCCCCCTGAGAGCTGTGATTGGCCAGATAGTGTTGGCCACTCACAGCTCTCAGCAGCATATATGAATCTGTGATGTGAAAATAACCTCACATCACAGAGGAGTATAGTGTCAGGCAGGGGACCAGACAATTGGAGCTGCAGCCCGCTTCTATAGCTTATACCAGAGGTTTGCCGCAGGTGTCAGGAGTGACACCTGCTGTGATCTTACCTTAACTGCAGGTACTACTACTCCCAACATCGAGCACTCTCTGCTCCATGCTGGGAGCTATAGTACCTGCATTATTAGACAGATTGCAACGGGTGTCAGAAGTGACACCTGGGCCATCTGTCTATTAGTACAAATACTACAGCTCCCAGCATGGAACAGAATGTGCTAGATGTTGGGAGCAGTAGTACCTGCAGTTAAGGTCAGATCACAGCTGGTGTCACTCCTGACATCTATTGCGATCATCCTGATGGGAATTTCAGGACTCAGCTGTGCTCAAGGCTACAAAGCCAAGAGAACAGCTCATGTTGAGCAGTAGATATATGTTGTATATCTACTGCCCAGCAAGAACTTACAGTGAGCCTGCTACGTGTATACAGTATATACATTGCTGGCTCACTTAACCCCTTGCTGAACTGTGCGCTATGCGCCAGCCTGGCAAGGGAAGAGTTAACTTACACTGCTGGATAGTGTAGGTTAACCCTTTGGGCGGTATACACTATATACAGCAATCTATAGATAGCTGTATATAGTGTATACAGAAGACAAAGAGCTCCCCTTACCTCCCTCCAGTCCCGGCTGGGTCTGTGTGGCACCACCCCTAGTGATTACATCATTAGGGGGTGGAGCTACAGATGGGAGCCAGGCTGGTAAGGGTGTGAGGCACTGTTCACATTGTATGTTTTGCATGATTTGAACAGACCCTTCTGCTAGTGGCCTCCCAGACAGGGAGACTCCAGCTGTTGCATGCCGGGAGTTGTAGTTTTGCAACAATTGGAGGCTCCCTGTTTGGGAAGACATTGCAATATGGGCACTTTCCCCAGCGGAGAGAACAAAAAATATGTCCTAACCAATTTTTTGTGTTTTTTTTTCTTCTCGTTTCAGATCCAGAGAGAAATACGACAGATTCAGAGGACTACTGCGGATGAACTGAATTTTTTTCCTTTTAATAAAATGGCTGACAAGGCCTGTGGGGAAGTGTTTTTTTTTATTTTTTTTTAAAATAAGTTTTCCAATGTGTTGTGTTTTTTTTTGTAATTAAATCTTCTGGCTTAGTAGTAGAAGCCTTCTTATTGACAGAATCCATTACTAAGCTGAGGCTTAGCGTTAGCCCCAAAAACAGCTAGTGCTAACCCCCAATTATTACCCTGGTACCCACCGCCACTGGGGTGCCGGGAAGAGCAGGTACCAACAGGCCCGGAGCATCTCCTGGGCCTCCTGGGCACTCCTGGGCCTCGACGGTAACAGGCTGGCATTATTTAGGCTGGGGAGGGCAGGTAACAATGGTCCTCGCCCACCCCAGTAACGTCAGGCTGTTGCTGCTTGGTTGGTATCTGGCTGTGAATAAAAATACGGCGAAGCCTATGCATTTTTTTTCCATAAATAAATAAAAACACATAGAGTTCCCCGTATTTTTATTCTCAGCCAGATACCAACCAAACAGCAACAGCCTGACATTACCAGGGTGGGCGAGGATCATTGTTACTGGCCCTCCCCAGCCTAAATAATGCCAGCCTGTTACCACCTAGGCCCAGGAGTGCCATTTTTGACACTCGGGGCCTGTTGGTACCTGCTTTTCCTGGCACCCCTGTGGTGGTTGGTACTGGGGTAATAATTGGGGGTTAGTGCTAGCTATTTATGGGGCTAACGCTAAGCCAGGCTTAGTAAAGGACTCCGTCAATAAGGCGGCTTCCAATACTAAGTCTATAAAGTAAATAAAAAAAAAAAACACTACACATTGGAAAAATTATTTTATTTAAAAAGCACTCCCCCACAGCCCTTGTTAGTCATTTTATTAAAAGAAAAAAAATCCAGTTCATCCACAGTAGTCTGCGAATCTGCTGTAACCATCTGCATACACAGATCTGAAATGAGAAGAAAAAAGAAACACAAAAAATTGGTTAGGACATTTTTGGTGCTCTCCGCTGGGGAGAGCACCCATAATGGAATGTTTTCCCAAACAGAGACCCTACGATTGTTGCAAAACTACAACTCCCAGCATGCCCAGACAGCCTGTGGCTGTCTGGGTAAGCTGGAAATTGTAGTTTAGCAACAGCTGGAGTCGTGTCTGGGAGGACACTGCCAGAAGGGTCTGTTCACATTATACAAAACGGACAATGTGAACAGAGGCTCATCCTTACCAGCCATGCTCCCACCTGTAGCTCCACCCCTAATGAAGTCATCACTAGGGGGCAGAGCTACATGGACCTGGCAGGGACAGAGAGTGAGGGAGGTAAGTGGACCTTGTCTTCTGTATACACTGTATACAGCTATCAATAGAGTTCTGTATACATCTATCTATGGATAGCTGTATATACTGGATACCACCCAAAGGGGCTATAGGAGCATGGAGTCCTGTCAGTATAGAGACAGGGTTCCCGGCTCCTGTATAGTGTACACGGGTACACTATGCACCCCTGTATGCTATACGGCTGGGGGAGGCGCTCAGCATCCGACAGGCAGAGTTTTACCCTGAAGAAAGTGAGAAAACTGCCACAGGGTACAAATTTGGCTGTTTCCACACACAAGGAAAAATGCCATAAAAAATGCCAGAAAAACTGCCAAAATACAGGAAACAGCTGTAGCAGTTTTTCCTGGCATTTTTGCTGGTGGGAAAAAACCTCAGTGGAATCCTTAACGTGCATTGCTACAGACTATCCAAATCTGTGGCATGTGTGAATGGCTGAAAAATCTGAGCAATCACTAGGCATTTCACTAGTAAAACATCTGTGTTAGTGCATCTGTAAGTATATACACTCATTGGCTAATAAGCTTTACAGTACAGAACAATGTTAAATGTTCAGTACTGCTCTTTACCTGGATCAGGACTGGCTGTTCCATTTGACACTATACATGTGTACCGTCCTGGAACCTGAAAAAGTACCTGACCTCTGTGTATAAAGATTGTATAAAGATTGCCGTAAAGCATGCTGGTATCCAGTATAGGAGATTGGCGCTGTATGAGCTACAGGGTATGCGTGGGCAGAGTAATCCCGCACTGTAAACATAGAGAGGAAGCCGGGAAACCACTGCATGGGCCCTACAGTATTAGGCTAAGCCCCCTCCCCAACCATGCTGTCCCTGGGACACCAAGGTAAATGTTGCATAGTTATTCTGACCCTGCAGAGCAGTGAGAGAGCCTTACCTCGCTGTGAGGCACAGAGGAGTCTGCAGCCAAGCTAGATAGCCAGAAAGTCCCTTTTGCACCATAGAGCTCTGTATAGTACAGAGTGGCATGAATTAGATGGATAGTCCTCCAGGGGCTGCGGGCATTGTCTTCCCTACTTTAGGCACTCCAGCAGCTGCAGAACTATAACTCCCATCTTGTATCTGCAGACTGCTTGGGCATTACAGGAGTTGTAGTTTTGCACTAGCTGGAGGGTTCAAAGGGATGCCTATACCTACTGTGGGGCAACTCTGATGCCTGAACGTACTGTGGGGGAACTCAATAGCCTGTGGTAGCTACTGTGGTGGAACTCTGATGCCTGTGGTAGGTACTGTGGGGGAACTCTGATGGCTGTAGCTACTGTGGGGGAACTCTGATGTCTGTAATAGCTACTGTGGGGGAACTCTGATGCCTGTGGTAGCTACTGTGAGGGAACTCTGATGACTGCACCTACTGTGGGGGGGACTCTGATGCTTGTAGTAGCTACTGCGGAGGAACTCTGTTGCCTGTGGTAGCTACGTTGGGGGAACTCTGATGCCTGTGGTAGCTACTGTGGGGGAACTCTGATGACTGCAACTACTGTGGGGGGGGACTCTGATGCTTGTGGTAGCTACTGTGGAGGAACTCTGAATATTATAGCTACTGTGGGGTAACTCTGATGCCTGTGTTACTACTGTGGGGGAACTCTGATGCCTGTGGTAGCTACTGTGGGGGAACTCTGATGCCTGTGGTAGCTACTGTGGGGGAACTCTGATGACTGCACCTACTGTGGGGGGGGGGGGGGGCTCTGATGCTTGTGGTAGCTACTGTGGAGGAACTCTGATGGTGATAGCTACTGTGGGGGAACTCTGATGCCTGTGGTAGCTACTGTTTGGGGAACTCTGATGCCTGTGGTAGCTACTGTGGGGGAACTCTCATGACTGCAACTACTGTGGGGGGACTCTGATGCTTGTTGTAGCTACTGTGGAGGAACTCTGATGGTGATAGCTACTGTGGGAAGACAAAAGGGAAAAAAGAGGGAACATGTGCCCCTAGTGTGATACGTTTTTAGACAGTGAATAAGTGCAATAAAGGTCACACTTACCACAATGTGTTGCGCTAAGGGCACAACACCATACAGCGTATTAATCAGGTTAGGTTGTCAGCAGCCACGATTCTCCGGTCTATCCTGGTTCACCGGTCCAAATAGCATCAATGAAAAATAGCAAACATGGATCTTTGCAGGCGCATGGACAGCAGTGGATAAAAGTTCATGGAGTCTTCAATACATATAGATGTTTATTTTAAGCACATAAAAGCTGTGTGTTTTCTATTCCACCTACCACTAGCTTCGCCACAGGATCTATAGCGCCGTTCATTCATGAATCCATATTCAGCCAGTGCATGCACTGGCCCCGCCCACTCTCAGCCTCGCTACAGTATCTGTAGCGTCGCTCATTCATAAAATCAGACTACTCCAGTACTGGGAAGCCGGAACCTAAACCCGTCCGCTAGCCAGTGCTTGGAGATGCTGCGGCTATCATATTTTCCTTTTTTCTTGATTTTATAACTTTCTGTGTCTCTGTATCCACTAGAGACTATAATACCTCTATCTGTGATAAGTTTGTTTAGACATTTGTATGATGTTTTTGTTACGTAACTGTTTTCACCTGGACTCCGTAATCCTGTTCAGAATAGCTTAATTGATTTGACCTTTTGATTGTACGTAGGAACCGTCTATTTAAATGTGCTTTCTCTGATACCTGTATACATGCACACTTGCCTGATGAAGTGCCCACTACAGGCATGAAATGCGTTGCTTTTATGTGCTTAAAATAAACATATATATGTATTGAAGACTCCATGTACTTTTATCCACTGCTGTCCATGCGCCTGCAAAGATCCATGTTTGCTATTTTTCATTGATAGCTGCTGTGGGGGAACTCTGATGCCTGTGGTAGCTACTGTGGGGAACTCTGATGCCTGTGGTAGCTACTGTGGGGGAACTCTGATGCCAGTGGTAGCTACTGTGGGGGAACCCTGATGACTTCACCTACTGTGTGCGGGGGGGGGGGGGACTCTGATGCTTGTGGTAGCTACTGTGGAGGAACTCTGATGGTGATAGCTACTGTGGGGGAACTCTGATGCCTGTGGTAGCTACTGTGGGGGAACTCTGATGCCTGTGGTAGCTACTGTGGGGGAACTCTGATGCCTGTGGAAGCTACTGTGGGGGAACTCTAATGCCTGTGGTAGTTACTGTGGGGGAACTCTGATGCCTGTAGTTATTGTGGGGGAACTCTGATGCCTGTGGTAGCTACTGTGGGGGAACTCTGATGCCTGTGGTAGCTACTGTGGGGGAACTCTGATGCCTGTGGTAGCTACTGTGGGGGAACTCTGGTGACAGTGGTAGCTACTGTGGGGGAACTCTGATGCCTGTGGGGGAACACTGATGATGGTAGCTATTGTGGGGGAACTCTGATGCCTGTACCTACTATGGGGTAACTCAGATGCCTGTGGTAGCTACTGTGGGGGAACTCTGATGACTGTGGTAGCTACTGTGGAGGAACTCTGATGGTGGTAGCTACTGTGGGGGAACTCTGATGCCTGTGGTAGCTACTGTGGGGGAACTCTGATGCCTGTGGTAGCTACTGTGCGGGAACTCTGATGACAGTGGTAGCTACTGTGGGGGAACTCTGATGCCTGTGGTAGCTACTGGGGGAAATTTGATGTCTGTGGTAGCTACTATGGGGGAACTCTGATGATGGTAGATAATGTGGGGGAACTCTGATGCCAGTGGTAGCTACTGTGGGGGAACTCTGATGCCAGTGGTAGCTACTGTTGGGGAACTCTGATGCCTGTAGCTACTGTGGGGGAGCTCTGATGCTTGTAGCTACTGTGGGGGAACTCTGATGCCAGTGGTAGCTACTGTAGGGGAACTCTGATACCTGTAGCTACTATGGGGGAACTCTGATACCTGTACCTACTGTGGGGGAACTCTGATGCCTGTAGAAGCTACTGTGGGGGACTCTGATGCTTGAAGCTACTGTGGGGAACTCCAATGCCCGTGGAAGCTACTGTGGGAGAACTCTGATGGCTGTGGTAGCTACTGTGGAGGAACTCTAATCATGGTAGCTACTGTGTGGGAACTCTGATGCCTGTGGTAGCTACTGTGGTGGAACTCTGATGCCTGTGATAGCTACTGTGGGGGAACTCTGATGCCTGTGGTAGCTACTGTGGGGGAACTCTGATGCCAGTGGTAGCTACTGTGGGGGTACTCTGATGCATGTATCTACTGTGGGGGAACTCTGATGCCAGTGGTAGCTACTGTGGGGGAACTCTGATGCCTGTACCTACTGTGGTGGAACTCTGATGCCTGTGGTAGCTACTGTGGGGGAACTCTGATGCCAGTGGTAGCTACTGTGGGGGTACTTTGATGCATGCATCTACTGTGGGGGAACTCTGATGCCAGTGGTAGCTACTGTGGGGGAACTCTGATGCCTGTACCTACTGTGGTGGAACTCTGATGCCTGTGGTAGCTACTGTGGGGAACTCTGATGCCTGTGGTAGCTACTGTGGGGGAACTCTGATGCCTGTTGTAGCTACTGTGGGGGAACTCTGATGCCAGTGGTAGCTACTGTGGGGGTACTCTGATGCATGTATCTACTGTGGGGGAACTCTGATGCCTGTGGTAGCTACTGTGGGGAACTTTGATGCCAGTGGTAGCTACTGTTGGGGAACTCTGATGCCTGTAGCTACTGTGGGGAAACTCTGATGCCTGTGATAGCTACTATGGGAGAACTCTGATGCCTGTAACTACTATGGGGGAACTCTGATGCCTGTACCTACTGTGGGGGAACTCTGATGCCTGTAGAAGCTACTGTGGGGGGACTCTGATGCTTGAAGCTACTATGGGGGAACTCTGATGCATGTATCTACTGTGGGGGAACTCTGATGCCAGAGGTAGCTACTGTGGGGGAACTCTGATGCCTGTACCTACTGTGGTGGAACTCTGATGTCTGTGGTAGCTACTGTGCGGGAACTCTGATGCCAGTGGTAGCTACTGTGGGGGTACTCTGATGCATGTATCTACTGTGGGGGAACTCTGATGCCAGTGGTAGCTACTGTGGGGGAACTCTGATGCCTGTACCTACTGTGGTGGAACTCTGATGCCTGTGGTAGCTACTGTGGGGAACTCTGATGCCAGTGGTAGCTACTGTTGGGGAACTCTGATGCCTGTACCTAATGTGGGGGTACTTTGATGCGTGTAGCTACTGTGGGGGAAACTTAGGTGCTCTTTCAAAACTACAACTCCCGTAATGGCATTTCAGCAAAACGTTGTGTGGGCATGCTGGATGTTGTAGTTTTGCTACAGCTGGAGGCAAAACTGCTGTAACAGAGTGTTCACACTGCAACCCCAGTTGTTGCACAACTTCAACTACCAGTATGCTGGGACAGCCATAGGTTATGAAAGCATGATGGTAGTTGTAATGTTGCCAAAGCTGGGGGTACAATCTTTGTAAAACTCTGTTTTAGAACTGTGTATTCTCCAGCTGTTTGCCTCCATCTCTTGCAAACCATCTCTTACAACTCCCAGCATGCTGAAATAGTCAAAGCTTTGTCTGACTCCTGAATGAATTCAGGAGTCTGTAAAAGAGGAATGATACACATAGTGACAGCTATGTTGATTAGCATCCAGCTTTACTAGGAATAGATAAAACAGATAAAAAATGTATTCATAAAAATGCTGTACTTTTATCTATAAAATCCGTGCACTAATTTTATAAAGATATATTTATACATTTTATCCTGTTATGAAGAATTCCCCATATGGCTAGAATTCCACTTGGCTCCACCCCCCCCCCCCCAAAAAAAAGTGTGTATTTTCTCGCGTTTTTGCATTTGAGTGGAAATTGCATTTTTGGCCCCCTTGGTGTTTATTTTTTTTCCAAATTTGTTGGGTAAAAAAAAAAAAAAGGATGCAGTAGGGATGGAAAAAAAATTATTTAACAAAACTTTTGTTTTTTTTTTATAAAAAAAATGTTAATACATTTTTAATAAAGTGTGTGTGTTTCTCTTTTTTTCTCTATTTTTTTTAGGTAGTACTACTACTCCCAGCATGGAACAGACTGTTTCATGATGGGAGTAGTAGTACCTGTACTAATAGACATATCGCCCCGGACGTCACTCCTGACACCCAATGCAATTGTCTCTATACAGCACTCCCATCTCTGCTCTATACTCCGGGCTGGCCAGTGATGTGAATAGAACATCAATCATTCATATTTTCTGTGGGGATTGGCCGGCTGGTGGCAGCCAATCACAGCTCTCAGAGGGAAATATGAATAAGTGATGTTCTATTCATATCACTGGCCGGCCGGAGAATAGTGCAGAGATGCGGAGTGCAGGAGAAAGCCGCTCCGCATCTCTGCAATAGATAGGACGATCGCATTGGATGTCAGAAGTGACACCTGCTGTGATCTGTCCTTAACTGCAGGTACTACTACTTCCAACATGGAGCCCACTCTGCTCCATGCTGGAAGCTGTAGTACTTGCATTAATAGACAGATCGCAGCGGGTGTAATTTCTGACACCTGTTGCGATCTGTCTATGAATGCAGGTACTACAGCTCCCAGCATGGAGCAGAGTGTGCTCCATTTTGGGAGTTTTAGTACCTGCAGTTAAGAAATGACTCCTGACAGCTGCCGTGATCCTCCTGTATACTGTATAGATGCGGCCGGCCGCTCTCCTGTGGTCTCCTGCACTGCCGTATATACACACCTTTTCTTATTTCCCAGAGAGTTGGGATTGGCTGGAACCATCTGGCCAATCACAGCTCTCTGCGGGGAATATGAATAGTTGTATACATACGGCAGTGCAGGGGACCATAGAAGAGCTGCCGGCCGCATCTGTAAATTATAGAGAAGGATTGCAACGGACCCGGGGCGATCTGTCAATTAGTACAGGTACTACTTCTCCCATCATGGAACAGTGTGTTCAATGCTGGGAATAGTAGTACTATCTAAAAAATGTAAAAAATAAAGAAAAAAAGTGAAAAACACACACACTACATCTTTATTATTGTCAGCTACATTTTTAGTGCCCTGCCCGCACACATAAATTGATCCTTATTTAAAAATGTATGAAAATGTTGTTATAAAAAAGTTTGTAATTTGTAATAAATTTCATTAAATACAATTTTTTCCATCTTTTTTATAATTATTTTTAAATGGTATCCTACAAAATTTTATTAAAAAAGGTATCCCCAACACTTATTTGGATCGCTAAAGTCCAAAAAAGAATAAAAACCGCCTGCAAAAACACCAAAGTTCAAACCCACATGGTGTTTTTCTTGGTGTTTTTAGACTGTCATGATTTTAGGGGAAAAAACAGCATAGGCTCAACATGCTGCAATTTTGAAAAACCACCAAGGAGCTAAAAAGAGTGAAAAAATGCCAAAAGGATAAAAAAAAAAAAAAAACAAACTCCACAAAGTGGAAAAATGATTTTGTGATTTCTCATTGATTTACAGTTATCATCTGGCCATGCGGCAGAATTGGCATTTTTCTTCGAGTTCCCCCCCCCCCCCCCCAAAAAAAAAATAAAATAATGGAATTCCCGCCTAATGTCTTAGGAATACTGCAAGCAAGCTCCAAGCATCTTCCTCTGCATAACATGTACAGCATGAAACCAGAGAGGAAAGGGTTACAGAGTAGAGTGGAGTGATTGGCTGACTGCCCAGACTGAGAGCAGACGGTTCATCACTTTAAGGGTGGGGTCACACTACGTTTGTTGTGTACGGGTGCCGGATCCGGTTGGGAGGAGCGAAAAACGGACGTTCCCGTACCCCAGCTGGAACCCCATTCATTTCAATGATCCGACTGGAGTCAAACGCTGACTCCAGTCGGCTCATTGAAATCAATGGGGTTCTGGCTGGAACCCGCTGGGGTATGGAAGCGGCTGGTTTTCGCTAGTGTTGGGTGCGAATATTCACAATGAGAATATTGCATATTTGCAAATATTGCAAATGAAGCGCTAAATATTTGCAATTACAAATATTCACATTTTTTCCCCCAGTACACATCACAGTGATCATCCCTTCCTGCTTTCAGCTTGTGGTAAAAACAAGGCTCCAATACTAGTTACTGTGTCAGACCAGCTGGCACCCGAAAACTCGCATATGCAAATTTTCACGCATATTGATCCCTCCCTTCTTTTAGCTCTTTTATCACGCGATATAGCGCATGCAAATTTTTTGGTGAGTGTGCATGCGCATGCAAATTTTATGATGCATAGTAAAAAAAGGCAGTGAATATTGCAAATATGCTAATTTTGTGAATATATGACGAATATTCGTCCATATATTCGCAAAAGATCCCAAATTTGAACATGGCCTATGCAGCTCAACACTAGTTTTCGTTCCTCCCAACCGGATCTGGCAACCGTACACTACAAACCGGCCCTAAGAGAGACAGACTGACAGAGAACCGGTTTGAGGTGGTTTTTTACGCCCCCGTGAATCCTTGCGTCCGCTCCTCCCCCAGCTCTCCGAAGATTTCCAAAGCTAGAGCTGGGGGAGGGCAGAGCAAGGGGAGAGAGAAGTACAAGCCCCCTCCCTCATCTCCCCTCTCTGAGCTCAGGACGGACGTAGATCTCCACGGGGAGAAGTACACGCCCCCTCCCTCATCTCCCCTGCTTGAGCTCTGTCTGTTTTTACTGTACACGGACTGGGGATGTACTGCAGGGACTTGGAATAAATCTCTGACTGGGGATGATTTCTATGTGAGGAGGAGGGGGTCCCTGTTATGTGTGTGTGTGCATGTATGCTGGGAGTTGTAGTCCCTGTTATGTGTGTGTATGCTGGGAGTTGTAGTCCATGTTAGGTGTGTGTGTGTATGCTGGGAGCTGTAGTCCCTGTTAGGTGTGTGTATGCCAGTGGTGCCCAACCAGGGAATGCTGGGAGTTGTAGTCCCTGTTAGGTGTGTGTGTATGCTGGGAGTTGTAGTCCCTGTTAGGTGTGTGTATGCTGGGAGTTGTAGTCACTGTTAGGTGTGTATGCTAGGATTTGTAGTCCCTCATAGGTGTGTGTGTGTGTGTGTATGTTGGGAGTTGTAGTCCCTGTAAGGTGTGTGTGTGTGTGTGTGTGTGTATGCTTGGAGCTGTAGTTCCTGTTAGGTGTGTGTATGCTGGGAGTTGTAGTCCCTGTTAGATGTGTGTGTGTGTGTGTGTGTGTGTGTGTGAATGCTGGGAGTTGTAGTCCCTGTTAGGTGTATGTGTATGTATGCTGAGAGATGTAGTCCCTGTTAGGCGTGTTTGTGTGTATGCTGGGGGTTGTAGTCCCTGTTAGGTGTGTGTTTGTATGCTGGGAGTTGTAGTCCCTGTTAGGTGTGTGTGTATGCCAGTGGTTCCCAACCAGGGAAAGCTGGGAGTTGTAGTCCCTGTTAGGTGTGTGTATGCCTGTGTTTTCCAACCATGTAATGCTGGGAGTTGTAGATTTGCAACACCTGGAGGAACCCTGGTTGGGAAACACTGGTGTATGCCCTGTAGAGGTGTGGTGAACTACAACTCCCAGGAGACTACAGAGGCAGCATGCTGGTGTTATACCACAGACTGAAGACTCCTGAATGACACATGCTGGGAGTTTTAGTCGCTTTTGTGTGTGTATACCAGTGTATCCCAACCAGGGCTGAGTTATGTTAGTGTGCTGTGTATAACTCTGCACAGGCTGTATATATATATATATATATATATATATATATATATATATATTAGTGTGCTGTGTATAACGCAGGTTTCCTCGGGCTGCAAGGCGGGGACGAACTGCACGGGCTGGCTTCTGCTATTTCATTGGGTGTTTATTAGCCCCATAAAGAGGACATGGAAATGAATGGGGTTTGTACAGGACATGAAGATCGATGTATGAACCCTGTGCATTTATATGTCAGAGTTCAAACAGGGAAGCAGAGATGCATGGGGTTCATAAAGGGAAGCAGAGATGCACAGGGTTCATACAGGGAAGAAGAGATGCACATGGTTTTTACAGAGGTCTTCATGTCAGCGTTCATTGCACAGCAGCTTTGAGAGAAAATCATGTCAGGAGGGACGCAGTGGCGTTGCTAGGGTTGGTGTCACCCGGTGCGGTAGAAAATGGTGTCACCCGATACCTACCCCCCCCCCTCCACTCCACATAATAAAGTTTTTAGCCTGTTGTGACGGATGCCACTGGTGTAGCGCATTGTGAAAAATTCCAGTATAATAATTAAATATACCAATTGCCACAGAATGGAAAAGCGCTAAAAAGGTTTTCACCATTTAAAACTACAACTCCCAGAATTACTTAAATGGGTACTCCGCTGGAAATTATTTTCTTTTGAATCAACTGGTGCCAGGAAGTTAAAATCTGAATCCTTCAAGTAAGTAATTTACAAACCTGTTTAACTTTCTGAACCAGTTGATTCAAAAGAAAATGTTTTTCAGCGGAGTACCCCTTCAAGCAGTGGTGAGGTTATGCTGGGAGTTAAGTTTCACTCATCTAACTGCAGAACTTACAAGTGACTATAGCTCTGATAGGACATAATGAGGAGAATACACAATGATATCAGTGACTAGAGGTGACGTCTTCTCTATAGTGAGGAGAATACACAATAATATCAGTGATTACAGGTGACGTCTTCACTATAGTGAGGAGAATACACAATGATATCAGTGATTACAGGTGACGTCTTCTCTATAGTGAGGAGAATACACAATGATATCAGTGACTACAGGTGACATCTCTATAATGAGGACAATACACAATATCAGTGACTACAGGTGA
Organism: Hyla sarda; assembly: GCF_029499605.1. Classification (NCBI taxonomy): domain Eukaryota; kingdom Metazoa; phylum Chordata; class Amphibia; order Anura; family Hylidae; genus Hyla; species Hyla sarda. The sequence continues at coordinate 52,749,160 of NC_079197.1, forward strand.
CATCTCTATAGTGAGGAGAATACACAATGATATCAGTGACTACAGGTGAAGTCTTCTCTATATTGAGGAGAATACAGAATGAGATCAGTGACTACAGGCGACGTCTTCTCTATAGTGAGGAGAATACACAATGAGATCAGTGACTACAGGTGACGTCTTCTCTATAGTGAGGAGAATACACAATGATATCAGTGATTACAGGTGACATCTTCTCTATAGTGAGGAGAAAACACAATGATATCAGTGACTACAGGTGACGTCTTCTCTATAGTGAGGAGAATACACAATGATATCAGTGACTACAGGTGACGTCTTCTCTATAGTGAGGAGAATACACAATGATATCAGTGACTACAGGTGATGTCTTCTCTATAGTGAGGAGAATACACAATGATATCAGTGACTACAGGTGACCTCTTCTCTATAGTCTTTCCTTATCTAATTCAGATGGTACATACCACCGGGTCCAGCTAAAACTTCTCTCTGCAGAATGTGACGCCCAGATGACTCCTCACTATGTCAGCGCATTCTCATCCTCTATATGAAAATAATTATTATTATTATAAACCTGCCAGACACTGTATCCTCTAAATATAATAAACTAGTATACACTAGGGCTGCACGATATATCGCAAAAACAATCGAATCGCAATTTTTGCCATATATCGATATGGCCCCCGGGAAAATTTGCGATTATCTGCCCGGGCAGATCCCATGTGCGGCTGCAGTGCGGGCCGGCCAGGGCAGATAAAAACAAATTTAAATATTAAAAGTCTGTGTTTCCCAACCGGGGTGCCTCCAGCTGTTATGAAACTACAACTCCCAGCATGCCCGGACAGCCAAAAGCTCCCCCCCCTCCTGCTGGATGATGGTGGTGCTACTGCTGGGGGGGGGGGGGTGCTGGTGTATGATGGGGTGCAGCCTCATCATCCACCAGCAACACCTCCTCCCCCCAGAAATAGCACCCCCATCATAAACCAGCACCCCCCACCCAGCTGGATGATGGTGATGCTACTGCTGGGGGGTGCTGGTGGATGATGGGGTGCAGCCTCCTCATCCACCAGCAACACCTCCCCCCCAGAAATAGCACCCCCCATCATCCACCAGAACCCCCCCTTCTGGATGATGGGGGTGCTACTGCTGGGGGGGGGGTGCTGGTGTATGATGGGGTGCAGCCTCATCATCCACCAGCAACACCTCCCCCCCAGAAATAGCACCCCCATCATCCACCAGCACCCCCCCTGCTGGATGATGGTGGTGCTACTGCTGGGGGGGGGGGGGGGTCCTGGTGGATGATGGGGTACAGCCTCATCATCCACCAGCAATAGCACCCCCATCATCCACCAGCACCCCCCCCTTCTGGATGATGGTGGTGCTACTGCTGGGGGGGGGTGCTGGTGGATGATGGGGTGCAGCCTCCTCATCCACCAGCAACACCTCCCCCCCCAGAAATAGCACCCCCATCATCCACCAGAACCCCCCCCTGCTGGATGATGGTGGTGCTACTGCTGGGGGGTGCTGGTGGATGATGGGGTGCTACTGCTGGGTGATGGTGGTGCTACTGCTGGGGGGGTGCTGGTGTATGATGGGGTGCAGCCTCATCATCCACCAGCAACACCTCCCCCCTCCCCCAGAAATAGCACCCCCATCATCCACCAGAACCCCCCCTACCCCCTGCTGGATGATGGTGGTGCTACTGCTGGGGGGTGCTGGTGGATGATGGGGGTGCTATTTCTGGGGGGGGGTGTTGCTGGTGGATGATGAGGCTGCACCCCATCATACACCAGCACCCCCCCAGCAGTAGCACCACCATCACCCAGCAGTAGCACCCCATCATACACCAGCACCCCCCCAGCAGTAGCACCACCATCACCCAGCAGTAGCACCCCATCATCCACCAGCACCCCCCAGCAGTAGCACCACCATCATCCAGCAGGGGGTAGGGGGGGTTCTGGTGGATGATGGGGGTGCTATTTCTGGGGGGGAGGTGTTGCTGGTGGATGAGGAGGCTGCACCCCATCATCCACCAGCACCCCCCCCCCACAGCAGTAGCACCACCATCATCCAGAAGGGGGGGGGGTGCTGGTGGATGATGGGGGTGCTACTGCTGGGGGGGGGGCTGGTGGATGATGGGGTGCTATTTCTGGGGGGGGAGGTGTTGCTGGTGGATGATGAGGCTGCACCCCATCATCCACCAGCACCCCCCCCCCCTGCTGGATGATGGTGGTGCTACTGCTGGGGGGGTGCTGGTGTATGATGGGGTGCAGCCTCATCATCCATCAACACCTCCCCCCCTAGAAATAGCACCCCCATCATAAACCAGCACCCCCCACCCAGCTGGATGATGGTGGTGCTACTGCTGGGGGGGGCCTGGTGGATGATGGGGTACAGCCTCATCATCCACCAGCAATAGCACCACCATCACCCACCAGCACCCCCCCCCTTCTGGATGATGGTGGTGCTACTGCTGGGGGGGGGGTGCTGGTGGATGATGGGGTGCAGCCTCCTTATCCACCAGCAACACCTCCCCCCCCCAGAAATAGCACCCCCATCATACACCAGAACCCCCCCTACCCCCTGCTGGATGATGGTGGTGCTACTGCTGGGGGGTGCTGGTGGATGATGGGGTGCTACTGCTGGGGGGGGGGGTGCTGGTGGATGATGGGGTGCAGCCTCCTCATCCACCAGCAACACCTCCCCCCCCCCCCAGAAATAGTACCCCCATCATCCACCAGAACCCCCCCTACCCCCTGCTGGATGATGGTGGTGCTACTGCTGGGGGGTGCTGGTGGATGATGGGGTGCTACTGCTGGGGGGTGCTGGTGGATGATGGGGTGCTACTGCTGGGAGATGCTGGTGGATGATGGGGTGCTACTGCTGGGGGGTGCTGGTGGATGATGGGGTGCAGACTCATAATCCACTGGCAACAACCCCCCCTCCCCAGAACTCCCACAGCACCCCTTTTTCTCTGTACCTGGCTGGCTCGGCTGCTCCAACTGTCCCCGGGCTCACTAGTGTGGGCCTGATCAGTGCGGACGGCGCGTGATGTTAGCGCCGTCCATCTAGCTCCGCCCGCCGACGTCCCGTCACAAGCCGGGGCTACGGGGGGTGGGCAGTTTGGTGCAGCGCTAACTGAGGACAGGGATGCTGTCAGCGCTGAGGACCGGGGTGGGATTGTGCTGTCAGCGCTGAGGACCGGGGGGGGGGGGGGGGCTGTTGTCAGGGGGCGCTGAGTACCGGGGGTGTGCCGGTTGGTGCTATCAGCGCTGAGGACCGGGGGGGGATGCTGTCAGCGCTAACTGAGGACCGGGGGGGGGGTTGGTTGTGCTGTCAGCGCTAACTGAGGACTGGGGGGGGGTTGGGGGGGCTGTCAGCGCTAACTGAGGACCGGGGGGGGGGGGGTTGGTTGTGCTGTCAGCGCTAACTGAGGACCAGGGGGGGGGGGGGTGCCGTCAGCGCTAACTGAGGACTGGGGGGGGGGGGAGCTGGCAGAGAGGTGTCACCCCATCAGCCTGGTGTCACCTGGTGCGGTCCGCACCCCCCGCACCCCGGTCACAACGCCACTGGAGGGACGTACAGGAGCACAAACATACAGGAAAAATAACTCTGTAGCATGTACAGTTTCATCCAGGGGAAATTGAGGAGGATGGGAAAACGGATTTTGGCAGCGGCCGCCAATTGAAATCTACACTTGCAGAATTCTGCAAGTGGAGTTTTAGATTAAATCATTAACCTGTCTAGGAACAAGGGCATACCTGTACGGCCTCAGGGTTTCCGGTCACCACCGGTAACTGGGCGCTGAACGGAACAGGATGCCTGCTGAAATCGTTCAGCAGGCACCCCGTGCCAATGCCTGGGGGGCTCCTGAGCCCCCCTTATGTTGGTCAATTCAGACCGGAGATTTGTGGCGATTCCAGATCATATGTGTCTCCAGTGACCCGGTAAATAAGGGTGTTTGGGGCTGTCCAAGACAGGTTCAATCATCCTGAAGTGATAGGAGTGAGGTGGCGGGGGTGCCACCCCTCCTATCTCTGCTATTGGCCGGTCAGAACCGTGGAGGTGGAGGTGGCGCATGGGTTAAAATTCAGTTCCTCCGCTCTGCCCACCCACGGTAGTCCGGGCAGAGCGGGGGAACTGTGATGTGAGCAGCGGTGGAGGTCCCGTACGGTGATCTTCCTCTAAGTGTGGCGGGCAGCGATCGTGCTGTTGACGGGAGCCAGGAGGTGAGTACTTTCCTAGCAACATCTGGAGGACCACAGTTTGGAGATCACTGTGCCGTGGTCTCTAATAGTGTTGCTCGCGAATATTCGTAATTCGAATTTTATTCGCGAATATCGCATATTCGCGAATTCGCGAATATTCGCGAATATAGCGCTATATATTCGTAATTACGAATATTCGTTTTTTTTATTTTTTTTATTTTTTCACAGTACACATCACAGTGATCATCCCTCTCTGCTTCCAGCTTGTGTGGTGTAAAGAAGGCTCTAATACTACTGTGTGAGGCCGGTGTGCGAATTTTCACATATGCGAAAATTAGCATATGCTAATTTTCTCATATGCGAATGTTCGCATATGCGCATTTTCGCACACGCGAATATTCACATATGCGAAAATACAACGAGAATATTACGAATATGCGAATATTCGCGAATATGACGAATATTCGTCCATATATTCGCGAATATTCGCGAATTCAAATATGGCCTATGCCGCTCAACACTAGTCTCTAAATGGTAGCCATCCAGATTGCATAACTACAACTCCCAGCATGCACGAACAGCAAATGGCTGTCTGGGCATGCTGAGAGTTGTATTTGTGTACCTACAGCTGTTGCATATCTACAACTCCCAGCATGCCCTTCGGTTATCAGTGCATGCTGGGAGTTGTAGTTTTGCCACAGCTGGAGGCCCACTGGTGAGGAAGCACCCAGTTAGGTAACAGAACCTAACTCAGTGCTTCCCCACCAGTGAGCCTCCAGCTGTTGCAAAACTACAACTCCCAGCATGTATGGTCTGTCAGTGCATGCTGTGAGTTGTAGTTATGCAACATCTGGATGGCCACAATTTAGAGACCACTGCACAGTGATCTCCAAACTGTGGCCCTCCAGATGTTGCTAGGCAACTACTCACCTCCTGGCTCCTGTCAACAGCACAATCGCTGCCCGCCACACCTAGAGGAGGATCCTCGCCCGCTCACATCACATTTCCCCTGCTCTGCCCGGACTACCGTGGGTGGGCAGAGCGGAGGAACTGAACTTTAACCCTCGCGCCACCTCCCCGATCTGCTATTGGTTGGTCACTTCTGACCGGCCAATAGCAGTGATAGGTGGGGTGGCACCCCCGTCACCTCATTCCCATCACTTCAGGGTGATCAAAGCTGTCTTGGACAGCCCCAAACACCCTTATTTACTGGGTCACCGGAGACACATATGACCTGGAATCGCCACAAATCTCCGGTCTGAATTGACCAACATGTGGGGCGCTCAGGAGCCCCCTAGGCACTGGCACGGGATGCCTGCTGAACGATTTCAGCAGGCATCCTGTTCCGTTCACCGCCCGGTTACTGGTGGTGACCGGAAACCCTGAGGCCGTACAGGTACGCCCTTGGTCCTAGACAGGTTAATTGTGGTATCCCGGTGCGGTATTGCATATCCCCAAAGTCAGAGTAACTACTCTCAGGAAGGGTCCCCCAGGTAGGACAGCCTCTCCTCTACTCTAATTCTGTAATGTTTATACATGGACATATTTGGTAATAATGTATATTTTATATAATGTATAGTATACTTACCTTGCTAGCGTCACAGGACCCATAATCCTCTGTGAAGGTGATTGACATCAGTATGGACAAATTAACACTAGTCCAGCCCCTGCCCATATAAGGGAGCTGTATGGCAATGATCGCTCTCTTGGGTTACTGCTCTCGTGGATGCCAGACTAGCAGGATGGATCTGTACAACTTTCAAAGACACTCTGGGCCTAACAACCTAATGGCCTCAGCAGAACCTAAACCGTGAGTTCTAAACTAATCCCCGCTAAAGCTAGCGTGACTACTGGACCGCAACTAAATCCCCTAAATCCAGTGGAACAACACACATTATCCTAAAGACTCTAAATTGCTTAAGGTCCCAACCTTTTTTCAATCTCCAAGAGAATTTGCATTTGTAGAGGAGACTGTTCCTGTTGTGAAGTTTGCATAAAATCTTCAGTAAAAGGACAAGCATTACAGAGGAGCCCTCACCCTGGCGTTACGAATAGCAAGGGTTAACCAGACACCCTTTAGTCACCGCACAGCTACACTCCCCATACCCTACTCCCCCAGGCTATCACATAATGATTTAATCTAAAACTCCACTTGCAGAATTCTGCAAGTGTAGATTTCAGTTGGCGTCTGCTGCCAAAATCCTTTTTCCCCTCCTTCTCAATTTCCCCTGGATGAAGCTGTACATGCTACAGTGTTATTTCTCCTGTACGTCCCTCCTGACATGATTTTCTCTCAAAGCTGCAGTACAATAAACACTGACATGAAGACCCCTGTAAAAACCCTGTGCATCTCTGTTTCCCTGTATGAACCCTGTGCATCTCTGCTTCCCTGTATGATCTCCGTGCATCTCTGCTTCTCTGTATGAACCCCGTGCATCTCTGCTTCCCTGTATGATCCCCATGCATCTCTGCTTCCCTGTATGAACCCCGTGCATCTCTGCTTCTCTGTATGAACCCTGTGCATCTCCAACTCCCAGCATTAACTGGTTGGAAAACACAGGCATACACACATCTAAGAGGGACTACAACTCCCAGCATACACACACATAACAGGGACTACAACTCACAGCATACATACACACACACACACCTAACAGGGACTACAACTCCCAGCGTACACACACACACACACCTAACAGGGACTACAACCCCCAGCATACACACAAACACACCTAAAAGGGACTACATTTCCCAGCATACATACACACACACCTAACAGGGACTACAACTCCCAGCATTCCCACACACACACACCTAACAGGGACTACAACTCCCAGCATACACACACACACACACACCTAACAGGGACTACAACTCCCAGCATACACTCACACACACACACACACACACACACACACAACTAACAGGGACTACAACTCCCAGCACACACACACACACACACACACAGATCTAACAGGGACTACAACTCCCAGCATACACACACACACATACATTACAGGGACTACAACCCCCAGGATACACACACACACACCTAACAGGGACTACAACTCCCAGCATACACACACATAACAGGGACTACAACTCCCAGCATACACACACCTAACAGGGACTACCACTCCCAGCATACACACACCTAACAGGGACTACAACTCCCAGCATACACACACCTAACATGGACTACAACTCCCAGCATACACACACCTAAAAGGGACTACAACTCACAGCATTCCCTGCTTGGGAACCACTGGCATACACACACCTAACAGGGACTACAACTCTCAGCATACACACACACACACCTTACAGGGACTACAACTCCCAGGATACACACACACACACACCTAACAGGGACTACAACTTCCAGCATACACACACCTAACAGGGACTACAACTCCCAGCATACACTCAAACACACCTAAAAGGGACTACATCTCCCAGCATACACACAAACACACACACACACACACACACACACACACACACCTAACAGGGACTACAACTCCCAGCATTCACATACACACACACCTAACAGGGACTACAACTCCCAGCATACACACACCTAACATGGACTACAACTCCCAGCATACACACCTAAAAGGGACTACATCTCCCAGCATACTTACACACACACACACACACACCTAACAGGGACTACAACTCCCAGCATACACACACACACACACACACACCTAACATGGCCTACAACTCCCAGCACACACACACCTAACAGGGACTAGACTACAACTCCCAGCATACACACACCTAACAGGGACTACAACTCCCAGCATACACACACCTAACGGGGACTACAACTCCTAGCATACACACAAACACACCTAAAAGGGACTACATCTCCCAGCATACATACACACACACACACACACACACCTAACAGGGACCAGAACTCTCAGCATTCACACACACACACAACTAACAGGGACTACAACTCCCAGCATACACACACCTAACAGGGACTACAACTCCCAGCATACATACACACACACCTAACAGGGACTACAACTCCCAGCATACATACACACACACCTAACAGGGACTACAACTCCCAGCATACACGCACACACACACACACCTAACAGGGACTACAACTCCCAGAATGCACACACACCTAACAGGGACTACAACTCCCAGCATACACACACCTAACAGGGACTACAACTCCCATCATACACACAAACACACCAAAAATGGACTACATATCCCAGCATACATACACACACCTAACAGGGACTACAACTCCCAGCATTCACACACACACACCTAACAGGGACTACAACTCCCAGCATACACACACACCTAACAGGGGCTACAACTCCCAGCATACATACACACCTAACAGGGACTGCAACTCCCAGCATACACACACACCTAACAGGGACTACAACTCCCAGCGTACACACACCTAACAGGGACTACAACTCCCAGCATACACACACCTAACAGGGACTACAACTCCCAGCATACACACAAACACACCTAAAAGGGACTACATCTCCCAGCATACATACACACACACACACCTAACAGGGACTACAACACCCAGCATACACACACCTAACAGGGACTGCAACTCCCAGCATACACACACACACACACACACACCTAACAGGGACTACAACTCCCAGCATACACAAACCTAACAGGGACTACAACTCCCAGCATACACACACACCTTACAGGGACTACAACTCCCAGGATACACACACACCTAACAGGGACTACTACTCCCAGCACACACACACATAACAGGGACTACAACTCCCAGCATACATGCACACACACACACACACACACACACAAACATAACAGGGACCCCCTCCTCCTCACATAGAAATTATCCCCAGTCAGAGATTTATTCCCAGTCCCTGCAGTACATCCCCAGTCCGTGTACAGTAAAAACAGACAGAGCTCAAGCAGGGGAGATAAGAGAGGGGGCGTGTACTTCTCCCCGTGAAGATCTACGTCTTCAGCTCGGGGAGATAAGAGAGGGGCCGTGTACTTCTCCCCGTGGAGATCTATGTCCGTCCTGAGCTCAGGGAGGGGAGATGAGGGAGGGGGCGTGTACTTCTCTCTTCCCTTGCTCTGCCCTCCCCCAGCTCTAGCTTCGGAAATCTTCGGAGAGCTGGGGAAGGAGCCGACGCAAGGATTCACGGGGCGCAAAAAAACACCTCACAACGGTCTTAACAGAAGCAGACTGAAATGCCCCCTCCAGCCAGCACAATGAAAAAGTAACTGAGCAGCAGATAAATGCTAATTGCTCTGGATATATAGGTACTAGACATAAAAATATATGTACATGATCAGGATTAGGTACTGAGTAGTGTTGGGTGTAAATATTCGCAATGCAAATATTTATCGGGGATATAGAGCTAAATATTCACAATTACAAATATTCAATTTTTTTTTCACAGTACACATCACAGTGATCATCCCTCCCTGCTTCCAGTTTGTGGTGTAAACAAGGCTCCAATACTAGTTACCGTGTCAGACCAGCGGGCACCCGAAAATTTGCGCATATTGATCCTTCCCATCTTTTAGCTCTTTTATCATGCGATATTGCACATGTGAATTTTATGGTGGATGCGAATGCAAATTTTATTGCGTATAGTAAAAAAGGCAGCGAATATTGCAAATTTTGTGAATGAATGACGAATATTCCTCCATATATTCACAAAATATCGTGAATTCGAATATGGCCTATGCCGCTCAACACTAGACTGAGTAATATATCACTTTTTTTTTATTTTTTTGCACTATGACAGGTACGCTTTATGTTTTCATTATTTTTCTTATTTTGAGTTCACAGTTTTAGGCTTTAGAACCAACTAATAGATTTTCATATAGTTTTAAGCTCAAGGTACAATATTTTTAACTTACAATGGTTGTACCGGAACCAGTTAATATTGTAAATTGAAGGACCACTGTATTGTATTAATAACAATAAACAATGGTTTTTAACTCGTAAAATTAAGCATAATTCTTTTATAATATGAAAACAAACACAGCTAACAATAGATCACAAATACACAGAAAAAGACAAATAAGAAGAATTATATATCAAAATATTGACACAGCATTGTGCAACCGTCAGAGATGACCTTTCCACCAGACATATTTCATGTACATGATAAACAATAAGAAGAATTCTACTAGGATCAAAGGCAAATGATAGATTGCAGAGCCCAGGTTACTGTGCCGGGGTGACATATTGTCAGCAAAATAGCAAATTACAATATTAATCTGTAGTAAGTAAAAAAAAAAAAAGGAAATGTGCCGTATAAAATCGGAGATCAGAGTGGACTTAAGTCATGACACCCTAATGTACTTTATATTCATCCACAAAGTAAAGACTGAACAAATTAATGCAGGTCTTGTCTTGGGGTAATCAAGAGGTTAAAGGGGTTCTCCGGTACCACAGTTTTATGGTTATCTAGCATGTTTGTAGGGAGTTTTGCACTTGTAATTCACATGTTATACATCTGTCCACAGCATATATGTTTTTTACTGACCTCTTTTCTGTGAGGGAAGATTAGTAGTTTTTTCTGGTTGCTTTTAACTGTCGTCCACACTCTCGGCCATGTTTGTTCACTGTTGTGGACAAGACATCAGTGCTGCAGGCATTGCTGTTTTTTTTTTCTCTCCTGCAATGGTTTTGCCCCTTTTCCACACCCCTGTAATGAATATTCATTGAATTGTTGCGGGAGGATGGATGTCTCCTCTCGCAGTCAGCCAGACCTGCACCCGGCTCACAATGTACTGAATACCCAGTATCAGTGCTGCGGCTGACATGTAACCCCTTCCCAGCCATGGGGACCGTGCGCCCACGGGGGGAATCAGAGGAGTCGGCTATCATTACCCCCGCGGGCGCACGGTCCCCATGGTGGGGGAATTAGTAACATGTCAGCTGCAGCGCTATCATGCAGTCCCAACATCAGCAGTGAATGAATGAATTGTCATCCGCAGCGTGCTGTCCCCACATCAGGGAACTAATCATATGTGACCTGCGGGCGATGCTCTCCTTCTCCTCCCTCCAATGAATTGTTATACGCAGCAGGCTGTCCCCACATTAGGGAACTAATCATATGTGACCCCTGGCGCTGCTCTGCTTCCTGCCCTTCCATCCCCCTCTCCTCCCCAAATCGATGTCCCCGCATGGGTTAAAGGACACCTGTACTGATGAATTTTACATTTTCCTTAGCCCGGGCTGCAGAAATAAACAAAATAAACTTTGACTCACCTTTCTGCATTCCCTCGTTGCTACGGTAATGGCGTCACAATCCTCATTCTGCTTCCTGGGGATGGGAACGTCACAAAGCCGTCAGCTTATCACCGTCTGCAGCGATGTCCTGCCTCGGCCGGTGAAAGGCTGAGTGCACTGTCATGTAAGGAGCCGGCCGGTGATAGGCTGAGTGCACTGTCATGTAAGGAGCCAGCCTGTGATAGGCTGAGTGCACTGTCATGTAAGGAGCCTGCTGGTGATTTTTGTTAAAACAATTTCCAACATTTATATACCAGAAAACTGGTGAACACTACTTAATAAATGTCCCCCAATGTATAATATTAGAAAATGTTATGACTTCAATATAACAATAACTAAGCTTCATTTGCATGAAACCAGACAACGATTTGGGTTCTGTGGTTGCTGGAAATTTAGGTTACGAATAGTCTCAGTGTCTCGGTAGTAAAGTTTATCCAATCCTGGTTTTGACATTGTGTTATTTTTTGTAAAAGTAATGATATAATATGTATTTTTTCCCCAAAACATTCGTAGAGATATTTCAACATAATGCGTTTTAAAAAATCTTCACTAACTTATAAAATGACTAGTAAAATGTTCTAGGAGATGAAAAAGCTTAGCTTTGTAGGAACTGCTAATCTAGGTCCCTGCTGGTTCCTGGCAGACAACAAATATGTGCTAATGAGTATTAACACTTAGCTGCTGAAGATATCTCACTATATGCAATACACCATACTGTGTATACTACATCATAACCCATAAACTGTGACCTGGATATTCAAAAGGCAAAAGCAATTTCTCTGAATGATCCAAGGATAGTAAAGATGGTTTGTTTCACATATTTGATGAAAAAAATAGGCAAGGTTATTTGCATGTTCTCTCCACTAGCAAACCCAATTTTTCTTTAAAAAAAAAAGATCAATGACAATGGCCTGAAGCTGTACTCAATAGAAATTATTCATGGATTAAAAAGTAGACACATAGCTAACATATCAATAAAGTACCCCTCCTCCACCAGTTTCCTGATAGATAACAGAAACATCAATCAGACTTAAACAAAAGTTTACAAGAAGTAACAAACTCTTTCTTGACAAACTCCATAGCTACTGTATGCTAAATAGCATGGTCTAGTGGCAAACCTACATCAAAAGCCATTGCAAACATTCAGGGCTGGTGTTGGAGGGCAGGTAAGGCAATTGCCTGGGGCCCCCTTCTACAAGGTCCTTGGGCACCACTGCCTACCTGATCAGGGACATGGTGGCAGTGCTAGCACTGTGGAATCCAGGGGTGAGAGAGCACCTCTCTCAACTTTATGGGCGTGGTTAAAAGCCATTGGCTTCCTGCTCTGACACTTGTAGGCTGCAGGCTGCTTTACACCTGCAGCTTACATATAAATCATGTGACAATAACAAGCAAGATGAGGTGCAGGAGGCAGGAGTTTTAGATCCTGGCACAGATTTGTGGGATGACATAACTCATCCTGTTTTAAAGTGGGAAAGGAAGAGGAGGGGGTCAAGTTCTTGGCATGGGAACAGGGAGAAAGTTGACTTTTTTTTTCCAACTTAAAGGGGTATTCCTGGAATAAATAAAAAAACAGGCCTTTTTTCTTTCAAAGACAGCGCCCTTCTTGTCTCCAATTTGGGTGTGGTATTAAAACTTGGCTTCATTCACTTCAATGGAACTGAGCTGCAGAACCATACCCAAACTGGAGACAAGGAGGGTGCTGTCTTTGAGAGAAAAAAAGGCCTGTTTTTTTATTCCTGGAATACCCCTTTATTGTGCAGAGAGGGAATTTATCTACCTACTGGGGGCCTACCTACTAACTTCAAGGTCCTACCTACTTACTGGTATCTACTTATATACTTGTGAGGATGTACCTACTTACAAGGATGACCTACTTTTTAGGAGTACCTGTATTCTGGGGGACTTACCTAATTACTATAGGGATCTCCCTACTTATTAAGGTCCCAAATCTCCAACATCCTTGGGGTGAAAGAGGATTTCACAATGGATTTATTGGCGAACTGAGGTTTACAGAAAAGTAGTGAACCTGCCCTGTAGGATGCACTAGTATGAAGAGGAAATTAGAATGGGGATAGTTTTCACCAGATTAAATTGGGTAAATGCCAGAGCCCTGCAAACTGACCTCCAGTAGGCCACAAATGTGCATGTGTCCATTCCTACGGTCAGAAACAGACTCCATGAGGGTGGTATGAGGGCCCGACTTCCACAGGTGGAGGTTGTGCTTACAGCCCAACACCGCACAGGATGTTTGCCATTTGCCAGAGAACACCAAGATTGTCAAATTCGCCACTTGCGCCCTGTGCTCTTCACAGATGAAAGCAGGTTCACACTGAGCACATGTGACAGACATGACAGAGTGTGGCGACGCCATGGAGAACATATTGCTGCCTGAAACATTCTCCAGCATGACCGTTGGGTCATTTTTATTTTTATTTTTTTTTTAAAGTTTTTAAAAGCTTTATTCCCTTTTAACATATTTATACAGAATACTGATCAATGAATAATTAAAATTGAAAAAAAGAAAGAAAAGAAAAAAAAGAAAAACAGGAAAACACAAAACACCTATAAAAATAAATCTCCAATATTATATAGTTACAGAAATCGCATTCCGAACATTTTCACCATTCCCCCCAAGGAGAAAGAAAAAAAAAAAGGAAGGGGGGGGGCAGCACCCCGCATCTCTGCACTTCTCCACCACCAGCCATCTCACCCTCTATTTATCCACTTATTCCAAATTGAACTAAATATATCTAGTGACCCTTTTTTGTATAAATTGCTCTCTCCCATGCTACTATCTTCTCCATTTTCTTACTAAGGCAATTTTTTGTTGGGGTGATTGGGGCTTTCCAGCATTGAGCTATAAGTTTTAAGTTTTCTAGCATTAAATAGAATCCAACCAATCGCAATTTTAGTGTAAGCTGGTATTGTTAAACTATCCAAACATCCCAAAATACAGTTTTTTAAATCCATCGGAACATCCGTGTCCCATACCTCCCGAACAAGATCAATAATTGCTTTCCAATAATCTTGGACATATTCACACTCCCAAAACATGTGCAAAATCTCCGCAGGTTCACGTAGGCATTGCGGACACTTTGCATCTGTACGATATCCAATTTTGTAGAGGAGAGCAGGGGTTTTATATGATCTATATAAAATATATAGCTGGGTCAACCTCGCCCCTTCGCCCAGTGCAAGATTTGTACTATTAACAAGAATATACTTCCATTGTTCCCAGCTAATATTTGCCTCCACTTGCCACCTAGAAAACGCCGGTATCGGTTTAAGGAGAATTTTTTCTGCGAGTAGTTGATATATTCTTGAAATGTGGCCCTTCTGTCTTTTTGAGATTATTATCCAATTTAAAATTGGTTCTCTGACAACAGACAACGGGGAGTATTTTTGTTGAGCCGCTATTGCATGTCGCAGACGATAAAACTGAAAAAACCCTTCATCAGGGATATGGAAGTCCTCCTGAAACTCTTCAAAGGAGCGGAGTCTATTAAATTTGAAAATATCGTTTACCCATTTCAGCCCCAGTCTATAGCACATAGCAAAACCATCCAGTTTAAAAGTCTCTGGGAGCAATGGATTGTCCCATAAAGGAGTGCATTCATTGACCAACCCCACTCCCCTAATCTGTTTAATTTTACTCCACATTTTCTGAATTATCTTAAAAGTAGGGAGGGGGGCCTCCCGTTTCTTCCCCAATTCATTTTTCTCCAGAGTCATAATTAGATTATCACCAGGCAGTGCATAATTATGATAACTATGTTGGGGTTAGTGTAGTCTAAATCATCCCAGCCCCTTAAAGTGTAGCTCCCACCATCTTTTTTTTTTCTGTCCCTGCCTATTGCCCATCTATCCCTAACCCCTTCCCTGCTTTTAATTTTTTATTTTTTTACTATATTAAAAATACCTTTTTGTCTGCCTGGTAGTGTGCTCACTACCAGGCAGACTTCCCCAGCAGGCACCACGTCACTGATGCCTGCTGGGGGGGACTTCCGCCCTTACTTCATCTATACAGGGTGCCTCCAGCTATTTCACCACTACAACTCCCAGCTTGCCCTGACATTTATTGGCTGTCAGGGCATGCTGGGAGTTGCAGTGGTAAAACAGCTGGAGGCACCCCGTGTTGAAAACAATAAATGCTGCCATGCTACCCCGTTAACCCCCCCCCCCCCCCGTGTTGAAAACAATAAGTTCTGGCGAACTACCATGGGTTAAGAAGGGCCAAACCTCCTTCCTTCTTCTGGCATTGTAGGTATTCTAATTTTAATTTGGGTTTTCGCCCATTCCAGATCAACTCCCGGAATTGTGTATTAATCCACTGAAAAATCTGAATTTTAAGCCAAATAGGAGAGTTATGTAGCAGGTATAGCAACTGGGGCATAATAATCATTTTAATGAGATTGACTCTGCCTACAGGGGATAAGTTTACTTTCCGCCAGGCCAATCCCTTAGCTTTGATACGATTCAGTAGTGGTATTATATTAAATTTTTCATAATCTAATATAGTGGGAGTTACCTCTACCCCTAAATATTTGATTTGTGCCACACATTCAATTTTGAGATTGTCATTAACCTGCACACTAGAAGGGGAACTGTCTAGGGGCATCAAATATGATTTATCCCAATTTATACAAATGCCCGAAAGCTTACAAAACCTAGAGAATCCCTCAATCACGGCCCTCAGGGATGCTCCCATGTCCTTCAAGAACAACAAAGCGTTGTCCGCATAAAGCGAAATCTTATTCTCATAGTTATTGAGTTATAACTTATGAGTTATTTCGAATATATTCTGCCAATGGTTCCATTACAATAGCAAACAGCAGGGGGGACAAGGGGCACACCTGTCTTGTGCCGCGATGCAATGGAAAACTTTGAGAGAGCTGCCCGTTCACCCTAATCCGTGCAGTTGGATCCGTATACAAAACCGGATACAGGTTATAAATCTTGGACCAAAGCCCATTTCCTCCAGAGTCGCCAAAAGACAGGGCCACTCCACCGAATCGAATGCTTTACGTGCATCCAAGGAGAAAATGGCCCTGTCTTTGGGAGAGTCAGAGGGAACCTGCAGACTAAAAAAAGACGCCTGACATTAGTTGAGGCTAATCTAGTTGGAATAAATCCTGTCTGATCCGAATGGATCAGACTAGCTATCACTTTATTTAATCGTAAAGCTAAGACCTTAGCCAACAGCTTAATGTCACTTGTCAATAAAGAGATTGGATTGGAAGATGAGATCCTTAGACCCCTTGTGAGACCACATGCTGGTTCGGTTGGCCCTGGGTTCCTCCTAGTGCAAGACAATGCTAGACCTCATGTGGCTGGAGTGTGTCAGCAGTTCCTGCAAGAGGAAGGCATCAATGCTATGGACTGGCCCTCCCGTTCCCTTGACCTGAATCCGAATCATCTGAGACATCATGTCTTGCTCCATCCACCAATGCCACGTTGCAACACAGACTGTCCAGGAATTGGTGGATGCTGTAGTCCAGGTTTGGCAAGACATCCCTCAGGAGACCATCCGCCACCTCATCAGGATCATGCCCAGGCATTGTAGGGAGGTCATGTGGGTACATGGAGGCCACACACACTGCTGAGCCTAATTTTGACTTGTCTTAAGGAGAATACATCAAAGTTGGATCAGCCTGTAGTGTGGTTTTCAACTTTGATTTTGAGTGTGACTCCATATCCAAACCTCCATGGGTTGATAAATTTGATTTCCATTTATCATTTTTGAGTGATTTTGTGACCCATAACTATATTACCAACCTAATGTGGGGGAACTACAACCTAATATAGGAGAACTATACTGCCAACCTAATGTGGGGGAACTGCAACTTAATGTGGGGGAACTATACTGCCAGCCTAATGTGGGGGGACTGCAACCTAATGTGGGGGAACTATACTGCCAGCCTACTTTGGGGAACTACAACCTATTGTGAGGGAACTATAGTGCCTACCTACTTTGGGGGAACTACAACCTATTGTGGGGGAACTAGACTGCCTACCTACTTTGGGGGAACTACAACCTAATGTGGGGGAACATACTGCCTACCTAATGTGGGGGAACTAGAACCTAATGTGGGGGAACTAGAACCTAATGTGGGGGAACTATACTGCCAACCTAAAGTGGGGGAACTACAACCTAATGTGGAGGAACTATAGTGCCTACCTAATGTGGTGGAACTACAACCTAATGTGGGGGGACTATACTGCCAACCTAATGTGGGGGAACTATACTGCCAACCTAATGTGGGGGAACAATACAAAAATATAAAATTGTAGTATTCTGATCCCTATAAGAGTGCATGCACACCACAATTTTGCTACACAGTTCCCGTATACGGTATTGAGTTAAAAAACGTGCAGAACCGTATGCATTGACTTAACATTGTACACCATATGTAAAATACATCATCCGGTTTAGTCCATTTTGCAACTTATACTGCTTTGTCCCTTTTTTTACCCATACCCAAAACCGTAGTCTACCATGTTTTTTGGTCCCGGTGAAAAACTGTATTAAACCGTATACATTTTTTTTTTACGGTGCTTACGGTTCCATCTGTTTTTCACCATACGGTTTTTGACTTTGCAGTTTTTTTTTCTTGGAATGTCAATCAAACAAGTGAAACTTTATTCAAAATGGAGTAAAAAGTTAAAAACGTATACATTTTTTTCTTAAAAAGCGGATGCAACCGTACATCATTATTCAAACCGTATACAGTTTTTAACCATATACGGGTTGAAATTTGTACACACGTTTTGATACAGTTTAGTCCGGTTTTGAGGAATCCGTTTTTCATCAAAAACCTGATATGGGAATTGCAAAAACGAGGTGAGCATGTACCCTAACTCTTTTTTTTTCTGTACATGGGGATGTATGAGGGTCATTTTTTGCGCTGTGATTTGTAGTTTTTATCAGTACCATTTTTGTTTTGATGGGACTTTTCAATTGCTTTTTAGATATTTTTTTATGGTATGTGAAGTGACCAAAAATTTGCAAATCTGATTAGTGATTTGATTTTGCCCAGGGCCACGCTAAGCTTAAAACTGGCCCTTATCATAGAGGTGGACTTACTGGGTGAAAAAGTAGAGAACCAAAACAATCAGAACAAGGGAGGCCCAGATGAGCCCCTCCCCAAGCAACAGCATATTCTTTTTCAAATCTGTGGAGGAGAATAACCATCTTTAAGTAGAATTACATATATAAATTCATCAAATACTCTATAGCAGTGATCTCCCAACTGTGGACTTCCAGATGTTGCAAAACTACAACTACCCAGATGCCAACAGCTGTCCACGCATGCTGGGAATTGTAGTTTTGCAACATTTGGTGGTCCACAGTTTGAAGACCACTGCTCTATAAAGCTACCAGTCACACATCCCCCCTCCCATCACATAAAAAATATATGATATTTGGGGGGACCCATAGTGTCTTGAGGGCGATTTGAATACATTGTGGGTGTCTAACCTGGTGTCTGAAATAACTTTAGGGTTTGGGTTGATTTTAGGATATAATGTGGGATCTGGATTCATTAAGGGGTAAAATATGTGATCTCCATTAATATCAGGGTTTGATCTAAATTTGGGGTCTAAATGCACATAAGGGTCCAGCCCTGGGTTTGTATTTTAGAAAATAAGGAAAGGGGGGGGGGGGTCACAATGGATCCCCAAAAATCATATAACACTTACCCCCATCCTCTTTCCAACGTTCACTGTAGTGTGAGGCTTAGTCACCAGATCAACAGGATTTTGCCATTCTGTTCCATTTTGACAACATCACTTTGTATATTTCCCTGCATGTGATGATGTCATAATGGCATCAAGCAGCTGACTGGGCTCAATATGTAAAGGGGTCTGAGGTTGGGGTCATACAGGGATTTTGTAAGGCTATAGATGCCTTATTAAAAAAATGGGAGAATGCCACTTTGTTGGAGAATGCCACTTTAAATGAATAGTTATAAACTTGAACAGTAAACCACTACAAGTCCCAGCATCATAATCTAGTAATGAATAGTCACACATGCTGCAGGGACCACTTTTTCTATTATCCAGGACTGCAGACTCTAGGGAATAGGATGAGCCTCTTGCTCAGAAGTTGATCGTGCTCAATACACGGTGGGCTATAAGCAACTGGGACCCATGACTAATGCCGGACATTGTTGATTGGGCATTAACCCCTTAGATGCTGCAATCAAAGTTGATTGCCTCACATTCAGGCAAATTACTTCCCAGCTAGCTAAGCCTACCTGTTAGGAAGGGCGGAGGGTCCCTGCCTGCCTCAGTCCCTTATGATGGATGCTATATCTGTGCATGAGGTCATGGCAGGCTGCACTAATGGAGCACAGATAACTCTGATCTATGCTGAGCTATAATATAGCATTGTTCAGCATATGCAATAGCAAGATTGCATGTAATAATGTCCTATGGGGTCAAAAGAACGGTGAAAAAAAGTCTAAAACAAAATGTGCATATAGCTGAAAACCTCCTGTTAGTGTGAGTCACATCTGCAGCCTACACAGAGTTAAATGTGAGCTCCACCCCCACAGTGCAGGCATCAATGTGTCACTACACTGTGGAGGCTGAAGAGCGCGGCCGCTCTAAGGAAGAAATGTTGAGCCGAGGAGATCGCTGAGTTGAACAGGTGAGTATATCTTTTTTTTATTTCAACTTGGCATATAGGGAAGGGGAGGGTTGCCTAACATACCTGGCTGCCCAACCTGGCCCACGTACCTGGTTGCCTAACCTGACCAGCATAGCTGGCTGGCTCACCTGGTCCACATACCTGGTTGCCTTACCTGGCCCACATACTTGGCTGCTTAACCTGGCCCACATATCTGGCTGCCTAGCTACCTACCTACATACCTAAAAATTTACATCAACAAAAAAAATGAAGACAACCGTGGACAGGTAATAGTTTGTTTAATACTCAGCATGCAACACATTTCAGATGCCTGAAGAAGCAGGACTGGCCTGTGAAATGCATTGCATGCTGGGTGATAAACACATTTTTTACCTTTTGGCCAGCGGCCAAGTAATCCCATTTTTGCTGGAGGAAATTTGGTGTATCGTATAGGGTCTAATTTTACTATCATATGTTCTTTTCAAAGTTGTGCTTGGATCTTCACAAACCCCAGGGTAAGCGTCTGTTCATACTAAGCATTTGCTGAATCATTATGGTATTGCACCATGGAGTTCCTTTCCTTTGTTTTGTACCTGCATACCTGGCTACTAGAGATGAGCGAATCAAAGCAGATGAACCCGAATTCGTTACAAATTTCATGATTTATTCGATTCGCAACGAATGCGAATATCGCCACGATTCTATCACGCGAATCGTTTCATTGAACTCCATTTTACAGCGTTCCAGGCTCCAGGACACCTAAAATGGCGGATCCACATGTCATTCCATGGGGCAGGGGATGCTGGGAAGACGAGAAGGCAAGGCCGGAAGGGAGGTAGGCGGGATGACCCTGAATCACATGTGGGATGCAGCCTATCAGCATTCATTGACCTCTATGATGTCACAGCCCTATATAATCGGCAGAAATCTTGCGGCTGCTCATTTCATGCCATATACACTGCAGAGATAGGACGGACTGCGTGTCTCTGTGTGTTACACAGAGACGCTGAATTGATTGTACCACAGCGTTTCACTGCCAACTGCTAGTTACATCAGCGTTGTGGACAGAGAGAAGTGCAGTGCTTGTTGTCACTGAGAAGGATTTTGATGCCAGCCATTATTCCCATGCGCTTCATTCGGCAATTTATCAGAGGGGCAGATAGCTTTTCGTTGCCTCATACATATCAACAAGCTGCCTGAACTTCATGAACCTTATCACAGGAGGCAGGAGTGATTTTTCAGTGCAATTCTGTGTATTTTTTCCACAAGAAATCATCAGCTGCATATACTAGTCTGTAGACGGTATGAAACATCTTAACACTGTGTGACAGAGTGCAATTTAGGGTTTAATCCCCGTTAATTTTTTTTTGTTTTTTTCTTGTGGTGCTGCACTGTTGTGTTCTGCTGCTGTGCAAAAATATGCAGAACGCATTTGTCTGCTGTCATACGTGCATACCACATACCTACATCAAAGCAGTCTACTATTGGGAAAGTCCTGGCAAAAGTAATCACCGGCTGGTGTTTTACAAAAATACAGTTTTTTGGCGTATTGTAGCGCATTTTCTGCCCTCATCAGTGCATACCACATACGTACATCTAAGTAGTGTACCATTTTGTACCTGTTAATCCGTCAAGGGCCTACATACTGTGAAAGTCCAAGCAAAATTACTCACCAGCTGGTGTTTTACAAAAATACAGAGTTTTTTGGTGTATTGTAGCGCATTTTTCTGCCCTCATACGTGCATACCACATACCTACATATAAGTAGTGTACCATTTTGTACCTGTTAATCTGTCAAGGGCCTACATACTGTGAAAGTCCAAGCAAAATTACTCACCGGCTGGTGTTTTAAAAAAATACAGATTTTTTTGGTGTATTGTAGCGCATTTTTCTGCCCTCATCAGTGCATACCACATACGTACATCTAATAAGTGTACCATTTTGTACCTGTTAATTTGTCAAGGGTCTACATACTGTGAAAGTCCAAGCAACAGTACTCACTGGCTGGTGTTTTACAAAAATACAGAGTTATTGGGCATTTTGTAGTGCATTTTTCTGCCCTCATCAGTGCATACCACATTGGTACATCTAAGTAGTGTACCATTTAGTACCTGTTAATCTGTCAAGGGCCTACATACTGAGAAAGTCCAAGCAAAATTACTCACCGGCTGGTGTTTTAACTCCTTGGGGACGGAGGGCGTATGCAAATGCACTCGCGTCCCGTCACTTAAGAACGGAGGGTGTATCCATACGCCCTCCGCATTTCCGATCACTGCCGCTCGCCGAGTGGTGATCGGACCGGGATCGCTGCTGATATCTATCAGCAGGCATCCCGTGGCAATGCCTAGGGGGGTCCTGAGACCCCCCCGTGTCAGCGATTGCAGCAAATCGTTGGTCAATTCAGACCAGCGATTTGCCCGTGATCCGGGCTGATCGGGTCACTGGTGATCCGATCTCCCAGAAAATAAGCATGATCGGAGCTGTCAGAGACAGCTCCGACCATCCTAAAGGATAGGAGCGAGGTGGCAGTGTTGCAACCCCATCTTATCCCCTGCCATTGGTTGGTGCAGAGTCGGAAGTCGGTGCAGAGCGGGGGGGATACGGGCGGCGAGGGGGGGAGCATGGTCCGGCTTACCTGGACCAGTGGAGGCATTCTGGACCAGCGGCAGCGGCGGCGATGGCACCGACGGTAGTTGAAGCGGCCGGAAAGTGCGGAGTGCAGAAGGCTGCAGTGAAGATCGCAGCAAGTGATCTTCTCTGTGGCCTTCTAAAAGCTGCAAAACTACAACTCCCAGCATGCCCACACAGCCAAAGGCTGCCTGGGCATGCTGGGAGTTGTAGTTTTGCAATATCTGGAGGGTCACAGTTTGGAGACCACTGTTTAGTGGTCTCTAAACTGTGGTCCTCCAGATGTTGCAAAACTACAACTTTGAGCATGCAATGACAGTCTGGGCATGCTGGGAGTTGTAGTTTTGCAACATCTGAAGTGGCACAGTTTGGAGACCACTATAAGGTGGTCTCCAAACTGTAGCCCTCCAGATGTTGCAAAATACAACTCCCAGCATGGCCAGACAGTCAGGGATGCTGGGGGTGTAGTTCTGCAATATCTGGCCCTTCATATGTTGCAGAACTACAACTCCCAGCATGCCTGGACAGTCTGGGCATGCCTGGAGTTGTAGTTTTGCAACATTTGGAGGGCCACAGTTTGAAGACCACTACTTAGCAGTCTCCAAACTGTTCTTCCCCAGTTGTTGCATAACTACAACTCCAGGCATGCCCAGACTGTCCAGGCATGCTGGGAGTTGTAGTTCTGCAACATATGAAGGGCCAGATATTGCAGAACTACACGCCCAACATCCCTGACTGTCTGGCCATGCTGGGAATTGTAGTTTTGCAACAGCTGTAGGCACACTGGTTGGAAAACACTGAGCTAGAGTCTGTTTCCTAACTCAGTGTTTCCAACCCATGTGCCTCCAGCTGTAGCAAAACTACAACTCCCAGAATGCACTGACAGACCGTACTTGCTGGGAGTTGTAGCTTTGCAACAGCTGGAGGCACATTGGTTGAAATCACTGAGCTAGAGTCTGTTTTCTAACTCAGTGGTTCCCTACCAGGGTGCCAACAGCTGTTGTAAAACTACAACTCCCAGCATGTACGGTCTGTTGCCACAGCTGAAGGTTTGGGATGCCCCCCCCCCCCCCCACATGTGAATGTACAGGGTAAATTCACACGGGCGGGAGTTTACAGTGGGTTTTCTTCTACAAGTTTGAGATGCGGAAAATTTTCCGCCGCAGCTCAAACTCCCAGCGGAAAACTTACTGTGAACCCCCGCCTGTGTGAATGTACCCTGAAAACACTACACTACACTAACATATAATAAAAAGTAAAACACTACCTATGCACCCCCTTACACGTCACCCCTCCCCCAATAAAAATGTAAACGTCTCATACGGCAGTGTTTCCTAAACAGAGCCTCCAGCTGTTGCAAAACCACAACTCCCAGTATTGCCAGACAGCCATAGGCTGGAGGCACCCTGTTTGAGAATCACTGCTGTAGGGTTTTACTGTAGGTAACCGGGTCCGCCCCTATTGCAAATTCCTTATTCAGGCCTCAAATGCGCATGGCGCTCTCTCACTTCAGAGCCCTGTCATATTTCAAGGCAACAGTTTAGGGCCACATATGGGGTATTTTCGTACTCGGGAGAAATTGCACTACAAATTTTGGGGGGCATTTTCTCCCATTACCATTTGTAAAAATGGTAAATTTGGGGGGAAAAAACTGCACTTTAGTGAAAATTTTCTTTTTTTCATTTACACATCCAACTTTAACGACAAAGTCGTCAAACACCTGTGGGGTGTTAAGGCTCACTGGACCCCTTGTTACGTGCCTTGAGGGGTGTAGTTTCCAAAATAGTATGCCATGTGTTTTTTTTTTTTTGCTGTTCTGGCACTCTCCAAAATCCGACTGTCGCTCCTTCCCTACTGTGCCCTCTACTGCGCCCACCGAACACTTTATATACACATATGAGGTATTTCCTTACTCGAGAGAAATTGGGTTACAAATTTTGAGGGGCTTTTACTCCTATTACCCCTTGTAAAAATTCAAAAACTGGGTCTACAAGAACGTGCGAGTGTAAAAAAATGAAGATTTTGAATTTTCTCCTTCACATAGTTACATAGTTAGTACGGTCGAAAAAAGACATATGTCCATCAAGTTCAACCAGGGAATTAAGGGGTAGGGGTGTGACGCGATATTGGGGAAGGGATGGGATTTTATATTTCTTCATAAGCATTAATGTTATTTTGTTCCAGGAATGTATCTAATCCTGTTTTAAAGCTGTAAATTTTTCCTGCTGTGACCAGTTCCTGAGGTAGACTGTTCCATAAGTTCACAGTTCTCATGGTAAAGAAGGCGTGTCGCCCCTTGAGAATAAACTTTTTCTTCTCCAGACGGAGGGAGTGCCCCCTCGTCCTTAGGGGGGGTTTAACCTGGAACAGTTTTTCTCCCTATTTTTTGTATGGGCCATTAATATACTTATATACGTTTATCATATCCCCCCTTAAACGTCTCTTCTCAAGACTAAACAATTGTAACTCCTTTAATCGCTCCTCATAGCTAAGATGTTCCATGCCCCATATTAGTTTAGTCGCGCGTCTCTGCACCCTTTCCAGCTCCACAGTGTCCCTTTTATGTACAGGCGACAAAAACTGAACAGCATATTCCAGGTGAGGCCGTACCAATGCTTTATAAAGGGGGAGTATTATGTCCCTGTCCCTTGAGTCCATGCCTCTTTTGATACATGACAATATCCTGCTGGCTTTGGAAGCAGCAGCCTGACATTGCATGCTATTCTGTAGTCTGTGATCCACAAGTACACCCAGATCCTTCTCTACCAGTGACTCTGCCAGTTTAATCCCCCCTAAGACATACGACGCATGCAGGTTATTAGTACCCAGATGCATAACTTCACATTTATCCACATTGAACCTCATTTGCCAAGTGGATGCCCAGACACTTAGTCTATCCAAGTCATCTTGTAACTTATGCACATCCTCTATAGACTGTACTGTGCTACAAAGCTTGGTGTCATCTGCAAAGATAGAAACAGAGCTGTTAATGCCATCCTCTATATTATTGATAAATAAATTAAACAACAGCTGTCCCAGTACAGAACCTTGGGGTACACCACTAATTACCGGGGACCAATCAGAGTACGAATCATTGACCACCACTCTCTGGGTACGATCCATGAGCCAGTGTTCAATTCAGTTACAAACTAAAATTTCCAAACCCAAAGACCTTAACTTACCTGTCAGACGTCTATGAGGGACAGTATCAAATGCTTTAGCAAAATCCAGAAACACTATATCCACAGCCATTCCTCTGTCAAGGCTTCTACTCACCTCTTCATAAAAGCAAATTAGATTGGTTTGACAACTTCTATCCTTAGTAAACCCATGCTGGCTATCACTTATAATACTATTATCCCCTATGTATTCCTGTATGTAATCTCTTATAAGTCCTTCAAACAATTTACCCACAATGCACGTTAGACTTACCGGTCTATAGTTTCCTGGGGAAGACCTAGAGCCCTTCTTGAAGATTGGCACCACATTCGCCTTGCGCCAGTCCCTTGGCACAATACCAGACACCAGTGAATCTCTAAATATCATGAAGAGGGGTACAGATATTACTGAACTTACCTCTCTAAGAACTCTTGGGTGCAATCCATCTGGCCCTGGAGATTTGCTTACATTTATATTACTTAACTTACCTTGTACCATCTCTACATTAAGCCAGTTCAGTACATTACATGATGTGTTACCAGCACTGACCTGTCCAATGTCAGCTCCTTCTTCCCTAGTATATACAGAACTAAAGAACCCATTCAGTAGCTCCGCTTTCTCTTTATCGCCTGTGACAACCTCCCCATTATCATTATTAAGGGGTCTGCTATTCCTGTGAAACACCTAAAGGGTTAACAAACTTTCTGAATGTCATTTTGAATACTTTGAGGGGTTCATCTTTTATAATGGGGTCATTTATGGGGTATTTCTAATATGAAGGCCCTTCAAATCCACTTCAAAACTGAACTGGTCCCTTAAAAATTCTGATTTTGAAAATTTTGTGAAAAATTGGAAAATTGCTGCTGAACTTTGAAGCCATCTGATGTCTTCCAAAAGTAAAAACATGTCAACTTTATGATGCAAACATAAAGTATACATATTGTGTTTGTGAATCAATATATCATTTATTTGAAATGTCTGTTTTCCTTACAAGCAGAGAGCTGCAAAGTTAGAAAAATGCAAAATTTTCAATTTTTTCATGACATTTTTGCATTTTTCACCAAGAAATGATGAAAGTATCGACAACAATTTACCACTAACATGAAGTAGAATATGTCAAGAAAAAACAATCTCAGAATCAGAATGAAAAGTAAAAGCATCCCAGAGTTATTAATGCTTAAAGTGACAGTGGTCAGAATTGCAAAAAATGCTCCCGTCCCTAGTGTTATAATGGGCTCCGTCCCCAAGGAGTTAAAAAAAATAGGCATATTGTAACGCATTTTTTAGGCATATTGTAACGCATTTTTTTGCCCTCATCAGTGCATACAGCATATGTACATCTAAGTAGTGTACCATTTTGTGCCTGTTATTCTGTCAAAGGCCTACATACTGTGAAAGTCCAATCAATAGTACTCACCGGCTGGTGTTTTACAAAATGGAATTTTTATGCTCATTGTAACACATTTTTATGCCCTCCCAAGTGCATAACGGATATGTACATCTAAGTAGTGATCTATTTTGTACCTCTTGATCTGTCAAGGGCCTGCATACTGTGAAAGGACAGCCAAAAGTAATCACCGGCTGGTGTTTTACAAAACTTACAGAGTTTTTAGGCTCATTGTAGCGCATTTTTCTGCCCTCATAAGTGCATACCACATACCTACATCAAAGCAGTCTACTACCTTGTTTATGTAAATCTGTAACAAGTCTAGATACTGGGAAAGTCCCGGCAAAATTAATCACTGGTTGGTGTTTTACGAAAATATGTTTTCCAAGTGTACTATAGAGCCTTTTTTTCTGTCATATGTGCATACCACATAGCTACATCTAAATAGTGTACTTTTTTGAACCTGTTATTCTGCAACAAGCCCACATACAGTGAAAGGCGTGTAGTGAAGCATATTTTACTCCCCTTGTATATGCAATAAGTATGTTGCAGCAGACTAGGGTCGAGTGGAAGCAGGAGTTGCAGCGAGAGGCCTGAGCTCCCGGTATCAGCTACCAGTCGTGTCTCTACCCACAATCCATCTGTCGTTGTCGATTGGTTGACGCGGTCATCTACTTCATCACAAGTATGAAGTGATGGTACTAGAATTCTTCTAGTACACCTTTTAATTAGCACTGAAGTTACCCTTTTTTTATTCAGTCTATTCTTTATTGTAGGAGTATCAATTTTGTGCAAGGCTTTATTTGATGGAACTGGGCTACAGGTGACTGCTGTGTCACGTGACTCACCACTGTCATCCACTTTTAATAAGAGTGTCTCAAGGTTGTCATTTTTACTTTCTATTAAAATTGGAGTGTCTGTCTGAATTTCTGAGATAGAATCTGCTGATCTTGAGTTAAAGAATTCAAATCCTCGAATGAGTTACATGTTGCTTGTTGGGATGGACCAATTTCCTATTTGTGTGATCCATATTGGCTTCCCATTGCTTCAGCCACCTCAAGGATGTGGCATTCAGACACTGTATAGTCTAGAATATGCTATCAGGTGATCTTGAGTTAAATAATTAAAATCCTCGAATGAATTACATTTTGCTTCTTTGTGGATGGACCAATTTCCTATTTGTGTGATCCATAGTGGCTTCCCATTGCTTCAGCCACCTCAAGGATGTGGCATTCAGACACCATATAGTCTCGAATCTGCTATCAGGTGATCTTGAGTTAAATAATTTAAATCCTCAAATGCATTACATGTTGCTTCTTTGGATGGACCAATTTCCTATTTGTGTGATCCATATTGGCTTCACATGCTTCTGCCACCTCCAGGCTGTGCCTTTCAGACACCATATAATCTCCTCTGTCATTTTGCCACCATGTGACATGTGGCTCCTTGTTCAATTTGGTCCTTCTTAGCCACACGCTGGGTCCCAGGAGACTTAAACTTGATATGTTAAAGCCCTCTTATGTACGCATCCTCCTGCCAGATCTAGGCTTTGTCTTTAAGCAACGAGATTGTTTTGGGATGCAGCTGGGCCTGTGCCTAATATGTTTGGATGTTAGCACTACCTAACGTGAGTGCTAAATAGAAATTTCAACATTGATATTTCAATCTTATTGCTTATTAAATCCCACGTTGTACTGCAGATGCCTTTTCCTGACTGTTTGTTGCAGGAACTAATTTACTTAATGCTGCTTCTGGCCTTGGCCCTCAAATTTTTGGATATTTAGCACTAGCTAAATACATGCTTAATTGAAATTTCAACATTGATCTTGCAATGTATAAGGTTATTAATACCTCTTGAGTACTCCTGATGCCTGCTCCATACTGCTCCTGTGTCTTTCTGAAACTACTTGCCTTACTGATGCTTCTGGGCTTGGGCCTTTCATTTTTTGAATGTTTAGCACTAGCTAATTACATGCTTAATTGAAATTTCAAATTTGATCTTGCAATGTATGGGGTTATTAAACCCTCTTGGGTACTGCTTATGCCTGCTCCTTACTGTTCTTGTGTGTTTCAGGAACTACTTGCCTTACTGATGCTTCTGGACTTGGGCCTTTAATTTTTGGATGTTTAGCACTAGCTAAATACATGCTTGATTGAAATTTAAAATTTGATCTTGCAATGTATGGGGTTATTAAACCCTCTTGGGTACTGCTTATGCCTGCTCCTGACTGCTCCTGTGTGTTGCAGGAACTCCTTGGCTTACTTCTGCTGCTGGACCTGGCCCAAAATTTGTTTTGATGGTAGCACTAGCTAACATAACTCTTCAATAGAGATTTCAACAGTCATCTTTTAATCTTAGAGGTAGTAATTTTTTCAAGACTGTGGCCCTTTGGCTATCGACTTCATATTACCTGTGGAATTATCACAATAATCCAATGAAACATGTTGGAGCAATTAACCATAACTGATTAAATGAAACATTCGTACTTTCATAGTCAGGGGGGCACTGAGGGGCAGGCATTGGAACAGGTGGTATCTCACCTGGTGGAGGACCGCCAGCTCAATGCTCACCAGAATGGGTAAGGAAAAAATTAGATTTTCACATGACATTACATGAAATATGACATAAAGGATCTCTTTAGGCTCAAATTTCACACCTTATGGTCTCCCTGCTGCCACATAGACGCTCTGCAGCAGCAATTTTAATGACAATGCCTGTAATCTGCATGCCATAGTGAATAACAGTATGATTTCACTAACCTAGCATACTCCCTATGCATCTTACAGCAAGGCAAAGTGTTCTATACCCCTATTAGGGCTCTCAGTAGGCCAGAAATAGCCGTTTTTAATATAGGTTTGCCGCAAATTTATTCAACCCGAAACAAACCCTCCAAAAAAATTCGGCAAATCGTCCGAATCAAATTTTCGAATCAAATCGATTTAGCTTATATCTAGCTGTGACATCACAGGGGTGACTGGCTGCTGATAGGCTGCATCCTGCATGTGATTCAGGGTCATTACGCCTACTTCCCTTCCCACCTTGCCTCCCCGCCTTCCCAGTGTTTCTTGCCCCATGTACTGACATGTGGATCCGCCATTTTAGATGCCCTGGAGCCTGGTCCGCAGTAAATGGAGTTTAATGAAGCAATTCACTCGATTCACACGATATTTGCATTCATTGCAAATTGAATTTTCATGAAATTCGTAACAAATTCGGGTTCATCAGCTTTGATTCGCTCTTTAGTCCTTACATTCGGGGCACGAATCCCAAATGTTTTGACCTAGTGATGCACCTGTTTATTTGTTTTGTTTTTGGAACCAAAATCCAATAAAAAATAAATAAATAAAAAACCAGTAGGAAACACTACATTGAATCAGAGCCACTGAATCTTTAGAGAGAAAAAAAATATGTCCAATAATAATGTAAATATTTGCTGTATGTGAGAGAAGTGCATTACTTTGATTTAGTTCACAGAATTCTCTCTTTGGTTGGAGCAATAACAAATTAAGGAAATTTCCATATGTCTTCCTAAATCACTGTCATTAGAAATTTTGCAGTTTAAGCATAAAACAAGAGTACTGTCTCAGACATTTCCTTTAGCTTTCCAATTCTTTGCACTAAATCTAATGCTTACTGACATGGGTATCATAAATGATATATACAAGTGACAGGGAAATGTATACAAGAATACTCTATATCAGTAAGGGGATACTACATATTAAAGGGGTTCTTCAATTTAACCCCTTAAAGGGGTTTTCCAGGTTAAACTAACTTTAAACTATTCTGCTTATTATGAAAAGTTATGTTAGCAATATATTTACTTACTGTACTGCTTTGCCATGGATCGTTCACTTTTCATCTTTATACAGTGTCCCCAGGTTCAGCATTCCATGGAGATCTTGATGACGTTTGTCTCCAGGCCACTCCACGATACTCTGCGGCTCGAGACAGCAGCTGATGTCAGGGGGCTTGGCTATTTCTTGATTTTCCTAACAAGCCAGCCCCCTGATGATGATGTTTGCAGTCCATCTGTACGTCCCAATGTGCCAACATCACGTGATCTCGGCCATCTGCAGAATGCGGGGACGATGTGAGCACCGGTATATCAGGACGTTCAGATGGACTGAACACATCATCTGGCTGGCTTGTTAGGAAAGTCAAGAAATTGCAAAACTCCCTGACATCAGCAGCTGTCTCGAGCGCACAAAGAATCGTGGACTGGCCTGGAGACAAACGTTATCAAGACCTCCACGGAATTTAGAACCTAGGGACACTGTATAAAGATGAAAAGTGGACGATTCATTGTAGTAAATGTATTGGTAACATAACTTTTCATAATGGGCAGGATATTTTAAAGTTAGTTTACCCCAGAAACCCCTTTAAAGACATATATCATGAGAATACTGATCAGTGCTATGCATAGCACTGAATATTATTAGCAATCTTATCGGGGACATAAAAAGTCAAAAATAAATGATAAAAAAAAGTTTTAAAAAATTTGAAAAATCCCCCATTATCCATAAAAATTGAAATTTTCCCATTATACCCCCAAAAAAACATTATAAAAAACTTAATTAACAAGTATCAGCACATGCGTAAATGTCCGAACTATTAAAATATATTAATGATCGCATACTGTGTCTGTCACTCACTGACCGCTGGGGCCCACCACTGTACACTGCATGCTGACTGATTGACTGACTACATACAGTCAGCCAATTAGTCAGAATACAGCAGCGCTCCTCTGCCACACATGCCTCTTTAAATCTGCGATGACTGGCGGAAGGTCAAACTACCCCCTCCCCTCCCTATCGCCCACCCACTCGCCATTAAAAAAGCACAGTTCACACTGCTGCTGCCCGACTTCCTCCTGCCACCGACACCGCTTTGAGATGTATGCACTCGTGTATACAGTTCAGAGCAGGCCATGACCTCTGGGAGTGATGTTATTTACATGGGAAAGGACTTAGGGGTGGGGGGGAGTTCAGGGGAGCATGAAGAGGACTTACAAGTCTAGGGGGAAAGAGGGTGGAACAAAGGAATCGGGAGGAAGATTTATATTATATTCAGAGTACAGCGTATAGCAGAGATATATTTAGAGGCTACAGTGTGTGGCAGTATTTTACTCAGTTGGTAAAGTGTGTACCAGTATTATATTCAGGGGGTACAGTGTGTGGCAATAATATATTTAGAGGGTACAGCGTGTGACAGTATTATGTTCAGGGGTACAGTGTGTGGCAGTATTATATTGAGAGAGTTCAGTTTTTGGCAGTATTATATTCAGGGGCCCGCTGTTTGGCAGTATTATATTGAGAGAGTTCAGTGTGTGGCAGTATTATATTCAGGGGCCCGGTGTGTGGCAGTATTATATTCAGGGATACAGTGTATGGCAGTATAATATTTAGGCCTATTTTTGGTCTCAGTCCGGCCTTGTCTGTAAGTCACCTAAATCACTGTGTATTCTCCTGACTCTGCCCCATCTGTGCTGTAGTTACCGATATCTTTGTGCGGCTGAGGCCGAGTAAGGGGGTTGTCAGGGATTGGGAAAGCACACTGCTGCTGTAAGACTCCATCTTGGTTCGTGCCCTCCACCCATTCCACTATGTGTTTTTAAGTAAGGAATAGCTGGATCTTACATGGCCAGAAATTGTAGGTGTGGTGTCCCGGTACCGCATCCTATCCGGTACCTGTGTATATAGGTCCCCATAGCCAGAGTCCCTAGGACATCGGGTCCTTATTGTCTAGTCCACCCCTAGTCACCTCTCATCTAGGTAATAGTTGTCTAGTAATTATTTAGGATTTATATGTAAAGGATTGTATAAATGTATATAAATAGTTAATTACCTGTCCGGAGCGTAGCAGGACCTGTGGGTCACGTGATCAGGTAAACTCTATGGTTTTTGCTTAAGGACCTTTGGAGGTCCCTGTGACGTATTGCGCCCACTATGCTTTGTGACGGTGAGTGACAGATATTTTCGGACCAATAGAAACAACCCCGCCCCTGCCCACATAAGGGAGCGGCGGCCATGATTTCTCTCTCTTGTTCCCGGGCTGTCAAACGAGCAGGATCTGCCCAGCTATCTTCTGCAGTGAGTTAGGTCTGAGCCTTGCGGCAACGGCTGATCTATTCAGAATCGTGAGTGTATCAATCCCTAAGCACTCTGCAAGATCACCGGACCTTATCTATCCTCTAAATCCAGACGGATCTTCTCAAATTACCTTAAATTCAGAGACTTGTATTATTATTCAAGGTCTGCAACAACTGTCAGTCACTGAACTATATAGAGACTGTTTGCATGAGACTGTTATTGTGCATTGGATGTACCGCAAGCATTTAAGTAAAGTTATCCAAGTTCAAGTTCAAGTACCTTGTGGACCTTCAGTCATTTTATGCATGCACCTATCGTTACTGGGAAGGGCGGCGATAGGCCGGAAATTACCTCAGCACGCTAGCCCTCAGCCTGGCATCACGAACTATAGGGTTAACCTTAACCCCTCATCTACCTAAACAACACCCCAGCTACCATACACCCCCAAAGGGCTACCACATAGGCTTAGTTCTAGCTCAAGAGCGGCATATCTATAGTGTAGGGTCCGTCCCAACAGAGGTTACTTTATCGTGGTGGGATGGTACACACTATTTGGCCAAATGGTAAGCTAAGAACCTCTATTTTTCTCTATATCAGTATTGCAATGAAAAAAAAGTGTTGTATTACACACATATATCTTAGTGCTAACAGTGTGCTGCTGTAATTCTTTTGTTTGTAATTGCTTTAGGCAGAGGCAATTAAAATATATTTTGATTATAAATGTGGAGGTGGTGGAAGGTTTGGTGCCTAGTTATACATTTTTATCCCTTAACATCCTTATATAGTTCTATGCTGTAAATGTGGCTAGAAGCAGATGGCTCAGTTAACACTGTAGTGACTATGTTGGGTTACTGCAGCTCAAGTGTCATTTACTGTATGAAGAGTTGGCTGCAGTAACTTAGCACAACCACTAGAGTGAACGGAGCAATCTGCTTCCGGCCCTGTTCACAAGGTAGGTCTGACTGACACAATACCATGGAACAGCTAATTGGTGGGGAAGTGACCAATCAGATATTGAGGATAGGTCGTGGAAGTACTATGGGGAAATACTAAAGAATGCAATATAATTTTATTAGTGTATGAATTCTTTTCATTTCACAGTACCACAGTACCTGTCCTGTAACTGACTGTCTTTCCTTCCCTGATAAATTGGCTAGCATTCACTCTATCCAGGTATTCTATTTGCATGTATTGCATATTTTTTTTTATTTGAACAATGCATATTTAATTGTAGGAAAATCACATATGCAGTTATATGGCATAACGTTGCATGTGTCTGGCATTGACTCTCATTGGTAAAATGTATACTGTAGAGCTAGGGAGGCCAATAATCAACTGATATCTACTAGTCAATCTCCAATCCATGACTAGTTGATTACATTCTAAAATTCAGTAGCTGTTATGTCATGCCACCAGAGTTGTAACTAGAGTAAATTTTGGACCCCCCTGGGGTTCCTCCATGTCAGCACTTATATAGTATAGTGCATTCAAAAAGTATTTAGATGCTTTCACTTTTTGTCAAACGTTATTGTGATAGCCTGGGGGGTGTAGGGTATGGGGAGTGTAGCTGTGCAGTGATTAAAGGGTGCTTGTTAACCCTTGCTATTCGTGACGCCAGGGTGGGGGCTCCTCAGTAATTCTTGTCCTACCGCCACAATTCCCAAGAGTTATAGGGAGGTAGATAATAAGAGAATGTCCAAAACCGGAGAGTTTTCTGAAACAGGTATAACTTTTACTGAAGATTTTCTGCAAGCTTCATAAACGGAACAGTCTCTATGCATACAATTGCTTTCTTTGGAGATTGACAAAGGTTGGGACTTTAGCAATTTAGAGTCTTTAAGGTATTATGCGCTATTCCACTGGATTTAGGGGATTTAGTTGCAGTCCAGTAGTCACGCTAGCTTTAGCGGGGGTAGTTTAGAACTCAAGGTTTTAGTTCATCTGAGGCCGGTAGGTTTTCAGGCCTAGCGTGTCTTTGCAAGTTACGCAGATCCGTCCTGCTAGTCTGGCATCCACGAGAGCAGCAACCCAAGAGAGCGATAATTGTCTACAGCTCCCTTATATGGGCAGGGGCTGGACTAGTGCTAATTGATCCATACTTGTGTCAATCACCATTACAAAGGCTTGTGGGCAACACGTGACCCAAGGACCTCCAAAGGTCCTCCAACATACTATAGAGAATATTAACATGGTCACATGACCGAAGGTCCTGCGACACTAAACAAGGTAAGTACTATACATTATTTTAGATATACATTATTATTAAATATATACATGTATTAACACTAGAGAATTAGAATTGAAGAGAGGCGACTAGGGGCTTTCCCACCTGAAGGACCCTACCTGGGCGTAGTTACTCTGACTTTGGGAACCTCTACAATAGGTACGGTATGCAATACGGTACCGGGACACCACATCTTGAAGTCTTTTGCTAAAATCAACAAAATCAAAGTTTTCCCCTATTAATCTGCACTCAATACCCCATAATGAGAATTCAAAGATGTATTAAAAAGGGATTTTAGCATGGACAAAAGTATTCAGATACTTATACTCAATACTTGGTTTAAGCACTTTTGGCAGTGATTACAGCCTTCAGTTTTCTTTGATATGATGTCACAAGATTTACAAACCTGAATTTGGGAATTTCCTACTACTCTTCTTCGCAAATATTCTCATGCCCTGTTAGGTTGGATAGGGACCATCAGTGGACAGCTAGTTTAGCTAGAAATGTTCAACTAGGTTCAAGTCAGTGCTCTTGCTGGGCCACTTGAGGACAGTTACAGAGTTGTTCATAAGCCACTCCAGTATTTTCTTGGCTATGTGCTTAGGGTCATTGCTTTGTTGTAAGATAAACCTTTGACACAGTCTGAGATCCAGAAAATCTCTGTACTTTGCTTCATTCAGCTTTTTCTCAACCCTGACCAATCTCTCTGTCCCAGATGCTGAAAAATACCCCCACAGCGTGATTCTGCCATCACCATGCTTGACTGTATGGATAATATTGTCAGGTGATTAGCAGTGCCTTGTTTCCTTCAGACTTGACATTCAAAATTGAGGCAGAACAGTTCAATATTGGGTTCAGAGTCCTTTAGGTGCTTCTTTTCTAACTCCAGGTGTGTTTTATTGAGAAGAGGCTTTTTTTGGCCCCTATGCTATAAAGCCCAGCAGGATTTTTGTCTCTATAAGTGAAGCCGCATTTTGATGTCCAAACCAAAATTATGGGACTTGTTGTTGGAGGGAGGGAACTCCAAGAGGAAATAGCCATTTCACAAAAAGATAGCAGCAATGTTGTGGTGGACTCAGAACAAAGCCATTTAGTTCCAAGAAAAGCATGGATCCTGTCTAAGCATGTCCTTTACTGTCTGGCAGGTAAGTACTAAAATCACCTTTAACCCCTTTAAGCAGCTAGAAAGGGGTAGATAGGGACATACTGACCTTGCACTTAAATCACCCACTGACCCACAAATCTTTGGCTATCAGACCTTCGGTTTTTCATAGGCATTATTCAGTGCATTTACAGTGAATTAGATTAACTCACAGTTCAGACGTTGTTCTTGCAGAAATTATTATTTTTTATTCATTCATTTTCAGTACAGCATTTCCATGAGCTGAAAGCTGAAGATATTATGAGAGATACATGCAGAGGTCAGCACTATCTTGTTTCATGTCTGAAACTAAGCTGTAAGTATGAGTCCATACACCTTGGAGATCCTATGAGCTAGCGGAGGTTCTCAATCTCTATAGTATTCTTCCAATGTAGAAAAGTAGAAATGAAGAGAGTTCACTCAGTCTTTATTTCGGGGTGCAGTACAAAAAGTGCACACAAAGGTTAGTTTGGGCGCCACATAAAACACGAGTGACAGCATTGTTTCACACCGCCATGGTGTTTCTTCAGTCTCAATCTCACCTGTGTAGGGGGAGGTATAAGTTCACACCCTGCTTGACGTAGGTGAGGGGCGTGTTAGAAAAAATGCAAGTTAAAAACATATATAAATACAAAAATACACAGTGCAAAAAATCATTAACAAAACATGCTTAAGTCATGTCTATCATTTAATTCTGCATTGCCTAAAGCTCTTGTTGCAATAATCCATCGGGCTTCACATTGTAGTAATGCTTGTCGTCTGTCTATGCCATTCTGCGGGTGCACCCTTTCTATGCCGAGCATTTTCAAACATTTCTGATCTCCACTGTGTGCTTCACGTACATGGGAGATCAATCTTGGTGCTCCTTTTCCCGTTTTCAGGGAGTATATGTGTTCCCTGAAAGGGGTATTAAATACTTTGGGTGGATATCCCCTATTCAGCAATATGTCATAAAGCCCTCTGACCTGCTTCAAAAATTCCTCCTCACTGTCATTAATCTGTCAAAGTCTTAGGAACTTGCTATATGGTACTGTGGTTTTAGGCTAAGTTTCCACTTGTTTTTTTTTCCTGGCAGTTTTTGGAAAAATGCCACTGCAGTTTTTGAGCCAAAGTCAGAAGTGGATCTATAAGGGAGAAGTATAAGTCCTTCCTTTATATCTCCTATTCCTTTTGAATACACTTCTGACTTTGGCTCAAAAACTGCAATGGCAGTATTCCAAAAACTGCCACAAAAAAAAGTTGAAACTTAGCCTTAGTGTGATTTGGGTGATAACTGTCAATGTGCAACAATGAATTTCCTGCAGTTTTCTTTTACAGAATCCTGAGACGCTAATACCTCCTTCTTTTTTAGTGATTAAAACATCTAAAAATGCAAGTTTTTCCTGACTGACTACTGAAGTAAATTTTAAATTCATATTATTTATGGTATTTATATGTTTAACCCACTCAGGAAATGTGTCTAAAGGACCCGTCCATACAATAAAAACGTCATCCACAAATCTATAATAAGTGTGAATGTGGTGAAGAAACGAGTTAGAACTATTGAAAACATAATTTTTTTCAAAACAGGCTACACAGAGGTAGGCAAGGGCACACGTAACCGGTGTGCCCATTGCCCCACCTCCTATTTGCACATACCATTTGTCATCAAATTGAAATGTGTTACATGATAAGATAAACTGAAGTGAATCAAAGACAAAATCAATAAACTGTTTGCTCTTGCCACGTCCACGTCGACAGAGGCAAGAACGAACTCCTCTGGCCAGATGGTATTGTCTAATGCATTGAGGAAGTCGCTGGTATCTTTCACGAGAGCAGGCACCTCTTTAACTAGAGGGCGGAGAAACCAAACTAAAAACTACGATAGAGGTTCCGTGACCAATCCCATCCCGGAGACAATAGGTCGTCCGGGAGGGAATCGGGCATCCTTGTGAATCTTAGGTAAAAAATACCATTGAGGTGATTTGGGCTTAACATGTACAAGTTTAACTGCCATTTTTTCTGAGATAACTCCCAACTCAACATAGTGCTTGAGTAATGTTCTTAATTTTGATAGTAATCTTCGGGTGGGATTTTCATGGAGTTTATTACATGGAACCATTATTGAGCTTTCTGAGGACCTCTTGTGTATAATAGTTCTTTGTCATTATCACGATGTTTACCCCTTTATCCCCTTTTTTATTACAATATCTTTATTATGTGGTACGTCTGGGGGTTGTAGGGCATAAGAGGTGTTGCGGTTCTATATAATAAAGGGCGCTGTTAACCCTTGTCACTCGTTACGCCAGGGTGAGGGTTAAAACTCTGTAGTGATTCTGGGCCTATCGCCACCCTTCCCAAGAATGATAGGTGAGTGTAAAATAAATAGATTGTCCACAGCAGTGCTGAACTTAAAACTTGCAGTAATGGTAAAGTCCAGATAACAGAGTCTTTACAAACAGCACAGCAGTGATTGACAGATGCTTAGGACCGGAAAGTTCCCTTTAGATTTTGAGGATTGTATTTGCATAGATCCGTCGGATTTAGGGGTTGGATTAGGTCTGGAGATCTTGCGGAGATAGGGGGAAATTGTAAGAACTATCCGTCACTATCGCAGACCTAAGCCACAAGGCTTTGGGCCTAGTAATTTGTCTTGTAAGCTGCGGAGGTCCTACCTCGTCCCAGAGTTAGCAAACCAAGAGAGCGACAAGATGGTGCAGCTCCCTTATATGGGCACGGGCTGGCCGTTTTGATTGGTCCAATCAGCTGTCACTCACCGTTACAATGGATTGTGGGTAATCACAGGTCCTTTAGCAAAAACCATGGAGTTCTGCAACCCGGTCACATGACCCGCAGGTCCTGCGACTCTAAAACAGTGAGTAATACCATATATATTTATTTAGATAGAAAATATTTACAAATATGAATTGACTAAGGGGTGACTAGGGGTTAAATGAGGAAAGCGAACCACGACAGGGGGGGGATCCATGAGATAAATTAAGGATTGCATATCTCCGAGTACCTTTTTTTTCAAACAGCTCAATATTAGACCCAGGCTGAGCGGGGGGGGGGGGACAAAACATTGATGTGCTTCCTCCTTTAAACTCCTGAACCTCAATACAACTCACAGGAGTGACTCCTCCAGTAGATTCTTCCAACAAATCCACCAAATCATTCAAACATGTACAATCTACAGGTGAGACATTATTTGGTACACTAAATCCCAGGGGGCTAATAACTGCAGGAATCTCTCCCTCACACCTAATCCTAGAGGTATCTTTATTAGCAAACATCTTCTGTAGATTTAATTTCCTAATACTGAGGGAGAAATCTATTTCAAATCTACCCTGTTGAACTTTTCAGTAATACAGTAATTGAGTCCCTTGGTGAGTAGTGAAATTGTAGCACTGTCCAGAATTATATCTGTGAGATTAACAATGCTGGGGTTCTCTTCACTAACGGCCTCCTTTGTAGTCTCCATTATGTCCGCCAAGATACTTTCTTCCTCTTCTGCGTTTTCGTTGTGCTTATTTCTCCGCCTTCTGCTCGTTCTTGTCTTTTTCTAAAGAGATCTCAGTTCTCAGTTGTATAGTGTTGGCTTTGTTGGATCCACTTGACTTAGTGTCTGTTGTCCAGTTGTCACACCCTTTGTTTACCTTTAAATTTCCTTGGACTGACCCGTCGATTGGAAGTCTGGTAAGTGAACATACATCTTTCGTCATAATTCAACTTGTCCATGACAAATTTCTCTAATTTCTGATCTTTTATAACTGATTGTTATGCTGCAAGCTTTTTTTCCAGTTTACTTAGAAAATTTTGATATTGTTCAGCTGTTAATTGTGTCTGCAATTCTTTTTTAGCTTTGCATAAGACTTTGGTGGTTGTTTAATACTCGGTTTCATTTCGTTCCTCCACTACTTTCAACATATTGAATAAATAGTCAAAATGTCCATTTAAGCATAAATTCTGTATCATCAGTAAATTGTGACAGCGGTTTATAATTCCTCAGTCGCCTTGGAACTCTATTGCTGTTGATGTATGACTTTAAAGAGTTTACAGTTCAGAAAAGTTTTATTTCTTTTTCAGCTAATGATGTGATCTTTAATTCAAGGCTTTTGGCACTTAGTATCTGTATAGCATCTTTAAAATTGCACTGGGTAAAAAACGAGGTGGCGTCCGAACGCTCTGCGCTAACTGCTCCTTTTTTCTCCATTCTGTGCTGACTCAAGTCATCTGCTTCTGTGTCCATGACTGTTAAACAACTTCTTCACGCAGATGTGCACAGACCATGTCAAAGTGGCAACATATAATGAGGGATAGATACAGCGGTCGGCACTATCTTGCCTCGTGTCAGAAGCCAAGCTGTAAGTATGAGTCGATACACCTTGG
Organism: Hyla sarda; assembly: GCF_029499605.1. Classification (NCBI taxonomy): domain Eukaryota; kingdom Metazoa; phylum Chordata; class Amphibia; order Anura; family Hylidae; genus Hyla; species Hyla sarda. Next base: position 52,790,288 of record NC_079197.1, read on the forward strand.
AGATCCTACGAGCTAGCGGAGGTGCTCAATCTCAATCGTATTCATGCATTCGTAATTGTAGAAAAGTATAAATTAAGAGAGTTCACTCACCGCTTCTGGTGCTCGGTCTTTATTTTAGGGTGCAGTATAAAAAGCGCATACAAAGGTCAGTTCGGACACCACATAAAACATGAGTGACAGCACTGTTTTACATCGGCATGGTGTTTCTTCAGACTCAATCTCACCTGCGCAGGGGGAGGTATATGTTCACACCCTGCTTGATGTAGGTGAGGGGCGTGTTTGAAAAATGCAAGTTAAAAACATTATGGGGGAGATTTATCAAAACCTGTGCAAAGGAAAAGTTGTCCAGTTTCCCATAGCAACCAATCAGATTGCTTATTTCATTTTGCAGAGGCCTTGTTAAAAATGAAAGAAGCAATCTGATTGGTTGCTATGGGCAACTGGGCAACTTTTCCTCTGCACAGGCTTTGATAAATCTCCCTCTATATGTTTGAAAATGCTCGGCATAGAAAGGGTGCACCTGCAGAATGGCATAGACAGATGACAAGCATTATTACAATGTGAAGCCCGGATGGATTATTGCAACAAGAACTTTAGGCAATGCAGGATTAAATGATAGACATTATTTAAGCATGTTTTGTTAATGATTTTTTGCTCTGTGTATTTTTGTATTTATTTATGTTTTTATCATGCACTTTTCTAATACGCCCCTCACCTACGTCAAGCAGGGTTGGAACTTATACCTCCCCCTACACAGGTGAGATTGAGTCTGAAGAAACACCATGGCGGTGTGAAACAATGCTGTCACCCGTGTTTTATGTGGCATCCAAACTAACCTTTGCATGCACTTTTTATACTGCACCCCGAAATAAAGACTGAGCACCAGAAGCGGTGAGTGAACTCTCTTCATTTCTACTTTTCTACATTTACGATTGAAAGCTGAAGATGATGAGCAAACTGTAATAATGAGCAAAGTGTAATTTTTTGTGTGTATATAGTGTAAATAATAAACTATAAAATAAAGTACATAAAAGAGGAATCACCATAATCGTTCTGACCTGCAGAATAAAATGACCATGTTATTTTTATCATCTAGTGAACCACAAAAAAATAAAGAATAAACTTGCCAAAATCACTGCTTTTTGGTAATCCTGTCTTATTATAAATGTGATATAAAGTGATAAAAATATCCTTTCTCAAATTATTACCATTGAAAGCTGCAACTTAATCCTGCAAAAAACCATCGGTGAAAAAAGTACAGCTCTCAGAATAGGGTGACACTGACATTTTTTTTTTATTTTTTACAAAAAACTAAAACAAAGTAAATATAACATCATCTTTACTGCATGAAAAATTGGGGTAAATATTTAATAAAAAAAAAAACAATTGCAGAACTGATTTTTTTATTTGTATCACCTCATATAAAATGGAATAAAAAGCGATCAGGGTGTCTGGTAATAAAACCAATGAAAACATCAATTTGTCTTGCATAAATATTTTGAGACCCCAAAACCTCTGCATCTTGATATGATGTCTACAAAATATCCTTAATAAAAGAAAGGCCCCAAATCCATTTGTCCTTCATGTCTTCATATTTGAGGTCTGTGTGTGAGTCAGTCAAGCAAAATTTATTGCCCAAAATTTACCACCAATATTAAGTACAATATGTCATGAAAAAACATTCTCAGAATAATTGTTGCTAAGTTATAATATCCCAAAGTTATCACAACATAAAGTGGGACAGGTCAGACTTGAAAAATGGGCGTTTGTCAAAATGTTCAAAATTGGCCTGGTCCTGAAGGAGTTAAAGACATTCGCTTAAGGGTCACTGTGGGGGCCCCCTAATACCTGACATATCAGCCAAGTCCTTGCCTACATCTTCCACTCATATATTGTTCCTATCTGTTCTCATAGACACACTTCTTTCTCCAATTACTTCCTTTCAACTTTAGACTGACAACACTTCCACCTAAAGAAAGGCTGTTGTCCCAAGATCCACCTCCTTTCTTGCCTTCTTAGTGTGTGGGTAACTCTTTCTTAGCCAATGCATTGCTTGTGCACAAATAATAACCCCTTAAAGGGGTACTCCTATGCTTACACATTTTATCCCCTATCCAAAGGATAGGGGATAAGATGCCTGATCGCGGGAGTCCCGCAGCTGGGGACACCTGGGATCATGCACGGGGCACCCCATTTGTAACCAGTCCCTGGAGCGTGTTCGCTCCGGGTCTGATTACGGTCCACCGCACGGCCTTGTGTGACGTCACGCTCCGCCCCTCAATGCAAGCTTATGGGAGGGGGCGTGATAGCTATCATGCCCCCTCCCATAGGCTTGCATTGAGGGGCAGGGCGTGACGTCACACGCTGCCGGCCGTGCGGTCGCCGGTAATCAGATCCGGAGCGAACACGGGGACTGATTACAAACGGGGTGCCACGTGCATGATCCCGGGCGTCCCCAGCTGTGGGACTCCCACGATCAGGCATCTTATCCCCTATCCTTTGGATAGGGGATAAGATGTGTAAGCACCGGAGTACCCCTTTAAGGACCAAGCCCATTTTCACCTTAAATGGGCACTGTCAGATAGAAAAACTTTAGATATGTTGTAAAGCATGCAAAACCAATAGGATTAGCAGTTGCTTTCATTAGAAAATGTTCAGTATTAAATAGTCAAACAACTGCCCCCCCCCTGCCTGCTTGGACACATACTAGTCCTGCTGTGTCCATGCGTCATCACCTATGTCATGGACACACTTCCTTGATTGACAGCTGTGAGTGCAGGGCTCACAGCTAGAGGAAAAATCCTCCCACTGTTAGTTCGTGTCCCGCTATTGTCAGTGAGGACAAGCTGGGAGTTGTAGTTTTGTTAATGCTAGGGGAGAAGTGAGCAGACAGTATACTGAGGGAGGGGGCGGAGACCTGCAAAGTGAGGCCATGCCCCCTCCCTTTGAAAGGAATTCAGACTAATGAGCTAAATTAAAAGTGTAATAAAAAAATAAAAAATAAAGGTGCTAGACACATAAAAATTAGATGTTCATGGTCAGGATTAGGTACTGAGTGATATATATAAAAAAATATTTTTTTTTTATTGGATCTGACGGGTACGCTTTATGGACCAGAACATTTTTTGCACATCTGACCACTGTCACTTTAAGCATTAATAACTCTGAGGTGGTTTTACTTTTCATTCTGATTCTGAGATAGTTTTTTCGTGACATATTCTACTTTATGTAAGTGGTAAATTTTCATCAATATTTGCATCATTTCTTGGTGAAAAATTCCAAAATTTTATGAAAAAATAGAAAATTTAGCATTTTTCTAACTTTGAAGCTCTCTGCTTGTAAGGAAAATAGGCATTCCAAATAAATGATATGTTGATTAACATATACAATATGTCTACTTTATGATTGAATCATAAAGTTGATATTTTTTTACTTTTGAAAGACATCAGAGGGCTTCAAAGTTCAGCAGCAATTTAAAAAATTTTCACAAAATTTTCAAAATCGGAATTTTTCAGGGACCAGTTCAGTTTTGAAGTAGATTTCAAGGGCCTTCATATTAGAAATACCCAATAAATGACCCCATTATAGAAACGGCACTCCTCAAAGTATTCAAAATGTCATTTAGAAAGTTTGTTAACCCTTTAAGTGCTTCACAGGAATAGAAGCAAAGTGAAAGAGAAAATTCAAAACCTTCATTTTTTTACACTTGCATGTTCTTGTAGACCCAGTTTTTGAATTTTTACAAGGGGTAATAGGAGAAAAAGACCCCCAAAATGTGTATCCCAATTTCTCCTGAGTAAGGAAATACCTCACATGTGTATGTGAAGTGTTCGGCGGGCGCAGTAGAGTGCTCAGAAGGGAAGGAGTGACAAGGGGATTTTGGAGAGTGATTTTTGCTGATATGGTTTTTGAGGGGCCTGTCGAATTAAAAAACCCCTATTGTGCCAGAACAAACAAATAAAACCCACATGGCATACTACTTTGGATACTACACCCCTCAAGGCAAATAACAAGGTGTCCAGTGAGCCTTAACACCCCACAGGTGTTTGACGACTTTTCATTAAAGGGGTACTCCGGTGAAAACCTTTTTCCTTTTAAATCAACTGGTGGCAGAAAGTTAAACATATTTGTAAATTACTTCTATTAAAAAATCTTAATCCTTCCAGTACTTATTAGCTGCTGAATGCTACAGAGGAAATTCCTTTCCTTTTGGAACACTGTTGACATCACGAACACAGTGCTCTCTGCTGACATCGCTGTCCATTTTAGCAACCATGCATTGCAGATGTATGCATAGCAGATGTATGCATAGCAGATGTATGCTAAGGGCAGCATGGTGGCTCTGTGGTTAGCACTGCTGCCTTGCAGTGCTGGGGACTTGGGTTCAAATCCCACTAAGGACAACAATAAATGAAGCGTTATTATTATTATAATAACGTCAGCAGAGAGAACTGTGGTCGTGATGTCATCAGAGAGCATTCCAAAAAGAAAAGAATTTCCTCTGTAGTATTCAGCAGCTAATAAGTACAGGAAGGATTAAGATTTTTTAATAGAAGTAATATACAAATATGTTTAACTTTCTGCCACCAGTTGATTTAAAAGTACCCCTTTAACCCCTTAACGACGCAGGACGTATATTTACGTCCTGCGCCGGCTCCCCCGATATGAAGCGTCACATCGCGTCAGGTCCCGGCGTTTATCAACGGCCGGTACCCGCGGCTAATACCACACATTGCTGATCGCGGCAATGTGCGGTATTAACCCTTTAAAAGCGGCGGTCAAAGCTGACCGCCGCTTCTAAAGTGAAAGTGAAACTATCCCAGCTAGTCAGTCGGGCTGTTCGGGACCGCCGCGGTGAAATCGTGGCGTTCCAAACAGCTTACAGGACACCGGGAGGGCCCTTACCTGCCTCCTCGGTGTCCGGTCGATGAAGGACTGCTCCGTGCCTGAGATCCAGGCAGGAGTAGTCAAGCGCCGATAACACTGATCACAGGCGTGTTAATTCACGCCAGTGATCAGCATGAGAGATCAGTGTGTGCAGTGTTATAGGAACCTATAACACTGCAAAAAAAAAAGTAAAAAAAAGTGTTAATAAAGGTCATTTAACCCCTTCCCTAAGAAAAGTTTGAATCACCCCCCTTTTTCCCATAAAAAAAAATAAAACAGTGTAAATAAAAAAAAAATAAACATATGTGGTATCGCGTAAATGTCCGAACTATAAAAATCTATCATTAATTAAACCGCACGGTCAATGGCGTACACGCAAAAAAATTCCAAAGTCCAAAAGAGCGTATTTTTGGTCACTTTTTATACCATTAAAAATGAATAAAAAGTGATCAAAATGTCCGATCAAAACAAAAATCATACCGATAAAAACTTCAGATCACGGCGCAAAAAATGAGTCCTCATACCGCCCTGTGGAAAAATAAAAAAGTTATAGGAGTCAGAAGATGACATTTTTAAACTTATACATTTTCCTGCATGTAGATATGATTTTTTCCAGAAGTACGACAAAATCAAACCTATATAAGTAGGGTATCATTTTAACCGTATGGACCTACAGAATAATGATAAGGTGTAATTTTTACCGAAATATGCACTGCGTAGAAACGGAAGCCCCCAAAAGTTAAAAAATTGCGTTTTTCTTCGATTTTGTCGCACAATGATTTTTTTTTCGTTTCGCCGTGAATTTTTGGATAAAATGACTAATGTCACTGCAAAGTAGAATTGGTGATGCAAAAATAAGCCATAATATGGATTTTTAGGTGGAAAATTTAAAGGGTTGTGATTTTTAAAAGGTAAGGAGGAAAAAACGAAAATGCAAAAACTGAGAAACCCTGAGTCCTTAACCCCTTAAGGACCGGGGGGTTTTCCGTTTTTGCATTTTCGTTTTTTGCTCCTTGCCTTTAAAAAATCATAACTCTTTCAATTTTGCACCTAAAAATCCTTATGATGGCTTATTTTTTGCGCCACCAATTCTACTTTGTAATGACGTCAGTCATTTTGCCCAAAAATCTACGGTGAAACGGAAAAAAAAATCATTGTGCGACAAAATTGAAAAAAAAAAAAAAACGCTGTTTTGTAACTTTTGGGGGCTTCCGTTTCTACGTAGTACATTTTTCGGTAAAAATGACACCTTATCTTTATTCTGTAGGTCCATACGATTAAAATGATACCCTACTTATATAGGTTTGATTTTGTCGGACTTCTGGAAAAAATCATAACTACATGCAGGAAAATTAATACGTTTAAAATTGTCATCTTCTGACCCCTATAACTTTTTTATTTTTCCGTGTATGGGGCGGTATGAGGGCTAATTTTTTGTGCTGATTTTTTGATCTGAAGTTTTTAATGGTACCATTTTTGCATATATAGGACTTATTGATCGCTTTTTATTCATTTTTAAATGATATAAAAAGTGACCAAAAATTCACAATTTTGGACTTTGGAATTTTTTTGCGCGCACGCCATTGACCGAGCGGTTTAATTAATGATATATTTTTATAATTCGGACATTTCCGCACGCGGTGATACCAAATATGTTTATTTTTATTTTTATTTACACAGTTTTTTTTTTTTATTGGAAAAGGGGGGTGATTCAAATTTTTAATAGGGGAGGAGTCAAATGATCTTTATTCACTTTTTTTTTTCACTTTTTTTTTGCAGTGTTATAGGTCCCATAGGGACCTATAACACTGCACACACTGATCTCCTATGCTGATCACTGGTTTCTCATAAGAAACCAGTGATCAACGATTCTGCCGCATGACTGCTCATGCCTGGATCTCAGGCACTGAGCAGTCATTCGGCGATCGGACAGCTGTTCGGGATGCCGCAATTAGCCGCGGCTATCACGAACAGCCCGACTGAGCTAGCCGGCCACTTTCGGGATTCGCTTTTAGCAGCGCGGCTCAGCTCTGAGCGCGCGGCTAAAGGGTTAATAGCGCGCGGCGCCGCGATCGGCGCTGCACGCTATTAGAGGCGGGTCCCGGCTTCACTATGACGCCGGGCCCGCCGTGATATGACGCGGGGTTGCTGTGTAACCCCGCTTTATATCAGGAGAGCAGGACCAAGGACGTACCTGTACGTCCTTGGTCCTTAAGGGGTTAAAGGGGTACTCTGGTGGTAAATTTTTTTGACTATATGGCATCTTCTTTGTAAGTTTAGTTTTTTTGCAATATACATGTGTTATATGTTTTGGCAGCATGTATGTGTTTTTCCTACCTGTTTGTTGGGCAGGAAGTTCTGTAGTTCAGAGTTTTTTTTTTTTTACTGTTGTCCACAGTTCTGATTCTGTTGTGGACAAGATGTCACAGCTTTTTCTTTTCTCTGTCTGCATGAGAGGAATAAGCCACGCCCCTCATCTCATCCAGCTGAGTACACAGCTCCTAACCTCCCCTCCCCCCTGCTCTGTATTCTAAGGACACAGGTCTGCACAGGAGAAGGACCTCACAGAGAAGATTAGTGTTATCTGAAGGGGAGGATGAGAAGGTGCACGGGCTGGGGATGTATGGACTGCAGGGGAATAAATCTCATACTGGGAATGATCTCTATGGGGGAGATTTATCAAAACCTGTGCAGAGGAAAACTTGCCCAGTTACCCATAGCAACCTATCAGATTGCTTCTTTCATTTTTTACAGGCCTTCATAAAAATGAAAGCAGCAAGCTGATTGGTTGCAATGGGCAACTTGACAAGTTTTCCTCTGCACAGGTTTTGATAAATCTCCCCCTATATGTGAAGGGGGAGGGGGGGGGGGGGAGACTCCTGAATGACACATGCTGGGAGTTGTCCTTGTTGTGTGTGTGTGTATGCTAGTGTTTACAAACCAGTGTAAGTCATAGGGTAAGTCACAAACAGAAAAACACGTTGACCACCGGAGTACCCCTTTAAGGGGTTAAAGTCAAATGAGTAAATGAAAAAAAAATCACTAAAGTGCATTTTTTCCCCCGAAATTTACCATTTACCATCACCAAAGGGTAATGAGAGAAAATGCCCCCCAAAATTTGAAACCCCATCTCTTTTGAGTATGGAAATACCCCATGTGTGGACTTTAAATGCTGTGCGTGCACACTAAAATGCTCAGAAGAGTCACATTTGGCTTTTGGAAAGCAAATTTTGCTGAAGTGGTTTTTGGGGGGAATGTCGCATTTAGGAAGACCCTATGGTGCCAGAACAGCGAAAAAAAAAAAAAACACAGCATATTATTTTGGAAACTACACCCCTCAAGGAACATAACAAGGGGTACAGTGAGCCCTAACACCCCACAGGTGTTTAAAGACTTTTTGTTAAAGTCGGATGTGTAAATGAAAATAAAAATAAAATTTCACTAAAATACAGTTTTTTCCCCAATTTTTTTTTACAAGGGGTAATAGGAGAAAATGCCCCACAAAACTTGTAAACCCATTTCTTCTGAGTATGTAAATACCCCATGTATGGACGTCAAGTGCTCTGCTGGCGCACTACAATGCTCAGAAGAGGAGGAGTGCCATTGAGCTTTTGGAGAGAGAATTTGGAATGGAAGTCATGCGCCATGTGTGTTTACAAAGTGCCCGTGGTGCCAGAACAGTGGACCCCCCACATGTGATCACATTTTGGAAACTTCACCCCTCACAGAATTTAATAAGGGGGGCAGTTAACATTTACACCCCACTGGAGTTTGACAGATCTTTGGAACAGTGGACTGTGCAAATGAAAACTAACATTGTTCATTTTCACGGACCACTGTTCCAAAAATCTTTCAAACACCTGTGGTGTGTAAATGCTCACTGTACCCCTTATTACATTACATGAAGGGTGTAGTTTCCAAAATGGGGTCAAATGTGGGAGGGATCCATTGTTCTGTGGGGGCTTTGTAAACACACGTGGCCTTCAATTCCGGACAAATTTTCTCTCCACAAAGCCCAATGGCACTCCTTCTCTTCTGAGCATTGTAGTGCACCCGCAGAGCACTTTACATCCACATATGGGGTATGTTCTTACTCAGAGGAAATGGGGTTTCAAATTTTGGGGGGCTTTTTTCCTATTTTCCCTTGGGAAAAGGAAAAATTTAGGGTAACACCAGCATTTTTGTGATTTTTTTTTCCCCCAACAAAAATTTAGTCAAACACTTGTGGAGTGTTAAGGCTCACTATACCCTTTGTTTCGTTCCGTGAGAGCTGCAGTTTCCAAAACGTGGGTATTTATTTTTTTGCACTTATGTCAGAACCGCTGTAAAATCAGCCACCCCTGTGCAAATCACCGATTTAGGCCTCAAGTGTACATAGTGTGCTCTCACTCCTGAGCCTTGTGTGTCCACAGAGCATTCTACGTCCACATATGGGATATTTCATTACTCAAGAGAAATTGTGTTACAAATTTTGGGGGTCTTTTTTTCCTTTTACCTCTTATGAAAATAAAAAGTGTGGGGCAACACCAGCATGTTAGTGTAAATTATTTTTTTTACACTAACAGGCTGATGTAGACCTCCAAAATTTGTAGTGCAATTCATCCCAAGTGAGAGAGCACCACGTGCCTTTGAGGGCTAAATTAGGGATTGCATAGGGGTGGACATAGGGGTATTCTACACCAGTGATTCCCAAACAGGGTGCCTCCAACTGTTGCTAAACTCCCAGCATGCCTGGACAGTCAGTGGCTGTCTGGAAATGCTGGGAGTTGTTTTGCGAGCAGCTGGAGGCTTCATTTTAGAAACGCTGCCGTACGATATGTTTTCATTTTTATTGGGGGGGGGGCAGTGTAAAGGGGATGTATATATAGTGTTTTACCCTTTATTATGTGTTAGTGTAGTGTAGTGTTTTTAGGGAACATTTGCACTGGTGGGGGTTTACGGTGAGTTTCCCTCTAGAAGTTTGCGCTGCGGCGGAAAATTTGCCGCAGTTCAAACTTGAAGCAGAAAACTCACTCTAAACCCGCCCGTGTGAATGTATCCTGTACACTCACATGGGGGGGGGGGGGGGGCAAACCTCCAGCTGTTGCAAAACTACAACTCCCAGCATGCACTAACAGACTATGCATGCTGGGCATTGTACTTTGAAACAGCTGGAGGCACACTGTTTGGAAAACATTCAGTTAGGCTCTGTTTCCTAACTCAGTATTTTCCAACCAGTGTTCCTCCAGCTGTTGCAAAACTAGAACTCCCAGCATGTACTGTTCGCCGAAGGACATGCTGGGAGATGTAGTTATGCAACAGCTGGAGGTACGCAACTACAACTCCCAGCATGCCGAGGCAGCTAACTGCTGTGTGGGCCTGCTGGGAGTTTTAGTTTTGCAAGATGTAGAGGGCCACAGTGATCTTCAAACTGTAGCCCTCCAGCTGTTGCAAAACTGCATAACCCAGCATGCCCAAACAGTAAACAGCTGTCTGGTCTGGGCATGCTGGGAGTTGTAGTTTTGCAACATCTGGAGGGCTACAGTTTAGAGACCACTGCATTGTGGTCTCAAAACCGTAGCTCTCCAGATGTTGCTAGGCAACTACTCACTGGCTTCCGTAGGATCGCCGCACCAGGAAGCCGTACTAGGGAGCCACTTTGCTGTCCTCTGTCGCCCTCTGCTAATTGCCGATGGTAAGTGGACCTCTGGGGCCGGTCACCTTCGGCACCCCAGTTCTGCCCGGACTTCTGTGGGTGGGCAGAACGGGGGAACCAAACTTTAACCCCCCCGCCCCTGATCTGCTATTGGTCGGACCAATAGCAGGGATAGGAGGGGTGGCACCCCTGCCACCTCACTCCTACAGTATCCCTTCAGGGGGATCGTGGGTGTCTGGGACCCTGCGTCCCGTATGACCCGGAATTGTCGCAAATTGCCCGTCTGAATTCACTGGCGATTTGCGGCAATCTCAGGACCCCCCTGGGCATTGGCACGGGATGCCTGCTGATAGATAGAAAGTTCTTTTTTGGGGGGGGGGGGAATTTCCTTTCTGTCTGACAACATGCTCTCTGCAGACATCTCTGTCCATGTTAGGAATTGTCCAGAGTAGGTGCAAATACCCATAGCAAACCTCTCTTGCTCTGGACAATTCCTGACATGGACAGAGGTGTCAGCAAAGAGCATGTTGTCAAACAGAAAGAAAATTCTAAAAGAAAAGAACTCCCTCTGTAGTATACTTTATCTATACTTTTCAGGGGGGCTGAGAACTTATTTTAAAACACAGTGTTGTCTCCTGTCCGCATAGCACACTGCAGTTGCATGTGGTGATTGTATGATCATAGTGTTAGGGAGCCAGTTTGGCACCGGTTATGGAGATAGCTACAGTACAGGGAGAGAACAACACTGCATTTTAATCTGTTTGTCAATTGTGTGTGAAATAATAAAGTACAAGCTTTTATATATGGGAAATGTTATATATTTGGTATTTTTGGATCACCTAGGTGATCTATAGGTATATGGAATTATTTGTACCCACCATATATGGGTCTATTGGATATTGAAAGGGGGCAGAGTCGTGAAGTCACGATACTCCGGCCCTATAGTTGTGATCCTTCAGACATGGAGCGATCATCGCTCTGTGCAGCTGACACAGGTGGGTGCTGCATGAGAGATTGCGGGGGTCCTCAGCGGCGGGACCCCCACGATCAGACATCTTATCCCCTATCCTATGGATAGGGGATAAGATCTCTTAGGGCTGGAGTACCCCTTTAAGACACATGAAATCTTTAATCAGATTTTTCAATCATGTTCTTCAAAATGTCAACTTGACAGGTGTACAGTAGGTTACATTTTCTGTTAATATTACTCACTTATAAATTAACTACTAATATGCTTCATCTTCAGTAGTTTTTTCTGCTGTAACATATTGCTAACACGAAATGAAAGCAATGCTGTGTGAGTGAGAGATGGATAAGGAGCTGACACGTGTTATCCCTTGAATGATAACAGTCAGGACTATAAACACTGTTGTGCTAAGCCTAGGTGTATTAATGTGTCCCGCTGGGTGGAAAGATTTGCTCCCTCCATGTTCTTACTGGGAGCAGGTGCCATTCTGGGATTACTAAACTCCAATTCACACAGGCCAGCAGCGTCTGCTCAGCTCATAGAATGATCATGTCAGTTAAATATCAAATGCATTTCCAAGAATTTGAGACCAGAGTGCTTTCCCAAAGGCCATCCTCCCCTTTCTACTTTTAGCCCATCAGCTCACACATTTACTGGGATCTGATCCAGACTAGAGCCAAATACAAGCAGCTGCAGCCCCATGATCAGACAGGGAAATTCCTTTTTTTAAACAAGAAAACTTCCTGTATGTAACATGGAGCCTGAGATGACAGAGATAGCTCATAAAAACATAAGGATTGTATTTTGATTTGACCTTGGAAACCTTTTAGGATTACCTAATTAAAGGACCACGAGACAGAAAAGCTGTGCATGCCCCTCCTCCTTTAATTCTAGAGCATGTGAATCAGAAGGTTTAGAAGAGTTTAGGCTGAATTTGTTTTGTCTACGCAGGGGGTGAAGCCATTTTGTTGGAAGGAATCTCTTAGGTACCAACAACACAATATAGATTTGGTAAGATTTCCAGCAGCAGTAATGACCTAGTGGTACCAGCTAGAGATGAGCGAATCGAAGTTGACGAACCCAAATTCGTTACGATTTTCAGGAAAAATTCGATTTGCAACGAATACGAATATCGCCGCAATTCTATTGCGCAAATCGCTTAATTAAACTCCATTTTACAGCGTTCCAGGCTATTGGAGACCTAAGATGGCGGATCCACAAGTGAGTACATGGGGCAGGGGATTATTGGAGGGCGGGAAACAGCGGCGGGAAGGAAGGTAGGCAGGCTGACCCTGAATCACATGTGAGATGCAGCCTATCAGTTCACTGACCCCTGTGATGTAACAGCCCTATATAATCGGCGGCCATCTTGCCTCTCTTCATTTCTCCTATGCACGAGATAGGGAAAGGAAGTGACTGCACGTCTGTGTGCTGATCGCATACAACGGCGTTATACAGCATATATGCAGCTGTGACATCAGCATTAGGGAAAGACACAGGGCACAGTGTTGCTGCAGTTCTGTCCAAAAACGATTCTAGCAAAACCTCGTATTCTCCTTACTCCATATAGCAGACATAGAGGTGCTGCATAGCAGTCACCTGCGTCATAGATCTCACAGCTGTTTTACCTCTATGGAGCATCTAATCTCCTCTTTTTTCAGCCCAATTGAGTTTTTTCTGTTGCTCCACAAATCTGATTCTCACAATTGTGTGACAGAGTGCAAATTAGGGTTTAATCCCTGTAAAAAAAAATTCTGTGGTGCTGCCCAGTTGGGCCCTGCTGCTGTTCAGAAATGTCATATTAGTGTGGACTTTATTGCCTTTTTACCATTTTTCACCTGTTTCTCTGTCTCTGTGCTAAATTCAGTGTTATACCACAGGTTATACACCTGCCGGTGTATGAAAGTAAAAAAAAAGTTTTTCCTGCGTACAAATACGCTTTTTCAGTGGCCTTATCATTGCAAAGGGCCTACATGCAAGCAAATAGAGTGCCATATACTACCTTTTTTTCTGTCTCTGTGCTAAATTCAGTGTTATACCCCACGTTATACACCTGCCGGTGTATTAAAGAAAAAAAAAGGTTTTCCTGCGTAAAAATACGCTTAACAGTGGCCTTATCGTTGCAAAGGGCCTAAATTCAAGCAAATAGCGTACCATATACTACCTTTTTTTCTGTCTCTGTGCTAAATTCAGTGTTATACCACACGTTATACACCTGCCAGTGTATTAAAGAAAAAAAAAAAGTTTTTCCAGAGTACAAATACGTTTTTTAAGTGGCCTTATCATTGCAAAGGGCCTACATACAAGCAAATAGCGTACCATATACCACCCTTTTTTTCTGTCTCTGTGCTAAATTCAGTGTTATACCACAGGTTACACACCTGCCTGTGTATGAAACAAAAAAAAAGTTTTTCCTGCTTACAAATATGCTTTTTCAGTGGCCTTATCATTGCAAAGGGCCTACATGCAAGCAAATAGCGTACCATATACTACATTTTTTTCTGTCTCTGTGCTAAATTCAGTGTTATACCACACGTTATACACCTGCCGGTGTATGAAAGAAAAAAAAAGTTTTTCCTGCGTACAAATACGCTTAACAGTGGCCTTATCATTGCAAAGTGCCTACATACAAGCAAATAGCGTACCATATACTACCTTTTTTTCTGTCTCTGTGCTAAATTCAGTGTTATACCACACGTTATACACCTGCCGATGTATAAAAAAAAAAAAGGTTTTCCTGCATACAAATTCTTGGAGCTCTGCCAGGGCCTTCTCCTACCCCGCCTGGGCCGATCCGAGGACCTCACTAACCAACTCACTAACTAACCCAAACGCTTATAGCGACGGGCGGTGTGTACAAAGGGCAGGGACTTAATCAACGCCAGCTTATGACCCTCACTTACTGGTAATTCCTTGTTTTAAGGTTAAATAATTGCAATCCCAGATCCCTATCACGAACTGGTTTCAGCGTGCAACACACACCTGTCCTTGAAAGATAGAGACACGCTAATCCGTTCAGTGGAGCGCTAGTGCGGCCCAGGACATCTGAGGCCATAACACACCTGTTATTGTTCGATCTCGCAATTCATCGGGCAAGGTAAGGGGTTATTTAAGCTTCTTGTGTACTGCTGAGGCCTACTCCTGACTGCTCCTGGTGCAATGTATGGGATAATTAAACACTCTTGGGTAGTGTTATTGTTAAATTTACTGGTAATTTTATCAGTAATAAAATAGAATTTTGCAGAATGCTAACCGTTACACAACGGAACACTTGTTGCGTGTGATTTTTTAATGGAAAATATATATATATATATATATATATGGAGAGGGATTAACTCTGCTTAATCATTTTTGACGATTAGAATCCTTTTGTGATCTGATCTTTTGGAGACAGATGCGCTTACACACATGTAAGTTTTAAGGCTAATTTATTAGCCTGTATTTGTGGGAGGGGCGGGGAGTCCCTATAAGTACCCGCGGCAGTACCTGCACTTGACGCCGCGGGTTCGTCACGTGACAGGGGATCAGCTGACACGCGAGTCAGCTGATGCACAGCAGTTCCGGGTTCAGCGTAATGGTAAGCGGCCGTGGCCGGCCGTGGTGGCGGCATCCGCCGCAGCCCTCTCTCCGGAGGTAAGCCGGATTGTGTAGGGCACCCTCGGTCAGCCCCGGCCCTGGTTTTAGCAGGGCGTTCCACGTGCTTCATGGCTCGTGTGTGCGCCCCGTTGGCAGCTGATAGCGCATGTAATTCAGCAGCAGGAGCCATCTTGGGTGCTCGCATTTAGGTATTTAGGAGGGGATGTCTTATGGCAAGACCTCGCTCCCCCCACGAGCCCTGCATATCTGGATCAAGTTAAAGGGAGAACACCCCATTTCTTCAGGGAGGGGGGTGTGTGTCATGTCGGGGGTCATTGCATTTCCAGTCCCAAACCCCCCCCCCCCTTCTCTTTCCTGAACCCAGGCTATATGTATGGCAATATAAAACTGTATGTGGCCACCAGTATTGCACGTCTTAGTATATGAGGCTGTTCATTCGCTCCTCCCTTCTTGCCATGCTTCATGCTAGTAAAAAAAAAAGGTGGCAGTTGTTGTCAGTATAGTCCAAATCATATGGTTTCAGATGATTCCGCCTGTTCCTTTGTCATCAAGACTGTGTTACTGAGCAGGTTTCAAGCCACAACAGCATTTGTATTGTTGCTTTGTCCACTGTTATTTAGTCCATCTACTGTGCATATAAGTTGGTCTGGGCATGTTTGTATAATTTGTTCATCCCAATAACTTATCCTACGCATACGCTCATATAGTTGTTTCGTGCACATGCCCTCGTAGTTGCTGTACACACGATTGTAGCATTCATACTATACACACGTTTGTAGGATTTATGCTGTACACACGCTTGTAGGGTTTATACTGTTCACTCACTTGTAGGACTTGTACTGTACGCACGCTCGTAGTGATTATACTGTACACTCGCTTGTAGTGGTTATACTGTAGTGGTTGCCAATACCTCCACGCTGTGCCATTCAGCCACTATATGGTGTCCTCATGTTGCCAACACCTCCACGCTGTGCCATTCAAACACTATATGGTGTCCTCATGCTGCCAACACCTCCACGCTGTGCCATTCAGCCACTATATGGTGTCCTCATGCTGCCAACCCCTCCACGCTGTGCCATTCAGCCACTATATGGTGTTCTCATGCTGCCAACACCTCCACGCTGTGCCATTCAGCCACTATATGGTGTCCTCATGCTGCCAACACCTCCACGCTGTGCCATTCAGCCACTATATGGTGTCCTCATGCTGCCAACACCTCCATGCTATGTCATTCAGTCACTATATGGTCTCCGGACACTGATGCCACCACCAGGCTCTGTCATTGTGCTGCTGTGCGGCAGTGATTCTAAGAGTGATGCCGGTAATCTGCATGCTATTCTGAATAACAGTATTATTTCACTACCCCAGCACACTCCATATGCGTTTTAGGACACAGCAAAGTGTTCTATACCCCTATGGAGGCTGTATGTAGGCTAGAAATAGCCTTTTTTAATATTGATTCGCCGTGAACAAATTCAGATCGAAACAAACTTTTCTGGAAAATTCGGCGAATCGGCCGAATCGAATTTTTGAAAAGTTCGCTCATCTCTAGTACCAGCTGTTACCAAGAGTACTAACAGTAGCACACACATAGTGACAACAGCTGTAATACCAATACTGTAATACCAGCAGTAGTACCCATAGTATTCATAGTATTACATACATAGTGACACAGCTGTCATACTGATAGCAGTGTAACCCTGATGGGGTTGGCTGCAGTACCTGAAATGTCCACTAGATGGCGCACAGAGACCACAAAGGAACTTAGTATGCCATTAATAAAGACTGGAACTGTAATCACATGATTAGCAGCCATTTCATGAGAGATGATTCAGCATTGATGGAGACTCCTATCCCATGATTGTGACATCACACTGGTGCTGTGCTCTAAAGATTTGCCCAGAGTACCTCAAGCCCAGACAGAGAAAGGATGTGCTCCTAGCTGTGAGAGACTGCACCACAGAGACAGCACCTGTTAAAGAGAGATATGGACTGGATGCACTGAGGGACAAGAACTAAGTTCGGACATCTGGGTACTGCAGTGAGAGGAACTGCAGCTGGACTGATCTGGTTACGGGCGCTGTAGGGTAAGCCAAAAGCCCTCCCTTCTCTGTTCCACCACAGGGTACCTGAAAGAGCAGGCAACATATGTAGAACCCCACCAACCAGTGTGCAAGCACACTGTGTACACAATACACAGGATGCTGGATTCCATAAATCTCAATGGAAGAGCTGTTTGGCTTTCCCATAGAGATATATTTAGAGGGAGTGTCGGCCACCGTTTTGTGCGGGGGTCGACACACTCCGTTCTTGGGGAGATCGCCAGGTACGTTTTGTACGTCATACTTCGCAGGGTGTCCCAGTGTGTATTTTGTACGTCATACTTCTCCTTTGAGTATTCAATCCCCCTATCAATCGGCAAGATTTCTGGCTCCCTGGTATCTTTTATTTGGCAATAGGCTAAGATAAGAAATACTTTCTTAAAGGACTTAATTATTAACTGGGTGGCACAACTTAATATTTAAAATAGAGTTGACTGCAGTAGGCTTCTTATATGAACCTTGCCCTCACAAGAATTACAGGTAAGTAACAAATCAAAGAAAGCCATATGCTTAGAGTTTGAGGCTACTGTAAAAGACAGATCTAAATAGTCATTATCCAGAAAATTGTCAAATTCCGTTATGGTCACCATACTTGACACCCAAATAAATAGGAGATCATCTATACCAGTGATTCCCAACCGGGGTGCCCCTGTACACTGGTGTGCCGTTCAGCACTGCCCAGGGTGCCGCGGGATTTTGCCGTGAATTTTATTTTAATTGCCCGCCCCAGCCTGTGCGCCTGTGACTCACGGCACCCCAGGGGGGAAGGGAAGCCTGCGTGCGTACTGCGCACACAGCGTCTCTCGGTTACCCTGCATCCCCCTCCGTCCCCCTCCCCCTGTGCTGGCTTGCTTAAGGTACTGTACCCATTCCACCCCTCTGTTATGCCCCCCCGTCACCCGTCACCCATGTCACCCCCCTGTCACCCATGTCCATCCCCCGTCACCCATGTTCACCCACCGGTCACCCATGCCCCCTGTCATTCATGTCCACCATCCTGACATCCATGTCCGCCTTGTCCACCCCCCTGTCCATCCCCGTCACCCATGTTCACCTCCCCTGTCCAACCCTCAGTCTACCCCCCAGTCTACCCTGTCACCCATGTCCACCCCCCTATTCACCCATCTGTCCCTTTGTCACCCCTCTTTTACCCCCTTGTCATGCTTGTCCATCCCCCTGTCACCCCTGTTCACCTCCCTGTCATCCATGTCCACCTTGGCCACCCCTCTGTCACCCCTGTCCATCCCTTTGTGACCCATGTCCCCCCCATCCACCCCTCTGACCACCCCCCAGTCTACCCCTCTGTCACCCATGTCCACCCCTAATCACTTCTCTGTCCCTTTGTCACCCCTGTCCATCCCTCTTTTACACCCTTGTCATGCCTGTCCACCCCTCTGACCCCCTGTCACCCATGTTCACCCCCCCAGTCTACCCCCCAATCTACCCCCTGTCACCCTTTTAACCCCCTTGTCATCCTTGTCCATCCCCCCTGTCTCCCATGTCATCCCCTCTGTCTCCCATGTCCATCCCCCCTGTCATCCATGTCCACCTTTGCCACCTCTCTGTCACCCACATCCCCCCCCCCGGCAACCCTCTGACCACCCCCCAGTCTAGCCATCTGTCAACCATGTCCACCCCCTTTTCACCCCTCTGACACCCTGTTACCCCTGTCCACGCCCCCTGTCACCCATGTTCACCCCCCTGTCCACCGCCCAGTCTACCCCTGTCAACCATGTTCACCCCCCCATTCACCCTCTGTCCCTGTCACCCCTCTTTTATACCCCTTGTTATCCTTGTCCACCCCCTGTCACCCCCGCCCCCCATCTCCCATGTCCACCCTCCTGTCATCCATGTCAACCTTGGCTACCCCCCTATCCACCTCTCTCTCACCCCTGTCCATCCCCCTGTCACCCATGTTCACTCTCCATTGTCCATCCCTGACCACATCCTTGTCACCCTTGTCATCCCCTATTCACCCCTCTGTCCCTTTGTCACCCCTGTCCACCACTCTGTTACCACCTTGTCACACCTGCCCACCCCTCTGTCACCCCCTACGCCCCCATCACCCATGTTCTCTTTTTTACACCCATCTGTCACCCATGTACACCTCTCTGTCACCCCTACACCCCTCTGTCACCCATGTACACTCCTCTACACCCCTCTGTTACCCATATACAATCCTCTATACCCCTCTGTCACCCATGTACACCCCTCTGTCACCCATGCACACCCCTCCGCCACGCCCTACGTGCCCTTTCACCCATGTACACTCTTCTACACCCCTCTGTCACACATGTACACTCCTCTACACCCCTCTGTCACCCATGTACACCACTCTTTCACCCCCTATGCTCCCTGTCACCAATGTACGCTCCTCTACACCCCTCTGTCACCCCATACACCCCCCTGTCACCTATGTACACTCTTCTACACCCATGTACACCCCTCTGTCACCCATGTACACTCCTCTACACCCCTCTGCCACCCATATACACTCCTCTACACCCCTCTGCCACCCAGGTACATATATATATATATATATATATATATATATATATATATATATATATACATTCTGTATATGCTTTGGAAGGAAAATAACCAATTCAATAATGTCCTGGTGCAATATATTCTGCTAGTTTTTTAGACAACCTGAATAATTTTGTTGAATCTGAACCATAGTTGAATCTGAACTAAACTCCCTGTATGTTTTCGATAACATAGATACATTCTGTGACTCATACAGACCCCTATCCAAAACCACAATAGCGCTGCCCTTTCTGATAACCACACCCTGTAACTGCTGTAATTGTTTCAATGCATGTCTTTCCGTTTGTGAAAGGTTGTAAAGCAATTTCTTAATAATAGAATGATGGTACAATATTGAAAGGTCCTGCTGAATCTCATCTTGAAAATAATCAAAGGTGGAAGTATGGGCGTTGACTGGATAGAAATAATCCTTACTAATTGTAAATTAAACAGATATATGTACCAGACCTACATCAGCGTTATAACTCACACTGCGTAACCCTTGCTAACTAGGCACAGCTAATAATTCCGCAAATAAAAACCCAAAGAGTATATTGCAGATGTAGTACCACCAGAAAAAGATAAGCTGTTACAGGGCAATTGGTCATGAGTGAACTCACCGTCCAAAAAGTTATAACTGTCATTACAAAAATGCTTACAAACAGTAATACTTCTCATGAATCCATTGACATCTGTGAGGGTTTTAAACAAATCAAACTTATAGGTAGGTACAAACATGAACCCTTTGGATAGAACAGATAGTTGATTTGATTAAAAAAAAAAAAAATTGCAGATAAATTAAATACAGGAATTGTCTTTCCTTTTTGAACGGAGTCAGATATCTTTTTAAAGGGGTACTCCAGTGGAAAACTTTTTATTTAAATGAACTGGTGCCAGAAAGTTAAACAGATTTGTAAATTAATTTATATTTAAAATTCTTAATCCTTTCAGTACTTATTAGCAGCTGTATGCTACAGAGGAAATTCTTTTCTTTTTTAATTTCATTTTTATCTTGTCCATAGTGCTCTCTGCTGACACCTCTGTCCGTGTCAGAAACTGTCCAGAGCTGCATAGGTTTGCTATTTGGATTTTCTCCTGCTCTGGACAGCTCCTGATACAGGCATCAGGTGTCAGCAGAAAGCACTGTGGACAAGACAAAAAATAAATTCAAAAAGAAAATAATTTCCTCAGTAGCATACAGATGCTAAGAAGTACTGGAAGGGTAAAGATTTTTTAATAGAAGTAATTTGCAAATCTGTTTAACTTTCTGGCACCAGTTCATAAAAAAAAAAAAAAAAAAAAATGTTTTTCACCGGAGTACCCCTTTATGTCTCTAGTGTTTTCTCCCTACCTTTCATTTTTTGGCAGTTTGTTCTGGGGTGTTTTATTTTATTTTAATTCCCATTAAATGGTCCAGATACTGGTGGACATGAAGAAGCAGATCCCTCGAATGCTATAGAAAACATAACTAGCCCAGTAGAGCTGAAGCTCACCTGTGAAATATTGTTGATATATATATATATATATATATTTTTTTTTTTTTTTTTTTTTTTTTTTTTTTTCCTCACCCCTTTTCTTGGCATGCATTTGGATCCTAATGCCACATCACAAGATCCATAACTTTTTTTTATTTTTTTGGCTGATGGTGCCATTTTTTGAGGCTTATTTTTAAAGGGAAAACCTTTTTACCATTTTTTTTACTTTTTACTATTCCCACAAGGAAACTGACAGTAATCACCAGATCGCTGCTGTAATACACTACACTAGTATACTAGTGCAGTGTATTGTGCTTGTGAAGCCTGGCCTGGCAATGCACAGCAAGGTACATAGACACCCATTGCAAGCCTGGAGACCTTCACAAGACCCCCAGCTCCCATGTCTGAAGATTAGAGTTGAGCGAATCAAAGCTGATGAATCCGAATTTGTTACGAATTTCATGAAAATTTTGATTGTAAAGAATGCGAATATCGCAGCAATTCTATCGTGAGAATCGCTTAATTAAACTCCATTAAGTGAGGTCCAGGTATCTAAAATGGTGGATCCACATCTGAGGACATGGGGCAAGGAACTCTGGGAAGGCAAGGCGGGTAGGCAGGATGACCCTGAATCACATGCAGGATGCAGCCTATCAGCAGCCAGTTACCCCTGTGATGTCACAGCCCTATATAATCGGCAGCCATGTTCCAGCTTTCACTTCATCCTTTTACTGCAGAGAGATAGGACGGACATGTGTGTTACACAGAAAAGCTTTTTCCAGCAGTGTTTCACCTCATAGTCACATCAGCGTTCTGGTGGACAGAGAGCAGTGCTTTCTTCACTGAAAAGTATTTTTACTGCAGCCATTAAACTCCCAGTCACTTTCTACAGCATTGTATTACAGAGAGGGGCAGAGAGCTTTGTGTTGCCTCATACATTTCAACAAGCTGCCTCAACTTCATAAACCTTAGCAGAGGAGGCAGGAATGATTTTTCAGCGCAATTCTGTGTCTTTGTTCCACAACAAATCATCTGCTGGTTATACTAGTCTGTAGACGGTAGAATACCCAGCAGTCCATTCCTTATAGTCTTTGACAGAGTGCAATTTTGGGTTTAGTACACAGCTTTTGTGTGCTGCAGCACTGTTGTTTACTGCTGGTGTTGTGCAAAAATATGTTAGTTTTTTTAAGCGTACTGTAGCACATTTTTCTGCCCTCATAAGTGCATACCACATATTTACATCTAAGTAGTGTACTATTTTGTAGCTGTTAATCTGTCAAGGGCCTAGATACTGTGGAAGTCCAGGCAAAAGTAATCACCGGCTGGTGTTTTACTCCAATACGTTTTTTAATCGTACTATAGTACATTTTTATGCCCTCATAAGTGCATACCAGATACCTACATCTAAGTAGTGTACTATTTTGTACCTGTTAATTTGTCAAGGGCCTACATACTGTGAAAGGACAGCCAATAGTACTCACCTGCTGCTGTTCTAGACATATACTGTTTTAAGCGTAGTGAAGCGTATTGTACTCGCCTCATATATGAAATAAGTATGTCAGGCAGAGTAGTGCCAGGACGTGCAGGCAGAGTAGGAGTGTGTGGCAGCAAGTGAGAGGTCTGAGCTCCCGGAGTCAGCTAGCAGTCATGTATCAACCAGCAACCCAGCAGCCATGATTGATCGGTTCACTCAGTCATCCACTTAATGCCAAGTGATATCTGACCCCCCAGTCAACAGTCGGTGGATTCCTCAGACTCAACCCTCAGTTGGCATGGGCCTCATGCTGCTGCTACCACCTCCAGGCTCTGTCACTGTGCTGCCATATGGTCTCAACATGCTAATGCTACCACCTCCACGCTCTCTAATTGTGCTGCCCTATGGTCTCCTCCTGCTGATGCTGTCAACTCCAGGCTCTCTCATTGTGCTGCTCTATGGTCTCCTCATGCTAATGCTGCCACCT
The DNA here is from genome assembly GCF_029499605.1 of Hyla sarda. Lineage (NCBI taxonomy): Eukaryota > Metazoa > Chordata > Amphibia > Anura > Hylidae > Hyla > Hyla sarda. The sequence continues at coordinate 52,813,441 of NC_079197.1, forward strand.
CCAGGCTCTCTCATTGTGCTGCTCTATGGTCTCCTCATGCTGATGCTGCCACCTCCAGGCTCTCTAATTGTGCGTCTCTATGGTCTCCTCATGCTGATACTACCACCTCCAGGCTCTCTCATTGTGCTGCCATGGATACTGCAAAACATAATTGAGGTGCTGGCCTTAGTTTCAGATATTCCTCTGCATTAGACCTCAAGTAAGTATTGAAAATATGCATTTATGTAAAACATAACTATTTTTAGGATAAATGATATGGACCTAATTTTTTTTTTTATTTAACAAAAGGGAAGGTGTTCAAAAAACACCATATGCCACCAATACCACCAAGTATTTATGCGATGCAAAGACCTCTAAAAGGTGGAAGGGAACAATGTATGGTCCATTGTAACAGGTGGGGGTAAAAACTTCCTCTGTAAGGCCCTACTCTCGCACTATTAATTCCCTTCTTGGCAAGTGTTACTCGTCCTAAAATGGGCAGCCCCTCACAGGAACCTCTCCCTATTTCCAACTAAAACCCATGGGAAATGGCAGTTTTTTTAGGTGGTAATAGGAAGAGGTTCCTGTGTGCGGCTGACCTTTTTAGGACGAGTAACACTTGTCAATAAGGGAATTAATAGCGCGAGAGTAGGGCCTTAGGCTAAGTTTCTATTTGTTTTTTTTGTAGCCCAAAAAAACACAAGAAAAAACTGCAGAATTAACGTCACAACATTTTCCTGTGTTTGGCGTTTTTTTCTTGTGTTTTTTCTAGCATTTTTTGCATTTGAGTGGAAATTGCATTTTTTGTCCCTTTGTTTTTTTTTTTTTTTTTTTGTTACCCAAAATTTGTTGGGTACCAAAGGTAAAAAAAAGAGAAAAAAAATTTATTTAATGAAATCTATATTTTTTATAACAACATTTTTATACATTTTTAATAAAGTGTGTGTGTTTCACCTTTTTTTAGGTAGTACTACTAATCCCAGGATGGAACAGACTGTTCCATGATGGGAGTAGTAGTACCTGTACTAATAGACATATTGCCCCGGGTGCACTCATCCATAATATAGCAGAGATGCGGAGCAGCTCTGTACAGAGCTCGTATCTCTGCTCTGTACTCCGGCCAGCCAGTGATGTGAATAGAACATCACTCATTCATATTTTCCGCCCAGAGTTGGGATTGGCCGGATGGTGGCAGCCAATCCCCGCTCTCAGTGGGAAATGTGAATGAGTGATGTTCTATTCACATCACTGGCCCGAGTATAGTGCACAGATGCGAGCGCTGTATAGAGCCGCTCCACATCTCTGCAATAGATAGGACGATCGCATCAGTGTCAGGAGTGATACCCGCTGTGATCTGTCCTTAATTGCAGGTCCTACTACTTCCAACAAGAAGCACACTCTGCTCTATGCTGGGAGCTGTAGTACCTGCATTAATAGACAGATTGCGATCTGATACCTGTTGCGATCTGTAAAGTAATGCAGGTACTACAGCTCCCAGCATGGAACAGAGTGTTCTCCATGTTGGGAGCAGTAGTACCAGTTGTTTTGGAAAGATCACAGCGGATGTCACTCCTGACACCCACTTTGATCCTCCTGTATAATGTATAAATGCAGATGGCCAGCCGCTCTTCTATGGTCCCTTGCACTGATGTATATATACACCTATTCATATTTCCCAGAGAGTTGTGGTTGGCTGTAACCATCTGGGCAATCACAGCTCTCTGCGGGAAATATGAATAGGTGTATATATACGGCAGTGCAGGGGACCATCAAAAGCATCTATAAATTATACAGAAGGATCTCAACGGACCTGGGGTGATCTGTCAATTAGTACAGGTACTACTACTCCCATCATGGAACAGTGTGTTCCATGTTGGGAGTAGTAGTACTACCTTAAAAATTTAAAAATAAAGGGAAAAAAGTGAAAAACACACACACTACAACTTTATTATTGTCAGCTACATTTTTAGTGCCCTGCCCGTTATCTCCATCACTTATTTGTATTGCTAAAGTCCCTAAAAAAAAACACCTGCAAAAAACGCCAGTTAACCCCTTAAGGACCAAAGAGGTACCGGTACGTCCTGAGTCCTTTCCCTGCGTCATAGCGGGTCAGGCCGGGACCCATGGCTAATAGCACGCAGCACTGAAAGTGAAAGTATGCCGGTTAGCTCAGGGGGCTGTTTGGGATCGTGCTGTGAAATTGCGGCATCCCCAACAGCTGTAGGACACGAGGAGGGTCTCCTACCTTGCCTCCTGGTGTCCGATCGCCGAATGACTGCTCAGTGCCTGAGATCCAGGCATGAGCAGTCAAGCGGCAGAATAAACGAACACTGGTTTTCCATGAGAAACCAGTGATCAATGTAAAATATCAGTGTGTGCAGTGTTATAGGTCCCTATGGGAGCTAATACACTGCAAAAAAAAAGTGAATAAAGATCATTTAACACCTCCCCTAATAAAAGTTTGAATCACCCCCCCTTTTCCCATTAAAAAAAAAAAAACAGTGTAAATTAAATGAAACAGATGTGGTATCGCCGAGTGCGGAAATTTCCGAATTATAAAAATATATAATTAATTAAACCGCACGGTCAATGGCGTACGCGCAAAAAAAATTCCAAAGTCCAAAATAATGTTTTTGGTCACTTTTTATATCATAAAAAAATGAATAAAAAGTGATCAACAAGTCCAATCAATACAAAAATGATACTGCTAAAAACTTCAGATCCCGGCGCAAAAAATTAGCCCTCATTCTGCCCCATATGCTGAAAAATTAAAAAGTTAAAGGTGACAGAAGATAACAATTTTAAACGTATGAATTTTCCTGCATGTAGTTATGATTATTTTCAGAAATACAACAAAATCAAACCTATATAAGCAGGGTATCATTTTAACCGTATGGACGTACAGAATAAAGGGAATGTGTCATTTATACCAAAAAATTTACTGCGTAGAAACAGAAGCCCCCAAAATTTACAAAATGGCAGTTTTTTTTTCAATTTTGTCTCACAATGATTTTTTTTCCATTTCGCCGTAAATTTTTGGGTAAAATGACTGATGTCATTACAAATTAGAATTGGTGTGGCAAAAAATAAGCCATAATTTGGATTTTTAGGTGCCAAATTGAAAGAGTTATGATTTTTTAAAAGTAAAGAGAAAAAAATAAAAATTGCAAAAACGGAAAAACTCCTGGTCCTTAAGGGGTTAAAACCCACATGTCATTTTTCTTGGAGTTTTTTTTTATCTCCCATAGACTTCTATGGGAGAAAAACACAACGATTTCAGGGGAAAAAACGCCATTGGCTCAACATGCTGCGACTCTGCATAACTGCCAAGGAGCTAAAAAAAAGAGTGAAAAAACGCAAAAAGGATTTAAAAAACGCCAAACTGAAAAATGCTAAGTGGAAAAAGAATTTAGCAATTTCTCACCGATTTACAGCTAACATCTGGCTGCAGCATTTTTGGGCCGAAAAAACGCCATGCGGCATAGCCTTACAGGGGAAGTTTTTACCCACACCTGTTCTAAGGACCATACTTTGTTCCCTTCCACCTTTTAGAGGTCTTTGCATCACGAAAATACTTGGTGGTATTGGTGGAACATGGTGGTTTTTTGCACACCTTTCCTTTTGTTAGATTTAAAAAAAAATTTGGGTCCATATATTTTATCCTAAGAAAAGTTACGTTTTACGTAATTCATATCCTCAATACTTACTTGTGCACACCAATACTTTGACAAAAAATACAATTTTCTTCTGCCTACCTGGCTCATTTACTATTATGATCCTTCCACCTGCCTGATGCCACACATCTGATGCCAAGTTCTCCTTCTTTCACCCACCTTCATCACCGGGTACTGGTATTGCCACCCACCACACCACTTTGTCACCGGGTTACTTTCAGGACTCTTGATGCTGCTGCTGCTACCTCCATTCAGCCACTATATGGTCTCCTCATGCTTCAGCCATCTCCAGGCTGTTCCATTCAGCCACTATATTGTCTCCTCATGCTTCACCACCTCCAGGCTGTGTCATTCAGCCACTTCATGGTCTCCCCATGCTGCCATAAACTCCAGGCTGTGCTATTCAGCCACTATATGTTCTACTCATGCTGCCGCCAACTCCAGGCTGTGCCATTTAGCCACTATCTGGTCTCCTCTTGCTTCAACCAACTCCAGGATGTGCCATTCAGCCACTATATGGCCTCCTCATGCTTCAGCCAACTCCAGGTTGTGCCTTTCAGCCACTATATGGTCCCCTCATGCTTTAGCCAACTCCAGGCTGTACCATTCGGCCACTATATGGTCTCCTCATGCTTCAGCCACTTCCAGGCTGTGCCATTCAGACACTATATGGTCTCCTCATGCTGCCACAAACTCCAGGCTGTGCCATTCAGCCACTATATGTTCTACTGATGCTGCTGCCAACTCCAGGTTGTGCCATTCAGCCACTATATGGTCTCCTCATGCTTCAGCCAACTCCAGGCTTTACCATTCAGTCATTATATGGGCTCCTCATGCTGCCACAAACTCCAGGCAGTCATTCAGTCTCCTCATACTGATGCCACCTCTAGGCTCTTTCATTGTGCTGCCATTTGACATGCCTGTGACTCCTTGTTAAATTTGGTCCTTTGTAACCACACGCCGGGGCCTGGGACATTAAAACTTGGGAGTGTAAATTGCAATTTCAAAATCTTAAATTTCAATTTAATAAAATTGATGTAATCTTTTCAAGACTGAGGCCCTATAGTCGACCACGTCATATAGTACTTGTCGAATTACCACAAAAATCCAATGAAACAGGTTGGAGCGATCACAAAGAAGCATTACTGATTAAATTAAACATTTGCAGTTCCACAAAAGAGTAAGACAGTGGGGGGGGGGGGGGGGGGGGGGGCAAGGGCGGTGAGAGGCATGTGCTGGAACAGGTGCTAGCTCGCCTCACGGCAAACTGCCAGCTCAATGCTCACCAGAATGGGTACTCAAAAAATGTAAATAAATTCAAATTAAATGAAATAAAAATAACATAAAAATGAGATTTCCTATGAGAAACCATTGAATGATGTAAAAGATCAGTTTGTGCAGTGTTATAGCCCCCTATAACACTGCAAAAAAAGTGAATAAAGATCATTTAACCCCTTCCCTATTAAAAGTTTGAATCACCCCCCTTTTCCCATTTAAAAAAAACAAAAAAAACTGTGTAAATAAAAATAAACATATGTGGTATTACCACGTGCGGAAATGTTCAATTTAAAAAAAGATATCATTAATTAAACCGCACCGTCAACGGCGTACGCGCAAAAAAATTCCAGTCCAAAATAATGTATGTTTGGTCACTTTTTATAACATGAAAAAATTTATAAAAAGCTATCAAAAAGTCAGATCAATAGAAAAATTGAACCGCTAAAAACTTAAGATCACGGCACAAAAAATGAGCCCTCATACCGCCCCATACACAGAAAAATATAAAAGTTATAGGGGTCAGAAGATGACAATTTTAAACGTATACATTTTCCTGCATGTAGTTATGATTTTTTCCAGCAGTACGACAAAATCAAACCTACATAAGTAGGGTATCATTTTAATCGTATGGACCTACAGAATAAAGAGAAGGTGTCATTTTTTACCAAAAAATGTACTGTGTAGAAACGGAGGCCCCCAAAATTTACAAAATGGCATTTTCTTTTACATTTTGTCTCACAATTATTTTTTTTCCATTTCGCCGTAGATTTTTCTGTAAAATGACTGATGGCATTACAAAGTAGAATTGTTGGCGCAAAAAATAAGCCATTATATGGATTTTTAGGTGCAAAATTGAAAGAGTTATGATTTTTTAAAGGTAAAGAGGAAAAAACGAGAATGCAAAAACGGGAAAACCCCGGGTCCTTAAGGGGTTAATACAGCTTCGCCGCGAAGAAATTCGGACCAAACCAAATTTTTTCAAAAAAATTGGCGAATCGGGCGAATTGAACTTTTTAAAAGTCCGCTCATCTCTACTGAAGGTTTCAGACAATTTTTTTTTTTCAAATTAACTGGTGCCTGAAAGTTCAACAGATTTGTAAATTACTTCTATGAAAAAAATCTTTATCCTTCAGGACTTATCAGCTGATGCATGCTCCGAAAGAAGTTGAGTTGTTCTTTTCTGTCTGACCAGAGTGCTCTCTGCTGACACCTTTGTCTGTGTTCCTGACACAGACACAGGTGTCAGCAGAGAGCACGGTGATCAGACAGAAAAGAACAACTCAACTTCTTTCAGAGCATGCAGCAGCTGATTAGTACTAGAAGGATTAAGCTTTTTTAATAGAAGTAATTTACAAATCTGCTTAACTTTCTGGGGACAGTTGATATGAAATTTCATTTTTTTCCACTGGAGTACCCCTTTAGTGATTGCCATAAAGAGACAGCTTTTTTTGTTATCGTTGGCTATATACATGTATGTATATATATATATATATATATATATATATATATATATATATATATATATCTATATACAGTCTTCATCCTATAATCTTGCAGATTTCTGTTTAATGTCCACAATTGGAATCTTCATCCTAGAAATATTCTCTCAAATATTATTGCAGTGTATTGTATAAACACTTGAATTGTACTTGCACTTTTTTAATTAAAGAAGTTAAGGCATAAGGGGGCTCATTATGACTTCTTCTGATGATACCACAAATAAGTTTAAAAAAACTACTTTGTGTGGCACTTGAGATGTTTGCAAATTGCTGCTAGCTAGTCATGGGGGAGTAGACACTGTGGCTTCTAATCCCACTCACTGCATCCTCCTCCCAGATTGGCTTCTTTTTGCTCAAAATGGTGCTAATGAAAACTACAACACATTCAAGATTTAGATGTATCGATAAAAAATTTTTAAAAGCCATGTGGCGACATAAACATGATTATTTAGAATAAATTATTTAGTATAAAAAACTATTAGAATACAAAATAAACTTCAATAAACAAATTTAAATAGGATGCAAAGTAAATTACCTGTAGAATAAAGTTAGGTTATTTACATCACACGATGTATACAGTACAAAAAAAGACCAAAAAGCAAGAGGATTTACTGTTTTTCCTCATTTTTTCCTAATTCAAAAAGTAAAGTAAGCATTTTCTTCCTGTTTTCCAGTTTCCACCCCTTTTTTCTGTATCCTTTCCTGTATTATCATCACACTGAACAAAAATATTTAATAAGAAAAAAGTAAAGTAAGCAATTGATATATACCCCCAAATTGTGCAATTTAACTACATAAATGGTATATTAAAAAGATATGACTCTTTGAATGTTGTGTTAAAAAAGAAGTGAAAAAAATTAAGATTGAAGCATATTTCAGCTAAATCGGCACTGTCAGATTAAAAAACTTTTCATATTGTACATCTTGGCAAAACATTGACCTTTCTAATATACTTCTTTAAAAAATGGTTTCTTTTTTCATAAAACATGTCCTGCTTGTTACTGAGACTTCCTCACCCCTACTGCACAGTATCTTTCAACTGTTGTGCTCAGCACCTGGGCCAAGTCCACATGACTTACCTGGTGCCAGAAAGTTAGATTTGTAAATTAGTCCAGGTACTAGAGAAAAACAAACTTTTCAAAAATTTAATTCGGCCGATTCGCCGAATTTTCCCGAAAAGTTTGTTTCGATCCAAATTTGTTAGCGGCGAATCGATATTAAAAAAGGCTATTTCTAGCCTACATACAGCCTCTATAGGGGTATAGAACACTTTGCTGTGTCCTAAAATGCATATGGAGTGTGCTGGGGTAGTGAAATAATACTGTTATTCAGAATAGCATGCAGATTACCGGCATCGCTCTTAGAATCACTGCCACATAGCAGCACAATGACAGAGCCTAGTGGTGGCATCAGTGTCAGGAGACCATATAGTGAGTGAATGACATAGCGTGGACATGTTGGCAGCAAGAGGAGACCATTTCGTGGCTGAATGGCACAGCGTGGAGTTGGCTGATGCACTAGTACACTACTCACCAGGGCTTCACAATCCCCCCCAAAAAAACAACACAATATTTGACATTTTTGACAAAGATTTCTCATTGGTAGCACCAGCTATCCAAAAATTAGAAATTTCCAGACCCAGGCCCCACCTCTGCGGCATCAGGAACCCATATATTGCCTTAAGGACACAGCCTGGAGTTGGCTGATGCACCAGTACACACCCGGGCTTCCCATTCCCTTCCAAAAAACAACAAAATGTAAGAATTTTTTTTAAGAAATACCTTTGTGTAAGAACAAGCGCATATCCAACAGTTTACAAGACTCTATAATGCAGGACGGTGGACCACCCAAAGACATGTTTGAAATATTTTTTACAAAAACTAATTCAATATGTGTGTAAGCGCATCTGTCTCTAAAAGATCAGATCACCAAAGGACTTTTTTCGCCCAAAATGATTAAGCAGAGTTAATCCCTGTCCGTTTTTTTTTTCATAAAAAAATCACACGCAACAAGCGTTCCGTTGTGTAACGCTTAGCATTCTGGAAAATTCTATTTTATTACCGATAAAATTATCAGTAAATAAATAAAAAAATTGTGTTTAATTACCCATACATTACACCAGGAGTAGTCAGGAGTATGCCTCAGCAGTACCCAAGAGGCTTTAATAACCCCCTACCTTTGCACAATCAATTGCGAGATCGAGCAATGCCAGGTGTGTTATGCCCTCAGATTTCCGGGGCCGCAGGCGCGCTCCACTGAACAGATTAGCGTGTCTCTATCTTTCATCGACCGGTGCTGGTAACCCGCTAACTCCCGGAAAGGTAAGCTGCCGCGAAGCAGGTGGTCTCCAACGGGCACGTTTGGCTCCAGAATTTCCACTACTGCCACACCACGCTGACTGCCAACCGTGCTACCGCCTTGCTGACTCAAGGGCAACCTGCAACTCTCTTCTCCTGATGATGAACCCCCCTTCTCCTGAGATCGAGCAATAACAGGTGTGTTATGCCCTCAGATGTCCGGGGCCGCAGGCGCGCTCCACTAAATGGATTAGGGTGTGTCCATCTTTTTTGGAAGCACCCGCAATCCAACAATTTTTAATTCCCAGGCCCCTCCTCTGCGGCATCAGGAACCCATAGATTGCCTGAAAGACACAGCCTAGAGTTGGCTGATGCATGAGTACACACCCGGGCTTCACAATCCACCCCAAAAAAACGCAAAATGTTATTGAAATTGTCTTACAAAATACCTGTTTTTTTTAAAAAAAAGAGCATATACAGCAGTTCAGAAGACTCTATAATGCAGGATGGTGTACCACCAAAAGACATTCTTCTCAAAAAAAAAAAATAAAACACACAATGTTTGAAAAATGGTTAAAAAAGATTATTACATGTGTGTAAGCGCATCTGTCTCCAAAAAATCAGATGAGAAAAATGATTAAGCAGAGTTAATCCATCTTCATCTATTTATTATTAATGCAACAAGCGTTCCTTTGTGTAACGGTTAGCATTCTGCAAAATTCTATTTTATTACTGATAAAATTATCAGTAATTTAACAATAACACTACCCAAGAGTGTTTAATTACCCCATACATTGCACCAAGAGCAGTCAGGAGTAGGCCTCAGCAGTATCCAAGAGGCTTTAATAACCCCTTACCTTGCCCGAACAATTGCGAGATTGAGCAATAACAGGTGTGGTATGGCCTCAGATGTCCTGGGCCGCACTAGCGCTCCACTGAACGGATTAGCGTGTCTCTATCTTTCAAGGACAGGTGCCTGTTGCACGCTGAAACCAGTTCATGATAGGGATCTGTGATTGCAATTATTATTTAACCTTAAAACGAGAAATTACCAGTAAGTGAGGGTCATAAGCTGGCGTTGATTAAGTCCCTGCCCTTTGTACACACCGCCCGTCACTATAAGCGATTGGATTAGTTAGTGAGTTGGTTAGTGAGGTCCTCGGATCGGCCCAGGCGGGGTAGGAGAAGGTCCTGGCAGAGCGCCGAGAATTTAACGATCATTGTTGAAATTTGCATTAAGCATGCATTTAGCTACTGCTAAACATCCAAAAACTTAAGGCCCAAGGCCAGAGGCACCAGGTAGGCAAGTAGTTCCTGAAAGACACAGAATGAGTCTGGAGCATGCATTTGCAGTACCCAAGAGGTTTTCATAACCCCTTACATTTAAAGATCAATGTTTACATTTGCATTAAGCATGTATTTAGCTACTGCTAAACTTCAAAAAATTATAGCCCCAAGGCCTGAGGCACCAGGGAGGCAAATAGTTTGTGAAAGACACAGAATGAGTCTGGAGCAGTCATTCGCAGTACCCAACAGGGTTTCATAACCCCTTACATTTAAAGATCAATGTTGACATTTGCATTAAGCATGTATTTAGCTGCTGCCCAAGGCCAAAAGTATCAGTTTTCCCCATATTAGGAGCATAGTTGTCCCCCAGATTAGACAGCATAGATGTCTCCCAGATTAGGAGCATACTTGTCCCCCAGATTAGGAGCATAGTTGTCCCCCAGATTAGGCAGCATAGATGTCCCCAAGATTAGGAGCATACTTGTCCCCCAGAGTAGGCAGCATAGATGTCACCAAGATTAGGAGCATAGTTGTCCCCCAGATTACGCAGCATAGATTTCACCCAGATTAGGCAGCATGGATGTCCCCCAGATTAGGAGCATAGTTGTTCCCCAGATTAGGCAGCATAGATGTCCCCCAGATTAGGAGCATAGTTGTCCCCCAGATTAGGCAGCATAGATGTCACCCAGATTAGGCATCATAGATGTCCCCCAGATTAGGAGCATACTTGTCCCCCAAAGTAGGCAGCATAGATGTCCCACAGAATAGGCGGCATACTTGTCCCCCAGATTAGGCAGCATAGATGTCCACCAGATTAGGAGTTTAGTTGTCCCCCAGATTAGGAGCATACTTGTCCCCCAGAGTAGGCAGCATAGATGTCCCACAGAATAGGCGGCATACTTGTCCCCCAGATTAGGCAGCATAGATGTCCACCAGATTAGGAGTTTAGTTGTCCCCCAGATTAGGCATCATAGATGTCCCCCAGATTAGGAGCATAGTTGTCCCCCAGATTAGGCAGCATAGATGTCACGCAGATTAGGCAGCATAGATGTCCCCCAGGTTAGGCAGCATAGATGTCCACCAGATTAGGAGTTTAGTTGTCCCCCAGATTAGGAGCATAGTTGTCCCGCAGATAAGGCAGCAAAGATGTCCCCCAGATTAGGAGCATACTTGTCCCCCAGAGTAGGCAGCATAGATGTCCCCCAGATTAGAAGAATACTTGTCCCCCAGATTAGGCAGCATAGATGTCCCCCAGATTAGGAGCATAGTTGTCCCCCAGATTAGGCAGCATAGATGTCACCCAGATTAGGCAGCATAGATGTCCCCCAGATTAGGAGCATACTTGTCCCCCAGATTAGGCAGCATAGATGTCCCCCAGAATAGGCGGCATACTTGTCCCCCAGATTAGGAGCATACTTGTCCCCCAGAGTAGGCAGCATAGATGTCCCCCAGATTAGGAGCATACTTGTCCCCCAGATTACGCAGCATAGATGTCCCCCAGATTAGGAGCATAGTTGTCCCCCAGATTAGGCAGCATAGATGTCCCACAGATTAGGCAGCATAGATGTCCCCCAGATTAGGAGCATAGTTGTCCCCCAGATTAGGCAGCATAGTTGTCCCCCAATCAGCGCGAGCCGGTCAGAGCCAATAAAAGGGCCGTATGTGGCAAGCGGGCCTTACAATGCCCAGGTCTGCCCCAGAGGTTTTCATACCCAACCACAATAGAGAAAATTTTGATGTAGGAGCATGGTCAATCTACTCAGATCCATCTGTCATTGATGGCTGGAAATCCTGGCTGATCCATCCCTGATTCATCTTGACAAACGTCAGTCTCTCCACATTTTTAGTGGACAGACGAGCATAGTTGTTCCCCAGATTAGGCAACATAGATGTCACCCAGATTAGGCAGCATAGATGTCCCCCAGATTAGGAGCATAGTTGTCCCTCAAAATAGGCAGCATAGATGTCCCCCAGATTAGGCAGCATAGATGTCCCCCAGATTAGGAGCATACTTGTACCCCAGAGTAGGCAGCATAGATGTCCCACAGAATAGGCGGCATACTTGTCCCCCAGATTAGGCAGCATAGATGTCCACCAGATTAGGAGCTTAGTTGTCCCCCAGATTAGGAGCATAGTTGTCCCCCAGATTAGGCAGCATAGATGTCCCCCACATTAGGAGCATGCTTGTCCCCCAGAGTAGGCAACATAGATGTCCCCCAGATTAGGAGCATACTTGTACCCCAGAGTAGGCAGCATAGATGTCCCCCAGATTAAGAGCATACTTGTCCCCCAGATTAGGCAGCACAGATGTCCCCCAGATTAGGAGCATAGTTGTCCCCCAGATTAGGCTGCATAGATGTCACCCAGATTAGGCTGCATAGATGTCCCCCATATTAGGAGCATACTTGTCCCCCAGAGTAGGCAGCATAGATGTCCCCCAGATTAGGAGCATACTTGTCCCCCAGATTAGGCAGCATAGATGTCCCCCAGATTAGGAGCATATCTGTCCCCCAGATTAGGCAGCATAGATGTCACCCAGATTAGGCATCATAGATGTCCCCCAGATTAGGAGCATACTTGTCCCCCAGAGTAGGCAGCATAGATGTCCCACAGAATAGGCGGCATACTTGTCCCCCAGATTAGGCTGCATAGATGTCCCCCAGATTAGGAGCATAGTTGTCCCCCAGATTAGGCAGCATAGATGTCACGCAGATTAGGCAGCATAGATGTCCCCCAGGTTAGGCAGCATAGATGTCCACCAGATTAGGAGTTTAGTTGTCCCCCAGATTAGGAGCATAGTTGTCCCCCAGAGTAGGCAGCATAGATGTCCCCCAGAGTAGGCAGCATAGATGTCCCCCAGATTAGGAGAATACTTGTCCCCCAGATTAGGCAGCATAGATGTCCCCCAGATTAGGCAGCATATATGTCCCCCAGATTAGGAGAATACTTGTCCCCCAGATTAGGCAGCATAGATGTCACCCAGATTAGGCAGCATAGATGTCCCCCAGATTAGAAGCATACTTGTCCCCCAGAGTAGGCAGCATAGATGTCCCCCAGATTAGAAGCATACTTGTCCCCCAGAGTAGGCAGCATAGATGTCCACCAGATTAGGAGTTTAGTTGTCCCCCAGATTAGGAGCATAGTTGTCCCCCAGAGTAGGCAGCATAGATGTCCCCCAGATTAGGAGAATACTTGTCCCCCAGATTAGGCAGCATAGATGTCCCCCAGATTAGGCAGCATATATGTCCCCCAGATTAGGAGAATACTTGTCCCCCAGATTAGGCAGCATAGATGTCACCCAGATTAGGCAGCATAGATGTCCCCCAGATTAGAAGCATACTTGTCCCCCAGATTAGGCAGCATAGATGTCACCCAGATTAGGCATCATAGATGTCCCCCAGATTAGGAGCATACTTGTCCCCCAGAGTAGGCAGCATAGATGTCCCACAGAATAGGCGGCATACTTGTCCCCCAGATTAGGCTGCATAGATGTCCCCCAGATTAGGAGCATAGTTGTCCCCCAGATTAGGCAGCATAGATGTCCCCCAGGTTAGGCAGCATAGATGTCCACCAGATTAGGAGTTTAGTTGTCCCCCAGATTAGGAGCATAGTTGTCCCCCAGAGTAGGCAGCATAGATGTCCCCCAGAGTAGGCAGCATAGATGTCCCCCAGATTAGGAGAATACTTGTCCCCCAGATTAGGCAGCATAGATGTCCCCCAGATTAGGCAGCATATATGTCCCCCAGATTAGGAGAATACTTGTCCCCCAGATTAGGCAGCATAGATGTCACCCAGATTAGGCAGCATAGATGTCCCCCAGATTAGAAGCATACTTGTCCCCCAGAGTAGGCAGCATAGATGTCCCCCAGATTAGGAGCATACTTGTCCCCCAGCATAGATGTCCACCAGATTAGGAGTTTAGTTGTCCCCCAGATTAGGAGCATAGTTGTCCCCCAGATAAGGCAGCAAAAATGTCCCCCAGATTAGGAGCATACTTGTCCCCCAGAGTAGGCAGCATAGATGTCCACCAGATTAGGAGAATACTTGTCCCCCAGAATAGGCAGCATAGATGTCCCCCAGATTAGGAGCATAGTTGTCCCCCAGATTAGGCAGCATAGATGTCACCCAGATTAGGCAGCATAGATGTCCCCCAGATTAGGAGCATACTTGTCCCCCAGAGTAGGCAGCATAGATGTCCCCCAGAATAGGCGGCATACTTGTCCCCCAGATTAGGAGCATACTTGTCCCCCAGAGTAGGCAGCATAGATGTCCCCCAGATTAGGAGCATACTTGTCCCCCAGATTAGGCAGCATAGATGTCCCCCAGATTAAGAGCATAGTTGTCCCCCAGATTAGGCAGCATAGATGTCCCCCAGATTAGGCAGCATAGATGTCCCCCAGATTAGGAGCATAGTTGTCCCCCAGATTAGGCAGCATAGTTGTCCCCCAATCAGCGCGAGCCGGTCAGAGCCAATAAAAGGGCCGTATGTGGCAAGCGGGCCTTACAATGCCCAGGTCTGCCCCAGAGGTTTTCATACCCAACCACAATAGAGAAAATTTTGATGTAGGAGCATGGTCAATCTACTCAGATCCATCTGTCATTGATGGCTGGAAATCCTGGCTGATCCATCCCTGATTCATCTTGACAAACGTCAGTCTCTCCACATTTTTAGTGGACAGACGAGTTCGCCTTGGGGTGACTAGGCCCCGGCCGCACTAAACACCCGCTCTGATGGCACACTACTGGCCGGACAGGACAGCTTTTCCAGGGCAAACTCTGCTAATTGCGGCCATAAGTCGAGTTTGGCTGCCTAGAAGTCCAGCGGATCTTCAATGTTGTTGGGAGGGTCATGTCGAGGTAAGCCACCACCTGCTGGTTCAGGTCCTGCTCCATGTCCACCTGCTGCTGATGAGTAGCTTCACTATGCGGCTGAAGGAAGCTACTCATCAGCGACTGTAAACTCAGGCTGCTGCTGATTGAGCCGGTACTGCTCCTGCCACCCCTCCCCTGCCCAGCAGCCGTGGAGGTGGAAGGTGAGCGCAGAGGGCCCCCCGAGTCAGACCTGCGAGTGGATGCACCATGTGGCCAACCGACTACGTAGAAGCTCCCTGAAGTAGGTCAGTTTGTACTCCCTCTCATTGGGTGTAAAAAAGGCCCCCATTCTGGGCCAGTAGCGAGGGTCTAATAAGGTGGAGATCCAGAAGTCATCGCGCTGACGAATTTTGACAATTCGGGGGTCACTACGCAAGCAACTCAGCATGCATCGTGCCATTTGTGACAGCGACTCGCTGGGACTACCTGCCTCCATCTCCACTGCATACTGCCACGGTGTGTCTGGGTCCTCTGTCTCGCCTCCCTCGTAATAACCCTCCAGCTCCTCTGGCTGCTCCTGCTCCTCCTCTCCTGTCTAATGACCAGAAACACCGGCCATCTCATCCACTGTAAACTGTGCTCCGCTCTGCCCCTCATCATCCTCCTCCAGTTCATCCCCCACAGGACTCATGTAGCCTTCTGATGTAGGCGCAACATCTCCATTGCCATGACCAGCCATGTTTTCAATCATTTTTTGGAGTAAATGTAGGAGTGGAATTACGTCATTCATGGCGTAATTCGAGCGACTAACAAAATATGTGGCTTCCTCAAAGGGCCTCAGCAAACGGCAGGTGTCACGTATGAGCTGCCTCTCGTTCACATTGAAGTTACACAGGGGAGTACTCCTATCTGCTTGTATCATCAAAAAATCTGTGATGGCTTTTCTTTGTTCGTATAGTCTGTCCAACATATGGAGGATGGAATTCCAAAGTGTGGCAACATCACAAATGAGACTATGTTGTGGGATACCGTTCTGACGCTGCAGCTCAAGCAAAGTGTGCTTGGCGGTGTACAAGTGGCTGAAGTGCATGCACAGTTTCCTTGCCATTGTCAGGACGTCTTGCAAATGGGGTGAAGACTTGATGAACTTCTTGACAACCAGATTCAACACGTGTGCCATGCAGGGCAAATGGTTCACACTTCCTTGTCGCAGCGCGGCCACAATGTTCTTCCCATTGTCGGTCACCATGGTTCCCATTTCCAGATTTCGTGGAGTAAGCCATACTCTGATTTCTTCCCTAATGAACTTTAGCAGTTCCTCCCCTGTGTGACTCTGTTCGCCAAGGCAAACCATGTGAAGGACGGCTTGACACGGCTGTGCCCTACACACGTGGTACGATGAAGGGCCACCGAGATTTGGACGTACAGTGGAGGCCAAGGACACAGGGGAGGAGGAGGCGCACACTGTAAAAGGGCCAACTGCCTGGGAGCGAGAGCGTGGAGGAGGAAGCGGTGTGACCTGTCCAAGTTGCTGTTGTGGCTGTGCAGGAACAACATTTACCCAGTGGGCCGTAAAAGACATGCATTGTCCCTGCCCGTAGGTACAGCTCCACACGTCGGTGCTGCCGTGCACTTTTGAACACACCAACAGGCTCAAGGACTGGCCCACCTTCTCTTGTACAAACTTATGCAGGGCTGGTACTCGGCTCGGCACAAGCCATCAATTCCCTGAAAGCTGCAGAGTCCACCAGTTGGAAAGGGAGGGACTGCAACACCAGCAACTTGGACAGGAGCACATTCAACTTCTGCGACTCCTGCTGCCACTCGCCCCAAGTCTGCTGCCAACTCTGCCTGACATATGTAGGCCTCTGCCCCTTCTCTGTGCACGTCCTGGCACTTCCCTGCCTGACTTACTTAGTGTGTTTATGAGGGTATAGAACAGCAGCAGACGATTAATTACTTGCGTATTTCTACGCAGAAAAAAACACTTTTTTTTTTAAATATACCAGCAGGTGTATACTAATGTGTGGAATAGCACTGAATTTAGCACAGAGACAGAATAACAGGTAGTAAATATTACACTACTTGGTTCTATGTATGCCCTTTGCAATGATGAGCGCACTGTTAAGCGTATTTATACGCAGAAAAAAACTCTTTTTTTGTTGTATACACCAGCCGGTGTATACTAATGTGTGGAATAGCACTGAATTTAGCACCAAGACAGAAAAACAGGTACTAAATAGTACACTACTTGGTTGTATGTATGCCATTTGCAATGATTAGCGCACACTGTTAAGCATATTTGTACGCAGGAAAACCTTTTTTTTTTTCTTTAATACACCAGCAGGTGTATAACGTGTGGTATAGCACTGAATTTAGCGCAGAGACAGAAAAAAAGGTAGCATATGGTATACTATTTGCTTGTATGCAGGCCCTTTGAAATGATAAGGCCCCTGAAAAAGCGTATTTGTACGCAGGAAAAACTTTTTTTTCTTTAATACACTGGCAGGTGTATAACGTGTGGTATAACACTTAATTTAGCACTAAGACAGAAAAAAGGGTATATGGTACGCTATTTGCTTGAATTTAGGCCCTTTGCAATGATAAGGCCACTGTTAAGCGTATTTGTATGTAGGAAAACCTTTTTTTTTTTCTTTAATACACCGGCAGGTGTATAACGTGTGGTATAACACTGAATTTAGCACAGAGACAGAAAAAAAGGTAGTATATGGTACGCTATTTGCTTGTATGTAGGCCCTTTGCAATGATAAGGTCACTGTTAAGCGTATTTGTACGCAGGAAAACCTTTTTTTTCTTTAATACACTGGCAGGTGTATAATGTGTGGTATAACAGTTAATTTAGCACAGAGACAGAAAAAAGGTAGTATATGGTACGCTATTTGCTTGTATTTAGGCCCTTTGCAATGATAAGGCCACTGTTAAGCGTATTTGTACGCAGGAAAACCTTTTTTTTCTTTAATACACTGGCAGGTGTATAACGTGTGGTATAACTCTTAATTTAGCACAGAGACAGAAAAAAGGTAGTATATGGTACGCTATTTGCTTGTATTTAGGCCCTTTGCAATGATAAGGCCACTGTTAAGCGTATTTGTACACAGGAAAACCTTTTTTTTCTTTAATACACCGGCAGGTGTATAACGTGTGGTATAACACTGAATTTAGCACAGAGACAGAAAAAAGGTAGTATTGGTACGCTATTTGCTTGTATGTAGGCCCTTTGCAATGATAAGGCCACTGAAAAAGCATATTTGTACGCAGGAAAACCTTTTTTTTTTTTTAATAAACTGGCAGGTGTATAACGTGTGGTATAAGACTTAATTTAGCACAGAGACAGAAAAAAAGGTAGTATATGGTACGCTATTTGCTTGTATTTAGGCCCTTTGCAATGATAAGGCCACTGAAAGAGCGTATATGTACGCAGGAAAAACTTTTTTTTCTTTAATACACCGGCAGGTGTATAACATGTGGTATAACACTGAATTTAGCACAGAGACAGAGTAACAGGTGAAAAATGGTAAAAATGCACTAAAATCCACACTAACATGACTTATTTCTGAACAGCAGCAGGACCCAACAGTGCAGCACCAAAAAATAAAAAAAATAAAAAAAATTGCACTCTCTCACACATTTCTGAGCAGCAGAAGATTTGTGGAGCAAAAAAAACTCAATTGGGCTGAAAAATTTGGAGATAAGATGCTTCAGAAAGTTCAGGCAGCTTGTTGATCTGTATGAGGCAGCTGACAGCTATCTGCCCCTCTCTGCTGCAATGCTCAATAACGTGAATAGGAGGTTTAGCTATCAATGAGCCTTCCCAGTGTTACAGCAAAGTACTCTGCACTCCTGTCTTTCCCTAATGCTGATGTGACTAGCAGTTGCAGTGTAACGCTGTGGTATGAGCTATTCACACACACGCAGTCCCGTCCTCTCCATCTGAGTGCATAGATGAAATGAAGAGAGGCAAGATGGTCGCCGATTATATAGGGGCTGTGACATCACAGGGGTCAGTGAACACTGATAGGCTGCATCTCACATGTGGTTCAGGGTCAGCCCCCCTACTTTCATTCCCGCCGCTGTTTCCTGCCCTCCCATAATCCCCTGCCCCATGTACTCACATGTGGATCCGCCATCTTAGGTCTCCAATAGCCTGGAACGCTGTAAAATGGAGTTTAATGAAGCGATTCATGCGATAGAATCACGGCGATATTCGTTGCAAATCGAATTTTTCATGAAATTCGTAACGAATTCGGGTTCGTCAACTTTGATTCGTTAATCTCTATCAGGTACTTATAAGCTGCTCTATGATCCACAGGAAGTTCCTTTCCTTTTTTATTTCCTTTCTGTCTGACCACAGTGCTCTCTGCTGACACCTCTGTCCATGTCAGGAACTGGTCAGGGCAGAAGAGGTTTGCTATGGGGATTTGCTCCTACTCTGAACAGTTCCTAAAATGGACAGAGTTGTCAGCAGAGAGCACTGTGGTCAGACAGAAAGGAAATAAAGAAAAGAGAACTTCCTGTGGCGCTTACAGCAGCTTATAAGTACAGGTAGGATTATCCACAGGATTAGACCACAGCTCCCATGCAATGCAGTCACCGATGACATCACCAATTGGCACCTACACTGAGTAGGAAAAAGACACGGCCAGGTCACGCTGCAGTGGGACATGAGGTAATCATAATTAAAGTTTTTTTTTCCATCCTAGAATTGGGGGGGGGGGGGGGGTGAGGATGAGGATAAGGGGAACAGTTAAGTAATTAGCTAACTACCTGGCTAGCTTCCTGGCTACCTACCTAAATAGCTACCTAATTGGCTCTAAGTCTAACTTCGTAGCTACCTACCTGGCTACCAACCTACCTACATAGCTACCTACCTTGCTACATACCTACACAGCTACCTACCTAGCTACATACCTATATAGCTACCTACCTAGCTTCATAGTTAACCATCTACATAACCAGTCGGACAAAAGCAGCAGCACACCGGTCAAAAGCAGCAGCACACCGGTCTAGATGAATTTGTGTCAGGCTTTATTCATCAGATGCAGCAAAGTTTCGACTGTCTCACACGATCAAGCTAGCAAATAAAGTGCACAAGTGTTCACATTATATAGAGTAGTCACATGTGCAAAAATTTGCATACATTGGGTGTCACAATATAATAACAATATGAATTACTGTGATCATAAAACACTTTTACAAAATTGTGCAATAAAATTCACACTAATATCTAATAAAACATCTGTGTTTGACATATTGTTATACAGTGCATAAAAGTGCTGATTAGTGCATACAAAACATAACAGGGGGAGGAGCTGAGGGAGGTTAGGTCACACCCTACTCACCATAATACATTCATAAACAAAGTACATCACATAGAGAACGTCATGCTAACTTCCGGTCTCTGTATTGGAACGCGCTGGGTGCATAGCCCGAGTCATGTGACACCTCATGTGACATGTCATGTGATTCAAAGTTAATGTGCATAACGCGCCAGCCAGGTGATGATGGCTAAAGTATGATGAAGAGGTATTCCGTTATCTTGTGCATGCGCCCATCTATGGGCTGCTCTCACAGCACCATCTTAAGTAAGGAAAAAACTAAAACTAAGTAAAGGAAAAACTAATCTAAAATGCCAATTTTGAGGATCCACATCCATGCAACCCATTCATGCAGGCACAGCAATCTCCCTAATCCCAGGCACAATCTTACACTACCGCAGCTCCAATTACTGGTTACCTAGGTATTTTAGACATACTGTGTCACAGTGAATGACTCCCTATCGGGGCCTATCACACAACAGACTCAGGTGCCCATTGGGGACTGGCTACCAGCACATTATGGGAGAAGTGCCACACATACATACCACATGCAAGGACCCAACAAAATTAATGGAAAAACAATATATAATATTAGGCAATCTGTGATGATGTTAATTAGTGTTGCTCGCGAATATTCGCAATTCGAATATTATTCGCGAATATCGCATATTCGCGAATTTCGCGAATATAGCGCTATATATTCGTAATTACGAATATTCGTTTTTTTTTTTTTTTTTTTTTTTTCTTCACAGTACACATCACAGTGATCACCCCTCTCTGCTTCCAGCTTGTGTGGTGTAAAGAAGGCTGTAATACTACTGTGTGAGACTGACGTGCGAAAATTCGCATATGCGAAAATTCGCATATGCGAACATTCGCATATGCTAATGTTCGCATATGCGAATTTTCACATGTTAATTTTCGAAAATAAAACGGGAATATAACGAATATGCGAATATTCGCGGATATGTGACGAATATTCATCCATATATTCGCGAATATTCGCGAATTCGAATATGGCCTATGCCGCTCAACACTAATGTTAATGTCCAATACAGAGAGATGTTCACAAATCACTGTAAAAATTGTTATATACATTAAATGGTGTAGTCATATCTGGTGAGGGAGTTAGCACCCTTTGCTTCTGCACCTGAAAAATTAAAATAGAAAAGCGACAAATTAGTTTCCAGCATACACAGGTCTAATACAGGCAGAGTAAACCTAAGAATTACATATACTATGCGTTATTTTAAAGTCCACATTGAGATGGAACATAATCTAATAGCATAAACCTCAGTTCATACTCTCTGAATGATTAGCTTCCGTAAAATGTTTTGAGACAGGTAAGTCAAGTCTTTTCTTTCCTATACTGTATCTATGTTAATTGTATCACGTTTTAAATTCACAGGTCGTTTCCCCCACGTACAACAATTGGCAGGGGCACCACAACACATAAGCAACGTACTTCGATATATACAAGTCAGGTAAAATCTCAATTTGTATTTTTTACCCGTCGTGGAGGGCACAAAAACTCCCCCTTTCTGCATATAGGTACCATTTATGGATCCATGGCATGGGAAAGACCCTTTCTTGGCTGTAGTGATAAATTGTTGTCTCTCACCCTTTGAGGAGATGTCCGTTTTAACCAACTTGTCTTATATGTTTTGTGCTCTTCTGCAAGACATTAATGGTGGATCAGGAAATTCCGGTATATTTTCATACCCCTTGCTCAAAATAGACCAATGTTTTCTCAGATCTTAGCCTATTTGACCAGACACCTCACTAAAGGTGGACACAAAGGGTATTCTACATTATTTTTTCCTGTTTTTTTCACCGCTCAATAACTGAGCTCTATCTTTTTGTTTGACCTTATTCATTTTCATGGTTATTAATTTCTTTGGGTAACCCCTTGTCATGAACCCTTGTGCCATCTTCATCAGTGGAGGTTCTAAGTTCTTATCATCACTAATAATGCGTTTTGCCCTGGTCATCTGGCTCAAAGGGAAAGACCTTATCATCTGCCTCGGATGACCACTATGAAAACACAGCATTGAATTACAATCCGTCTTTTTCACACATAAATTAGTATGTACTTGACCATTAATGAAAGTATCCAAGAACTGCAACGACTCATGAGAATATATTAATGTAAATTATATTCTATGATTGATAACGTTTCGGAAAGCGTGGAGTTCCAATAATTCCTGCTCGCTCCCCAACCAGATCAGGAAAATGTCATTTATGTCTCTTCACCACCCCAGAACATGGCTGAAGTGGTGGGAAACATTGACAATAGACTCCTCAAGGTGGGCGATGAAGGTGGGCACTACATTTATCCCCATGGCGGCACCATTCGTTTGCAAATAAAAATTGTCATTAAAGAGAAAAAAATTTTTTGTTAGTACTAGTTCTAATAAAGAGATGATGAAGTTACCTTTGTCACTAGGTAGGTCATGCTGAATCACTGACTTGACAGCCTGCACACCCTCACTGTGCTCAATGGACGTATACAGACTGACAACATCCAACGATGCAGCTATGGCTCCCTTTGGAATCACAATCTTAGAAATTTAGCATAAAAATTCAGCTGTATCACGAATATATGATCATGCGTTCACAGCATATGATCTGAGTACCTGATCCAAGAATACTGAGATATGGGTCTCCTGGGGGGCGTAAGTCACCGACTTGTGGATCTTGGGTAATAAATACAGAAGTGGAGTGGTGGGATGTTTGACTAAAAGATAATCAAATAGAGGATTGTCAATAATTTTTCTATCAAAAGCATCCTGTAGAATAATTTTGATTGTTTTCATAATATCTCATTTTGGATCATAAGAAAGTTTCTTGTGTTTCTGAAGGTCTCCCAATTGTCTCTCCGCTTCTGCTATATATTTAGACCAATCCATGACCACAATTGCACCCCCTTTGTTGGCAGGCATTATGACTAGATTGTGGTCATGGTTCTGGTTATTCATAGCAGATATCTGAGCAGTAGTGAGATTGAGATGCACCAATCTCACTTTGTTCTCCCTGATGTCGTTTTAGACTAATGTGACAAAAGTATCTATAATAGGCGCATACATATTTGGAACAAAATCACTTACAGTCTTGATGTCATAATCAGTGAGTCTGAACCCTATTGGTTCACTACTTATGAATGTATCCTCAGTCCCAGTCATATTAGCACACCATGCTGTCAGTGTCTCTGCTCCATTTTGATCTTTTCATATCCTCTTGTTCTCCTTTAGATTTAGTCAAAAATGTGGACTGTGTATCCATAAATTTATCAAAGTCCCCAGTTGGCATGTTAGTTTTCAAAGCTTGCTCCAAATTGGTCACTTTCTCCTGGGTGGAATCAAAGTCCTTTTGCAAAAATTAAATATTCAGCAATATCAGGTCAAAAGAGTATTTGTATAAAATGTGTTCAAACCTGGTTCTATAGTCAATATCACTCGAGTAGGCGTTGTCCCGGGGTTGTGCATGCATTCCCCTTGGAATTCTATGTGCCTTCATATATTCACTGAGTGTTATTAAATGCAATTTGAGTGATTGTAGATGGGGGGGAATTAGTCTCCTCAAGTGCCTAAAATTAAAGTGGATCTTCAAACTTCAATCATTGAAACCCAGAGGACTCAATGTGGACTTTAAAATAACGCATAGTATATGTAATTCATAGGTTTACTCTGCCTGTATTAGACCTGTGTATGCTGGAAACTAATTTGTCGCTTTTCTACTTTTATTTTTCAGGTGGAGAAACAAAGGGTGGTAACTCCCTCACCAGATATGACTACGCCATTTAATATATATAACAATTTTTACGGTGATTTGTGAACATCTTCTCTCTGTATTGGACATTAACATTATTACGGATGGCCTAATATTATATATTGTCTTTCCATTATTTTTGTTGGGTCCTCACATGTGGTATGTATGTGTGGCACTTCTCCCATGATGTGCTTGTAGCCAGTCCCCAATGGGCACCTGAGTCTGTTGTGCGATAGACCCTCGATAGGGAGTCATTCACTGTGACACAATATGTCTGAAATACCTAGACAACCAGTAATTGGTGCTGCTGTAGTGTAAGACTGTGCCTGGGATTAGGGAGATTGCTATGCCTGCATGAATGGGTTGCATGGATGTGGATCCTCAATATTGGCATTTTAGATTAGTTTTTCCCTTACTTAAAGGGGTATTCCAGGCAAAAACTTATATATATATATCAACTGGCTCCGGAAAGTTTAACAGATTTGTAAATTACTTCTATTAAAAAATCTTAATCCTTCCAATAGTTATTAGCTTCTGAAGTTGAGTTGCTGTTTTCTGTCTAACTGCTTTCTGATGACTCACGTCCCGGGAGCTGTCCAGCACCTATGGGGATATTCTCCCATCATGCAAGGGATATTCTCCCATCATGCACAGCTCCCGTGACATGAAATCATCATTGAGCAGTGTGACGATCCGTCTTGGGGATTAGCTCTGGGATCGTCCTTGACCACGCCACAGGATGCGTTTCTCCTCAATAAACCAGCAAACAAACGCTTATAATGCAAATCTGGCACCTTGCCAGTTTTATTAGAAAGGTTGCAGGGTAAGAAATGAACAAAAAGCAGGAACAAAACAAAATCCTAGACCGTCTGGTCACTGACTAAACAGATCAGCTTGTCCTGACTAACAACCGCTGAGCTTCCCTCAGTCGGTTAAACATATGTCCCCCTGCAACCTTCTACTCACAATGTCACTCTCTTTGAGCCACTCAGCTCGGGCTGTGTACTCCTCAGCAGCCTCTGTCTCTTCCCTACAGCCCACATGCTGTCTCCTAGGAAGAGCCCCAACTATTCTGTCTCTTTTCCTTTTAAAACACACACTTTCCCTTCCTGATACCTCATTAATCAGGCCACAGGTGGAGCATTCTGCAGAGATAGCAAGGGAAATGTTACGCCGAGCGCTCCGGGTCCCCGCTCCTCCCCGGAGCGCTCGCTTCACTCCCTCCGCTGCAGCGCTCCGGTCACGTCCTCTGACCCGGGGCGCTGCGATCCTGCTGCCAGCCGGGATGCGATTCGCGATGCGGGTAGCGCCCGCTCGCGATGCGCACCCCGGCTCCCTTACCTGACTCGCTCCCCGTCTGTTCTGTCCCGGCGCGCGCGGCCCCGCTCCCTAGGGCGCGCGCGCGCCGGGTCTCTGCGATTTAAAGGGCCACTGCGCCGCTGATTGGCGCAGTGGTTCCAATTAGGGTTTTCACCTGTGCACTTCCCTATATTACCTCACTTCCCTTGCACTCCCTTGCCGGATCTTGTTGCCTTAGTGCCAGTGAAAGCGTTCCTTGTGTGTTCCTTGCCTGTGTTTCCAGACCTTCTGCCGTTGCCCCTGACTACGATCCTTGCTGCCTGCCCCGACCTTCTGCTACGTCCGACCTTGCTTCTGCCTACTCCCTTGTACCGCGCCTATCTTCAGCAGCCAGAGAGGTGAGCCGTTGCTAGTGGATACGACCTGGTCACTACCGCCGCAGCAAGACCATCCCGCTTTGCGGCGGGCTCTGGTGAAAACCAGTAGTGGCTTAGAACCGGTCCACTAGCACGGTCCACGCCAATCCCTCTCTGGCACAGAGGGTCCACTACCTGCCAGCCGGCATCGTGACAGTAGATCCGGCCATGGATCCCGCTGAAGTTCCTCTGCCAGTTGTCGCTGACCTCACCACGGTGGTCGCCCAGCAGTCACAACAGATAGCGCAACAAGGCCAACAGCTGTCTCAACTGACCGTTATGCTACAACAGTTGCTACCACAGCTTCAGCAGTCATCTCCTCCGCCAGCTCCTGCACCTCCTCCGCAGCGAGTGGCCGCTCCTGGGATACGCTTATCCTTGCCGGATAAATTTGATGGGGACTCTAAGTTTTGCCGTGGCTTTCTTTCCCAATGTTCCCTGCATCTGGAGATGATGTCGGACCTGTTTCCCACTGAAAGGTCTAAGGTGGCTTTCGTAGTCAGTCTTCTGTCCGGAAAAGCCCTGTCATGGGCCACACCGCTCTGGGACCGCAATGACCCCGTCACTGCCTCTGTACACTCCTTCTTCTCGGAAATCCGAAGTGTCTTTGAGGAACCTGCCCGAGCCTCTTCTGCTGAGACTGCCCTGTTGAACCTGGTCCAGGGTAATTCTTCCGTTGGCGAGTATGCCGTACAATTCCGTACACTTGCTTCAGAATTGTCCTGGAATAATGAGGCCCTCTGCGCGACCTTCAAAAAAGGCCTATCCAGCAACATTAAAGATGTTCTGGCCGCACGAGAAATTCCTGCTAATCTACATGAACTTATTCACCTAGCCACTCGCATTGACATGCGTTTTTCTGAAAGGCGTCAGGAACTCCGCCAAGATATGGACTCTGTTCGCACGAGGCGTTTCGTCTCCTCGGCTCCTCTCTCCTCTGGTCCCCTGCAATCTGTTCCTGTGCCTCCCGCCGTGGAGGCTATGCAGGTCGACCGGTCTCGCCTGACACCTCAAGAGAGGACACAACGCCGTATGGAGAACCTCTGCCTGTACTGTGCTAGTACCGAACACTTCCTGAGGGATTGTCCTATCCGTCCTCCCCGCCTGGAAAGACGTACGCTGACTCCGCACAAAGGTGAGACAGTCCTTGATGTCTACTCTGCTTCTCCACGTCTTACTGTGCCTGTGCGGATGTCTGCCTCTGCCTTCTCCTTCTCTACAGTGGCCTTCTTGGACTCTGGATCTGCAGGAAATTTTATTTTGGCCTCTCTCGTCAACAGGTTCAACATCCCAGTGACCAGTCTCGCCAGACCCCTCTACATCAATTGTGTAAATAATGAAAGATTGGACTGTACCATACGTTTCCGCACGGAGCCCCTTCTTATGAGCATCGGATCTCATCATGAGAGGATTGAACTTTTGGTCCTCCCCAATTGCACCTCGGAGATTCTCCTTGGACTTCCCTGGCTTCAACTTCATTCCCCAACCCTGGATTGGTCCACTGGGGAGATCAAGAGTTGGGGGTCCTCTTGTTCCAAGAACTGTCTAAAACCGGTTCCCAGTAACCCTTGCCGTAACTCTGTGGTTCCTCCAGTAACCGGTCTCCCTAAGGCCTATATGGACTTCGCGGATGTTTTCTGCAAAAAACAAGCTGAGACTCTACCTCCTCACAGGCCTTATGATTGCCCTATCGACCTCCTCCCGGGTACTACTCCACCCCGGGGCAGAATTTATCCTCTCTCTGCCCCAGAGACTCTTGCCATGTCCGAATACGTCCAGGAGAATCTAAAAAAGGGCTTTATCCGTAAATCCTCCTCTCCTGCCGGAGCCGGATTTTTCTTTGTGTCCAAAAAAGATGGCTCCCTACGTCCTTGCATTGACTACCGCGGTCTTAATAAAATCACGGTTAAGAACCGCTACCCCTTACCCCTCATCTCTGAACTCTTTGATCGCCTCCAAGGTGCCCACATCTTCACTAAATTGGACTTAAGAGGCGCCTATAACCTCATCCGCATCAGAGAGGGGGACGAGTGGAAAACGGCATTTAACACCAGAGATGGACACTTTGAGTATCTGGTCATGCCCTTTGGACTGTGCAATGCCCCTGCCGTCTTCCAAGACTTTGTCAATGAAATTTTTCGTGATCTGTTATACTCCTGTGTTGTGGTATATCTGGACGATATCCTAATTTTTTCTGCCAATCTAGAAGAACACCGCCAGCATGTCCGTATGGTTCTTCAGAGACTTCGTGACAACCAACTCTATGCCAAAATTGAGAAATGTCTGTTTGAATGCCAATCTCTTCCTTTTCTAGGATATTTGGTCTCTGGCCAGGGACTACAGATGGATCCAGACAAACTCTCTGCCGTCTTAAATTGGCCACGCCCCTCCGGACTCCGTGCTATCCAACGCTTTTTGGGGTTCGCCAATTATTACAGGCAATTTATTCCACATTTTTCTACCATTGTGGCTCCTATCGTGGCTTTAACCAAAAAAAATGCTGATCCCAAGTCCTGGCCTCCTCAAGCAGAAGACTCCTTTAAACGACTCAAGTCTGCCTTTTCTTCGGCTCCCGTGCTCTCCAGACCTGACCCTTCCAAACCCTTCCTATTGGAGGTTGATGCCTCCTCAGTAGGAGCTGGAGCTGTTCTTCTACAAAAAAATTCTTCCGGGCATGCTGTCACTTGTGGTTTTTTCTCTAGGACCTTCTCTCCAGCGGAGAGGAACTACTCCATCGGGGATCGAGAGCTTCTAGCCATTAAATTAGCACTTGAGGAATGGAGGCATCTGCTGGAGGGATCAAGATTTCCTGTTATTATCTACACCGACCACAAGAACCTCTCCTACCTCCAGTCGGCCCAACGGCTGAATCCTCGCCAGGCCCGGTGGTCTCTGTTCTTTGCCCGATTTAATTTTGAGATTCACTTTCGTCCTGCCGATAAGAACATTAGGGCCGATGCTCTCTCTCGTTCCTCGGATGCCTCAGAAGTTGATCTCCCTCCGCAACACATCATTCCACCTGACTGCCTGATCTCCACTTCTCCTGCCTCCATCAGGCAGACTCCTCCAGGAAAGACCTTTGTTTCTCCACGCCAACGCCTCGGAATCCTCAAATGGGGTCACTCCTCCCATCTCGCAGGTCATGCGGGCATCAAGAAATCTGTGCAACTCATCTCCCGCTTCTATTGGTGGCCGACTCTGGAGACGGATGTTGGGGACTTTGTGCGAGCCTGCACTATCTGTGCCCGGGATAAGACTCCTCGCCAGAAGCCCGCTGGTTTTCTTCATCCTCTGCCTGTCCCCGAACAACCTTGGTCTCTGATTGGTATGGATTTTATTACTGATTTACCCCCTTCCCGTGGCAACACCGTTATTTGGGTGGTCGTTGATCGATTCTCCAAAATGGCACATTTCATCCCTCTTCCTGGTCTTCCTTCTGCGCCTCAGTTGGCTAAACAATTTTTTGTACACATTTTTCGTCTTCACGGGTTGCCTACGCAGATTGTCTCGGATAGAGGGGTCCAATTCGTGTCTAAATTCTGGAGAGCTCTCTGTAAACAACTCAAGATTAAATTAAATTTTTCCTCTGCATATCATCCCCAGTCCAATGGACAAGTAGAAAGAATTAACCAGATCCTGGGTGATTATTTGCGACATTTTGTTTCCTCCCGCCAGGATGACTGGGCAGATCTCCTTCCATGGGCCGAATTCTCGTATAACTTCAGGGTCTCTGAATCTTCCTCCAAATCCCCATTTTTCGTGGTGTACGGCCGTCACCCTCTTCCCCCCCTCCCTACCCCCTTGCCCTCTGGTCTGCCCGCTGTGGATGAAATTTCTCGTGACCTTTCCATTATATGGAGAGAGACCCAAAATTCTCTCTTACAGGCTTCTTCACGCATGAAGAGGTTCGCGGATAAGAAAAGAAGAGCTCCCCCCGTTTTTTCCCCTGGAGACAAGGTATGGCTCTCCGCTAAATATGTCCGCTTCCGTGTCCCTAGCTACAAGTTGGGACCACGCTATCTTGGTCCTTTCAAAATTTTGTGTCAAATTAATCCTGTCTCTTATAAACTTCTTCTTCCTCCTTCTCTTCGTATCCCTAATGCCTTTCACGTCTCTCTTCTCAAACCACTCATCCTCAACCGTTTTTCTCCCAAATCTGTTCCTCCCACTCCTGTTTCCGGCTCCTCGGACGTCTTCTCGGTCAAGGAAATTTTGGCTGCCAAAAAGGTCAGAGGGAAAAAATTTTTTTTAGTAGACTGGGAGGGTTGTGGTCCTGAAGAGAGATCCTGGGAACCTGAGGACAACATCCTTGACAAAAGTCTGCTCCTCAGGTTCTCAGGCTCCAAGAAGAGGGGGAGACCCAAGGGGGGGGGGTACTGTTACGCCGAGCGCTCCGGGTCCCCGCTCCTCCCCGGAGCGCTCGCTTCACTCCCTCCGCTGCAGCGCTCCGGTCACGTCCTCTGACCCGGGGCGCTGCGATCCTGCTGCCAGCCGGGATGCGATTCGCGATGCGGGTAGCGCCCGCTCGCGATGCGCACCCCGGCTCCCTTACCTGACTCGCTCCCCGTCTGTTCTGTCCCGGCGCGCGCGGCCCCGCTCCCTAGGGCGCGCGCGCGCCGGGTCTCTGCGATTTAAAGGGCCACTGCGCCGCTGATTGGCGCAGTGGTTCCAATTAGGGTTTTCACCTGTGCACTTCCCTATATTACCTCACTTCCCTTGCACTCCCTTGCCGGATCTTGTTGCCTTAGTGCCAGTGAAAGCGTTCCTTGTGTGTTCCTTGCCTGTGTTTCCAGACCTTCTGCCGTTGCCCCTGACTACGATCCTTGCTGCCTGCCCCGACCTTCTGCTACGTCCGACCTTGCTTCTGCCTACTCCCTTGTACCGCGCCTATCTTCAGCAGCCAGAGAGGTGAGCCGTTGCTAGTGGATACGACCTGGTCACTACCGCCGCAGCAAGACCATCCCGCTTTGCGGCGGGCTCTGGTGAAAACCAGTAGTGGCTTAGAACCGGTCCACTAGCACGGTCCACGCCAATCCCTCTCTGGCACAGAGGGTCCACTACCTGCCAGCCGGCATCGTGACAGGAAATACACCCTTTCCTTGCCACACTGCCACATATCCCCCCCCTCTGCTCAGACCACCGGGAAGGAGCACTTGTATTCAAAAGGCAGAGTCCAACTGCCTTTCCTTTTCCTTGAACAGCTACGTCCAACAGGTTTTGAGGCAATTGGCTTCCTTCATCAGTAGATTTTATCTGCACCACTTCAATGGTGCACCCTTCTTTCATTCGCACTTTCATCAGCCACCGAGCTCAAGACTTTTGGTCACCTTTGACAAATTCCTTGTAAAAAGCTCCATTCATGTCACACCTTTCCAACACCAGGTTCTTCATCTTGGTCTGTGCAGTGCTCTGGACTCTAGGTGCGGACAAGGCAGATGCTCTAGGCCATTGTCTTTTTCTGTCACTGGTATGACCATTGCACGAACTTTGCTGGTGGCCAACCGAGCCTGTATCACCCATTTGCAGGTCTTCCAAGTCATCCTCCACAATTTCAGGAGGCTTCCCTTTAATGCACCTGTCCCTCTTCTCCTTGAGACGGACTCTTCTCCAAATTCTACTTCTGCGGACTTTCTTCCAGTGTTTTCTAATCCAGTGCCTCTCAGGGTTTCCACCACGACCCAGTCTTCTATCACAGTGACCTCTTTTTAAGGACTCTGCTTTCTTATTAGCCCTTTCTTTAGGGACACAGACTTTCACAGGCTCATTTTTAGGCTGAGAACTCTTGGCTCCTTTAGCCAGTTTTTCACCTGCACCTTCAGATGTGTCACTGACTTTACTTGCAGCTTCTGCAGTTATCTCTGGTTTAACTTCTACCTCAGAGAACTTCTCTTCCTCAGAATTTTCACCATGCAATGTTAATATCTCTGCAGCTTCAGAGGACTTCCCATATGGTTTCACCTCAGTCTCAGCTTCAGAGGACCTTTCATATGGCTTCTTCTCATGGTCTTCAGACTCTACTGTTTCTTGCGTCCATTGTTCAGACTCCACCTTTTTTAGAGAAAGCATCCCTGTCTCCAGTAGCTTTTGCCTCACAAGCAGTTTTTCTTCTTTTACACGGACCGCTGTGGCTTTGGCCTCAATTTCCATCTGAGACACTTTTAACCTCTCGTTAGCCAGTTCTGCTATAACTTGGTCACGGCTTTCTTTTAGGACCTTCATGTCCCCTTCCAGCTTTAAACATTTCTGCTGCTCACTCTTGAGCTTAGCAGAGTTCTTCTCACTTTCCAGCAATTCTGTCAAGTTTTTGACAGTATCCTCCAGGGACAGCAGTTGTTCTCTCATCTGCTCATTGTCTTTATTCAGTTGCGCCATCTTGGACACTTTCTGCTCATAGACTTTTAGCTGAGCCTCTTGTTCAGAGAGCTGAGTACCCAGTGAATCCAAGGCAGCTGCGCGAGACTTAATATGCGTTTCGTTCTGCGCCTCCAGGCTCTGCACCTTATGAGCCATTACCACTTTCTCCTTCTCCAGCTCTTCCATGGCTACCAACCTAGCCTTGTGATCACTTTGTAGAGGCAGATATGCCCCACACAGGACATTCACTTCTTCATCCTTGAATGAGATCTGCTTGGCCAGAATCTCCAATTCTCTCTCCTTGCTGGTCATAAGACCCTGGGAGCGGGACAGTTCATCCTGCAGAGTCGCAAACTCACTTTTGTGGCGCTCCATATCTTTCTGCAGCTGAAGCGTTGCTTCCTGCTCTTTATTCAAGTCTGCAAGCATTTTTTCTTTCTCCTCTGTCAGGTGATGAAACACTTCTTCCTTTTGAGACAATTTAGCAGAAACCATCTGTAAGGTTTCTTCAAGGTTCTGGATCTGCTCCCTTTTTTTTACCAAGACCAGCGCGTTTTTTCCGAGATTTCTTACTTACAGCGGTCTCCTTACTCTCGCTGCTGGACCTTGTGACATTCTCTTGTCCTCTGACAGTCACCTGTGCTTGGCCTGTCTCTTCCTTCAAGCCAACTCGTTCAGACTCTTTTCCACCTTTAGGAGTAGTCTCCCCCTTTTCAAGGGTCTTGGCCACTTGGGCTTCAGGGTAGTTCCTGGACAGTCTCTCTGGACTGTCTCTCTGCTCATTGGCAGACTTCTCTTTCACTTCAACACTGTCTCTCTGCTGCCCAGCATAAAGGTCTAGGGCTCCTGGGTCTGCAACAACATCTGGTCCAGTGGTTCGACCTTCCTGGTCACGATCCATCTCTGGTCCAGACATCACATCTCCTTCACTCAGGACTCTGTCTGTGACAGTAAGCGCAGCACCCAGCTCCACATGTACTCTCTTCAGTACTTCTGCATTATCCACAGACATCTCTGTAGCTTCTTTTCCAGTCACCTCTTCCAGATGACCGCGCAACTCTAGCCCCACCTTGGGCTCATCTTCAGCTGGCGGATGGAACCCATGTTCCTGTACCTGATCCGTTTCTGGTTTCACTGAAGATTCTGTTTCAGTCAGAGGCCCACTTGTCACTTGAGTCACTGGATCCTCTTGGACTTGACTCACGGTCTGGTCTTCAGCTCCCGCAGCAGTCTGGCAGACCCCTATCTGACCTACATCTAGTAACTGCTGACACTCCCCGTCCTCAGCCTCTGCTGAGTAACTCTCCTCTAGTGTGTGATGCAAGTCAAGTGTTGTGGGCCTATCAGGTGTTCCTGCTCTAGTCACCTGACAGTCTTCCCAAAATTGCTGAAAAAATTGAAAATCCGTCCCCAGTACTACATCATACTCCAAGGAGGGCTCTATTGCAACCTTATGACCTATAGTACCATAGGGAGTAGAAATACAGACATTAACCGTTTTATAACCCCAAATACCAGCCTGCATAGACACTATAGCGGGGTCTGGCTTTCTCCTGCTGGACTTTACCAGACTTATTACACATCTAGGGTCTAACAAAACTGTCATCTTTTTACCTTCTATTTCCAGCTCACACAGGTTTTCTTTTGTCCTGTCAGAGGTGGCAGCAGTTCTCTTTACATCTGAACACAACATAAGTTTTTCAACAAAAACATTATCAGATTGCACATGTTCAAAATTTACAGGACAGTTCATAGCACTAGGACCTAACTCAGGCAAAGTGTGTTTTAATACATTTTCTCCCAGTCCTGCATTTAACATTTCCTGTTCACCAGATTTTTTCAATCCGATCTGCACAGTGTGAACAGTCTCATCAGTCTTCATGAGGGGTTCCCCACCCTCACATGATTGTGCAACTGGACATAGGTTGGTACCACCTTGAACACTGTTCACACAGTCAACTAGGGAAACACCACCCTCCGACTCAGCTTTTTTATGCACAGTCCCATCAGTCTTATGTACAGTCTCATAGTCACTAAACATGGCCCCCATAACCCCTGGAACAGTCTTACCAGAATCTCTTGCCGTCCAATCAGTTAAGGGCTGGTGCTGGACAACTCTCACCAGCTTCTCTGCTGCAGAACATCGCTCCACTTGCTCTTTAAGTAGCTCTGCAACTTTAAACCCAGCATCACTGTTAGGCTGCAGTGCACACTGTAGTCTTGCAGCTTGGCTTACTCCCACTTTAGTCAGGATCTCTGTCTTGACTTTCTCATAGTCCCGTAAGATCTTTGGATCCAGTTCACAATGAACTTTTTGGGCATCTCCTCCAATGAATCCAAACACCAAGTTTCCCCAGTGTGTCTTGGGCCATGCCTCATGCATAGCAATCCTTTCAAACTCTGCAAAGCTTGCTTCCTCTTGTGCTGCAGCAGTCTGCAACAAAACACTTATCAGGACATCCATCTTGCAACACTTCAAACCTTGCAAACACAGTACAGTCCTCTGCCGAAATGTCAGCCGCTTGCCAACAAAATTTTTCCGTTGCCCCTAGCAACGCCTTTATACACAGTCTCAAAACGTAATCTGCACTCTGCAGGTGGCCCGTCCACCTGTCTCCTTACTTGAGAAAGAGCGCCCACTCGCTTGATGCGATCTGTTGCCCCTAGCAACAACTTCACCACAGGCGCAGTCCTGCTCTTGGCAACAACTTCACTGCAATTCGACCACTGGTTGCTCCTAGCAACGTGTTTGCCCGCATCCTCCACCAAAATGTGACGATCCGTCTTGGGGATTAGCTCTGGGATCGTCCTTGACCACGCCACAGGATGCGTTTCTCCTCAATAAACCAGCAAACAAACGCTTATAATGCAAATCTGGCACCTTGCCAGTTTTATTAGACAGGTTGCAGGGTAAGAAATGAACAAAAAGCAGGAACAAAACAAAATCCTAGACCGTCTGGTCACTGACTAAACAGATCAGCTTGTCCTGACTAACAACCGCTGAGCTTCCCTCAGTCGGTTAAACATATGTCCCCCTGCAACCTTCTACTCACAATGTCACTCTCTTTGAGCCACTCAGCTCGGGCTGTGTACTCCTCAGCAGCCTCTGTCTCTTCCCTACAGCCCACATGCTGTCTCCTAGGAAGAGCCCCAACTATTCTGTCTCTTTTCCTTTTAAAACACACACTTTCCCTTCCTGATACCTCATTAATCAGGCCACAGGTGGAGCATTCTGCAGAGATAGCAAGGGAAATACACCCTTTCCTTGCCACACTGCCACAAGCAGTTAGACAGAAAACTTCAGAAGCTAATAACTATTGGAAGGATTAAGATTTTTTAATAGAAGTAATTTACAAATCTGAAGAAAAGGAAAAAAGGGGTGCAAGTGCAGCTCACAATTAATGTGTAGACACTGCCTGAGGTCAACAGGGCATGCAACTATACCACAGCTGCAAAAAATAACAAAATATGTATAGAAAAATAATGCCCGGACCTTCCAAGGTAGTGTGATTTGATTGAATAAACAATAGATAACTGGGTCGTACTCCAATAATAATTCAATGGTTATTTATTTAAAATGTATAGTGCATTACTCCTCACAGGGCCCTTGTGAGAAAAAACACATATAATAGATATACAAAATTAGATATACAAGATTAGACGATCTTGAAATGTAAAAATATTATAAAAATATTATAAAAATATGTCACTGGCATATAAAATAGCTCTATATAGACAAATCCATATAACGTCTTTAGGGTATTGTAAAGGTATGGTATAAATGTCCTTTTGTGTGGCAATTATAAATCAAAGTGGATACTCTGTTACCGGTCCTGAATGATGTGGTTCTGTCAGCTCCCGTGCCCGGATAGCGGTCAGCGATCTTAGATAGTGCTGTGGCTTTAACTCTCAAGGTCCAGGTGTTATGCGGTAGTGGTCGTCCCAGGCTGGTGGCACTGGCAGGCGCCGATGGTGAATTCGCCGGGAGGCCGTGCGCTAGCAAGCGCCGATGGAAGATTTGTCAGGAGACCAAGAGCTGGCAGGCGCTGATGGTATCGATCTCCTCACCGCTGGACTTGGAAGCCGGAGACTACACGCTGGGTAGATGGAGTTTGCCTCGTGTAGATGGCGTGTGACGTCAGCTTGAGCCGGAGCTGACCAGGTAAAATCAGGACCGGACACTAGTCTAGATCGACTAATGCGTAGGAGATCCACAATGTGATGTATTTGCTCCGTGAGCTAGAGTAGTCATGACTACTGAGGAAAGGGTCGTATTTGAGAACCCTGAAACGCGTCTAGTCTTATGCACTAATCTTGCTCACTGGCATTTATGCTCCCCATGAACTTAAGCTCTAGCTCACGGAGCAAATACATCACATTGTGGATCTCCTACGCATTAGTCGATCTAGACTAGTGTCCGGTCCTGATTTTACCTGGTCAGCTCCGGCTCAAGCTGACGTCACACGCCATCTACACGAGGCAAACTCCATCTACCCAGCGTGTAGTCTCCGGCTTCCAAGTCCAGCGGTGAGGAGATCGATACCATCAGCGCCTGCCAGCGCTTGGTCTCCTGACAAATCTTCCATCGACGCTTGCTAGCGCACGGCCTCCCGGCGAATTCACCATCGGCGCCTGCCAGTGCCACCAGCCTGGGACGACCACTACCGCATAACACCTGGACCTTGAGAGTTAAAGCCACAGCACTATCTAAGATCGCTGACCGCTATCCGGGCACGGGAGCTGACAGAACCACATCATTCAGGACCGGTAACAGAGTATCCACTTTGATTTATAATTGCCACACAAAAGGACATTTATACCATACCTTTACAATACCCTAAAGACGTTATATGGATTTGTCTATATAGAGCTATTTTATATGCCAGTGACATATTTTTATAATATTTTTATAATATTTTTACATTTCAAGATCGTCTAATCTTGTATATCTAATTTTGTATATCTATTATATGTGTTTTTTCTCACAAGGGCCCTGTGAGGAGTAATGCACTATACATTTTAAATAAATAACCATTGAATTATTATTGGAGTACGACCCAGTTATCTATTGTTTATTCAATCAAATCACACTAATTTACAAATCTGTTTAACTTTCCGGAGCCAGTTGATATATAAAAAAAGGTTTTTGCCTGGAATACCCCTTTAAGATGGTGCTGTGAGAGCAGCTGTAGATGGGCACATGCACGAGATAACTGAATACCTCCTCATCATACTTTAGCCATCATCACCTGGCCGGCACGTTATGCACCTACGCATTAACTTTGAATCACATTACCGGGACTATGCACGTTTCAATATAGAGACCGGAAGTTAGCATGACATTCTCTATGTGATATACTTTGTTTATGAATGTATTCTGGTGAGTAGGATGTGACCTAACCTCCCTCAGCTCCTCCCCCTGTTATGTTTTTATGCACTAATCAGCACTTTTATGCACTGTAAAACAATATGTCAAACACGGATGTTTTATTAGATATTGCCCATATGCCATCTAAATGTGGATTTTATTGCATGATTTTGTAAAAGTGTTTTATGATCACTGTAATTCACATTGTTACTATATTGTGACAACCAATGTATGCTAATTGTTTCACATGTGACTACCCTGTATAATGTGAACACTTGTACATTTTATTTGCTTGACAAAGGCCGTGTAAGACGGTCAAAATGTCGCTGCATCTGATGAATAAAGCCTGACACACATTCATCTAGACCGGTGTGTTGCTGCTTTTGTCCGACTGGTTATCTGTGGGAGCCCTTGACACAGGCTTGGCCAGCTTGCACCCCCATCAACCATTGGGAGTGCAGTTCCCTTTTGGAATATTATAACTACCTGCATAGTTATTTACTTTCCTATCTATATTCCTACAAAACTAACAACCAACCTACATAGCTATCCACCTTTTTACCCGGATGACTACCTACCTACATAGCTACCTATCTAGCATCCTACCTACCTACTTATTAACCTAGTTACCTAATTATTTACCTTTTATGGACCTATTTACAAAGCTGCTTACCTAGCTACTTACCTATATAGCTACCTACTTATCTACCTAGCTACTTCACTACCCACCTCCTTACATACTTAGCTACCTACCTACCTACATAGTTACTTGCCTTGCTAACTGGCTATGTTTCTACCTAACTACAAAATTAGCCACTTACCTGGCTACTCGCCTACCTACCTTGCTATTTACATACCTACTTGGGTACCTACCTACATATCTACCTAGCTAGCTACATATTTGCTTACCTACAAAGTTAGCTACCTACCTGGTTAACTACCTACTTAACTAGCCTAACTTGCTATCTATCAACATATTTACCTACTTTGGGGGTAACTCGATCTACCTACCTAAGCATGTATTAACCTACTTTCCTACGGGGAGGACTACCTAAATGGAGAATCAACTTTGGGACATGCCTACTTGTAGGGGATACACCTATTTAACCCTAGAGGATGCAGGGTGTACATCTACGCTCTGCACCCCCTCCCCTTCTATGATGCATGTTCAGGAGCTGTGGCTAATGCTGGACATCACCGATCATGATGATGCTCGGCATTAACCACTTAGAGGCCACAATCAAAGATGATTGTGTAATAAAGAAATACCAATCCCAGCTGCTTAGCGGAGCTTATCGAGGACAACTGCGGTGAAAACGTCCCAATTAGCTGAGAGGCCTTTACCTCCTCGTCATCCAATCAGTGCTCCTATGCTTCAGTGAGCCATGGCAGGCTGGAGCAATAGAGCACCGATAACATTGTTCAGTGTATGCAATCTAATACTTGCATGTAATAGTACCCTATGGGGACTAGAAAATAGTTAAAAATGTATACATTTGATTTAACCCCTTCCCTAATAAAAGTTTGAATTACTCACCTTTTCCCATAAATAAAAAGAAACAAATAAAATATATATGTATGTGGTATTGCTGTGTGTGTCTTAATGCCCTAACTACACTGCTGAAGAAAAAAAAAAGAATAAAGGGAACATTTAAACAACACAATGTAACTCCAAGTCAATCACACTCAGGAAGCAACACTGATTGACAATCAATTTCACATGCTGTTGTGCAAATGGAACAGACAACACATGGAAATTATAGGCATTAGCAAGACACCCCCAATAAAGGAATGGTTCTGCAGGTGGCAAACACAGACCATGTCTCAGTTCTTATGCTTTCTGGCTGATGTTTTGGTCACTTTTGAATACTGGCAGTGCTTTCACTCTAGTGGTAGCATGAGATGGAGTCTACAACCCACACAAGTGGCTCAGGTAGTGCAGCTCATCCAGGATGGCGCATCAATGCGAGCATCTGTCAGCGTAGTGTCCAGAGCATGGAAGCGCTACTAGAAGACAGGACAGTTCATCAGGAGACGTGGAGGAGGCCGTAAGAGGGCAACAACCCAGAAGCAGGACCGCTACCTCTGCCTTTGTGCAAGGAGGACCAGAAGGAGCACTGCCAGAGCCCTGCATAATGACCTCCAGCAGGCCACAAATGTGCATGTGTCCACTCAAACGGTCAGAAACCGACTCCATGAGGGTGGTATAAGGGCCCGACGTCCACAGGTGGGGGTTGTGCTTACAGCCCAACACCATGCAGGACGTTTGGCATTTGCCAGAGAACACCAAGATTAGCAAATTCGCCACTGGCACCCTCTGCTCTTCACAGATGAAAGCAATTTCACACTGAGCACATGTGACAGATGTGTCAGAGTTTGGAGACGCTGTGGAGGACGTTCTGCTGCCTGCAACATCCTCCAGCATGACCGGTTTGGCGGTGGGTCAGTAATGGTGTTGGATGGCATTTCTTTGGGGGACCGCACAGCCCTTCATGTGCTTGCCAGAGGTAGCCTGACTGCCATTAGGTATGAGATCCTCAGACCCCTTGTGAGACCATATGCTGGCGCGGTTGGCCCTGGGTTCCTCCTAATGAAAGACAGTGCTAGACCTCATGTGGCTGGAGTGTTTCAGCAGTTTCTGCAAGAGGAAGGCAATGATGCTATGGACTGGCCCTCCCGTTCCCCAGACCTGAATCCAATTGAGAACATCTGGGACATCATGTCTCGCTCCATCCACCAACGCCATGTTACACCATAGACTGTCCACCAAAGACAAAAGTATTTCATACAATTAATTCATTCATTCAGATCTAGGATGTGTTATCTTAGTGTTCCCTTTATTTTTTTGAGCAGTGTATAAAAATATAACATTAACTAAACCACATGGTCAATGGGTCAATGGCATATATGTAAAAAAATACCAAAATCCAGAATTGCATATTTTTGGTCACTTTGTATAAACTAAAAAATAATGTATAAAAAGCGATCAAAAGTTCTATCAAAACAAAAATGGTACTAAAATGAGCCCCCCCTTACGCATCCCTGTGTACGGAAAAAATAAAAAAGTTATAGGGGTCAGAACAGGACAATTTTAAATATGTTCATTTTTGTACAAAAAAGTTATAAGAAGTAAAACAAAAAAAAAAAAACCTTATTATTTGTTTATGGTAACCGTAATGACTTACAGAATAAAGATAATGTGTTATTTACACCGAAAAGTGCCAAATGGTGTTTTATATTTTCTATTTTACCCCACAAACAGTCAACAAACAGTTTGGGGTGGGGATGCTGATACAACACCTCTCCTGGGGAGCAAGAGGCACTAGGAATACACTCCTGTAGCTTTTTTCATCATAAACACACTTACAGAACTTTAGTGATCACTGACACTGCATACTATTTTTCCATCTGCAGAGCTATATGGGGTCTTATTTTTTGCAGTTCAAGCTATACATTTTATTGGCCCCCTGCATATTACATTATTGTTATTATTATTCATAATTATATTATGTTATTCTGTAAATACAGTTAAAGGTATCAACAATATGTTTTTTACCATTCTCTGATCACCAGCACTGTTATATTTTTCTGTTTATGGAGTTGTGTGAGGGTAATTTTTGTGCAGATCTGTATGGTTTTTTGTAATACTTTTGGGTAGATGGGAGTTTTTAATCACTTTTTATTTCACATTTTGTGGGATGTGATGTGACCAAAAACTGCAGTGCTGACCTCTGGTATTTTTTTTTTCATTTAAACATTTACCAAATGGGCTAAATAATAGTATATTTTGTTCAAAAATCATTTTCATTGTCTTTTGTATGGCCAGAAACATAAGGAGAGATATGCAGGTGTCAAACAAAGTTAGTGTGGTGTACAAAGGGAAAGAATAGCATTATAATAACAAAATAATAGTATATTTTAAAAGGTTGTACACTTATGCATGCAATGATACCAGCTGTGTTAAATTTTTCCTATGTATATAACATTCAGGATCTGTTGAAATCAGGGTGATAGTTGTTATTGGTGATGTACAGATCAATGTAAGTCACATATAGTAGAGCAAATATAGGCTTAGCCGACTGTATTACACATTATAAGATTAGAAACAGCAGCTCAGCAGACCGTATCACACATTTTTGGATTAGATCCACATCTATGGGAATGGCAACCGCGTGGTCCTAGCGCCAACTGTTTCAGCTGGCCACTCTTAGAATCTCTTGGAGGAGATTCTGTATTATGAACATAGCCTAAGTGGCATCCATCATAGGTATACAGAGGACATATACATCGGGGATAAATTTAATTTCATGCACATAGGGAGGAAAACTCTAGGCTGGGAATATGTACTAAATGGGAAAATATTGGGGATGAGTGACATGCTGCCAAGGCAAATAAAATGATAAGGTGCATCAAAAGGGGCATATATGTCCACGACAAGGAAATCATTAGTCAGACCACACATAGAATACGGTTTACAGTACTGGGCACCAGTGTACAAGAAAGATACAGTGGAGCTGGAGAGGGTTCAAAGACGGGCAACCAGGGTAATACGGGGAATGGGAGGACTACAGTACCCAGAAAGATTATCAGAATTAGGGTTATTTAGTTTAGAAAAAAGATCGATTGGGAGTGACCTAATAACTAGGTATAAGTAAGTGGATGTCCTCAATGACTAAAGGAAAGAAGGTTTCTTCATTGACACAGACAATGGTTTTTTATTGTAAGAGCAGTGAAACTATGGAACTTTCCGCCAGAAGAAGTGATCATGGTGAACAAAATAAAGAAGTTCAAAAGGGGTCTTAACGTGTTTCTGGACA
Source organism: Hyla sarda (assembly GCF_029499605.1). Taxonomy (NCBI): domain Eukaryota; kingdom Metazoa; phylum Chordata; class Amphibia; order Anura; family Hylidae; genus Hyla; species Hyla sarda. The sequence continues at coordinate 52,855,625 of NC_079197.1, forward strand.
ACAATAATATTACATGTTAAGGATATTAGATTTATAGGGACAGAACGTTGATTCAGCAATTTATTCTGATTGCCATATTTCAGAAAATATTTTTTCTCCCTTGTATAGGGCAATTGGCTTCAGCTTCATAAGGGTGTTTTGCCTTCCTCTGGATTAACTCATTAGGGACCTAATAGGGATATAGGTTAAAGTTGATGAACTCTGGTCATTTTTCAACCTTATGTAATTATGTAATTATGTACTGTGCATCTTTGATGCTCAAGTAAAACTATAACTTTTCATCTCTCAGTATTCTCTTTCTAAAAATTAAAGCATACCATGACAGCCTTCTAGGAAACCTATGGCAGCAGTCTCTTCTAATTTGTCACTGGTGAGGCTAGTGCTGTATCTTATTTACCTATTGCAGCAGCACGTTTATTCATATATAACCTTATCAACCATTTACTGGAGCTTCGGAGAAGTGTGCTCACCATGAAAACTGTAAGGCTTAATAGAACAAATTTGTATGTTTAAATTATCATTTGGCAGCGGTGAGTAGTAATGGACAGCATTTTTAGTCTGTGTCTAAATGCTTAAAAAGCCTTCCGTACTGTAGAGGTCAGCGTGTAATGGATTTTGTATAACCCTGGATTAGCATCAGCACAGGCTGAGGCAAATAATGTGGACTTTAAAAATGCGGTTAAGTCTTTTCTCAGTATTTGCTCAGTATGCTGCACCTAGGAGAGCTTCATATGGAGCTTGGCTGGATTTCCCAGTGTCAGAAAATGGCAATTATTTAATTTGTTCCATGCACAAAGCAATATATTTAATGAGAGTATTATGAGTATCTTTTGCTTCTGATCAATAGAATATTGATCTTTGGGAAATTTCCAAATTGGCTATGATATTGTTTTCGTTTAAACAATTGTACATAGTTGAATGAGCATTTACATTGTGACCTAAAAGGAGACTTCACCTTGTGTCTAGTAAAAGTACTTGCAAATATTTTTGGTAACTTATTTAAAGGAATTCTGTCAGCAGTATCACCCGCACTAAAGCTGTCACTCAGGCTTGAAGTGCCGATGATGCTGATCAAAACAATACTCACGGCATCCAGATTCGTCCAGCCGTTCTGCCGCAATTCTCCTTTTTCTTTTTATGCAAATGAGGGCCTTGGGGCATGGGCGGAGCTCTGAACCGAGCTAGGGGCATGCTGACATCATCTCCGTCGGGCGGGTGCTCCCCCCCCCCCCCCCCGGCTCATCAATATTCATAACCCCCCTCCCTGCTCTTGCGCCCTGTGTTAGTGTATGGCGCATTCACCGCTTCCCTCCCTGCTCTAAACACGGGGCACAAGAGCAGGGAGGGGGGGTTATGATTATTGATGAGCCGTGCGGAGCGAAGTTGACGTCAGTGTCTCCTTAACTTCATTCGGAGCTCTACCCATTCCCCAATGCCCTCCTTTGCATAAAAAGAAAAAGGAGAATTGTGGCGGAATGGCTGGGCAAATCTGGATGCCGTGAGTATCATTTTGATCAGCCTCTCCCTCACTGCAAGCCTGTGTGACAGCTTTCCTTTAAAGTATTACATGTTGCTGGGTATCATTTTAAATCCATAATAGGGCATATTTTTGGCATTTTTTTATATACTCATTGTTAAATAAAATAATGCACCAAGTAGGATTTGTTGGAATATAATGACATTTTATATATCGTATATACTCGAGTATAAGCCAACCCGAGTATAAGCCGAGACCCCTAATTTCAACCCAAAATCCCAGGAAAAGTTATTGACTCGAGTATAAGCCTAGGGTGGGAAATACATCATCCCCCCCTGTCATCATCCAGACCCCCGTCATCATCCAGACCCGTCATTAACATCCTCATCATCATCACCGCCTGTCATCATCCAGACCCTCATCATCATCACCTGTCATCATCCCCTTGTCATCATCCCACACACCCCCCCTTCATCATCCCCTTGTCATCATCCCACACATCCCCCCTTCATCATCCCCTTGTCATCATCCCACACATCCCCCCTTCATCATCCCCTTGTCATCATCCCCACCCCCCTTCATCTCCCCTTGTAATCATCCCACACACCCCCCTTCATCATCCCACCCCCCCCCTTCATCATCCTCTTGTCATCATCCCACACCCCCCCCTTCATTATCCTCTTCTCATCATCCGCCCTCAGTGGTCTTCAACCTGCGGACCTCCAGAGGTTTCAAAACTACAACTTCCAGCAAGCCCGGGCAGCCATCGGCTGTCCGGGCTTGCTGGGAGTTGTAGTTTTGAAACCTCCGGAGGTCCACAAGTTGAAGACCACTGCGGCCTTCGACATCATCCAGCCCCCTCTCACCCCCTTTAGTTCTGTACAGTACTCACCTCCGCTCGGCGCTGGTCCGGTCCTGCAGGGCTGTCCGGAGAGGAGGTGGTCCGGTGGGATAGTGGTTCCGGGCTGCTATCTTCACTGGGGGCACCTCTTCTCCGCGCTTCCGGCCCGGAATAGAGGCGTTGCCTTGACAATGACGGAGAAGTACGTTGGCAATGAACGCACCTCTGCGTCGTTGTCAAGGCAACGTGACTATTCTGAGGCCGGGCCCGAAGCGCTTAGAAGAGGCCTCCCCGGTGAAGATAGCAGCCCGGAACCACTATCCCACCGGACCACCTCCTCTCCGGACAGCCCTGCAGCACCGGACCAGCGCCGAGTGGAGGTGAGTACTGTACAGAACTAAAGGGGGGTGAGAGGGGGCTGGATGATGCCAAAGGCCGCAGTGGTCTTCAACCTGCGGACCTCCGGAGGTTTCAAAACTACAACTCCCAGCAAGCCCGGACAGCCGATGGCTGCCCGGGCTTGCTGGGAGTTCTAGTTTTGAAACCTCTGGAGGTCCGCAGGTTGAAGACCACTGCGGGTGGAGAGTTCACTCGAGTATAAGCCGAGGGGGGTGTTTTCAGCACGAAAAATCGTGCTGAAAAACTCGGCTTATACTCGAGTATATACGGTATTTGACTGTCATGAAGATATGTGTAAGTCATTCCAATATTAGAGTGAAAGGATATGTTCTTTGGAGAAAACTGTTGTGCTTTAGTGGTCCGGCCTCTACAATGTGTGGAATCTCATTATGCACTGAATCATAATTATTCAACGTATGTACTTATGTAAATAACATGATATATAGATAGATAACTTGTGTGTTTTTCATCTTTTGAAAACTACAGTGGCAGGAAAATTAGTGTTTTATACCTTTTAAACTAACTATTGTGTGGGATAAGAGGCGTGATTGGCATCATGAATATGTTGTGTATATACACATTAGGCAACTATTGCTCTGTATATTTGTTTGGTCTGGTCTCTTGCATGTATGCTTGTATATGGCATTAATTTAGATCATGATGTTGCCTGTACATTTCCCTCATATATTTGTGGTAGCTTGGGGGTGTAGGGTTCAACAGGGGTGTTGCAATGTAGTGTTGCTGGGTATGAGATTAACTCTTGACGCCAGGGTGAGGGCTTCCTTTGTATCTATATGTCTTACCACCACCGGTCCCAAGAGCAATAGGGAGGAATAAAGGATTGTCCACAGCCGGAATTGTAATAAACTTGAAATAACTTTACTGCAGATTTTATGCAGGATGCAATTAACAACAGTCTTTACAAGAGGACCGGGATTTAGGCTCCTCACAGGTTGGCTAGGACTTTGTAGGAAATAAGCTTTGATTCCTTTTGTACGCTGTTCCACTGAATTTAGGGGTATGTTTAGGTTCAGTAGTCACGTAGGATTTGGTAGGATGGAGTTGGATTAACTCACGGTTTAGAATGCGGCTGAAGTGGAAGGCTTCAGGCCTAGATTGTCTTGTCACTGCGATAACAGATCTGCTTACTTGGAGATCCCGAGGGAAAGAGCAGGAGCAATAAGGAGTGATTATTGGATACAGCGCCCTTATATACTGAAGGGGCAGGATCAAAGCTTAATGGTTCCCCAAACCTGTCAGTCCTAGTACAAAGCATTATAGTACATCACATGACCTATCACATGACCCAAAGGTCCTTAACCTTAGCATAATAGAATTATTAAGGATCACAAGACCTAAGGTCCTGTACATAATTACACTATAATAAAATATATCAAATATATACATTTTGTATGACATGAGAAGGCGACTAGAGGTTAATCCACTAAGAGAGCCCTATCAGCACGGAGGAACTCTGACTATGGGGACCCACGACTAAGGTACGGGACCAGGTCCAGTACGGAATCTACTCAAGACCAATATACGGCGGGTAAATTAACTAATTCCTACCTATAGGTCACTAGGGTGACCAATTAAAACCCTTTTTCCCATATATCATTAACCCCTTAAGGACCAAGGACGTACCGGTACGTCCTTGGTCCTGCTCTTCTTATATAACGCGGGGTTACACAGTAACCCCGCGTCATATCATGGCGGGCCCGGCGTCATAGTGAAGCCGGGACCCGCCTCTAATAGCGCGCAGCGCCGATCGCGGCACCGCGCGCTATTAACCCTTTAGCCGCGCGCTCAAAGCTGAGCCGCGCGGCTAAAAGTGAAAGTGAAAGTTCCCGGCTAGCTCAGTCGGGCTGTTCGGGATAGCCGCGGCTAATCGCGGCATCCCGAACAGCTGACAGGACAGCGGGAGGGCCCCTTCCTGCCTCCTCGCTGTCCGATCGCCGAATGACTGCTCAGTGCCTGAGATCCAGGCCTGAGCAGTCATCCGGCAGAATCGTTGATCACTGGTTTCTTATGAGAAACCAGTGATCAACATAGAAGATCAGTGTGTGCAGTGTTATAGGTCCCTATGGGAGCTATAACACTGCAAAAAAAAAGTGAAAAAAAAAAGTGAATAAAGATCATTTAACTCCTCCCCTATTAAAAGTTTGAATCACCCCCCTTTTCCAATAAAAAAAAAACACAGTGTAAATAAAAATAAAAATAAACATATGTGGCATCACCGCGTGCGGAAATGTCCGAATTATAAAAATATATCATTAATTAAACCGCTCGGTCAATGGCGTGCGCGCAAAAAAATTCCAAAGTCCAAAATAGTGCATTTTTGGTCACTTTTTATATCATTTAAAAATGAATAAAAAGTGATCAATAAGTCCTATCAATGCAAAAATGGTACCGTTAAAAACTTCAGATCACGGCGCAAAAAATGAGTGCTCATACCGCCCCATACACGGAAAAATAAAAAAGTTATAGGGGTCAGAAGATGACAATTTTAAACTTATTAATTTTCCTGCATGTAGTTATGATTTTTTCCAGAAGTCCGACAAAATCAAACCTATATAAGTAGGGTATCATTTTAATCGTATGGACCTACAGAATACATATCAGGTGTCATTTTTACCGAAAAATGTACTACGTAGAAACGGAAGCCCTCAAAAGTTACAAAACAGCGTTTTTTTTTTCAATTTTGTCGCACAATGATTTTTTTTCCCGCTTCACCATAGATTTTTGGGCAAAATGACTGACGTCATTACAAAGTAGAATTGGTGGCACAAAAAATAAGCCATCATATGGATTTTTAGGTGTAAATTTGAAAGAGTTATGATTTTTTAAAGGCAAGGAGCAAAAAACGAAAATGCAAAAACGGAAAAACCTCCGGTCCTTAAGGGGTTAAACTTATCTTTATTAGTTTCCTAAACACACATTAAACAAAAAAGGTTAAAATTACAGTGTGACTCACTCCCTATAATTATTAGTTGTATATGAGTGCCGAACTGGCAATTCTCATTGTTTATTTAGTTTTGCGCCCCTGTGTACCTCCAGCGTACACACGGGATATAAGAGTGATAACTGTGAATAAAAACATTCACTCAGCCCCCCTCAACATGTTTCACTGCTACACGCAGCTTTGTCAAGAGGACATATATACATGTAAACAGTCGCATAAGGATCAATAGTCCACCTATGCTTTGAGTCCATAAACACGGCTACCACATATGTCGGGCACACACTTACGGATCTCCTAAGGAACAGGAGTCTCTTGGCCATAGGCCAGGCACAAACTTGACGGTTTCACTGCAAAACAAAAACTTTTGTGGCATAGTCCTTCCAGGCACCAGCTGGAACATGCTGTAGAACAGTCTGAAAAAAGGAAAAACTGAACCAAAGGAATTAATGCAAGCTTCACTTGAATCCCCTTCTGATGCCCCACCCTCGCCTAATTAGAATCTTTCCCTGCCTGGCCTCAGGACGAGATGAGGACCCCCTGAAAGGGTTGATGGTTGTATCCCAGGCAACATTGGTGAGCCTAGATTGGGATACAGAAGGGTTTACATTGACCATGAAATTAACGGCTGCTGCTGTAGATGTCTGGGGTGCAATCATTGGTGCCTGTTGATCCGGCCAAACCTCCTTAGTAGGAGTAGCCTGCGGCACTTTTGTAGGTGCCTGGTGGGCAGGCCAAAGCTCCGGCCACGGAGTAGGCCTAGGCACAGTGGTTGGTGCCCGCAGTTTAGGCCAAACCTCCTCAGGGGGAGTAGGCCTGGGCACATTTGCAGACATGGAGACATCATAATGGAGGGTACCATATCCCTGGACTTATCAAATTTCACCACCGTAGCGCGGCGGCGCTCTAGCGGTGCTTCACCCTCTCAGGTGTAGTCCCAGATCCGAATCTAAAGGGCCTCCAGCTGTTGCGTTTCTTCCTGTTTCTTAACCCTTTCCTCGTAAGGGAGATGGATAGATTTACGCTCATGGAGCTCCCTATGACGGGCTTTCAAGCTCTCCATGATCTTTGCCATTTCGGCCTCCCTGCATGCCCTCTCTCTTTGTGCTGTGGGGACCAGTGGATGAGGTTTTCCCGGAGCGGGCAGAACGTGGTCCCACATATATTGGACAAGCTCCGGTTCGTTCCCAAACACCCCCTGGGGCAGAGGTGGTGAGCGCGGTCGTGCACTCGGCAGGGTAAGCTGGAACAGGGGGACTTCTGGCTCTGGGCTGGAGGAAGAGGAAAATGCGGCTTCCGCCGGGGTACTCACGGAAGACTCCTCCGTTGGTATCTCGGCCCAGGACCCCCATGTCCGAAGGTGAGGAGACAGTCTCACCGGTGATGCCGCTCTTGAAGTCCCTGAAGATTCCCCTGTCGGGGTGGCTGGCTAGTCATCGTCATCGGGCAATGGAGGTAGATCGCAGGTCCCCTCAGTGCTGAGCAACAACTGCTGCAGGCGAAGTCCTGGAACAGTTGCGCTGCAGCAACTTTCTATTGTTAAGGCGCCATCTTGGAACTCCCACCACGTGGAATGCTGCTCTCCGCCAGGTCTGTACTCTCCTCTTCCTCGCGCAGACTGAAGAGGTCGCTCTGCAGTGCTCAATTTACATTGGGCTTCTCCAAAATGGCTGCCGACCGGAAGGACGTCATCGGTGCAATGAATTTAAGTTCCCTTTCGGCTGCGACTCATGTACCCAGGGGCGGGTCGTGGACCAGCACCGGCTTTCTTAGCGCGCTTTTCGGGCAAGCAGTTAACCCCTGCAGAGCTGAATGGCCCAGAGAATCGTAGCATGGCTTCGCTATGCACTTTACACATCTTCGCAGCAAATAAATTTTGGCCTCCCCCCTTACATTTCGTGCGCACTTCTCACACACAGTAATATAAGCACAGTCCCGTACACTTGTGTGCGCACAGTTATTCGCGGCTTGCGAAATCTTTTCACTGTACATTAATCACAGTTCTTAATGGGGGAGTACACTTTAACGGTGGCAACAGCTGTAGGCACACATCCGTATCCTGTTCGTGATGCCAAAAAGCTATGTGGTAGCTTGTGGGTGTAGGGTTGAACAGGAGTGTTGCAATGTAGTGTTGCTGGGTATAAGATTAACTCTTGATTGTTGTGACGCCAAGGTGAGGGCTTCCTCTGTATCTATATGTCCTACCGCCACCCGTCCCAAGAGCGATAGGGAGGAATAAAGGATTGTCCACAGCCGGAATTGTAATAAACTTGAAATAACTTTACTGCAGATTTTATACAGGATGCAATTAACAACAGTCTTTACAAGAGGACCGGGATTTAGGCTCCTCACAGGTTGGCTGGGACTTTGTATGAAATAAGCTTTGATTCCTTTTGTACACTATTCCACTGAATTTAGTGGTATGTTTAGGTACCGTAGTCACGTAGGATTTGGTAGAAAGTGACCCGGTGACAGAGTGGTGCGGTGGGTGGCAATACCAGTACCCGGTGATGAAGATGGGTGAAAAAAGGTCTGATGTGGAAAAATGTTTGTAACTTGGGAGCAGTGTCTTAAATCTGTTTTTCACTATCCATATTTGTGAAGTGTTGGTGTGGCACCATGGTCAATCTACTCTCATGCATCAGGCATTGGTGGTTGGAAGTCCTGGCTAATCCATGCGTGATTTATGTTCACAAAGGTCAGTCTCTCCACATTTTTCGTTGACAGACGAGTTCTCCTTGAGGTGACTATGGCCCCCGCCGCACTAAACACCTGCTCTGATGGCCGGGCACACTACTGGCCGGACAGGACAGCTTTTGCAAGGGAAACTCTGCTAGTTTCGGCCACAAATCAAGTTTGGCTGCCCAGAAGTCCAGCGGATCTTCAAGGTGTGTTGGCATGAGCATGACAAGGTATGCCACCACCTGCTGGTATAGGTCCTGCTCCAGGTTACCTGCTGCTGATGAGTTGCTTCACTATGCGGGGGGAAGAAAGCTACTCATCAGCGACTGTAGACACAGGCTGTTGCTGATGGAACTGGTCCTGCTTCTGCCACCCCTCCTCAGCAGCCATGGAAGTGGAAGGTGCGCACAGGGGGCCCCCCAATTCAGACATGCGAGAGGATGGACGATGGCGCCGATAGGCATCAGCCAACTGACTACACAGGATGCCTCTGTAGTAGGTCACTTTTTTTCCCTCCCTCTCAGTGGGTGTAAAAAAGGCCCCTATTTTGCAGGGGTAGTGACTGGTCCAATAAGGTGTAGATCCAGAAGTCATCCTGCTGCAGAATGGTGACAATTCGGCTGTCACTACATAAGCAAGTCAGATGCATTGTGCCATTTCTGCAAGTTGGAACTCCCTGCCTCCATCTCCACTTCATACTGCCGCGGTGTGTCTGGGTCCTCTGTCTCGCCTTTCTCATAACCCTTTAGCTCCTCTGGCTGCTCCTCTTCTCCTGTCAGTTTCTTTCCCATTGTTAGGATGTCTTGCAAATGGGGGGAACAGCTTCAGGAACTGCTTGACAACCAGATTGAACATGTGTGCTATGCAGGGCGCATGGCTCAGCCTTCCCAGTCACAATGCATGCAAGATGTTCTTCACGTTGTCAGTCACCATGGTTCCCATTTCCAGTTTTTGTGGGGTAAGCCGTGTTCTGATTTCTTTACGAATGACTTTTAGCAGTCCCTCCCCTGTGTGACTCCGTTCGCCAAGGCAAACCATGTGAAGAACAGCGTGATACCACAGTGCCCTGCACACATGGTATGCTGAAGGGCCACTGAGACTTGTCTGGGCAGTGGAGGCTGAGTACACGGTGGAGGATGAGGAGGCGTAGTCGCACACTATCACAGGACCAACGGCCTGAGAGCGTGGAGGAGGAAGCGGCGTGACCTTTCCAAGTTGGTGTTGTGGCTGTGCAGGAACCACATTCACCCAGTGAGCCATAAAGGACATGTATTGTCCCTTACCATAATTACAGCTTCAGACGTCCTGGTGCTGCCGTGCACTTTGGTACACACCGCTTAAGGACTGGACTACCTTCTCTTCCACAAAATTGTGCGGGGGTGTACTGCTTTCTTCGCAAAGAAATGACGGCTTGGCACTCTCCATCTAGACTCGGCACAAGCCATCAGTTCTCTGAAAGGTTCAGAGTCCACCATTTGAAAAGGGAGGGACTGCAGCACCAGCAACTTGGACAGGAGCACATTCAGCATCTGTGCCTTTGGATGAGTGGACGCATACTGTTGTCTCTTGGACATGGCTTCGCCAATGAATTGTTGGCGGAATGGCTGACTAAAAGTAGGAGGAGCAGGAGCATTTGGAGTGACAGAATGAGGGTATGACACACAGCTCCCTTCGGCTGAGGTGGTGGAGCCTTGGCTGTCTGAAAGAGGGAGCGGCGTGCCACTGGGTGATGCAGCAGGCTGCACCACTACATCTGAGCCATGATTCTCCCAGGCCGCTTTATAGTGGCGAAGCACATGTTGACGCAGGGCCGTCGTGCCAACATTGGGACCCTGGCTACACTTTACCTTCTGCCAACATATCTTGCATGTGGCTATGGGAATCTCCTCCGGATGCTTGATGAAATACTGCCACACTGCCTAGTAGCTGAATTTCCCTCCAACAGTCTGCACTACTTGACTTCCACTGCAACAGTCTCCAGGAACCCCTGTTCCACTACCTCCCGGGAAGGTCGGCTGCTGCTAAGCAGGTGGTCTTCCCCGGGGAATGTTTGGCTCCAGAATTTACACTTCTGCCACCATGCTGACTGGCAACCATGCTACCACCTTGCTGGCTCAGCTGCTGCCTCAAGGGCAACCTGCAACTCTCTTCTTATGATGATGAATCCCCTTCTGTTCCCGGCTCCCAATTGCAATCGGCTTCCTCATCTTCAACAAGTGTCTGCACGTCACTGATGTCCTGCTCAGGTTCCTCAACAGTGTCTGCTTCAGGACCCTGAACCCTGGCAAAAACGCCTCCCACGTCACTCTCCTCATCACTGCTTGCCCACCTAGTGGAGGAAGCGGCGGATGTCTCCTCCACTTGTTGGCTGGGCAGTAGCTGCTGACTGTCCTCTATTAGATCGTCCTCAGTGAATAGTAGAGCTGAACCCACAGCATAAGATATTTCTGTAGGGGATGGAACAGCATAGGACAGAGGCAATGGGAGAATAGGGACTGCTCCCGGGCCATGTCAACTGAGGGTTTTGTCTGAGGAACCCACCGACTGTTGACTGGGAGTATCAGATGTCACCTGGGATGAAGTGGATGACCGTGTTAACCATTCGATGACGGCATATGGGTAGCTGGTAGACACATGACCACTAGCTTATACCCGGAGCTAAGGCCTCTCGCTGTGACTCTTGCTGCCACACGCCCCTAGTCTCCTCATCACTGCTTGCCCACCAAGCGGAGGAAGCGCGGATGTCTCCTCCACTTGTTGGCTGGGCAGTAGCTGCTGACTGTCCTCTATTAGATCGTCCTCAGTGAATAGTGGAGCTGAACCCACAGCATAAGATATTTCTATAGGGGATGGAACAGCATAAGACAGAGGCAATGGGAGAATAGGGACTGCTCCCGGGCCATGTCAACTGAGGGTGTTGTCTGAGGAACCCACCGACTGTTGACTGGGAGTATCAGATGTCACTTGGTATGAAGTGGATGACTGTGTTAACCAATCGATGACGGCAGATGGGTAGTTGGTAGAGACATGACCGCTAGCTTATACCCTGAGCTAAGGCCTCTCGCTGCGACTCTTGCTGCCACACGCCCCTAGTCTGCTGCCTGCTGAATTTAGTCCTCTGCCACTCCTCTGTGCACGTCTTGGCACTTTTCTGCCTAACATATATGTGAGGGAAGTACAATACAATACATATATGAGGGGAGTACAATACACTTCACTACGCTTAAAGCAGTATTTGTCTAGAACAGCAGGTGTGTACTTCTAAAAAATATATATAATGATACCAGCGCTTCCAAAATTACTGAACCTATAGCTGCCAGGTATTATTTAAAAAAAAAAAAAAAAAAAAAAAATATATATATATATATATATATATATATATATATATATAAAAGTAGGATTAAAAGCACAAGTAGGGTAAAAACAAAAGGAGGGCTGGGAAGGGGGATGTTATATAGGATAGGTGCTGTTGTTCCGAAATGACATTTTTTCCTAGAAGTGTTGGAGGGGCGGGATAGAAGCTGAAAAAATGAAAATGTGCAGAAAGGATAATTTAGGGATAACCTAACAAGTGACTGAATCTCTACAAAACTTAGAGCATAGATGTATAACACGTACCTATAGTACACCCATAGATGACATGGTTATGGTGGTCTCTCGGGTAGAGGAAGGAGAGGAAAGAATATAGGATGCGGTGGGAACACTGTGATTTTATATGTGTATAAAGACACTGGGATATATGCTGAGAAAAAAATATGAAATATATGATAAGAATATATATATGTGAACAACGTGGAATGTCGCAGCGTATGTGATATAATACCACTCTGCCTGACATACTTAGTGCATATATGAGGGCAGTACAATACACTTCACTATGCTTAAAACAGTAATTGTCTAGAAAAGCAGCAGGTGTGTACTTTTGCGTGGGCTTTCACAGAATCTAGGCCCTTGACAGATTAATAGGTACAAAATAGTACACTACTAAGATTTAGGTATTCGGTATGCACTTATGACGGCAGAATAATGCACTACAGTACATTTAAAAAGTATCTGAGTGCAACACCAGGCGGTGAGTATTTTTGCCTGGACTTCAACAGTATCTAGGCCCTTGACAGATTAATAGGTTTAAAATAGTACACTACTTAGAGGTAGGTATATGATATGCACTTATGAGGGCAGAAAAATGCGCTACAGAATGCTTAATAAACGTATTGGAGTAAAACACCAGCCCATGATTACTTTTGGTTGTCCTTTCACAGTATGTAGGCCCTTGACAGATTAACAGGTTTAAAATAGTACACTACTTAGAGGTCGGTATGTGGTATGCACTTATGAGGGCATAAAAATGCCCTACAGTAAGCTTAATAAACGTATTGGAAAAAAACACCAGGCGATGATTACTTTTGGCTGTCCTTTCACAGTATGTAGGCCCTTGACAGATTAATAGGCACAAAATAGTACACCACTTAGATATTGGTATGTGGTATGCACTTATGAGGGCAGAAAAATGTGGCACAGTACGCTTAAAAAAACATAGTTTTGTAAATCATCAGCTGGTGATTACTTTTGGCTGTCCTTTCACAGTATGTAGGCCCTTGACAGATTAATAGGTACAAAATAGTACACTACTTAGATGTACGTATGTGGCATGCACTTATGAGGGCAGAAAAATGCGGTATAGTACGCTTTAAAAAAAAAAGTAGTTTTGCACAACACCAGCAGAACACAACAGTGCTGCAGCACAAAAAAGCTGTGTACTAAACACAAAATTTCACTCTGTCAAAGACTATTAGGAATCGACTGCTGGGTATTATACTGTCTACAGAATAGTATTACCAGCAGATAATTTGTTGTTGAACAAAGACACAGAATTGCGCTGAAAAATTATTCCTGCCTCCTCTGCTAAGGTTTATGAAGTTGAGGCAGCTTGTTGAAATGTATGAGGCAACACACAGCCATTTGTCCTTCTCTGTAATACAGTGCTGAAGAAAGTTATCAGGAGGTTTATGGCTGCAGTAAAAATCCTTTTCAGTGAAAAACACTGCTCTCTGTCCACCAGAACGCTGATGTGGATAGGATGTTAAATGCTGCAGGAATGAGCTTCTCTGTGTAACAAACTCAAAAAACACCCCAAAAGGGGGAATGAGGGGTCCTAAGACACAATAACTACAAACCCCAGGGCCGAAGCCCAGGAGTCACTAACTCCCCTCTTAATAAGTCCCCTAAAATATAACTTTTATTAGTGTGATAAAATTTTCCCACTCAATTGGTTAAAAATAAATGTCAGAGTGTTGCTTGAACAGTGAAAAATAACCAGTGGGGGACCCCCTGTCTGATAATGTAACTGTTTTAGCGGCGCTGCAGCCTGCCTTAATGGCAACACTATGACGTGCAACTTAAAATATAAGCACAGCCACCCCCGACATGTTTCGCTGTTGAGACAGCGTTATCAAGAGGTAATGTGGCTACAATGTGACCCAAACACCGGCGGGGCTATTTATAAGCTGGTGTCACTCATCATCATTAGTGGACCGGTCTCCTTATCCAATCAGGAGACCTGTAACGGACCCTTGATGCCCCAGCCAATGCTAGAAGCCGAACCGGAACCCTTCCGGGTCAAGATTCTACCTGCGCACCTATCCTAATACCTGTGTTTATGACGTAGGACCAAGGTGGGAGTCTCTCAACATACCGTCATCGCTGCGTGACCGGATCTCGCCTCGCGCGAGAGTTCGCCGCGCCTGCGTGGTTAGCAGCGCTGGATACTAGTCCATTGCGCGTGCGCCGAGCTCGGCGCCGTACTGCGCATGTTTCCGGACTTAGACTCAGACCGCTGGATGACAGCGCCTTTTGTGTGTATATCACCTGACTCAATCTGTGGTCCATTCAACCACTTAGTTACCACTACGGCCATAGATACCATAAATGAACCATGAAAAATATCTGGTTAAGGTATATTAATTTAAGAGCAGAAGTATTAAAGATGTATGGTATTGAGTACTGGCCCATACGTATAGTATAAAGTAGTAGTGTATCTATTATGATGATAATCATCAGATTATACTTCTTGTGAAAGTGGTATGTCTATCATGACGATAATCATCAGGTATAGACTTCTTGTGAAAAAAATTTAATGATGATGAGTGACACCAGCTTATAAATAGCCCCGCCGGTGTTTGGGTCACATTGTAGCCACATTACCTCTTGATAACGCTGTCTCAACAGCGAAACATGTCGGGGGTGGCTGTGCTTATATTTTAAGTTGCACGTCATAGTGTTGCCATTAAGGCAGGCTGCAGCGCCGCTAAAACAGTTACATTATCAGACAGGGGGTCCCCCACTGGTTATTTTTCACTGTTCAAGCAACACTCTGACATTTATTTTTAACCAATTGAGTGGGAATATTTTATCACACTAATAAAAGTTATATTTTAGGGGACTTATTAAGAGGGGAGTTAGTGACTCCTGGGCTTCGGCCCTGGGGTTTGTAGTTATTGTCTCTGTGTAACACACACACAGCGATGTCCGTCCTATCTTTATGCAGTGTAATGAAGGATATGACGACCCGCAAAATGGCTGCCGAATATATAGGTCTGTGACATCACAGGGTTAACTGGCTGCTGATAGGCTGCATCCTGCATGTGATTCAGGGTCATCCCCCCTACTTCCCTTCCCGCCTTGCCTCCCCAGCGTTCTTTGCCCCATGTACTGACATGTGGATCTGCCATTTTAGATGCCCTGGAGCCTGGACCAGTAAATGGAGTTTAATGAAGCGATTCGCGCTATAGAACACCAGCGATATTCGCATTTGTTGCAAATCAACTATTTCATGAAATTCATAATGAATTTGGGTTTGTCAGCTTCGATTCACTCATCTCTAGTATCTTTATTCTCTTATAGGCATGTGCCTGCTCTTTATGATAAAATTGCAGGGAATTTTCATTTTATTTATCTTTTTAGGTGCAAATAGCAGTAACTGTAGATGGGGCCAATATATGTCTTGTATGGTCTTCTGAGTCAACCTAGTGGTGAACTGCATGCTTGTGTTTGTAATTAAAAATGTTGTACAGCATACACACAGACTGTTAGTGGGCACAAACACATAAGATACATATAAGAAACATAACACTTACAGTAAGCTCCACACTAGTGTACTACATGGGAGAGCATCTGGAGAACTGCCACCTAAGATGGTTTAATTGAGAACACTAAAGACTAGTATCAGTTTAACTCTACAATGATCTTACAACAAATTTCAACCCACGCTAAGTGATGTGCTAATTTTGCTTGGAAATTTGTCAACTGAGTCCTATTTCAGAATGGCGCCAAGACCCTAGTGCTCATCTCATCAATGATGCTTAAAAGATTAAAAATGATTCTCTATGTTCATAATGAAAGTAAATGGATGTGGTGACCTGCAGCTGTTAAAGTGTCATGGAACACAAGACTTTCTTATAAGCTTGATGTTCTCAACCTCTTACACATGGACAAGAGTTTTACAAGTGTTTACTATGGTCATCATAGTTGTATAACTCTTTCCTGAAGTAGTTGCCAAAACACCATTGAAATCCATGCCCTCGTATGGTAAGTGTAGTTTTTAAATAGTTTTCCCTGCAAATCCGCTCATTGATTGTTAATGGTTGCATGGTTTTGAGGGTAAACCTGCAGTTACCCTACAAAATTATGAAGGTAACCATAGCCTACTAGAAAACTATACCTATTGCATAGTTTTGTGGTAGTAGAATACGGCACTCTCTTATTAGTAATGGTGCACAAGTATGGTCCCACTCCTTCAATTTAATAATAAACTATAAACTTGGCACTTGTTTGCACTAGTGTGTGTTTATTTCATTCACAATCCAATAAATTGATAACATTTCATCACCTTGTGACCTTCATCAGATCTACAAAAATATATACAATGGTCATAAGTTTACAAAAGTGATAAAGAAATAAAATAAATGGTGCTAGAACAAGATACAGTATGCTGACATAATACAATGTGCTGGCATAATATAATGTCTCTCGACAACAACAGTGATTCTTGGTTACCATGGGAATATCTGGACGTTCATCAGAAAATATCAGTGCTACAAAGTGCAAATTAAAACAGGTTACATAGTGATACTATCATACATTTTCATATATCAAATTATCATCAGTTCTATGGTATGATTCTATGACAGGACCAAACTAACTGTATAAGAAGTCCACAGGAGTCATAAAAAGGTTCAAATATAAGATCTTGCAGATAATGTACCAGTGTTTATCATTAGTGTTGGGCGCGAATATTCGCATTTCAAACTTTCATTGCGAATATAGCAAATTCACGAATTCGCAAATATTGCGATTATATTCATTATATATTCAAAATTATGAATATTCACTTTTTTCCACATATGTACATAATCGCATATGCGCATATTCACCTATGCATATATTTGCGTATGCGAATATTTGCATATGCGAATATACGCATATGTGAATATTCGCATATTCCTTCTTTTTACTTGTGGGACAATTAGAATGATGCAAATACACTTGTCAGAGGTTATCATTGAAAACCTCTGGCAAGTGTATTTGCATCATTCTAAATGGCCCACAAGTGAAAAGAAGGAATATGAGAATATGCGCATGTGGTAATATTCACATATGTGAATATAACGAATATGTTAAATTTGCGAATATAAGACAAATATTCGTCTACATATTCACGAAATATCGCAAATTCGAATATGGCCAATGCCGCTCATCACTATTTATCATGGTGATTAATGGAGGACTGATACAATCAATGCACCAGTAATAAATAACATTACAGTCTAGATACTAGTTGACAATAGGGGATCAGTATAATGAATATACAGGTAACAGGAACAACTACAGAGGTACATTGGTAAGATGAATTAAGTACAGCATAAACATACTAGAAAATCACAGAGAACTAAACAATGTAATATGATTTGAAGATCAGGCTTACCTGGATTGCTGCGGAACAAGGATTACAGTAAATGGCCTCACGCCATGAGCGTTGTGGGGTGCAACCTATGGTTGCTGGGATGTGCAAGCTTGATCACATTTGCCCGCTAATGTGCCGCTGGAGCGGAAGTGATATCGCTCAGTAGGCAGCGTCACTTCCGGTCCGGGTCCGAAGCCGGTCATGGTGTGAAGATAGTGGGAAAGCCAACAAAGGTGTATTCCACTGGCAGGATGTGTTGGAGACAAGGAGCCAATGGTATCTCAGTATGGTGAATAGTGTTGGGCGCGAATATTCGCATTTCAAAATTTTATCGCACATTTGTGAATATTGAGAATATATTCGCTATATATTTGAAATTGCGAATATTCACTTTTTCCCCGCATATGCGCATATTTGCACATTCCTTCTTTTCACTTGTGGGCCAATTAGAATGATGCAAATACACTTGTCAGAGGTTATCAACAACATCCCTAGCAACCAATAGTAAAGTTGCCCACCCCCTAACTGGTGTCTTCTTCAAATACGCAATCATGCGAATATTTGCATATGCGCATATTTGCATATGTGAATATTACCATATTCCTTCTTTTCACTTGTGGGCCAATTGGAATGATGCAAATACACTTGTCAGAGGTTATCAACAACATCCCTAGACACCAATAGTAAAGTTGCCCACTCCCTCACTGGTGTCTTCATCAAATACGCGATTATGCTAATATGTGAAATTTGCAAATACAGGATGAATATTTGTCTATATATTCGCTAAATATTGCGAATTCGAACATGGGCAATGCCGCTCATCACTAATGGTGAAGGGGAAGAGGAACAAACTGTGGAAATAAGAGAATATATAATATCAAGGGCACTAGGAAGACATGATGTTTGGAGAAATTAATGTTTGTAGAATTATGTGGGAATAAAGGAGTAAGTGGGTATGAAAGAGATATGATTAATGTGATTGGAATGTGGGACCTGTAATAGAAAACTAGAAAGAGGAGAATAAATATAAGGAATAGATGTAGGAATCTAGGGAAAGGAAAGAGAGGGGAAAGAATAGATGATATAATATGGAAAGAATAGTATATTGCAGCATAGAGCTAAAGGTGGGAAATAAAGATCCCGGAGACAATTGTTGGAGGTAATAGAAGGAAAGTTAAAGACAGGAATAGGCCGATAAAGGGAATGTGAAAAATATGGATAGTTGTAGAGATGACAATGGTCGACCTATGTATCCAAATCAGAAGTAAAGTAGGGGCAAGGAATAAAAGTATAGAAGGAACTAATCTGGCACAGTAAAGTGAGAAAAAAATGGAGTAAAATAGGGTGGATTAGAAACAGAAATTGACAAAAAAAAAGGAAACATCGACGGGAAGTAAGGAGTCAAATTGATGAATCCGCATCAAATCAGGTAGCCTTAAAAAACAAATTGTTGTTAGTCTTGATATCATGGTATACAGAAACAAAAAACTGATTATGATAACTGTGAGATTTCATACTCTCTTTTGAGACCACATGGTTCTAGTGTTTGTAGGGTATGTATCCAATATGCCTCTCTTTTTTTCAGCATTTTTCGTCTGTCACCCCTACTCGTTAGCTTGGGAATCTACTCCAATAGCTGAAATCTAAGTTGAGAGATAATATGGTTGGCTTGGAGAAAATGAAAAGGAATTGGGAGTATAGTGTTTTCCTTCGAATTGTTGATTTATGATGGGAGATACGATCTCTTATGTGCTGGGTAGTTTCCCCTATGTAACTCAGGCCGCAGGGGCATTTGATAAAATAGACTGCATATGAGGAATCACAAGTAAAGAAATTCTTGATCAAGTATGGTTTGCCAGTAAGGCAGTGGGATGCTTTATCTCCTTTAATGATACTGTTACACTGTAGGCAATGTAGACACAGTAATGTACCTTTCCTGGGTGTAGAGAGTGTAGTTTGTCATTTTTGTGAGGATGTGCCTATGTCTGCTTTAACCAAACTGTCTCTGAGGTTTTGAGGTCTTTTAGAACACGATAAGAATGGTTCCCTGAATTCTTTAACATTGTGGTGTACTCGTTGTAGTAGGGATCAGTGTTTTCTGATGATGCCATGTACTCTGTAGGTGAACGAATGATAGGTATGAACAAATGGAATTCTATTGTTATTGGATCTTTTGGTGGTGGGATTGGTTGGATTCTGACATTCTGTAACAATATGTGATGGGTAGACCATAGCTTTCAATTTATCTGTCATTTCGTTAAGTTGAAGTTCTTGTTGAGTTTCATCTGGGACCATGCGTTTAACTCTGTTGTATTGGGAAATGGGGAGTGATTTCAATGTAGCCTTGGGAAGAAAACTGGAAAAGTTAATAGGTTATTGCGGTTGGTGGGTTTCGTGAAGAGGTCAGTGGTCAAAGTTCGTTATCATTATCCAGTAAGTGTATGGTGGAGTCTAGGAAGCTAACAGAGTTGATACTGTAATGTATGGCAAATTGAAGTTCTGGCCAGATACTGTTGATATGTTTGTGGAAGTCCAGCAATGAGTCCAATGGGCCACCCCAAACGCAGAACACATCATCGATGTAGCGTTTCTATGTTGTGGCATATTTACGAAAGTTGTCGTTGGTGTAAATGTATGTCTCTTCAATATCACCCATTGCTG
The DNA here is from genome assembly GCF_029499605.1 of Hyla sarda. NCBI lineage: Eukaryota > Metazoa > Chordata > Amphibia > Anura > Hylidae > Hyla > Hyla sarda. The sequence goes on from NC_079197.1 coordinate 52,875,606, forward strand.
TACCCTGTATTTGAAGAAAAAAGGTGTCCAGAAACAGAAAAAAATAGTTGTAGAGTATAATCTCTAGGAGGAATTTACAGAAATAGAACCATACTAGGGATGAGCAAATCAAATCTAATGAATCCGAATTTGTTACGAATTTCAGGAAAAATTTGATTTGAAACAAATCTGGATATTGCCGCAATTCGATGAAACTAATCGCTTTATTAAAATCCATTTAGTGCGGTACAGGCTCCAGGGTGTACAACAACTCTAAAGCTAATTGGGGCCAGTTAGGCTGAGCACTAAAAGCCATTGTCACCTCCTATAAGTGCATAATAATACTGAACTGGGCTGTACTACACAGCGATTCTGTGCTGCAGCACTAGTGTGTACTACAACTCTAAAGCTAACAGGGACCAGTTAGGGTGAGTACATAAAGTCATAGTCACCTGATTTCAGTGCCTAATACAGGTTGCGTAGCAAAGCGTGTTGTCCTCTCATAAGTGTATCCTGTGCATATATAGGTGGTGTATGCATTTTTTTTCCCTGTCAAACTAATTTTGGCCTAGTTACTGTGAAAGGCCAGCCAAAGCCACACACTTGTTTCTGTAGTCTAATACAGTTTTAAGTGTAGTGGAGCGCATAGTCCTCTTCTCATAAGTGTAAATTGTGCGTACACCTATTTGGTGTCCTTTATATTTTTCCTTTTAAAATAATTCTTCTCTCAAGACTTCATCATTGTTTTTGTAAAATAGACCATTGTCTCATTTGTTTACCAGACCGCTTGGTTTCTGTCTATATGTCTCTTAGAATAGATAAAACCTTTGTAAACATTCAAAGGAATACACATTTCAACTAGAGATGAGCGAACTTACAGTAAATTCGATTCGTCACAAACTTCTCGGCTCGGCAGTTGATGACTTTTCCTGCGTAAATTAGTTCAGCCTTCAGGTGCTCCGGTGGGCTGGAAAAGGTGGATACAGTCCTAGGAAAGAGTCTCCTAGGACTGTATCCACCTTTTCCAGCCCACCGGAGCACCGGAAAGCTGAACTAATTTATGCAGGAAAAGTCATCAACTGCCGAGCGGAGAAGTTCGTGACAAATCGAATTTACTGTAAGTTCGCTCATCTCTAATCTCAACAGAGATACTTTGGCCTTCTCATTTGGGCCTTCTAGAATTCATACAACATGGTGGCCATTTTGCCATTTTTTATCTTTCATACATCTTTCATATTATAACATCTGATTACATTGTTACCAAATAGCCTGACATAATCATTAGGAGCAATAGTTTAACTAGAGACATGTTTCCATAAAGTCTATGACAAAAAAATTTTCTCTCTACAGTGGCAATCAAATTTTTTATTTTTTTTAATAACAATAGGTGTTTTATGAACTGGCACGTTCATTACTAATAGAACAAAAGTAACATACTTGAAGTGAAGTAAACTGTCCATAGCTTTTTTGTGTTAGACACGTGTTGTAAAAGTACACACTAAGTTGTGATTCATTTATTTCAAGCTAAAACTTGTGTTCTTCAATCCATAATCATTTGGAGTAATAAAGTTTTTTCTTTGCATTTCAATATAATCATCTTCTTAATTGAATTGATTATATTGAAATGGAGGGGGGATTATGTCAGGCTATTTGGTACCGATATAAACAGATGTTATGATATGAAAGATACAACATGGCAAAGCGTCCATATTGAATCAAAATTATTCAATTTAATGAATTTTCCCCAAGTCAGGAAGTTTGAGAAAAACACATAAGACAGAGTGGAATGTGTGAAGTAATCAAAGTGGATTAGACAAGACAATACCCATGATGTTTGACAAGTCTTCAATGAAAGTCCTGGAGAGTGAAACTCATTGGCCCTCATATACTATTCTAAACCCAACCTCTTTTGTCGGGTTTTTTTGTTGCATCTTTGTCTGCGCCATGTCGCAGACATCGTGCGCCAGTCTGCGACACGATGCAACATTTTTTCCCGACGGACCCGATGTGGATTCTCCCAAACCTGAAAAAGGGGCGTTACCCGACATTTCTGAGCTTTCCCACGTATTTATTAAGGTTTCCAACCCGAATTTGTTGTATTGTTGTGGATTTTTTCCCGACAGCTCAGAGGAGTTGGAAACCAAAACCAACAAAACCCACGTGCGACAAACAGGATGCGACATAATAATAAATACCAGGGGAAAAAAGCAGTCGGGTAAGAAAGCAACATAGACTTACAACCCGATTTTCTTAGTAAATGAGGGCCATTGTCTGTCCTTTTTACTCCAATGGGGAGTCTGCTTTGTACACCTGGATACAGGTATGTGTGTGTGTCTAACAATGGGTTGTATTTGCATTCTATTTATCTATATCTCTGGCCATCTATTCTAGATGCCTGAGAAGTATCAATAAGATAAATGGAGAAAAAGAGGTGCACTCCTAGTGAAGTACTGTGAGATGTTGAAGTAAGGTGAATGGATAAATTGCACCTTACCGTGTGATGTTGCACTAAGAGTGCAACACCTTCAGTGGCATGTAGACTCGCTGAGCCAATAGCAGGTGGCAGCCTTGGCGTCCTATTCCCGTGACTTCTCAGTGAAATCAGGATAAAAAAATAGGGCCAGTCCGAATGGCGCCTTCCTTGAAAGATGGAAAAAAATTGCCAAGACGTGTGCAAAGGAAATTCTTTATTGATATTGATGGAGCACCATCCATATCAATAAAGAATTGCCTATGCACACGTCTTGGCAATTTTTTCCATCTTACAAGAAAGGCGCCATTCGGACTGTCCCCACCAAGTATCAATGGCATTGCCTTGTCTTGGATTATGTGTATACAGCTGATAAAATGCCCACAATAATCTTTTGTACCTCTAACACAATTATAATAAGTTAATGTTTAGCTGTAGAGATGAGCGAACTTTTCAAAAATTTGATTCGGCCGATTCGCCGAATTTTCATAAAAAGTTTTGATACAAATTTTTTCATGGCGAATCTATATTAAAAAAGGCTAATTCTAGCCTACATACAGCCTCTATAGGGGTATAGAACACTTTTCTGTGTTCTAAAACGCATATGGAGTGTGCTGGGGTAGTGAAATAATACTGTTATTCAGAAAAACATGCAGATTACCGGCATCGCTTTTAGAATCTCTTCCGCACAGCAGCACAATGGCAGAGCCTGGTCATGGCATCAGTGTCAGGAGACCATATAGTGACTGAATAACATAGCGTGGAGGTGTTGGCAGCATGAGACCATTTAGTGGCTGAATGGCACAGCGTGGAGGTGTTGGCAGCATGAGGACACCATATACTGGCTGAATGACACAGCTTGGATGAGGCTGAAGCATGAGGACACCATATAGTGGCTGAATGACACAGAATGGAGGTGTTGGCAGCATGAGGACACCATATAGTGGCTGAATGGCACAGTGTGGAGTTGTTGGCAGCATGAGGACACCATATAGTGGCTGAATGACACAGCTTGGATGAAGCTGAAGCATGAGGACACAATATAGTGGCTGAATGACACAGCGTGGAGTTGTTGGCAGCATAAGGAGACCATATAGCGGCTGAATGGCACAGCGTGGAGGTGTTGGCAGCATGAAGACACCATATATTGGCTGAATGACACAGCTTGGATGAGGCTGAAGAATGAAGACACCATATAGTGGCTGAATGACACAGAATGGAGGTGTTGGCAGCATGAGGACACAATATAGTGGCTGAATGGCATAGTGTGGAGGTGTTGTCAGCATGAGGAGACCATATAGTGGCTGAATGACACAGCATGGAGGTGTTGGCAGAATGAGGAGACAATATAGTGGATGAATGGCACAGCCCAGAGTTGCCAGCAGCATGAGTAGGCACTAGGCTTTCACAATCCCTAAGATTAAAAGATGAATTAAGAAATTTAAACCAAAGATTTTGGATACACGAGTTCACACCAGGGCTTCACAATCCCCCACAAAAAACATCACAATTTTAGAAATTTTTGAAAAAGATTTTGGATAGCGGGTGCTACCTATGAGAAAATTAGAAATGACCAGACCCAGGCCCAGCAGCGGCATCAGTAACCCATATATTGCCTGAATGACACAGCCTGGAGTTGGCTGATGCATGAGTTCACACAAGGGCTTCACAATCCCCCCAAAAAAACAACACAATTTTTTTTTGGAATGCGATATGCACTGATGAGGGCAGTAATATGCCTAACTATTAGCAGAAAAAAACTTAGTATTTTTGTAAAACACCAACCGGTGGTTACTGTTGTTTGGACTTTGAAGGTATGGAGCACCTTGACAGCTTAACAGGTACTAAATGGTACAATACTTGGATGTACCTATGCGGTATGCACTTATGAGGGCAGTAATATGCCTAACTATTAGCAGAAAAAACTCTGTATTTTTGTAAAACACCAGCCGGTAGATACTATTTTTTGGACTTTGACGGTATGGAGCACCTTGACAGCTAAACAAGTACTAAATGGTACAATACTTGGATGTACCTATGCGGTATGCACTGATGAGGGCAGTAATATGCCTAACTATTAGCAGAAAAAACTCTGTATTTTTGTAAAACAGCAGCCGGTGGATACTATTGTTTGGATTTTGACGGTATGGAGCACCTTGACAGCTTAATGGTTACTAAATGGTACAATACTTGGATGTACCTATGCGGTATGCACTGATGAGGGCAGTAATATGCCTAACTATTAGCAGAAAAAACTCTGTATTTTTGTAAAACACCAGTCGGTGGATACTATTGTTTGGACTTTGACGGTATGGAGCACCTTGACAGCTTAACAGGTACTAAATGGTACAATACTTGGATGTACCTATGCGGTATGCACTGATGAGGGCAGTAATATGCCTAACTATTAGCAGAAAAAACTCTGTATTTTTGTAAAACACCAGTCGGTGGATACTATTGTTTGGACTTTGACGGTATGGAGCACCTTGACAGCTTAACAGGTACTAAATGGTACAATACTTGGATGTACCTATGCTGTATGCACTGATGAGGGCAGTAATATGCCTATTAGCAGAAAAACATTTGTATTTTTGTAAAACACCAGCCCCTGGATACTATTGTTTGGACTTTGACGGCATGGAGCACCTTGACAGCTTAACAAGTACTAAATGGTACAATACTTGGATGTACCTATGTGGTATGCACTGATGAGGGCAGTAATATGCCTAACTATTAGCAGAAAAAACTCTGTATTTTTGTAAAACACCAGCCGGTGGATACTATTGTTTGGACTTTGACGGTATGGAGCACCTTGATAGCTTAACAGGTACTAAATGGTACAAAACTTGGATGTACCTATGCGGTATGCACTGATGAGGGCATTAATATGCCTAACTATTAGCAGAAAAAAGTCTGTATTTTTGTAAAACACCAGCCGGTGGATACTATTGTTTTGACTTTGACGGTATGGAGCACCTTGACAGCTTAACAGGTACTAAATGGTACAATACTTGGATGTACCTATGCGGTATGCACTGATGAGGGCAGTAATATGCCTATTAGCAGAAAAAAAATTGTATTTTTGTAAAACACCAGCCGCTGGATACTATTGTTTGGACTTTGACGGCATGGGGCACCTTGACAGCTTAACAAGTACTAAATGGTACAATACTTGGATGTACCTATGCGGTATGCACTTATGAGGGCAGTAATATGCCTAATTATTAGCAGAAAAAACTCTGTATTTTTGTAAAACACCAGTCGGTGGATACAATTTTTTGGACTTTGACGGTATGGAGCACCTTGACAGCTAAACAAGTACTAAATGGTACAATACTTGGATGTACCTATGCGGTATGCACTGATGAGGGCAGTAATATGCCTAACTATTAGCAGAAAAAAATCTGTATTTTTGTAAAACACCAGCCGGTGGATACTATTGTTTGGACTTTGACGGTATGGAGCACCTTGACAGCTTAACAGGTACTAAATGGTACAATACTTGGATGTACCTATGCTGTATGCACTGATGAGGGCAGTAATATGCCTATTAGCAGAAAAACATTTGTATTTTTGTAAAACACCAGCCCCTGGATACTATTGTTTGGACTTTGACGGCATGGAGCACCTTGACAGCTTAACAGGTACTAAATGGTACAATACTTGGATGTACCTATGCGGTATGCACTGATGAGGGCAGTAATATGCCTAATTATTAGCAGAAAAAACTCTGTATTTTTGTAAAACACCAGCCGGTGGATACTATTGTTTGGACTTTGACGGTATGGAGCACCTTGACAGCTTAACAGGTACTAAATGGTACAATACTTGGATGTACCTATGCGGTATGCACTTATGAGGGCAGTAATATGCCTAACTATTAGCAGAAAAAAAATCAGTATTTTTGTAAAACACCAGCCGGTGGATACTATTGTTTGGACTTTGACGATATGGAGAACCTTGACAGCTTAGCAGGTACTAAATGGTACAATACTTGCATGTACCTGTGCGGTATGCACTGGTGAGGGCAGTAATAGGCCTAACTATTAGCAGAAAAATAATCTGTATTTTTGTAAAACACCAGCCGGTGGATACTTATTGTTTGGACTTTGACTGTATGGAGCACCTTGACAGTTTAACAGGTACTAAATGGTACAATACTTACATGTACCTATGCGATATGCACTGATGAGGGCAGTTATATATGCGTAACTATACGCAGAAAAAACTATTTAAAAAAAAAAAAAAAAAACAGCCGGTGAATAGTATTGTTTGCACTTGCACAGTATGTAGCCAGCCCCTTGACAGACTAACAGGTACAAAATGGTACAAATGCACTACAGTCCACTGAACAATCACGTATTTCTGAAGAGCAGCAGGACCCAACAGTGCAGCACCACAAAAAAAAAATCCAGGGATTAAACCCTAAATTGCACTCTGTCACACAATTCTGAGCAGCAGAAGATTTGTGGAGCAAATAAAAATAAACTCAATTGGGCTGAAAAATGAGGAGATAAGATGCTTCAGAAAGTTCAGGCAGCTTGGAGATCTGTATGAGGCAGCTGACAGCTATCTGCCCCTCTCTGCGGCAATGCTCAATAATGTGAATAGGAGGTTTAGCTATCAATGATCCTTCTCAGTGTAACAGCAAAGCACTCTGCACTCCTGCCTTTCCCTAATGCTGATGTGACTAGCAGTTGCAGTGTAACGCTGTGGTATGAGCTATTCACACACACGCAGTCCCGTCATCTCCATCTGAGTGCATAGATGAAATGAAGAGAGACAAGATGGCCGCCGATTACATAGGGCCTGTGACATCACAGGGGTCAGTGAACACTGTTTCCCACCCTCCCATAATCCTCTGCCCCATGTACTCACATGTGGATCCGCCATCTTAGGTCTCATATCAATCACGGTGATATTCATATTCGTTGCAAATCGAATTTTTCATGAAATTCGTAACGAATTTGGGTTCGTCAACTTCATTCGCTCATCTCTATTTAGCTGTGATGTCATGTAACTAGACTCTGAACCTACATAGTTAACACTCAGTCATCATTGAATGACATTATATTTGTTTGGGTGGATCCTTAGGACAGGAAACAGGTTAAAACTTGGGTGAGAGAAGCATCAGGATGCTCATCACAGGTTCATCACAAGACCCCATCCTCATCACAGAAGCATCACAGAAGTTCCTAGAGGCTACCTGAAGGGGCAGAGCCATGAAATTCCAGGGGGAAAACTTTGTCCTATGGCCCACTCTTCTCTACTAACTACAGGTGTTTCCTTGGATCCCAGGCAGCCATAAGTACTTATCCATAAGTACCCTGTCATGTGCCCCCACATATAATAAAAACTTATTGAAACTAAAAACAGTGTACCATCCTATGTATTTTCGGTTTTAAAATTGTGGCTCTCAAAATAAATTTCAATCGTGGTTTTGGCAAGATTTGGTTCAGTTGAAAAAATAGGTTGCCCACCACTGCACTAGGGTGACACAATTTGCCCTGCAGGCAGGAAAAATGGCAACTGTGATGTGAACTAACAGTGACGACTAATTTTATTTAACAGCCAAAAAGTTTTTTTTTTTTTAATTTGCACAACTGTCACACCTAATGTGATTTGCACTAGGGTGACACAATTTGCCCTGCAGGCAAGAAAAGTGGCAACTGTGACGTGAACTAACAGTGATGACTGATTTTATTTAACAGCCAAAAAAGTTTTTTTTTTTTTTTATTTGCCCAACTGTCACACCTAATGTGATTTGCACTAGTGTGACAATGAGCAAAAAACTTGCCAGCGGAGTTCCCCTTTTATGCAGTGGTCCCCAACCAGGGTGCCTCCAGCTGTTGCAAAACACACGGACTGATATATTTCAGCCCTTTGAATACTGTAGTAGTTAGTTGCTTTAAAGAAAAAAAGCTTGCCAGCGGAGTTCCCCTTTTAAGCAGTGGTCCCCAACCAGGGAGTCTACAGCTGTTGTAAAACACAAGGACTGATATATTTCAGCCCTTTGAATACTGTAGTAGTTAGTTGCTTTAAAGAAAAAAAGCTTGCCAGCGGAGTTCCCCTTTTATGCAGTGGTCCCCAACCAGGGTGCCTCCAGCTGTTGCAAAACACACGGACTGATATATTTCAGCCCTTTGAATACTGTAGTAGTTAGTTGCTTTAAAGAAAAAAAGCTTGCCAGCGGAGTTCCCCTTTTAAGCAGTGGTCCCCAACCAGGGAGTCTACAGCTGTTGCAAAACACACGGACTGATATCTTTCAGCCCTTTGAATACTGTAGTAGTTAGTTGCTTGAAGGAACTTAAGTTTGATTCTGGAGTACCTCTTTTAACCAGCAGTTCTCTCCCAACCAGGGTGCCTCCAGCTGTTGCAAGACTCATGGACTGATATATTTCAGCCCTTTGAATACTGTAGTAGATAGTTGATTTAAGGAACTTAAGTTTGATTCTGGAGTACCCCTTTTAACCAGCGGTTCCCTCCCAACCAGGACTGATATCTTTCAGCCCTAAAAAGGGCTTTTTTGGGTGCTGTCCTTAAAGCAGATGTTACACTAGTGCTTTAGGAGTACACTGGACCCTGAATACACCACCTAGCAGCAACCTAGCTATCGCTTTCCCTATACAGCAGGAGCAGCTTCTCTAACCCTCCACTTCCTAAGCCTGCAGCATGCTGAATGAGGCTAAAATGGCGTCCGTGCAAGAGGTAGGAGGATCTGGAAGGGAGGGACTGCTGCTGATTGGCTCTAATGTGTCTGCTGATTCTGACTCACAGGGTCAAAGTTTACTGCAATGTTAAAGTATAGGGGGCGGATCGAACTTCACATATGTTCGCCCGGTGATGCGAACGTGAACATGCGAAATTCGCCGGGAACTGTTCGCCGGCGAACAATTCACGACATCTCTACTCTCGGTAAGATACACAAGTTTCTTATTAAAGGGGTATTTCAGGCCACTTCTATTAAAAAATCTTAATCCTTCCAATAGTTATTAGCTTCTGAAGTTGAGTTGCTGTTTTCTGTCTAACTGCTTTCTGATGACACGTTCTGGGAGCTGTGCAGCTCCTATGGGGATATTCTCCCATCATGCACAGCTCCCAGGATGTGACATCATCATTGAGCAGTTAGACAGAAAACTTCAGAAGCTAATAACTATTGGAAGGATTAAGATTTTTTAATAGAAGTAATGTACAAATCTGTTTAACTTTCTGGAGCCAGTTGATATATAAAAAAAAGGTTTTTGCCTGGAATACCCCTTTAAGTTACCTCCTTTTTATTGTGGATGGAATTATGTCATGTAGCTGAGCAGACCTGGCTTTTATATAATGTCAATTATGAGATGGTAATAGTAGTTTATAGGCCACACCCCCTTCTACTGCAGATGAACGGGGCGCATCTTATGGGATCAATGCAATCATATTGCATATTAGCATAGTCTATTGGGATCTTTCTCTGCTCCACCACATGATATAATAATTCCCACGAGGAAACTTAATTTGTCTTTCTAATTAGTAGTGTCCTATAAATTATATATTTAGTACCATATCTTACCAGAGATAGTTGTGGTTAGAATTGGGTGGGGTTTAATCCCATTTTATATACTTAAAATGCAGATTTGATATAATTTGATGTAATGATCTCTATACAAAGTATTATAAAGGATGTCTGAACTAACCAACTTCTATGACTAGGTTTAATATAGTTAAATAGCTTACTAATATATAATTCATTTAAATCTGACATTACGTCATTGATATTCTTTATATAATTTCATTTATATTATGGTCTGTTTTTATTACTCTTTAATGTTTATCAATTGCAACCAATAAATGCATATATCATTTTTATAATAACTACATTATAATTTTATTATATTGTAAAAGTTACAACAACATTCCCTTTAAATTCCGCCCTTAGACATCTTATCCCCTTTCCAAAGGATAGGGGATAAAATGTCTAATCGCAGGGGTCCCACCACTGGGCGGACTCCCCATGACCTCCGTGCAGCACCTGGCATTCTGTGCAGGGTACTGCTCCAGTCTCAGAAACGCTGGGTGCCCACGGGTGCTATACAGAAATCGTGGGGTCCCAGCAACGGGATCCCCGCGATCAGACACCTTATGCTCTTTCCTTTGGAAAGAGGATAAGATGTCTAAGGGTGGAATACTCCTTTAAGTGGGAATTCTGTAATAACCTTTTTACAACCATGGACATGTAAATACATTTGCACACATATACACAGTGATAAACATACACAGTCATACATATAGACAATTTTACCCCCACATATATTTAGGTTATCACATCCGCAGCATATTTGATGTAGCGATAAAAAATTCTACTACAAGTAGACATACAGGGCTACCCGAACGTAGCTTTGTGTATGCAGTAAGGTATGGAGGCGGGCCCACACATCACAGTTACGTCGGCTCGCTAGTCTCCAAATCTTACTGCACACACACGGCTGCATTAGAGTAGCCCTGTATGTCTGCTCATAGCAGAATCTACAGAACATTTCCCACAGCGGATTTCCTGCAGTGTGAAATATGCTGAGGATGTGGTGTGTGTAACCCTATCCTAAAAGGGAACTGCAAACACCTTTGGATAGTTGTTAATATATAAAATCAAATTATACCTTTTCCTGAGCTGATTGTAGTAACTATCAATTAAAAAGGGTTTTAAAAGAGGTGGTGCTGGCATGCCTCCTCGCTTGTCCTCACCTCCTAGCTCCTCCTTGACTATATAGCATTCTGTATATGAATCTAGCAAGTAGGAGCATGCCAGGCTGGGGCACTTGAGCAGCTTCCTTGACACTTAGATGATAAATAAAAAATAGGTTTTATACATTTGGCAACAACCATCAGCTCCAGGAAAGGTACAGTTTGCTTTGATATAACAGCTATCCAACAGTGTCTGCCACTATTCACAGCACATGGAGCTGCCAGATTACCTTTAAACACTATGGGCCTCATTTACTAAGTGTTTCGGGTTTTTACTAGTGGGAAAAGTTGTTTTATGATTACATAAGGAACAATATATTAAAAGTTTAGTTTGGTGCAGTTACACTTTAACCATTTAAATGAGCTATTTTTGATGTCTGTCATTACCAGAGTGAGCATCTAACAGTTACAGTGTGGACCCCACCCACAATTACAAAATGACTGAAAACTATATTGGATCGGCTATGTATGATATTAATAGATAGACAGTGGAACAAGCCACATGAATCTTCTAATAGTTGCTGACACAAACTGCATTGGTACTAAATATGCTTAGATATCATGACTGACTAAATTACTTTTAGTGTATGTTCCCACTTGCCTTATTTGGCTGTGTATTTGCTGCCGTGTATTTTCCTACCCATTAAAGTCAATGGGAAGCAAAAATCAGCTGCATATTTTGCCACCCATTGGCTTCAATGGGAAAGATAATACGCAGCAGCAAATCCGCAGCAAAATATGGCATGTGGGAATGTACCCTTACTCACTGCTGCTATTTTTAAATGCTGATCATAGATGGTCACATGCTCAGTTGGAAAATGTAATTACCCTATTCACATTAAAATGATTCCAATATAAAAAGTGTTTCACTGTACAATTGCTGTTTTCCAAAAAATTAAGATATGCAGGTTGACTTTGATCGATGATGGTGTCTTAAGCATATCCATATGTTTTCAGTGGTATAAAAATATCCAGGAAAGATGACAGCAGAAAAAGGAAAAAAAAAAAAGAAATATTTGTGGAACACAAAATATTTTGAACATATTTAAGTAGATCTATGTATTTGTACTTTCTGATATTGTTTTCTTAAATTATTGTTGCAATTTTCCATGCCTTCTGCAAAAACCATTAGTGCTGTTTTCCTATTCCCCAGAGGGTCTTTGTTTAACAATTTATTACTCTTATTGCTTGATTAATGTTTTCTTACTTCATCCTTTTAACATTATTCACAATAATCCTGAATGATACTCCAGTTTTACTTTAATAAAAAATTGTATATGGGTATAAAATAAAACATTAATTTTTTTTTTAACTTTTTTTTTTTTTGAGTGGCTCAGCAGCTAGAGAGACCTAACCTTCTCTATATTTAGCATTTCTGGGTGTATGGCCAGATCTTCCTTATGTCTCCTCATGGCTCAACATAATCATAAAAGTGTGTCTCAAGATGATCAACTTATAAAGAAAACATGATTCTTTGATATCCTGTAGGGAGCTGAATGTGTTATATGTGTCTGTGTTGTGGTCACTCAGTGGTTGTGATGTGATTTGCAGCCTGTTTAGGGTTTTGTTTAGTGTGAATGTGTTATGATAAATTGAAATTCTTATCCAAATTCAAAGAAAGTTAGGGATGGACACATCTCTACATAAAAAACAAAACTTACTACTTAAATGTCATGAATGGGAGCGGCAGGGAGTTAGTGCGCCCCAACTGTTCCTACAATCTCTGTCCCTTCCTATTGCCCACTCACCCTAAACAACGGATGGACAACCACGAGGACAGTCTCTATACTGCGCTAAAGTGCATGGGTATAAACATTTAAAAAAATTAACAAACATACAGTATATATCGGGGACAATGCAGGAACATAACAGGAATACAACAGATGGGGGTCTTTATTTCCTTTTAACTCTTATGAAAATGAAAAGAATGGGGCAACAGCAGCATGTTAGAGTAAAAAAAAAAAATTTTTACACTAACATGCTGCTGTAGACCCCAACTTTACCTTTTCATAAGGGGTAAAAGGAGAAAAACCCCCCCAAAATTTGTAGCGCAATTAATTCCGAGTACGGAGATACCCCATGTGTGGCCCTAAACTGTTGCCTTGAAATACGACAGGGCTCTGAAGCTTTATGGCCTAAATTAGGGGTTTTCATAGGGGTGTACCTGGAGGCAAGTGTTATACTTGCCTCCTCCACCAAAAATACTGTTCATCAGTTTTCCCCAAACAGGGTGCCTCCAGCTGTTGCAAAACTCCCAACATGCCTGGACAGTCAATGGCTGTCCAGCAATACTGGGAGTTGTTATTTTTCAACAGCTGGACGCTCTGTTTTGGAAAAACTGATGTACAAGACATTTTAATTTTTATTGGGGTGAGCGGGGTGGGGGGGGGGGGGTGGTGACATTGTAAGGGTGTAGTGTATATGTAGTGTTTTACTCTCTATTTAGAACTACAACTTCCAGCATGCCTGGACAGTCTGGGCATGCTGAGATTTGTAGTTTTGTAACATCTGGAAGGACAGTGGTCTTCAAACTGTGGCCCTCCAGATGTTGCAAAACTACAACTCTCAGCATGCCCAGACAGCCAAAGGCTGCCTGGGCATGCTGGGAGTTGTAGTTTTGAAACTCCTAGATACAGCAGTGAAGATCTCTTTACGGCAATCTTCACTGCAGTATCTGGGAAACCGCCGTTGCTGCCTCCACTTGCCTACCACCTCCTGTCAGCCGCCGGTCCCTGGACCTCGGTCCGCCGGAACACAGGTAACATGCGCCGGCGGTCCCCCCAACTGCCCCCGTACACCACAGCCATCTTCCCCACTTTGCCCCGACATCCAGGGGTGGGCAGAGCGGGGGAAATTAATGTTCTCCAGCCCCCCCACCCCCCCCCCCCGGCCCTGCGATTCGCCGATTGGCCGCATCGGCCAATCGTAGGGGATAGGAGGAGGTAGCAGCCCTGCCTCCTCGCTCCTATCCTTTAGGATGATCGGGGCTGTCTCTGCCCGGAATAGCCGCTAATCGCCGATCTGAATTGATAGGAGATTTGCAGCGATGGCAGACATGGGGGGGTCTCAGGACCCCCCAGGCATTTGCACGGGATGCCTGCTGAATGATTTCAGCAGGCATCCCATTCCGATCCCCGTTCGGCTAGCGGCGGGGATCGAAATTCCCACGGACGTACAGGTACTTGCTCCTTAAGTACCAGGATGCAAGGGCGTATCCATATGCCTGTGTTCCCCAACAGGGTAAGACTTGCATCAGTGCAACACCTTTGAAAATCTACAATCCACCTGGAAATTGTTACATATAGCTTCACTGTTTTGCAATTGGTGTACATTTATCTGAAGAAGAGATTGATCCAATATAGTCACAATGACCACAATAAAGCTACATGTTTTAATAATGTCCAAGTGCATTCAGGATCTTTTATGGTGCAATGCCGACACAAGTCTCCATATCGTCATAATGTATTAATACTAAGTTATTGGCTCCATATTGATCTGTATAGGTTGGAGGTTTGGGCTGCAAAGTGGCAGATGAGGTTCAACACTGATAAATGTAAATAATATACATATAATGGTATTATCTACATTATATAAAAAGTTTTTCCTAACGACAACTGCATGTTAATGAAATAGGGTTATGGACACGAGATGGCTGATTGACAAGGCTGCAGGAGGAACACAGCTTGCAGCCACACTGCTGGATATCTGGGCATTCTCGGAGTTGTAGTTTTGCAAAAGCTGTAGGCACACAGCTTAAGGCAACACTGCTGCAAAAATAAGTTATTTGAACACTGTACCTCCAACTATTCCAAAACTACAATGAGCTACAATATGTATTCAGGCCGCCAATATCTATTGAGCATCCAAGAGTATTTATGGCCCAGTAAACAAAAAACAGGAGTCAATGGGCAAGTAAAACAAGTAATATACCGGTAGATGGAATTGATTAAGCCCCAAAAATCTGGGAACATTCAATTATGCAAAATCTTCAAGGAGGTTTCTATAAGGGAAATCTGCCAGCTCACCCTACTAAAAACTTCAGAACATGATTGACAGTTTTGCGTTCTGAGAGTAATCTGAAAGTCACTCCCGTTGCAGCATTAAATGCAATTTCTGACCTAAAGAAGAGGAACTTAGATGGGCATATAAAAGAGACAAAAAGCCAGTCCGTAAAAGTGAGTACATGGCCTTGGATTCCAACACAATTGGTGAAAGGGTAGCCCAGTTGAGAGCCACCAAGCAGAAAAATGAAAAAAAAAAAAAAAAAAAAAAAAAAAAGAACTTAATGAAGTTGAAATGACCCAGACAACGGTCTTTGAAGACATCAACAGACATGAGTCTTTTTTGGGGCCACTCACTAAGGTCAGCTTAGCCAAACTAGAGCATAATAGTAGTTACAAAAACATTTTTCCTTTCTATTTTTGATATCACAATGTCACAATAGAAATAGCAACCATATCAAACCATACAAAAGAAAACTGCCCCAAAATACAAAGACAGACTCTGGGGGAGATTTATCAAAACCTGTCCACCGGAAAAATTGCTGAATTGCCCATAGCAACCAATCAGATCACTTCTTCCATTTTTGAAAAGGCCTCTGAAAAATTAAAGAAGCAATCTGATCGGTTGCTTTGGGCAACTCAGCAACTTTTCCTCTGGACAGGTTTCCTCCTAAAAGACATACACGACCACAAAATAAAGCTTGCAGGTGAATATACATAAAAAGTCATCACAAAAAAAAATATATGAGCTACTAGCACATCTTTTTTTCGGGGGGTCTTACTATTTTACAGAGAGGAAGAGAAGAAAAAACAATTTACTAGGCAGCCAGTAAACTTGACCAGAATGCCGGCATAAGGTTGAAAGTATAATTTTCATCAGTGTCACAAGCACTATAAGCCTGTACCAACAGGTTAGTGCGGATACCACTGATAACAGATTTTTGTAAAGCATACCTGTCAGATCCCACAAAAAAAAAAAAAAAAAAACTGTTATACACTGCTCAAAAAAATAAAGGGAACACATCCTAGATCTAAATGAATGAACTAATCGTCTTTACATAGTTGAATGTGCTGACAACAAAATCACACAAAAATTATCAATGGAAATCAAATTTATCAACCCATGGAGGTCTGGATATGGAGTCACACTCAAAATCAAAGTGGAAAACCACACTACAGGCTGATCCAACTTTGATGTAATGTCCTTAAAACAAGTTAAAATGAGGATCAGTAGTGTGTGTGGCCTCCACTTGCCCGTATGACCTCCCTACAACGCCTGGGCATGCTCCTGATGAGGTGGCGGATGGTCTCCTGAGGGATATCTTCCCAGACCTGGACTAAAGCATCCACCAACTTCTAGACAGTTTGTGGTGCAACGTGGATGGAACGAGACATGATGTCCCAGATGTGCTCAATCGGATTCAGGTCTGGGGAACGGGCGGGCCAGTCCATAGCATCAATGCCTACCTCCTGCAGGAACTGCTGACACACTCCAGCTACATGAGGTCTAGCATTGTCTTGCATTAGGAGGAACCCAGGGCCAACCGCACCAGCATATGGCCTCACAAGGGGTCTGAGGATCTCATCTTGGTACCTAATGGCAGTCAAGCTACCTCTGGCAAGCACATGGAGGGCCCACTGCCAAACTGGTCATGCTGGAGGATGTTGCAGGCAACAGAACGTTCTCCACAGCATCTCCAGACTCACGTCTGTCACAAGTGCTCAGTGTGAACCTGCTTTCATCTGTGAAGAGCACTGAGCAATTTGCCAATCTTGGTGTTCTCTTTCAAATGCCAGACGTCCTGCATGGTCTTGGGCTGTAAGCAGAAACCCCACCTGTGGACGTCAGGCCCTCATACCATCCTCATGGTGTCTGTTTCTGACCGTTTTAGTGGACACATGCACATTTGTGGCCTGCTGGAGGTAATTTTGCAGGGCTCTGGCAGTGCTCCTCCTTGCACAAAGGCGAGTTAGCAGTCCTGCTGCTGGGTTGTTGCCCTCCTACGGCCTCCTCCACGTCTCCTGATATTACTGGGCTGGGTCTCCTGGTAGCGCCTCCATGCTCTAGACACCATACTGACAGACACAGCAAACATTCTCACCACAGCTCGCATTGATGTGCCATCCTGGATGAGCTGCACTACCTGAGCCACTTGTGTGGGTTGTAGACTCTGTCTCATGCTACCACTAGAGTGAAAGCACCGCCAGCATTCAAAAGTGACCAAAACATCAGCCAGGAAGCATAGGAACTGAGAAGTGGTCTGTGGTCACCACCTGCAGAACCACTCCTTCATTGGGGGTGTCTTGCTAATTGCCTATAATTTCCACCTGTTGTATGTTCCATCTGCACAACAGCATATGAAATTGATTGTCAATCAGTGTTGCTTCCTGAGTGGACAGTGTGATTTCACAGAAGTGTGATTGACTTGGAGTTACATTGTGTTGTTTAAGTGTTCCCTTTATTTTTTTGAGCAGTGTATGTTACTCAGTCACTAATCCTGATCATCCTGATCAAGGTTATTAATAAACATATTGAAAAGAAGTGGACCCAGTACTGACCCCTGTGGTACCCAACTTGTAACTGTCACCCAACCAGAGTAAGTTCCATTGATCCCCATCCACTGCTTCCTATTACTGAGCCAGTTGCTAAACCATTTACATATAACCTCCCCCAGTCCCATCATCCTCATTTTATGTACTAAACATTTGTGTGGCACAGTATCTATTTGCCTTAGAAAAGTCCAGATACACAACATCCACAGCTTCGCCCTCATCCAATCTATAACTGAACTCCTCATATAAGCTGATCAGATTATTCTGATAGGACCGATCCCGAATAAACCCATGTTGGTAACGTGTCAGAAGGTTATTTTCTATTCCAGAATACCCTCTAAAATCTTGCCCACAACAGATGTTAAACTTACAGGCCTATAGTTCCCAGGATCAATTGTTTTACCCCTTTTCATCACATTGTTGAGCGTCTCAACTGTTTCACATGGCCCAGTGATGCTCCATGTGCCTATATAGAGCTGTAGTTCCCATGCTCATACCCTGGCCATTGCTTATTTTCTGTTTGCAGAGATGGCATAGTTTCACATTTCTGTACTTGGTAAGGTAGAAAAAAAAATTCCACATACTGAGCAGGTACACCTCAACCTGACTTTGCCTCTCCTCTTGAAGTTTAAGGCTATTTTTCATATAAGGTAGAGACAAGGATTATTCATAAGTATTCAGAATATTGGGTAGACTAGATGGGCCAAATGGCTCTTATCAGCCGACACCTTCTCTGTTTCTATGTTACAATTCAGGTTAAAAAAAACTATATTAGAATAAACATAGAAAATATTTGTAACTGTGCTTTAGATGGCTATGCAGTGTTCACTTTTAATGCTTTTAACTGCCTAATTAAGCAAACCGTATACTTTAGATATAACCCAGAAAATGCATATAATTTTTTCTTAGATGGCTATGCTTATTCACTTTCAATGCTTTCCACTGCGTTATGTTAAACCTAGGTAAAAATAATTTGTGTGACTGAACCCAGGAAATACACGTAACTTCTGTGTTCACAATACTTTTAATGTGTTTTGCTAAAATACAGGTCAGTCCACTGCTTTGTCAGTTTGTTAGGTATTTGTAATGTCATAGTTTGGGCTGGTGTACTGCTTGCTGGATTACACAGTACAGCAGGTGACAGGAGGTCACTCTCTAAGGTGCAGGACATAAATGAATGTTGTGGTGCAGTGGTACTTAAGGCGCCATGATGTACATTTACGTCCTGTACATGACCGCGAGAACCGGGGTGATGCTCACGTCATGCATGGCAGGTAGCGGCTGCCATCAGCAGCCAGGGACCCGCCGGTAATGGTGGATATGAGCGATCCCTCTGATGTCCGTCATTAACCCCCTCAAATGCTGCGATCAATACAGATCACGGCATCTGCAGCAGTGCGGTCAGTAAAATGGATGATCGAATCGCTCACGGCCCTGCTGCGGGGATTTGATCATCCATAATGGCAGATGGCGGTCCCCTCACTTGCCTTCGTCCATTTCCAGGGGTCTTCTGCTCTGGTCTGAGATCGAGCAGACTAGAGCAGAAGATCACTGATAGCACTGATCAGTGCTATGCCCTATGCATAGCACAGAATTGTATTCGCAATCAAGGTATTGCTATAGATAGTCTCCTATGGGGACATAAAAAGTGTAAGAAAATAAGTTAAAAAATAAGAAGTTAAAAAATTGGAAAAGTCCCCTCCCCAATAAAAATGTAAATTGCCCCTCTTTCCCATTTTAACCCCAAAAAGTGTAAAAAACAAATACATAAATAATAATAAACATATTTGGTATCGCGGCATGCAGAAATGTCCAATCTATCAAAATACAATGTTAATGATCTCGTACAGTGAACGGCGTAAACATAAAAAAGAGTCTAACATTTCCCCCAAAAATGTATAAAACTTTATTAAAAGTTTTATATCTGCAAATGTAGTATCAATAGAAAGTACAGATCATGGCACAAAAAAATGAGCCCTCATACTGTCGCTTATACTGAAAAATGAAAAAGTTATAGGTCGTCAAAATAGAGGGACATACTAATTTGGTTAAAAAGTTTTTTTTAAGCGGTACAATAATAGAAAATTATGTAATCAAGGGTATCATTTTAATCATATTGCACAGAATAAGGAAAACGTCATTTTTACTGTAAATTGTACAGCATGAAAAAGAAACCTTAAAAAATTTGCTAAATTGTGGTTTCTTTTCAATTTACCCACAAAAATTGTATTTTTTTTTTGGTTGCGCCATACAGTTTATGATAAAATGAATGATTTCATTACAAAAGACAACTGGTCATGCAAAAATCAAGACCTCATACTCGTCTGGGGATGAAAAATATTAAAGAGTTACGATTTTTAGGAGATGAGGAGGAAAAAATGAAAATACAAAAATAAAACTGGCCTTAAGGCCCAAATGGTCTGAGTCCTTAACCCCTTAAGGACCAAGGACGTACCGGTACGTCCTTGGTCCTGCTCTTCTGATCATATCATGGCGGGCCCGGCATCATAGTGAAGCCGGGACCCGCCTCTAATAGCGCGCAGCGCCGATCGCGGCGCCGCGCGCTATTAACCCTTTAGCCGCGCGCTCAGAGCTGAGCCGTGCGGCTAAAAGTGAAAGTGAAAGTTCCCGGCTAGCTCAGTCGGGCTGTTCGGGATAGCCGCGGCTAATCGCGGCATCCCGAACAGCTGACAGGACAGCGGGAGGGCCCCTTCCTGCCTCCTCGCTGTCCGATCGCCGAATGACTGCTCAGTGCCTGAGATCCAGGCATGAGCAGTCATGCGGCAGAATCGTTGATCACTGGTTTCTTATGAGAAACCAGTGATCAACATAGAAGATCAGTGTGTGCAGTGTTATAGGTCCCTATGGGACCTATAACACTGCAAAAAAAAAGTGAAAAAAAAAGTGAATAAATATCATTTAACTCCTCCCCTATTAAAAGTTTGAATCACCCCCCTTTTCCAATAAAAAAAAAAAACAGTGTAAATAAAAATAAAAATAAACATATGTGGTATCACCGCGTGCGGAAATGTCCGAATTATAAAAATATATCATTAATTAAACCGCTCGGTCAATGGCGTGCGCGCAAAAAAATTCCAAAGTCCAAAATAGTGCATTTTTGGTCACTTTTTATATCATTTAAAAATGAATAAAAAGTGATCAATAAGTCCTATCAATGCAAAAATGGTACCGTTAAAAACTTCAGATCACGGCGCAAAAAATGAGCCCTCATACCGCCCCATACACGGAAAAATAAAAAAGTTATAGGGGTCAGAAGATGACAATTTTAAACGTATTAATTTTCCTGCATGTAGTTATGATTTTTTCCAGAAGTCCGACAAAATCAAACCTATATCAGTAGGGTATCATTTTAATCGTATGGACCTACAGAATAAAGGTAAGGTGTTATTTTTACCAAAAAATGTACTACGTAGAAACGGAAGCCCCCAAAAGTTACAAAACAGCGTTTTTTTTTCAATTTTGTCGCACAATGATTTTTTTTCCCGCTTCACCATAGATTTTTGGGCAAAATGACTGACGTCATTACAAAGTAGAATTGGTGGCGCAAAAAATAAGCCATCATATGGATTTTTTGGTGTAAATTTGAAAGAGTTATGATTTTTTAAAGGCAAGGAGCAAAAAACGGAAATGCAAAAACGGAAAAACCTCCGGTCCTTAAGGGGTTAAGGGGTCAACAACTTAAGGAAGCATAGTGTTTCCGTTTTTGCACTTTAGTTTTTTCCTCTTCACCTACTAAAAATCATAATGCTTTAAATTTTTCACCTACAGACCCATATGAGGGCTTATTTTTTGCACTTATCAATTGTACTTTGTAATGACATCAATCATTTCAATCAAAATTTACGGCAAAACAGGAAAAAATATTTGTGGGGCAATATTGGAAAGAAAACGCCATTTTGGAAATTTTGGGGGCTTCCGATTCTATGCACTTTTCGGTAAAAATTATACCATATCTTTATTCTGTAGGTCCATACGGTTATAAGGATACCTAATAGGTTTTAATTAATTTTACTGCTTTAAAAAAATTATAGCTACATACACCAAAATGTGTATGTGTAAAATTGTCATCTTCTGACCCTTATAACTTTTTTATTTTTCCATATACAGAGATGGAAAAATACAAATACAGCAATAAATAGGCTTTAAACTTGTGTTCAGGGCTTCACACTCGTGCTTGTGGTTACAACGATACATGCGTACCTCTATGGAAAACATTAACACTAAACAAAACTGTCAGGTTTGAGCCCAATGACCATGACGGAGGGTACGCCTTTAGTGGGCACAAAGTGAACCTGGTAGGAAATAACAGGATTTATAATCATAAACCAATACCACAAACCTAACACGAGCCCCAATTTTAGCCTCTAAAATTGAGACCGAAAAATTGAGAATCTGTGAACTTGGTAGCCTAGTAATCGATGCCTGGTACCGAAGAGCTGTGGTAGTCTTACTTATTCTGTAATAAACGAGTCGGCACTGAACAAGATCAAACTGGCATACAAGCAGTTAACTGCCTTTTTAACATACTTGCCTATGACATTGTGGTAAGAGGGAAACCAATAATACTTGTCCGACATCGTATGAACTGTCCGGTCCCTGCTGTTAGGCGGCAAAATAAACTGTTAGAAAAAGACCCACAACCAGCTACCCGACAGACCTTGGTGATAATAACCTTGTGATGCCATCTCTTGTAAATCAAAGTACCCTTGAATAAGCACTTTGCCTAACTAAGCCACACCTTCAACTGACAAGCTACTTGCTCAACCTGATCTTAGGAGTGACATCCTACTGTGATTGACCAATCCCTTCATAGCCATCATGCCAGAAGACCTGACTTGCGTAACCAACATACCTGTAGACGGGATAGTTCTGTACGTGAACCATCGTGCCTGTAGACTAAACAGATATTGCGTACCATCGTGCCTATGGATATGCCAGGTCTTTATGTAACCATCGGGGCTATGGACGTGAGAGTTTTTTTTTTCAGCCCTCGTTCTTGCAACCACCTGTGTGTCATGGAATTGTTGTTGTGAAAAACATAACCATGACAATAACTGTGCAGTGTATCCTCCTGCAGACGTGGCAGGTATGGAGGTTATACCACCACCTATGTGTTGTGATGTGGTTGCACTGAATACATGTCAGTAACAATAACTTCGCAGTGTGTCCCTCTGCAGACGTGACAGGTATAACAGGTATACTATGGCCTAGTGACGTGATTTTGTTGCTCTGCAAACGTGTCAGATAACAACAACTGTGCATTACATCCCCCTGCGGACATGGCAGCTATGACGGGCATACAACCGCCTGTGTGACATGATGTTGTTTACCAACAACTGTGCAGTGCAACCCCCTGCAGACCTGGCATGTATGAACGATATGCAACCGCCTATGTGCCGTGACCGTGTTGCTCTGAAGATGTGTCAGAAACAACAACTGTGCAGTGCATCCCTCTGCAGACATGGCAGGTGTAAAGGTTATACAACCACCTGTGTAACGTGATGTTGTTGCTCCGAAGACGTGTCAGTAACAACAATTGCGCAGTGCATCCCCCTGCAGACGTGGCAGGTATAAGGGTATACAACTGCCTATATGTTGTGATGTTGTTGCTCTGAAGAAGTGTCAGTAACAACAATTGCGCAGTGCATCCCCCTGCAGATGTGGCAAGTATAATAGGCATGCAACCCCCTAGGAATGGAGATGTTGTTGCTCTGAAGACGTCTCAGTAACAACAATTGCGCAGTGCATCCCCCTGCAGATGTGACAGGTATAAGGGTATACAACTGCCTATGTGTCGTGATGTTGTTGCTCTGAAAACGTGTTAGTGACAATAATTACACAGTGCATCCCCCTGCAAACGTGGCAGGCATAGCGGGTATCCAACTGTCTGTGTGTCGTGATGTTGTTGCTCTGTGGACTTATCAGGAGCAACAATTACGCAGAGCATCTCCCTGCAGACGTGGCAGGTATAACAGGTATAAAACTGCTTGGGTGTCATGATGTTGATATTCTAAAGATGATTCAATAACAGTAAGTACACAGATCATGCCCATGAGAAGTTGACCCATATGCTGACAATATGGCTATCACATGTGGGATGACGGCCAAAGTGTAATCTAACCTATAGATGTAGATGAACCTAACAAGAGTATGCATGAAAATGTAATGCCAGTAATTGGTCATGTATGCCTGGCTGATGTGGCTAAAGTGTTATGTATGACTGCCCAGTGTGAAAGAACACAAATTTATCAATGCTCCCAATATGGCAGTATGAATGGAACAGTATCAATACCATGAGCGTATAAACAGTATCAAGTGAATTCGGGTAGAAAACAGACATGGTGCACATCTACAATCTTGTAAAATGATTTGATTGCTTCTCAGCATAATATCAAAAACTAACAGATTGTTAGTATACATTTTTGATCAAAAAGTACAAGCCCACTCGCCACGTCAAGGCCACCTATTTAGAGTGGGTCCCTAACGTCCCTAGCATAACATGGCGCAGCACTGGGCGGCGACCACCCCCGCCCGACACCAGTGCCCACCGGGGGGTTTGGAACGACCCACCGTCAGAGCGGCCCCAATGCCACTCAAACCAGTCTATGGGCCGCACCTCCCCGCAGTCACGGTGCCACGGCAGGAACGGGCGCCGCACAGCACCACACCAGTGTGAACAAGGTGTAATAGCTCACTTACCATGCTCTCCCAGTCAGACTGGGAGGCTGCTAGGAAAGAAATGGCCCTTGTGTAACTAATTATTACATTTAGGGTTGGGCTGAGGGGGTGGGGAAGAGTGCAGCACATGTTCAAACAAAAAAAAAAAGGAGGGGATAGAAAACACAGTGTGAATTCGGGTAGAAAACAGACATGATGCACATGTACAATCTTGTATAATGATCTGATTGCTTCTCAGCATAATGTCAAAAATTAACAGGTTGTTAGTATACTTTTTTGATCAAAAAGTACAAGCCCACTCGCCACGTCAAGGCCACCTATTTAGAGTGGGTCCCTAACGTCCCTAGCATAAAATGGAGCAGCACTGGGCGGCAACCACCACCGCCGCAACACCAGTGCCAACGAGGGGGTGAACGACCCACCGTCAGAGCGGCCCAAATGCCACTCAAACCAGTCTATGGGCCGCACCTCCCCGCAGTCACTGCGCCATGGCAGCAACGGGCGCCGCACAGCACCACACCAGTGTGAACAAGGTGTAATAGCTCACTTACCATGCTCTCCCAGTCAGACTGGGAGGCTGCTAGGAAAGAAATGTCCCTTGTGTAGCTAATTACTATTTATTATACAAGATTGTAGATGTGCACCATGTCTGTTTTTCTACCCGAATTCACACTGTGTTTTCTATCCCCTCCTTGTTTTTTTTGAACATGTGCTGCACTCTTCCCCACCCCCTCAGCCCAACCCTATATAAGTAGTAGTTAGCTACACATGGGCCATTTCTTTCCTAGCAGCCTCCCAGTCTGACTGGGAGAGCATGGTAAGTGAGCTATTACACCTTGTTCACACTGGTGTGGTGCTGTGCGGCGTCCGTTGCTGCCGTGGCGCCGTGTCTGCGGGGGGGTGCGGCCCATAGACTGGTTTGAATGGCATTGGGGCCGCTCTGCCAGTGGGTCGTTCCCCCCTGTGGGCACTGGTGTCGCGGCGGTGGCGGTCGCCGCCCGGTGCTGCGCCATTTTATGCTAGGGACGTTAGGGACCCACTCTAAGTAGGCGGCCTTGACGTGGCGAGTGGGCTTGTACTTTTTGATCAAAAATGTATACTAACAACCTGTTAGTTTTTGATATTATGCCGAGAAGCAATCAGATCATTATACAAGATTGTAGATGTGCACCATGTCTGTTTTTCTACCCGAATTTAAACAGTATAAAGTTATGAGCGTATGAACAGTACAAATGCCAATATGATTGTCATGAGGGTATGAACAATACGAACGCGATGAGAGTATGAGCAGCATGAATACCATGAGGTGAACAGAATAAAACAATGAACTTGCATAGTGAATATCATGAGAGTATGGACAGATGAATACTGTGAGTATTTGTACGGTATAGATGCTATGAGCGTATTTACTTGTGTAAGTATTGAGAGCGTGCGAACAGTATGCCATGAGTGTATGAAACATAAAATAACATGAGCGTAAAAAATGCTATGAGCGTAAGTGAACCAAAAATGAACAAACAGTGAAAATGCCCTAAACATGTAACAGTGAAAGAGTTATGTGCGTGTGAACAATATAAAAAAACCAAGTGCCCTGTAGGTGAACACATGCAACCGTGTGTACTGTATGTTCCATAGCTATGGCCCTGCATGAATTAAATACCGTATGTACTGTATGAAAAAGCCATGCCTGTACACTGTACCGTATGTGCTGCGAGTGGGTGCTATATATAACCTATGACCACAAACGCAATGCATTCACCGAGATGATATGTACTGTAATCAAACCGTGACCACAACCGGGATGCAGACAAAACTACGGAAATATTGTGCATTATCTTGCTTTTTTTTTCACATGCATGTAGTGCGACGTGTACATAGTGTGTGCACAGAGTAATGAGGTATGCATGGAAATCATGTTATAGTACCAGTAAGTGTGCACGCAGGGTATGAATCCATAGTGACTGTATGCCTGATAACCTTATAGTAAACATGTGTATGAACTTTGTGCGAACAGACCGTGAAAGATAGGGTGACACGATGTAAGGCCCTGATGACCCAGCAGTATGCAAATGTACAATTAAATACAGTACCACAACAAGCTGTCTGGCAAGAATGTGCATCTGCTGGGGGAACTAAACACCAGCCAACCAGCGCTCCGCTCCGGCCCCCGAGAGCGGCTAACTGACCACTATCCAGGTGCCGAGCACACCGTGGAATCATCTAACCTGCCGGTGACTGCGTCAGCCCACTGCGAGAAAGACTGCCTGTGAATAACAGGGAACCAGTTAAGGCTGGGTTCACATCACGTTTTTCCCAATACGGGGCCGCATACGGCTGGGGGGAGCTAAAACCGTATTCCTGCCGCATGCGGCCCGTATGTAATTCATTTCAATGAGCTGTTGGTTGACTACGGTTTTAGGTTCGGTGGAAAACCGCATATGGGGAAAAATTAGACGACCGGTTCACTCCGGTTGGCTTATTGAAATTAATTACAAACGGGCCGCATACGGCAGGGATACGGGAGCGCCCGGTTTTAGCTCTCCCCAGCCATATGCGGCCCCGTATTGGGAAAAACGTTCCCTTAATCCACCAAGCAGTCCTCTGGCTGGGAGGCGCTGCGCAAGCTGCTCTGACTCCCAGGACCAGTGGCTGCTTTTTAACCAGCATCTCTGTGGCAGCCCCGGCACTGTAGGTAAGCCATGATCTTACCACGTGCGAGGTGGGCGACCCGCCGAGCAGCAGCCATCAGGCTATGGTAGATGCCGGGATCGCTCACAACATGCCTTGAATAAAAGCATGTCACCATACTCACTTCACTTACCCAGATACCTATACCACTAAGGCCCGAGTCAGCCCACCTCAGAAGTAAGCCTCCTGTACCTTATCCTGGAGATAGTGGACGAAAGCATCATGCATCATCATCATGCGCTGGAGCACAGACCGGAAAAGAAGACAGAAGAGAAGAGGCCATGGACCGTGCGGGAGCCAGGTAAATATGTTTTTTTTTTCTATTGTTACCTAAGGGGGCTACTTTTTCCTACCTAAGGGGGCTACTTATTCCTACCTAAGGGGGCTACTGATAATTACCTAAGGAGGCTATTGATATCTACCTAAGGGGCTACTGATTACTGCCTAAAGGGGCTACTGATTACTGTCTAAGGGGGCTACTGATTACTGTCTAAGGGGGCTACTGATTATTACCTAAGGGAGCTACTAATTAACCCCTTAAGGACCAAGCCCATTTTAACCTTAAGGACCAGGCCAATTTTATTTTTGCGTTTTAATTTTTTCCTCCTCGCCTTCTAAAATCCATAACTCTATCCCTCTACAGACCCATGTAAGGGCTTGTTTTTTGCATGACCAATTGTACTTTGTAATGAAACCTCTCATTTTGCCATAAAATGTACGGCAAACCCAAAACATCATTTTTTTAGGGAGGAAATTTAATTGAAAACCACAATTTTGCACATTTTGGAGGGTTTAGTTTTCACACTGTACACTTTATGGTAAAAATGACATGTGTTCTTTATTCTGTGAGTCAATACGATTAAAATGATACCCATGGCTAGCTACTTATATTTTTGTACTGCTTAAAAAAAATCTAAAACTTTTTGCACAAAATCAGTAATCTAAAATCGCCTTATTTTGACGACCTATAACTTTTTAATTTTTCCGTATATAGGGCGTTATGAGGGCTATTTTTTGTGCCTTCATCTGTACTTTTTAAGCGACACCACATTTGCATATATAAAACTTTTTAAAAAAAATTAATTTTTTTAAATAAAATGTGACAAAAAGCAGCATTTTTGTGATGCTTGCTATATACACCCCACATATAAAATTTTTATATATAATACAATACATATATAACTAAAGAGGGTACATACACTTTTTGTATTGCTAAGTTTTAATACGTTAAACAAAAGCATCTGTTTATACAGAACTACAGGTACAAAAATGCCCCTTAATCTAATTAGGGTTAGGAAGCACTTTAGCAATTAAAAAAGGGCTATTGTTCATCTTATGATATTTTATCAAAGAACATAAGGGTGTTATCAGTGAGGCAGAATTTTTTGATTTGGAAATATAGGAAGTAGGAAGAGTAATTTTATGTACAAAAAATATCAAGGGCTGAATTAAGATAGATTTTTTAATTTTAAGTCTCTGAAGGCTTGAAATGAAACATTTTGGGAGGGCATGATACTGGGTCACGTTAAACTATCATTCATAATGCAATTTGTATAGAATATTTTTGTGTTCACTATTATATTAAATTATTTCTGTATTGCATCTAAGGGATAAAAGTGGTTTTCTGGCCAAACATTATTCATGGCCTATCAATCTTACTGGAAACTGAACTCTAATAACCTGTTGCCTCCATTATAAATTATGTAGGCTTCCGGCTCCAGTACATTGCTTATTTCCGGTGCCATAGCTGTACAGATCAGCTGATCGATGGAGGTGCTGGGTGTCTGCACACTGACGACACTCAACTAATGATTCCCTCTCCTGTGAAAAAACGATTTTATAGATATTTTCTTGCACACATACACCTTTATCCCCTGTATGCAACATGAAGTAACTGCATGTCATGGAGGCATTGAAGGGGTATTCCCGGCATTTTTAAAAAAAAATTGACTATGCTACAGGGGCTGTAAAGTTAGTGTAGTTCATAATATAGTGTCTGTACCTGTGTGTGATGGTTTTCTCCAAATTCTTCTGTGATTTTCACCCCAATATTTATTTTTAACAGCATACAAAATGACTGTTGTCTCAGATTTTTCCCAAGTTGCAATGTGGCCAAGACCTGACTCACTAGTCAGCTGATGACAGGGAGCCTGTCTGCTTCAATGGATGGAGGGATCGCTTGGTGGGAGAGAGATCAATCTGCTACTAATGCAACAGCTGTGTGCACCCTGATTGAAAACCACAGGTCTTTTGAATGGATACAGCTCATTTATGTTTCAATGAGTGGGGTGGCTGATGTGTGGGAGGGAGGAAAATGGAATTATGGGATTTGTAGTCAAAAAAAGAAAACTCACACAGGAAATATTAGTTCACAAAAAGCTAGCCACAGTGTTATGGTAATCTCACAAAATAGCCATTTAGCCCCAAGACAAGCGCAGATCCTTCCTAAGCATGTCCATTAGTGCCTGCCAGGTACATACTAAAATCACCTTATGGTAAGAGTGTATGGATAGGAGTGTATGGAGCAGGCTCAAATGCCATAGTTTCATCATGCCCCATTTTTGAAAAATTGTCAAACAGCTCTCCTATTGTCGCTCCTCTCCTTTTGAGCCCTCTACTGGTCCCGCAGAGCGCTTAGCATCCACATATGAGGTGTTTTCTTACTAGAGAGACATTGGGTTACAATTTCTTGAGGGATTTCTCTCCTTTTACCCCTTGTAAAATTAAAAAAATGGCTCTACAAGAACATGCGAGTGTAAAAATTTTTGAATTTTCTCCTTCACTTTGCTGCTATTCGTGTGAAACACCTAAAGGCTTAACAAACTTTCTGAATGTAATTTTTTATACTTTGAGGGGTGCAGTTTCTATAATGGGGTCATATATGGGGTATTTCTCAAAGAAAGGCCCCTCAAATCCATTTTAAACCTATCTGGTCCCTGAAAAATTCAGATATAGAATTTTTCGTGAAAATTTTGAAAATTGCTGCTATACTTTGAAGCTCTCTAATGTCTTCAAAATGTAAAAACATGTCAATTTTATGATTCCAATATAAAGTAGACATATTGTATTTGTAAATCAATATATAATTTATTTGGAATGCCCATTTTCCTTACAAGCAGAAAGTTTCAAAGTTAGAAAAATGCAAAATTTTCCAAATTTTCATGACATTTTGGGATTTTTCACCAAGAAAGGATGCAAGTAATGACGAAAAGTTATCACTATGTTAAAGTAGAATATGTCTCGAAAAAACAATCTCAGAATCAGAGTAAAAGGTAAAAGCATCTCAGAGTTATTAATACATAAATTGACAGTGATCAAAAGAGTCCTTAAGGTGAAAATGGGCTGAGTCCCTAAGGGGTTAAGGGGTAAATGTAGTAATCTTTTGGAATACTGGGTACAATGAAACCTCGGAAACACTGACAAAGAGAAAAATTATTAATCTTCAGCTGGGACCCTACATATAAAACTAAGGTGTTAATAAACACATGGTGGTAAAGATAATTATGCAATAATCAATATAATTACATAATATCACTGCCAAGTAGGGAACCTTAAAAGGTAATGTGGACACATTAGCCCTTTCTTAAACAGGAGTGCATTAGGTGTATAGGTAAATTTGTACCTGATGCCCTCAGTTTGTATTCAGGAGTGCGCAGCTTTTGTACATATCATAAAGTTCCTACAGTGGGGATCAAAAGTTTGGGCACCCCAGGTAAAAAATTGTATTCATGTGCATAAAGAAGCCAAGGAAAGATGGAAAAATCTCCAAAAGGGATCAAATTATAGATTAGACATTCTTATAATATGTAAACAAAAGTTAGATTTTATTTCCATCATTTACACTTTCAAAATAACAGAAAACAAAAAAATGGCGTCTGCAAAAGTTTGGGCACCCTGCAGAGTTAATATCTTGGACTGCACCCTTTGGCAAGTATCACAGCTTGTAAACGCTTTTTTTAGCCAGCCAAGAGTCTTTCAATTCTTGTTTGAAGTATCTTTGCCCATTCTTCCTTACAAAAGTCTTCCTGTTCTTTGAGATTTCTGGGCTGTCTGTCACGCACTGCTCTTTTAAGATCTATCCATAGATTTTCAATTATGTTGAGGTCAGGAGATTGTGATGGCCATGGCAAAACCTTCAGTTTACACATCTTGAAGTAATCCCCATTGAATTTCGAGGTGTGTTTAGGATCATTATCATTTGGAGAAGCCACCCTCTCTTTAACCTCAGCTTTTTCACAAATGGCATCAAGTTAGCATTCAAAATTTGCTGACATGTTATTGAATCCATTTTTCCTTCTACTCATGAGATGTTCCCTGTGCCACTGGCAGCACTATCACCCACAAAGCATGATTGATCCACCCCCATGGTTAACAGCTGGACAGAGGTTCTTTTCATTAAATTCTGTTTCCTTTCTTCTCCAAATGTACCTTTGCTCATTCCGGACAAAAAGTAAAATTTTAACCTCATCGGTCCACAGAACTTGTTTCCAAAATGCATCAGGCTTGTCTATATGTTCATTTTTGTGGTGAGGACGTAGAAGAGTTTTTCTTATGATTACTCTTCCATGAAGACCATATTTGTACAAGTATCTCTTTATAGTTGAATAGTGTACCATAACTCCAGTGTCTGACAGATCTTTCTGGAGGGATTGTGCAGTCAAACGTGGGTTTTGAATAGTTTTTCTCACAATCCTGTGAGCTGTTCTGTCTGATATTTTTCTTGATCTTCCAGATCTTGCTTTAACTTCCACTGTTCCTGATAACTGCCATTTCTTAATTACATTCTGAACAGAGGATATTGATATTTGAAAATGTTTTGCTATCTACTTATAGCCTTCTCCAGTTTTGTGAGCGTCAACTATTTTCAGTCTCAGATTTCTAGACAACTGCTGAGAAGAACCCATGGTGCTGATTGTTGGGGCAAGGTCAGATGAGGCATTTAAAACCTTTGAGATTGACATCACCTGGTCTTCCCAGATGATGATTGAGAACAATCCATGACACTGGCAGGTTTCAGCTTTGCAAAGGGGGCAGTGCATGCTATAAATTCTGCAGGGTGCCCAAACTTTTGCAGACACCATTTTTTTTCTGTTATTTTGAAAGTGTAAATGATGGAAATAAAATATAACTTTTGCTGACATATTATAAGAATGTCTAATCTGTAATTTGATGCCTTTTGGAGATTTTTCTAACTTTCCTTGGCTTCTTTATGCACATTAATACAAATTTTTATCTGGGGTGCCCAAACTTTTGATCCCCACTGTAAGAACAAAAAATCCTATATTTGAATTACGAAACACACACACACATATATCCATATATTTTATATCATGTAATGTTTGCCATACACACCCCAAATATAAAAATGTAACATGTAATAAAATACATATATAACTGAAGAGGTTACATATACTTTTCTGTATTGCTACGTTTTTATATGTTAAACAAAAGGGGTCATCTATAGTATATGTGCGTACAGAACTACATGTACAAAAATGCCCCTTAATCTAATTAGGAAGCACTTTAGCAATTAAAAAAGGGTTATTGTTCATCTTATGATATTTTATCAAAGAATATAAGGGTGTTATCAAGGAGGCAGAATTTTTGGGATTTGGAAATATAGGAAGTAGGGAGAGTAATTTTATGTACAAAAAATATCAAGGGCTTAATTAAGATAGTTTTTTTTTATTTTAAGTCTTTGAAGGCTTGAAATGAAACAATTTGGGAAGGCATGATACTGGGTCATGTTAAACTATCATTCATAATGCAATTTGTATAGAATCCTTTTGGGCTCACTATTATATTAAATTATTTCTGTATTGCATCTAAGGGATGAAAGTGGTTTTCTGGCCAAACATTATTCATTAGCCTATCAATCTTACTGGAAACTGAACTGTAATAACCTGTTGCCATCATTATAAAAGATGTAGGCTTCCGGCTCCAGTATATTGCTTATTTCCGGTGCCATGGCTGTGCAGATCAGCTGATCGACGGAGGTGCTGGGGGTCTGCACACTGACGTCGCTCGACTAATAATTCCCTCTCCTGTGAAAAAAAAAACTAGTAATATTTTTTTTGACGAAAGACACATTTAACCCCTGAATGCAACATGAAGCAACTGCATATCATGGCGGCATTAAGAGTGTATGAAGCAGGCTCAAATGCCATAGTTTCAACATGTCCCATTTTTGAAAAACTGTCAAACAGCTCTGTTTCCCAGAGTAAATGCATTAGATTTGCTTTAATCATTCCCAGGTTTAGGTGTGCTTCCAAAGGTATTGGCATGATGCAAAAAAAAAAAAAAGAAAAAGCTTGTTTATTACAATTTGAATAAATTGTAATAAAATTGTGTCATTTTGTAACAACCATGAATAATTTAAAATTCTGTAAAAGCATAGAGTTTGAACACAGCCTTGTGGTACCTAGATGCTGGTTGTATTAACCCTTATATTTCATTGGTATAACTGTGAAGTAAGGGTTGAAGGTAGGATTTTAAAATATAAATTAGTCTAATAAAGGCATTGGAAACAAAATCTATTTGATGAACGTTAACAGGATGGATTGTTCACTCAGAAGACCTTTACCTTTATTGATCACCATGAAGTAAAATCTAATATCTGAGTTTTGAGCCACTTTTAGTCACACATTGACAGTTGCCTGCATTAACCTTCAATACAAAATGAGAGATATTGATATGTTTTGTATGCTCTTAAATTATGCCTGGATAAATAAATGATACAAAGGGTACTTAGCATATTAGAAATAAATCTACTGCATTGTGAAGCAAGTCAAACCCATCGCTATAAGTCAAGCACATACTAAAAGCTCTTTGGAAAAAAGGTTTGGCGCCACTATATACTTTAGGTATGATAGATATAAAATGGGTTCATGAATGATAAGCATGAAAAAAAAAGTAAACCAAGCAAGAAAGCAAGACTTGTACTACTTGTGCCTGATTTAAAAAGCAATTTTGCAATGTAGGAAAGCGTACTGCATACTTATAGAGGCATTAAAGCAGAAATATTGGGTTAGTAACAGTAAAACAAAATACAGAACAAACACATAAATAGTTCAAATTTGCATGGTAGCCTAACAGAACCCATCCTTCAAGGAGACGTCTGTCATTCTTATGCTTCACATTTCTGCATTTATTAAGTTGCAAATCTTTCTGTTATAATTTCTGCCAGTTGTATTGATTTTTTACATAGTCAAAACAGGCCAATTTTTTTGTTTAGAATAAGCTTTTCTTTATCTACTTAAGTGAATGTATCACCTAGATTTTTTAACTTATTAACACTGGTTAACACTGGGGAACACTGGAATGATCTTGGGGTGAATTTGGAGGTGGTATTGAAAGGGGGTTTAAGAAGCATGAAGAAAGATAAACATGTTCCTTTATGCTTTAGCTGTTGTTTAACAATTTAAAGGGATACACCAAATGGAAACAGTTTTAGGTTAACGAGAAAAATGGCCAGAACTCTGGCAACTGATATTTAATGTGGGTAAGTACAAGATTATAGAATAGAAGAATATGTGGAGAAAAAACAGACAATGGTGGCGCTGCCTTGTGCCGTTACCCTGGGCAACAGAGCTGTAATTGTCACACTCAGCTGAGTGCCCACGTACCTGATCGTGTTGAGCTTAGAGCTCAACACCTGGAAGCATGTGTAAGTAGAAAAGGAGCATGGCAGCCAGGTCACAAATCCGTCTGGTCATGGCAATAGCAGGGAAAAACTTCATGCAGTTGAAAGAATCAACCGGGGAGGAGAAAATCGGGTTTGGGAGGGTGCACACCGCTACTGTAAATGTCACAACCGTGGACATCGTTGTAAAATAATAAAGGGTAAATTTATTGTTATACAGACAATGGGGGAGATTTATCAAAACCTGTGTAGAGGAAGAGTGGTACAGTTGCCCATAGCAACCAATCAGATTGCTTCTTTCATTTTTCACAGGCCTCTTTAAAAATGAAAGAAGCGAGCTGATTGGTTGCTATGGGCAACTGCACCACTCTTCCTCTACACAAGTTTTGATAAATCTCCCCCAATATGTTTTGAGAGCTCCTGCTCTCTTTATTAAGTCTTATGTACAGCATAACAACATAAGACTTGATAAAGAGAGCAGGAGCTCTCGAAACACGTTGTCTGTATAACAATAAATTTACCCTTAATTATTTTACAACAGTGTCTGCAGTTGTGACATTTACTGTAGCCGTGTGCGCTCTCCCAAACCCAATTTTTCTCCTCACTGGTTGATTCTTTCAACTGCGTGAAGTTTTTAAGTGCAAGACTATGCATGAGTAAAATTCCAGGGGCAGAATATAGAATATTTGATACAGTATCTGAGGAATGGGATTTAGGGGTCAATGTAATAGAGCAGCAGGATATTCTATCAGATTGCTTGGATATATAGGGAAAGGTAATAGCAATAGAAAGAGGGAAGTGCTCATGGGTGTATAGGGAGAGGTATTAGCAGTAGAGGGAAATGCCATTTTACAGAACACAGGTGAAACCTAATTTAGAGGATTGTAACAGTACTTACTGTACTGGAGACCATATCTTAAGGATATAGATACTATACTTAGGAATAACTACTAAACTAGTACATGGAATGCAGGAGAAAACTTACCAGGAAAGGTTAAAGGATTTTTACATGTATAGCTTGGAAGAAAGATGAGACAGAGGGGATATGGTAGAAACTTTTTAATACATAAAGGGACAGAACACATTAAAAGAGGAGAGTATATTTAAAAGGAGAGATAGCTACCACAAGAGGATATATTAGAGGGGCAAAGGTTTTTGCAGTAATGTCAGTAAGTATTACTTTACTTAGAGAGTAGTGGATGCATGGAATAACCTTCCTGCAGAAGTGGTAGCTGCAAATACAATGAAGGAGTTTAAGCATGCATGGGATAGGCATAAGGCTATACTTCATATAAGATAGGGCCAGGGACTATTAACCCCTTGAGGACGCAGCCCATTTTCACCTATAGGACGAAGCCCTTTTTTGCAAATCTGACCACTGTCACTTTAAATATTAATAACTCTGGAATGCATTTACTTATCATTCTGATTCTGAGATTGTTTTTTCATGACATATTCTACTTTAACATAGTGGTAAAATTTTGTGGTAACTTGCATCCTTTCTTGGTGAAAAATCCCAAAATTTGATGAAAAACTTTAACATTTTGCACTTTTCTAACTTTGAAGCTCTCTGCTTGTAAGGAAAATGGATATTCCAAATATTTTTTTTTTGGATTCACATATACAATATGTCTACTTTATGTTTGCATCATAAAATTGATGTGTTTTTACTTTTGGAAGACACCAGAGAGCTTCTAAGTTCAGCAGCAATTTTCCAATTTTTCACAAAATTTTCAAACTCACTATTTTCCAGGGACCAGTTCAGGTTTAAAGAGGATTTGAAGGGTCTTCATATTAGAAATACCCCATAAATGACCCCATTATAAAAACTGACCCCCCCCCCAAAGTATTCAAAATGACATTCAGTAAGTGTTTTAACCCTTTAGGTGTTTCACAGAAAAAGCAGCAAAGTGAAGGAGAAAATTCAAAATCTTCATTTTTTACACTCGCATGTTCTTGTAGACCCAATTTTAGAATTTTTACAAGGGGTAAAAGGAGAAAATTTATACTTGAACGTGTAACCCAATTTCTCTCGAGTAAGCACATACCTCATATGTCTATGTAAAGTGTTCGGCGGGCGCAGTAGAGGGCTCAGAAGCGAAGGAGCGACAAGGGGATTTTGGAGAGTACGTTTTTCTGAAATGGTTTTTGGGGGGCATGTCGCATTTAGGAAGTCCCTATGGTGCCAGAACAGCAAAAATAAAACACATGGCATACCATTTTGGAAACTAGGCCCCTTGAGGAACATAACAAGGAATAAAGTGAGCCTTAATACCCAACAGGTGTTTCATGACTTTTGCATATGTAAAAAAAATATATATTTTTTTCACTAAAATGTTGGTTTTCCCTCAAATTTCACATTTTGCAAAGGGTTAGTAGCAGAAAAGACCCCCCAAAATTTGTAACCCCATCTCTTCTGAGTATGGAGGTACCCCATAAGTGGACCTGAAGTGCACTGCGGACGAACTACAATGCTCAGAAGAGAAGGAGTCATATTTGGCTTTTTGAGAGCAAATTTTGAGAGCAAATTTTGCATTTAGGAAGCCCCATGACAGCAAAAAAAAAAAAAAAACACATGGCATACCATTTTGAAAACTAGACCCCTTGAGGAACGTAACAAGGGATAAAGTGAGCCTTAATACCCCACAGGTGTTTCATGACTTTTGCATATGTAAAAAAAAAAGTTTTTTCACTAAAATGTGGGTTTCCCCCAAAATTTCACATTTTTGCAAGGGTTAATAGCAGGAAAGACCCCCCAAAATGTGTAACTCCATCTCTTTTGAGTATGGAGGTACCCCATAAGTGGACCTGAAGTGCACTGCGGGCGAACTACAATCCTCAGAAGAGAAGGTGTCATATTTGGCTTTTTGAGAGCAAATTTTGTTCGGGGGGCATGTCGCATTTAGGAAGCCCCTATGGTGCCAGGACAGCAAAAAAAAAACCCTCATGGCATACCATTTTGGAAACTAGACCCCTCATAGAATGTAATGAGGGGTACAGTGAGCATTTACACCCCCCCCCCACTGGTGTCTGACAGATGTTTGGAACAGTGGGCTGTGCAACATTTTTCATTTTCACGGACCACTGTTCCAAAGATCTGTCAGACACCTGTGGGGTGTAAATTCTCACTGCACCCCTTATTGCATTCCGTGAGGGGTGTAGTTTCCAAAATGGGGTCACATGTGGGTGTGTTTTTTTTTTTTTGCATTTGTCAGAACCGCTGTAACAATCAGCCACCCCTGTGCAAATTACCTCAAATGTACATGGTGCACTCTCCCTTCTGGGCCTTGTTGTGTGCCCCCAGAGCACTTTGCACCCACATATGGGGTATCTCCGTACTCGGGAGAAATTGCATTACAAATTTTGGGGGGCAACAGCAGCATATTAGTGTAAAAATTTTTATTTTTTTACACTAACATGCTGGTGTGGACCCCAACTGTTCCTTTTCATAAGGGGTAAAAGGAGAAAAAGCCCCCCAAAATTTGTTAGGCAATTTCTCCCGAGTACGGCGATACCCCATATGTGACCCTATACTGTTGCCTTGAAATACAACAGGGCTCCAAAGTGAGAGCGCCATGCGCATTTGAGGCCTTAATTAGGGACTTGCATAGGAGTGGACATAGGGGTATTCTATGCCAGTGATTCTATGCCAGTGATTCCCAAACAGGGTGCCTAAGATGGAGGCTCCATCTTAGAAACACTGCCGTACAATAGGTTTTTCATTTTTATTGGGGAAGGGGGGTGGTAGGGGGGGGGGGGGGCAGTGTACGTGTGTATATGTAGTGTTTTACTCTTTATTTTATGTTAGTGTAGTGTAGTGTTTTTAGGTTACATTCACACTGGAGGCAGATTACACTGAGTCTCCCGCTAGTAGTTTGAGCTGCGGCGGAAAATTTGCCGCAGCTCAAACTTGAAGCAGGGAACTCACTGTAATCTGCCGCCAGTGTGAATGTAGCCTGTACATTAACATGGGAGGGGGGTCAAAACTACAACTCCCAGCATGCAATGACAGACAATGCATGCTGGGAGTTGTAGTTTTGCAACAGCTGGAGGCACGCTGGTTGGAAAACCTTGAGTTAGGTTCTATGACCTAACTCAGTATTTTCCAACCAGTGTGCCTCCATGTTGCAAAACTACAACTCCCAGCATGTACATGCGGAAGGGCATGCTGGGAGATGTAGTTATGCAATGGCTGGAGGCATGCAAGTACAACTCCCAGCATGCCAAGACAACCTTATGCTGTTCCTGAATGCTGGGAGTTGTAGTTTTGCAAGATTTAGAGGGGTTCAGGTTGTAAATCACTGTCCAGTGGTCTCTAAACTGTAGCCCTCCAGATGTTGCAAAACTACAACTCGCAGCATGCCCAGACAGCAAAGTGCTGTCTGGGCATGCTGAGAGTTGTAGTTTTGCAACAACTGGAGGGCTACAGTTTGAGACCAGTTAGTGATCTACAACCTGAACCCCTCTAAATATTGCAAAACTACCAGTACCAGCATGCCCATACAGCAAACAGCTGTCTGGGCATGCTGGGAGTTGTAGTTTTGCAACATCTGGAGGGCCACGGTTTAGAGACCACTGTAAACTGTGGCCCTCCGGATGTTGCTAGGCAACAACTCACGTAGCAGGACCCGGATGAATTGCTGCCGCTGCCGCCGCCGCACGTGGGGATCCCCGCATGGAGGATCGTGCTCCGGGATCCAGGTAAGGGACCTTCGGCCTGGTCCTTGGACAGTTCCCCCGTTTTGCCCGGACACCGATAGGTGGGCAAAGCGGGGGAACCGAACTTTAACCCCTCCCCCGGTCTGCTATCGGTCGGTCGCTTGGCCGACCAATAGCAGGGATAAGAGGGGTGGCACCCCTGCCACCAAACTCCTATCCCTTCAGGGGGATCGAGGGTGTCTCGGACACCCCCGATCCCTCTTATTTTCCGGGTCACCGGGTCAAAAGTGACACGTATGACCCGGAATCCCGCAGATCGCAGGTCTGAATTGACCTGCAATTTGCTCCCATCGCGGTCATGGGGGGGTCTCAGGACCCCCCTCGGTGATGTGCCGGGATGCCTGCTGTTAGATAACAGCAGTCATCCCGGCCCAATCACCACTACTGGTGACGCGGCGCTCCCGGAACCCCGCGACGTACATGTACGTCGCCGCGCGCCAAGTGACACTTCGCGGCACCGTACATGTACGTCGCTCGTCATGAAGGGGTTAATAGCATTCAGAATGTTTTTGTGCAACATGAAAAAGCTTTTTGAGATGGGAATGAAATATTATAAAGCATATTGGGATTGGCGCACACTGCATTTTTGTCTCCATTTCACTGTTGTCATTACAGTACATTTATTTTTGCTGTATAGAAAAATGTAGCCCATTATGCTAGAGGGAAAAAAAAATGTATATGTTACCATTTTTTTTTTTTGTAATGTGCGTCAATGGGAAATGTATTGTCGTTGGCAGCTTTTGTTTTTAGTATCCACGTATATGTATGAAACTTTCCCTTTTCAGTAAATAAAATTTATACATTAAACAGAACAAAAACATACTGTGAAACTATCCTTAGCTTTACATTATTAGCAGAATATGAGTGTTAAGCTTGAATTGTATTCTTTAGTCATTAAGTAAGTAATCAGTGTATTGACTGGCACACGGTAGAAGAACTGGAGTAGTGCTAGAACAAATCGCAGAACGCCAGCCAAAATTAACTTATCCCCTACCCACAGGATAGGGGATAAGTAGCTGAATGTGGGAGTCCCAATGTCCCCCCCCCCCCCCCCACCCCTGCAATCTCCGGAACGCGACTCGGTTTTCAGTGAGGAACATGTGTGGTAGACAACAAACTCCATTTAGTGCGGTCCAGGCTCCAGGGCTTCTAAAATGGCAGGTCCACATGTCAGGACATGGGGCAAGGGACGCTGGGAAAGCAAGGCAGGAAGGGAAGTAGGCGGGATGATCCAGAATCACATGCAGGATGCAGCCTATTGGCAGCCAGTTACCCCTGTGATGTCACAGCCCTATATATTCGGCAGCCATTTTGCAGCTCATCATTTCATTTATTACACTGCATAGAGATAGGACGGACATTGGTGTGTGTTACACAGAAAAGCTTGTTGCAGCAGCGTTTCACCTCTTAGTCATCTCAGCCTTCTGTAGGACACAGAGCACAGCTTTTATGCACAGAAATTAATTCTTACTGCAGTAATTAACCCCTCAGTCACTGTGAACAGCATTGTATTACAGAGAGGGGCAGAGAGCTGTGTGATGCCTCAGCTGCAGAAACGTTTTCACAGGAGGGAGAAATATTTTTTTACGGCAAATCTGTGTCTTTGTTCCACAACAACTGGTCTACTAGTTATACTAGTCTGTAGACAGTATAATCCATACCCAGCAGTTCATTCCTAATAGTATTTGAGAGAGAGTGTTTTAGCAATTTTGGGTTTAGTACACAGTGACTGTGTGCTCCAGCATTGTTGTGTACTGCTGCTGCTGTGGGCAATTTTGTTTTTGCGTATTGTAAAACATTTTTCTGCCCTTCTAAGTGCATACCACATACCTACATCTAAGTGGTATACTATTTAGTACCTGTTAATCTGTCAAGGGCCTACATACTGTAAAAGGACAGCCAAAAGTAATCACTGGCTTGTGTTTTACTCCAATATTTTCATTAAGCATACTGTAGCGCTTTTTTCGTCACTCATTAGTGCATTCCACATACCTACATCTAAGTAGTGTACAATTTTGTACCTGTTAATCTGTCTAGGGCCTACGTACTGTGAAAGGACAGACAAAAGTAATCACCGGCTGGTGTTTTACTCAAATAATTTTTGAAGCGTACTGTAGCGCATTTTTCTGCACTCATAAGTGCATACCACATATTTACATCTAAGTAGTGGCCTACATACTGTGAAAGGACAGACAAAAGTAATCACCGACTGGTGTTTTACTCAAATATATTTTTTTAACGTAAGGTAGAGCATTTTTCTGCCCTCATAAGTGCATACCACATACGTACATCTAAGTAGTGTACCATTTTGTACCTGTTAATCTGTCAAGTACCTAGCTACTGTGAAAGTCCAGACAAAAGTAATCACCGGCTGCTGTTTTACTCCAATACATTTTTTAAGAGTACTGTTTAAACCCTTAAGGACCCAGCCATTTTAACCCTCAGGATCTGGCCATTTTTTGCACATCTGACCACTGTCATTTTAAACATTAATAACTCTGGAATGCTTTTAGTTATCATTCTGCTTCCGAGATAGTTTTTTCGTGACATATTGTACTTTAACATAGTGGTAAAATTTAGTGGTATCTTGCATCCTTTCTTGGTGAAAAATCCCAAACTTTTATGAAAAATTTGAAAATTTTGCATTTTTCTAACTTTGAAGCTCTCTGCTTGTAAGGAAAATGGATATTCCAAATAATTTTTTTTATTCACATATACAATATGTCTACTTTATGTTTGCATCATAAAATGTACGTGTTTTTACTTTTGGAAGACACCAGAGGGCTTTAAAGTTCAGCAGCAATTTTCCAATTTTTCACAAAATTTCAAAACTCACAATTTTTCAGGGACCAGTTCAGGTTTGAAGTGGATTTGAAGGGTCTTCATATTAGAAATACCCCACAAATGACCCCATTATAAAAACTGCACCCCCCAAAGTATTTAAAATGACATTCAGTCAGCGTTTTAACCCTTTAGGTGTTTCACAGGAATAACAGCAAAGTGAAGGAGAAAATTCACAATCTCCATTTTTTACACTCGCATGTTCTTGTAGACCCAATTTTTGAATTTTTACAAGGGGAAAAAGGAGAAAATGTATACTTCAATTTGTAGCCGAATTTCTCTCGAGTAAGGACATACCTCATATGTCTATGTAAAGTGTTCGGCGGGCGCAGTAGAGGGCTCAGAAGCGAAGGAGCGACAAGGGGATTTTGGAGAGTACATTTTTTTTAAATGGTTTTTGGGCGGCATGTTGCATTTAGGAAGCCCCAAGGTGCCAGAACAGCAAAAATCCCCCACATGGCATACCATTTTGGAAACTAGACCCCTTGAGGTACGTAACAAGGAATAAAGTGAGCCTTAATACCCCACAGGGGTTTCACGACTTTTGCATATGTAAAAAAATAAAAATAACATTTCACAAAAATGTGTGTTTCCCCCCAAATTTCACATTTTTGCAAAGGTTAGTAGCAGAAAATACCCCCCAAACATTGTAACCCCATCTATTCTGAGTATGAAGGTACCCCATAAGTTGACCTGAGGTGTACTATGGGTGAACTACAATGCTCAGAAGAGAAGGAGTCATATTTGGCTTTTTGAGAGCAAATTTTGCTCGGGGGCATGTCGCATTTAGGAAGCCCCTATGGTGCCAGGACAGCAAAAAAAAAAAACACATGCCATACCATTTTGGAAACTAGACCCCTTGTGGAACATAACAAGAAATAAAGTGAGCCTTAATACCCCACAGGGGTTTCACGACTTTTGCATACGTAAAAAAAAAAAAAAAAAAAAACACTAAAAGGTGTGTTTCCCCCCCAAATTTCACATTTTTTCAAGGGTTAATAGCAGAAAACACCCCCAAAAATTTGTAACCACATCTCTTCTGAGTATGGAGGTACCCCATAAGTTGACCTGAAGTGCACTACGGGCGAACTACAATGCTCAGAAGAGAAGGAGTCATATTTGGCTTTTTGAGAGCAAATTTTGCTCGGGGGGCATGTCGCATTTAGGAAGCCCATATGGTGCCAGGACAGCAAAATAACCCCCACATGGCATACCATTTTGGAAACTAGACCCCTTGAGGAATGTAACAAATTGAGCATTTACCCCCCCCCCACTGGTGTCTGTCATATCTTTGGAACAGTGGGCTGTACAACATTTTTAATTTGCACAGCCCACTGT
Organism: Hyla sarda; assembly: GCF_029499605.1. Classification (NCBI taxonomy): domain Eukaryota; kingdom Metazoa; phylum Chordata; class Amphibia; order Anura; family Hylidae; genus Hyla; species Hyla sarda. The sequence goes on from NC_079197.1 coordinate 52,919,257, forward strand.
TCCAAAGATCTGTCAGACACCTGTGGGGTGGAAATTCTCACTGCACCCCTCATTACATTCCGTGAGGGGTGTAGTTTCCGAAATGGGGTCACATGTGGGGTTTTGTTTTTTTTGCGTTTGTCAAAACCGCTGTAACAATCAGCCACCCCTGTGCAAATCACCTCAAATGTACATGGTGCACTCTCCCTTCTGGGCCTTGTTGTGTGCCTCCAGAGCACTTTGCGCCCACATATGTGGTATCTCCGTACTCGGGAGAAATTGTGTTACAAATTTTGGGGGGCTTTTTTCCCCTTTACCTCTTGTCAAAATGAAAAGTATAGGGCAACACCAGCATGTTAGTGTAGGCAATTTCTCCCGAGTACTGCGATACCCCATTTGTGACCCTAAACTGTTGCCTTGAAATACGACAGGGCTCCGAATTGAGAGCGCCATGTGCATTTGAGGCCTGAATTAGGGATTTGCATAGGGGTGGACATAGGGGTATTCTACGCCAGTGATTCCCAAACAGGGTGCCTCCAGCTGTTGCAAAACTCCCAGCATGCCTGGACAGTCAACGGCTGTCCGGCAATACTGGGAGTTGTTGTTTTGCAACAGCTGGAGGCTCCATTTTGAAAACAGTGGCGTACCAGATGTTTTTCATTTTTATTGGGGAGGGGAGGGGGGCTGTGTAGGGGTATGTGTATATGTAGTGTTTTTTACTTTTTATTTTGTGTTAGTGTAGTGTAGTGTTTTTAGGGTACAGTCACACGGGTGTGGGTTACAGCAAGTTTCCCGCTGCGAGTTTGAGTTGCCGCGCAAAATTTGCTGCATTGCAAACTTGCAGCCCGATACTCACTGTAAGCCCCTGCCCATGTGAATGTACCCTGTACATTCACAGGGGGGGGACCTCCAGCTGTTGCAAAACTACAACTCCCAGCATGCACAGTCTCAGTGCATGCTGGTAGTTATAGTTTTGCAACAGCTGGAGGCACACGGGTTGGGAAACACTGAGTTAGGAAACAATGTTTCCCAACCAGTGTGCCTCCAGCTGTTGCAAAACCACTACTCCCAAACATTCTCAGGCATGCTAGGAGTAGTAGTTCGGCAACATCTTTAGAGCCAGATGTTGCCGAACTACAACTCCCAGCATGCTTGGAGTTGTAGTTTTGGAACATCTGGAGGACTACAGTTTGCAGACCACTAATACAGTGGTTCCCAATCTGTGCCCTTCCAGATGTTGCAAAACTACAACTCCCAGTATGCCAAAACTGTCCAGGCATGCTGGGAGTTGTAGTTCTGAAACATCTGAAGGGCCAGATGTTACAGAACTACAACTCCCAGCATGCCTGGACAGTAAGGGCATGCTGAGGATGTGTTGTTTTGCAACATCTGGAAGGGCACAGGGGTCCAAAAACTGTGGACCTCCAGAAGTTGCAAAACTGCAACTCCCAGCATGCCCAGACGCCAAGGGCTGTCTGGGCATGCTGGGAGTTGTAGTATACAGGGTCCCAATACAGCAATATTTCAAAATTCATCTTTTAATCTTAGGGATTGTGAAGCCCTAGTGTCTACTCTTGCTACTGCCAGCTCCAGGCTGTGTCATTCAGCAACTATATGGTTTAGTGATGCTGCTGGGCCTTGGACATTACCTTTAAAAGATTTATGGTAGCAATAGCTACCATACATCTTCAATTTAAATTTCAAAATTAATCTTTTAATCTTAGGGATTGTGAGGCCCTATTGTCTCTTCATGCTGCCAACACCTCCAGGCTCTGTCATTTAGCCACTATATGTTCTCCTCATGCTGCCAACACCTCCATGCTGTGTCATTCAGCCACTATATGGTCTCCTCATGCTTCAGCCACATTCAAGCTGTGTCATCCATCCACTATATTGTCTCCTCATGCTGCCAACACCTCCACGCTGTGTCATTCAGCCACTATATTGTCACGATCCGGACTGGTATGCAGGTAGTGTATCCTCTGGTCAGTGAGGCGATGACGCGGGCCGTACCGGGGGAGCGGTTCTAAGGAGTTACTGGTTTTCACCAGAGCCCGCCGCAAGGCGGGGTGGGCTTGCTGTGTCGGTAACTCCCAGGTCGTATCCCCCGATAGCGACTCAACCTCACTGACAGCTGAGATAGGCGTGGTACAGAAGGACTAGACAGAGGCGAGGTTAGACGTAGCAGAAGGTCAGGGCAGGTGGCAATGGTACGTAGTCAGGGGCAACAGCAGTAGGTCTGGATACACAGGTTATGGCCCACACTAAACGCTTTCTCAAGGCACTAGGCAACAAAATCCGGCAGGGACAAGAAGGGGAAGTGAGTTTATATAGTATTCACAGTAATTAGGACTGATTAAGAACAGATTGGGCCAGGTACCAATTAATGGTGCACTGGCCCTTTAAATCTGAGAGACCCAGCGTGCGCGTGCCCTAGAGAGCGGGACTGCGTGCGCCGGGGCTGAGACAGAGGACGGGGCAGGTAATCAGAACGGGATGCGATCCGCAAGCGGACTAGTGCCGCCATGCATCCCCGTCGGCAGCACTGTAGCAGCACTCCCGGTCAGAGTGAGAGACCGGGGCGCTGCAGGAGACCAGACGCCGCGAGCGCTCCGGGATGGATACGGGACCCAGAGCGCTCAGCGTTACGTATATGGTCTCGTCATGCTGCCAACACCTCCACGCTGTGTCATTCAGCCACTATATGATTTCCTCATGCTGCCAACACCTCCACACTGTGTCATTCAGCCACTATATGATCTCCTCATGCTTCAGCCACATCCTAGCTATGTCATTCAGCCACTATATGGTCTCCTCATGCTGCCAACTCCTCCACGATGTGTAATTTAACCACTATATGGTCTCCTCATGCTTCAGCCACATCCAAGATGTGTCATTCAGCCACTATATGGTCTTCTTTTGCTGCCAACACCTCCACGCTGTGTCATTCAGCCACTATATGGTCTCCTCCTGCTGCCAACAACTCCATGCTGTGTCATTTAGCCACGATATGGTCTTCTCATGCCTTAGCCACATTTAAGCTGTGACATTCAGCCACTATATGGTCTCCTCATGCTGCCAACACCTTCACGCTGTGTCATTCAGCCACTATAAGGTCTCCTCATGCTGTCAACACCTCCACGCTGTGTCATTCAGCCATTATATGGTCTCTTCATACTGATGCCACCTCCAGGCTCTGTCATTGTGCCACACTGTGGCAGTGATTATAATACTGATGCCTGTAATCTGCATGTCATACTGAATAACAGTATTATTTCACTTCCCCAGCACACTCCATATGCATGTTAGAACAAAGCAAAGTGTTCTACACCCTCATTGAGGCTCCCTGTAGGACAGTAGATGCCGTTTTTAATATAGATTCAACAGAAATAAATTTGCCCCGAAACAAATTTTTATGGAAATGTTTTCAAAAGTTTGCTCCTCTCACACATATATATATATATATATATATATATATATATATATATGTATATACATACACATCCGCAAAGGAAGTCCAGAAGCACGCAAGGATGTGTCTTTATTCAGAAAATGTGCAAAAAAACACGTGCAAAACAAGTGCAACGTTTCGACAGCATCACATCATCTTTCTCAAGCATAGTCAAGTGATTACTATACCAGTTATTTATGAGGTGAGCAATTAATAAAAAAATTATAATTAATTATAATAAAATAAAATAAATCAATAAACACTCATTGTACAAAATATTCACATAACACAGTGTATAAAAGTCATAAATACATAAAATCTGTGTATAACAATCTATATTGCAGCATCAATCAAATGAACCATAGTACAAATTTCAGAACAATATATTGCACAAGTTATAGTACAGTAGACTTAGTCACCTATAAAGTGCAGCTGTGTATACAGGGTGGGCCATTTTTGGGATACACCTTAATAAAATGGGAATGGTTTGTGATATTAACTTCCTGTTTGTGGCACATTAGTATATGTGAGGGGGGAAAACTTTTCAAGATCGGTGGTGACCATGGTGGCCATTTTGAAGTCGGCCATTTTGAATCCAACTTTAGTTTTTTCAATAGGAAGAGGGTCATGAGCCTTATCACCTTATCACCTCATCACCTTATTGGGAATTTCACAAGAAAAACAATGATGTGCTTGGTTTTAACGTAACTTTATTCTTTCATGAGTTATTTACAAGTTTCTGAACACTTATAAAATGTGTTCAATGTGCTGCCCATTGTGTTGGATTGTCAATGCAACCCTCTTCTCCCACTTTTCACACACTGATTGCAACACTGCACGAGAAATGCTAGCACAGGCTTACAGTATCCGTAGTTTCAGGTGTTGCACATCTCGTATCTTCACAGCATAGACAATTGCCTTCAGATATCTCCAAAGATAAAAGTCTAAGGGGGTCAGATCGGGAGACTTTGGGGGGCAATCAACTGGCCCACGACGACCAATCCACTTTCCAGAAACTGTTCATGTAGGAATGCTCGAACCTGACACCCATAATGTGGTGGTGCACCATCTTGCTGGAATAACTCAGGGAATGTGCCAGCTTCAGTGCATAAAGAGGGAAAAACATCATCATGTAGCAATTTTGCATATCCAGTGGCCTTGAGGTTTCCATTGATGAAGCATGGCCCCACTATCTTTGTACCCCATATACCACACCATACCATCAATTTTTGTGTTCATCCAGTCTTGGAGGGATCTATCCAATGTGGGTTAGTGTCAGACCAAAAGCGGTGGTTTTGTTTGTTAACTTCACCATTCACATAAAAGTTTGCCTCATCACTTAACAAAATCTTCTGTGTAAACTGAGGGTCCTGTTCCAATTTTTGTTTTGCCCATTCTGCAGCACCTGAAATTACGTATACTGGAAGCCTGTGCTAGCCTTTCTTCTACGGTGTTGCTATCAGTGTGTGAAGACTGGGAGAAGAGGGTTGCATTGACAATCCAACACAATGGGCAGCACATTGAACACATTTTATAAGTGGTCAGAAACTTGTAAATAACTCATGAAAGAATAAAGTTACATTAAAACCAAGCACATCATTGTTTTTCTTGTGAAATTCCCAATAAGTTTGATGTGTCACATGACCCTCTTCCTATTGAAAAAACAAAAGTTGAATTCAAAATGGCCGACTTCAAAATGGCCACCATGGTCACCACCCATCTTGAAAAGTTTCCCCCCTCACATATACTAATGTGCCACAAACAGGAAGTTAATATCACCAACCATTCCCATTTTATTAAGGTGTATCCAAATAAATGGCCCACCCTGTAGATTAAAAACAATTAAAATCACTGGTGGAGGGGTTTGAATTGCTTACTGAGCCAGTGTGTTCAGATGCGGTCATCGGCGGCATCTTTGGTTGCGCATCACGTGATTCCTGTGCCATGTGCCCCATGCGTCACCACAGAGATGCGATCATGTGATCTGTACTTTCAAAACAGTTATCGCGCAAGATAATGTGCGCGATAACTCTATGAGAGTAATATTACACAACTAAAAGTAGTCATGTAATGATTCAATAGGAAAAATGAATGTGTTTAATAATAATTTTTTGTTTAACGATCAATTTACAGCTAACAGGGACCGCCATGAGCAAAAACGTGGTGTCTACGTACGCCAATGTGTTCATGTCGGCCCTAGAGGAGATGTCTGTCTATCTATGCCACCACTTCATCCATGTGCTGGAGTGGTGGCGCTATATAGATGACATCTTCCTCCTCTTGACAGGTGCCCACACTCATCTTCTTTACTTTCTGACCTTTTTGAACAATATTAATACCCACATTTCATTTACTTTTACATCTTCATCAACAGCAGTACATTTCCTTGACACATTGGTCATCATTAAAGATGGCTGACTTGTCACGGATTTGTATGTTAAACCGACAGATAGCAACTCGGTATTGAGATATGAGAACCATTACCCACGATCTATGGTGAGGTCCCTTCTGACCAGTCAGATGTTGCGAACTCGTCGCATCATGGGGCTGGAAGAGAGGGTCGAACCAGCCCTTGACAATATGACAAAAAACTTTTTACAGAGAGGTTATACATCGATTTTACTTAAACGGAGTAAAGACAGGGTCTTGTCAATGGATTGAGAATCATTGATCCAGCATACTGGCAAAAAGGATAAACCATCTTGCTTTGCTTTTATATCTAGGCCGAGGCAATAGCTAGAGTGTTGCAGACACACTGGGGTATCCTAAGGGATAGTTTTCCAGGGATCCCAGAGTTCCGTTATCCACCACTCATGTTATACCGAAGACCACCCAACTTACGTGACAACTTGGTGAAAACGGATGTGGCTACGGGCGAAAGAGGTAGACCAAAATACCTGATGGTGATTAAAAAGGGTTCCTTTCCATGCAGGACTTGTATTAGTTGTCCTTCCATGATAAAAGGCCCAACATTTTGTCACCCACAAACACAGAAACAATATACCATCAAATACTTTCTTACATGTACTTCCACCTTCATCGTGTATGTATTACTCTGTCCATGTGAGAAATTATACGTGGGAGAAACAACATTGGAATTCAGGACCCGCCTTAACCAGCACAGGTACTCCATACGGAAAAAACATATGGATCTACCTGTGTCCAAACACTTTGTTGAGGCGCGTCATACAGAAGATGAGTTATGCTTTATGTTGCTGCATCATATTCCGGTCTCAAAACAGAGGGGCAACAGGACAAATTTGTTAAAAAAACTAGAACTTTTTGGCATCTTTGAGCTCAATACATTACAGCCACATGGCTTAAATGTAGATTTCACGGTAACCCCGTCTATATCGAGCCTGAGTAATATTAAAAAATTACAACAACGAGTAACATATTTCATATCTAATATACAACGGGTATTACGACAAACAAAAACTCATAATGTTGATACATTTTGTATATTTACAACAATGTAACTTTATTTACATTCCTCTTTTTTCACTTTATTACAGATTCTGAAGCTTTTTGGTGATTTGGGGCAAGGATTGGAGCTTGGTGATTTGGGGCAAGGATGCAAGGATTGAGTTATACAGTGTATATATATATATATATATATATATATGTTGTAAGTCTGTTACAATAATAAAATTATATGTTCATATATTATACATTTGCCTATATTAAGCTATATTTCAAATAGATGAGTATTTTTAACGGATAAGTCATGTATATTGAGACCTGATAACAGGTCTATATTATATTGATAGCAGCTTTCCCTGGGCATCTCTTGCCCTTTTCTTCCGCTACATTCTGCACTTTCTCTACATATTGATTTTTTTTTAATACAATTTTTGTTTGTAATTTTATTTTTATTTTTAATTTTATTTCTATTTTTTTCTTTATTTATTTTTGCATATTTATGTTTACTTATTTTCTAGTTTTTTTATTTATTTATTTTTACTCGTCACAATATTATGTATCTATCTTTCTGTACATATTTTCTTTTTACACTACACTTATGTCATCTATTCACGAACACGCTTCCACGATAATCACATATATACATTATATTTATATCCACTTTTGCACATTTGTTATATATTTATTTTATTTTAAATTAAAAATTTTCATTTCTTGATATTCTACATAATTTTATTATTTTTATTATTTTACATATTTTTGATTTTTTTCCTTTTTCTTCACTACATATAGTATGCTATTTAGTGAGAGACAGTGTTTCACAAACACATTTTTCACACACTGATTTATTTGACACCTATATACATGATACGTATTAGGTACCTGTTCACACTATCCTTCTAGACACGTTCATAATACGTTTTCACACACATTCTTTTTCATATATACGTTTTTCATATATACATTTCTACTATTGATCACATTATCTATAGACACATATACACATTTATTTTTTCTATTGAATCATTACGTGACTACTTTTACTTGTATAATGTCATTCTCATAGAGTTATCGCACACATTATCTCGCGCAATAACTGTTTTGAAAGTACAGATCACATGATCGCATCTCTGTGGTGACGCATGAGAATCACGTGATGCGCAACCAAAGATGGCGCCGATGGCCGCATCTGAACACGCTGGCTTGGTAAGCAATCCAAACCCCTCCACCAGTGATTTTAATTGTTTTTAATCTATACACAGCTGCACTTTATAGATGATTACATCCACTGTACTATAACTTGTGCAATATGTTGGTCTAAAATTTGTACTATGGTTCACTTGATTGATGCTGCAATATTGTTTGTTATACACGGATCTTATGTATTTATGACTTTTATACACTGTGGTATATGTATATTTTGTACAATGAGTGTTTACTGATTTTTTAATTGTTCACCTCATAAATAACTGGTATAGTGATCACTTGACTATGCTTGAGAAAGATGGCGTGATGCTATCAAAAGGTTGCATCTGTTTGCACATGGGCTAAATAAAGACACCGTTGCTTGTATCCTGGTGTGCTGCTGGACTTCCCTTGTGGATGCGGATGTATCTTCTAGTCTGCGACTGGGACTAGTACAGAGCCTAATTGCAGCCACTTATATTTCTGCATTTATTTATTGAGAATGTGCTGCTCCTGCTGTAGTTTTGCTATACATATATATATATATATATATATATATATATATATATATATATATATATATATTGGGAAATATGCAAAGCAGCTCATTATATCACCTTCTCAGGCGATGTTCCCTGGTATCAGCTTAGCTCCAGTTACGGAATATAAAAAACTGATCAGGATTAATGCCAAGCCAGACTTACTCCCCAGAAGGGAAGTTTCTACCCATCTGCAGACAGCTGTTTCTTTTTTTTATTTTTTTTTTATCTAAAGCCGAGGAACGTGCTCTCGATTCACCCAAAGTACAAGAAAAAGTGCAAACGTGTTACACTAAAAAAAACGTGCACAAAGGATGCGGTCTATCGCAAGCCCTTCTCCGATAGGAGAGAGGCCCCCCAACAAACCTAACCCTTCGCCTCCGGACAAAAAGGTACCTGCGAGGTTCCAGGTTCGATGTCCCTTTTCGCCGAAGCTACTAGGGGACCACAAATGCTCCCGGCATCCCCCTTGGCGTTAGCCAAGGTATCTGCCCGCAGAGCCGATAACGGTAGGTACCCTGCCAAAGCAGGAGTACCCGGGGTGTTTGCAGGGAGGTGCGGAACCTAATGGCCACACACACCTCCCCTAGACCACCAGGAGGGACACCCAGAAGGGCTACCGCATCCTGACAAATCCTGTGAACACACAACACGCAAAAAATGACACAGTGAGACAAAAATAAATAAATAAGTGAATGTGTGCAGATATACTGCCCAGACATCCGGCCGGATCTATAAAAATTTCTCTGATCCTAGTCAGAAGGCCGGGAATCAAGAGGTGAGTGCCACAAGGTGAAGAGATTATGGTGCCCGTGCTTCAAGTCAGTGAGCCAATACTCCCAGTGAGTTTCGGCACCTCGGGGTCACCACTCCCCGAGGCACAAAGGTACCTCGGCTCTAGACCCTCTCAGCCTCATGGCGAGACCCTGAGGGAACAGGTCACATCGGGGCAGCCGTCGAGCTGACTCCTCAGAACCAGCCCCGGAAAAGCCCTGGTACACCTGCATCTTCCATGCAGCACCCATCCCGGCGTAGTTTGCCACCGGCATGAAAACTGATAAGAACAGATGCTACACTTGATCTTAGCCAAAAGGCGATCTGCAGACAGCTGTTTCAGGATTCTTGCCCCTGGTCAGTACAGAGCAGGGTGATCTGGCTTGGCTGAGATGAGGGGCCTTAAACCAACTAAAGGGGATAAGTATTTAACTCAGGGCGAGTTCACCACTCCTGGTGTGACGGAACTTTCAAGGGCCACTTAGCACTCTGCGGGCATTCTGGGTAGGGGAATATGCAAAGCAGCTCATTATATCACCTTCTCAGGTGATGTTCCCTGGTATCAGCGTAGCTCCAGTTACGGAATATAAAAAACTGATCAGGATTAATGCCAAGCCAGACTTACTCCCCAGAAGGGAAGTTTCTACCCATCTGCAGACAGCTGTTTCAGGGTTCTTGCCCCTCGTCAGTACAGAGCAGGGTGATCTGGCTTGGCTGAGATGAGGGGCCTTAGACCAACTAAAGGGGATGAGTATTTAACTCAGCGCGAGTTCACCCCTCCTGGTGTGACGGAGCTTTCAAGGGCCACTTAGCACTCTGCGGGCATTCTGGGTAGGGGAATATGCAAAGCAGCTCATTATATCACCTTCTCAGGTGATGTTCCCTGGTATCAGCTTAGCTCCAGTTACGGAATATAAAAAACTGATCGGAATTAATGCCAAGCCAGACTTACTCCCCAAAAGGGAAGTTTCTACCCATCTGCAGACAGCTGTTTCAGGGTTCTTGCCCCTCATCAGTACAGAGCAGGGTGATCTGGCTTGGCTGAAATGAGGGGCCTTAGACCAACTAAAGGGGATGAGTATTTAACTAATGTATAAATATATATATATATATATATATATATATATATATGTATATATATATATATATATATATATATATATATATGTGTGTGTGTGTGTGTGTGTGTGCATATATTTTTGTTCAATATACCCTCTAGTTATTGGGGAGGGGCAGATCCCAGAATTTGCCACGGGGCCCACAGGACACCACTGACCTTATATCTTCCCCGTGAGAGGGGTGGGCAAGGAGCAGGGCCAAAGGGGCAGAAACATTAGGTTTTGCCTAGGGTGTCAAAAATCCTTGCACCAGCCCTGTCTATATTGGTAGATGAATAGCATATGCTTGAATACGCATTTAGGGTAGGGTCACACATAGCGTATATACACAGCATTTTTCATGCTGCACAAAATCTGCTGTGCAGCAGGAAACACGCTGTGTATTCTCCTATGAGCAGACACACAGGGCAGCAGCCCTTTGTGTCCAGTAGCGAGCCCGCCAACAAAGCTCACTGCCACCTTTTTTGGGAACAACAGAAATGTTCAGAAAAGGGTCTTGTACAGTCATAGTGGTGCAATTGATGTAAGTCTTTTTTTTTTGCCACAAATTGTGCCACAATTTCATCACACACAATAGTAAATCTGGCCTAATATTCCTGATGTGGTCTCATTAAACTCTCTACAGTGGGATCATTCGCTATCCACCTATGTAACATGAAAGCAGAATGTACACTTTCTATGGCGCTTATGGTGAGGGGGGAAATGGCACTGAATTGTTCCCCTTCACACAAAAAAAGAAGTAAATAATACAATTCATCCAGTTATCCTACTAGATGCTGCAGCGTCTAGACTGATAGACAGTGGGGGAAAACCTGAGCCCCCACATTGTGATCAAAGTGTTATTGGGCATTTAAAATGGCAGAAGGGCAATCAGATCAGAATGCACTGTAAAATAGGAGCATTCAAATGATCATTTGTTTGAGTACATTAGGGAGACAAAAAAAAACATTATAAAAAAATTATTATAATTATATTAAAAAAGGCTGAAAATAAACATTGACATCACTGTATTTGCTGTTCACACTATTTAAATATAATGTTATTTATCATTTAAAAAACAACTATTTGTTAGTATTGCTGTTTCTGGTCAATTCACCTCTTAGAGATGTTTTTTTTAAATTACACCCAAAAATACAGCTGTAATGGGAATATGGCCACACAGTTTAAGAAACAAAGAAAACTTTGAATTTTCCCCAAAGAGGTAGTAATAAAAACTGTAGTTCCTCCAACAAAAAAACAGCTCTCACTGTGCTCCATAGATGGAAAAAATAGAAAAGCTAGAGAGCTCAGAACAATGAATAAAATATACCAATAAAGCAAAAACTACATACATTTTGTATTGTTTGTATTTGGTATTTCAGATAAAAGTTTAAATGTTATTTTTCTGCAGAGGAAACATTGTAAAAGCAAAACTCCCTAAAAACTGCAGAATTCTATTTCACCCCCAAAAAACGATTGGACTTGAAATACATTATCTATGGTAAAATTAAAAGTGCAATTATTAACTACATCTTTTCCTGCAGCCCTCAAACACCCCTAATGATGGAAAAATAAAAATGTTATGGCTCTTAGAAGGTGAGGGGGAAAACTAAAACACCATTACGACAAATTGCTGCTGTGGGAAGAGGTTAATAGAATGTACTTTGTGACCCTATGGTAGATAACTGCAGCACCATCAAATTGTTTAAACGGGTGGCTAGAAAAACTGGTATGCTTTTAAAAAATCATGACTAGGTGTAGTAATAAAATTTATGCCACTCTCTTCATTGAATGGTCTGGGAGTTTAAATTCAGGTGCGCAACAAATGTGTAGAAAAAAATTAAATTCTGAACCCTCCAGCAAAGTGTTGCCTGCCTGCTGTATGTATATTTCCAGCAATTGACATACAATTAGGATAAGTGGAACACTTATAGTAATGATGATTGTTGCCTGCGGGCTTCCCCAGCTGTGAGCTACCCGAAACATAATAAATTCCCACCTTCAACTTTAACTTACTCTGTGATAACAGTGCCAGCTGCACAAACACATATGACTACTCTTAATGATTCAAATGCCATTTGTCAGAAAAACATTCAAATAAAACAACAAAACTGTAAAATTTATGGATTGTTTACTTATATTCAAATTATCATGCCATGTTGCACTGTGGATTTACATGGTTGTGCTTTACATGATTTTCATATTTCATTTTTTTTGTATTTTGTATTTTCTTTTTGTTTAACTTTGGGGCTGTTGAAGAAAGATAACGTAAATAGCATTTTTGTTAATGTTGCAGATACTTGTTTTTTATTTTTAAAACGTCCATGGACAGCTATAAAGGAAATGAGTGCAGGGGCAATAAATGAGAGTCAACTGACAGATTAATACTTATATACTTATTATACAATTACCATTCATGCAAAGCTTTATCTGAGTTTATGGTGTCCTTCCAGATATCTTATGTAGCACAACAGAGCATTATGCAAGGATTATATTTGCTCTGTATGTCCCAGTGTGTACAGTTAAGCTAGCACTTACATTACTGTTTAAAAATGTAGCCAGCTTTAGACATAAAGGGGAATTCAAGGAAAAAACTTTTTTTTTTTTTTTTTTTTTTATATCAACTGGCTCTGGAAAGTTAAACAGATTTGTAAATTACTTCTATCAAAAATCTTAATCCTTCCAGTAGTTATCAGCTTCTGAAGTTAAGTTGTTATTTTCTTTCTGACAACAGTGCTCTCTGCTGACACCTCTGTTTGTCTCAGGAACTGTCAAAAGCATTAGAGGTTTTCTATGGGTATTTGCTCCTACGTGACTTACCAGAGCAAGCGCTCGCTCCCTCCACGAGCGCTGGCTCCTGCCGGCTGAAACCTCTGTGTGTCTGTACTGTGCTAACGAGCTCTCTACCTCTGGCACAGCACAGGCACACAGAGAATTTCAGTCGGCAGGAGCCAGCACTCACAGAGGGAGCAAGCGCTCGCTCTGGTAAGTCACGCCGGGCTGCACGTGTGTCCAGGACATCAATGGCGCATGTATTGAGGACCTCTGTCTCTCTGTCAGCGGTCCAAGCAGTGACGTAGAGAGGACAGGCGTGTCGGCGGGGAGGGCCATTGGGAAGCACATCCACGCCTAACTGACTGTTTTACTTATACAGTTTTTCATAATTATCCCTTCACTCTAAATTTGTAGTAACTTACATACTGTATTTCATCATTGCTGTACATTCACACAAAGTTTCCTCAAATTTCCTCCTTTGTACATTTTTTTTGTGTCAATTAGTGTATATTGAAAAATATACCTTTCTATGGTCATTAATACTTTGCTTCTGCTTCTGATACAATCCAGGATGCACATTTCATTTTATCTTAATTATGAAAACATATCACCCCCTAGCGTCAATTGTTATGTGTGTGGTGTCCTGTACAGGACCTGGTCCTGTCCCTTTGTCTAAAGTCCCCTCAGCCAGAGTCCCTCCATGTCAATAGGGCTCTCCTGTAGCACTAACCCCTAGTTGCCTCATATAAATGGTATTTAATGTATATATATATATATATATATATATATATATTTAATGTTATAGGTATACCTTTGTATAGGACCTTAGAGGTCAAGTGCCTTTCATTAAATTGTACTATGGTTTAAGGACCTTTGGGTCATGTGATACCCAGAGTTCACTGGGTCAGGACTGACAGGTTCTGCTGACCAATGAGCTTTGTCCCACCCCCTTAATATATAAGGTGCTGCAGCCACTAAATTCTCTCTCTTGTTCCTGCACTACAAAGCCAAGCACATCTCATCATCTCATCAGCATCAATTCAAGCTAGGCCTGAAGCCTAATACCTAGCAGCCACAGAACCATGAGTTATCCAAACTCAATCTACTGAATCCTGTGTGACTACTAGAAACTCAAGTCTCCTAAAAATAGTAGCACAGTGGCTAGCATCAAAGCTCATTGATCCCGGAGTACCAGCAAACCTGTGAGGAACCTGTACCACGGTTCTCTCTCTCAAAGACTGTTATGTTCCATGCCGTTGCATAAAATATACAGTAAAGTTACTTCAAGTTTACTTAATAAAATCTGCTGTGGACATTCTGTTATTTCTCCCTGCCGTTTGTGGGACGGTTGGCAGTAGGACCATTACATTGAGGAAACCACACCCTGGCATCATGACAATTAAGGGTTAACACCAATATACCCCACACTATCACCGCAACACCCAAGACCACAACAAGTCTGTTCTCTATATAATCATTTTCTGGTTCTGATTAGTTCTTTGTATGTAATGTTTTACTAACTCATAGTGATGACTATTCGTGAAGCTTACTAAAGAGATATGCATGTCCTTACTCTGAGTACAACAGAATATTGAAAAAAAGTTAGATTAGAACTGATACCATTGTAATTAAGAGAGCCAGCCCTTGCTCATTCTTATTCTATGAAAGTTTATGCCCCTATGAATATATGTAAAACTGATATAGTCTCGTTGAAAGAGGTTCTCAAAATGTGTATTACAGAGAATATGGAAATGGGTAGTTTAAAGGGGTTATTGAGGTGTTATTAACATTTTACTATTGTGCCTGTAATGGCAAGTTAATTCTTAAAGCTTAATCCTTCCAGTACTTTTCAGCTGCTGTATGCTCTTTTCTTTTTCTTTTTGAATTTATTTTCTTTCTGACCACAGTGCTCTCTATCCTTCTCTGGACAGTTCCTGACATACACAGAGATGTCAGCAGAGAGCACTGTGGTCAGACATAAAAAAAAACAACTCAACCTTTTCTGCAGCATACAAAAGCTGATAAGTACTGGAAGGAATATGATTTTTTTTATAGAAGTCATTTACAAATATGTTAAACTTTTTGGCCCCAGTTGATATGATTTTTTTCCCCACCGGAGTACCCCTTTAAGTGCTCTACTTGTCTTACATGTGTGGGGTGGATCGATAATTTTTTTTCTTTGTTATTTCATAGTTCCCCCAGGTTAAGCATTCCTTTTGACTATGACTGTTGCCTCAGGCCTTTCCCATGAACCTGTTTGGCTCGCGACAACAGCTGATACCCGTACAAGCCAGCCCCCTGATGATGTGTGCCATCCAGCTGTTTGTGCTGCCACCCCTGATATCGTTCGGTCCATCCCCAGAATAGAGAACCACTGATCATTGCCAGGCTTATATGTAGGGACAACCTAGCGTCCGATTCAATGGGTTTTGGTATGGAGGGAGATTGAAATATGGAAAGGTGCGATAATGCACTTCCAGATGTACTGATGCCAGGATCTATGAAATAGCATCCTAATCCAAGGCTGCTTTCACACTATAACTTGGGTAATGACACAGAAACTGCTGAACAGTGTAGGATGAGACTTTATGACAAGATCTAGTGAAGCCGCTGGTCTGAAGCGTGTGAGTGTAAACAGTGAAGCAACCAGTACTGCGGACTGGGAGGCACTAAAGGGTGGATAGCGTGACCCCATTGTGGGATTCCCATGTTGAAATACCGAAAATGTAAAATGTGACTGCAATAATATTATATATATATATATATATATATATATATATACATACAGTATATGTATATTTATATATTTATTTATTTTTCACAAGTCTGGCAATGGCACAGGGATGAGGAACAAATGGCGTACTGACATAATCTCAGGAACACTGAGATGATGTCAGGGTGGCCCAACATAACTTGCAGCTAGCAGCAAAATCACATGACCGAATCATTGCTTGCATACAGCTCCCAGGCCAATCAGGAGACAGCATAGAGATGGGTTTAAGAGACTGATAAAACATTATGCACTGCATTGCGGTTGCCATCTTGTAGAAAAAGCTGAGTAGTGAGCAGAGCACAGAGGAACTCACTGTGGAACTACTGATGCCAGAAAGCTTTCACAAATACAGTACAAAGCAACTTGATCAAAGTATTGCGCAGTGGGCTGACCTAATTTACCAGCATTATTGTATTCAGTTGCTGCACTACAAATCCCAGCAGTATGACTGCAGAACGAGCCAATAGAAAGCTATGACACAACAATAGAAAGGAAGTTGAGATTAGAATTGTACAGTGGGCGGACCTGTATTTTAATATAAATCTGCATTTCTAGCATTGGGAGGAAATATGGAATAGTTCTTTTACACCAGGTTACCTGTATTTTCTGGGTTTAATAAAAAACATAGAATTTCTAGTTGGGTATAAAATGTACATGTCATATCACAGAAAAAAATTGAATACCCATATATGTTACTCAATAGGTCATGCAGATGTTTTACATGTCTTTATAATGTTTATAGCTTCTATATTTGTCTCACAAATCCCTCTATTCTGTTGCTCAATTATTTTGATATCCAGTGCTCGGGAAGGGGTGTGTCCGAGGCAAGCACTGAACTTGCCCTCATTCACCATGCATTCACTTCCTCCCGGAGTCTGCTGTGCTGTTCTGGGTCTTTTTTTATCTAATTACTGCAGCCTGATCTGTCACCCTGTCACGCCGAGCGCTCCGGGGTCCCGCTGCTTCCCTGGAGTGCTCGCGGCGTGCTTCTGTATGCAGCGCTCCGGTCGGCACCGCTGACCGCGAGCGCTGCTTCCATGTTCTCGGAGGGGACGTGATCCGAGGTGCGGGACGTGCCCGCTCTCGGATCGCGTCCCGTGTCTCTCACCCACCACGTCCTCCTTCACTGCCCTCCCGGCGCGCACGGCCCCGCTCTCTAGGGCGCGCGCTGGCTCTATGAAATTTAAAGTGCCAGTGCACCACTAATTGGTGCCTGGCCCAATCAGTTCAAACATATAAAAACCCGCTTCCCCTTCCTGTCCTTGCCAGATCTTGTTGCCCTAGTGCCCTGAGAAAGCTTTTGTGTATCCCAAGCCTGTATATCCAGACCCTTGCCGTTGCCCCTGACTACGAACTATTGCTGCCTGCTCAGACCTTCTGCTACGTCCGACCTTGCTCTTGCCTTGTCCTTGTGTACCGCGCCTGTCTCAGCTGTCAGTGAGGTTGAGTCGCTATCGGGTGGAACGACCTGGGGGTTACCTGCCGCTGCAAGTGGGATTGCGGTGGGCTCTGGTGAAAACCAGTAACCCCTTAGATTCCGTTCCCCTGGTACGGCCCACGCCATCACCTCACTGACACAGAGGATCCACCTCCAGTGTCCTCTCTGCATACCAGTCCGGATCCTGACACACACCCATATCTCTGTTTTCAGAAAGGAGTCTGATAGACAGGACAGGAGTGAGCATAGAGGAGTGATAGTCCCACCCTAATTTTCTGGACTTTGTCTCTGCATGTGCTTCAGATGGGCAGGATAATGTTTTGGATTTTGGCTGGTATGGGGCCCCTAGTGATTTTTTTTATATACCATGTGTAATGTCCATTCATTTGTTTTTTTTATTTTTCTGTTTAGGTGTGTATTCCCACACCAGGATTATCTGAGCATTTTGCTATTCTCCCTGGATAGGGAATAGTTAATGCTCTGAACCAATGAGAACTCAGGTGGTTCAATTGTTAATTCTGACAGTACCCATTTAACATAAATCCACAATTCTAGTGTTAAAGGGGTATTCTAGGCAAAAACTTTTTTTTATATATCAACTGGCTCCGGAAAGTTAAACAGATTTGTAAATGATGTTGAAAGAAAATGGGGCTCAAAGGTCAAAGATATTTGGTTTAAAATAATAATTAATATTTATTAATAAAGAATAATAATAGATTAAATAGGGAATGTACAGGGCCCTTGTACTCCCTTAATTATTATTTTTTTTTTTTAACAATATCTTATATTTTGTATTAATGAATTTCTGTCTAACTGCTCAATGATGATGTCACGTTCTGGGAGCTGTGCATGATGGGAGAATATCCCCATAGGAGCTGGACAGCTTCCGGGACGTGAGTCATCAGAAAGCAGTTAGACAGAAAACAGCAACTCAACTTCAGAAGCTAATAACTATTGGAAGGATTACGATTTTTTAATAGAAGTAGTTTACAAATCTGTTTAACTTTCTGAGCAGAAGGTAAGCTTTAGGCCTGAGGAGAAATTATGTGAGGAAAGTCAGCCTTGTGTTGCAAAGATGGTGGAGGAAGAAGCATTGGTCGAGCATAGCAATAGGTGGACTGGTAGTGGTAGGCATGGTGGTGAAATTGTAATCATGGTGGATATGCAGAGGAAAAGCAAGTAGCCCATAATCAGACATCAAAAGTTCATAATGAATAAAGTTGGGATGATGTTGATGAGTTTAACCCCTTGGGGATGGAGCCCAATATAACTAGAGATGAGCGAATCGAAGCTGATGAACCAGAATTGGTTACAAATTTCAGGAAATATTCGATTCGCAGTGAATGCGAATATCACCGCGATTCTATTGCACGAATCGCTTCATTAAACTCCATTTTACAGCGTTCCAGGGAATCAAAAATGGCGGATTGTTACGCCGAGCGCTCCGGGTCCCCGCTCCTCCCCGGAGCGCTTATAGCGTTCTCCTATTCGCAGCGACCCGGTCAGACCTGCCGACCGGGTGCGCTGCGATAATGTTCCCAGCCGGGATGCGATTCGCGATGCGGGACGCGCCCGCTCGCGATGCGCATCCCGACTCGCTTACCAGACCCATTCCCCGTCTGTGCTGTCCCGGCGCGCGCGGCCCCGCTCCTTAGGGCGCGCGCGCGCCGGGTCTTTGGGATTTAAAGGGCCGGTGCGCCACTGATTGGCGCATGAGGTTTTAATCAGTACCTTCACCTGTGCACTTCCCTACTTATACCTCACTTCCCCTGCACTCCCTTGCCGGATCTTGTTGCCATTGTGCCAGTGAAAGCGTTTCCTTGTGTGTTCCTAGCCTGTGTTCCAGACCTCCTGCCGTTGCCCCTGACTACGATCCTTGCTGCCTGCCCTGACCTTCTGCTACGTCCGACCTTGCTCTTGTCTACTCCCTTGTACCGCGCTTTTCTCAGCAGTCAGAGAGGTTGAGCCGTTGCCGGTGGATACGACCTGGTTGCTACCGCCGCTGCAAGACCATCCCGCTTTGCGGCTGGCTCTGGTGAATACCAGTAGCAACTTAGAACCGGTCCACCGACACGGTCCACGCCAATCCCTCTCTGGCACAGAGGATCCACCTCCAGCCAGCCGAATCGTGACAGTAGATCCGGCCATGGATCCCGCTGAGGTCCCGCTGCCAGTTGTCGCTGACCTCACCACGGTGGTCGCCCAGCAGTCGCAACAGATAGCGCAACAAGGCCACCAGCTGTCTCAACTGACCGTGATGCTACAGCAGCTACTACCACAGCTTCAACAATCTTCTCCTCCGCCAGCTCCTGCACCTCCTCTGCAGCGAGTGGCCGCATCTAGCCTCCGTTTATCTTTGCCGGACAAATTTGATGGGGACTCTAAATTTTGCCGTGGTTTTCTTTCACAATGTCCCTGCATTTGGAGATGATGTCGGACCAGTTTCCAACTGAAAGGTCAAAGGTGGCTTTCGTAGTCAGCCTTCTGTCTGGGAAAGCCCTGTCATGGGCCACACCGCTCTGGGACCGCAATGATCCTGTCACTGCCTCTGCACACTCTTTCTTCACGGAGATTCGAAGTGTCTTCGAGGAACCTGCCTGAGCCTCTTCTACCGAGACTGCCCTGCTGAACCTGGTCCAGGGTAATTCTTCTGTTGGCGAGTACGCCATCCAATTCCGTACTCTCGCCTCCGAATTGTCCTGGAATAACGAGGCCCTCTGCGCAACCTTTAAAAAAGGCCTATCCAGTAACATCAAAGATGTGCTGGCCGCACGAGAAATCCCTGCTAACCTGCATGAACTTATTCATCTTGCCACCCGCATTGACATGCGTTTTTCCGAAAGGCGTCAGGAGCTCCGCCAGGATATGGGCTTTGTTCGCACGAGGCGGTTTCTCTCCCCGGCTCCTCTCTCCTCTGGTCCACTGCAATCCGTTCCTGTGCCTTCCGCCGTGGAGGCTATGCAAGTTGACCGGTCTCGCTTGACATCTCAAGAGAGGACACAACACCGCATGGAGAACCTTTGCCTGTACTGTGCCAGTACCGAACATTTCTTGAAGGATTGTCCTATCCGACCTCCACGTCAGGAAAGACGCACGCTGACTCCGCACAAAGGTGAGACAGCTCTTGATGTGAACTCTGCTTCTCCACGTCTTACTGTGCCTGTGCGGATTTCTTCTTCTACCTTCTCCTTCTCAGCTATGGCCTTCTTGTATTCCGGATCTGCAGGAAATTTTATTTTGGCCTCTTTAATCAACAGGTTCAACATCCCGGTGACCAGTCTCGCCAGACTCCTCTACATCGCCTCTGTTAATAATGAAAGATTGGACTGTACTGTGCGTTACCGTACGGAACCCCTCTTAATGTGCATCGGACCCCATTACGAAAAAATTTAATTTCTGGTCCTCTCTAACTGCACTTCGGAAATTCTTCTTGGACTACCGTGGCTTCAACGCCATTCCCCAACCCTCGATTGGACCACCGGGGAAATCAAGAATTGGGGTACTTCTTGCCACGAGGACTGTCTTAAGCCTGCTCCCTGTACTGTCAGTCAAGACCCTGTGGTTCCTCCGATATCTGGTCTCCCCAAGGCCTATCTGGATTATGCTGATGTTTTTTTGCAAAAAACAAGCAGAGACTTTGCCTCCTCACAGGCCTTATGACTGTCCTATTGACCTCCTCCCTGGTACTACTCCACCCCGGGGCAGAATCTATCCTCTGTCTGCTCCGGAAACACAAGCCATTTCGGAGTACATCCAAGAGAATTTAAAAAGGGGTTTATCCACAAGTCTTCCTCCCCTGCCGGAGCTGGATTTTTTTTCGTTTCCAAAAAAGACGGCTCCTTACGCCCTTGCATTGATTACCACGGACTTAATAAAATCACTGTAAAAAAACGCTATCCCCTACCTCTTATCTCGGAACTCTTTGATCGCCTACGAGGCGCCCACATCTTTACCAAGCTGGACTTAAGAGGTGCATATAATCTCATCCGCATCAGGGAGGGGGACGAGTGGAAGACCGCATTTAACACCAGAGATGGACACTTTGAATATCCGGTTATGCCCTTTGGGCTTTGCAACGCCCCTGCCGTCTTCCAAGACTTTGTAAATGAAATTTTTCGTGATCTTCTATATACCTGTGTTGTGGTTTACCTAGACGATATTTAGATTTTTTCTGCTAACCTAGAAGAACACCGCCAGCATGTCCGCATGGTTCTTCAGAGACTTCGGGACAATCAATTATATGCCAAAATGGAAAAATGTCTCTTTGAATGTCAATCTCTTCCCTTCCTAGGATACTTAGTCTCTGGCCAGGGACTACAAATGGACCCAG